>NC_141874.1:106031514-107281514 GCF_056163025.1 Triticum urartu | reverse complement strand
TCGTTTCTTAAAGTTTGGGGCTGCGATGCTTATGTGAAAAAGCTTCAACCTGATAAGCTCGAACCCAAATCGGAGAAATGTGTCTTCATAGGATACCCAAAGGAGACTGTTGGGTACACCTTCTATCACAGATCCGAAGGCAAGATATTCGTTGCTAAGAATAGATCCTTTCTAGAGAAGGAGTTTCTCTCGAAAGAAGTGAGTGGGAGGAAAGTAGAACTTGACGAGGTAATTGTACCTTCTCCCTCATTGGAAAGTAGTTCATCACTGAAATCAGTTGCAATGATTCCTACACCAGTAAGTGAGGAAGCTAATGATGATGACCATGAAACTTCTGATCAAGTTGCTACCGAACCTCATAGGTCAACCAAAGTAAGATCCGCACCAGAGTGGTACGGTAATCCTATTCTGGAAGTCATGTTACTTGACCATGACGAGCCTACGAATTATGAGGAAGCGATGATGAGCCCAGATTCCACAAAATGGCTTGAGGCCATAAAATCTGAGATGGGATCCATGTATGAAAACAAAGTGTGGACTTTGGTTTACTTACCAGATAATCGGCAAGCCATAGAGAATAAATGGATCTTCAAGAAGAAGACTGACGCTGACGGTAATATTACCTTCTACAAAGCTCGACTTGTTGCAAAAGGTTTTCGATAAGTTCAAGGAGTTTACTATGATGAGACCTTCTCACCCGTAGCGATGCATAAGTCCGTCCGAATCATGTTAGCAATTGCCGGATTTTATGATTATAAAATATGGCAAATGGATGTCAAAACTGCATTCTTAATGGATATCTTAAAGAAGAGTTGCATATGATGCAACCAGATGGTCTTGTCGATCCAAAAGGTGCTAACAAAGTGTGCAAGCTCCAGCGTTCCATTTATGGACTGATGCAAGCCTCTCAGAGTTGGAATATATGCTTTGATAGTGTGATCAAAGCATATGGTTTTATACAGACTTTTGGAGAAGCCTGTATTTACAAGAAAGTGAGTGGGAGCTCCGTAGCATTTCTGATATTATATGTAGATGGCATATTGTTGATCGGAAATGATACTGAATTTCTGAATAGCATAAAAGGATACTTGAATAAGATTTTTTTCAATGAAAGACCTCGGTGAAGCTGCTTATATATTCGGCATCAAGATCTATAGAGATAATCAAGACGCTTAATTGGACTTTTACAAAGCACATACCTTGATAAAGTTTTAAAGAAGTTCAAAATGGATCAGGCAAAGAAAGGGTTCTTGCCTGTATTACAAGGTGTGAAGTTGAGTGAGACTCAATGTCCGACCACTCTAGAAGATAGAGAGAAAATGAAAGGTGTTCCCTATGCTTCAGCCATAGGCTCTATCATGTATGCAATGCTGTGTACCAGACCTGATGTGTGCCTTGCTATCAGTTTAGCAGGGAGGTACCAAAGTAATCCAGGAGTGGATTACTGGAAAGCGGACAAGAATATCCTGAAATACCTGAAAAGGACTAAGGATATGTTTCTCATATATGGAAGTGACAAAGAGCTCGTCGTAAACGGTTACGTCGGTGCAAGCTTTGACACTGATCCGGATGACTCCAAGTCACAAACCGGATACGTGTTTTTATTAAATGGTGGAGCTGTCAGTTGGTGCAGTTCCAAGTAGAGTGTCGTGGCGGGATCTACGTGTGAAGCCAAATACATAGCTGCTTCGGAAGCAGCAAATGAAGGAGTCTGGATGAAGGAGTTCATTTCCGATTGATAACCCACAAGTATAGGGAATCAATTGTAGCCTCTTTCGATAAGTAAGAGTGTCAAACCCAACGAGGAGCTAAAGGTAGAACAAATATTCCCTCAAGTTCTATCGACCATCGATCCAACTCTATGCATGCTTAACGTTTGCTTTACCTAGAACAAGTATTAAACTAGAAGTACTTTGTAGGTGTTGTTGGATAGAATTGCAAGATAATAAAGAGCACGTAAATAAAAAGTAGGGGCTGTTTATATGAAGACACAACCAAGTTAGTTTTAGTAGAGAGCTTGTTGTCACACAAGAAAGTTATTTGTCCCTAGGCAATCGATAACTGGACCGGTAATCATTATTGTAATTTTATTTGAAGGAGAGGCATAAGCTAACATACTTTCTCTTCTTGGGTCATATGCACTTATGATTGGAACTCTAGCAAGCATCCGAAACTACTAAAGATCATTAAGGTAAAACCCAACCATAGCATTAAAGTATCAAGTCCTCTTTATTCCCATACGCAAACAACCTACTTACTCGGGTATGTGCTTATGTCACTCACGCCACCCACCATAAGAAAATCATGAACATATTGCAAACCCTACAGCGGGGATCCCTCACGCTTGCGCGACACGGAGAGAACCATAGGACAACACCAATAATAAAACATGCAACTCAAACCAATCATGATCATCAATTAACCCATAGGACAAAATGGATCTACTCAAACATCATAGGATAGCCGTACATCATTGGGAAATAATATATAGTGTTGAGAACCATGTTTAAGTAGAGATTACAGCGGGTAAAAGAGGGGTTACACCACTGCATAGAGGGGGGAAGAGTTGGTGATGACGGCGGTGAAGTTGTTGGTGAAGATTGCGGTGACGATGATGGCCCAGTGGCACTCCGGTGCCACCGGAAGTGAGGGGGAGAGAGCACCCTCCTTCTTTTTCTTCCTTGACCTTCTCCCTAGATGGGAGAAGGGTTTCCCCTCTGGTCCATGGTCTCCATGGCGTGGGAGGGGTGAGAGCAGCTCCGAGATTGGATCTGTCTCTCTGTCTCTCTCTGTTTCTACGTTCCAGATTCTGCCCTTTCACCGTTTCTTAAATTCCCGGAGATCCGTAACTCCGATTGGGTTGAATTTTGGACACGATTTTTATCCATATATTAGATTTCTTGCGGAGAAATAAGGGCACCAACCGCCTTACGGGTGGCCACGAGAGCCCAGGGCGCGCCCCCTGCCTCATGGCCCCCTCGGGCATCGTCTCGCGTTGATTCTTCTTCCCAAAAATCACATATATTCCAAAAAAATCCCCGTCATTTTTTATCCCATTTGGACTCTGTTTGATATGGATTTACTGTGAAACAAAAAACATGCAACAAACAGGAACTGGCACTAGGCACTGGATCAATATGTTAGTCCCAAAAATAGTATAAAAAGTTGCCAAAAGTATATGAAAGTTGTACAATATTGGCATGGAACAATCAAAATTTATGGATACGATGGAGACGTATCAGCATCCCCAATCTTAATTCATGCTCGTCCTCGAGTAGGTAAATGATAAAAAAGATAATTTTTGATGTGGAATGCTACCTAGCATATTCTTGATCATGTATCTAATCATGTCATGAATATTAAGACACGAGTGATTCAAAGCAATAGTCTATCATTTGACATTAAGACAATAATACTTCAAGCATACTAACCAAGCAATTATGTCCTCTCAAAATAACATAGCCAAAGAAAGCTCATCCCTACAAAATCATATAGTTTGGCCATGCTTCATTTCTGTCACACAAAATGTTCCCATCATGCACAACCCCGATGACAAGCCGAGCAATTGGTTCATACTTTTTAACGCGCTTCAGCCTTTTCAACCCTCACGCAATACATGAGCACAAGCCATGGACATAGCACTATAGGTGGAATAGAATATGATGGTGGAGGTTGTGTGGAGAAGACAAAAAGGAGAAAGTCTCACATCGACGCGACTAATCAACGGGCTATGGAGATGCCCATCAATTGGTGTCAATGTGAGGAGTAGGGATTGCCATGCAACAGATGCACTAAGAGCTATAAGTGTATGAAAGCTCAAACTAGAAACTAAGTGGGTGTGCATCCAACTTTCTTGATCAGAAGACCTCGGGCATTTGTGGAAGCCCATCATCGGAATATACAAGCCAAGTTCTATAATGAAAATTCCCACTAGTATATGAAAGTGATAACTCAAGAGACTCTCTATATGAAGAACATGGTGCTACTCTGAAGCACAAGTGTGGTAAAACGATAGTAACATTGCCCCTTCTCTCTTTTTCTCTCATTTTTTTGGTTTTTTTGGTGGGCTTCTCTGGCCTCTTTTTTTATTTGGGCTTCTTTGGCCTCTTTTATTTTTTTAAAGTCCGAAGTCTCATCCCGACTTGTGGGGGAATCATAGTCTCCTTCATCCTTTCCTCACTGGGGCAATGCTCTAATAATGATGATCATCACACTTTTATTTACTTACAACTCAATATTACAACTCGATGTCTAGAACAAAGTATGACTCTATATAAATGCCTCCGGCGGTGTACCGGGATGTGCAATGATCTAGCGTAGCAATGACATCAAAAACATCATGCTAGCTATCTTACTATCATGCAAAGCAATATGACAATAAATGCTCAAGTCATGTATATGATGATGATGGAAGTTGCATGGAAATATATCTCGGAATGGCTATGGAAATGCCATGATAGGTAGGTATGGTGGCTGTTTTGAGGAAGATATAAGGAGGTTTATGTGTGATAGAGCGTATCGTATCACGGGGCCGGCGAAGTTTGCACCAACTCTCGAGGTGAGAAAGGGCAATGCACGGTACCGAAGAGGCTAGCAATGATGGAAGGGTGAGAGTGCGTATAATCCATGGACTCACATTAGTAATAAAGAACTCATATACTTATTGCAAAAGTTTATTAGCCCTCGAAGCAAAGTACAACTACGCATGCCCCTAGGGGGATAGATTGGTAGGAAAAGACCATCGCTCGTCCCCGACCGCCACTCATAAGGAAAGCAATCAAATAACACCCCATGCTTCAAATTTATCACACAACGTTTACCATACGTGCATGCTACGGGACTTGCAAACCTCAATACGAGCATTTCTCAATTTCGCAATTACTCAACTAGCGTGACTCTAATATCACCACCTTTATATCGCAAAACTATTGCAAGGAATCAAACATATCATATTCAATGATCTACATGTTTTATGTAGGATTTTATGACTAACCATGTGAATGACCAATTCCTGCCATCTCTCTAAATAGATATAAGCAAAGAAAGATATTTTAATTCTTTCTACAAAAGATATGCCACGATGTAACAAATATAAGTGAAGAAAAAGAGCATTCTACAAATGGCGGTTTTCTATGTGAAGAGAAACAGGCAATCCAAACTTCAAATGATATAAATGAAGCACATGAAGCATTCTATAAATCAACCAAGGACTATCTCATACCAGCATGGTGCATAAAAGAAAAGTGAAAACTAAATGCAAAAGACGCTCCAAGATTTGCACATATCACATGAATGAAACGAATCCAAAAACATACCGATACTTGTTGAAGAAAGATGGGATGCCTTCCGGGGCATCCCCAAGCTTAGACGCTTGAGTCTCCTTGAATATTTACTTGGGGTGCCTTGGGAATCCCCAAGCTTGAGCTCTTGCCTCTCCTCCTTCTCCTCACATCGAGACCTCCTCGATCTTCGAACACTTCATCCAGACAAAACTCAACAGAAAACTCGATAAGATCCATTAGTATAATAAAGCAAATCACTACTCTAATACTGTTGCAAACCAATTCATATTTTGTTTTTGCACTGTAGCTGATGTAATATAACTTTTCCATGGCTTAATCCACTGATAGAAATTGATAGTTTCATCAAAACAAGCAAACAATGCATCAAAAACAGAATCTGTCTTAAACAGGACAGTCTGTAGTAATCTGAACATTCACCATACCTCTGGTACTCAACAAATTCTACCAAAACTAGGAAAAATAAAAAAAATTGTATAGAAAGACAGTGCAAAACGTTTCAGAACCATTTGACGTTCCAATAAAAAAAGTAAAATCGCGCACTACAGCCAAAGTTTCTGGTTTGCACCGCACAAACCAACAAACAATGTAAACATCCTAAAGGCAAATCTTGGCACATTATTTTTATAATACAATGGAATTGTACAAGGGGATAATTATTTTTGTTGAAAATTTTCTGTAATCAAGGGTCACAAAGTTTCCATGGGCATGAACAAAGTTCAAGGCTAGCTCCCATTTTAACAATGCTCGTCTTTCTCACTTTCGCTTTTCTTTTTGAAAAAGTTTTAGGTTCCCCTCTTTTTTTATTTTTAAACTTTATAAAAGCACTCAACAGAAATAAATGACTCTCTAAAACTTCCAGGTTGTCTCCCTGGTAGTGCTTTCTTTAAAGCCATTAAGCTAGGCATATAGTGCTCAAGTAATGGATCCACCCGGATCCCAAGGTATATCAAAGCCAATTTGAATTAGCAATGATTTGGCATTTAGTAGTGAGAACAAAGCAACATATATCAAGAAATGATGAAGTCTAACTCTCTTCCTATGCATCGGCATGTCATAAAAGAACAATTCATGCACACATAGTAAAGGCCAATGCATAGTATAAACAGTTTCTTGCAATTTTATCGTGTTGGAAACATAGAGAGGTGGAGATGTAGTTCCTCTCTGATAATAATTGCAAGTAGGAGAAGAAAGCACATGCATATTACATTCATCAAAATCATCATGTGCAACAGTAAAATGCAACCCATCAACATAATCCTTAATAAGAGCAAACTTCTCCGATATAGTGTAGTTTGGAGAATTCAAAAAGATAAAGGACTATTATGTGTGGGTGCAATAGCAACAATTTCATGTTTAACATAAGGAACTATAGCAAGTTCATCACCATAAGCATCATTCATATTGGCATCATGGCCACAAGCATAGCAAGCATCAAGTTCATCAAAAAGGGGTATTTCAAAAGAATCAATGGGGATCATAACAATCATCATAGAAATCATCCTTCGGTAAGAACGAAGGGACATCAAATAATGTATGAGTTGGAGAGTTACTATCATTAGAAGGTGGGCACTGGTAGCTAATCGATCTTCCTCCTTTTGTTCTTTGCTCTCCTCATCATCTTTTTCATCCAATGAGCTCATAGTTTCATCAATTTCTTCTTCCATAGACTCCTGTAAAATATTAGTCTCTTCTTGGACAACGGAGGAGTCCTCAATATATGGTTTAACATAGGAATTAGAAGCATAATTATCATAACGATATTTAAGTATGGAATTTTTTTTTAGATTTGTAAAGAGTAGCATCATACTTTTCAATCAAAGAAGCAATTTCACAAGCACCCTTAAAAGCAACACATTCTTCAATTTGTTGAACATCATAGTAATTATAAACACCCTTAGCATACGAAGATACGATTCCATTATCACTAAACTCACATTGGTAGGGAAGGTGTTTCTTAGGGTTTTCAGAACAACAAGTAACATCATATCTTTCACATAAATTCCAAGCATAGCATTGCAAACGATGAATTTGATCCAGTAAAAGTTTCCCTTTTTGATATAAGAGTGTCGCACATAACAAGCATGCTCATCTAAAGATTTGCCCTCAACTAAGCTAGTTGGGGTTTCATCATGAGCACATAGGGATCGAAGATGATCCAAGTAAAAAGCTTCAGGAGTGTGATAGATTTTATGTGGTTCTTCAACCATTGGTGTAGTAGGTACATCTTTTTTTGGTATTTTGCGTTTCCTACTCATAACTAAAGATAGAAAACAAGATCACAAAATAAAAACTACTTAGTGATAAAGCAAATAAGCACACACGAGAATACTCACCCCACGCTATAACTCCCCGGCAACAGTGCCAGAAAAAGGTCTTGATAACCCACAAGTATAGGGGATCAATTGTAGCCTCTTTCAATAACTAAGAGTGTCGAACCCAACGAGGATCTAAAGGTAGAACAAATATTCCCGCAAGTTCTATCGACCACTGAAACAACTCTACGCACGCTTAACGTTCGTTTACCTAGAAAAAGTATTAAACTAGAAGTACATTGTAGGTGTTGCTGGATAGAATTTCAAGATAATAAAGAGCGTGTAAATAAAAAGTAGGGGCTGTTTAGATGAAGACACAACTAAGGTAGTTTTATTAGAGAGCTTGTTGTCACACAAGAAAGTTATTTGTCCCTAGGCAATCGATAACTAGACAGGTAATCATTATTGCAATTTTATTTCAAGGAGAGGCATAATCTAACATACTTTCTCTTCTTGGATCATATGCACTTATGATTGGAACTCTAGCAAGCATCCGCAACTACTAAAGATCATTAAGGTAAAACCCAACCATAGCATTAAAGTATCAAGTCCTCTTTATTCCCATACGCAAACAACCTACTTATTCGGGTCTGTGCTTCTCTCACTCACGCCACCCACCATAAGCAAATCATGAACATATTGCAAACCCTACAACGGGGATCCCTCATGCTTTCGCGACATGGAGAGCACCATAGGACAACACCAATAATAAAACATGCAACTCAAACCAATCACGATCATCAATTAACCCATAGGACAAAACGGATCTACTCAAACATCATAGGATAGCTATACATCATTGGGAAATAATATATAGCGTTGAGCACCATGTTTAAGTAGAGATTATGATACGTCTCCAACGTATCTATAATTTTTGATTGCTCCATGCTATTATATTATCTATTTGGGATGTTAATGGGCTTTATTTTACACTTTTATATCATTTTTGGGACTAACCTATTAACCGGAGGCCCAACCCAAATTGTTGTTTTCTGCCTATTTCAGTGTTTCGTAGAAAAGGAATATCAAATGGAGTCCAAACGGAATGAAACCTTCGGGGACGTGATTTTCTCAAAAAACGTGATCCAGGAGGCTTGGAGTGGGAGTCAAGAAACAATCAGGAGGCCATAAGGCAGGGGGCGCGCCTACCCCCTTGGCGCGCCCTCCACCCTCGTGGGCCCCTCGTTGCTCCACTGATGTACTTCTTCCTCCTATATATATATATATATATATATATATATATATCCACGTACCCCCCAAACATCCAGGAGCACCACGAAAACCTAATTCCACCGCCGCAACCTTCTGTACCCGAGAGATCCCATATCGGGGCCTTTTCTGGAGCTCCGCCGGAGGGGGCATTGATCACGGAGGGCCTCTACATCAACTCCATGGCCTCTTTGATGATGTGTGAGTAGTTTACTTCAGACCTACGGGTCCATAGTTACTAGCTAGATGGCTTCTTCTCTCTCTTTGGATATCAATACAAAGTTCTCCTCGATCTTCTTGGAGATCTATACGATGTAATCTTCTTTTGCGGTGTGTTTGTCGAGATCCGATGAATTGTGGGTTTATGATCAAGTTTATATATGAACAATGTTTGAATCTCCTCTAAATTCTTTTATGTATGATTGGTTTATATTTGCATGTCTCTTCGAATTATCAGTTTGGTTTGGCCTACTAGATTGATCTTTCCTGCAATGGGAGAAGTGCTTAGCTTTGGGTTCAATCTTGCGGTGCTCGATCCCAATGATAGAAAGGGAAACGACACGTATTGTATTGTTGCCATCGAGGATAAAAAGATGGGGTTTATATCATATTGCATGAGTTTATCCCTCTACATCATGTCATCTTACTTAAAGCATTACTCTGTTCTTCTGAACTTAATACTCTAGATGCATGCTGGATAGCGGTCGATGTGTGGAGTAATAGTAGTAGATGCAGAATCGTTTCGGTCTACTTGTCTCAGATGTGATGCCTATATACATGATCATACCTAGATATCCTCATAATTATTCGCTTTTCTATCAATTGCTCGACAGTAATTCGCTTACGCACCATAATACTTATGCTCTTGAGAGAAGCCACTAGTGAAACCTATGGCCCCGGGTCTATCTTCCATCATATTAATCTTCCAACACTTAGTTATTTCTATTTGCCATTTATTTTACTTTGCATCTTTATTTCTCTTTATCATAAAAATACCAAAAATATTATCTTATCATATCTATCAGATCTCACTCTCGTAAATGACCGTGAAGGGATTGACAACCCCTTTATCGCGTTGGTTGCGAGGTTCTTATTTGTTTGTGTAGGTGCGTGGGACTCGAGCGTGATCTCCTACTGGATTGATACCCTGGTTCTCAAAAACTGAGGGAAATACTTACACTACTTTACTGCATCACCCTTTCCTCTTCAAGGGAAAACCAACGCAGTGCTCAAGAGGTAGCAAGAAGGATTTCTGGCGCCGTTGCCTGGGAGATTCGCGCCAATTCAAGTCAAGATTTGACTCCCGACAACGAGCCATTTCTGGCACCGTTGCCGGAGTCTATGCACAAGTCAAGACATAACAAGTACCCATCACAAACTCTTATCCCTCGCATTACATTATTTGCCATTTGCCTCCCGTTTTCCCCTCCCCCACTTCACCCTTGCCGTTTTATTCGCCCTCTCTTTTTCTGTTCGCCACTTTTTCGCTTGCTTCTTGTTTGCTCATGTGTTGGATTGCTTGCTTGTCACGATGGCTCAAGACAATACTAAATTGTGTGACTTTGCCAATACCAACAACAATGATTTTCTTAGCACTCCGATTGCTCCTCTTACTGATGCTGAATCTTGTGAAATTAATGCTGCTTTGTTGAATGTTGTCATGAAAGATCAATTCGCCGGCCTTCCTAGTGAAGATGCCGCTACCCATCTAAATAGCTTTGTTGATTTGTGTGACATGCAAAAGAATAAAGATGTGGATAATGACATTGTTAAACTTAAGCTATTTCCGTTACCACTTAGAGATCGTGCTAAAGCTTGGTTTTCGTCTTTGCCTAAAAATAGTATTGATTCATGGAATAAGTGCAAAGATGCTTTTATCTGTAAGTATTTTCCTCCCGCTAAAATCATCCCTCTTAGAAACGATATTATGAATTTTAAGCACCTTGATAATGAACAGGTTGCACAATCTTGGGAGAGGATGAAATTAATGATACGTAATTGCCCTACACATGGTTTGCATCTTTGGATGATTATACAAACTTTTTATGTCGGATTGAATTTTGCTTCTAGAAATATTTTGGATTCGGCCGCGGGAGGAACTTTTATGGAAAGCACTTTAGGAGAAGCTACTAAACTCCTAGACAATATTATGGTTAATTATTCTCAATGGCATACCGAAAGATCTACTAGTAAAAAAGTGCATGTGATAGAAGAAATTAATGTTTTGAGTGGAAAGATGGATGAACTTATGAAATTGTTTGCTAATAAGAGTGCTCCTACTGATCCTAATGATATGCCTTTGTCTACTTTGATTGAGAATAATAATGAATCTATGGATGTGAATTTTGTTGGTAGGAACAATTTTGGTAATAACGCGTATAGAGGTAATTTTAATTCTAGGCCGTTTCCTAGTAATTCATCTAATAATTATGGTAATTCCGACAACAATTCTTATGGAAATTTTAATAAGATGCCCTCTGAATTTGAGACTAGTGTTAAGGAGTTTATGAATTCGCAAAAGAATTTCAATGCTTTGCTTGAAGAAAAATTGCGTAAGGTTGATGAATTGGCTAGGAACGTTGATAGAATTTCTCTTGATATTGATTCTTTGAAACTTAGATCTATTCCACCTAAGAATGATATCAATGAGTCTCTCAAGGCCATGAGAATTTCCATTGATGAGTGCAAATAAAGAACCGCTAGGATGCGTGCTAAGAAAGATTGCTTTGTGAAAGCGTGTTCTTCTAGTTTTGATGATAATAAAGATAAAGATCTAAAAGTGATTGATGTGTCTCCTATTAAATCTTTGTTTTGCAATATGAATCTTGATAATGATGGGACTGAATATGATCCACCTTTACCTAGAAGGCGTTCCAAAAATTCAGAGTTTTTAGATCTTGGTGCAAAAATTGTTAAAAGTGGGATTGAAGAGGTTAAAACTTTAAATAGCAATGAACCCACTATCTTGGATTTCAAGTAATTTAATTATGATAATTTCTCTTTGATAGATTGTATTTCCTTGTTGCAATCCGTGCTAAATTCTCCTCATGCTTATAGTCAAAATAAAGCTTTTACTAAACATATCGTTGATGCTTTGATGCAATCTTATGAAGAAAAACTTGAGTTGGAAGTTTCTATCCCTAGAAAACTTTATGATGAGTTGGAACCTACGATAAAAATTAAAATTAAAGATCATGAATGTTATGCTTTGTGTGATTTGGGTGCTAGTGTTTCCACGATTCCAAAAACTTTGTGTGATTTGCTAGGTTTTCGTGATTTTGATGATTGTTCTTTAAACTTGCACCTTGCGGATTCCACTATTAAGAAACCTATGGGAAGAATTAATGATGTTCTTATTATTGCAAATAGGACTATTTGCCCATAGATTTCATTGTTCTTGACATAGATTGCAATCCTTCATGTCCTATTATTCTTGGTAGACCTTTCCTTAGAACGATTGGTGCAATTATTGATATGAAGGAAGGGAATATTAAATTCCAATTTCCGTTAAGGAAAGGCATAGAACACTTCCCTAGAAAGAAAATTAAATTTCCATATGAATCTATTATGAGAGCCACTTATGGATTGCCTACCAAATATGGCAATACCTAGATCTATCCTTGCTTTTATGCCTAGCTAGGGGCGTTAAACGATAGCGCTTGTTGGGAGGTAACCCAATTTTATTTTTATTCCTTGCTTTTTGATCCTTTTTAGTAATAAATAATTTATCTAGCCTCTGTTTTGGTTGAGTTTTTTTGTGTTTAATTAGTGTTTGTGCCAAGTAGAACCATTGGGAAGACTTGGGGAAAGTCTTTTTGATCTTGCTGTAAAAAACAGAAACTTTAGCGCTCGCGAGAATTGCTGCCATTTTTATTTGGAAAGTGATATTTAGTTAACTATTTTTGCAGATGATTAATAGATAAATTAATCACGTCCAGAAATTTATTTTAGAATTTTTGGGGTTCCATAAGTTTGCGTTAGCTATAAATTACTACAGACTGTTCTGTTTTTGACAGATTCTGTTTTTCGTGTGTTGTTTGCTTATTTTGATGAATCTATGGCAAGTAAAAGAGTTTATAAACCATAAGAAGTTGGAATAGAGTAGGTTTAACACCAATATAAATAAAGAATGAGTTCATTACAGTACCTTGAAGTGGTGTTTTGTTTTCTTTCACTAACGGAGCCCACGAGATTTTCTATTTTGAGTTTTGTGTTGAGAAGTTTTCAAGTTTTCGGTAAAGATTTGATGGATTATGGAACAAGGAGTGGAAAGAGACTAATATTGGGGATGCCCATGGCACCCCAAGGTAAAATTCAAGGACACCAAAAAGTCTAAGCTTGGGGATGGCCCGGAAGGTATCCCCTCTTTCGTCTTCGTCTATCGGGAACTTTACTTGGAGCTATATTTTTATTCACCACATGATATGTGTTTTGCTTGGAGCATCTTGTATGATTCGAGTCGTTGCTTTTTAGTTTACCACAATCATCCTTTCTGTACACACGTTTTGAGAGAGACTCACATGATTTGAAATTTATTAGAATATTCTATGTGCTTCACTTATATCTTTTGAGCTATATAGTTTTTGCTCTAGTGCTTCACTTATATCTTTTAGAGCACGGTGGTGGATTTGTTTTATAGAAACTATTGTTCTCTCATGATTCACCTATATTATTTTGAGAGTCCTTTAGAACAACATGGAAATTTTATTTTAGGAATAATATAAAAACTTTCATATAAGTGCATTGAATACTATGAGAAGTTTGATACTTGATAATTGTTTTGAGATATGGAGATGGTGATATTAGAGTCATGCTAGTTGAGTAGTTGTGAATTTGAGAAATACTTGTGTTGAAGTTTGTGATTCCCGTAGCATGCACGTATGGTGAACCATTATGTGATGAAGTCGGAGCATGATTTATTTATTGATTGTTTTCCTTATGAGTGGCGGTCGGGGACGAGCGATGGTCTTTTCCTATGAATCTACCCCCCTAGGAGCATGCGCGTAATACTTTGTTTCGATAACTAATAGATTTTTGCAACAAGTATGTGAGTTCTTTATGACTAATGTTGAGTCCATGGATTATACGCACTCTCACCCTTCCACCATTGCTAGCCTCTCTAGTATCGTGCAACTTTCGCCGGTACCATAAACCCACCATATACCTTCCTCAAAACAGCCACCGTGCCTACCTATTATGGCATTTCCATAGCCATCCCGAGATATATTGCCATGCAACTTTCCACCGTTCCGTTATTATGACTCGTTTCATCATTGTCATATTTCTTGCATGATCATGTAGTTGACATCGTATTTGTGGCAAAACCACCGTTCATAATTCTTCATACATGTCACTCATGCATCATTGTACATCCCGGTACACCGCCGGAGGCATTCACATAGAGTCATATTTTGTTCTAAGTATTGAGTTGTAATTCTTGAGTTGTAAGTAAATAAAGTGTGATGATCATCATTATTAGAGCATTGTCCCAAGTGAGGAAAGGATGATGGAGACTATGATTCCCCCACATTTCGGGATGAGAATCCGGACAAAAAAAAGAGGCCAAAAAAGAAAAAGAAAAAAAGGCCCAAATAAAAAAAATGAGAGAAAAAGAGAGAAGGGACAATGCTATTATCCCTTTTCCACACTTGTGCTTCAAAGTAGCACCATGATCTTCATGATAGAGAGTCTCCTATGATATCACTTTCATATACTAGTGGGAATTTTTCATTATAGAACTTGGCTTGTATATTCTAATGATGGGCTTCCTCAAAATGCCCTGGGTCTTCATGAGCAAGCAAGTTGGATGCACACCCACATAGTTTATTTTGTTGAGCTTTCATATACTTATAGCTCTAGTGCATCCGTTGCATGGCAATCCATACTCACTCACATTGATATCTATTGATGCATCTCCATAGCCCGTTGATATGCCTAGTTGATGCGAGACTATCTTCTCCTTTTTGTCTTCTCCACAGCCACCATTCTATTCCACATATAGTGCCATATCCATGGCTCACGCTCATATATTGCGTGAAGATTGAAAAGGTTTGAGAACATCAAAACTATGAAACAATTGCTCAGCTTGTCATCAGGGTTGTGCATGATTTAAATATTTTGTGTGGTGAAGACAGAGCATAGCCAGACTATATGATTTTGTAGGGATAACTTTCTTTGGCCATGTTATTTTGAGAAGACATGATTGCCTTGTTAGTATGCTTGAAGTATTATTATTATTTTTATGTCAATATTAAACTTTTATCTTGAATCTTTTGCATCTGAACATTCATGCCACAATAAAGAAAAAATTACATCGAGAAATATGTTAGAAAGCATTCCACATCAAAAATTCTTATTTTATCATTTACCTACTCGAGGACAAGCAGGAATTAAGCTTGGGGATGCTTGATACGTCTCCAACTTATCTATAATTTTTTATTGCTCCATGCTATTATATTATCTATTTTGGATGTTAATGGGCTTTATTTTACACTTTTATATCTTTTTGGGACTAACCTATTAACCGGAGGCCCAGCCCAAATTGCTGTTTTTTTTGCCTATTTCAGTGTTTCGCAGAAAAGGAATATCAAACGGAGTCCAAACGGAATGAAACCTTTAGGAACGTGATTTTCTCAACAAACGTGATCCATGAGACTTGGAGTGGGAGTCAAGAAACGATCGAGGAGGCCACGAGGCAGGGGACGCGCCTACCCCCTGGGCGCGCCCTCCACCCTCGTGGGCCCCTCGTTGCTCCACCGATGTACTTCTTCCTCCTATATATATCCATGTACCCCCCAAACATCCAGGAGCACCACGAAAACCTAATTCCACCGCCACAACCTTCTGTACCCGAGAGATCCCATCTTGGGGCCTTTTCCGGAGCTCCGCCGGAGGGGGCATTGATCACGGAGGGCCTCTACATCAACTCCATGGCCTCTCCGGTGATGTGTGAGTAGTTTACTTCAGACCTACGGGTCCATAGTTATTAGCTAGATGGCTTCTTCTCTCACTTTGGATCTCAATACAAAGTTCTCCTCGATCTTCTTGGAGATCTATTCGATGTAATCTTCTTTTGCGGTGTGTTTGTCGAGATCCGATGAATTGTGGGTTTATGATCAAGTTTATCTATGAATAATATTTGAATCTCCTCTGAATTCTTTATATATGATTGGTTTATCTTTGCAAGTCTCTTCGAATTATCAGTTTGGTTTGGCCTACTAGATTGATCTTTCTTGCAATGGGAGAAGTGCTTAGCTTTGGGTTCAATCTTGCGGTGCTCGATCCCAGTGGCAGAAAGGGAAACGACACGTATTGTATTGTTGCCATCGAGGATAAAAGATGGGGTTTATATCATATTACATGAGTTTATCCCTCTACATCATGTCATCTTACTTAAAGCATTACTCTGTTCTTATGAACTTAATACTCTAGATGCATGCTGGATAGCGGTCGATGTGTGGAGTAATAGTAGTAGATGTAGAATCATTTCGGTCTACTTGTCTCGGACGTGATGCCTATATACATGATCATACCTAGATATTCTCATAATTATTCGCTTTTCTATCAATTGCTCGACAGTAATTCGTTTACCCACCGTAATACTTATGCTCTTGAGAGAAGCCACTAGTGAAACCTATGGCCCCCGGGTCTATCTTCCATCATATTAATCTTCCAACACTTAGTTATTTCTATTTGCCGTTTATTTTACTTTGCATCTTTATTTCTCTTTATCATAAAAATACCAAAAATATTATCTTATCATATCTATCAGATCTCACTCTCGTAAGTGACTGTGAAGGGATTGACAACCCCTTTATCGCATTGGTTGGGAGGTTCTTATTTGTTTGTGTAGGTGCGTGGGACTCGAGTGTGATCTCCTACTAGATTGATACCTTGGTTCTCAAAAGCTGAGGGAAAACCAATGCAGTGCTCAAGAGGTAGCAGATTGCAGCAGGGAAAAGAGGGGTTACACCGCTACATAGAGGGGGGAAGAGTTGGTGATGACGGCGGTGAAGTTGTTGGTGAAGATTGCGGTGACGATGATGGCCCCGGTGGCACTCTGGTGCCACCAGAAGTGAGGGGAGGGAGCCCCCCTCCTTCTTCTTCTTCCTTGACCTTCTCCCTATATGGGAGAAGGGTTTCCCCTTTGGTCCATGGTCTCCATGGCGTGGGAGGGGCGAGAGCCCCTCCGAGATTGGATCTGTCTCTCCGTCTCTCTCTGTTTCTGCATTCCAGATTCTGCCCTTTCACCGTTCCTTAAATTCCCAGAGATCTATAACTCTGATTGGGCTGAATTTTGGAAACGATTTTTATCCGGATATTAGCTTTCTTGCTGCAAAAGAAGGGAACCAACCTCCTTACGGGGTGGCCACGAGGGCCCAGGGCGCGCCCCCTGCCTCATGGCCCCCTCGGGCATCGTATCACGTTGATTCTTCTTCCCACAAATCACATATATTCCAAAAAAAATCTCCGTCAGTTTTTATCCCGTTTGGACTCTGTTTGATATGGATTTACTGCGAAACAAAAAACATGCAACAAACAGGAACTGACACTAGGCACTGGATCAATATGTTAGTCCCGAAAATAGTATAAAAAGTTGCCAAAAGTATATGAAAGTTGTATAATATTGGCATGGAACAATAAAAAAGTCTCCGATGGTGTTTGTTGAGTTAGCATAGATCGCGATTTGGATTTGTCACTCCGATTGTCAGAGAGGTATCTCTGGGCCCTCTCGGTAATGTACATCACTATAAGCCTTGCAAGCAATGTAGCTAATGAGTTAGTTACGGGATGTAGCATTATGGAACGAGTAAAGAGACTTGCTGGTAACGAGATTGAACTAGGTATTGAGATACCGATGATCAAATCTCGGGCTTGTAACATACCGCTGACAAAGGGAACAACGTATATCGTTATCGGTTTGACCGATAAAGATCTTTGTAGAATATGTGGGAGCCAATATGAACATCTAGGTTCTGCTATTGGTTATTGACCGGAGACGTGTCTCGGTCATGTCTACATAGTTCTCGAACCCGTAGGGTCCACACGCTTAACGTTTGGTGACGATTGGTATTATGAGTTTATGTGTTTTGATGAACCGAAGGTTTTTCGGAGTCCCAGATGTGATCACGGGCATGATGAGGAGTCTCAAAATGGTCGAGACATAAAGATCGATATATTGGAAGCCTATGTTTGGACATCGGAAAGGTTCCGAGTGAGTTCGGACATATACCGGAATACCAGGGGGGGGGGTACCGGAACCCCCCGAGGAGTATATGGACCCTAATGGGCTTTAGTGGAGAGAGAGGCAGCCAGGGCAGGCCGCGAGCCCCCTCCCCCTCTAGTCCAAATTGGACTAGGAAGCAGGGGTGGCACCCCCTTTCCTTCCTCCCCCTCTCCCCCTTCCTTCTCTCCTAGTCCAACTAGGGAAGGGGAGGGATCCTACTCCCGAAGGGAGTAGGACTCCTCCAGGGCGTGCCATAGAGGGCCGGCCCTCCCCCCTCCTCCACTCCTTTATATACGGGGGAGGGGGGCACCCCAAGGACACACAAGTTAATCATTGATCTCTTAGCCGTGTGCGGTGCCCCCCTCCACCATAATCCACCTTGGTCATATCGTAGCGGTGCTTAGGCGAAGCCCTGTTCCAATAGCATCATCATCACTGTCATCATGCCGTCGTGCTGACGAAGCTCTCCCTCGACACTCTGCTGGATTGTGAGTTTGTGGGACGTCACCGAGCCTTACGTGTGCGGATCACGGAGGTGTCGTACTTCCGGTACTAGGATCGGTCGATCGTGAAGACGTGCGACTACATCAACCGCGTTGTCATAACGCTTCCGCTTACGGTCTATGAGGGTACGTGGACAACACTCTCCCCTCTCGTTGCTATGCATGACCATGATCTTGCGTGTGCGTAGGAAAATTTGAAATTACCGCGTTACCCAACACTCCCACCATTTTATTAATAGGGAAGGGGTGGGAGTTGGAAGGGAATTATTTTAGTGAGTCAATCTTAACATTCATCCTAGCTTCCCTTGTCTAGTCCATGTCAATTCCCACAAACGAAGCAAGGGAGTATAATTTCTCTTCAAATTCTCACACATAATTCCTATCATGCACCAAACTAAGGATTGGGAAAAAACGATTCATCCCATGTCTAATCTCAACACAAATCCTTACTCTAAACTCCCATTCCCCTTCCCCACTATGGCCAAACACGCTGTCAAGGTTTAGCATGAGGGAGTAGCCCCCAATTTGTAAGATGGGACTAATAAATCAAAAATGGAGTAGTAGCTCTACGTATGTGCATATATGAGCACAAAGATGTGTCTCCGCTTTAAGAAGGTAAGTCACGCTGTCCAGCCCTTACAAGGCTATCCTTAAAAGTAAATAGTAGAAAATAACATCCTTTGGTATATCAACGTCTACTTCCTCGTGCACTCTGTGAGCAAAGCTCGACGTCGCCTTTGGATCTCTGGAACACCTAGGAGTAGGTAACATTGTTGAGGCAACTCCCAAGAAGTAGCCTGTCAGAGCCAGATGATGCCGGCGACAATGAATTGGGGAGCAAACGACCATCCAGAAGACCAAGGCGACGAAGAAAGTTGGACAACCATCCCAAATTTGGAAAGGCAGATTTGGGGAGGCCTCGCCTCATTAGCTTCCCGACCAAACCGAAATTACTCATGCTCATCGAAAGGAGAAAAAAGCCAACTGACTAAAACATGAACCGTCGCCATCCACACCCCCAAGACTACATGAAATAAAGACAATTTTAGGATCACAGATCTAAAGCTCCACACATCCTCCACCAATGCCAAACAATGCCAAACAATGCCACTTCAACCAGGACATGATAGGGAAACCCTATTCTGCACCGCAAATGGTGCCATCTCCTTGGTACCATAGATCAGACACCTAGACCGAGCCTAGGCAAAACCGGGGTGGCACAAACAAAATTGTCAACCTCAAACCAGGGATTCCCCACCTCACCGGCGCTAGAAAGCACCCAGAGGCGAGGCGAACCAACAACGGCGACAACACGTATGCGAGAAACCGTAGACAGATTTCCTGTCACGTGATTATCCGTTTTCAAAGCATGTCTTTAATGCACTCAAAATTTGAAATTATACACTTGCATCTGCATATATATGAGTTTCTTAATGCCACCTCTGTTTTTATTTACTCTCCGTATTAGCTTTGGTCAAAGTCGAACTTTGTAAACTTGACAAAGTTTATAGACAAAAATATTAACAGATACTATAACAAATCAATACCATTCGATTCTTTATTGAATGTACTTTCACATCAATAGATTTATTATTGTAAATGTTCATACTGCTTTCTATAAACTTGGTCAAATTTTATGAAGTTTGACTTCAGTCAAATCTAATATGCAAAGTACACTGAAACGAGGGAGTGCTTCCTTACTTTCTCTGGAAGTACGATGTGATGATCATTCCACGTAGTAGTATTGTATCCACAACGAAAGAACACACTGCAATAATTCATCATGAATTAGAAGGGCAACGAAGGGTATGAAAAAAGGCCCGGTCAGGTTAACCCGGAGGGCCGAGTATTTGCTCCCACGACGTTCCTGGTGGCAACGCTACATGCCCTTCCCATATCCTCCCCTCACCCCTACCGCCACCGGCAGCTGTAACAGAGTCGGGGAACCCCGTTAATGGAGTCAAATCCAGCAGATCTCGGGTAGGGGGTCCCGAGCTGGCAGCCTTAACACGATGGTAATAAGGACACCAAATTTTACCCAAGTGTGGGCTCTCTCTAGGAACAACACCCTACATCCCACTTTGATTGTATTGATTATGGGGGTACGTAGTACATGTGATCTACCACTAGATTATGTGTGTATGAGTTGTCTCATCTCTAGGATGTGTTGAGATTCTAATGATCTATCGGCTAGTCTAGCCTCGGTTTAAGTCCTTGTCTTGTCTTCTGTGTCAAGGTTCCTCATAGAATGTCATGGGCCACTCCAAGTGGCCCGTTAATGAACCGCCATAGGGGTCCTCGACATGGCCCTCCTGGCCGGGAGACGACATGGTGAGTACCCCTAGTCTAGTACACCATATGTAGCTCATGAATCTGTCTTCAAGTTGGGGACGCTCTTCGGTTCTTCTGATCTGCTCTTTGTCTTCACACATTGGTCTTGAAAGCTGGTTCAGCAAATCTTTCCATCTTCGACCTCAAGGATCGCTGAAGTACGTCTAACGAGTATACACGTCAGACATCCGAGGAGCCCTTTTAAGTTCTCGGCCTTTATCAAATGCCTTGGTATTTTCGTGCAACACCCGGGTTAAAGTTTTTCCCGCGCGACGATGTCTTCTTGAAATCGAGCTCCGATGTCAGAATACATCTGAGGTGTCACAAACCTCGATCTTCAAAAGGTTGAAGGAGTACGACTGAGCCGCAGGTCGAAAAAGTCTTCTGCGCAACCAGCCGCTCGTAGCCGGCCTCAATGTCAGACTGCTTTCAAAGTGGTGTACCACCTTGTTCTTGAGTTGTCGATGCAGATGGCCGGCCTTCGTGTGATTTTTTTTCTGCCAAGCCAGTTACCGCGCGACATTTCTTCACAAATTTTCCACTTGATCCAATTTATTCTCTGCCGAGATGTATAACCAGTACCCCTCAAGGTGTGTGTCGGCCTAAAATCTAGAATGCACCTGAAGGATAATATAAAACCGCTGATCCTAGTAGCCCCTGAGACTCATGTCGATTCACGAAATCAGTTCGAGGATCAAATCCTTGCTCGGCAGCATACTTTAGGAATAGAACGCTGTGTGTAGTAGCCCCCAAAACTCGGGTCGGGTGCAGTCGACCGGCCTGAGTATCATAATATCCTCAGAAACCATATTACACTTTGATTTTTATGCATTAAATCATCATGCAGTAGCCCTCAAGACTTGGGTTGGGCAACATGGCCGACCCTAGGATCGTATCTCCTCGGGAACTGGTTCAACCACATTTTGCATTTCGCCATCACCGGGGTGCAGCTCAGCGGGGAAGATGCCGAACTGCTAGTCAGAAAAGATATTTCCCGAGCAAAATTACCATGCAAGACACCTCGACCAAGAGGATGTCCTTCCTCCTGAGGAAAGACATACAATAGGTTAAGAGTGTCATAAGCTCAAAAACCAAAAAAACTTGCGTAAAATTTTTACTTCTCAATTAAATCAAGTTTTTTTAGCCATTCCAAAATCAGTTTTAAAATTGATTTGTGCTTCCCTCGTGCTTTAAAATGATACATCTGATCTCTAGACTTCAAGTGGGACAGCCTTCAACTTCAACCTCCTTATCCCGACAGGCCAAGTGCTTCTAAGGCCAATTTAGTTAAAATAAACTTGACCTGCATATAGAGAAGCCAGGCTATCATGCTGTTTGACCGTGAACTCAACCAGAAATTTCTAGATCGCACCGGACTCAAGTGAAAGAAGCCAACAAATAGTGTGGTCAAAGTTAACATGGACGTGTCATTTCATGCTAATGTTGGTAGAGGACCGACTAGTGTAGTTATCAGAGATGGCTACATAGTCTTTCTAGCGGTTGCATGCTCTCCAAAATATCAGGTCACTAACGCACATTCTACAGTCACTGGTGATGCAGCATTCCATCCTCCTAGCTAATAATTTGGTATTTTGCTCGATTCAGAATCTATCTGATGCAATTGAAGTTATCAATGCATGTGTACAAAGACAAGATATCGAATGAGGCTTCAAACAATTTATGTTGATTTTTTCATCATAGCTGGATGATGGGAGTGGTAGAATTTATGCATTGTGTCTGTGAAGCCAATGAGGTAGCTCATATGTCACTTTAACAAAACGAACATTAGTAGCGGACTTTGGAAGCAGTTGTTACCAAACGGATCAAAGCTGCATAAGCCGCATGTAATAACTTCCTCAGAGGCGGTTCGCCCGATGAAACCGCTTAAATCCTCTAAACAACACAGGTGATCTGGTTCTAGAAACCATTTGTGGGTGGTGAGTACCTCGGAGTGCAACATTCCCCTTCTATTTTTTGTTCGTTTCTCCCTTCCCCTTCTCCATTCCACAACCAAACCCTAGCACCACCGACGCAATGTTGGACTTGCTAAGCGCTGACTCTTGTACGCTTCTTCGTCAGTGACCACTGTCGACATAGTACTCTGGTGTTAGATTGGCCCATCCAAGATGGTGCGGTAGAAATCCGCCCATCTGTGGCAGCGTGGTGCCATGTTCGTCCTTTCGCCAAGGCGAAGTGGTAGATCTGCCCATTTGCGACACAGTGGCACATTTGGACATCCGCGACAACATCGTGGATCCAGTCCACCTATAAGTTGACCGAGGCAACTCGACGGGTGGCATTTGTCAAAATTGGATTGCCGTTGCCGCCGACCTCCAACGCGGCCTTCAGATCTCTGGTACAGTGAGCTCCCTAGTGTTTCACCACGGATTTTTGTAAGGTTATGGTGTATGCTTATATATTCTTGTATTGTTAGTTGATTCTTATAGAAAGATGTTTCACCACTGATTTATGTATGGTTAGGTGCTACTTATCGAAATCAGTTTATAATTAAAATTGTTTAACTCATGCATGTCAAAGTTTTTTATATACTGCCGTGTGTACCTCTTATTTACCATGTGTAATGAAACTCAACATGATTTATATTTAATAAATTTTAGCAGTTGTTTTATATGATAGATTGCATTGCACAAAAAATTATGAAGAAGAGGAAGGTGCAGGGGTAGGAACCTGGCACTCCAAACTCTTCATTTCGGATATGGGTTGTGTGCTACTCTGATGGTCTTAGAGTTCATGCTATAACATTCAAAAAAGGGTCTTGGAAGTTTGTATCTTGATCGATATGTTATATACGAGTCTTTGATGGCCTGTGAGTTGGCATCCTGACCTAGATGTTTTACACAATGATGAGATAATCATTCTCCTCATCTCCTTCATATAGAGCGACATCTCATTCATAGGTTGGATGTCTCAGTGAATATTGTTGACTTACATGCATATTGATGTGTATTAAACTTAAATAGATCTAAATTGGAATATTTCTCCTGCAGGTGCTTTAAATTTTTAGTCACATTGCACAACATTATTTAAAGAGAAGGTGAAGCCTCAGGGGTGTTGAACTTAACAAAAAGGATAAAACTATTAGTGAAGGAAATATGCCCTAGAGGCAATAATAAAGTTGTTATTTTATATTTCCTTATATCATGATAAATGTTTATTATTCATGCTAGAATTGTATTAACCGGAAACTTGATACATGTGTGGATACATAGACAAAACACCATGTCCCTAGTAAGCTTGTACTAGACTAGCTCGTTAATAAAAAATGGTTAAGTTTCCTAACCATAGACATGTGTTGTCATTTGATGAACGGTATCACATCATTAGGAGAATGACGTGATGGACAAGACCCATCCATTAGCATAGCATATTGATCGTTCATTTTTATTGCTATTGCTTTCTTCATGTCAAATACATATTCCTTCTACTATGAGATTATGCAACTCCCAGATATCGGAGGAATGCCTTGTGTGCTATCAAACGTCACAACGTAACTGGGTGATTATAAATATGCTCTACAGGTATCTCCGAAGGTGTTTGTTGGGTGGCATTGATCGAGATTAGGATTTGTCACTCCGGGTATCGGAGAGGTATCTCCGGGTCCTCTCAGTAATACACATCATAAGAAGCCTTGCAAGCAAAGTGACTAATGAGTTAGTTGCGGGATGATGTATTACAGAACAAGTAAAGAGACTTGCCGATAACGAGATTGAACTAGGTATGAAGATACCGACGATCGAGTCTCGGGCAAGTAACATACCGATGGACAAAGGGAATAATGTATGTGGTCATAACGGTCTGACCGATAAAGATCTTCGTAGAATATGTAGGAGCCAATATGAGAATCCATGTTCCGCTATTGGTTATTGATCGAAGAGGTGTCTCGGTCATGTCTACATATTTCTCGAACCAGTAGGGTCCGCACGCTTAACATTCGTTGACGATATAGTATTATATGAGTTATGTGATTTGGTGACCGAATGTTGTTCGGAGTCCCGTATGAGATCACGGGCATGACTAGGAGTCTCCAAATGGTCGATAGGTAAAGATTGATATATATATATATATAGGACGATAGTATTCGGACACCAGGTGTGTTCCGGAGGGTACCAGGTACATATCGGGTCACCAGAAGGGGTTCCGGGCACCCTCGACAAAAGATATGGGCCTAATGGGCCAAGAGGGGAAACGCAGCAGGCAGTAGGGGCTGCTGCGCCCCCATATGGACCAAACCAGAGGAGAAGGAAAGATGGGAAGAGAGAAGGAAGGGGAGGGATTCGGCCTCCCCCTTCCTTCCCTCCTCCCTCCGCCTTCCTTCCCCCTCCGGAACTTATGGAAGGGGGGAGGCCGAATTGGGGTGGCGCCCAAGTATGATTCCTCCTAATTCGGGCGCCCCCTTGCTACTCCCCTCCCTCTCCCACCTATATATACATGGGGAGGGGGCGCCTAGAACACACACCAACATCAGTTAGCCGTGTGCGGTGCCCCCCTCCACAGTTTACACCCTCGGTCATATTCTCGTGGTGCTTAGGCGAAGCTCTGCGTGAATCACTTCACCATCACCGTCACCACGCCTCGTGTTGACGAAACTAATCTACATCCTCGACACCTTGCTGGATCAAGAAGGCAAGGGACGTCATCGCGCTGAACGTGTGCAGAACTCAAAGGTGTCGTATGTTCGATGCTTGATCGGTCGGAGCTAGAAGAAGTTCGACTACATCAACCGCGTTGTCAAACACTTCCGCTTTTGGTCTACAAGGGTACATAGCCACACTCCCTCCCTCTCGTTGCTATGCATCTCCTAGATAGATCTTGTGCGAGCAGGAATTTTTTTGAAATTGCATGCTATGTTCCCCAACAGTGGCATCCGAGCTAGGTCTATGCGTAGATGATATGCACGAGTAGAACACAAAGAGTTGTGGGCGGTGATCGTCATACTGCTTACCACCAATGTCTTATTTTGATCCGGCAGTATTGTTGGATGAAGCAGCCCAGACCAACCTTACATGACCACGTTCATGAGACCGGTTCCACCGACAGACATGCAACTAGTTTTGCATAAAGGTGGCTGGTGGGTGTCTATTTCTCCTACTTTATTTGAATCAAATTTGACTGCGGCCGGTACTTGTTGAAGGTTAAAATAGCAAACTTAAAAAATCACCGTTGTGGTTTTGATGCGTAGGTAAGAACGGTTCTTGCTAGAAGCCCGTAGCAGCCACGTAAAACTTGCAACAACAAAGTAGAGGACGTCTAACTTGTTTTTGTAGGGCATGATGTGATGTGATATGGTCAAGACATGATGTGATATACGTTATTGTATGAGATGATCATGTTTTGTAAAAGTTATCGGCAACCGGCAAGAGCCTTATGGTTGTCTCTTTATTGTATGAAATGCAAACGCCATGTAATTGCTTTACTTCATCACTATGCGTTAGCGATGGTTGTAGAAGCAATAGTTGGCGAGATCACCACAACACAATGATGGAGATCAAGGTGTCAAGCCGGTGACAATGGAGATCATGACGATGCTTTGGAGACGGAGATCAAAAGCACAAGATGATGATGGCCATATCATGTCACATATTTTGATTGCATGTGATGTTTATCTTTTATGCATCTTATTTTGCTTAGTGCGGCGGTGGCATTATAAGACGATCCCTTAACTAAATTTCAAGGTATAAGTGTTATCCCTGAGTATGCACTGTTGTGACAGTTCGTCATGCTAAGACACCACGTGATGATCGGGTGTGATAAGCTCTACATTCACATACAACGGGTGCAAGACAATTTTGCACACGCGGAATACTCGGGTTAAACTTGACGAGCCTAGCATGTTGATGTCGCTTGAAGCTACTTTGGTATTTCCCCAAAGAGGAAGGGATGATGCAGCATAGCGGCGGTAGGTATTTCCCTCAGATATGAAATCAAGGTTATCAAACCAATAGGAGAACCAAGCAACACAACGTAAACAACACCTGCACACAGATAACAAATCCTCTCAACCCGATGTGTTAAAAGGGGTTGTCAATCCCTTTCGGGGTACGACGCCTCAAGATAGGCAAACAGACATGAGATAAATTTGTAGTAGATTGATAGGTCGAACGCCAAATAAAATAAATAGGAATAAATTGCAGGAAAGTATTTTTGGGTTTTTGGTTTAATAGATCTGAATATAAAAGTAAATAAAAGTATATCGCAAAGGCAAATATATGAGAAAGAAGACCCGGGGCCGTAGGTTTCACTAGTGGCTTCTCTCGAGAAAAATAGCAAACGGTGGGTAAACAAATTACTGTTGGGCAATTGGTAGAACCTCAAATAATTATATGATGATATCCATGCAATGATCATTATATAGGCATCACGTCCAAGATTAGTAGACCGACTCCTGCCTGCATCTACTACTATTACTCCACACATCGACCGCTATCCAGCATGCATATGATACATCTCCAACGTATCTATAATTTTTGATTGTTCCGTGCTATTATATTATCTGTTTTGGATGTTTAATGAGCTTTAATATACCTCTTTATATTATTTTTGGGACTAACCTAATAACCAAAGGCCCAGTGCAAACAACTGTTTTTTTTGCCTATTTCAGTGTTTCATAGAAAAGGAATATCAAACGGAATCCAAATGGGATGAAACCTTCGGGAGAGTTATTTTTGGAACAAACACAATCCAGGAGACTTGGAGTGGACGTCAAGGAAGCAATGAGGCGGCCACGAGGCAGGAGGGCGTGCCCGGGGGGTAGGCGCGCCCTGATGTCTACTACACAACCTTCTTCTTGTAGACGTTGTTGGGCCTCCAAGTGCAGAGGTTTGTAGGACAATAGCAAATTTCCTTCAAGTGGATGACCTAAGGTTTATCAATCCATAGGAAGCGTAGGATGAAGATGGTCTCTCTCAAGCAACCCTGCAACCAAATAACAAAGAGTCTCTTGTGTCTCCAACACACCCTATACAATGGTAAATTGGATAGGTGCACTAGTTCGGCGAAGAGATGGTGATACAAGTGGTATAAGGATGGTAGATAAAGGTTTTTGTAATCTGAAAATATAAAAACAGCAAGGTAACTAATGATAAAAGTGAGTGTAAACGGTATTGCAATGCGTTGAAACAAGGCCTAGGGTTCATACTTTCACTAGTGCAAGTCCTCTCAACAATAATAACATAATTGGATCACATAACTATCCCTCAACATGAAACAAAGAGTCACTCCAAAGCCACTAACAGCGGAGAACAAACGAAGAGATTATGGTAGGCTACGAAACCACCTCAAAGTTATTCTTTCCAATCAATCTGTTGGGCTATTCCTATAAGTGTCACAAACAGCCCTAGAGTTCGTACTAGAATAACACCTTAAGACACAAATCAACCAAAACCCTAATGTCACTTAGATACTCCAATGTCACCTCAAGTATCCGTGGGTATGATTATACGATATGCATCACACAATCTCAGATTCATCTATTCAACCAACACATAGAATCTCGAAGAGTGCCCCAAAGTTTCTACCGGAGAGTCAAGACGAAAACGTGTGCCAACCCCTATGCATAGATTCCCAAGGTCACGGAACCCACAAGTTGATCACCAAAACATACATCAAGTGGATCATAGAATACCCCATTGTCACCACAGGTATCCCACGCAAGACATACATCAAGTGTTCTCAAATCCTTAAAGACTCAATCCGATAAGATAACTTCAAAGGGAAAACACAATCCATTACAAGAGAGTAGAGGGGGAGAAACACCATAAGATCCAACTATAATAGCAAAGCTTGCGATACATCAAGATCGTATCACCTCAAGAACACGAGAGAGAGAGATAGAGAGATCAAACACATAGCTACTGGTACATACCCTCAGCCCCGAGGGAGAACTACTCCCTCCTCGTCATGGAGAGCACCAGGATGATGAAGATGGCCACCGGAGAGGGATTGCCCCTCCGGCAGGGTGCCGGAATAGGTCTAGATTGGTTTTCGGTGGCTACGAAGGCTTCTGGCGGTGGAACTCCCGATCTATTGTGCTCCTCGAAGTTTTTAGGGTATATGGGTATATATGGGAGGAAGAAGTACGTCGGTGGACCTCCGGGCTGTCCACGAGGCAGGGGGCGCGCTCCCCACCCTCGTGGGCAGCCCGGGACTCTCCTGGTCCAACTCGGATACTCCGTGAGCTTCTTCTGGTCCAAAAATAAGTTCCATGAAGTTTCAGGTCAATTGGACTCCGTTTGATTTTCCTTTTCTGCGATACTCTAAAATAAGGGAAAAAACAGAAACTGGCATTGGGCTCTGGGTTAATAGGTTAGTCCCAAAAATAATATAAAAGTGTATAATAAAGCCCATAAACATCCAAAACAGATAATATAATAGCATGGAACAATCAAAAATTATAGATACGTTGGAGACGTATCAGCATCCCCAAGCTTAATTCCTGCTCGTCCTCGAGTAGGTTAATGATAAAAACATAATTTTTGATGTGGAATGCTACCTAATATATTTCTCTAATTAATTCTCTTCATTTTGGCATGAATGTTCAGATCCATAAGATTCAAGACAAAAGTTTAATATTGACATAAAAATAATAATACTTCAAGCATACTAACTAAGCAATCATGTCTTCTCAAAATAACATGGCCAAAGAAAGTTCATCCCTACGAAATCATATAGTTTGGTCATGCTCCATTTTCGTCACACTAGAATGCTCTCATCATGCACAACCCTGATGACAAGCCAAGCAATTGTTTCACACTTTAGTAATCTCAAACTTTTTTCAACTTTCACGCAATACATGAGCGTCAGCCATGGATATAGCACTATGGGTGGAATAGAATATAATGAGGGGGTTATGTGGAGAAGACAAAAAGGAGAAAGTCTCACATCGACGCAGCTAATCAATGGGCTAGGGAGATGCCCATCAATTGATGTCAATGCAAGGAGTAGGGATTGCCATGCAACGGATGCACTAGAGCTATAAATGTATGAAAGCTCAACAAAATAACTAAGTGGGTGTGCATCCAACTTGCTTGCTCACGAAGACCTAGGGCACTTGAGGAGGCCCATTGTTGGAATATACAAGCCAAGTTATATAATGAAAAATTCCCACTGGCATATGAAAGTGACAAAACAAGAGACTCTCTATCATGAAGATCATGGTGCTACTTTGAAGCACAAGTGTGGAAAAAAAGATAGTAACATTGTCCCTTTTATTTTTTATTTTTTATTTGGCCTTTTTGTATTTGGCCCCTTTTTTGGCCTTTTTTGGGACAATGCTCTATTAATGATGATCATCACACTTCTATTTATTTACTACTCAAAGATTACAACTCGATACTAGAACAAGATATGACTCTATATGAATGCCTCCGGCGGTGTACGGGATATGCAATGAACCAAGAGTGGCATGTATGAAAAATTATGAACGGTGGCTTGGCCACAAATACGATGTCAACTACATGATCATGCAAAGCAGTATGACAATGATGATGCATGTCATAATAAACGGAACAGTGGAAAGTTGCATGGCAATATATCTCAGAATGGCTATGGAAATGCCATAATAGGTAGGTATGGTGGCTGTTTTGAGGAAGATATAAGGAGGTTTGTGTGTGATAGAGCGTATTGTATCACGGGGTTTGGATGCACCGGCGAAGTTTGCACCAACTCTCAATGTGAGAAAGGGCAATGCATGGTACCAAAGAGGCTAGCAATGATGGAAGGGTAAGAGTGCGTATAATCCATGGACTCAACATTAGTCATAAAGAACTCATATACTTATTGCAAAAATCTACAAGTCATCAAAAACCAAGCATTACGCGCATGCTCCTAGGGGGATAGATTGGTAGGAAAAGACCATCCCTCGTCCCCGACCGCCACTCATAAGGAAGACAATCAAATAACACCTCATGTTTCAAATTTGTTACACAACGTTTACCATACGTGCATGCTACGGGACTTGCAAACTTCAACACAAGTATTTCTCAAATTCACAACTACTCAACTAGCACAACTTTGATATCACTATCTCCATATCTCAAAACAATCATCAAGTATCAAACTTCTCTTAGTATTCAATGCACTCTATATGAAAGTTTTTATTATATCCCTCTTGGATGCCCATCATATTAGGACTAAATTCATAACCAAATCAAATTACCATGCTGTTTAGGAATCTCAAAATAATATAAGTGAGGCAAGAGAGTTCATCTATTTCTATAAAATAAAACCACCACCGTGCTCTAAAAGGATATAAGTGAAGCACTAGAGCAAATGACAAACTACTCCGAATGATATAAGTGAAGATCAATGAGTAGTCGAATGATTATGCAACTATATGAAGACTCTATAACATTTAATAATTTCAGATATTGGTATTTTATTCAAACAGAAAGAAAAACAAAATAAAATAAATGACGCTCCAAGCAAAACACATATCATGTGGCGAATAAAAATATAGCTCCAAGTAAAGTTACCGATGAACAAAGACGAAAGAGGGAATGCCTTCCAGGGCATCCCCAAGCTTAGGCTCTTGGTTGTACTTGAATATTACCTTGCGGTGCCTTGGGAATCCCAAAGCTTAGGCTCTTGCCACTCCTTATTCCATAGTCCATCGAATCTTTACCCAAAACTTGAAAACTTCACAACACAAAACTTAACAGAAAACTCGTAAGCTCCGTTAGTGAAAGAAAACAAAACACCACTTCAAGGTACTGTAATGAACTCATTCTTTATTTATATTGGTGTTCAACCTACTATATTCCAAATTCTCTATGGTTTATAAACTATTTTGCTAGCCATAGATTCATCAAAATAACCAAACAACACACGAAAAACAGAATCTGTCAAAAACAGAACAGTCTATAGTAATCTGTAGCTAACACAAACTTATGGAACCCCAAAAATTCTAAAATAAATTGCTGGACGTGAGGAATTTATCTATTAAACATCTGCATAAATAATTAACTAAATATCACTATCCAAATAAAAATGGAAGCAATTCTCGTGAGCGCTAAAGTTTCTGTTTTTTACAGCAAGATCAACAAGACTTTCCCCAAGTCTTCCCAACGGTTCTACTTGGCACAAACACTAACTAAAACATAAAAACTCAATCATAACAGAGTCTAGATGAATTATTTATTACTAAACAGGAGCAAAAAGCAAAGAACAAAAAGAAAATTGGGTTGCCTCCCAACAAGCGCTATCATTTAACGCCCCTAGCTAGGCATGATGATTTCAATGATGCTCACATAAAGGACAAGAATTAAAACATAAAGTGAGCATCATGAAGAATATGACTAACACATTTAAGCCTAACCCACTTCATATGCATAGGGATTTTGTGAGCAAAAAACTTGTGGGAACAAGAATCAACTTGCATAGGAAGGTAAAACAAGCATAACTCCAAAATTTTAAGCACATAGAGAGGAAACTTGATATTATTGCAATTCCTACAAGCATATATTCCTCCCTCATAATAATTTTCAGTAGCATCATGAATGAATTCAACAATATAACCATCACATAAAGCATTATTTTCATGATCTACAAGCAACCCTGCAACCAAATAACAAAGAGTCTCTTGTGTCCCCAACACACCCAATACAATGGTAAATTGTATAGGTGCACTAGTTCAGCGAAGAGATGGTGATACAAGTGGTATATGGATGGTAGATAAAGGTTTTTGTAATCTGAAAATATAAAAACAGCAAGGTAACAAATGATAAAAGTGAGCGTAAATGGTATTGCAATGTGTTGAAACAAGGCCTAGGGTTCATACTTTAACTAGTGCAAGTCCTCTCAACAATAATAACATAATTGGATCACATAACTATCCCTCAACATGCAACAAAGAGTCACTCCAAAGCCACTAATAGCGGAGAACAAACAAAGAGATTATGGTAGGGTACGAAACCACCTCAAAGTTATTCTTTCCAATCAATCCGTTGGCCTATTCCTATAAGTGTCACAAACAGCCCTAGAGTTCGTACTAGAATAACACCTTAAGACACAAATCAACCAAAACCCTAATTTCACCTAGATACTCCAATGTCACCTCAAGTATCCGTGGGTATGATTATACGATATGCATCACACAATCTCAGATTCATCTATTCAACCAACACATAGAACCTCGAAGAGTGCCCCAAAGTTTCTACCGGAGAGTCAAGACAAAAACGTGTGCCAACCCCTATGCATAGATTCCCAAGGTCACAGAACCCGCAAGTTGATCACCAAAACATACATCAAGTGGATCATAGAATACCCCATTGTCACCACAGGTATCCCACGCAAGACATACATCAAGTGTTCTCAAATCCTTAAAGACTCAATCCGATAAGATAACTTCAAAGGGAAAACTCAATCCATTACAAGAGAGTAGAGGGGGAGAAACATCATAAGATCCAACTATAATAGCAAAGCTTGCGATACATCAAGATCGTATCACTGCAAGAACACGAGAGAGAGAGAGAGAGAGATCAAACACATAGCTACTGGTACATACCCTCAGCCCCGAGGGAGAACTACTCCCTCCTCGTCATGGAGAGCACCGGGATGATGAAGATGGCCATCGGAGAGGGATTCCCCCTCCGGCAGGGTGCCGGAATGGGTCTAGATTGGTTTTTGGTGGCTACAGAGGCTTCTGGTGGCGGAACTCCCGATCTATTATGCTCCTCGAAGTTTTTAGGGTATATGGGTATATATGGGAGGAAGAAATACGTCGGTGGACCTCCGGGCTGTCCACGAGGCAGGGGGCACGCCCCCCACCCTCATGGGCAGCCCGGGACTCTCTTGGTCCAACTCTGATACTCCGTGGGCTTCTTCTGGTCCAAAAATAAGTTCCGCGAAGTTTTAGGTCAATTGGACTCCGTTTGATTTTCCTTTTCTGCGATACTCTAAAACAAGGAAAAAAACAGAAACTGGCACTGGGCTCTGGGTTAACAGGTTAGTCCCAAAAATAATATAAAAGTGTATAATAAAGCCCATAAACATCCAAAACAGATAATATAATAGCATGGAACAATCAAAAATTATAGATACGTTGGAGACGTATCATGCCCCCACCCTCGTGGGCCCCTCGTGGCTTCGCTGACCTACTTCTTTCGCCTATATATACTCATATACCACGAAAACATCCAAGAGCACCACGAAGTCCTATTTCCACCGCCGCAACCTTCTGTACCCGCGAGATCCCATCTTGGGGCCTTTTCCGGCGCTCTGCCGAAGGGGGAATCGATCATAGAGGGCTTCTGCATCAACACCATATCCTCTCCGATGATGTGTGAGTAGTTTGCCACAGACCTTCGGGTCCATAGTTAGTAGCTAGATGGCTTCTTCTCTCTCTCTCTCTTTGGATCTCAATACAAAGTTCTCCTCGATTCTCTTGGAGATCTATTCGATGTAATTCTTTTTGCGGTGTGTTTGTCGAGATCCGATGAATTGTGAGTTTATGATCAAGATTATCTATGAACAATATTTGATTCTTCTCTAAATTCTTTTATGCATGATTATTATCTTTGCAAGTCTTCTTGAATTATCAGTTTGGTTTGGCCTACTAGATTGATCTCTATTGCAATGGAAGAAGTGCTTAGCTTTGGATTCAATCTTGCGGTGTCTTTTCCCAGTGACAGCATGGGCAGTAAGGCACGTATTGTATTGTTGCCATCGAGGATAAAAAGATGGGGTTTATACCATATTGCTTGAGTTTATCCCTCTACATCATGTCATCTTGCCTAATGCGTTACTCTGTTCTTATGAACTTAATACTCTAGATGCATGCTGGATAGCGGTCGATGTGTGGAGTAATAGTAGTAGATGCAGAATCGTTTTGGTCGACTTGTCGCGGACGTGATGCCTATATACATGATCATGCCAAGATATTCTCATAACTATGCGCTTTTCTATCAATTGCTCCACAGTAATTTGTTCACCCATCGTAGAATTTGCTATCTTGAGGGAAACCACTAGTGAAACCTATGGCCCCAGGGTCTATTCTCCATCATATTAATCTCCCGTCAACTAGCCATTTTTCTCACCATTTATTTTGCAATCTATACAACAAAAATACCAAAAATATTTATCTTATTATCTCTATCAGATCTCACTTTATCGTGAAGGGATTGACAACCCCTTTATCGCGTTGGTTGCGAGGTTCTTGTTTGTTTGTGCAGGTACGAGGGACTTGCGTGTAATCTCCTACTGGATTGATACCTTGGTTCTCAAAACTGAGGGAAATACTTACGCTACTTTACTGCATCACCCTTTCCTCTTCAAGGGAAAACCAACGCATGCTCAAGAGGTAGCAAGAAGGAGTTTTGGCGCCATTGTCGGGGAGATATACGCACAAGTCAAGACATACCAAGTACCCATCACAAACTCTTATCCCTCGCATTACATTGTTTGCCATTTGCCTCTCATTTTCCTCTCCCACACTTCACCCTTGCCGTTTTATTCACCCTCTTTTCTGTCTGTCTCTTTTCGCTTGCTTCTTGTGTGGTCGTGTGTTAGATCATTGGTTTTGCTATTATGGCTAGCCCTTCTATCACCATTAGTACTCCCAATCATGAAGTTCTCAATTTTAAACAAAGGGAGGGAGAAAATTTAAAAGATGCTTGGTATAGAATTTGCAATGCTCAGAATAGATCCACTAGGAAGCAATCCACTTCCGTTCTTCTTCGCAATTTTTATGTAGGCATCACCCCTTGGAATAGATATATTCTTGATACCATTACCGGAGGGAATTTCTTGGGTAGCCATACTTTTGATTCCTATAATACTATGATAGATTTGTTTGGGCCACCACCTCTCTTGGTTAATGGAACTATTGTAACTTTGGAACATGTGATGCAAAGGCTTGAAATTATTGAAAATAAAGTTGCCACTATAGAGTTGATTGAGAATTTGGATAAAAAGATCCACAACCAGATTACCCATTATGGATCTAAGGTAGGAGTTACAATGAAAATTTTTAAATAAAAAGAAGGGAAACCTTTCTATACGGCATGCCGGCCGAGTGATTCGGCCGGTCGCACGTCGCGCGTTCGATCCAACTGCCCTCGCGCAATCTCTGCCACACATCGCTTTCTCCCATCTCAACTTATCTCCTACGCATGACTCCGCCCCGCCTCCCCCGCCATAGCCCCAACAGCTCCAAGAACTCTTCCCGTTCGCACCTCGCGCTGCACCTCCTCCATGGGGTGTTGCTCCCTTGTGTCGCAGGTCCTCGGCCGCGAGCTCACATGTTAGGCGGCCATGGCTTATGAGCTTTTTTGGGGCAGACGGTGATTGAGGGCGACTCGAGCTGCTATGGGCAATGCCGTCGCGTATTGCTTGGGGGAGAAATCTCACCGGTGCTACCACGGCTGTCACCGAAGCAGCCATGATTGCGGTGGTGGGGGAAGTTTCTGTTGGGGAACGCAAACCTCGATTTGATCAGTTTCTATTGAGTTTCCCACGATGTGCACGACCAGCGGTGCTACAACCACCGGCATAGATGCTGCAACCGGTAGCACGAGTTGCTGGGACCGGTGGCAGAATTTGCTACCTGGAAGGTTGATGGTAATCGAGAAGACAAGGCCGGACACCGTGGTGCTACAAGAAGCATCCAACGTTGCAAGAACGGGCACCACCATTTTCTAAAATCGGCAATCATGCATCAACGGAGATGACGACGCCGCATGCTGGAACCGGCCACCTCCGATGTTACAACCAGCATTCAAGGAAGCTACAACAGCCTTTGTCAAAAGCTTCAACCTGCGATGGCGGATGTTGGGGCTAGCCACTGCCAATAGCACAAAAGCTACAACCGATGGAGAAGAAAGCTACAACTGGCCTAAAAAAAGCTTCAACCTTGGGGTCGACGACTGCCCAGCAAAATAGCTACAACCGATGTAGAAAAAGCTACAACCAGCGATGGAAAAGTTTCAACCAGAGATGCCGGAAAGCACTGGGGAGACGGCGAAAGCTGCAACCATCTACTGAAAAAGATTCAACCAGTGGGCGTGCCAACAATGGTGCCAGCAGGCAGCAGCGCAGGCATGGAGCGGCGGACGGTGCTGTGACCAATCGGCGAGAGAAGCTGTGACCGGCTGGTGACAAAACTGCAGCCCCCACCCGTCGGTGCTTCGAATGACAAGAACGAGAGGCATGAGGCCGATGAGGTTAGCATGGGTGGCCATCGAAGAAAAGCGGCAAAGGGCAAGCTCGATTGACATGGGGCGGCCAGCGAGCATGGGAGGATGAGCGTGAACGCCGGTGGTGCAAGCAACCGGCAAGCGAGGGCGGCTGTCGGACGCGGGATTCTGTTTTATGCGTATGTGCGTTGACGAAGAGGGATGAATCATAGGGTGTTGCATGATTCAATCGTAGGTCCGGTAGCAGACCGGCCGAAAGTTTCGGTCGGCGCACCGGCACCCAGTAGTGGCCTAAAAAGAACCCATAGTTAACGAAAAGATAGATCAAGATTCCACAAGAATTGATAAACTTGAGGATATTATTACCAACTTAGGGTCTGCCTTTTCTTCCATGAAAAACACTCCAAATCCTCCTACTACTAGAGTTGCCAAGTTTATGTATGTGCCTAAAAATAAAGGTGAATCATCTAGTAAGGAAAATGCGGATCTCGAAGCAATAAGTGTTCACCCCAACTTTTTCGCTATCATTAAGGAACCTTTTGCTACAAATGAATTTATTGATTTCTTGCCTAGGAGTTTGTTAATTAATAAAAAAGGAAACTCCTAAGCGTTATAAGTGTTCTATTGAAGAATTGCATACCAAAGACGACAATACCTAGATCTATTCTTGTTTTTATGCCTAGCTAGGGGCGTTAAACGATAGCGCTTGTTGGGAGGCAACCCAATTTTATTTTTGTTTCTTGTTTTTGTTCCTGTTTAGTAATAAATAATTCATCTATCTTATATTTATATGTAGTTTTATGCTTTTAATTAGTGTTTGTGCCAAGGAGAACCTTTGGGGAGACTTGGGGGAAGTCTTTGCGATATTGCTGTAAAAAACAGAAACTTTAGCGCTCACGAGATTTGCTGCCATTTTTTACGGGAAAGTGTGATTAGGTTGATTCTTTTTGAAGATGATTAATAGACAAATTACTCACGTCCACCAATTTATTTCAGAATTTTTGGGGTTACAAAAGTATTCGAAACCTACAGATTACTACAGACTGTCCTGTTTTTGACAGATTTTGTTTTTCGTGTGTTGTTTGCTTATTTTGATGAATCTATGGCTAGTATCGGGGGGTATGAACCATAGGGAAGTTAGAATAAAGTAGTTTTCACACCAATATAAATAAATAATGAGTTCATTACAGTACCTTGAAGTGGTGGTTTGTTTTCTTATACTAACGAAGCTCATGAGATTTTCTGTTGAGTTTTGTGTTGTGAAGTTTTCAAGTTTTGGGTAAATATTTGATGGATTTTGGAATAAGGAGTGGCAAGAGCATAAGCTTGGGGATTACCAAGGCACCCCAAGGTAAAATTCAAGTACAACCAAAAGCCTAAGCTTGGAGATGCCCCGGAAGGCATCCCCTCTTTCGTCTTCGTCCATCGGTAACTTTACTTGATGCTATATTTTTATTCACCACATGATATGTGTTTTGCTTGGAGCGTCTTGTATGATTTGAGTATTTGCTTATTAGTTTAACATAATCATCCTTGCTATGCACACCTTTTGGAGAGACACACATGAACCAGAATTTATTAGAATACTCTATGTGCTTCACTTATATCTTTTGAGCTAGATAATTTTGCTCTAGTGCTTCACTTATATCCTTTTAGAGCACGGTGGTGGTTTTATTTTATAGAAATTATTGATCTCTCATGCTCACTTATATTATTTTTAGAGTCTTATAGAACAGTATGGTAATTTGCTTTGGCTATAAAATTAGTCCTAATATGATAGGCATCCAAGATGGGTATAATAAAAACTATCATAAAAAGTGCATTGAATACTATGAGAAGTTTGATACTTGATAATTGTTTTGAGATATGAAGATGGTGATATTAGAGTCATGGTAGTTGAGTAGTTGTGAATTTGAGAAATACTTGTTATAAAGTTTGTGTAACACCCCGGATATAACTTTCCCAATTTGTACTCCAAGTCTTGCCGTTTCCGGCGTTAAGTTATATTTATTTCTCGGGTTCGGGTCTTTGTCTCCGTGTGTTGTTTTCTTTGTCATGCATCTCATATCATGTCATCATGTGCATTGCTTTTGCATACGTGTTCGTCTCATGCATCCGAGCATTTTCCCCGTTGTCCGTTTTGCATTCCGGCGCTTCGTTCTCCTCCGGTGGTCATTTCTAGCTTTCTTTCGTGTGTGGGGATTAAACATTTCCGGATTGGGCCGAGACTTGCCAAGCGGCCTTGGTTTACTACCGGTAGACCGCCTGTCAAGTTCCGTACCATTTGGACTTCGTTTGGTACTCCAACGGTTAACCGAGGGACCGAAAAGGCCTCGTGTGTGTTGCAGCCCAACACCCCTCCAATTTGGCCCAAAACCCACCAAACTCTGCTCCATGTCCTAGAGCGTTCGATCATGATCGCGTGGCCGAAAACCGCACCTCATTTGGACTCTCCTAGCTCCACTTATGCCTATAAATAGACCCCTCCGTTTTCTTCTTCTTCTTCCCCCCGAAACCCTAGATCCGCCACCTCGCGCGCGCCGGACACAAGTCCCACCGACGGACTTTGTCCGCCCCGACGTCCGCCGACACGTGGCGCCCCCTCATTCGCCCCGTGCCTCAGGCCAACATCACCGCCGCCACCAGCCCGCGGGGCCCGGGACGGGCCCCCCCGGCCCACGCGCGCCCCAGCGCCTCCCTCCACACCGCGCCGCCGCCTACTCCACCTCCGGTGGCCGGCGCCGCCACGGGCCACCACCGCGCCGCCACGACCACCATCTCCGCCGCCCGGCCCGGCCGCTCCACGCCGACCCCGCCACCACACCGCGCCACATCGCCGCCATCCGGCCCCGCCGCCGGGAGCACGCCGGCGCCGCCCCGGTCTTCCCCCCCCCCCTCGGAGAGCTCGAGCTCCGGCCACCACCACCATCTCCGGCGCCGGCCATCATCGTTTTTCGCGCCGATGAACAGTGCATGAACAGTGCCAGATCCAGATCTAAACCCTAGGGTTGACTTTCCCCTCTCCTCCTGTTTTTTTATGCTTACTTTGACCAGTGATATCTCCGCATCCGTAGCTTCGATTTGGAAATATAGTATATCAAAATGTTCACCTCAACGAGTAAATCATTTCATTCCATTGCATCATTTTCATTTGAGTTCATCTTAATGCCCGAAATGCTGCTAGAAGGAGGCTTCGTGAGATAATTGTCAGATCTGCTAGTTCATCTTAGACTTTTGTCATTTTTGCCATGATTATTGTGTGCATGCTATGCCTGTAAGTCCTTCATATGTTTTGTTAAGGATTTTGTCTTCTTTCCATAGGTGCAACCCATGCATTTTTAGGATATGTTTGGTGACTTGTGCAAGCTTGCAAAGTGAGGCACCCGGTAATTCTGTTTTCAGGGACTTAGTAGTTTTCACCAAGTCTGGGATTATTTAGTTCATGATGCCATATGTTCAGCTTGTTTCCTAGTGATCCGTGCCTCTTCTGAGGATGATCAGTAAAGGAGTTTTGTTAATCATGTTATGCTCTGTCCATATATGTCTTTTCTTGCAATTATGGAGCACCATAGCTTGAGTCAATCAGCTCTACTTTTGCTTCGTGGTGAATCTGGGCAGATTGTCAACTCGTTTGCGATTTTGCCGATGTTATTGTAGTTGATCCGTGCATGCTATGCCATTGTTCTTGCCATGTATAGCTTGTATTTTGTGCCTTCTTAATGGATGTATGCTTTTCTTTCCATGACTTGCACCGTGGTGAGTGCATCGAGCTCGTTTACATGCCTTCGTGAGTTATATTTCAGCATGTCTCAGTTTTCACTAAGTCTGAAAACTGATTGTGTTTTAGCTATGTTCGTGTGCCTGTTAGTATATTTTATGAACCCTTTTGGCCCCAGGTCACTTTGGGTCTTTTGTTAATATTGTTGAGTAGCTCCATGCCATGTTCTTCTTTGTCATGATCAGGTCATGTATCATGTTGTTTTGCTGCTCCGAAGAGGGCTTCACGATCTGAAATTTCAGACAAGTGTTAATTTCACTAAGTCTGGAATCTGTTTTGCATTTGCGTTTTTGCCATGCTTGATTGAACCTCATAATGGATGAATTGGCCATGGCTCAGTGCTAGTCTTTTGTTAAGCATCTTGTGTGCATCCCTTCCATGCATTTGGTTGTCACGTTTGGGTGCTGTAGCATGTTCATTTCATTGCATTTAGATGCCTACTTGCTGTAAATTGCAGACGGTGTCATTCTTAAAACGCTTGCCATTTCCAAACCGTAACTCCGATTCCGATGATCTTTATATCGTTTTCAAGCGATTTCATCTCATCTTTCCAGTGGCACACTTGGAATTCCAATTTGAGGCCAGGTTCATGCATTTCCTGTCATATCTTGCATTTTGCATCCCGCATCGCATCCCGCATAGCATACCATCTTTGCATTGTGTTGATTGAGTTTGCACGTGGTTTATTGTATCCTTGTTGCTTGTTTGTCTTGTTTGGGTAGAGCCGGGAGACGAGTTCGCTTCCGAGGAGCCCGTTGAGTTTGCTTGTGAGGATCCAGTCAACTCTGACAACTGTGCAGGCAAGATGATCATACCCTCGAAATCACTACTATCTTTGCTATGCTAGTTTGCTCGCTCTTGCTATGACAATGCTACGATGCCTACCTTTTGCTTGTCAGCCTCCCAAATTGCCATGTCAACCTCTAACCCACCATGTCCTAGCAAACCGTTGATTGGCTATGTTACCGCTTTGCTCAACCCCTCTTATAGCGTTGCTAGTTGCAGGTGAAGATTGGAGCCGTTCCTTGTTGGAACATTTATTTACTTGTTGGGATATCATTATATTGCTATGTTATATTAATGCATCTATATACCTGGTAAAGGGTGGAAGGCTCGGCCTCTCGCCTAGTGTTTTGTTCCACTCTTGCCGCCCTAGTTTCCGTCATATCGGTGTTATGTTCCCGGATTTTGCGTTCCTTACGCGGTTGGGTTATAATGGGAACCCCTTGATAGTTCGCCTTGATTAAAGCTTTTCCAGCAATGCCCAACCTTGGTTTTACCATTCGCCACCTAGCCTTTTTTCCCTTGGGTTACCGGAGCCCAAGGGTCATCTTATTTTAACCCCCCCCCCCCGGGCCAGTGCTCCCTCTGAGTGTTGGTCCGAACCGGGCAGCCTGCGGGGCCACCTCGGGGAAACTTGAGGGTTGGTTTTACTCGTAGCTTGACCTATCTGAGTGTGCCTTGAGAACGAGATATGTGCAACTCCTATCGGGATTTGCCGGCACATTCGGGCAGTGTTGCTGGTCTTGTTTTAACCTGTCGAATTGTCTTGTTGTACCGGGTTACCGAGTCTGACCGATGTGTCTCGGGTGGAGGTCTATTCCTTCGTTGACCGTGAGAGCTTGTCATGGGCTAAGTTGGGACTCCCCTGCAGGGTTTGAACTTTCGAAAGACGTGCCCATGGTTATGGGCAGATGGGAATTTGTTAATGTCTGGTTGTAGATAACTTGAACCTTAATTAATTAAAATGAATCAACTGAGTGTGGTACCGTGATGGCCTCTTCTCGGCGGAGTCCGGGAAGTGGACACGGTGTTGGAGTTATGTTTGCGCAGGTTGTTCCTCTAGATTCTCGCTCGCGCTTTGCCTCCTCTTCTCGCTCTCTCTTTTGCGAATAAGTTAGCCACCATAAATGCTAGTCGCTTGCTGCAGCTCCACATATATTTGCCTTGCCATTCCTATAAGCTTAAATAGTCTTGATCGCGAGGGTGCAAGATTGCTGAGTCCTTGTGGCTCACAGATTACTATTACACCAGATGCAGGTCCAGGTGATTCCGCTCCAGGTGACGAGTACGAGCTCAAGTGGGAGTTCGATGAAGACTCTCAACGATACTACGTTTCCTTTCCCGATGACCAGTAGTGGTGCCCAGTTGGGGGTGATTGGGACCGTTGTCGCATGTTGGGTTTTTCTTCTATTTTGGCGCCGTAGTCGGGCCATGAGTGTTTTGGATGATGTAATGTTATTTATGTACTTTGATGTGACGTGGCGAGTGTAAGCCAACTATGTTCTTCCCTTTATTATTCATATTACATGGGATGTTGTGAAGATTGTCTAACTTGCGACATATGCCTTCAATGCGATTATGTCTCTAAGCCGTGCCTCGACACGTGGGAGCTATAGTCGCATCGAGGGTGTTACAAGTTGGTAATCAGAGCCTTCCCCGACCTTAGGAGCCCCATTGCTTGATCGTTTTTAGAGGCCGAGTTGTGTCTAGAAAAATGTTTTGAGTCTTTTAGGAATTATATATCGGAGAGCTTAGGAATTCTTTTACTTCCCAGTCTCCTCATCGCTCTGGTAAGGCATCCTGACGTAGAGTTTTGACTCTTCTCTTCTCAAATTTCACTATTTTTTTTAGGATCACGCGAGTATCTTGGAATCGTTCCGATGGCTTATGATGAGAATACTGTCTTGGTGCCTCCTGTCAGGGGTTTAGTGGAAGTGTCCCGGGGAGTTGAGCTCTGAGGTGTTGTCATCATAATTTTATCGTTGCAATTCTAGAATACTTGAGATCTGTTCGCCGACATCGAAAATCTCTTTTATGCAGTTCGTTGGTGAGATAACCTCGACGCCACCCAGTACTGGGGCAGGAGTTCGGGAGTATCGCCATAACTTGCATAACGGATGCTTTTCGAAGGTTGAGGTAGATGGTTTCCGAAATTATCTTGGTTATGTGTTGAAGGATGGATACAGCTCGATGTAGGATTTGCTAGTTTGGGTGAGATATTATGCTTCCCCTGTATCCCCAACACCTGATTGCATAACCGGAAAAGTTCGGGAGTTTCATAGGTGGGAATTCTAGTAGCTCTAGTTCTTCTTCCACGAACATTGGTTTGAGATTGGGATTTCTTACTGATTATTCGTTCTTGATCTGTACCTTGTTGATTTATTTCTCTACCTTAATTCTACGTGGCTTCTCAATTTATGGATATGTGACCATTTGAAGAGGAATGCATTCGTTCATTTTGTTCGGATGTGAAGACTATATGTTGCAATTTTCATTCCGTTGGATTCAGCTTCAATATTTATATGTCAATGTGCTAATGGTGGTCAACCTCTTCAGGATGGCTCCTCCAACGCGCACGACTTCGAATCCTGATCCGCCACCACCTCCACCTCCTCCAGAGGCATGGCAAGCTGTGATGGCCGCAACCAATGCAAACACACAGCTAATCATGCAAATTCTTCAAGAGCGCAATCAAGGCAGTCAAGGGAATCAAGGCAGCAATCAGAGTCACTTTGCTACACTCAACCAATTCCTTGCTAACAGGCCAAAGACTTTCAGCAATTGTGTTGAGGCAACCGATGTTGACGATTGGCTTGTGGATCTGTGTAAGCATTTTGAGTGCAGTAACGTCAGGCCTGAGGACTTTGTCAAGTTCGCTTCCTTCCAACTCAAAGATCAAGCTGCAGAATGGTTCCATCAGTACAAGGACTCTAGAGGTGGACGTGTTATCACTTGGGATGATTTCCGTCGAGATTTCCGAGCTCATCATATTCCCCAGAGCGTGGTTGAAAGCAAGGATCTTTGTCTGTCTATGACTACAACAAGTTGTTCCAGAAGCTTGCCCGCTTTGCCAAGCAGGACGTGCCTGATGAGAAGAGCATGATATACTAGTTCAGGGGTGGTCTCAGAGAAGATATTCAGCTCGCTCTTGTCCTCTTCGAGCCCTTGAGATACGATGAGTTCTACAACATGGCACTGAAGCAAGAGGCTGCTCAGTTGAGGTGTGATGCTTCCAAGAAGCGAGTCAGAGATGTTACTCCGTCTTCCTCTACTCCAGTGGCCAAGCAGCAGAAGTTTTGGCTTCCTCCTCCTCCGTTCCGTCAGCCGTATCAGCAGAAGAGCAAAGGTGGCAGTGGTTCTTCCCACCCACCCAACCCTGGCTTTCAGAACAAGACTTCGTCTCAAGCTCCAAGATCGAGTGCTCCGTACCACCGTCCGCTTTCAGAGGTCACGTGCAACAAGTGCCAACAGAAGGGTCACTATGCCAACAAGTGTCTCAACCAAAGGCGTCTTCCTCCTCCTCCTCCTATCAGATCGGCAAGTACAGCCGTGGTCAAGCATAACCCCAAGCATGCTAAGGTCAATTTGCTAAATGCAGCTCAGGCAGAGGACTCGTCAGATGTGATCATGGCTAACCTTCCTGTTAATGATATTCCTGCAAGAGTTCTTTTTGACACGGGTGCATCACATTGTTTCATGTCTAAGCCATTTTTTACCAAGCATGAGTTCGTTTCTTCTCATTTGGGTAAACAAATGGATATCGTTTCTCCTGGCAAACGTTTGAGTGCTAGTCTGGAGGTGCCAGATGTTACTATCACGTTGGGCGACTACAAGTTCCTTTCTTCCCCAATGGTTCTTGGTAACTCGGATATTGATCTTATTCTCGGGATGGATTGGCTTTCTAAGCACAAGGCTCAGCTTGATTGTGCAGCCAGGCAGATTCAATTGACTCATTCGTCTGAGGATGTAATTGTCTTTGCCGCTCGAGATAATATCATCCGCCTATTTTCTCTCAATGAGAAGGGTGAATTGGATGCCATCTCTCAAATTCCAGTCGTTTGCGAATATCAAGACATCTTTTCAGAAGAGCTCCCAGGAATGCCTCCGCACCAGCCAGTTGAATTCGTTATTGATCTTGAGCCTGGCACGGAACCTGTGTGCAAACGTCCTTACAAGCTCGGACCTGAAGAGTTGAAGGAGCTGAAGAAGCAACTCGATGAGCAAGAAAGAATGGGTCTTATCCGGCCTAGTTCTTCTCCGTGGGGTTGTGGTGTTCTTTTTGTGAAGAAGAAGGATGGAATGGACTGACTTTGTGTTGATTACCGTCCAGTGAACAAGAAGACCATCAAGAACAAATACCCACTTCCCAACATCAATGAGCTGTTCGAACAACTCAAAGGTGCCCAAGTATTCTCCAAGCTTGATCTCCGTATGGGTTATCACTAGATTCGCATTCGTGAAGAAGATATTCCCAAGACAGCATTCAGAATAAGCTTTGGTTCATATGAATACACTGTCATGTCTTTTGGCCTCGCCAACGCTCCTCCGACGTTCTCTCGCATGATGAATTTCATCTTCAACGCCTACACCAATGACTTCGTTTTGGTCTATCTCGACGACATTCTGGTTTTCTCGAAGAACAAGGAAGATCATGCCAAGCACTTGCGTTTGGTTCTTGATAAGCTCAGGGAACATCAGTTCTACGCCAAGTTCTCCAAGTGTGAATTTTGGCTCGATGAGGTTCTTTATCTTGGTCATATCATCTCTGCCAAGGGCATTGCCGTGAATCCTGAGAAGGTGTCTGCAATTGTGAATTGGAACCTCCTCAGAACGTGAAGCAACTCCGCAGTTTTCTCGGTCTCGCAAGCTATCGCCGAAGATTCGTTGAAAACTTTTCTAAGATCGCGAAGCCTCTCTCAAATCTTCTCCAGAAGCATGTCAAGTACATTTGGTCTCCGGAGTGTGATATTGCTTTCAACACTTTGAAAGAGAAATTGATCACTGCTCCAGTTCTGACTCCGCCTGATGAATCCAAACCGTATGAGGTCTTTTGTGATGCCTCTCTCCAAGGTCTTGGCGCAGTATTGATGCAAGAGAAGCAAGTTGTTGCTTATACATCTCGCCAGTTGAAGCCTAATGAGAAGAACTACCCCACTCATGATCTCGAGTTGGCGGCAGTTGTGCATGCTCTGTTGACTTGGAGACATCTTCTATTGGGAAGAAAAGTGGACATTTTCACTGATCACAAGAGTCTCAAGTACATCTTCACTCAGCCTAATCTCAACCTCAGGCAAACTCGATGGGTCGAAATGATTCAAGAGTATAATCCGAGTATTGAGTATACTCCAGGCAAGGCCAATGTGATTGCTGACGCTTTGAGCAGAAAGGCCTACTGCAACAGTCTGATTCTCAAGCCTTATCAACCCGAGCTTTGTGTAGCTTTCCGCAAACTTAATCTGCAAGTTGTTCCTCAAGGTTTCCTCGCCAACCTTCAAGTCTCTCCTACCTTAGAAGACTAGATTCGCCAAGCCCAGCTTCTTGATGCTATGGTGAAAAAGGTGAAGATTGGGATTGCCAAGAGTCAGTCCAAGTACAAGTGCTACCGCTTTGATGACAAGGACACTCTCTTCTTCGAGGATCGTATTGTTGTGCCCAAAGGTGAACTTCGTAAACTGATCATGAACGAGGCTCACAATTCTCTCCTCTCCATCCACCCTGGGAGCATGAAGATGTATCAGGACCTCAAGCAAGCTTATTGGTGGACTCAAATGAAGCGCGAGATCGCTCAATTCATGAACGAATGTGATGTCTGCAGAAGAGTGAAGGCAGAACACCAAAGACCAGCAGGTCTCCTCCAACCTCTTGCCATTCCAGAATGGAAGTTTGACCACATTGAAATGGACTTCGTAACTGGATTTCCTAAGTCCAAGTGTGGCAATGATGCTATATTCGTTGTCATCGACAAACTCACCAAAGTGGCTCACTTTCTGCCTATCAAAGAGTCGATCACTGCAGCTCGATTGACATGGGGCGGCCAGCGAGCATGGGAGGATGAGCGTGAACGCCGGTGGTGCAAGCAACCGGCAAGCGAGGGCGGCTGCCGGACGCGGGATTCTGTTTTATGCGTATGTGCGTTGACGAAGAGGGATGAATCAGAGGGTGTTGCATGATTCAATCGTAGGTCCGGTAGCAGACCGGCCGAAAGTTTCGGTCGGCGCACCGGCACCCAGTAGTGGCCTAAAAAGAACCCATAGTTAACGAAAAGATAGATCAAGATTCCACAAGAATTGATAAACTTGAGGATATTATTACCAACTTAGGGTCTGCCTTTTCTTCCATGAAAAACACTCCAAATCCTCCTACTACTAGAGTTGCCAAGTTTATGTATGTGCCTAAAAATAAAGGTGAATCATCTAGTAAGGAAAATGCGGATCTCGAAGCAATAAGTGTTCACCCCAACTTTTTCGCTATCATTAAGGAACCTTTTGCTACAAACGAATTTCTTGATTTCTTGCCTAGGAGTTTGTTAATTAATAAAAAAGGAAGCTCCTAAGCATTATAAGTGTTCTATTGAAGAATTGCATACCAAAGACGACAATACCTAGATCTATTCTTGTTTTTATGCCTAGCTAGGGGCGTTAAACGATAGCGCTTGTTGGGAGGCAACCCAATTTTATTTTTGTTTCTTGTTTTTGTTCCTGTTTAGTAATAAATAATTCATCTATCTTCTATTTATATGTGGTTTTATGCTTTTAATTAGTGTTTGTGCCAAGGAGAACCTTTGGGAAGACTTGGGGGAAGTCTTTGCGATCTTGCTGTAAAAAACAGAAACTTTAGCGCTCACGAGATTTGCTGCCATTTTTTACGGGAAAGTGCGATTAGTTTGATTCTTTTTGAAGATGATTAATAGACAAATTACTCACGTTCACCAATTTATTTCAGAATTTTTGGGGTTACAAAAGTATTCGAAACCTACAGATTACTACAGACTGTCCTGTTTTTGACAGATTTTGTTTTTCGTGTGTTGTTTGCTTATTTTGATGAATCTATGGCTAGTACCGGGGGGTATGAACCATAGAGAAGTTAGAATAAAGTAGTTTTCACACCAATATAAATAAATAATGAGTTCATTACAGTACCTTGAAGTGGTGGTTTGTTTTCTTATACTAACGGAGCTCATGAGATTTTCTGTTGAGTTTTGTGTTGTGAAGTTTTCAAGTTTTGGGTAAATATTTGATGGATTTTGGAATAAGGAGTGGCAAGATCATAAGCTTGGGGATTACCAAGGCACCCCAAGGTAAAATTCAAGTACAACCAAAAGCCTAAGCTTGGAGATGCCCCGGAAGGCATCCCCTCTTTCGTCTTCGTCCATCGGTAACTTTACTTGATGCTATATTTTTATTCACCACATGATATGTGTTTTGCTTGGAGCGTCTTGTATGATTTGAGTCTTTGCTTATTAGTTTAACATAATCATCCTTGCTATGCACACCTTTTGGAGAGACACACATGAACCAGAATTTATTAGAATACTCTATGTGCTTCACTTATATCTTTTGAGCTAGATAATTTTGCTCTAGTGCTTCACTTGTATCCTTTTAGAGCACGGTAGTGGTTTTATTTTATAGAAATTATTGATCTCTCATGCTCACTTATATTATTTTTAGAGTCTTATAGAACAGTATGGTAATTTGCTTTGGCTATAAAATTAGTCCTAATATGATAGGCATCCAAGATGGGTATAATAAAAACTATCATAAAAAGTGCATTGAATACTATGAGAAGTTTGATACTTGATAATTGTTTTGAGATATGAAGATGGTGATATTAGAGTCATGGTAGTTGAGTAGTTGTGAATTTGATAAATACTTGTTATAAAGTTTGTGATTCCCGTAGCATGCACGTATGGTGAACCGTTATGTGATGAAGTCGGAGCATGATTTATTTATTGATTGTCTTCCTTATGAGTGGCGGTCGGGGATGAGCAATGGTCTTTTCCTACCAATCTATTCCCCTAGGAGCATGCGTGTAGTACTTTGTTTCAATAACTAATAGATTTTTGCAATAAGTATGTGAGTTCTTTATGACTAATGTTGAGTCCATGGATTATACGCACTCTCACCCTTCCACCATTGCTAGCCTCTCTAATACCGCACACCTTTCACCGGTATCATACACCCACCATATACCTTCCTCAAAACAGCCACCATACCTACCTATTATGGCATTTCCATAGCCATTCCGAGATATATTGCCATGCAACTTTCCACCATTCCGTTTGTTATGACACGTTACATCATTGTCAGATTGCTTTGCATGATCATGTAGTTGACATTGTATTTGTGGCAAAGCTACCTTTATAATTCTTTCATACATGTCACTCTTGATTCATTGCATATCCCGGTACACCGCCAGAGGCATTCACATAGAGTTATATTTTGTTCTAAGTATCGAGTTGTAGTTTTTTGAGTTGTAAGTAAATAAAAGTGTGATGATCATCATTGCTAGAGCATTGTCCCAAGTGAAGAAAGGATGATGGTGACTATGATTCCCCCACAAGTCGGGATGAGACTCCGGACGAAAAATGAAAAAGGGAGAAAAAAGAGGCCATAAAAAAGAGAAAGGACCCAAATAAAATAAAATAAAATAAATGAGAGAAAAAGAGAGAAGGGACAATATTACTATCCTTTTACCACACTTGTGCTTCAAAGTAGTACCATGATCTTCATGATAGAGAGTCTCCTATGTTGTCACTTTCATATACTAGTGGGAATTTTACATTATAGAACTTGGCTTGTATATTCCAATGATGGGCTTCCTCAAAATGCCCTAGGTCTTCATGAGCAAGTGAGTTGGATGCACACCCACTTAGTTTCTTTTGTTGAGCTTTCACACACTTATAGCTCTAGTGCATCCGTTGCATGGCAATCCCTACTCACTCACATTGATATCTATTGATGGGCATCTCCATAGCCCATTGATATGCCTAGTTGATGTGAGACTATCTTCTCCTTTTTGTATTCTCCAAAACCACTATTCTGTTCCACCTATAGTGCTATATCCATGGCTCATGCTCATGTATTGCATGAAGATTGAAAAAGTTTGCGAACGTCAAAAGTATGAAACAATTGCTTGGCTTGTCATCGGGGTTGTGCATGATTAAATACTTTGTGTGATGAAGATAGAGCATAGCCAGACTATATGATTTTGTAGGGATAACTTTCTTTGGCCATGTTATTTTGAGAAGACACGATTGCTTTGTTAGTATGCTTGAAGTATTATTATTTTTTATGTCAATATTAAACTTTTGTCTTGAATCTTTCGGATATGAACATTCATGTCACAATAAATAAAATTACATTGAGAATTATGCTAGGTAGAATTCCACATGAAAAAATTTGTTTTTATCATTTACCTACTCGAGGACGAGCAGGAATTAAGCTTGGAGATGCTTGATACGTCTCCAACGTATCTATAATTTTTGATTGTTCCATGCTATTATATTATCTGTTTTGGATGTTTAATGGGCTTTAATATACCTATTTATATTATTTTTGGGACTAACCTACTAACCAAAGGCCAAGTGCAAATTGTTGTTTTTGCCTATTTCAGTGTTTCGCAGAAAAGGAATATCAAACGGAATCCAAACGGAATGAAACCTTTGGGGGGTATTTTTGGAACAAACGCAATCCACGAGACTTGAAGTGGACGTCAAGGAAGCAACAAGGCGGCCACGAGGCAGGAGGGCGCGCCCCACCCTCGTGGGCCCCTCGGGGCTCCATTGACCTACTTCTTTCGCCTATATATACTCATGTACCCCGAAAACATCTGAGAGCACCACGAAACCCTATTTCCATCGCCGCAACCTTCTGTACCCATGAGATCCCATCTTGGGGCCTTTTTCGGCGCTCCGCCGGAGGGGGAATCGATCACAGAGATCTTCTACATCAGCACCATAGCCTCTCCGATGATGTGTGGGTAGTTTACCACAGACCTTCGGGTCCATAGTTAGTAGCTAGATGGCTTCTTCTCTCTCTTTGGATCTCAATACAAAGTTCTCCTCGATTCTCTTGGAGATCTATTTGATGTAATTCTTTTTGCAGTGTGTTTGTCGAGCTCCGGTGAATTGTGGGTTTATGATCAAGTTTATCTATGAACAATATTTGATTCTTCTCTGAATTCTTTTATGTATGATTTAATATCTTTGCAAGTCTCTTCGAATTATCAGTTTAGTTTGGCCTACTAGATTGATCTTTCTTGCAATGGGAGAAGTGCTTAGCTTTGGGTTCAATCTTGCGGTGTCCTTTCCCAGTGACAGCAGGGGCAGCAAGGCACGTATTGTATTGTTGCCATCGAGGATAAAAAGATGGGGTTTATATCATATTGCTTGAGTTTATCCCTCTACATCATGTCATCTTGCCTAATGCGTTACTCTGTCCTTATGAACTTAATACTCTAGATGCATGATGGATAGCGGTCGATGTGTGGAGTAATAGTAGTAGATGTAGAATCATTTCGGTCTACTTGTCGCGGACGTGATGCCTATATACATGATCATGCCTAGATATTCTCATAACTATGTGCTTTTCTATCAATTGCTTGACAGTAATTTGTTCACCCACCGTAGAATTTGCTATCTTGAGAGAAGACACTAGTGAAACCTATGGCACGAGGGTCTATTCTCCATCATATTAATCTCCCGTCAACTAGCCATTTCTGTCGCTGTTTATTTTGCAATTTTATTTTCCAATCTATAAAACAAAAATACCAAAAATATTTATCTTATTATCTCTATCAGATCTCACTTTCGTAAGTGACCGTGAAGGGATTAACAACCCCTTTATCGCATTGGTTTCGAGATTCTTGTTTGTTTGTGCAGGTACGAGGGACTTGCGTGTAATCTCCTACTGGATTGATACCTTGGTTCTCAAAACTAAGGGAAATACTTAGGCTACTTTGCTACATCACCCTTTCCTCTTCAAGGGAAAACCAACACATGCTCAAGAGGTAGTAGCATATAGTGTATTAAGTTCATGGAGAAACGGAGTAATGCAATAAGAACGATGACATGATGTGGACAAGATCTATCTATGTAGAGATAGACCCCATCGTTTTATCCTTAGTAGCAACGATACATACGTGTCGTTTCCCTTTCTATCACTGGGATCAAGCACCGTAAGATCGAACCCACTACAAAGCACCTCTTCCCATTGCAAGATAAATAGATCAAGTTGGCCAAACAAAACCCAAATATCGGAGAAGAAATACGAGGCTATAAGCAATCATGCATATAAGAGATCAAAGAAACTCAAATAACTTTCATGGATATAAAAAGATAGATCTGATCATAAACTCAAAGTTCATCGATCCCAACAAACACACCGCAAAAGAGTTACATCATATGGATCTCCAAGAGACTATTGTATTGAGAATCAAGTGAGAGAGATGAAGCCATCTAGCTACTAACTACGGACCCAAAGGTCTACAAAGAACTACTAACTATCATCGGAGAGGAACCAATGGAGGTGGTGAACCCCATCCAAGATGGTGTTTAGATTGGATCTGGTGGTTCTGGACTCTGTGGCGGCTGGATGAATATTTCGTTAACTCCCCTAGGGTTCTGGGATTTTTGGGGTATTTATAGAGCAAAGAGGTGGTCCGGGGGGCACCCGAGGTGGGCACAACCCACCAGGGCATGCCTGGGCCTCCTAGCGTACCCTGGTGGGTTGTGCCCCCCTCGGGGCACCCCCCAAGCGCAGCCAGGGCCCATTGTGTTCCTTTTAGCCCATAAAAATTCTCCGTAAAGTTTCGTGGCATTTAGACTCCGTCTGATATTGATTTTCTGCGATGTGAAAAACACAGAAAAACAAGAACTAGCACTTGGCACTATGTCAACTAGTCAACAACCCGTGCATCCGCACGGGCTAGCACTTATAATATTAAAATATGTCAAAGTTCATACAGATTTGAAATGTTGGATCGTTACTTGAATATGTTGTTGTTAATATTGTTATTGTTAGTATTGGTACTACATTGATACTCCCCCTCTTTCAGTATAGAGGGCCTATATAAATTGTCAAAATTTGCCAATCTATAAGGCCCGTTCTCTAGAAATATGCAGATATTCTTATGCCTAAATTAATTCTTTTACAGTTTTGTTCCCATTGTAGAATCAACAACTGCATAAAGGAGTGAGAGGGCCATGCATGTAATACTAATGTGTTCTCTAGCACTTAAGTAGGTCCTCCTTAGTTAATTTGATTTGCATGATGAGACCAATAAACTGGGAAAGACGGAGTAGAAGACATGGTTACAAATGTAAACGATGTTGCCTTGATCATGTATTGATGTTGTCCTATTGTAGAATATATCTTTACTTTATTTCCCCTACATAGAAAAACATACATCTTTCTTTTTACCACAAAAGCAAGTTAGAATTTGATCTTAAAACCCTTTGTGGATTAGAATTTATGTGTGTACAACATTTAAATAGAAGTCCTCCTTCAGGAACATAGGAGTACAGAGAATCAATTTTAACAAGTTTTGATTATTATAAAGAATCTGTTTCCATACACAACAATGGCATGCATGTTTTTTTGTCAAGATACGTGACACTGTAGCAAATAATATAAAAAAGTGATTGTTTTGCATTTTCTGGTTACGTTAAGCACCATAGGTTATGAGGATTTTAAGTTATTGTCGTAGCCAAAAAATTCTTAAAGAATAACTTTTATGAATAATGTGGCTAGGAATTGTGTGATAGATTATTCAGAATAACTTCTTGTTTGTACCAAAAAATCTAAGAGAATTTCTTTTATTATTAATTGGCCTGAAAGCTTTTAGTACTTTCTATCCACAAATATGTATATCACATACATTATCATTTGTTTATATAAGATCTGTGTGGTGCATGATAGATCCATATTATTTTACTATTATAGAAATTCCCGTGTATTAAAGATATTTTAATAGCTATTATTTTTCTTACTTGTAAGGCCAAAATAAAGACATGCATAGTCGTTGATGTACTATACACCCAAATAATAAGCATTAGCAATCTGCACCTACGAAAATTGTATGAATCCATGTAATTCACCAATCGCAGATCATGTTTGTGAAAGTAATACATCTTTCAAAATAATAGTATTACGGAGCTCATTAGGACACTTGATCCAATGTTATTTATCTTTGTTATGGAAGACGCACTCATCCACATTCGATGTGGACAATTATTAGCAAGACTAATCGGCTCCTTTGTACAAATTGTTTTAGTAGTAGTATAAGCAAATAAACACAAATTTTGATTTGATTTAAATTAAAAAAGTTCTTGTGGAGGTATAGTATAGATCTGAATTTATTTAGATTGCAAGAATATCTTTTTCTTTACTGTGTAATGAAGAAAATTAATATTCATAATGTTGTCTGCTTATATTTCGTTTTATGTGGGACACCCATATAATAACTACTATATACAGTATATACCGGAAACATGATGTGATGGACTACTCATTACTGGGGACATTTAACGGCTGCCCCTGTGCTGTCTGCACACAAAAAACTATGTTAGTGAAAACTAATTAATAATTTAAGTGGCCCAATGTGGTCGGCCGACCAAACAAATCAAAATTGTAGTCTGAATGTCTGATTCCTCAAAATAAATTAGTGAAATTAACATCTAGCTTACTTGTAAACTGATTTCCTTGCTTTCTCATCTCCTTGATTATATTAATTAGACTTGAGCAGTGACTCGCTCCATACTTTCCTTGGCACGCGCCGCCAGAGTCATGTAGCCATATGTCTCGGCCAGATCTCCATCCTTGAGACAATTTTTGAGGGGACCTCCTCATCTCTTCGGGCACCAGGCTTTAGGGCCCGTTTGCAGTGCACCGATGGCCATGTAGGTAGGAGAATGATGGTCATGGGAAAGCCTTGGGTGAGAAAAATCACCGCCGCGGGCCATAGGTAGGAGAGCATGATCGAAGTGGAGGAAGAGGCAGCGGCCATGTACAGAGTCCATGGAGATTTCAGTTAGTGGAATATTTGATTAATGGAGGCTTTCCTTTGATTTTTATGGTTGGATTCATTAGTGGAGGCTTTCCTTTTATTTTTTAGAACAGGTGAAGGCTTTCCTTGTGGGAGAATATTTAAGTGATGGAGGCTTATTTTTTATTTCACATGCAATCAGCCAGTTCCCGGAAATCTTTTCCTTCTATCCTTGTATTTTTGTTGGACATTTTGTCGTTTGAGTTTTTAATGGAGGCTTTTCGTTTTATTTTTTATTTAGGAAGGGGTGGAGGCGCTCATTATTTTGTTTCATTATTAATGTTATAGACGTGTCAGATCTGCTTTTTCTGGGATGGAAATGAAAGCATAGGAGACTTCCTTTCTATTTTTTAGGAACTGGTGGAGAGTTTCCTTCTTTTGCTTCATTGTTAATGTTAGACGTGTGAGATCCGTATTTTCTGGCGACTAGAATGAGAGGGTGGGCTTTCCTTTTTATTTTATTTTTGGAAACGGACACAGGCTTTTGTTTTGTTTTTCATTAATGTTTTTTCATCATTTTTAGGAGATTTTAGTCTCGTTAGTGTTAAACGTGTCAGATCTGTTTTTTATGGAACAGGAATGAGAGCGCACTTTGTGTTTTTATAGTAGGCTTTCCTTCGATTGGGGGGAACCGATGGAGGCTTTTCTGTTTTTTTCAATAATGCTGCAGATGTGTCAAATCTATATTTATGGGACGGGAGTATCTCCATGCGTTACGCAAGATTTCTTTCAATCCTGAACATAAATTTTACGATCTAACAGCTTAATTAATTTTGATGATGTGGATTAATGAAAGTGCATGAATGGTGCCTCCAATTAGTAAATATAAGATATGTTAGTACAAAAAATGATATAAAATGATTATAAAACATCCAAGATTGATAATATAACAGCATGGAACAATCAAAAATTATAGATACGTTGGAGACGTATCAACATCCCCAAGCTTAACTCCTACTCGTCCGCGAGTAGGTAAGTGATAAAAACAGAATTTTTGATGTGGCATGTTGCCTATCATGTCATATCATATTCTTTTCTTTATAGCATGGACAATTGGAATTTTAGTTGTTCAAAGCAATAGTCTACTTTTGACATGATAATTTAGATACTCAAGCATATCAACAAGCAACCATGTCTTTCAAAATATCAACGCTAAAATAAGTTATTCCTAGCCCATCATGCTCAAACATTGATCCATTCATGAAACACACTCGAATATTAGCTACACCCAATACTTAAGTACAATCATATTACCTCCTAGTTGGTGCTTTTATAAGAGAAGATGGAGACTCAAAAATAAAAATTGCATAAAGTAAAAGAAAGGCCCTTTGCAGAGGGAAGTAGGGATATGTAGAGGTGCCAGAGCTCATAGCGAAAAACTTAGATATAAAAACATTTTGGGAGGTGTATCCATCCCACCAACGGAAACGACTTAGAGTTCCCAATACTTTCCATGCATAGATATATCATAGGCGGCTCCCAAACAGAAAATAAAGTTTATTCCTTTTTCCACCATACTTTCACTTTCCATGGCTAGTCGTATCCACGGTTGCCCTCCATTCCAACACTTTCCAAGAAATTTATTATTTGACAACATAAAGTAATTTCATATTTGCATTTTGGGACTGGGCATCCCTAATACCTTTGCCTTACTCTCGTGCAATGACAAGTGAATAAACACTCATCTTGAGAATAACACATCTAGCATGGAAAATATTAGCCACCCCTCACAGCTCCATGAGCGAAACAAACACACAAAAGAGAAGTTTATTTTGAAAATTAGAGATGTCACATGCAAATTTGCTTAGAACGGCAAAATAATACCACATATAGGTATATATAGTGGACTCATGTGGCAAAACTGGGTTAAAAGGTTTTTGGATGCACAAGTAGTGATCATACTTAGTGCAAAATGAAGGCTAGCAAAAGATTGGGAAGCGACCAACTAAGAAATGAATAATCTCATAAGCAAGCATTAAGCATAAATAACACTGAATAATGCACCACAAGTAGGATGTAATTTCATTGCATGACTATTGACATTCGTACTTGCATAGGGAATAACAAACCTTAACACCAATATTTTTACTAAAGCATAATTACTCATCAAGATGACTCACATATCACATCGTCATATCTCAAAACTATTACTAAGAATCAAGTTTATTTTGTCCAATGATCTTCATGAAAGTTTTTATTATATCCTTCTTGAATATCTATCACTTTGGGACTAATTTTCATGGGTTGCTTTTGACAATCTCCAACAAATATAAGTGAAGATCATGAGCAAAATAAATTTTTCTTTCTCTCAAATTAATTTAAGTGAAGCAAGAGAGAATTTCTTGAAAATTTTACTAACTCTCAATAAATCTATGTGAAGCAAGAAAGCATTATCCTTCTTGGATATCTATCACTTTGGGACTAATTTTCATGTGCTGCTTTTGACAAGCTCCAACAAATATAAGCAAAGATCATGAGCATAATATTTTTTTCTCTCTCAAATTAATTTAAGTGAAGCAAGAGAGAATTTCTTGAAAATTTTACTAACTCTCAAATAAATCTAAGTGAAGCAAGAGAGCATTTCTTTAAAAACACTAAAGCACACCGTGCTCAAAAAGATATAAGTAAAGCACTAGAGCAAGTCCATTGCTCATAAAAATTTAAGTGAAGCATAGAGAGCAATTTTAACAAGTCATGACATAATTTTGGCTCTCTCAAATAGGTGTGTCCAGCAAGGATTGATGACTTAAAACACAAAATAAAACAAGCAAAGACTCATATCATATAAGACTCTCCAAGCAAAACACGTATCATGTGACGAATAAAAATATAGTTTCAAGTAAAATACCGATGATCGTTGGAAGAAAGCGGGGATGCCACTCGGGGGCATCCCCAAGCTTAGTTTGTAACACCTGTGTGTTACTTAAGGATGATTAAAATGCATCGATTGTCATTTAGAATTAAATTTTGCTTAACTATCATTTTTCTAATAACTCAGGCATGCTAGTATTTATAAATAATTTTGGAGATAAATATCTTAATACCAATAGATGTATGCCAATCATTAGTAGATTTTCTTTGTATTAGAAGATGGTGGGGTATTACATTTGCTTGAGCAATCCACATACACTTACATGCATGCATCAATGCATGGCATGCACCACATCCATCATCTGTACTCAATGCACTGCATGCATGTAGCATCCATCTAGTCACCCAGTTTCCTTAATGCATGTACGAGTAGCCTGTCGACTAGCTTGGTTAGCTGCATTTCCTTCACTGCATAGGCCAGCCAGCTCTTGTACTCACTATACTACCATCTAGGGCAATAGATATTTTTGCATGCAGTGATGAGAAAGCGTGTTGCATGGCTACATGTATTTTCCTTGGGAGATAGAATGTACGTGTCATTTGCTCTGGTTAGAAACATATGCATGCATGAGCTAGTAGGTGCATCGAACCAGCCATAAGGTGAAGCAAAGGGGCGCTGGCTTATCCTTTGGATCCAGCATGAGTTACGGCTCAACATGGTAGCGGTTGGACGGTGATTAATGCGTTCACAAGGAGCTACTCACTTTTTACCAGTATATAAGGTGACCAGGTGCTGTAGCGTAGGGCCATCGACACACTAGTGAGAGTCGTCTGCTGGAAGAAGAAACTGGAGCTCGCAATGGTGTTCTCCATCGCGACCGCGTGGTAGACGGGTACTGATGCCAGGCAAATAGCAGTTCCTCTGTTCATATTCCGTTGTTGTGCTTGGTCCTATGACTTGCACTCTGTTACACTGATCTAGAGATATACTAATGTTAGTATTTCTTTTGCTAGCCACTGTACCGTGATATACGAGTTCTTCTGCAATTGCTCTCTGTTCGTTGGCCACAGTACTGTTGAAAATAAATATGTTCCGGTAAGCAAGTAATCGTCGTGATTATTTGGGCTTACACGGAGACGTGAGGATTACTACATAAGCTTCATAATATCACTGACCTCCTTATTTCAATATTCACATGTTGTCTACATTGGTGTCACGACCGCAAACATATTGTACAGGTCACACTTCAGGTATGGGACTGTCTGAGTTCTCCGCTGGGGGCGACACTTGTTCCGAACAGGGTATCAGGGATGGATCCTTGGCAACGACCCATACTAGTAATTCAAGTTCTTGCGCATCAGGGGACCAAAGGACTCTGCTCTTCTGGAACCCATGTGGTTTTGGTCGAGACTGTTGATGTCGGAGTACCCCTCTTAAGAGTGTAAAGTGTGAAATTTCACCCATGTGACTCCTAGGCTGGGAAGCTTGCTGGTCACGTGTGATGCCAATATTTTCCTTATACACCGCCGTAAATATTTCCAGTATTTCCGATGAACTCTGTTCGATATTATCTTTTAATTCAGCCTTTTGTACTACTTTATTTTCCGCCGCTAAATCTTTCCATTGTTGTCGTATCACTTCCTTGAAATTGAATTACATCGTTGTGATATTCATAACACTTTCTCCATTCATGCTCTTGAATAAATACTACTTGCTGGATATGAATCATCATACTCACCTTGCTTAATTTCTATTTTTGCAGCCCAAAGTGGTAATGATCCTGAGCATGGCTTTGAGCAGTAGGCGTTGCACAGGCTGGGAGGGAATAAATTGAAGTACTTTAGGAGTTTATATTTAGCAAGACCTTTGTATCTCCAAAATAAAGAATACATGCTACATATGTGTATTATTGTGAAATGTTTTAGTTTAGGCCCCACACGTTTATAAGCTTTTATTTATAAATGCGTGGCGGCTATTACGTCCGAGTCTTGTTTTGGGGCGCGACATAGTTGGTTGCTTATTTTTGGATAATAGCTTGGGATGTCGGGGCATCCCCAAGCTTAGGCTCTTCCATCCTTCCTTCATCCAACGTAAGATAACCCAAAACTTGAAAACTTCAATCACACAAAACTCCACAAAACCTTCGTGAGATCCGTTAGTATAAGAAAGCAAACCACTACTATAAGTATTGTATCAAACCAATTCATATTTTGTTTTTGTATTATATCTACTATATTCCAACTTTTCTATGGCAAAAACTCATCAAAGAAAACCATAGAGCCATCAAAATAAGCACACAACACAAAGAAAACAGAATTTGTCAAAACAGAACAGTCTGTAGAAATCTGACTATTTCGAATACTTTTGTAACTCCAAAAATTCTGAAAAAGTAGGAAGACCTGAGAAATTTGTATATTGATCTACTGCAAGTGGACTGGGTATTTTATTGCTCTCTGGTAAAAATGAAAATTAATTTCCTAAGCGTAAAAGTTTCTGTTTTTTCAGCAAGATCAAACGACTGTCACCCAAGAAGATCCTAAAGGCTTTACTTGGCACAAACACTAATTAAAACACAAAAAACACAATCATAACAGTAGCATAATTGTGTTAACACACAAAAACAGGAAGCAAAAGCAAAAAAAATATTCGTTGGGTTGCCTCCCAACAAGCGCTATAGTTTTATGCCCTTAGCTAGGCATAAAGCAAGGATCTAAGTTTTGTCATCTTTGGTTCAAGACCCATAAGATGCCCTCATGATTGATTCATAAGGTGGCTTAATTCTTGTTCTAGGAAAGTGTTCCATACCCTTCCTCAAAGGAAATTGGAACTTAATATTGCCTTCTTTCATATCAATCACGACACCGATAGTGCGTAAATAGGGCTGGAATTCGAGCCGAGTCGAGCCAGCTCGGCTCGACTCGCTAGAGCTCGTTTCATTAACGAGCTAGCTCGACTCGACTCGTTATTATAACGAGCTCAAATCCAAGATTGGCTCGACTCGACTCGTATAACTCGCGAGCTGGCTTGTTTAGCTTGTTAAGCTCGTTAAAGATATGAACATAAAACCCTCAAATATTATAAAAATGATTATGTATATATTAAACATATATATCACTAACAATAGTAATTTCCTTGTAACGCATGAGTCTCCTAGGCAGTTGGGCCTTCAACGGCTAGGCCTTGTGTTGTGTACATAGGACATAGGGTGCTGAGTGGCTGATCTTTTTTTGTATTGGGAGTGGCTGATATTTTGTACCGAGCCTAACGAGTTACAAGAGTACTAGTGAGATTGGCTTGTTTAACTTGGTCTATAAACGATCTTAAACTAAAGCTTGGCTCGACTCATTATTCTTCGAGTTCGAGTCGATTCGAGCCGAGTCACGAGCTACTCGTTTAGCTCACGAGCTTCGAGCTTTTTTTCCAGCCCTATGCGTAAAGATGGTCTACCAAGAATAATTGGACAAGACGGATTGCAATCAATATCAAGAACAATAAAATCTATGGGCACATAATTCCTATTTGCAAGAATAAGAACATCATTAATTCTTCCCATAGGCTTTTTAATAGTAGAATCCGCCAAGTGCAAATTCAAAGAATATTCTTCAAGATTAGTAAGACCAAGCACATCACATAAAGATTTTAGAATTGTAGGAACATTCTTCATAATTTTTAATCTTGACTTTGATAGTAGGTTCCCATTCATCATGCAATTTTCTAGGAATTGAAAGTTTTAATTCCAATTTTTCTTCAAGAGCTTTCATCATAGCATCAATAATATGTTTAGTAAAAGCTTTATTTTGTTAAAAAGCATGGGGTGAATTTATCATGGATTGCAACAAAGAAATACAATCAATCAAAGAGAAACTATCATAATTAAAGTCTTTGTAATCCAAAAGAGCGGGTACATCACTAGCTAAAGTTTTGACCTCTCCAAACCCACTTTCATCAATTTTTTCAACAAGATTTTTACCCTCTGAAATATTAGGATGCCTTCTACCTAAAGTTGACTCTTATCCAGTCCCTTATTCATCAATCTTACCTTTACTAAACAAGGAATCAATATAAGAAACACCAAACATTTTCAAATCTTCATCACTTTTGCAAAAGAAATCACTAGAAAACGCTTTTTCTAAAAATTATCTTTTAGCTCTAAGCATAGTTGTTCTTTTCTTAGTTTCATCCATAGAAACACAAAGAGCTTTAATTGATTCATCAACCTTAGGCACAAAAATTTTCATCTTGAGATTTTCCACATCATGAGCAATTCTATCAACACTTCTAGACAAATCATCAATCTTACTCAACTTTTCTTCTATGAAAGTGTTGAAAACTTTTTGTGTATTGATAAATTCTTTAATATTATTCTCAAGATCAGAGGTGTTCCTATTATTATAAGATTGATTTCCATAGGAATTACCATAATTATTAGAGGAATTACTAGGAAAAGGCCTAGGATTAAAATTACCTCTATAAGCATTATTGTTGAAATTATTTCGAGAGATAAATTTCACATCTATGGCATCACTATTTTGCTCAATCAAAGTAGACAAAGGCATATTATTAAGCTCAATAGGAGCACTTCTACTAGCAACCAATTTCACAAGAGCATCAACTTTTTCACTCAAAGAAGAAATTTCTTCAACCGAATTAACTTTTTTACTAGTAGGAGCTCTTTCGGTATGCCATTGCGAATAATTTGCCATAATATTATCAAGCAATTTGGTGGCTTCACCCAAAGTAATTTCCATAAAAGTACCACCCGCAGCGGAATCTAAAAGATTACGAGAAGCAAAATTCAACTCCGCATAAATTTTTGTATGATCATTCAAAGATTTAACCCATGAGTTGGGTAATTCCTTAGCATCATTTTCATACTTTCCCAAGATTGTGCAACATGATCATGTTCAAGTTGCTTGAAATTCATGATCTGTGTTCTAAGGGAAATAATTTTTGCGGGCGGAAAATACTTAGTGATAAAAGCATCTTTGCATTTATTCCAAGAATCGATACTATTGCGAGGCAAAGAAGAGAACCAAATTTTTGCAGAATCACGCAAAGAAAACGGAAATAATTTCATCTTGACCACATCATTGTCCACATCTTTTTTCTTTTACATATCGCATAATTCCACGAAGGTATTAAGATGGGATGCGACATCGTCATTAGGAGTACTGGAAAATTGGTCTTTCATAACAAGATTCAACAAAGCAGTATTAATATCACAAGACTCCGCACTAGCGGCGGGAGGAGCAATCAAAGTGCCAATAAAATCATTGTTGTTGGTATTTGAGAAATCACATAACTTGGTGTTCTCTTGAGTCATGATGACTACACAACAAGATTGCACTCAAAAAAAGATCTAGTAAGAAAACAGCGAACAGAAAAGAGAGGCGAATAAAACGGCAATTTTTTGTGAAGTGGGGGAGATGGAAACGAGTGGCAAATGACAAATAATGTAAATTGTGAGGAGATGAGATTTGTGATTAGGAACCTGGTATATGTTGAAGAGCCTCCCTGGAAACGGCGCCAGAAATTCCTTTTGATGTCACTTGAAGCTACGTCGGTATTTCCCCAAAGAGGAAGGGATGATGCAGCACAGCGGCGGTAGGTATTTCCCTCAGATATGAAACCAAGGTTATTGAACCAGTAGGAGAACCAAGCAACACAACATAAACAGCACCTGCACACAGATAACAAATCCTCGCAACCCGACGTGTTAAAGGGGTTATCAATCCCTTTCTGGGTACGGCGCCTCAAGATAGGCAAACAGACGTGAGATAAATTTGTAGTAGATTGATAGATCGAACGCCAAATAAAATAAATAGGAATAAATTTTAGCAAAGTATTTTTGGGTTTTTGGTTTAATAGATCTGAAAATAAAAGCAAATAAAAGTAGATCACAAAGGCAAATATATGAGAAATAAGACCCGGGGGAAGTAGGTTTCACTAGTGGCTTCACTCGAGAAAAATAGCAAACGGTGGGTAAACAAATTACTATTGGGAAATTTATAGAACCTCAAATAATTATGACGATATCTAAGAAATGATCATTATATAGGCATCACGTTCAAGATTAGTAGACCGACTCCTGCCTGCATCTACTACTATTACTCCACACATCGACCGCTATCTAGCATGCATCTAGTGTATTAAGTTCATGGAGAAATGGTGTAATGCAATAAGACCCCATCGTTTTATCCTTAGTAGCAACGATACATACGTGTCGTTTCCCTTTCTATCACTGGGATCAAGCACCGTAAGATCGAACCCACTACAAAGCACCTCTTCCCATTGCAAGATAAATAGATCAAGTTGGCCAAACAAAACCCAAATATCGGAGAAGAAATACGAGGCTATAAGCAATCATGCATATAAGAGATCGAAGAAACTCAAATAACTTTCATGGATATAAAAAGATAGATCTGATCATAAACTCAAAGTTCATCGATCCCAACAAACACACCGCAAAAGAGTTACATCATATGGATCTCCAAGAGACCATTGTATTGAGAATCAAGAGAGAGAGATGAAGCCATCTAGCTACTAACTACGGACCCGAAGGTCCACAAAGAACTACTCAGGCATCATCAGAGAGGCGCCAATGGAGGTGGTGAACCCCATCCGAGATGGTGTCTAGATTGGATCTGATGGTTCTGGACTCTGCGCGGCTGGATGAATATTTCGTGAACTCCCCTAGGGTTTTGGGATTTTTGGGGTATTTATAGAGCAAAGAGGCGGTCCGGGGGGCACATGAGGTGGGCACAACCCACCAGGGCGCGCTTGGGCCTCCTAGCGCGCCCTAGTGGGTTGTGCCCCCCTCGCGGCACCCCCAGGCGCAGCCAGGGCCCGTTGTGTTCCTTTTGGACCATAAAAATTCGTCGTAAAGTTTCTTGGCATTTGGACTCCATCTGATATTGATTTTCTGCGATGTAAAAAACACAGAAAAAACGGAACTGGCACTTGGCACTATGTCAATAGGTTAGTACCAAAAAATGATATAAAATGATTATAAAACAACCAAGATTGATAATATAACAGCATGGAACAATAAAAAATTATAGATACGTTGGAGACGTATCACATGTACAGACATGGCCTCGGAACACTGGAGACCGAAAGGTCGAGCGTGAATCATATAGTAGATATGATCAACTTAGAGATGTTCACTATTGATGACTACTCCATCTCACGTGATGATCGGACATGGTTTAGTTGATTTGGATCACATATCATTTAGATGTCTTGAGGGATGTCTATCTAAGTGGGAGTTCTTAAGTAATTTGATTAATTGAACTTAATTTATCATGAACTTTGTCCTGATAGTATTTGCAAATTATGTTGTAAATCAATAGCTCGCGTTGTAGCTTCCCTATGTTTTTGAAATGTTCCTAGAGAAAACTAAGTTGAAAGATGTTAGTAGCAATGATGCGGACTGGGTCTGTGATCTTAGGATTATCCTCATTGTTGCACAGAAGAATTATGTCCTTGATGCATCGCTAGGTGACAAACCTATTGCAGGAGCAGATGCACACGTTATGAACGTTGGCAACCTCGGTATGATGACTACTTGATAGTTTGGTGTGCCATGCTTTACGGCTTAGAATCGGGGCTGCAAAACATTTTGAACGCCACGGAGCATATGAGATGTTCCAAGAGCTGAAATTGGTATTTCAGACTCATGCCCATGTCGAGAGGTATGAGACCTCTGACAAATACTTTTCCTACAAGATGGAAGAGAATAGCTCAGCCAGTGAGCATGTACTCAGAATGTCTGGGTACTACAATCGCTTGAATCAAGTGGGAGTTAATATTCTAGATAAGATAGTGATTGACAGAGTTCTCTAGTCACTATCACCAAGCTACTAGAACTTCGTGATGAACTATAATATGCAAGGGATGACGAAAAGAATTCCCAAGCTCTTCGTGATGCTGAAATCGATGAAGGTAGAAATCAAGGAAGAGCATCAAGTGTTGATGATTAACAAAACCACTAGTTTCAAGAAAAAGGGCATGGGACAGAAAGGGAACTTTAAGAAGAAAAGCAAACAAGGTGCCGTCCCATGAAGAAGCCCAAAGCTAGACCCAAGCCTGAAACTGAGTGCTTCTACTGAAAAGGAAATGGTCACTGGAAGTGGAAGTGGAACTGCCCCAAATACTTGGCGGATAAGAAGGATGGCAAAGTAAACAAAGGTATATTCGATATACATGTTATTGATGTGTACTTTACTAGTGTTCATAGTAGCCCTTGGATATTTGATATCGGTTCAGTTGCTAAGATTAGTAACTCGAAATAGGAATTACAAAATGAACAAAGACTAGTTGTGGGCGAGGTGAAGATGTGTGTTGGAAGTGATTCCAAGGTTGATAAGATCACCATCACATACCCCCTCTACCTTCGGGATTAGTGTTGAACCTAAATAAATGTTATTTGGTATCCGTGTTGAGCATGAATATGATTGGATCATGTTTATTGCAATACGGTTATTCATTCAAGTCAGAGAATAATTGTTATTCTGTTTACATGAATAAAAGTATAAAACATTCTATGGTCATACACCCAATGTAAATGGTTTATTGAATCTCGATCGTAGTAATACACATATTCATAATATTGATGCCAAAAGATGCAAAGTTGATAATGATAGTGCAACATATTTGTGGCACTGCCGTTTAGGTCATATTGGTCTAAAGCGCATAAAGAAAGTCCATGCAAATGGGCTTTTGGAATCACTTGATTATGAATCATTTGATACTTGCGAACCATGCCTCATGGGCAAGATGACTAAAACTCTGTTCTCCGGAACAATGGAGTGAGCCAACGACTTATTGGAAATAATACATACTGATGTCTGCGGTCCATGATATGTCTCCAATGTATCTACTTTTCCTAACGCTTTTCCTCTTGTTTTGGACCCTAATTTGCATGATTTGAATAAAACTAACATCGGACTGACACTGTTTTCAGCAGAACTATCATGGTGTTGTTTTTTGTGCAGAAATAAAAGTTCTTGAAATGGAACGAAACTTTGCGGGGAATTTTTATATAATATATAAGAATTTCTGGAGCCAAGACCTACGGAAGGGGGGCACCTGGGTGGGCACAACCCACCAGGGCGCGCCCCCCTCACCAGGCACGCCCAGGTGGGTTGTCCCCACCTGGTGGCCCCGCAGACCCTGAAACCAATGCTATAAAATCCTATTTTTCCATAAAAAAATCAAGGACAAAGAATTATCGCGATCCACGAGACGGAGCCGCCGCCAAGCCCCATTCTTCCTCGGGAGGGCAGATCTGGAGTCCATTTGGGGCTCCAGAGAGGGGGGGTCTTCGTTCTTCGTCATCACCAACCCTTCTCCATTGCCAATTTCATGATGCTCTCCACCGGGAGTTAGTAATTCCTTCATAGGCTCGCTGGTCGGTGAGGAGTTGGATGAGATTCATCATGTAATCGAGTTAGTTTTGTTAGGGCTTGATCCCTAGTATCCACTATGTTCTTAGATTGATGTTGCTATGACTTTGTCATGGTTAATGCTTGTCACTTTGGGCCTGGGTGCCATGATTTCATATCTGAACCGTTTATGTTATCACCATTATATCCATGTTCTAGATCTGATCTTGCAAGTTATAGTCACCTACTACGTGTTATGATCCGGCAACCCCGGAGTGACAATAGCCAGGCCCACTCTCGGTGATGACCGTAGTTTGAGGAGTTCATGTATTCACTATGTGTTAATGCTTTGTTCCGGTTCTCTATTAAAAGGAGGCCTTAATATCCCTTAGTTTCCAATATGGACCCCGCTGCCACGGGAGGGTAGGACAAAAGATGTCATGCAAGTTCTTTCCATAAGCACGTATGACTATTTATGGAAAACATGCCTACATTATATCGATGAACTGGAGCTAGTGCCGTATCGCCCTAGGTTATAACTGTCTCATGATGAATATCATCCAACAAGTCACCGATCCAATCCCTAAGAATTTATCTTATATTGTTCTTGCTAAGTTACTACTACTATCATCACTGCTACAGTTGCTACAAAATTACTGTTATCACTATTACCGTTACTGTTGCTGCTACTATTATCAAAACTATCATACTACTTTTCTACTGATCACTTTGATGTAGATAATTAATCTCTAGGTGTGGTTGAATTGGAAACTCAGCTGCTAATACCTTCAAATATTCTTTGGCTCCCCTTGTGTCGAATCTATAAATTTGGGTTGAATACTCTACCCTCGAAAACTGTTGCGATCCCCTATACTTGTGGGTTATCAAGACCTTTTTCTGGAGTCGTTGCCAGAGACCATAGCTATATTTGTTGAGTCACTTGGGATTATTATCATATTATCACTATGAAGAATCTAAAGGATGCTAAGACTAAGATATTTCCCTCAAAGACAAGGGGAGGTAGGAACTGCCATCCAGTTCTGCTTTAGATTCACCTTCTATTATAAGTAAACTTGCAACACCACCACATGCTATTAATTCTGATATGTCGCAAGTTATTGATGATGCTACTTCTGCTATGGATAATGCTTATGATGATGCTAGTACCTTGCCTAATGATGATGTGCCACTTGGTGACTTTCTTGATAAACAAATTGCTAGAGTTATACAACATGATGTTGTTGAATCTGATGATGAGCTTGAAATTGAATCTCTTGAAACACCTACTAGAACTAGCCTTCCTTGATATGAATTGCCTAAGGTACTGGAAGGTTATGTTATGAGTGAAGAAACAACTAGAGATATTCTTGCTTGCGGAGATAGAGATGATCTAGAGAAATTATTATGCAAGTATAAAGAAAAATCTCTGAATGCTAGAATGAAATGTGATCCTAAGTTTGCTACTTCACATATCTTTATTGATGATAAGGATTATGAATTCTCTGTCGACCCAGAGTTAATTACTTTGGTTGAATCTGATGCTTTCCATGGCTATGAAACTGAAACTTTTGTGGCACATCTTACTAAGTTGAATGACATAGCCACCCTTTTTACTCATGATGAGAAAACTTGGTATTACTTTATTCTCAAATTATTTCTGTTCTCATTAAAGGGTGATGCTAAAGCTTGGTACAATACTCTTGCTCCTGGTTGTGTGCGTAGTCCCCAGGATATGATTTATTACTTCTCTGAAAAATATTTTCCTGCTCATAAGAAACAAGTTGCCTTACAGGAAATATTTAACTTTGTGCAAATCAAAGAAGAGAGTCTCCCACAAGCTTGGGGGAGGCTTTGCCAATTACTTAATGCTTTGCCTGATCATCCACTTAAGAAAAATGAAATAGTTGATTTCTTCTATAATGGACTAACCGATGCTTCTAGGGACTTCCTAGATAGTTGTGATGGTTGTGTTTTCAGGGAACGAATTGTTGGTCAAGCTAAAGAATTATTGGATAACATATTGAAAAATTATGATTATTGGACTCTTCCTGAACCACCAGCTAAACCCACTCCGAAGAAGAGGGGTATATTATATCTCAGTCAGGAAGATATGCAAGAGGCAAAGAAATCTATGAAGGAAAAATGTATTAAAGCTGAGGATGTTAAAATTTTACCTCCTATTGAAGAAATACATGGGCTTGATACACCACCACTGCCTAAGGTGGTAGAGATAAATTCTCTTATGAAATTCAATGATAATGACAATCCTCACAATATGCATCCTAGTCAATGCCTTTATGAGTTTGAAAATTATATTAGAAAACAAGATCACTTCAATGCAAATGTTATGAAACAATTGAAATACAATTCTGATATGATTACTCGTTTGAGTGACTTGTTATTTAGAATATCAAATGATGTTAGAGGTGTTGGAAAGCATGCTTCTATGGTCCAAACTCAATTAGAACAAGTTGCTAAATCTCAAAGAGAATTGCTTGATGAAATGAATAATAATATACATGACTTTGTTGTTAGAGTTGCAACTAGAGGAGGTAAAATGACTCGGGAACCACTTTATCCTGAGGGACACCCAAAAAGAATTGAACAAGATTCACAAAGAGCCAACACTAGTGCACCTAGTTGTTCTAAAAAGAAAAAGAAGAAGAAGAAGAATGAAAGGACTTTGCATGCTCCTAGTGAACCTGAAATAGAGAAACCTCCTGACATAGATAATGAAGTTTCTATCTCTAATGTTTAAACTCGGTCTGGTAATGAACACTCACCTAGTTATAATGAAAAATATAATGTTCATGTTCATGAAGACTCTCAACCAAATAATAAAGAACCAGACAATGATGTTGAGATAGAACCACCTGTTGATCTTGATAACCCACAACCTAAGAATAAAATGTATGATAAAAGAGACTTCATTGCTAGAAAACATGGTAAAGAAAGAGAACCGTGGGTTCAAAAACCTATGGCTTTTCCACCTAAGTCAACTAAAAAGAATGATGATGAAGAATTTGAACGCTTTGCTGAAATGCTGAGGCCAGTCTTTATGCGTACTCGCTTGACTGATATCTTGAAAATGCCTCCTTATGCAAAGTATATGAAAGACATCATCACAAATAAGAGAAAAATACCGGAAGCTGAAATCTCCACTATGCTTGATAATTACACTTTTAAGGATGAAGTGCCTAAAAAACTTGGAGATCCGGGAATTCCATCAAAAAGAATTATGTGAAAACTACTTTGTGTGATTTAGGAGCTGGTGTTAGTGTTATGACTTTCTCTTTATATAAAAGACTTGATTTGAATAAACTCGCACCTACTGAAATATCTTTGTAAATGGCTGACAAATCAACTGCCATACCTATCGGTATCGGTGAGGATGTGCCCATTGTTGTTGCTAATGTTACTATTTTGACGGACTTTGTTATACTTGAGGTGCCCGAGGATGACAACATGTCGATTATCCTTGATAGACCCTTCTTGAATACTGTAGGGGCTGTTATTGATTGCAATAAAAGCAAGGTCACTTTTCATATCAATGGTAATGAGCATACGGTGCACTTTCCGAAGAAACAATTCCAAGTGAATGGTATTATTGAAAAATCTCCGACAATCACTATTGGAAGTTTTCAAATACCTCTACCTACTGTCAAAAAGAAATATGAAATGCTTATTGTTGGGGACATTCATATCCCCATTGAGGTAACTTAGTGACTTATGAAAATTCTTTGGTTTCATGCTAATCGAAAGTGGTTGTTAATAAGACTTGATCAACCTTATTAATGGATCATTTTTGAACGATATGAAGTTGATGAATTTAGTAAGCACTGCCTTATGTCCCTACTTTTTATTCTCTATTTTTATTAGTTAATAGAATAAAATGCCATGTTTTCCTGTTTTCTGATTTTTCCCGTGCAATAAAAAAATGACCCAAAAATAAAATTTCTCAGAATGCCCTGAAATTTTAATACATTTTTTCTGAATTTTTGGTGCAATAAACATCAGAGGGAGGTGCACCAGGTGGGCACAACCCACCTGGGTGCGCCATGACCCCCGGGCGCGCCCTGGTGGGTTGTGGTCCCCACGTGGCCCCCCTCACTTATCTCTTTACACCACATCATCACCTACCTCCAGAAAAAAATCTCCATTGCTCTCTCTCCCGTGTTCTTGCTCTCAAACCTGTGGATTTCGATCTCTTTGCTCGAAGCTCCGTTTCCGAAATTGTTTTGGGGGATTTTTGCTTGGTATGTGACTCCTCCGTTTCTCCAACTAGTTTTTATTTTAATGGTTTGCATTTTGAATAATTAGCTATTCTTGGTGCTGTTGTAGATGTGCTTGCATGTTGAATTCTTAGTGTTCTAAGTAGTTGGAATGCTTGATATGGTCTCTATGTATCCCTATGAGTAGTTGGTATCATTTTTGTGAAGTTTTGTTGAAATTTTTTGTGGGATAATAAATTTCAGAATTTTTTTCATAGGAAAACTATGAATATCTTTAGGAAGTTTGGCTCCAAGAAGAACTGCAAGGGAGTTATTGGGGAGTCATCTGACAGTGATCTCCATCCTCGGAGGTTGGCGGAGGTACGGCCGTGTGAATGGACGCACACCCCATTCCTAGAAGAGGCTGGAATCCTTCAGGAGTTCATGCAATATGCTACGAATGCCGGCCTCACCGACTTCATTGCAGATGAGTGTGAATAGCACCAAATCCTCACAAACATTTTTGTTTAGAGCTTTACTTTCCTTCCTAGGAATAATCCTCCTGAAGTTAGCTTTGATGTATATGCTGAAAACCATCAGATACCACCTACTGAATTTTGCAAAATATGCATGATCCCTTATGATGGGAGCTTGTCCGAGCCTAGGCCGATTGGGTTTGAGGCACTTTATCGCACTTTGCCCGTGGGAGATGAGAGAGGGGTGTCAGCTACAACTGCCGCTGGCTTGCATTTTCCTGCTGTTCATTACTTTGCACTTTTCATTGCAAAATGCTTGCTTGCTAGGGAGAAGGTGGGAGCGCTCAGCTTACCAGACCTTGCTATTTTGCATCATTCATTAGAGGGCGACAACACTTATAGCATGGGAGCTATTGTGGCTCGTCGCCTCTATCTTAATAAATCTCAGGGTAAAATCCATGGTGGGATTTATGCTACTCGCTTGGCGGCCCACTTTAATGTTGGGATATGCCCTCACGATTACCCTCTGACCAAGGTTTATCTAGACCGTGCAGCCATGGAACACCATCATTTTCTTGCACAGGATTATCCTGACATTCCTATTCCTTATAACCTGGTCTTTAGTGTTGAAACCCATGATATTATTCTGTTGCCTGCCCCTGCCTTGTTTGATTCTGTTGCCAGGGGTGGATATAAGATCATGCCTACAGACATCACCGCCTACCGGAACGCTCAGGCTGCTGCAGAGGCAGAGGAGGAGACTCTGCAGTGGGACTAGTGGATACCCGCTCCTCAGTGTCCTAACTACTATCTGGATTATTGATCGACTACCAAGTTAGCCCAAAAGCCTAAGCTTGGGGGAGTATGTGTTTCTCACCGACATTACATTCATGTTCACTTATTCATCTTGTCGGTGTTCACACTTTTTCATTGTATCATCCATGTTTAAATTTTATTTTTCTTGCTTTTTTCTTGTGTGTTTGAAAAACTTTAGAAAAAACAAAAAAAAATTAGTTGTAGTTAGTTTATTTTCCATACATGCTTAGCCGTAGTATTCAAAAGAAAAGCCAAAAAGATTTCCTTGTTCTTCTTTTGCTTGTTGGGAGCTTTCCCGTGTAAATAGTTTTTCTCGTTTTTGCTTTTCCCTTTTATTTGCTTGTTCAAGAAAACCAAAAACTCCAAAAATATTTCAGTGTGTTCCTCTGAAATTCTTTTCTTTTATTCAAGTTGTACCAAGGAGAAGACCACGATGAAAATGTTGAGTGGCTCTCGTATGAATAATTGTTGAACTAATAAAGAGCCCATTTTACCTTGTCTTCTCCTGTTGAATAAAATGTTTTGCAAATTCCATCTTAGTCCATGGCACTCTTGCACTATTATTGTTTTCACATCGTTCGGTCGTGCAAGTGAAAGGCAATAATGACGATATTCGATGAACTGGCCGTGGCAGAGAGAAACTGGTATGAACTCAACTTGTTTTGTTTGTGTAAATATGTTCAACCTAGTATCCATGATTCAGCCCATTATGATTAAACATGTTTGCAAAGACAATTGGAGATTATAGTTTCTCATGCCATGCATAAGTAGCTGGGAGTGAATAATGATTTATCTTGGATATCAACATTGCGTTAAATTGATTGTGATGTAGTATGATGATATGGTATCCTCCTTTGAATGTCCGAGTGGCTTGACTTGGCACATGTTCATGCATGTAGTTGAATCAAAACCAACATAGCCTCTATGATGTTTATGTTCATGGTGATCATATCCTACTCATGCTAGTGTCCAATGTTACTTATGCATAATGCATGATCATGATCGTTGTTGCTCTCTAGCTGGTCGCTTCTCAATCTAATTGCTAGCCTTCGCCTATACTAAGTGGGGATTGTACTTGTACATCAAAAACCCTGAACCCGAAGTTATTCCAGATCAGTCCACCATATCTACCTATATGCGGTATTACCCTGCCGTCCTAAGTAAATTTGCATGTGCCACCTCTAAAAACTTCTAAAAAAATATCCTCTGCGAAATGAGAAAGGTGCATGTCTCAAAATAAATGAGAAAGGTGCATGTCTCAAAATATCATTTATCTCTGTTTTAAAACTTGAGCTCTGGCACCTCTACAAATCACTGCTTCCCTCTGCGAAGGGACTATCCATTTACTTTTATGTTGTGTCATCACCTTCTGAAACAAGCGCTAGAACCTGAGAGCACAACTGACATGACTTATGCATTGTGTGTAGCTAATGTTGGGTGCATCATGACTGGATCTCTTCTACCATTAATTACAATGTTTAGTCGCTGTCTGGACTTTGGAGGTGCTCTGCATTTATGTTTTGCGGTCTCGGAAAGGGCTAGCGAGATACCACTATTGTCATATTATACATGGTTGTTTTGACAACGTGTTGTTGTTTGAGATGTCCTATTATTGCTTGCTAGCTGATTATGTCATTGATATGAGTTAATATAATCTTTAAGAGTTATTGTCGGCATGGTTAGTTATAATGTTGGCTGAAAACCTGGGTGATGTTTAAGATTATTTATGCAAACAAGAGCAAAAGAGTTCGTAAAAGTTCTTCTTTTTCACTATCAGTTTATCAACTGAATTGCTTGAGGACAAGCAAAGGTTTAAGCTCGGGGGAGTTGATACGTCTCCAACGTATCTACTTTTCCTAATGCTTTTCCTCTTGTTTTGGACTCTAATTTGCATGATTTGAATAAAACTAACCCCGGACTGACGCTTTTTCAGCAGAACTACCATGGTGTTGTTTTTTGTGCAGAAATAAAAGTTCTCAGTATGGAACGAAACTTTGCGGGGAAATTTTATATAATATATAACAATTTTTGGAGCCAAGACCTACCGAAGGTGGCACCTGGGTGGGCACAACCCACCAGGGCACGCCCCCCTCACCAGGCGCGCCCAGGTGGGTTGTCCCCACCTGTTGGCCCCGCAGACCCTGAAACCAACGCTATAAAATCCTAATTTTCCAGAAAATAATCAGGGAGAAAGAATTATCGCGATCCATGAGACGGAGTTGCCGCCAAGCCCTGTTCTTCCTCAGGGGGGCAGATATGGAGTCCGTTTGGGGCTCCGGAGAGGGGGGTCTTCGTTCTTCGTCATCACCAACCCTTCTCCATCGCCAATTCCATGATGCTCCCCACGGGGAGTGAGTAATTCCTTCGTAGACTCGCTGGTCTGTGAGGAGTTGGATGAGATTCATCATGTAATCGAGTTAGTTTTGTTAGGGCTTGATCCCTAGTATCCACTATGTTCTTAGCTTGATGTTGCTATGACATTGCCATGCTTAATGCTTGTCACTTTGGGCCCGGGTGCCATGATTTTAGATCTAAACCGTTTATGTTATCACCACTATATCCATGTTCTAGATCCGATCTTGCAAGTTATAGTCACCTACTACGTGTTATGATCCGGCAACCCGGGAGTGACAATAGACGGGCCCACTCCCAGTGATGACCGTAGTTTGAGGAGTTCATGTATTCACTATGTGTTAATGCTTTGTTCCGGTTCTCTATTAAAAGGAGGCCTTAATATCCCTTAGTTTCCAATATGGACCCCGCTGCCACGGGAGCGTAGGACAAAAGATGTCATGCAAGTTCTTTCCATAAGCACGTATGACTATTTACGGAATACATGCCTACATTATATCGATGAACTGAAGCTAGCGCCGTATCGCCCTAGGTTATAACTGTCTCATGATGAATATCATCCAACAAGTCACCGATCCAATGCCTAAGAATTTATCTTATATTGTTCTTGCTAAGTTACTACTACTATCATCACTGTTTCACTTGCTACAAAATTACTGCTATCACTATTACCGTTACCATTGCTGTTGCTACTATTATCAAAACTATCATACTACTTTGCTACTAATCACTTTGCTGCAGATAATTAATCTCCAGGTGTGGTTGAATTGACAACTCGGTTGCTAATGCCTTCAAATATTCTTTGGCTCCCCTTGTGTCAAATCTATAAATTTGGGTTGAATACTCTACCCTCGAAAACTGTTGTGATCCCCTATACTTGTGGGTTATCAGTCTAATGAGTGTTGAGGCACGCGGCGGGTATCGTTATTTTCTGACCTTGACAGATGATTTGAGCAGATATGGGTATATCTACTTAATGAAATACAACTCTGAAACATTTGAAAAGTTCAAGGAATTTCATAGTGAAGTGGAGAATCATCGTAACAAGAAAATAAAGTTTCTACGATCTGATCGTGGAGGTGAATATTTGAGTTACGAGTTTGGCCTTCATTTAAAACAATGTGGAATAGTTTCACAACTCACGCCACCTGGAACACCACAGCGTAATGGTGTGTCCGAACGTCTCAACCGTACTTTATTAGATATGGTGCGATCTATGATGTCTCTTACCGATTTACCACTATTGTTTTGGGGTTATGCATTAGAGAGAGCTGCATTCACGTTAAATAGGGCACCGTCTAAATCTATTCAGATGACACCATATGAACTGTGGTTTGGCAAGAAACCTAAGCTGTCGTTTCTTAAAGTTTGGGGTTGCGACACTTATGTCAAAAGGCTTCAGCCTGATAAGCTTGAACCCAAATCGGAGAAGTGCGTCTTCATAGGATACCCTAAGGAAACAATTGGGTACACCTTCTACCACAAATCCGAAGGCAAGATATTTGTTGCCAAGAATGGAAACTTTCTAGAGAAGGAGTTTCTCTCGAAAGAAGTGAATGGGAGGAAAGTAGAACTTGATGTGGTAATTGTACCTTTTCTCGAATTGGAAAGTAGCTCATCACAGAAAACCGTTCGAGTGATGCTTACACCAACTAGAGAGGAAGCTAATGATGATGATCATGAAACTTCAGATCAAGTTACAAGTGAACCTCGCCGGTCAACCAGAGCACGATCCGCACCAGAGTGGTACGGTAATCATATTCTGGAAGTCATGTTACTAGACCATGACGAACCTATGAACTTTGAAGAAGCTATGATGAGCCCAGATTCCGATAAATGGCTTGAGGCCATGAAATCTGAGATAGGATCCATGTATGAGAACAAAGTGTGGACTTTGGTGGACTTGCCCGATGATCGGCAAGCCATTGAGAATAAGTGGATCTTCGAGAGGAAGACAGACGCTAATGGTAGTGTTATTATCTACAAAGCTCGACTTATCGCAAAAGATTTTTCGACAAGTTTAAGGTCTTGACTACGATGAGTTTTTCTCACTCGTAGCGATGCTTAAGTCTATTCGAATCATGTTAGAAATTGCCACATTTTATGAAATCTGGCAAATGGATGTCAAAACTGCATTCCTTAATGGATTTCTTAAAGAAGAGTTGTATATGATGCAACCAAAAGGTCTTGTCGATCCTAAAGGTGCTAACGAAGTGTGCAAACTCAAGCAATCCATCTATGGACTCGTGCAAGCATCTCGGAGTTGGAATGTACGCTTTGATAAGGTGATCAAAGCATATGGTTTTATACAGACTTATGGTGAATCCTGTATTTACAAGAAAGTGAGTGGGAGCTCTGTAGCATTTCTAATATTATATGTGGATGACATATTGTTGATTGGAAATGATATAGAATTTTTGGATAGCATAAAAGGATACTTGAATAAGAATTTTCAATGAAAGACCTCGGTGAAGCTGCTTATATATTAGGCATCAAGATCTATAAAGATAGATCAAGACGCTTGATAAGATTTTTCAATGAGTACATACCTTGACAAGAATTTGAAGGAGTTCAAAATGGATCGGTCAAAGAAGGAGTTCTTGCATGTATTGTAAGGTGTGAAGTTGAGTAAGACTCAAAGCCTGACCACGGCATAAGATAGAGAGAGAATGAAAGTCATTCCCTATGCCTCAGCCATAGGTTCTATAAAGTATGTCATGTTGTGTATCAGACCTATTGTGTACCTTGCCATAAGTTTGACAAGGGGATACAATAGTGATCCAGGAGTAGATCATTGGACATCGGCAAAAATTATCCTTAGAGGACTAAGGAAATATTTCTCGGTTATGGAGGTGATAAAGAGTTCATCATAAAGAGTTACGTCGATCAATCTTTGACACCGATATGGATGACTCTGAGTCTCGATCTGGATACATATTGAAAGTGGGAGCAATAAGCTAGAGTATCTCCGTGCAGAGCATTGTAGACATAGAAATTTGCAAAATACATACGAATCTGAATGTGGCAGACCCGTTGACTAAAACTTCTCTCACAAGCAAAACATGATCACACCTTAGTACTCTTTGGGTGTTAATCACATAGCGATGTGAACTAGATTATTGACTCTAGTAAATCCTTTGAGTGTTGGTCACATGGCAGTGTGGACTATGGGTGTTAATCACATAAAGATGTGAACTATTGATGTTAAATCACATGGCGATGTGAACTAGATTATTGACTCTGGTGCAAGTGTGAGACTGAAGGAAATATGCCCTAGAGGCAATAATAAAGTTGTTATTTTATATTCCCTTATATCATGATAAATGTTTATTATTCATGTTAGAATTTTATTAACCGGAAACTTGATACATGTGTGGATACATAGACAAAACACCATGTCCCTAGTAAGCCTCTACTAGACTAGCTCGTTAATCAAAGATGGTTAAGTTTCCTAACCATAGACATGTGTTGTCATTTGATGAACGAGGTCACATCATTAGGAGAATGATGTGATGGAAAAGACCCATCCGTTAGCATAGCATATTGATCGTTCAGTTTTATTGCTATTGCTTTGTTCATGTCAAATACATATTCCTTCTACTATGAGATTATGCAACTCCCGGATACCGGAGGAATGCCTTGTGTGCTATCAAACGTCACAACATAACTGGGTGATTATAAAGATGCTCTACAGGTATCTCCGAAGGTGTTTGTTGGGTGGCATTAATCGAGGTTAGGATTTGTCACTCCGAGTATCGGAGAGGTATCTCTAGGCCCTCTCGGTAATACACATCATAAGAAGCCTTGCAAGCAAAGTGACTAATGATTTAGTTGCGGGATGATGTATTATGGAATGAGTAAAGAGACTTGCCGGTAATGAGATTGAACTAGGTATGAAGATACCGACGATCGAATCTCGGACAAGTAACATACCGATGGACAAAGGGAATAACGTATGTTGTCATAACAGTTCGACCGATAAAGATCTTCGTAGAATATGTAGGAGCCAATATGAGCATCCAGGTTCTGCTATTGGTTATTGATTGGAGAGGTGTCTCGGTCATGTCTACATAGTCTCGAACCCATAGGGTCCGCACGCATAACGTTCGATGACGATATAGTATTATATGAGTTATGTGATTTGGTGACCGAATGTTGTTCGGAGTCCCAGATGAGATCAGGACATGACGAGGAGTCTCGAAATGGTCGAGAGGTAAAGATTGATATATATGATGATAGTATTCGGACACCGAAAGTGTTTCGGAGGGTACCGGGTACATATCGGGTCACCGGAAGGGGTTCCGGGCACCCCTGGCAAAAGATATGGGCCTAATGGGCCAAGAGGGGAAACGCAGCAGCCAGCAGTGGCTGCTGCGCCCCCCATATGGGCCAAATGAGAGGAGAAGGAAAGAGTGGAAGAGAGAAGGAAGGGGAGGGATTCGGCCTCCCCCTTCCTTCCCTCCTCCCCCCTCCTTCCTTCCCCCTCCGGAACTTATGGAAGGGGGGAGGCCGAATTGGGGTGGCGTCCAGGTAGGATTCCTCCTACTTGGGGTGCCCCCTTACTGCTCCCCTCCCTCTCCCACCTATATATACATGGGGAGGGGGCGCCTAGAACACACAACAACATCTGTTAGCCGTGTGCGGTGCCCCCTCCACAGTTTACATCCCCGGTCATATTCTCGCGGTGCTTAGGCAAAGCCCCGCACGGATCACTTCACCAGCACCGTCACCACGCCATTGTGTTGACGGAACTCATCTACCTCCTCGACATCTTGCTGGATCAAGAACGCGAGGGACATCATCGCGCTGAACGTGTGCAGAACTCGGAGGTGCCGTACATTCGGTGCTTGATCGGTCGGAGCTAGAAGAAGTTTGACTACATCAACCACGTTGTCAAACGCTTCCACTTTCGGTCTACGAGGGTACATAGACACACTCTCCCCCTCTCATTGTTATGCATCTCCTAGATAGATCTTGCGTGAGCATAGGATTTTTTTTGAAATTGCATGCTACGTTTCCCAACAATTAGGGATGTTGCTTTTTGGGATACCCTCTTATAAAGTTGTGAAGTGTGTAAAAGTACATGTTTATCATGTATGCCTATATGTTATGAGACACAAAGCTTTGAGCAAATTAATGATGTATGTTTATATTTATTTGAATGTTTACTTCCAATTTCCTTCGCACGACTGCTTAAGAAATACAAAAAATTGACCTGATCTAAAAAACAAATGAAGGTGGTTGTAAAACCAAAACCGCTTCAACTGGTAACTTATTACAAGTGGTTGGATAATGAAATCACCTATGGTATATCGGGCATTCGAGGTGGTTCTACTGCAATAACCGTCTGCGGTGCAAAGCACTGGAGGTGGTTTATTGTGGCGCCCCGTTTTGACCGTACACTAATCAAACACGCAAATGTGTACGATCAAGATCAGGGACTCATGGGAAGATATCACAACACAACTCTAGACACAAATTAAAATAATACAAGCTTTATATTACAAGCCAGGGGGCCTCGAGGGCTCGAATGCATCAGCTCGAATACATAAGAGTCAGCAGAAATTACAATATCTGAGTACAAACATAAGATAAACAAGTTGCCATAAGATGGCTAGCACAAACTAGGATACAAATAGAAAGAGGCGCAGGCCTCCTGCCTGGGATCCTCCTAAACTACTCCTGGTCGTCGTCAGCGGCCTGCACGTAGTAGTAGGCACCTCCAGTGAAGTAGGAGTCATCATCGATGGTGGCGTCTGGCTCCTGGACTCCAACGCCTGGTCGCAACAACCGGGTATAGAAAGGGGAAAAGGGGGATGAGGGAGTCCTGGATTAGGGGGTCTCCGGACAGCCGGATTATATCCTTTGGCCAGACTGTTGGACTATGAAGATACAAGATTGAAGACTTCGTCTCGTGTCCGGATGGGACTCTACTTGGCGTGGAAGGCAAGCTAGGCAATATGGATATGTATATCTCCTCCTTTGTAACCGACCTTGTGTAACCCTAGCCCCCTCCGGTGTCTATATAAACCGGAGGGTTTTAGTCCGTAGGACGACATACAATCATACCATAGGCTAGCTTCTAGGGTTTAGCCTCTCTGATCTCGTGGTAGATCTACTCTTGTACTACCCATATCATCAATATTAATCAAGCAGGACGTAGGGTTTTACCTCCATCAAGAGGGCCCGAACCTGGGTAAAACATCGTGTCCCCTGCCTCCTGTTACCATCCGCCTTAGACACAAAGTTTGGGACCCCCTACCCGAGATCCACCGGTTTTGACACCGACATTGGTACTTTCATTGAGAGTTCCTCTGTGTCGTCGCCGTTAGGCTTGATGGCTCCTACGATCATCGATAGCGATGCAGTCCCGGGTGAGACTTTTCTCCCCGCACAGATTTTTGTATTCGGCGGCTTTGCACTGCGGGCCAATTCGCTTGGCCATCTGGAGCAGATTGAAAGCTACACTCCTGGCCATCAGGTCAGGTTTGGAAGCTTAAACTACACAGCCGATATCCGCGGAGACTTGATCTTCGACGGATTCGAGCCTCTGCCTTGTGCATCACGCGATCACGATGAGTACGATTTAGCTCTACCATCAGACAGTGTTCAGGAGGTCGCACCGGCAGCCGCTCCGACCCTCAATTCGGAGCCAGATGCACCATCCATGGACGGGTGGATGGACCCCACCACGGAGGCCTTACACTCAGCGGCGATCGAGCCGAACATCGACCTTACCTTGCACGAGAGCCGTGTTGTTAGATTGCCGGATCTTTCTCCGGCCACGGACTCCGAACCGCCTGCGCCCGTTCCTAGCGAATCCGATTGGGCACCGATCATGGAGTTTACCTCCGCGGATATTTTTCAGCACTCGCCCTTTGGCGACATATTGAACTCATTAAGGTCTCTCTCCTTGTCAGGAGGATCCTGGCCGACCTATGTCCGGCAGGATTGGGATGCGGACGACGAAGAAATTCGCGGCCCACCCACCACCCACTTAGTAGCCACTGTCGATGACTTAACCGACATGCTTGACTTCGACTCTGAAGACATCAATGGTATGGACGACGATGCGGGAGACGAAGAGGAACCACTGCCCACAGGGCACTGGACATCCACCTCATCATACGATATATACATGGTGGACACACCCAAAGAAGGCAATGGCGACGAGACAGCGGAGGATGACCCCTCCAAGAAGCAACCCAAGCACCGATGTCAGCGGCGCCGCTCTAAGTCCCGCCAAAGCAAAAGTGGTGATACCGGCACAGGAGATAATAACACTCCGGATAGTGCCGAAGACAACAACAATCCCCTCCAGCAAGATTTAGAGCAGGAGGATGGAGGAGCCAGCCCTCCTGAGAGAGCGGCAGATGGAGAGGCGGAGGATGATAATTACATGCCCCCCTCTGAAGACGAGGCAAGCCTCGGTGATGACGAATTCGCCGTGCCAGAGGATCCCGTCGAACAAGAGCACTTCAAGCGCCGGCTTATGGCCACGGCAAATAGCCTTAAGAAAAAGCAGCAGCAGCTTCAAGCTGATCAAGATCTGCTAGCCGACAGATGGAGTGAAGTCCTCGCGGCCGAGGAATATAAACTCGAGCGCCCCTCCAAGAGTTACCCAAAATGCAGGTTGCTACCCCGACTGGAGGAAGAAGCCTATGATGCGGCTGATCGGCCACCTCGTGGCCGCGATAGAGAGGCATTCCAGCCAAAAACTCAGCCTGCACCCTGACGCCATTCAAATAAAAAGGCATGGGGAAATACGCCAGACCTGTGAGACGTATTGGAGGACAAAGCAAAACATGCAAGATCGATCTACGGATCACGAGGGCGTGCCACTGTGCAAGACGATAAACGTCACGCCGGATACAGTAAAAGTAAATCCGGCTGGGCCGAACACAGCGGGCAAGACCCATTCGAGCTACGTCGCGATATAGCCCAATACAGAGGCGCCGCACACCCCTTATGCTTCACAGACGAAGTCATGGATCATCAAATCCCAGAGGGTTTCAAACCCGTAAATATAGAATCATACGACGGCACAACAGATCCTGCGGTATGGATCGAGGATTTCCTCCTCCACATCCACATGGCCCGCGGTGATGACTTACACGCCATCAAATACCTCCCACTAAAGCTCAAAGGACCAGCGTGGCATTGGCTTAATAGCTTGCCAGCAGAGTCCATTAGCTGTTGGGAAGATCTGGAAGCCGCATTCCTCGACAACTTTCAGGGCACTTACGTGCGACCACCAGACGCCGATGACCTAAGCCATATAATTCAGCAGCCAGAGGAATCGGCCAGGCAATTCTAGACACGGTTCCTAACAAAGAAAAATCAAATCGTCGATTGTCCGGATGCAGAGGCCTTAGCAGCTTTTAAACACAACATCCGCGGCGAGTGGCTAGCCCGGCACCTTGGTTAGGAAAAGCCGAAATCTATGGCAGCCCTCACGACACTCATGACCCGCTTTTGTGCGGGAGAACACAGCTGGCTAGCTCGCAGTAATAACATATCAAAGAACCGTGGTACTTTGGATACCAAGGGCGGCAATGGCAGGTCACGTTGAAATAAACATAAGCGCCGCATTAATAGCGACAATACCGAGGATACGGCAGTCAATGCCAGATTCAAAGGCTCTAAACCCGGTCAGCGGAAAAATCCATTTAAAAGAAGCACTCTGGGCCCGTCCAGTTTGGACCGCATACTCGATCGCTCGTGCCAAATACACGGCACCCCCGACAAGCCAGCCAACCACACCAATCAGGATTTTTGGGTATTCAAGCAGGCCGGCAAGTTAATTGTCGAAAACAAAGATAAGGGGCCACATAGCGATGACGAGGAAGAGCCCCGGTAGCCGAACACCGAAGGACAGAAGAGGTTCCCCCCACAAGTGCGGACGGTGAACATGATATACGCAGCCCACATCCCCAAGAGGGAACGGAAGCGTGCGCTCAGGGATGTATATGCGTTGGAGGCAGTCGCCCCAAAGTTCAACCCATGGTCCTCCTGTCCGATCACCTTCGATCGCAGGGACCACCCCACTAGTATCTGTCATGGCGGATTCGCGCACTGGTCCTAGACCCAATCATTGACGGATTTCACCTCACTCGAGTCCTTATGGATGGCGGCAGCAGCCTGAACCTGCTTTATCAGGACACGGTGCGCAAAATGGGTATAGACCCCTCAAGGATCAAACCCACGAAAACGACCTTTAAAGGCATCATTCCAGGTGTAGAGGCCCATTGCACAGGCTCAATTACACTGGAAGTGGTCTTCAGAACCCCGGATAACTTCCAAAGCGAAGAATTAATCTTCTATATAGTCCCGTTCCGCAGTGTCTATCATGCACTGCTCGGGCGAACCGCATTTGCAAGATTCAATGCAGTACCGCATTATGCATACCTCAAGCTCAAGATGCCAGGACCTCGGGGGGTCATCACAGTTAATGGAAACACAGAGCGCTCTCTCCGGACGGAGGAGCACACTGCGGCCCTCGCAGCAGAAGCGCAAAGCAGCCTCTCAAGGCAATCCACTAGTTCGGCGTTTCAAGATCCGGACACCTTCAAGCGCGCTCGGAGTAATCAGGAACTAGACCACCCGGCATGATCTGAGCTCGTGTAGCAATGCGGCCCCCACCCCGGCCCAAGCCGAACGGCGAAATTCGTGCCACACATACATAATTACGCATTAAAAATACCATGGGCACAGGCGGGGAGGGAGGCACAACTACGGCATGCCCCAATACGCGGCTTAAACCGCACTAGGGGCTTCCCGCTTTGTTATTTTTCTCTTTCAGGACTTTAATCTCCGGAAACTCTGTCCGGCAGCACGATTGCCGAACACATGATGCAGCAACCAAGGAGGCAGAAAGCTACGTCACACCACGGAACTCCCAGGTGGATTACGATAACGAGTGAAATATTTACTTTAATACTATTCCTCAACTTGCCCTTGGAAGGGACATAGTCCTACTTTTTGCTTATCGCACTATCTGTATCATTCTGCTTTAACGCACCTTTTTGAATAAAAAATGCATAGCATTAAGACTATTATTGCATTCTTCTTTTTCTATATATATGTGTTCATTAATGACGCCTTGCAGCCGTACACGTTGGTACGGCCAATACACCAGGGGCTTAAGTACCCCACAATATGGTGTGAGAAGTCCGAATACTTTCACAAGTGCGGCACCCCAAACTTATAGCATTATATGCATCAGCTTCGAATCATGTCTTTGGTCAAATGTTGGGTTTGCCCGGCTCCTATGTTTTGGTACCTTACGTTCCGCTCTATCGGCTAAGGTAGCACTAGGAGAACTTCTGCGATTGTGCCCCGGTTCTGCTGGGCTAAGCACCTCAGTAGAGAAAGCTAAAACTGACTGTCATGATAAGGCGAGAGACTGGTCGCTGTTCGGCGACGTTTCGAGTCCCTAAAGACTTATGCCGCTTAGAGCGAGGAGCCGGTCCTGTCAGGCTTAAAGGCGTGTACCGCGCCCCGAATTCGGCCTTCCGAATACCAGGGGCTTCGCCGAAATTTAAAATTATAGAATTCTATGGCTAAGTGAGAGTGATAAAGCATTATTAGTCTGGTTGCCTTGTTCGCTGTGCTGAGCACCTCCCTCGAAAGACCCAAAGATGGGAACAAGAGTGCTCAGGTTTATCCCGAACACCCCAGCACTAGCATCATGGGGGCAGAAGCCGAGGACTAGCCATCTCTCAGATTGGATAAACAGCCAAACAGAAGGTAATATTTTAAATTCAAACAAGCGTTGCATGGCGCATATGAAACAAGTTTTCATCATACAGGATCACACGAGCAAGTTTACTCAAATATTACATCCTTTGTACATTCGTCCGCTACAAGACGAGCACCCTTCAAGACACGCTCATAATAAATTTCGGGGGTGCGATTCTCCTTGCCCTGCGGCGGTCCTTCCTTGATCAGCTTCACGGCGTCTAGCTTGGCCCATTTCACCTTCACACGAGCGAAAGCCTGGCGTGCACCTTCGATGCAGACGGACCGCTTGACGACCTCCAGCCGTGGGCAGGCATCCACAAGCCGCCTCACCAGGCCGAAGTAGCTGTTCGGAAGGGCGTCACTAGGCCACAGCCGGACTATAAGGCCCTTCATGGCCTGTTCGGCCGCCTTGTGTAGCTTAAACAGCTGCTTTAGCTGGTCGCTCAGAGGCATCGGGTGTTCGGTCCCAGTATACTGAGACCAGAACAGCTTCTCCGTTGAGCTTCCCTCCTCGGCCTGATAAAACTGTGCGGCATCCGACACGCTGTAGGGCAAATCTACGAATGCTCTTGGAGAGCTCTGGATTCGGGTAAGTAATAGGTAATTTACTTTCACATGCTTGCTTTGCATATAGAATGCCTTACCCTCCACTATTTTCTTCATCATGTCAATCTCCTGGAGGGCCTTTTGGGCTTCGTCCTTGGCACTCTTTGCGCTCTCGAGGGCCGCGGCAAGCTCAGACTCTCGCTTCTTCGAGTCAAGCTCCAACGCCTCGTACTTCGTCACGAGAGCCTGGAGCTCTTGCCGCACCTCACCCACCCGAGCCTCTTGCCTTTCCCGCTCGGTGCACTCTTTGGCCGCTTTATCTTCGGCCTCGGACAGCGCTTGCTTTAGGGTCGCCACTTCGGTTGTGGCCCCTGGCAAATTCATGATGATCCTGTCATTTTGCAATCGCATTCTTTTTATACATATCCATAGACTAGGTACTACTTACCTTTGTTCTCCTCGAGCTGCCTCTTGGCAAGGCCGAGCTCGTCCTTGGACCCTTTAAGGTCCTGCTTCAGTGCGGCGACCTCCGCAGTCAGTGCGGCAGATGCCAGCAGCGAAGCCTGCATACGCATATTGACATACTTATATTAGACTCCTGCGATATTGTTTGATCCTCTGTTCGGCTTTTCTTCATGAACACCGAACAGAGCATCAGGGGTTACTGTCTATGCGGTAATATTTTTCCTATATTTTAAACACTTACCTCAAAGCCTATTAGAAGGCTGGCACAGGCTTCAGTCAATCCACTTTTGGCGGACCGAACCTTCTGGACCACCGCACTCTTAATAGTATGGTGCTCCTCGTCGATGGACGCGCTGCGAAGCGCTCCCAACAGATTGTCCAGCGCCTCTAGATGGACAGAGGTCACCGGCATAGGCGTCTTGCCCCTCTTGGAAGGAGGCCGCCTGCCCGAGTCCGGAACCACTGGAGGGTCCGGCGTGGTGTTCGGCTGAGGGCCGAACTCGGAGCCCTCAGGGGCCTTGTTCCCTCTGCTCCCGGAGTCCGGAAGGTCGCCTTGAGACGCCTCCGGGACTGTCTCCCCTCGACCCGGTGCCTCTTGAGAAAATACCTCGGCGTCGTCCGCAGGGCAAGGGGAGGTGGCGGTCGGAAGTGGATCGCTATCCATATCCGACGAGCCCAGGGAGCCGTCCGATGATACATCGATATGGGCTCGTGGCGGCCTCCATAATCATATTCGGTGTTAGGGGAAGCACTGCGACAAAGGAATACTATGAGTTACTCTGGTATCCGAATACTTACAACTTCGCTAGGGGCTTGGCCCTGAGCAGCCAGTCGTCTTCGCCTTCGGCGGCGGTGGTGGAACTGTCTGGAAGGAGAGTCCTTCCCTTCTTGGACCCTTCGGCCTCCCCAGTTGGGGCGGCCTTCCTTTTCTTGTCTCCCCCATCTGAAGGGGGAGCATCTTCTTCTTCCTCCTCGTCTTCGGGGGAGGAGTGTGTCGCAGAGTTATCAGACAATGAGTCCGATGACGCCTGGCGTCGGGAACTCTTTCGGGTTCCCTTGGCCTTCTTGGTCTTCTCCGGCACCTTGTAAGGAGCCGGAGTCAACATCTTCGTCAGGAGAGCGTCTGCTGGGCCTTCGGGCAAAGGAGCCGGATAGTCGATCTATCCGGCCGTCTCCTGCCAGTCCTGTCAAAGGTACGGGAGCTTAGATCCCGCATAGAGTCAAACTATGAAAAACAAGTATCCTGTGAGAGGTGAAATAGCTTACCGCGCTGGCTTGGCGCTTCGCGCAGAATCCGCGATCCTCGGTAGTGGGAGGGGGAACCTCGGCACCCTTGAATAGCACCTTCCAGGCATCCTCGTGAGTTGTGTCGAAGAGCCTGTTCAGAGTTCGGTGCTGGGCCGAGTCGAACTCCCACAAGTTGAAAGCCCGTTGTTGGCACGGGAGGATCCGGCGGATGAGCATGACCTGGACTACGTTGACGAGTTTGAGCTTCTTGTTCACCATGTTTTGAATACATGTTTGGAGTCCGGTCAGCTCTCCCGAACTACCCCAGGACAGGCCCTTCTCTTGCCAGGAGGTGAGCCGCGTGGGGATGCCAGATCGGAACTCGGGGGCCGCTGCCCATTTAGGGTCACGCGGCTCGGTGATGTAGAACCACCCCGATTTCCACCCCTTTACGGTCTCCACGAAGGAGCCCTCAAGCCATGTGACGTTGGGCATATTGCCCACCATGGCGCCTCCGCACTCCACCTGGCGGCCGCTCACTACCTTCAGCTTGACATTGAAGGTCTTCAGCCATAAGCCGAAGTGGGGCTTGATGCGGAGGAAGGCCTCGCACACGACGAGAAACGCCGAGATGTTGAGGATGAAGTTCGGGGCCAGATCGTGGAAATCCAGGCCGTAGTAGAACATGAGCCCCCGGACGAATGGTTGGAGAGGGAATCCTAGTCCGCGGAGAAAATGGGTAAGGAACACTACCCTCTCATGGGGCCCGGGGGTGGGGATGAGATGCCCCTCATCTGGGAGCTAGTGCGCGATGTCATCGGGCAGGTATCCGGCTCTCCTCAGCTTCTTGATGTGTCCCTCCGTGACGGAGGAGACCATCCACCTGCCTCCCGCTCCGGACATGTAGAAGGTCGAGGTGGGAAATGTGGACTTGGGCGCTAGAGCTCGGGTGTGCGAAAATGGATGAGCAAAGGAGGAAGAAGGCGTGGATGAAAAGGTGAATCCTTATCCCTTTATATGGGCGGGCGAAACTATGCGTCCCCACTAGCCTGGTAAAACTCGCTTATCCCCCAAGCGCCGTAATCGATGGCGCAGCTGGGTTACCCACGCCCGTATTGATGAGAATCCCGTGATAAGGGGACACGATCTCTGCTTTGACAAGACGTGTCAAAAAACTGCCCCGCGTTATGTGCGGGGCTAGTTAAAGGAAATGGTTCGAATAATCACCGGGCCATGACATAATGTCGTGTTGCCAAAACAAGTCAGCAAATTAGATTTGTGGAAATATTCTTCTCTCTACGGTGGTATGTGGAACTTATTTTGCAGGGTCGGACACTATCCTTGTATTCAAATTCTTCCATGATGTATTCGGAGGAAGAACCCGCCTTGAAATGCCGAAGACAACACTGCGCGTCGGAATCATCGTCATTGAAGCCTGGTTCAGGGGCTACTGAGGGAGTCCTGGATTAGGGGGTCTCCGGACAGTCGGATTATATCCTTTGGCCAGACTGTTGGACTATGAAGATACAAGATTGAAGACTTTGTCTCGTGTCCGGATGGGACTCTACTTGGCGTGGAAGGCAAGCTAGGCAATACGGATATGTATATCTCCTCCTTTGTAACCGACCTTGTGTAACCCTAACCCCCTCCGGTGTCTATATAAACCGGAGGGTTTTAGTCCGTAGGACAACATACAATCATACCATAGGCTAGCTTCTAGGGTTTAGCCTCTCTGATCTCGTGGTAGATCTACTCCTGTACTACCCATATCATCAATATTAATCAAGTAGGACGTAGGGTTTTACCTCCATCAAGAGGGCCCGAACCTGGGTAAAACATCGTGTCCCCTGCCTCCTGTTACCATCCGCCTTAGACGCACAGTTCGGGACCCCCTACCCGAGATCCGCCGGTTTTGACACCAACAGGGGGGCAAAGGAACCGTGAGTACTCATCCAAAGTACTCGCAAGCAAGGAGCTACACTACATATGCATTGGTATCAATGAAAGGGGTAGTATATGTGGACTGAACTGCAGAATGCCGGAATAAGAGGGGGATAGCTAGTCCTATCAAAGACTACGCTTTTGGCAGCCTCCATCTTGAAGCAGAATAAGAGAGTAGATGGTAAGTTAACCAAGTATTGTCGCATAGCATAATCCTACCCGGCGATCCTCCCGTCATCGCCCTGTGAGAGAGCAATCACTGGGTTGTATCTGGCACTTGGAAGGGTGTGTTTTATTAAGTATCCGGTTCTAGTTGTCATAAAGTTAAGGTACAACTCCGGGTCGTCCTTTTACCGAGGGACACGGCTATTCGAATAGATCAACTTCCTTGCAGGGGTGCACCACATTTCCCAACATGCTCGATCCCCTTTGGCCGGACACACTTTCCTGGGTCATGCCTGGCCTCGGAAGATCAACACGTCATAGCCCCACCTAGGCACAACAGAGAGGTCAGCACACCAGTCTAAATCCTATGCGCGCAAGGGTCTGGGCCCTTCGGCCATTACACACCTGCACATTGCGAGGGCGACTAGTGAGCAGACCTAGTAACCTCCATTTCCATGAAAGTTGCGTTACGCGGTCCAACCCGGCGCGCGCCGCTCAGTCATTGACGTCGCGAAGGCTTCGGCTGATACCACAAGGTCGAGTGCCCATAACTGTTCCCACATAGTTGGTTAGTGCGTATAGGCCAGTGGCCAGACTCAGATCAAATACCAAGATCTCGTTAAGCATGTTATTTTGAAGTAACCACGAAAGCCGACCAGGGCCAGGCCCACCTCTCTTCTGGGTGGTCTCAACCTGCCCTGCCACTCCGCCACAAAGATCCACCCAGAGGGCCGTCGGGACAAAGGTCCTTTCAACCCCCAATTAGTGAATCACTCGCGGGTACTCTACGAGCTAACTCGTCTTTAGTCATCACATGTATCATGTATAAGATTTATAATATATACCCGTGATCACCTCCCTAGTGATCACGGCCTGATAGTATAGCATGGCACACAGACAAGAATGTAGGGTCACTGATGATAAACTAGCATCCTATACTAAGCATTTAGGATTGCAGGTAAGGTATCAACAACTGTAGCAACAATGACAGGCTATGCATCAGGATAAGATTGACGGAAAGTAGTAACATGCTACACTAATCTAATGCAAGCAGTAGAGAGAAGAATAGGCGATATCTGGTGATCAAGGGGGGGCTTGCCTGGTTGCTCTGGCAAGAAGGAGGGGTCGTCAACACCGTAGTCGAACTAGGGGTCGCCAACAGTCTCGGGATCTACCGAAAAGAAGTAACAGAGGGGGAACACTATAAACAATAGAGCAATCAAAGCATAGCATGGCAATACACGGTGCTATAGGTGACCTAATTCAGTACTAGGTGATACCGGCAAAGGGGGAAACATCCGGGAAAGTATTCCCAGTGTTTTGCGTTTTTGGATAGACGGACTGGAGGGAGAAAGCTGCGTGTTCGCTATGCTAGGGATGTGTGGCGGATGAACGGGCTGCGTATTCGGATTTGTCTCATCGTTCTGAGCAACTTTCATGTACAAAACATTTTCATTCGAGTTACGGATTATTTTATATTATTTTCCAAAGTTTTAATAATGTTCTAGAATTATTATTAATTAGAAATTAAATAGCTAAATGCTAGGTGCACCCAGCTCTGCGTACACAGAAGTGTACCAGAGGCTGACTGGTGGGCCAGGGGGTCCCTGTTGACCAGTCAATGTTTGACTGGTCAAAAGGGGGTGCCCCGTGTCATTGACTGTTACATTAACTAACTAGTTAATTTAGTCTAACTAGGTTATTAGGACAATAGATTTTAATTAGTTTAATTAAACCTAATTAATTAAGTTAATTAATTAATTAATTAAAAAATTATTTATTTTTTATAACTTTTTAAAACGTTCCAGGGGCTGGGCCCCACATGTCATTGACCCATAGGGCCAAACGGGCGCGGGCGAACAGGCTGCCCGATCGGGCGCATGCCGGAGGGGCGCTGGGCACGCACGGCGCATGCCGGCGCCGGCGGCCAGGGCCAGGGGGCGGGTGGCCGCGGCATGCAGCGCGACGGGGCGCGCAGGGTGGAGATGTGGCAGCAACAGCAGGGGCGAGCGGGAGGAGCGACCGAGCAGGAGGTAGGTTGCGGGTGCGTGCGCGCGGGGGGTCGGGCAGCGATCGCGGCAAGGACGGTGACTGCGGGCCGGCTGTGAGCGGGCACGGTGGAGGTGGAGCGGGAGCAGCGGCGGCCAGCGGCAGGGCGCGGGTGGCCGGAGCAGCGAGCGGCCGTGGGCCTCGCGCGAGCGAGCGCGCGTGGATGTGCGGCCGAGCGAGGCAGGAACATAGTGGGGGTGCGGTGCACGTTGCGGTCGGGGAAGAGTCGAGCGCGCGTGCGCGGTGAGCGAGGGAGACGGGCAGCGAGGAGGGAGCGGCTGTGGACGTGTTTAGGGGCACCGAGGCGCGGTAGCTGACGTGGTGAACGTGCGGGCGGGCGGTGGACAGCGTCAGCGACAAAGATCGAGGGGAGAGGAGGCCGGTGGCCTCACCAGCGGTTGTAGGGGGAGGCGGTTGTTGGGGAACGTAGCAGAATTTTAAAATTTCCTACGCATCACCAAGATCAATCTATGGAGTCATCTAGCAACAAGGGAGAGAGGAGTGCATCTACATACCCTTGTAGATCGCGAGCGGAAGCGTTCAAGAGAACGGGGTTGATGGAGTCGTACTTGTCGTGATCCAAATCACGGATGACCTAGCGCCGAATGGACGGCACCTCCGCATTCAACACACGTACGGTTGGGAAGACGTCTCCTCCTTCTTGATCAAGCAAGGGGAAGGAGAGGTTGATGGAGATCCGGCAGCACGACGGCGTGGTGGTGGAAGCAGCGGTGATCTTGGCACGGCTTCGCCAAGCTCCAACGAGAGAGAAAGGTGTTACGAGGGGAGAGGGAGGGGCCAGGGACTTGGTGCGGCTGCCCTCCCTCCCCCCCCCACTATATATAGGGCCCCTAGGGGGGCGCCAGCCCTAGATATTGGATCTCAAGGGGGGCGGCCAAGGGGGGTGGCTTGCCCCCTAAGCCAAGTGGGGCGCCCCCCACCCCTAGGGTTTCCAACCCTAGGCGCAGGGGGAGGCCCAAGGGGGGCGCACCAGCCCACCAGGGGCTGGTTCCCTTCCCCACTTCAGCCCATGGGGCCCTCCGGGATAGGTGGCCCCACCCGGTGGACCCCCGGGACCCTTCCGACGGTCCGGTACAATACCGGTGACCCCCGAAACTTTCCCGATGGCCGAAACTGGACTTCCTATATATAATTCTTCACCTCCGGACCATTCCGGAACTCCTCGTGACGGGATCTCATCCGGGACTCCGAACAACTTTTGAGTTACCGCATACTAATATCTCTACAACCCTAGCGTCATCGAACCTTAAGTGTGTAGACCCTACGGGTTCAGGAGACACGTAGACATGACCGAGACGACTCTCCTGTCAATAACCAACAGTGGGATCTGGATACCCATATTGGCTCCCACATGTTCCATGATGATCTCATCGGATGAACCATGATGTCGAGGATTCAATCAATCCCGTATACAATTCCCTTTGTCAATCGGTACGTTACTCGCCCGAGACTCGATCGTCGGTATCCCAATACCTCGTTCAATCTCGTTACCGGCAAGTCACTTTACTCGTACCGTAACGCATGATCCCGTGATCAACCACTTGGTCACATTGAGCTCATTATGATGATGCATTACCGAGTGGGCCCAGAGATACCTCTCCGTCATACGGAGTGACAAATCCCAGTCTCGATTCGTGCCAACCCAACAGAAACTTTCGAAGATACCCGTAGTGCACCTTTATAGTCACCTAGTTACGTTGTGATGTTTGGCACACCCAAAGCACTCCTACGGTATCCGAGAGTTGCACAATCTCATGGTCTAAGGAAATGATACTTGACATTCGGAAAAGCTCTAGCAAACGAACTACACGATCTTTGAGCTATGCTTAGGATTGGGTCTTGTCCATCACATCATTCTCCTAATGATGTGATCCCGTTATCAATGACATCTAATGTCCATAGTCAGGAAACCATGACTATCTTTTGATCAACGAGCTAGTCAACTAGAGGCTCACTAGGGACGTGTTGTGGTCTATGCATTCACACATGTATTACGATTTCTGGATAACACAATTATAGCATGAACAATAGACAATTATCATGAACAAGGAAATATAATAATAACCATTTTATCATTGCCTCTAGGGCATATTTCCAACAGTCTCCCACTTGCACTAGAGTCAATAATCTAGTTACATTGTGATGAATCGAACACCCATAGAGTTCTGGTGTTGATCATGTTTTGCTCTAGGGAGAGGTTTAGTCAACGGATCTGCTACATTCAGGTCCGTATGTACTTTACAAATATCTATGTCTCCATTTTGAACACTTTCACGAATGGAGTTGAAGCGACGCTTGATATGCCTGGTCTTCCTGTGAAACCTGGGCTCCTTGGCAAGGGCAATAGCTCCAGTGTTGTCACAGAAGAGAGTCATCGGGCCCGACGCATTGGGAATGACTCCTAGGACGGTAATGAACTCCTTCACCCAGATTGCTTCTTGTGCTGCCTCCGAGGCTGCCATGTACTCCGCCTCACATGTAGATCCCGCCACAACGCTTTGCTTGCAACTGCACCAGCTTACTGCCCCACCATTCAAAATATACACATATCCGGTTTGTGACTTAGAGTCATCCAGATATGTGTCGAAGCTAGCATCGACGTAACCCTTTACGACGAGCTCTTCGTCGCCTCCATAAACGAGAAACATATCCTTAGTCCTCTTCAGGTACTTCAGGATATTCTTGACCGCTGTTCAGTCTTCCATGCCGGGATTACTTTGGTACCTTCCTACCAAACTTACGGCAAGGTTTACATCAGGTCTGGTACACAGCATAGCATACATAATAGACCCTACGGCCGAGGCATAGGGGACGACACTCATCTTTTCTCTATCTTCTGCCATGGTCGGGCATTGAGCCGTGCTCAATTGCATACCTTGCAATACAGGCAAGAACCCCTTCTTGGACTGATCCATATTGAACTTCTTCAATATCTTGTCAAGGTACGTACTTTGTGAAAGACCAATCAGGAGTCTCGATCTATCTCTATAGATTTTGATGCCTAATATATAAGCAGCTTCTCCAAGGTCCTTCATTGAAAAATACTTGTTCAAGTAGGCCTTTATGCTTTCCAAGAATTCTATATCATTTCCCATCAACAGTATGTCATCCACATATAATATGAGAAATGCTACGGAGCTCCCACTCACTTTCTTGTAAACACAGGCTTCTCCATAAGTCTGTGTAAACCCAAACGCTTTGATCATCTCATCAAATCGAATGTTCCAACTCTGAGATGCTTGCACCAGCCCATAGATTGAGCGTTGGAGCTTGCACACCTTGTTAGCATTCTTAGGATCGACAAAACCTTCCGGATGCATCATATACAATTCTTCCTTAAGAAAGTCGTTAAGGAATGCCGTTTTGACGTCCATTTGCCATATCTCATAATCATAGAATGCGGCAATTGCTAACATGATTCGGACGGACTTCAGCTTCGCTACGGGTGAGAAAGTCTCATCGTAGTCAACCCCTTGAACTTGTCAATAACCCTTAGCGATGAGTCGAGCCTTGTAGATGGTCACATTACCATCTGCGTCTGTCTTCTTTTTAAAGATCCATTTATTTTCTATGGCTCGCCGATCATCGGGCAAGTCAATCAAAGTCCATACTTCGTTTTCATACATGGATCATATCTCGGATTTCATGGCTTCTAGCCATTTGTCGGAATCTGGGCCCGCCATATCTTCCTCATAGTTCGAAGGTTCACCGTTGTCTAACAACATGATTTCCAAGACAGGGTTGCCGTACCACTCTGGTGCGGAACGTGTCCTTGTGGACCTACGAAGTTCAGTAGCAACTTGATCTGAAGTTTCATGATCATCATCATTAACTTCCTCTCTAGTCGGTGCAGGCACCTCAGGAACATTTTCTTGAGCTGCGCCACTCTCCGGTTCAAGAGGCAATACTTCATCAAGTTCTACTTTCCTCCCACTTACTTCTTTCGAGAGAAACTCTTTCTCTAGAAAGGATCCATTCTTGGCAACAAAGATCTTGCCTTCGGATCTGAGGTCGAAGGTATACCCAATAGTTTCTTTAGGGTATCCTATGAAGACGCATTTTTCCGATTTGGGTTCGAGCTTTTCAGGTTGAAGTTTCTTGACATAAGCATCGCATCCCCAAACTTTTAGAAACGACAGCTTAGGTTTCTTCCCAAACCATAATTCATACGGTGTCGTCTCAATGGATTTAGCCGGTGCCTATTTAAAGTGAATGTAGCTGTCTCTAGGGCGTATCCCCAAAATGATAGCGGTAAATCAGTGAGTGACATCATAGATCGCACCATATCTAATAGAGTGCGATTACGACATTCGGACACACCATTACGCTGAGGTGTTCCAGGTGGCGTGAGTTGTGAAACTATTCCACATTTCCTTAAGTGCGTGCCAAATTCGTGACTCAAGTATTGTCCCCCACGATCTGATCGCAAGAACTTGATTTTCCTGTCACGTTGATTCTCAACCTCACTCTGAAATTCCTTGAACTTTTCAAAGGTCTCATAATTGTGTTTCATTAAGTAGACATACCCATATCTACTCAAGTCATCAGTGAGGGTGAGAACATAACGATAGCCACCGCGAGCCTCAACACTCATTGGACCGCACACATCAGTATGTATGATTTCCAATAAGTTGGTTGCTCGCTCCATTGTTCCTGAGAACGGAGTCTTGGTCATTTTACCCATGAGGCATGGTTCGCACGTGTCAAATGATTCGTAATCAAGAGACTCCAAAAGTCCATCTGCATGGAGCTTCTTCATGCGTTTGACACATATGTGACCAAGGCGGCAGTGCCACAAGTATGTGGGACTATCATTATCAACCTTACATCTTTTGGTATTCACACTATGAATATGTGTAACATTACGCTCGAGATTCATTAAGAATAAACCATTCACCAGCGGGGGATGACCATAAAACATATCTCTCATATAAATAGAACAACAATTATTCTCGGATTTAAATGAGTAGCCATCTCGAATTAAACGAGATCCTGATACAATGTTCATGCTCAAAGCTGGCACTAAATAACAATTATTGAGGTTTAAAACTAATCCTGTAGGTAAATGTAGAGGTAGCGTGCCGACGGCGATCACATCGACCTTGGAACCATTCCCGACGCGCATCGTCACCTCGTCCTTCGCCAGTCTCCGCTTATTCCGTAGCTCCTGCTTTGAGTTACAAATGTGAGCAACTGCACCGGTATCAAATACCCAGGAGCTACTACGAGTACTGGTAAGGTACACATCAATTACATGTATATCACATATACCTTTAGTGTTGCCGGCCTTCTTGTCCGCTAAGTATTTAGGGCAGTTCCGCTTCCAGTGACCACTTCCTTTGCAATAAAAACACTCAGTCTCGGGCTTGGGTCCATTCTTTGGCTTCTTCCCGGCAGCTTGCTTACCGGGCGCGGCAACCCCCTTGTCGTCCTTCTTGAAGTTCTTCTTACCCTTGCCTTTCTTAAACTTAGTGGTTTTATTCACCATCAACACTTGATGTTCCTTTTTGATCTTCACCTCCGCTGATTTCAGCATTGAATATACCTCAGGAATGGTCTTTTCCATCCCCTGCATATTGAAGTTCATCACAAAGCTCTTGTAGCTCGGTGGAAGCGACTGAAGGATTCTGTCAATGACCGCGTCATCCGGAAGATTAACTCCCAGCTGAGTCAAGCGGTTGTGCAACCCAGACATTTTGAGTATGTGCTCACTGACAGAACTATTTTCCTCCATCTTACAACTGAAGAACTTGTCAGAGACTTCATATCTCTCGACCCGGGCATGAGCTTGGAAAACCATTTTCAGCTCTTCGAACATCTCATATGCTCTATGTTGCTCAAAACGCTTTTGGAGCCCCGGTTCTAAGCTATAAAGCATGCCGCACTGAACAAGGGAGTAATCATCAGCACACTGCTGCCAAGTGTTCATAACGTCTTGGTTCTCTAGGATGGGTGCATCACCTAGTGGTGCTTCTAGGACATAATCTTTCTTGGCAGCTATGAGGATGATCCTCAGGTTCCGGACCCAGTCCGTATAGTTGCTGCCATCATCTTTTAGCTTGGTTTTCTCTAGGATCACGTTGAAGTTGAGGGCAACATTAGCGTGGGCCATTTGATCTACAAGACATATTGTAAAGATTTTAGACTAAGTTCATGATAATTAAGTTCATCTAATCAAATTATTCAATGAACTCGCACTCACATTAGACATCCCTCTAGTCATCTAAGTGATATATGATCCGACTCAACTAGACCGTGTCCGATCATCACGTGAGACGGACTAGTCATCATCGGTGAACATCTCCATGTTGATCGTATCTTCCATACGACTCATGTTCGACCTTTCGGTCTTTCGTGTTCCGAGGCCATGTATGTACATGCTAGGCTCGTCAAGTCAACCTAAGTGTATTGCGTGTGTAAATCTGGCTTACACCCGTTGTATTCGAACGTTAGAATCTATCACACTCGATCATCATGTGGTGCTTTGAAACGACGAACCTTCGCAATGGTGCACAGTTAGGGGGAGCACTTTCTTGAAATTATGTGAGGGATCATCTTATTTAAGCTACCGTCGTTCTAAGCAAATAAGATGTAAAAACATGATAAACATCACATGCAATCAAATAGTGACATGCTATGGCCAATATCATTTGCTCCTTTTGATCTCCATCTTCGGGGCGCCATGATCATCGTCACCGGCATGACACCATGATCTCCATCATCGTGTCTTCATGAAGTTGTCTCGTCATCTATTACTTCTACTACTATGGCTAATGGTTTAGCAATAAAGTAAAGTAATTATATGACGTTTATGTTGATACGCAGGTCATAAATAAATTAAGACAACTCCTATGGCTCCTGCCGGTTGTCATACTCATCGACATGCAAGTTGTGATTCCTATTACAAGAACATGATAAATCTCATACATCACATCCTTTTGGCCATATTACATCACATAGCACATGCTGCAAAAACAAGTTAGACATCCTCTAATTGTTGTTGCAAGTTTTTACGTGGCTGGTATAGGTTTCTAGCAAGAATGTTTCTTACCTACGCCAAAACCACAACGTGATATGCCAATTTCTATTTACCCTTCATAAGGACCCTTTTCATCGAATCCGATCCAACTAAAGTGGGAGAGACAGACACCCGCTAGCCACCTTATGCAACTAGTGCATGTCAGTCGGTGGAACCAGTCTCACGTAAGCGTACGTGTAAGGTCGGTCCGGGCCGCTTCATCCCACGATGCCGCTGAATCAAGATAATACTAGTAACGGCAAGTAAATTGACAATATCGACGCCCACAACTGCTTTGTATTCTACTCGTGCATAGAAACTACGCATAGACCTAGCTCATGATGCCACTGTTGGGGAACGTAGCAGAATTTTAAATTTTTTTACGCATCACCAAGATCAATCTATGGAGTCATCTAGCAACGAGGGAGAGGGGAGTGCATCTACATACCCTTGTAGATCGCGAGCGGAAGCGTTCAAGAAAACGGGGTTGATATATGTTACTCCCTCCGTAAAGAAATATAAGAGTGTCTACATCACTAAAATAGTGATCCAAACGCTTTTATATTTCTTTACAGAGGGAGTACCTTGCTTGATTATAAGCCCAATGGGTGTAGTTTTTATTAAGAATTTACAAGGTTTTACCTTTATTCTATGGGTCATGGTTGATATTGTTTCGGGGTTGTGGGTGTAAACTGTGTCTGTGCCTTTCCTTTTACCGTACTATGTTATAGAAAGAATCAAGATACTTCACCAATGGTAGCCCAATGGGGTAGTTCCTAAGTATGTTCGGTTTCTCAAAAAAAAAAGTTCCTAGGTATGTTCTAAATCTGAAAAATGCATTGGTTGATCGGTGTACTGTTTTTTCCGCTTCTTGATCAGTTTTTTGGAGGCCATGGGCATGGCTTCTTTTTATATTTGCATGGACTTTTTCCTCTTCGCTGTTTTCTCTCTTTAGTGTATCTTTGATGTTCCTTTCTCGCACTGTTTGATGTTCTGCCTTGGGTGACCTCTGTCTTGGTTTTACTTTATTCATTTTGCCACATGTTTACTTTCTAATGTGTTTTTTGGTTTTCTTTCTTGATCTACTATTTCCTTTGGTGATCCTTCTTCATATAAACAAGTCCACAACTCTATTGATTATAAGCTTCTTTTGTTGCATCCGTTTATTTATTTTTAAATCGTCAAGATTTCTCCGGTTAGTATTTCTGTTTCGGTGTGCTGCGTGCTTCTTGCCGACCGACCTCCCATTGCTTATGTCCTACCAGTAGAGCCATGCCTCCCCGTTGTCCTGTCCGACAAAAGCTTGGTACAACCAGTAGCGAGGCACCTCCCTGTGGTGCTATTCGTCGAAAGCTTTCTTTCTCTGTGTCACAAATGTCTGCTCATTATATCTGTCCAATTGATGATCTACTAGATTTGCAGAACATTCAATGGCAGTTGTTCTTCTCTACATTAGTTTCTGATGCTAGCATGCTAAGGTTGAGTGCTTTGGGCTCGAAATATATTTGACCTCTGCTGCTCGTGCTCTCTAGGAGTGGTTTTAAAAGATCTATTCAGTTTGTTGGTTTAATAGACCATTCCTGATCCTTGCTTTATTAGGTACGATAGTTTCTTTGTTTGCTAGCAGTAATGAATATAAATATATAAATCTCGAGTGTGAGACGCAGACATGCTAAAACTGTTGGCTTTGATAATTTCTGCAGAAATAGTGCTGCTGCTGTATGGGTTCCAAACGGTTTGGGATAAACAATGTATAAGTTTACAAAGAGAGTGTATTTGGATGGCTATGAAGCACATTTGAGAAGTAAGATCTCTTTTTTACTTCATGAGTTGCATGTTGCAGCTTATTTTCATGTACGGTCTTGCTATTTAATTATTCTCCTTCTGCCTCCACCCTGTAATATTCTCCCAATGGCCGATACATGAACTCACAGGAAAACATTAGATTCTATGCCAAGCTGTTGGTACCATATATATACTGGAAGTGGAGTGGTAATAGTTGAACGTTTTGCTTCCCTTTGTAGGAACACAGACATCGCTAGCAGGAGAAAGTATGTGAGGTTGGTAGAGTCAGTCAAGAAATTTGGCAGTACAGTGCACACATTTCTTACTGCATGCTCTTTATTCATAGATGCTCATTTCACTCTATGATCAATGAGAATTTTGAACTGCAATAAACGGTCACACTGTTCTGGACATGAGGTCTAACAAAAACTATAGTTCAATGTAGTGTTTTTCTTGCTTCTTGATCGGTGTGGCAGAGGCCATGGACTGCTTTGATGCTTGCAAAATTGTTTTTCCATCTCTACTATTTTCTGCCTTTGGCACTGCTTAAATGGATTTCCTCGTGTTAGTCATTGTTCTCACTTGGGTGGCCTCTGTCCTTTTTTCTCGTGAATACACAAGATGTGTATCATTTCATTGATAGGTAGGAGAACAAGAGTTACAAGGTGGTAGATACATAGCTCGTACACCGGAGGGCGAGGATGGATCTACAATGAGCAGAAGAAGCCGGGGTGCTCAGCTCAAACACAAACAGGTGCACGCCTATGGTGGCTCAAATTGGGTGATCACCGCAAATCCCCTAGCCCCGGCCAGGGCCCAAGAACGTGCCTCATCGAGAATGCTCTGGATCACCAGATCCATGGAGGGGCGAACAGTATCAAATACCATGGAGTTGCGGTGCTTCGAAATGCTCCATATAATGAGTATGCCAAGGGAGGCGAAGCTTTTCCGTAGTGATGGTGGAGAGCCGATCGTCGCGGAGCTCCACCAGTCGACTACATATTGAAGGAATTTCTGCTCTAGGCAATGTGAGTCACCAATCGCAACTACTATGAAGAGTTGCCTGGACAAGAAAGTTGTTGTCAATACCGATGAAACGCGCGGCAATGGATTTATCTAATATTCTTCACTTCATAGCGTCTATATGATATATCTCTGGCTATCTACTTCCTTGCTAATAACATTGTAAATAATCATTTGTAAACTTCTTAGAACACTATGTATCATCAGTAAGCAACTATCTACCAGCAGTAGCTACTCATTTCCATATGTTTTAATCTGTGTCTAAATATTTTAATGTTCACTCTTTCAAATACTTGGTTTGCTTCCGGCCTTTGCGCTATGGGTGCAACGGGTCATCTAGTTTTATAGAGGTATCTATATTACTAGTTTGGTGGTTGATCCCAGGTCTTCTTAAAAAAATATCATCATTTCTCCGACAAATATTTTTGGACGGAGGGAGTATAACATTAATTTAATTTAAGTAGATTCATCATAAAATATATTTTCATGTGAGTACAAATACATCTTGTTCATTAGGTTAGAAATACAATCACGAAAGAACTCCTTTATAAGCAGCATCACAATTTGACCTTTTTGTCAACATATTATATGATATATATACATACACTATTTGTTTAGCACAAGTTGGTCCTTTTTAAAACATTATATAGTTGACATATTTGGCATACCTGTCCCTGTCTCTTCCGTTGTGTGTCATGCAGATTTTGATCGCGTCTTTTCTTCACTATAAGAAAAATGCTATAATCTGTTTGAGGGAAGTACTCTGTGATCATCATTGCACACACTGCAATAATTCACTCTGAGGCTCACAGGTGACCGTGCGTTGCTTCCGTCAGCCATGTCAATTTGAGCTATTGCTCTAATTATTATCGACGGGTCTGACCCTATGACGTGGACTTCAACGGCGGGGAGCCGTGGGTCCCAGCTGTTGTGCGCTGGCAGCTGGCTAGTACTTCCTCCATTTTAAAATATAGTGCGCACGCGCTTTTTCAGGTCCAACTTTGATCATAAATTTAACCAATGAGACCAACTGCGGCGGGAGAAAAAATTATATAATTGAAAAACTTCTTTTGAATACGAATTCACTGATATAATTTTTGCTTCCACCGTAATCAGTCTTAGTAGTTAAATTTATGGTTAAAATTAAAACACGGGAATAGAAAAAGCACTACATTGTAGAATGGAGGGAGTACTCCAGCGAGCGATGTATGGAAGCGTACTGTACATCAGGATCATCTGCTACGACGGATCGGCGCCAATCATGCGACCATAAGGTTGACGCTTGCCTGACACGTTTGTGATGCTGTTCGGATGCTTCGATTGAACTATTGATGAATCCTGGGGAACCTAGTTCTCTTGTACTATTCCCTCCGTCTTAAAATATAAGAATGTTTTTTTACATTATACTAATGTCGAAAATGTTTTTATATTTTGGGACAGAGGAAGTAGTACAAGTAGTACAGATCAGTCATGCTCGTGGCCGGAAATGCTGGATATACAAACTGACGATCGAGCCAGCAGCGTGTGCGCGTGTGCGCTAAGCGAACCCAGTGTTTGGATGAGCGATGGTCCTCGTGCAAAAGTTTGATTCTTCTTCTTTTTTTTTTTGCAAAAGTTGGATTCTTTATAGTACATGTAAAAGTAGGAGTGGCGTGCATGAATGTGATTGCTAATTCGAACATCGTTCGACCAGATTCAGAGCAATTCTCAATCCTGACTGGTGCTGTATGAGTCTCGGGATTTAAGATTTTTTTTCTAGTCTCGGAGTAAAGATTGTTAAGTGTTGAATATGTGTATGGAAAATACGCCAGCTTTGCGTATTCGTGAAAGAAAATGTTGACTATATATGTGTACAAATCAGGCTATAGTTAGAATCGCAATTAGTGCCCCTGCAAAAAAAAAGAATCATAATTAGTGAAGAGTTATGTGTTTGAGTCGAAATGTGATACAGTTTACAAAGGGAGTACTAAAAATTGCTGGCCATGTATTTTAAAAATATATTCATAATTAAAATAGTCACCCATTTTTACAGAAATCGTCATGTATTTTTAAGAAAATGTTGGTGCATTCTATTTTAAATTCTAGCAAATTTAAACATAATTCCACCTTTAAATGATTTTTTTAAGTAGAAAAGAAAGAATCACACGGAAATAGAATAAAAAAGAGGAAAAAAGAAACATATTTTTCGCAAAATGAAAAAGAAAAAAATAAAATTAATGAAATTAAAAGAAACTAGTATTGAAGAAACAAAAAGGTTAAAAAAAGGTGAGAATAGAAAAGAACCCAATAAATCTCATAAAAGAAGAAGAAAAGAGCCCGATATATGAAAAACCAGACAAAAATGAAAAGCAAACATTTGCAGTCGGCAGCGCGCATGTTAGAACAGGTGAAACATAGGGTGTGTTTGGATTGTGGCCAAAGTGCACCTTACCAAAATTTTGGTCATGACCCAAAGATTTGTCTTTGTTTGGATGGTTGCCAATTTTTTGGCATGCCAATGAACTTTAGCCAACTCTAGTTCATTTTTCTTGTCAATATTAGCCAAATTATGGGCAACCAAACCTCAACTAAATTTTTAGCTAGTCAATGCTTTGGTGGGCAACCTTGGACACAAACCAAACACACACCCGTAACCTTCACGCGAGTGTGTGTGGTGTGGCGGGAGGTCCTATATGCCGCTCATGATGGCAGCTAGGGCTCCTTCATACAGGTGCCCCCAACTGGGCCGGCCCATTTGCAGTTTGAACAATAAAACACGAAAAGGAGAGAGAGAGAGAGAGAGAGAGGGAGAGAGAGGAAGCGGCAGGGATCAAACACGGGACTTCCTGCTCGTGAGCGCACGTGCCTAGCCACGCAGCATGCAACATTAAGAAAATCAAAAAACTAAATACTTTTTGAAATGAACCTTCTCCAAAAGTTTGAATAATTTCTTAAAAACTTAAACAATTTTTGAAAACACACACAATTTTTAAAAGATCGCAACTATTTGAAAAAAATCAACATTTTTTAATTCCTTGAACGATTTTTGAAAAACAGGAACATTTTTTGCATTTTTGAACAAATTGAAAACATGAACATTTTATGAAAAGGGGAACCTTTTATGCACAAACAAAATTTGAAAACACGAACATTTTTAGATATATGAACAAATTTTGAAACTGGGGATGCCTTTTGAAATTCTGAACACAATTTGAAAACCTGAATATTTTTTTAATTTGCAAACATTTTCTTAAAATCATAAACATAAAAAAAGGAATAAAATAAAAAAGCAGAAAATGGAAACAAAAAATAAAAAATAAAAATAATAGAGAAAACAAAAATAAAAAACCATAAAAATGTCGGTTCAGGGAAACGGGAGCTCCTAGGCGCTACAGGCGCCCGTTAGCGCTACCGGCGCTCGCTAGCGATGCCTAGTGGGCCGGCACACCAACCGACAAAATAAGCAAACGCGAAAAAAAAGGAAACTAATACTACTAATCGAAAATATGGCACAGCTGGGATTCGAACTCTTCTGTATATTGCAAGAAGACCGTCCTAACTAATGTTTTCTTTAGTCAAACACTAACGTATAATAAATATAAATTATACTTTTAAAAAAGTAAAGTTGAAAACAAGATGATCAATTTTTAGAAAAAGTTCATAATTTTTTTAGAAAAAGTTCATCAATTTTGAAAAGAGTTCATGGTTTTTGAAAAATAGTTCATGAATTTTGAAAAAGAGTTCATCAATTTTGAAAAATTTCATCATTTTCTAAAAAAGTTCATGGATTTTGAAAAGTGTTCATCGAATTTGAAAAAGAGTTCATCGATTTTGAAAAAAGTTCATTGATTTTGAAAATTTTCACTGAATTTGAAAATGAGTTCATCAATTTTGAAAAGAGTTCGTTGATTTTGAAAAAAAATCATTCAAATTAGCAAAAGAAAAAAAAGAAAAAGAAAAAAAAACAAAACAAAACCGATTCAAATAAAAAAGGAAAATGATAAAGAAAAAGAAAGAGAAAATAGAACAAAACTATTCCGAATAGAAAAGAAAGATGAAAAAAGAAAAAAAGAAAAAGAAAAAAAGAAACGGGAAAAAATGAAAAGACGTAAAAGTAAAGAACGAAGAAGCAATAGATGAGTAATTAACGCGAGACGGTGAGGTGGTTAGTTCATCGCGCAAATGACCCCCAGGTTGCCGGATCGAAACATACGCGTGTTTTTTTGTTCCTTTTATAACAGAAAGGGAGGAGATGGGCCGCGCCCAGCTAAGGCCGCTGCAGGCGTTAGTCTGCAGAAACAGTAATAACCGGCGCCTGCAGCGCCAAATAGGGATTGCCCAGGGAACCATCTAGTAGGTTCCCCAAGCCAGTAAGCTCGCACTTGATGTTGAACGGCCCATGTGCGTGGCTCGCTCCATGGGCAACTTCCTGTGCCAAAGATCAACGGGAGCTCCTATGCAGCACTGCAGGCGGCAGCTCCTCTAGCTGGCGCTCACAGCCGCCTGCTCGTGGACCGCCCTATGTGGCGAGCCCTCGATCGCCATGCCTGGTGGCTCGTTCGAGCATTGTTTTCGCCTGTTGCTAAAAAAGAGCGTTGTTTCACCTCCGTTGAATTTTAAAAAGGAAAAAACAAAATGTAAAAATTCACAAAAATGAAAAAAAAATCAAGAAATAAAAAATATTTATGATTTTGAAAAGGTTCATTGAGTTTCAGAAAAGTTCATCGAATTTGAAAAAAACTGGATCCTGAAAAAAGTTTATTGGATTTGAAAAAAGTTCATGAATTTGGAAAAAGGTTCATAGAATTTGGAAAAGTTCATAAGATTTGAAAGAATTTCATCAATTTTTTAAAAACTTCACCAGAATGTTAAAAAAGTTCTTTGATTTTTGAAAAAGTTAATCGAATTGGAAAAAACTTCATCATTTTTTTAAAAAAATCATTGATTGGAAAAAGCTGACGAATTTAAGAAAGGGAAAAATAAACAGGAAACAAAAAATAAAAATAATAAAACATGGAAAACATGGTGGGGCATTTTCTATACATAGAAATATATAACATGAAGTTGGTATTCACAAAGCGACGAGTTGCCATAGTGGTCGGTGTGCTTCACTCGGAAAGAATAGATCCCAGGTTCTATCCTTGTGGATTGCACTTGTCGCACCATTTGAAAAAATAAATCGAGAAAGAAACGTAAAATAGGCCGGCCCAGTGGCGGGTGCGCTGCAGGTGCCCGTAAAAGCATGACACAGAATGCATAGGAAATTCAGGGTGCGTCTTTGTCTGGCCTGCGGCAAGATAGAAGTACGTCTCACCTTTATGGGTCCTCTAAATTGGTCGTTCCATTTTTTTTATTTTTTTATTTTTTACTCTGTTTATATTTTAAAATGATATTTATTCCAAAAATGTACTTACTCAGAATTAAAAAATGTTCACCACACATTAGAAAAATGTTTATATAATGTTAACAAGATAACCATGTAACTTTTCCAATATGTTGATAGCATTCAGAAAGAAACGTTTGTCACATTTTAAAATTTCACGTGTTTCATAAAAAAGTTTGTGTCATTTAAAAACATGAGTGTCATAACTACTGAATGTTCAATCTGTAGGGTCGCTGCCAAATGTCTCGTGATTCGTTAGAAAGAGATCACGTTGCACGTGCTAACCGCTACTGCTCCTTCCGGCAACTCGTGTTGCATCTTTAATAGACAAAAAGGAAAATGATAGATGCCTAGAGTCAAACTCCAAATCTTAGCTTCCATCACGAGTGGAGTACCCATCTGGGCTAAGCTCCTAGTTTTTTTAAAAAAAAATGGAGACATAGCTCCTATTTTTTAATAAAGATTTGCGTTGTTGTTTATTCACTATCGCGCCGAACGTCAAAACAATTTTCAGTTGGAATATATAACAACTTCTGCAGAATTCGAGTTACCAGTTGAACAATAAATGATTTTCAGTGAGAATATAGAACACCTCATGTAGAATTCGAGTTACCACAGTGTTGTATATAACTTATCAGGCCTGCTACCGCATTTTTTTTTGCGGGATCCAGCCACACATCTATTACCATGCTATTCACATAAAAATTACCAGGGATTTGTTTGACACAATTTTTTTCCCGGGGAAAAATTACCATTGTGTTGTACGTATGTTATCACGTCTATATTGTTAAAATACCATACTATTCACACAGAAGTTACCAAGGTATGTTTCAACAACTTTTTTCTGCCTCCAGGGCTCAAAAAAGTTACCATGTTGTTTGTACATAAGTTATCATGCTCGCGATGCATAACTATAATTTTATTTATACAGAAGTTTACGGGGTATGTTTTAACAACTTTTTTGACCTCAAGGTCAAAAGTTATCATGATGTTTGGACGTAAGTTATTCAAAATCTACAATGCATAAATTACCATGCTACTCGCATATAAGTTACCAGGGTATGTTCAAAAACTTGTTTTACCCGTGCAAAGTTACAATGATGTTTGTACGTAAGTTATCAGTTTACGATGTATGAATTACCGCGTTATTCACACATAATTTATCGAGGGTATGTTTGAAACAAACCTTTCTTATCATGGTGTCAAAATTACCATGATGTTTGTATGCAAGTTATTAAGTCTGTGGTGCGTAAATTAACATGCTAATCGCACATAAGTTACCTGTGGTACATTTCAACAACTTTATTTTGGTCAAAGTCCATTTAAATACATGGTCTCCATTATAACAAGAACAAACAAAATCATTGTTTGTCTAATTTTGTTGTTTTGGTTCAATTAAGGAACCACAAACGGTTGGTAGATCCCAAACTGTTGAATTTGTGAGAATCACCAACATCCACCTCGGCGTGTAATTTTTTTTATTATATAACAGAATCTCATCATGTGGAACACACGAGACAAAAAAACTAGAATTAAATTCTATAGGCGGTCCAGCATTTATTTATCTCCATAACCGTTCGATCTTGGGCATGGATACAGGTACAATAGATCCCATCAGTTTACGGCTGCAAGAGGCTTAGTCAAAGTGTTTGTTGTCCCAAGATCCTTTAGACATGGAGTTCAACTCCAGCAACCAACACTTGATTTTTGCCCCACATCCTTGAGACCCGGAGTTCGACTCCAGCACCCAACACTTGATTTTTGCTGTTGCCTTTGTGTGCATCACCCACCCACGTCGCGCTGGACGGCTTACTTAGTATGAAAGATCAGCGGAAATTGTGGCCGTGCGATGCGCATTCGACGACTTCTGAGTCATTCGGATCTATAGCAAAAAAAGTGTGATTCAACAGCTAACCTTTTCGTTTAAAGAATATTTACATAATGTAAAAAATGTTCATGTAGTTTAGAAAATATTTCGTGCCATTAAAAAAATGACGGTGACACTTAAAAAATGTTTCACGGGTTTCAAAAAATATGTTTGTGACATTTTTAAAATTCTTTATACAATGTAACAAATAATGTAATTAAAAAATGTTTCGCACAATTCAAAAAAGTGTTCATGACATTCTAAATAATATTCATGCATTTCAAATGTAAGTTCATGGCTATAAAAATGTTTATACAATGTAAACAATGTTTCCTTAATTTAAAGAAAATATAATACCATTAAAAAAGGTCAGCATGTATTTGAAAACCTTTAACATGTTTTTGAAAAAAGTCCAAACATGCTTTTGAGAAAATGTTCACATGTATTTTTAAAACATTCAACATGTACCACGTGTATATGAAAAATGTACTACCTGTATTGAAAAAAAATTGTATTTAAAAAACAAAAAAAGAGAAAATCCTTTTTTGTTGCGAAAAACAAAAAAACTGATGAAAACCATAAAAATACATTGAAACGAAAGAGGGAAAATCAGAACTTTCAAATACCGCTCAAGGAGCTACAATGTTGGCCCGACCCGTTTAGTGGAGTGCAAGAGGCGAGGCTGATCTACGTCACGCCATAAACTCGCGTGCGTACCTGCTTACCCCTCAAATAAAAACTCGCATGCGTACCTCCCGCGCCATCGAGCGGCATCCTACATGGGCCTGACCTAGCAAGCAAAAAAGCGAGAGCCCATCCACCAGCCAACAAGCAAGCGCATTTTTCTTTTTAAACGATCCGCCGGTTCACGAGCCATGGATTTGACAGATGGAGTGGCCGAGCGTCACCCTCTATCATTGCAACAAAGGTCCCGTTGCAGAAAATTTCTGCAACACGGGTCATGTTGCAGAATTTTTTTGCAACATAAGTTAAGTTGCATTTTTTGTAACAACGGTCTTGTTACAATTTTTTTCGCAACTAAGGCTTTGTTTCAATTTTATTTTTCTTGCAATAGAGGTCTTGTTACAGTTTTTTTTTTGCAACAGAGATCTTGTTGCTAAAACTCTCCGTAGCGGACAACAAGTAGCGACCAGGACGGTGGAAAAGAAGGGCCATCGGTGGTCATGGCCTTGAGCAGGAGCTCAATTTGGGTGGAGAAGGGAGGAGGGGTGTGGGATGAGAGGAAAAAGAGGAGGAAGGAAAAGGATGTCGATGGAGGTCTGCCTCACTGGTGAACGGCGACTGCTGGCGTGGGGCAGTGACGAGCACAGGTGCACACATGGCATGGACGAGCTCTCCCCTGGCAGCGCTGATCTCTGACAAAAGAAATTAGAGAGACGAAGTATGAGAGAAGATGACTCGGGTGGGATAAGGATAGCGGTGAGGGTGGGCTCCATTGGCACACATGTCGCACAAGGAAAAGCGGTCGACAAAACTGAAAGGATCTGCCGATGGATTTTTAGCGTTTCCTTTTTTTGTTTGTAACATTTTCTTAAATTTTACAATATTCAAAATATTGGTAAAAAACCTTAGTCACAAATTTTTCATGGTTTTATAGAAATTAGTGAATTTAATAAATGTTCACGAATTTGAAATAAAATGTTTGTAAATCCGAAAAATGTGGGAATTCAAATAATGTTCGTGAATTTCATAAAAATGTTCAAGAATTTTAAAAATGTTTAATATTTACAAAATGTTCACGAATGTGATTTTTATGAATTTCAAAATGTTCACTAACTTGAAACCATGTTCATATTAAAAAATTGATCATGAGTTAAAAAATTGTTCATGAACTTATCTTTTTTCATGAATTCAAGTTTTTTCACAAATTGAATTTAAGAAAAATTCATTAATTCAAAATACTTCCACGAATTTCAAAAAGCCTCATGAATTCAGAAAGTGTTCATGAATTTGAAAATTTTTGGGTTAAATATTTGTTAGAATTTAAGAAATGTTCCTGAGTTCAAGAAATTCTCGCTAATTAAAAAGAAGAAGAGAAATCACTGAGAAAATCTATAAAACCGGTAATGAGTGAAAAATAAAAATGGGAAAAAATGTTTTTGAAATCTCCCAAAACTGGGTGGAATGTTCTAGAAGCTTCCTAAAACCAGCGTTCTACCCGCACGTATCTACTGCTAATGGGCTGACTCACAATAGTGCCTTAGTGAGCGATTACACCCATAGTGAGCGCTATTGGCAATACATATCGCTAGATAGATAGACAAGCCTTAGTGCTAAAGTACTAATTGCGCATCCTTCATAATAGAAAAACAACTTGCCTGATTTAGGAGTGAGATGTCGACAAACTTTTGGACTTGCCATTTACGGCGACTGGTTCTGTGCCACTCCTTCCCTCCTTCCTTCATCCCTCCTATCCTCCTTTGCCCCAGCTCCTCCCCCCATCCCCCGGTCTCCGGCGGCCATGGTGGGCAGTGGTGAGTGGGAGGGATGCCCGAATCTTGTTCTTTCTTGTAGCTGTAGGCTTTCTTTCCTCCCAAACAAACCTGATCTAGTTCTTCCTTTCTTACTTCTCCTGCTTGCGTCTGCAGCCATGGCGTTCGGATAAGGGGTGGTTGGAGATTGCGTGCTAGTCAGGTTGGATTCTCTTGTCTAGGGTTACCCCGATGTGTGGTGATGAGGGCGGTGTTGGTTCCTGGATCTAGAGGATGCCCTTCCCTCATTCATTCTCTTTGTGTGGACATCATGGAGATGGTGCTGGAGGATGGAGATTTGTAGCTCACTGTCTAGGTTCGAGCATATCCTTGATGTCTAGCAAGTGCACAAGGTTTAGTTGTAGATTCTTTGAAGTAAGAATATCAACCCCACAGGGAGCATAGGAAATTGATTTTTCTCTCATCGATATTTTTAATATTGTGCCTGCAAGTTAGTTGCGGTCCAAAGCAAAGTGGAAATATAAGTTTGAAATATTATAAGTGAGTTGTGAACACGGAAATAAAGAGCAAGATTAAAAAAATGTGCAAGCACAAAATTACGGTATTTTGGAATCAATAGCGCTAAGTTGTTCTCGGGGAGTTCGGATTCCCCTCTATTATGTGTCTAATGTGACCTATGCTACTGCATAGTTCTAGGTTCAGATTCCTAAGCCACTTGTTTCTACAAGTGGGCGGAGCCAAGCATAGATAGGTGCATACATGCAGCAGCCCGGTATCACATACACCACCACCGTCCGTCCCCAACCGACTTTAGAACGGTGATTAAGGGTTTCCTCATGAACACAGCTAAAGGCGGTCTCCGTTGATCCCCTATTGCAATGATCGGGGAAGGAGGGAAATAGGTACTGTCTGTACAAATAAGCTCGACAAACTCATCTTCACACAAATAATAATGACCTTTCATCCAAAAGAGGCATATGTTGAATGGTCGACTTCACCCAACATGCATCAAGAATATCATTAACATAACATATAAAGAGGATGTAAAATCTATCATCGTTTGGTACCTAAACATACTAGGATTCCTCCATATACCCGAGAACTAGGGAGATTATTCGCATGTAGAGACAATAAGCATCATGGGATGAATTGCGATAAACATGGATGAATCTATGTAATATAAAAATGGATCCATGAGGGCTATTGTATTACAAAGAAATTGTGATGGGATGGTGATGGCATAGATGGATGATGTTGATGCCTCCTTGATGGGGGTGATGTCGCGGTGGAGCCCTTCTATCAAATTCCCCCTCCGGTTCCCTTCAAGAGGCTAGGGTTCTTCATTTTGAAAGAGTTTATGGTGGCTGTAGGCATATGAGCCTTGATCCGATCGCCCAGAGTAGAAGTACTAGACTAGGAGGCTGCTACAGCAGCTGGCATGACCAGCGGTACGAGCACGCGCGGCCATACCGGACGCCATCATTTGCTCTAGAGCCTTTGCTGCATTTTTTCTTCTCCATTCAATTTCTCCCTTTTATGGTAGTTTTGCTATAATGCCAATTAACACGATTTTTACATCACATCCTTGGCATTCTTTCATTGTGCCCCAAAATACCTCCGTAGATGAAATGCTGGTGAAAAAGAGAAAAGGGTGTGCGGGCATCGTAAAATCCTGAAAATCCTAACACTAAGGTGCAAAAGTAAAAGGTATAAAAAGACGCAAAAATTGGACACATCAATCCACACTTGAGTTTGATGCAGAGCTATACTGCTCATTGCAGAGTGATCGATGGGGAGTCTTCACGGATCTAGTGACTTTTTTGGTCGAAAGGCGGCCACCCCCTTCCCCCGGGCCCAGATGCCTAAAGGGAGGCGGCATAGCTGTGGGGGAACGCAGTAATTTCAAAAAAATTCCTACGCACACGCAAGATCATGGTGATGCATAGCAACGAGAGGGGAAGAATGTTGTCCACGTACCCTCGTAGACCGTAAGCGGAAGCGTTATGACAACACGGTTGATGTAGTCGTACGTCTTCACGATCGACCGATCCTAGTACCTAAAGTACGGCACCTCCGCGATCTGCACATATTCGGCTCGGTGACGTCCCATGAACTCACGATCCACCAGAGTGTCGAGGGAGAGCTTCGTCAGCACGACGGCGTGATGACGGTGATGATGATGCTACCGGAACAGGGCTTCACCTGAGCACCGCTACGATATGATCAAGGTGGATTATGGTGGAGGGGGCACCGCACATGGCTAAGAGATCAATGATCAACTTGTGTGTCTATGGGGTGCCCCTGGCCACGTATATAAAGGATGGAGGGAGGAGGAGGCCGGCCCTCATAGGGCGCGCCCAAGTGTGGAGTCCTACTAGGACTCCCTAGTCCTAGTAGGATCCCACCTCCCACATGGAATAGGAAAAAGGGAAGGGAGAAGGAGAAGGAAGGAAGGGGGAGCCTCCTTTCCCTAGTCCAATTCATACCAGTCCATGGGAAGGGGCGCGGCCACCCTTGAGGCCTTTCTCTCCTTTCCCGTATGGCCCATTAAGGCCCAATACGAATTCCCGTAACTCTTCGGTACTCCGAAAAATACCCGAATCACTCGGAACCTTTTTTATGTCCGAATATAGCCTTCCAATATATCGATCTTTATGTCTCAACCATTTCGAGACTCCTCGTCATGTCTCCGATCTCATCCGGGACACCGAACAAACTTCGGTACATCAAAACATATAAACACATAATACCGATCGTAACCGAACGTTAAGCGTGCGGACCCTACGGGTTCGAGAACTATGTAGACATGACCGAGGCACGTCTCTGGTCAATAACCAATAGCGGAACCTGGATGTTCATTGGCTCCCACATATTCTACGAAGATCTTTATCGGTCAAACCGCATAACGATATACGTTGTTCCCTTTTGTCATCGGTATGTTACTTGGCCGAGATTTGATCGTCGGCATCCTCATACCCAGTTCAATCTCGTTACCAGCAAGTATCTTTACTCGTTCTGTAATGCATCATCCCGCGACTAACTCATTAGTCACAATGCTTGCAAGGCTTAGAGTGATGTGCATTACCGAGAGGGCCTAGAGATACCTCTCCGACACACGGAGTGACAAATCCTAATCTCGATCTATGCCAACTTAACAAACATCATCGGAGACACCTGTAGAGCATCGTTATAATCACCCAGTTACGTTGTGACGTTTGATAGCACACAAGGTATTCCTCCGGTATTCGGGAGTTACATAATCTCATACTCAGAGGAACATGTATAAGTTATGAAGAATGCAGTAGCAATAAAACTGAATGATCATTATGCTAAGCTAACGGATGGGTCTTGTCCATCACATCATTCTCTAATGATGTGATCCCGTTCATCAAATGACAACACTTGTCCATGGCTAGGAAACTTAGCCATCTTTGAGTAACGAGCTAGTCAAGTAGAGGCATACTAGGGACACTCTGTTTGTCTATGTATTCACACATGTACTAAATTTTCGGTTAATACAATTCTAGCATGAATAATAAACATTTATCATGATACAAGGAAATATAAATAACAACTTTATTATTGCCTCCAGGGCATATTTCCTTCAATAGCGTCATCTTGGTGGTCGTGGCTATGTGCTTCGTCGGCCTTGTCGCCCCAAGTGGTTTCAAACCCGGTGACGACGAGGTGGAAGCTGAGAGGAGGCTGAGGACCTGATTGTGATTCAATGTCTCGGATTGGGGTCCTTCTTGCAAAGCCAGGGACTTGCTTGTAATTTCTAGTGTATGTTGGGTCCAATTGTAACCATAGTTTTAATATGATTTTATGAATAAAGTTTTGGGATCCTTCGGGATCCCTCTCTTTGTAATTTTTTACCTTCTCTACACTGAAATCTGCATCTGCATCTTATTAGTTCCCATCTTGGATCCCAACATGATGTTAAAGCTGAATGCTTATATATATAGTGCAACACTGAGACCACATAGGTCTAAAGATGACCACTAAACCAGCATATATAAAAAAATATGCAGATGGCAGCAAGCCCACACCAAAAAGTCATTTTCTCCAAATCTATGTCTACTTTTAAAAGCATATTGAAAGTGGAGGGTGTAACAAATAGTGATGATCACAACTTTTCACATTAGCTAGTCATTCTGTTTTCTTTGACTATTGATGCAGTGTAGGTAGATTGTTATGAAGGAGCTACAGGAAACTCCATCAAGAAAATGTCAATAAACTTATGATGATTGTAACCTAGATTAAGCTTAACTAGAAACTACGTAATTTGTAATAGTGGTAAGGGTTGCTGCATGATTCATGCTCATTAACAAAGCTAGCTTTGGTAAGGTTTCGCTTTGAATATGCTACACGGTTCAACACAACGCGCGAGATGTGACTACTACTTAGAGAGCATTCCTATTCCCGCCCCGATGGTGCGAATAGCGTTGTCAGAGGATGTGTGGAGGTGTGTCTCCGTTCGATCTCGTGAGATTCGGTCGGTGCTGATCTTCTATGGATCTACTTGGATCCAGTTTTTGTTCGTCTTCGTTCGTGTGATTACAGGTTTGATCTTTACGATCTACAACTCTCTTCATCAGCGATGGTTGCTGTTCTGGTCCTTTGGGACCTTAGTACGATGACTTTCCGACTGTCTACAACAAGATTTGCCCGGCTCCGGTGAGGGAGGGGCGATGACGGCGGCGCACCTTCGGCTCGCTCCAGTGCTTGTAGTCGTCGCTAGGTGGTCCATAGACCTGGTTGTAATTTTTATTACCACTTGTGTTCTCTCTACTTTCATGATTGATGAATAGATTAAGAATTTCTCTCATAAAAATAAATAAAAATAAAAATATAATTCGCGCTAATGTTTGGAAGGAAAGGGTAATATTGTAGTAGTGTCCTGGTAGCACTCATGTATCTTAGACCTTTTATATGATGTGGGGATGAGCGTTCATAGTCAGACTCTATGGATGTAGCCATATTGATGAATCTTGTTAACTCTATGTCGTTCCTCGTGTGAGTGCTAGGTCCTTGAATGATCGATAATGTGTCTTGTATTATTCTAATAGGTGAGAATCGCCGAGAGAGAAAGATTGACATGACATAGAAGGAGGGTTCCAGCCATAGAGCACGGCAGTAAGGCCACACATTTCATCGATGGTAGTGTGTAGAGCTGCAACGATGGAGGGGCAATGGATTAACCACATCTCCGGTAATGGAAACATGCTAATCTACCTATATCCATCATAAAATATTAAAGATCGGATCCCGTCAATTAGAGCAACTACAATAGAGTTGAGTCAGCGGGCTATAAGAAATAAACTAATATATTTCTGCTTAGTTAGAGAAAAAAAAAGAGAAAAGAGAAGGTAAACGAGCTCTTCACAACTCTAGCACGTGCTCTAGACACTTTGTAAAAATGAAGGGTAGGCCACATAATAAAAAAATAATACACTCTTTTAATCTAGTATTATACATGTTGGCTATAAAGTGGACCGTAGATAACATGACACTGATTTTTAGCCAGCAGCTGACTATACTATTAACCATGCTTAAGATGGCCTGCTAGTTAAGATGGCAGTTGGAGAATCGAATACGAAGTCCTAAGCCTGGGGTAGGTCAACTCTCGGCATTTGCGTCGCCATAACGATCCCAAATATAGCAATAGCATACTCCAAGTGTGTTCCTGTCTGTATATTACAGTACGTGGTCTAATTTCTGAACTTCGAGGACGCGTTAAACCCTAGGTCGCCGCTAGCTGTATCACTAGCTTTAAACCCTAAGAGTAGTATGCAATTAATCTAGGTCAACACTCTCCTTCGCCGTCTACCATAAGATTACTCACCTAGTGGCTATAGCTAGGGGCTAAGCTGGAGCCTTTCTCAAACTGCATCACCGACGATGGACGACGAAGAACGACGTCAGATGGGCGGTCAGAGCTCGGCTCCATCTTCCGCATACCAAGCTCATGTGATTCTACGAGTACCAGTGTTAATGTAATGCATGAACCTTACGGTTAGGGAAGTCACTACTTAAGCAAAAGCATTACATCATTTTCTGTTGGTAATTAACAGTAAACACATGCCTTACGTACGGTAAGTGTACTTGCTGTACGTATCTTGTTTTTCTCTATATATCCGCGGTGTTCATGATTCATAATGGTCAAGTGGCATTCATTAAGTGCAATGTCAAAGGATTCCCTGTGATCCACGGCTTCCAGTTCATGCGTGCGTATCGAGTAAAGGCAAGTCGCGTTCTTTCATGTGGTGGAGAGAAAATAATTACAGTAGTTAATCTGTCTGTCAGGAGATGGAATCTCAATCAAGCGTCAGTATACGTATCTTCTGACCCTTCTACAGCTGACCAGTTCTCACCAATTAATTACCGATTAAAGAAAGATATGCACAGATTTGCATGACCGATGAATGCAGTGGCAGTGCAATCAACGATGCATGCTACTGTGATTAGTGAACTTCTCATGGGATCACTCATTCAGTTCACAACCCAAAGCTCGCGCGCCTTCTGCGTGTAAGATCCAACACTCATCATCCATGCATCACCCATGCACCGGTTCCACTACTATATAAACCCACGCAGCCCTCTCTTCTTTCAACACCCAACCCATCTCACACTACACCGAGCTCACTCACAATGGCTACTAGCACTAAGCTTGTAGCTCTTGGCTTTGTTGTTCTCGTGAGCATTGGGTTCACCAATGCTTCGAGGATGCTCGCTAGCTCTTCCAGTTCTGGAGGTGGAAGCGGGGGAGGCGGAGGCGGCTCGTCGAATGGGACTGGGAGTGGGTGGGGCCATGGGGCCGGAGGAGGTGGTGGCTTGGGATATGGCGAGAGTGGTGGAGATGCCAATAACAAGTATAACTTTGCCAAGGGAGCTGGTGGAGGAGGGGGGAATGGTGCTGGCGGTGGTTCTCAAGGCGGATCCGGATCCGGTTCCGGCTCTGGCGGTGGCAACGGTGTTGGTTCGAGTGGCTCGGCGTCAGCCCCTAGCGGCAGTGGGTACGCCAACGCTGATGGTCAGGGTGGGGGTGGGGGTGCAGGTGGCGGTGCAAATGGGTCAAGCGGATCTGGAGCTGGAAGTGGTGCTGGCAAAGGAGAAGCTGAGAGTGGCATAGCAATTGCCCCGTCTGTAGCTCCTTCCGCTGGTGGTGTCAGCTACTCTGATGCTGGAGGTGCTGGCACTGGCGGTGGTGGTGGCGACGGTGGAAGTGGAGGTGGTAATGGTGCTGGAGGTGGACAGGCCGCCAGCGATGACACTACTGGAGGCAATGCCAGTGGAAGTGGCAGCGGCAACGGTGGTGGCCAAGGTGGAGGTGTAGCTCAAGGTCCAAGCATGGGAGTTGGTTCTGGCTCTGGCATTGGGGGCGGACAGACTGGTAGCACTGGTTCCTATGGTCAAGGCTATGCCACCGGAACCGGTGCTGGAACGGGTGGCGGCGGTGGTGGCAGCAACAATGGTGGGTTCGGCAACGGTGGAGGTAGCGGATCTGGATCCGGCAGTGCCGGATACCCCTAAATTTCCTTTTCGAACAAGCTAGAATCGGAGCCCATCACACATTTCTAGTCTCTTCATTTCACTATTCCACGTCATTTGTGTTTCTTTTCATTCGTAGAGTTTTCACTAGGCGCCTCCTAATAAAGGGCTCCATGATTCCAGTGGATGTATTAAGTAGTTAGTGGAGCAATCTACTAACACGTAATCGCTACCTACGTACGAATACGTTATGTTATGATTTCTGATATGTTTCGTTGTTAGTGTGAGTGCTTGGTTACTCCTTCCGAACCAATATGCCTAGCTAAGGTTGTCTAAAAACAAAGCTAATGGTTATTCTGGTTGCCTCTAATTTCCTTCTCTGTTAGGGATGGTGGCTGGTTTGGCTAGCATGGAGTACGTGGCAGTTTTTATGAGAAACGTAAGAAGAAGAAAAAAAGAGAGGACAAAGTGCACAATTACACAGACCCAAAGACCAAAGCACTAGTAGCCCGTGGACGATAATTTAGGCATGCATGTAGGCTCGACGACCTTGCAAAGATCTATATCCGGGTTTTTTTTACATACGGCCTTGATCCAGTTTTTTTTTTGGCGGGGAAAAAGGAATTTATTCCTTAGGTAATAGGGCTATAATTAACTGACAAGAGTTTCTCAATACAAGATGAACCTTTTTTTAAGCCAAATAGCAGTACACGGCTCAGTATGGTTGTAATTAGCCAGACAATCTGCTACTTTATTCTAAAATCTAGTGAGCTTTTAGGGAATAAACTCCCGTTCAACACACGAGGCATATGCATACTCCGGTCTTGAAATAAGACAACAGAGAGAGGAGGGTGGCGACCGCGTGCTCTGGCGATTGCGTGGGCGACCTGCGCCCGCCCGTGGCGGCCGCCGCCTCCGCCGACGCCTCTAGCCCCTGCTCTGCTCCGGTCTCCGCGGCCCCTCCATCCCCGCCGACGCCGGCCACCCCGCTCGAGCCTTCGCCCCGCTCGCCTGCTCCTGTCCCCGCCCCCCGCGTCTGCTGGGCCGATCTCGTCAATGAGGAGCCGCTGCCCTCCCCCGCTGGCCACCCCCCGCCTCCTACCACTGCTCCCCGTCGCACCGTGTGGCCCAGCCGGGTCGGTGGCTCAGCCCCGCATGTGAGGGGCTCTGCTGCTGGCACGCGGCAGCAGCAGTCGCCGACGCCGCCCTCGAGCTCGACTCGGGCGGAGGGGATGCAAGGCACGGTCTTGCGGAGTGGTGGGGCTCGCCGCCGGCGGGCTCGGACCTAGGGCGTGGTGGGGCGCTCCGACCGGGGCGCCAGCAGCTCGTCTTGGCTTCGTCCGGTGGCCGCTCTGTGCCCGGTGTTGCCCTCGACACCGCCGACGGCTGGCCTTGGCCCTTCCCCCGCGGCCCCGTTCGTGCGTTCCTCGCCCTTCCGGCCGTTCATCGCCGCCTTTGGGTCCTCCTCGCTTCGTTTTCGGTTGCCCTGTCCCCTGCTCTGCCCCTGGCCTACCCATTCCAGTGACTCACCGGCGGCGGCGGCGGCAAAGTCCCGACCCTCAGGGGAAACCCTACAGGTCTCGGGCTCCCTCCGTGCTCTGGGCCGTGCCTCGCTTGCTCGGGGCATCCTGGGCCCCGGCCCAGCCCAAACGCGGCTCCCCCCAGTTGGGCCTCAGTCGCCTCGGCTGGACCGACCCGTGGATTCTGGGCCATCCCCGTTCCCTAGGCCCATGCCGCCGGTGGCCTCGATTTGGCTCCCTCGGGGCTTCCCGTCTACCCCTGTTTCTCCCCGCGCCGCCTCCCCCAACCCAACCCTCCCTACCCTGCTTCCAGCTCGTCGCGCCGCCCTCTCCTCCCTCCCGTCCGGTCTCCGCCGCGGTGCCTCCCCAGCCCGTCCTCCCTCCCCGCGGCCGGCCATGCCCCGTGAATGGGACGACGGCGCAGCCCGGCACAAGCGACGTGCCGAAGACCGACGCGACTCCTCCCGCCCGTCTCCCGATTCACTTCGCCGGGAGGAAGATCTCCGACGGGAGCTATAGGAAATCCGCGAGGGCCGCCGCGTCGACCGGCGCTCCCCGACCCACCGTGACGCCCGGGGCCGATCCCGCCCCCCGCCCTGTGGCGTCAGGTGACTGGCGCGCCCGGTGTCGCTCTCCGTCCCTGCCCCCACGTCATGGCCGCAGCCCCTCCCCGACCCTGTCGGCGCGCCCTCCTTCTCCGCGTGCTCAGGCTCCGCCATCAACTCCCGCTGCTCGGAAGTATGTACCACCTCACGCGGCCGCCTCTTCAGCCCCGCCCGTCGCTACCAACCCGGGCGGTGGCCCTTCCCGCAGTCGCCAAGGACCGGCCAAGAAGAAGAAGCGTCGCGGCATGGGCCATGGCATCCAGCCCACGCTCCCCCGCCGGCCCCGGGCACTTCCTCCACCCCGGGCCCCGTCTCTAACCTCCCCCGCCCCTGCTTCAACTGCGGGGTGGCGGGTCACTCGCAAGTCAACTGCGTCAACCCCCACTGCTGCTACCTCTGCAAGGACCCCGGTCATCCAGCCATCCTGTGCCCGGATAGACCGGTCACGTCGGAGCTCATGATGTACTGCCACGACATCGAGGGGCTGGGCTTCTTCCACCTCGAGGTCCCCGACATCCCGCCTCCCACCCCCTCCCTGCAGGCCGTGGTCACTGTGGTCGATGGGGTGGCCTCGCCGGAGATGATTGAGGCCGAGCTCAACCACCTCTACCGCTGCTAATGGGACTGGGTGGTCACCCATGCCGCGGGCCACATCTTCACCGTGGTATTCCCCGACGCCGTTAGCTACGAATACGCCACCCATAGTGGCTGGATCACCCTCGCCCTCAATCAGCTTGTCATCGAAATCTTCGAGCCGATCCTTGACGCGACGGCGGTGGCCGTCCTCGACACCGCCTGGATTCTCGTGGCCGGCCTCCCCGACATTGCCCGGTCGGAGCCGGTCATCAGCCAGATGTCTCGGATCCTTGGCAAGGTGGTGGTGGTGGACGAGCTCTCCCTCCGCAAAGAGGAGGAGGTCCGGGTTAAGGTCAAATGCCTGGACTCCTCCAAGCTCCGTGCCATCGTGCGTGTGTTCTTCAACGACCAAGGTTTCGACCTTCGGATCGCCCCCGAGCCTCCCAATCACATCGGCCGCCCGCGCTTCTCCGACGATGGCCCGCCCGGTGCCAACCCGGGGGCCGATGAGGACTACCGTGGTCGCCGCCGCCCTCATGTCCACCGCTCCGAGGACGAGGGGGGCTCGGACGACTCGGCCTCCCGCTCCCCGGCCGCCGGGGGCCACGGGCGCTAGGCTGCTTTCAGGCCGCTCTCCTCCTCGACGGCTCCTTTGGAGGTGTCGCTGGACCCGGCGGCCGAGACCTCAGAGGCTAGCGATGCCTCCAGCGCCGGTCTGGTCGTCTGCCCCGCCTCCTCTCCCCGTTCCCCCGTGATCCCGCCCGTGATGCTCCCGGCTGCGATGCCGCCTCCCGGCTCGGCCTCGCCGGACCTTCCTCCCGCGGCGTCTCCCGTGGCCATGCTCACGGCCATGGCTACGCCGCCCACGCCTGCTCCGACGGCTCCCCCGCGGCTGCCCTGCCTCCCCCGCCCTGCTGGCGCCACTGCCGCCGGTGGACCCGGCGCCCCTCGCCCCCGCACTGGCGCTGCCTGCGACATGCTCGTCCTCGACCTCGCTGCTCCCTCACTTCACTGGACCGATGTTCCAACTCCTCCCCGCGGATGTCCCCAGCGTGGATGGGGAGACTCGGGTGACCACGACCGTGGTCCCCCAGCCTCCCCCTCTGCGGTCCGTGGCCTACACCTGCCGTGCCCGGTCTGCCTCCTCCCCGGTGACTGCCTCCCGCCGGAGCGCTCGCCTCGACGCGGCGCGCCCCGAGGACGGCCTGGTCCTGCCCATTCGTGCTCGGGCGAAGCTCCGTGCTGCGGCCCGGAACCTGGAGCCAGGTACACCCGCAGTCCCTCCTCTGCTACAACTTGCTCGTTCTCTGCTCTCGAGTCTGCCCCTCTTGGTCATCTTCTGAAGGCCGCGACCGATTCCGGATCATCTTCAGGGGGAGGTGGCTCCTCCCCTAGTTCAGATCGAGGCCATTAGGGCCCGTGAGATTCTCGACGATAGACTAGCGGAAGCCCGTGCGGCTCTGCTCTCACCCTCGCCCCTGCGCCTGCCGAGGAGGCCCCCACCCCGGCCCCACCTCGGAGGACCGGTGGCCTCCTCCCGCTAGCTGCCGCCGACCTTCATGGTCGCACCCGGTCTCGGACCGCCGCCCTCCGCGCCCAAAGTGCTTCCCGTGTCCTGGGGTCAAGCAGCCCCCCAATGGATGCCTGATGCACGCCCTCTTCTGAAACATCCGCGGTTTCGGCCATGATGGCCGGTGCCGCCAACTCGTTGAGTACATGCGTGAGGAACACATTGACATCGTCGCCATCCAAGAAACCATGCGCACTGAGTTCTCCCTCCCCGAGCTCGATCGTCTTAGCTCCCACCTCTTCGCCTGGCATTGGCTCCCTTCTAGTGGGAGCACTGGCCATTCCGGTGGCATCCTGTTAGGTGTTAAGGATGCCACCTTCGAGGTGAGAAGCATGGACCGAGGTCAGTTCTTCGTTAGTATGCAGGGGCGGAGCCAGGATTTGAGTATGAGGGGGGCGAAGAGGCCAATACCAAGAAATCGTATATAACATATATAAAAGGCGATTATAGACGTCTTTTAGATATATATCACCGGGATCAAATTGCAATGACATATACTCCCTCTGTTTCTTTATCTAAGGTGCATTTTTTATAATTCAAAAGAAAATGACACTTTTATTACTATAAAAATAACTCTAGACGGCAAAACATATCAAACAAATCAACAGTATCACTCTCGGAATATATAGCAAACTGAAAAGTAAATATTAGAACTTTATCTTGACGTATAGTTGTTATATAACTTTAAACATTGTAGTAAGAAATGTAACAATAACATTACCTAGTAATTTGCATAGTCTAGTTGTATGTTGGATATACCTTCAGATTTGGTCTAGCTATGACAATATGAGTCATGGGACTGGATAGTATAGGATTTGATACTGACCGAGAAGCAACAACTGCTTCATTGGGATGAGCCGGTGATGACGGTTGGAGGAGACACAAGAACGAAAGGGCAGAGCTTCCTTATGTGGCTGATGGCAACGCGGCAATGCCCTAGCGCGCGCAGGCGATTGATCCCAAAATCAAAACAGAAATACTAACAATCAGACTAAGGTTTGGATTCATAAAAAGAAATTACTGCCAATAGCTATAATCAGATGCGGAGTATTATTGATATACACTACTACCTGCTTGTATCCATAGGCTGGCGTCCTGGCGCGTAGCTGTATAGCATTGTGGTGAGCGACGGCGGCGACCATCTACAGTGCGATTGATCTGATCGATAGCATTAGGGCTAGGACCTGGCTCGACCAGCAAAATAATTAAACACATGAGACAGACCACGATCGTACATGGGCTACTGGGCTGAGTCTGATGCGTACTAATTACAGGATAAATCAGCTGGGCCATCATTAGTCAAGTCATTACTCAGCCATTAGCACACGTAATACACTACCAGAAATTTTCAAGGGGGAGTGTTGGGGATATGATTACTGGAGGTAAACCGGCTAGGAGTGGCCGGGTTAGCTCCATGAAGATAGAAGTCCATGAAGGCGTGAGGATGGTGGTGCTTTAAGAAGGCCCAAGGCCCAAAGGCGGGTTAAGGCCTTTAGATGTAAACCGACTCTTTTATGTAACTTGTATTGTAAGTTAGAGGAATAGAGACCGAGCTGGACATGTTTATGATCCGGCCTCGGGACTCTGTAAACCGGCGGGCGTCGACCTATGTATATAAAGGGACGACCCGGCAGCGGTTTAAGGACGACAGACAACAACTCGAGAGCCAGGCAAGCGGATTCGCTCCCTGGTCATCGAAACCCTAGCAATACCAATCACAAACTAGACGTAGGCTTTACCTTCATTGAAGGGGCCGAACTAGTATAAAATCCCTCGTGTCCCTTATCCGCTTTAACCCCTTTAAGCTAACCCATAGCGATGGCTCCACGACTAAGTCCTTTCACGAGGACATCTGCCGTGACAAACCCACGACAGTTGGCGCCCACCGTGGGGCTATCGCACAGTGGTTTCGAGTTCTTGAAGGGCAGCTTTGATGGACTCAAGGGATACACTGTTGGCCGGATGACAAAGAGTCATCGCGGCAAGCTCTACATCGACGACGCAGGATGGGATCCCGAGGCCAGTTCAATCGAATATGGGTACCGGGTCCAGTTCAATCGGCAAGATCGGCGAACCAGGCCCTGAGCCGGACACCTGCACCGACATCATCGAGACGACTCAGCGTGCAAGTCCTTCCCCGGTTCAGCCCGCAGCAAGGCATGTTTTCGTAGGTGCCATCCATGGGGCGGAATATGAGGATGGACCGGCATCTAATGGAGAAACTGTTGTCTGCTCTGATGACGAGTCTTCAACCGGAGAGACCGAATCGCTGTATCAGTTGCAGGACGGCCGGATTAGTGGAGGTTCCAATGGCAACAGTATTCCGGACCCCCTCGATCTGCCAAACCGGGTCGCTATCTTCATGGCCGGTACACAATTAGTGCATCACTCATCCACCGCCGCAGCAATGCTTTCCGGTTCAGCAACAGCAACGCCAGCGGGAGCAGGGGGCTTAGCGCCCCCTCCCGCTCAAGTTTTGTCTGATTTGTTCGATGCTTTGGCAACATTGATGGCCGCAGAGGTGGACGCGGCAGCCCGAGATCAGCACAATGCGGAGATTGCAAAGGTGAAAGATCAGATAACTCAGGCTAAAGCAGACCTGGTAGCAGAGAACGCTAGGATGGCTACAGATCGGGCCGAGTTGGAAGCTCAGGCCTACCGGTTTAGGTTGGACCAGAATGCCTCAGAGGAGGTCATGAGAAGAAGATACCAGTCGCACCTCCCGCCGGGTTATGAGCCAAGAAATCTTTTCAACACGCCAGGAGCCAGAACCAGTAACCAGCCAGTGGTAAACCGGACGGAGGCGCCGGGAACAGGAGCGCCGGTTCAACCGCGCACGATGGACCCGCCTCGTCATAACAATGTTGTACCGTAGTATTTTCCGACGCCCCCGGGGCATTACTCCAACCCGTTAGACAACATTGTGGCAGCCGCTTCATGATTAGCAGCACTCCCAGCTGACGGCAAGTCGCCAGTTGCGATTGAGACACGACGGGCCAGAGAGCTCCTTCAAACAGCTTTGAACCAGCAACAGGCTTATTTGCATAGTCGCGAGAGGATTCACTCCACCCCCCGTCCGAGCCGAAGCTACAACAGGCACGTTGAGGATGAACCGGCTGTATCAAGCAGTGCACATCACCGTAACTCGCCGCGGGGGTACAACCCGGGGGGTGGAGGTGCTAATGCGCATGACGTGGTGGATCATGGTCGTGCACGTCGAGAGGCCGAGTTAGCCGCTCTGCATGCAGCTCGTCAACCTACTCCGGTTCACCCTACCGCTTCAGTAGCCAGGGGTGGTCTTCAGTTCTTTAGGGGTTCCGTGTCTTACCCCCGCTTTGCGCAATGTACGACTGCCCAAGGATTTTAAGGGCCCTCGTAAGGTACCCAATTACACCGCGGATTTGCAACCAGAATCATGGGTTGAAAGTTATGGGATGGCAATGGAGATTTTGGATGTGGATGAAGCGGTGTGTGGTAAATACTTCACCATGATGTTGGAGGGGACAACTCGTACTTGGTTAAAGAGCTTACCAGCTAACTCTGTCGGATCATGGGCCGAAATGAAACACCGGTTTATCCAGAATTTTAAAGATACCTGTAAGCAGCCTATGTCGATTGTGGACCTGGCCGCTTGTGTTCAAGAGGATGGAGAGTCTACAACCCATTGGGTGAAGTGAGTCTCAGCTATTCTGCATTCGTCGGATCGCATCAATGCGGACACAGCAGTGTTAACATTGGAGGGCAATTGCCGATTTCTACTGCTAAAACAGAAGTTAGGAAGGCTCAAACGTCACTACAATGATATGGCAACACTTATGGCCGCCTTGGTTAAATATGCCGATTCAGATAATACCAAAGACCCTGACTCAGAGGAGGACAAACCAGGGAAAGGGAAGAAGAACGGCAACACTAAGGGACAACAGCATAACCCGGCAGGTCATGGGAACAACGGTAAGCGCAAGGCAGACAATAGTTTGGACTTTGTGGCTAACACCAACGCTCAGGATAAGGTTCAACGTCGTAAGGGCAAACAACCCCAGAGGGGTGGAGGTTCAGGCCCCAACCTGGAGCGCCTGTTAAATAAACCCTGTCCAGAGCATGGATCGAAGGAAAGGCCATCTTCACATCTTTGGAAGGATTGTTATATCATGCGAGAGTTCAAGAACTCCAATATGTTTCAATACGACAATGGCCCGCCCGGCGGTTCAGGAGGTGGTTTTCATGGACCGATTTATGGAGGCGGTAGCTCCGGTTCAGGATTTCAAGGCAATCAAACCGGACATAGCAATCAAGGGAACCAGGGCAACCAGGGAGGTTATAATCATCAGGGGAATCAGCAGCAGCAGCAGTCGGGTTATCAGAGTAATCCGAAGCAGTTGAATAGTGGGCAGTATCATATCTTCACCACTAGCTTGTGCAAACGTGATCAGAAGCTTCACAAGAGGGCCGTGAACTCTGTTGAACCGGCAGTACCTCAGTATTTGTGCTAGTCTGAGCAACCCATTTTATGGAGTAGAGAGGATCACCCACCCCGGGTTGATAATCCGGGTCATCCGGCCTTAGTGGTGGCACCCCAAGTTGGGGGGTATAAGTTCACCAAGGTGCTCATGGATAGAGGGAGCAATATCAATATTCTCTACTATGATATCTTCCGCCGTATGGGGCTGACAGATAAGAATCTTAAACCATCAAACACTGTTTTTCATGATGTGGTGCCCGGTAAATCTGCATATCCGGTGGGCAAGATAGCTCTAGAGGTGGCCTTTGGAGATGATTATGATTCAAGGTCAGAAACGTTGACTTTTGAGGTGGTGAAAATCAAGAGTCCGTATCACGCTCTGTTTGGGCGACCGGCTTATGCCAAGTTCATGGCGAGGCCATGTTATGTTTACCTGCAGCTTAAGATGCCAGGTCATAAGAGGACCATCACAGTACATGGGAGCAGGAAGATTGCTTTGGAATGTGAGGAAGGTGATGTGGCTTACGCTGAGTCGGTTTGTGCTACGGAAGAGCTAAAGTTTTATAAGGACAAGGTTGATCCGGCAGACATGACTTCCTTGAAAAAGCCAACTACAGAGCATGATCCGTCGTTGAAGTTTAAATCGGCCACAGACACTAAGATGGTTGATTTTGTTCCTGGCGATTCATCCAAGCAGTTCAGCATCAGCGCTAACCTGGATCCCAAATAGGAAAGCGCGCTCATCAAGTTCATCTGTGAGAACCGGGACATCTTTGCATGGAAGCCTTCTGACATGCCAGGTGTACCAAGGGAACTCGCTGAGCACACACTTAATATAGATCCCAAGTTTAAACCGGTCAGGCAGTTTCTCCGCCGCTTCAATGAACAAAGGCGTAAGGCTATTAGTGAGGAGGTAGCTCGGCTGTTGGCCGCAGGGTTTATCGCAGAGGTTTTTCACCCTGATTGGTTGGCTAATCCGGTGCTGGTTCTTAAGAAAAAGGCACTTCGTGTATGTGTGTGGACTACACAGATTTGAACAAAGCTTGTCCAGCAGATCCTTTTGCCCTCCCACGTATTGATTAGATTATTGACGCTACGGCGGGTTGTGACCGTTTGTGTTTTCTGGATGCTTACTCTGGTTATCATCAGATCAAAATGGCAGTTAAGGACCAGGAGAAGACAACTTTTATAACTCCCTTTGGATCCTTCTGCTATGTCTCCATGCCCTTTGGGCTCAAGAGTGCCCAAGCAACTTATCAGCATTGTGTTCAGAATTATCTTCATAAACAGATCGGGCACAATGTTCATGCATATGTAGATGATATTGTGGTGAAGTTCAGGAAGGAGGAAACATTGATAGATGACTTGAGGGAGACTTTTGACAACCTCCGGGTTTATAAGATGATACTTAATCCGGACAAATGTGTCATTGGTGTTCCAGCAGGCAAGCTCCTGGGTTTTCTAGTGTCAAACAGGGGCATTGAGGCTAATCCAGAAAAAATTTCAGCAATCACGTCCTTGGCTAAACCGGCGTGTATCAATGACATTCAACGTTTAGCCGGACGGATTGCGGAGTTGAGCCGGTTTATCAGTAGTCTCGGGGAGAAAGCTATCCCTTTATATCAGATGCTAAAGAAAATGGATGACTTTGTCTGGAGTGATGCGGCTGATAAAGCATTTGAGGAGTTGAAGAGGCAGTTAGCTGAACTGTCTGTCCTTGCGGCTCCAATCGATAAAGAGCCTTTACTGCTATATGTGGCTGCTAATGCCCGGGCTGTTAGTGTGGCTATTGTTGTGGAGTGCAAGGAGGCTGGAAAGGAGTATCCGGTTCAACGGTCGGTTTATTATATCAGCGAGGTACTTATCGAATCAAAGCAGAGGTATCCGCATTGGCAGAAGCTGGTGTATGGGGTGTTTATGGCAAGCCGGAAGCTCAAGCATTACTTTCAGGGTCATCCTATCACATGGTCAGTTCAGCCCCTCTGGGAGATATCATTCAAAACAGAGAAGCAACTGGCCGGATTGCCAAGTGGGCTATTGAGCTTGGACCTCACGGGCTCAAGTATACACCTCGCATAGCAATAAAATCTCAAGCACTCGTGGATTTCATCAATGATTGGACAAAGTTGCAGGCACCTGAGGAAAAGCCAGATAACACTTATTGGACTATTCACTTTGATGGGTCTAGGAAATTGGAGGGCTCGGGGGCTGGAGTCATATTAACTTCCCCACGAGGTGACAAGTTTTGTTATGTTCTTCGCTTAATGTTCCCTTGTACTAACAATGCAGCTGAGTACGAGGCTTTACTCCACAGACTTCGGATGGCTAAGGAGATGGACTTAAGCCGGGTTAAGTGCTTCGATGACTCGGACCTGGTGGCTCAACATGTATCTGGCACTTGGGATTCTAAGGACCCACTCATGGCTGCATATCGACGAGAGGTGGACATAGTGGCTGGTCATTTCAAGGGTTATCAAGTTGACCATATATACCGGCGAAAGAATGAAGCGGCGGACGCTTTAAGTCGCCTTGGCTCTCAGCGTAAACCGGTCCCACCTAATGTCTTCCTCAATGTACCGCATAATCTGTCGGTCAAGATACCAACAGAGGAGGAGTTGGCTATTCCTGACCCGGAGGCCCAATTGGTGGCAGCTTTGCATGTTATACCGGATTGGACAGTCCCGTACTTGGTTTACATGAACCGGAGCGAGTTACCTGAGGACGAAACCTTGGCCCGGCAGATAATCCGGCGTTCCAAGTCAATGACCATAATCAATGAGGAGTTACATCGTTACAACGTCATAGGGGCAATTCAGGGTTGTGTGTCTCCTCAAGAGGGTTGTGAGATTTTGTGAGAAATCCACGAAGAAGATTGTGGTCATCATGCCGATTCAAAATCCTTGGTGGCTAAGGCTTTTCGCCACGGTTTCTATTGGTTGACAGCTCATGCTGATGCTGAGGATTTAGTCAAAAGGTGTGACGGTTGTCAAAAATTTGCACGCCGCGCTCATGTTCCGGCTCAAGAATTGAGGATGATTCCAATAACTTGGCCGTTTGCAACTTGGGGGCTTGATATGGTTGGACCCTTTAAGAGATCCAAGGACAAAAAGACCCACCTGTTAGTGGCAGTGGATAAGTTCACCAAGTGGGTGGAAGCAGAGCCAGTCAGTAAGTGTGATGCAGCCACGGCGGTTCAATTAATCAAAAAGGTGATATTCCGGTTTGGTTTCCCACACAGTATTATAATTGACAATGGTACTAATCTGTCAAAGGGTGATATGAAGGAATTTTGCCAACGTGAGCACATCCGGCTTGATGTAGCATCACTGGCTCACCCCCAGTCTAATGGTCAAGCAGAGAGGGTAAATCAAGAAATTTTGAAAGGTATTAAACCCCGGCTTATGGTTCCTTTAAAGCGGACACCGGGTTGTTGGGTGGAGGAGTTACCTTCTGTGTTATGGAGCATCAACACCACACCTAACAGATCTACAGGTTGCACGCCTTTCTTCATGGTTTATGGAGCAGAGGCAGTTCTCCCTAGTGACATCCGTCACGACTCGCCCCGTGTGGCTGCTTATCTTGAAGCTGACAATGAGAAGGCACGTCAGGACTCACTGGACCTGTTAGATGAGGAGCGTGATCTTGCAGCAACACATTTGGTGATTTATCAACAAGATCTCCGACGTTATCACAGCCGCCGGGTTAAGACCAGAACTTTTCAAGAGGGTGATCTGGTGCTCCGGCTCATCCAGGATCAGACTGATATGCACAAGTTATCCCCACCCTGGGAAGGACCTTTTGTGGTCAGCAAAAATCTGCACAACGGGTCATAACATTGATGTTCGAGAGCACAAAGACTCACGTAAATCGGAGGAAGAGACCAAGCGGCCGTGGAATATAGCTCTTCTTCGGCCTTACTATACTTGAGCCACAGGCTCCTGATACGTCCATTCTGCATCATGCTTTTATATCGATATTTATCGCATTATGGACTGTCATTTCACTTTATATCACAATACTTATGGCTATTCTCTCTTATTTTACAAGGTTTACATAAGGAGGGAGAATGCCGGCAGCTGGAATTCTGGTCTGGAAAAGGAGCAAATATTAAAGACCTATTCTGCGCAACTCCAAAAGTCCTGAAACTTCACGGAACGTCTTAAAATAAATAAAGAAAAATCCACGCCAAAGATGAAGGCCAGGGGGCCCACACCCTACTCATGAGGGTGGGGGGCGCACCCCCCCTAGGGCACGCCCCCTACCTCGTGGGCCCCCTGGTGGCTCTCTGACGCCCATCTTCTCCTATATGAGGTCTTTCGATGAGAAAAAAGAAAAAGGAACTTTTCGGGACGAGACTCCGCCGCCACGAGGCGGAACCTTGGCGGATCCAATCTAGAGCTCCGACAGAGCTGTTCTGCCGGGGAAACTTCCCTCCGGGAGGGGGAAATCATCACCATCGTCATCACCAACGCTCCTCTCATCAGGAGAGGGCAATCTCCATCAACATCTTCACCAGCACTATCTCATCTCCAAACCCTAGTTCATCTCTTGTATCCAATTCTTGTCTCAAAGTCCGGGATTGGTGCTAGTAGGTTGCTAGTAGTGTTGATTACTCCTTGTAGTTGATGCTAGTTGGTTTAATTTGTGGAAGATCATATGTTCAGATCCTATATCCATATTATTACCCCTCTGATTATGAACATGAATATGCTTTGTGAGTAATTACGTTCGTTCCTGAGGACAAGGGAGAAGTCTTGATATGAGTAGTCATGTGAATTTGGTATTCGTTTGATATTTTGATAAGATGTATGTTGTCTAGCCTCTAGTGGTGTTATGTGAACGTCGACTACATAACACTTCACCATTATTTGGGCCTAGAGGAAGGCATTTGGAAGTAATAAGGAGATGATGGGTTGCTAGAGTGACAGAAGCTTAAACCATAGTTTATGCGTTGCTTCGTAAGGGGCTGATTTGGATCCATATGTTTCATGCTATGGTTAGGTTTACCTTAATACTTTTGTTGTAGTTGCGGATGCTTGCAATAGAGGTTAATCATAAGTGGATGCTTGTTCAAGTAAGAACAGCACCCAGGAACCGGTCCACCCACATATCAAATTATCAAAGTATCGAACACGAATCATATGAACGTGATGAAAACTAGCTTGACGATATTCCCATGTGTCCTCGGGAGCGCTTTCCCTATTATAAGAATTTGTTCCGGCTTGTCCTTTGCTACAAAAGGATTGGGCCACCTTGCTGCACTTTATTTACTTTTGTTACTTGTTGCTCGTTACAACCTATCTTATCACAAAACTATCTGTTACCAGTTGTTTCAGTACTTGCAGAGAATACCTTGCTGAAAACCGCTTATCATTTCCTTCTGCTCCTCGTTGGGTTCGACACTCTTACTTATCGAAAGGACTACGATAGATCCCCTATACTTGTGGGTCATCAAGACTCTTTTCTCGCGCCGTTGCTGGGGAGTGTAGCGCCTTTGGTAAGGAAAAATTTATATAGTGTGCTGAAATTTACTGTCACTTGTTACTATGGAAAGTAATTCTCTGAGGGGCTTGTTCGGGGTATCTTCACCCTGTCCAGTAGAGCAAGAGTTGCTCCTCAACCTACTGAACCTATTGAAAATGAAATTCCTTATGAGTATCCTTCGGGCATGATAGAAAAACTGCTAGCTAATCCTTTTACAGGAGATGGAACAAAGCATCCTGATGAGCACTTAATATATGTGGATGAAGTTTGTGGATTATTTAAGCTTGCAGGTATACCCGATGATGTTTCTAAGAAGAAGGTCTTCCCTTTATCTTTGAAGGGAGATGCATTGATATGGTATAGGCTATGTGATGATATGAGATCATGGGACTATAAAAGATTGAAGCTGGAATTTCATCAAAAGTATTACCCTATGCATCTTGTTCATCATGATCGCAGTTATATATATAATTTCTGGCCTCGCGAAGGAGAAAGCATCGCTCAAGCTTGGGGGAGGCTTAAATCAATGTTATATTCATGCCCCACTCGTGAGCTCTCGAGAGAAATAATCATGCAAAGTTTTTATGCTCGGCTTTCTGATAACAATTGCACCATGCTCGATACTTCTTGTGATGGCTCTTTTATGATGAAGACTATTGAATTCAGATGGAATTTATTGGATAGAATTAAACGCAACTCTGAAGATTGGGACCTCGACGGAGGTAAGGAGTCAGGTATGACACCTAAGTTTGATTGTGTTAAATCTTTTATAGACACCGATATTTTCCGTAAGTTTAGCACTAAATATGGACTTGACTCTTAGATAGTAGCTTCTTTCTGTGAATCTTTTGCTACTTATGTTGATCTCCCTAAGGAGAAGTGGTTTAAATATCATCCTCCCATAGAAGTAAAAGTAGCTGCACCTATTAAAGTTGAAGAAAAGACTGTCACTTATAATGATCCTATTGTTCCTACTTCTTATGTTGAGAAACCACCTTTCCCTGTTAGAATAAAGGATCATGCTAAAGCTTCAACTGTTGTTCGTAAAAGCAATATTAGAACTTATACACCTCCTGAGCAAGTTAAAGTAGAACCTAATATTGCTATTGTTAAAGACCTCTTGTCTGATAATATTGATGGGCATGTTATTCAATTCGAAGGTGAAACTGCTAGAATTGCTAAACCTTGTGCTAAAGATAAACATAGACCTGTGGTAGGCGTGCCTGTTATTTCTGTTAAAATAGGAGATCATTGTTATCATGGCTTATGTGATATGGGTGCAAGTGCTAGTGTTATACCGCATACTTTATACGAAGAAATTAAGAATGAAATTGCACCTGTTGAGTTAGAAGATATTGATGTTACAATTAAACTTGCCAATAGAGATACTATTTCACCAATTGGAATTGTTAGAGATGTTGAAGTCTTGTGTGGGAAAACTAAGTATCCTGCTGATTTTCTTGTTCTTACTTCCCCACAAGATAGCTTTTGTCCCATTATATTTGGTAGACCCTTCTTAAATACTGTCAATGCTACCATAGATTGCACAAAGAATGTTGTTACTGTTGGCTTGGATGATATGGTTCATGAGTTTAATTTCTCTAAATTTAGTAAACAACATCGTGAGGAAGAATTACCTAGTAAGGATTAGATTATTGGTCTTGCTTCTATTGCCGTACCTCCTAGTGATCCTTTAGAACACTATTTGCTAGACCATGAAAATGATATGTTCATGAATGAAAGAAGGGAAATAGATGAAGTATTCTTTAAATAGGAACCTATTCTGCAACACAATTTGCCTGTTGAAATTTTAGGGGATCCACCTCCACCCAAGGGTGATCCCGTGTTTGAGCTTAAACCTTTGCCTGATAATCTTAAATATGCTTATCTTGATGAAAAGAAGATATATCCTGTTATTATTAGTGCTAACCTTTCAGAGCATGAAGAAGAAAGATTATTGAAAACTCTGAAGAAGCATCATGCTACTATTGGATATACTCTTGATGATCTTAAGGGCATTAGTCCCACTCTATGTCAACATAAAATAAATTTGGAAGCAGATACCAAACCAGTTCGTGATCCTTAACGACGTCTCAATCCTAAAATGAAAGAAGTGGTAAGAAAAGAAATACTAAAGCTTCTGGAGGCAGGTATAATCTACCCCATTGCTGATAGTGAGTGGGTAAGTCCTGTCCATTGTGTCCCTAAGAAGGGAGGTATTACTGTTGTCCCTAATGATAAAGATGAATTGATTCCACAAAGAATTATCACAGGTTATAGGATGGTAATTGATTTCCGCAAATTAAATAAAGCTACTAAGAAAGATCATTACCCCTTACCTTTTATTGATCAAATGCTAGAAATATTATGCAAACATACACACAATTGCTTTCTAGATGGTTATTTTGGTTTCTCTCAAATACCTATGTCGGCTAGAGATCAATCAAAGACTACTTTTACATGCCCTTTTGGTACTTTTGCTTATAGATGTATGCCTTTTGGTTTATGTAATGCACCTGCTACCTTTCAAAGATGCATGATGGCTATATTCTCTGACTTTTGTGAAAAGATTTGTGAGGTTTTCATGGACGACTTTTCCGTCTATGGTTCCTCTTTTGATGATTTCTTAAGCAATCTTGATCGAGTTTTGCAGAGATGTGAAGAAACTAATCTTGTCTTGAATTGGGAAAAGTGCCACTTTATGGTTAATGAAGGTATTGTCTTGGGGCACAAAGTTTCTGAAAGAGGTATTGAAGTTGATAAAGCCAAGGTTGATGCTATTGAAAAGATGCCATGTCCCAAGGACATCAAAGGTATAAGAAGTTTCCTTGGTCATGCTGGATTTTATAGGAGGTTCATTAAGGACTTCTCAAAAATTTCTCGGCCTCTGACTAATTTATTGCAAAAAGATATACCATTTGTCTTTGATGATGATTGTGTAGAAGCATCTGAAATACTTAAGAAAGCATTAGTCTCTGCACCTGTTGTTCAGCCACCTGATTGGAATTTACCCTTTGAAATTATGTGTGATGCTAGTGATTATGCTGTAGGTGCTATTCTAGGGCAAAGAGTTGATAAGAAATTAAATGTTATTCATTATGCTAATAAGACTCTAGACAATGCTCAAAGAAATTATGCTACTACTGAAAAGGAGCTTTTAGCAGTTGTATTTGCTTGTGATAAGTTCAGATCTTATATTGTTGATTCTAAAGTAACTATTCAAACAGATCTTGCCGCTATTAAATATCTTATGGAAAAGAAAGATGCTAAACCTAGACTTATTAGATGGGTTCTCTTGCTACAAGAATTTGATTTGCATATTGTTGATAGAAAGGGAGCTGAGAACCCCATTGCAGACAACTTGTCTAGGTTAGAAAATATTCTTGATGACCCACTACCTATTAAAGATAGCTTTCCTGATGAACAATTAAATGTTATAAGTACTTCTCGTAGTACTCCATGGTATGCTGATTGTGCTAATTATATTGTTGCTAAGTTTATACCACCTAGCTTCACATACCAGCAAAAGAAAAAGTTCTTCTATGATTTGAGACATTACTTTTGGGATGACCCACATCTTTATAAAGAAGGAGTAGATGGTGTTATTAGATGTTGTGTACCTGAGCATGAACAGGAACAGATCCTACGCAAGTGTCATTTCGAGTCTTATGGAGGATACCACGCTGGAGATAGGACTGCACATAAGGTATTGCAATCTGGTTTTATTGGCCTACTCTCTTCAAGGATGCCCGTAAGTTTGTCTTGTCTTGTGATGAATGTCAAAGAATTGGTAATATTAGTAGACGTCAAGAAATGCCTATGAATTATTCTCTTGTTATTGAACCGTTTGATGTTTGGGGCTTTGATTATATGGGACCTTTTCTTGCCTCCAATGGATACACACATATTCTAGTTGCTGTTGATTACATTACTAAGTGGGTAGAAGCTATTCCAACTAGTAGTGCTGATCATAACACTTCTATTAAAATGCTTAAGGAAGTTATTTTCCCGAGGTTTGGAGTCCCTAGATATTTAATGACTAATGGTGGTTCACACTTTATTCATGGTGCTTTCCGTAAAATGCTTGCTAAATATGATGTTAATCATAGAATTGCATCTCCCTATCACCCACAGTCTAGTGGTCAAGTAGAGTTGAGCAATAGAGAGCTCAAATTAATTTTGCAAAAGACTGTTAATAGGTCTAGAAAGAATTGGTCTAAGAAACTTGATGATGCATTATGGGCTTATATAACTGCATACAAAAATCCTATGGGTATGTCTCCGTATAAAATGGTTTATGGAAAAGCATGTCACTTACCTCTCGAACTAGAACATAAGGCATATTGGGCTATTAAAGAGCTTAACTATGATTTTAAACTTGCCGGTGAGAAGAGGTTATTTGATATCAGCTCATTTGATGAATGGAGAACCCAAGCTTATGAAAATGCCAAGTTGTTTAAAGAAAAAGTTAAAAGATGGCATGACAAAAGGATACAAAAGCGTGAGTTTAATGTAGGTGATTATGTATTGCTATACAACTTTTGTTTAAGATTTTTTGCAGGAAAACTTCTCTCTAAATGGGAAGGCCCCTATGTTATCGAAGAGGTCTATTGTTCCGGTGCCATAAAAATCAACAACTTCGAAGGCACAAATCCGAAGGTGGTAAACGGTCAAAGAATTAAACATTATATCTAATTTAATCCCATAAATGTTGAAACCAATATTATTGAAACCGTAACCCCGGAGGAATACATAAGGGACACCTTCCGGAACGCCTCATACTCCGAAAAGGAATAGGTATGTGGTACGGTAAGTAAACCGACTCCAAAAAAACTTTTAAGGCAATATTTCTCCGTTTTGGAATATTTAGAAAAATAGAAAAATAAGTAGCAGACCGGGAAGGACACGAGGGCCCCACGAGGGTGGTGGGCGCGCCCTACCCCCTGGGCGCGCCCCCCTACCTCGTGAGCACCTCGTGTGCCTTCCGGACTCCGTTTTCTTGCACGTTACGTATTTTGGTCGGTAAAAATTCATTATATAATCTCCCGTGGGTTTTGACTCCCGTATCACGCAAAAATCTCCTGTCTTTGTTTCGAGCTGTTTTCTTGACAGATCTAGATTATCATGACGTCCCCAAGTGCTTCCAAGGACAAGTTCTTCGAGAAGGTCATCAACCCTTACCTCGCAGAGGTGCTACGACACCCTCAAACCATTGAGATGCGTGATGGGTTGTTGCACATCCGCGATGTTGAGGGACCAAAGGGAACCGGAAGCGTGGAGAAGAGGCTCAAAGCAATGGAGCAACAAAATTTTCAAGTGCCAGGGGATGGTGGAGCGTGGAATCAATGCTAGCCACACGATGCTCATGGAGTTCACTAACAACTACAAGCCTGATGCCAAGAACACCGAGGAGGCCATCTTCAAGCTATATGAGAAGACCGAGCACCTCCAAGCCCAAATCTATGACCTGCAAAACCAAAACTGTGAGTATGAATATAGATTCAAAAGAATGAGTTTGGCTGCAGATTCGAGGATTCCGGAGACTCGATCATCCTTCTATGATGGTGAACCTATGCCTTGGAAGATGGATGACAAGCCCGCATCATCAACAACACCTCCATCTTCTACACCGACAAAGGAGATATAATCACATGGGTATGGGCACTCCCCCTTGGCAACTGCCAAGCTTGGGGGAGGTGCCCCGATATCGTATCACAATCACAACTCTTATCTTTACCGTTTTTCTTAGTTCGATCCTATTAGTAGTATCTTGATATAGTAGAATAAAGTTTATGGCATGATCTAGTTTTGAGTTTTGCTTTATGATCTCTCTATGTAATCGAGTCCGTGAGCTATATATAATAAAGATTAGTGTTGAGTCAAGGGCTTGATTATTTTGCCATGATCTTGGGTGAATAAAAGAAAAGAGAAAAAGAATAAAAAGAAACAAAAAAGTTCATATTGACCTTATTGAGAGTAATGACTTCACATAGAAAGAGTATGATGATTAAAATTTGTTGGTAGTTGGCAAGCATAGCTTTGGTCATTGTTGCAATTAATAGGAAGTAATAAGGAAAGAGAGGTTTTCACATATAGATATATTATCATTGACATCTTTTATTATTGGGAGCACTCATTAAAATATGACATGCCAAAGAGTTGATGTTGGACAAGGAAGACAACGTAATGAGTTATGTATTTCTTATATCTGAGATAAAGTATGTTGTCATGGATCCTCTAAATTGTTGAGCTTGCCTTTCCCCCTCATGCTAGCCAAATTCTCAGCACCAAGTAGAAATACTACTTGTGCTTCCAAACACCCTTAAACCAGTTTTGCCATGAGAGTCCACCATATCTACCTAGATTGAGTAAGATCCTTCAAATAAGTTGTCATCGGTGCAAAGCAATAAAAATTGCTCTAAATATGTATGATTGATTGGTGTGGGAGAAATAAGCTTTATACGATCTTGTGATGTGGAAGTAATAAAAGCGACGGACTGCATAATAAAGGTTCATATTGCAAGGGGCAATATAAAGTGACGTTCTTTTGCATTGAGATTTTATATATCCAACCATAAAAGCGCATGGCAACCTCTGCTTCCCTCTGCGAAGGGTCTATCCTTTATTATTATCCTCTACCTTATGCAAGAGTCATGGTGATCTTCACCTTTTCTTTTTCATTTTATCCTTTGGCAAGCTCAGCATGTTGGAAAGAACATGATATATATATATATATATCTAATTGGATGTAGGGGAGCATGAACCACTATTGTTGACATTACCCTTGAGGTAAAAGGTTGTGGGGCAAAACTACAAGCCCCTATCTTTCTCTGTGTCCGATTAAAACTCCGTAACCACAAGTATTGCATGAGTGTTAGCAATTATGGAGGACTAAATGATAGTTGAGTATGTGGACTTGCTTTTTAGCTCTGACATAGACTCTTTCCGATGTTATGATAAATTGCAATTGCTTCAATGATTGAGATTATAGTTTGTTGGAGCCCAATAAGGTTTATGATTTATACTTTTGCATTGTGAATACATCATCACTTGAACATAAGTAATCATATGACAAAATCTATATATGTTGCTGTTATGAGAATAATCATGATGCCTTCATGCCCGTATTTTATTTTTTATCGATGCCTCTACCTCTAAACATGAGGACATATTTATTGTTATCGGCCTTTCGCTTGAGGACAAGCGAGGTCTAAGCTTGGGGGAGTTGATACGTCCATTCCGCATCATGCTTTTATATCGATATTTATCGCATTATGGACTGTTATTTCACTTTATGTCACAATACTTATGGCTATTCTCTCTTATTTTACAAGGTTTACATAAGGAGGGAGAATGCCGGCAGCTGGAATTCTGGTCCGGAAAAGGAGCAAATATTAGAGACCTATTCTGCGCAACTCCAAAAGTCCCGAAACTTCACGGAATGTCTTAAAAGAAATTAAGAAAATCCATGGCAAAGATGAAGGCCAGGGGGCCCACACCCTACTCACGAGGGTGGGGCATGCGCCCCCCCTAGGGCGCGCCCCCTACCTCATGGCCCCCCTGGTGGCTCTCCAACGCCCATCTTCTCCTATATGAGGTCTTTCGATGAGAAAAAAAGAAAAATGAACTTTTTAGGACGAGACTCCGCCGCCACGAGGCGGAACCTTGGCGGATCCAATCTAGAGCTCCGGCAGAGCTGTTCTGCCCGGGAAACTTCCCTCCGGGAGGGGGAAATCATCACCATCGTCATCACCAACGCTCCTCTCATCGAGAGAGGGCAATCTCCATCAACATCTTCACCAGCACCATCTCATCTCCAAACCCTAGTTCATCTCTTGTATCCAATTCTTGTCTCAAAGTCCGGGATTGGTGCTAGTAGGTTGCTAGTAGTGTTGATTACTCCTTGTAGTTGATGCTAGTTGGTTTAATTGGTGGAAGATCATATGTTCAGATCCTATATACATATTATTACCCCTCTGATTATGAACATGAATATGCTTTGTGAGTAATTACGTTCGTTCCTGAGGACAAGGGAGAAGTCTTGCTATGAGTAGTCATGTGAATTTGGTATTCGTTTGATATTTTGATAAGATGTATGTTGTCTAGCCTCTAGTGGTGTTATGTGAACGTCGACTACATAACACTTCACCATTATTTGGGCCTAGAGGAAGGCATTGGGAAGTAATAAGTAGATGATGGGTTGCTAGAGTGACAGAAGCTTAAACCCTAGTTTATGCGTTGCTTCGTAAGGGGCTGATTTGGATCCATATGTTTCATGCTATGGTTAGGTTTATCTCAATACTTTTGTTGTAGTTGCGGATGCTTGCAATAGAGGTTAATCATAAGTGGGATGCTTGTTCAAGTAAGAACAGCACCCAAGCACCGGTCCACCCACATATCAAATTATCAAAGTATCGAATGCGAATCATATGAACGTGATGAAAACTAGCTTGACGATATTCCCATGTGTTCTCGGGAGCGCTTTTCCTATTATAAGAGTTTGTTCCGGCTTGTCCTTTGCTACAAAAGGATTGGGCCACCTTGCTGCACTTTATTTACTTTTGTTACTTGTTGCTCGTTACAACCTATCTTATCACAAAACTATTTGTTAACACTTGTTTCAGTACTTGTAGAGAATACCTTGCTGAAAACCGCTTATCATTTCCTTCTGCTCCTCGTTGGGTTCGACACTCTTACTTATCGAAAGGACTACAATAGATCCCCTATACTTGTGGGTCATCAGCTCCTCGTATGTAGATACTTATGACAATGTATATATTATATAATAAACTGGAGCCTCAAATAAAGCGGGGTCTCTGTTCTTTTTACATCATGTGTGATCCTACAGGAGCTTCTACTGACAAAGCGGCGTTTAATTAACCCGGCCTATACGACCACACAGATATAAAGAAAATCACTAGGGGGCTTGGTCGTATCCGAACCATAGCTACACCTCTTGATTGGTTTAAAACCAAAAAGGGATATCACTAGGGGCCTTGGTTGTTTTCACACCATAGCTACACCTCTTGATAGGCTTCAAGCCAAAAGGAAATTATGTGGAACCAAAGAGAGACTGTTACATTAAGCACAACTCAAACATAGGTAACCACTGAGCACAACTCAAATATTACCTGGGGGCTCCTTGCTTCTCAAAGAACAACGAGCTTGCACCCTTGTAATAGGCTATCAAGCCAGGCTTGGAAGCCAGGTGTATTCACCTAAAACCCCGGGTTATCCTGCCTCTTTAAAGTAAGCCACTCCGTCCAGGTAAACCTGGTATGACCCATCGAACGTTTGACAAGTCAATCCCATGGACCCTGAACTTGTCAAAGTTAAAATGGTGATAGGTTAAAGATTGAGGTCCATCTTAAAAGGCTTTGCAAAATGGTTTAACTCAGCAGCCTAGCAGCCCATGAAAAGCCTCGATTTAGGGCCTGGCAGCCCATGAAAAGACTTGCATATTTCTTTTGTCTTTGCTGTTTTTGATGATAAGGGATTTATGAATATTTTTCTGATAAACCGGTGTTCATTACAACCCGGCATGACTTTCAACGCTTAGTTGCTAGTACATGATCAGTTTTTAAACCGGTAGCATATTGCTCCGGTCTGGTTTTGACTAGATGTCACCAGTATTATATGAACAAATCAACGGCTATAATAGCCCAATATGGTTTCTATATGAACCGGCAAGAGGGCAAGGAGTTATCAACACTCCGGATTGGTGTTGTTCACCTTTACCATACAAGCAGTTGTTCAGCCAACGAGGTATGTCACAGATATTATTTATTTTATCTGGTTAATACTAATCTTGGTTATTCATCCAAGTTATGTATATACTTTTGGGCATCATGAGCCGTCCAGTGGTAAACCACTAGGACGCTTTCAAGTTCTTGTATGCAGGAACACAAATCATAATGGACTATGCATAAATAGATCCCAAAAGTGAAACAAGTTTTCAAGGTATCAAGCAACCTAAACATGCTTGATGGCATGTCAGATAAAGGTGTTTTTGCTATCCTATTACAAGGCGTTTCAAAACGGCCCAAATTGAATAATTGTTTTCAAGACGTGGTAGACTGTAGCTGATAAACCGGTCGCCGGTTTAGGATCCTTCATTGGGACGGCTTGACGATTGAGGGTCATCTTGCGCAGTTACATCCTCTTCATCCCTCCCCAGACGCTGGAAATCAACCTCGACCAATCGATTCCGGTTAAAGCTTGAAACACGGCCTCTTCATGGATAAGGCTGGAGGGGTCAATGTCAGGAGCGTAAGTATGCTTATAGATTGGAGGCACAAGATCTTCAACATCATGGATCACAGCGGGCTGTCTCTTTCCCTCAGCATCATAAATTGGTTGGAAATGAGATAAATCTGTGTCCTCCACCAGTTTGCTTGCTATTGGCTGCATCTCCTTCATCAGCCTTCACAGATCGCCATTGTTGAAGTCTGAGCCATCTTCTTTCACGCCAGGATACCCCTTGATGATATCTGCCAGTTCAAGATCCGGAATCCATGCGTTGGCCCAAATTAGCGCGGTCAGTGCTCCTGATCTGGTGGCTGATATCTTCAGTTCATTGATCTGGGCAGGTAGCATGGCCAGCTTCTCAAGTGTTTCCTTTATCAACGATGGCGCCGGCTTTTTATAGGCTGCAGCGCAAATGGCACGTTGGGATCCAGAGAAGAGCTGTTCTATTAAGGTGTAAGCCGCTTTAAGTTTCATCCGCATATCAGAGCCCAGATGAGCAATGCGGGTCCCTGTCATGGTTCAGCGTCAGTAAACCGGCTATTGATAAGATCTTATGTATTAGACGAACTGCATGTGAGGGCACTTACCAAACACAGCAGAAGTCATGGCGTCAATCTGCCGCTTTAAGCCGGTCAGTTCTTCCACCACCGGTTTCAGGACTGCCTCTGCCTCTGCGTCCTCGGCCTTTTTTTTTTATCAAATTGGCCTTTTTTTGTTTCCCAATCAGCACACTCCTTGTTGAAGGTCTCTTTTAACTTCTCCATAGCTGCCAAAGCATTGGTCGGCTCTTCTTTGGCTTTGGAAGCCTCTGCTTGTTGAGACTTTACATTCTCTTGAAGGTCTACGGTTTGAGCATCCTTCTTATTCATCTCAGCCTACAAAGATGAGATATATCATTAAAATAGGTTATGAAGTACCAAGCGTATAACAAGTTATGCACTTTGTACTTGGGGGCTAATGTCTATTTGTTCTATCATCAACATATTTTTAACAAGTCTCAAGTGCAATGCAAGCATTATCCTTAACACTTGGGGGCTAATATACATCTGTTCAAAGCAGACGAATTGATTCAAGACCCGGTACCTCGCACAGTTAAACCGGCCCTTGGCGGCTACACAGGTGAAAAACTACAAGAATATAATGGTCACGTCTAATTTACTTCAAACGATCAGTTGGTATATGGAGGACAAGTTTGTAAAGGTTACTATTTTATAAAGTCCCGGTTTATGATTATCATCATAAACCGGCCCTTGGGGGCTACTTGGGTTGATGCTTGTACTTTGGATTTAAGAAAGGAAAGTGATAAAAATACCTCATAGCGCTCTTTCATCAAATTCACCAAACCGGCTTCATAATCACGGTTTGAGTGCAGACGGTTTAGAAAACCAGAGTGGAGTTCTTGAGCGCTGAGATGAGCGTAGCTTGACAAGTCAGTGCTCCATTTGCCTTTTTCCATGGCAGCATGCTCTTCCTTGGCACTATGTTGGGCCAAGATTACAGGATGGCCAGGAGAGGTGTGACCAATACCAGTAATGGTAACCTCGCCTTCTTTATCTCCAACAGCTTTTTCTGGAGTTGATGGAGTTTCAGTAGCTCTCACCGGATTAGCCCGGATTGGATCTGCTGGTTCACCATCAGGCGCAGCAGTATCAACTTCTGGTTGTTCATCGATATTGTGATCTTGAAGGGGTGGCTCATCAAAGGTAGCTTCAGGATTGGGACCCTTCGGTTCCATAGCTTGTTCCGGTTCAACTGTTCGCTCCGGGTCATGAGCTACCTGGTCTTCAGACGGATTATTCACCCGAGCCTTTTTGCTGGGTCTGGCCTTGGCTCTTAAAACAGAAAAGATGCGGAATTTAAGCATAGTATACAAAGTATGGAAACATTCAAAGAAGGGGTTTAAGTACTTACCCAGCTATAGTTTTGAGGGGTGGAAGTTGGGTTGCTGTGGACTCGCCAGAAGATGAGGGAGGTGTCACCTGATAATTTGAATCGGACGGATTAAGAGGTTGTTGGAAATAACCTGCCTTGGGATAAGAATCGTCAGAAGGAGGTGAGACCTCAGATTGGCGCTTTTGAACCGGGGTGTCAGGTAAACCGGTCGAGGTGACCTTTTGGCCGCTGTGCCGGGTTGTGCGGCGAGCCTCGTGCCTCTGCTTCTTCAAAATAGATGTTGGATCCAAGTGACCAAGAGGATGTGAAAAGCTTAATTTCCGGATCGCTTGATGGATTTTTTGTGTTGGCAGAGAGTCTGAATCGGAGGAAAGGACAATTACCTCTACATCGTCAGCTTGGCTGCCTTCCGGGCCCTCCTGATAAATATCATTGTTAATGAGATGCATAAAAAGGGAACCAAGTGAATCAAGTTCTACCTCAACTTTCGGTTCATCCACGTCGTCATCCAGTTCCATGCTGATACATTCAGCTGCCTTCCGCTTTGAGGTTTTCTTGACGGTTTTTGTTTTGGGGAGGGAAGGCTTTGCCACTTTTTTTGCAGGTTTCTTCTTCCAGAATGGATCATCACCCTGTTTATAAACAAGCAGAAGGATATTCATAGGTTGAACAGTTTAAAAAGATGTCAAAGGTGAAAAGGAAGGACAATACTTACATCAGGCGGTTTGTTTTTTTGCGTAAAAGGGGTTTAAGCCGGTTTGGCGGCAGACAGATTCCGATTCATTCAAAATCTTCTTGACACCCTTAGTGACTTCTTCATCAGTTAACTGAATGTTGATGTGACGTTGGGAGTCTTCTACTTCACCAGTGTACTCACACATTAAACTGGAGCGAAGACTTAATGGCAAGATGCTCTAGGACATCCAGCAACGTACAAAATCGACGCCTGATAAACCATTGGCCATAAAGGCTCGGAGCTCGGCGAGTTGAGGGGCATAAGAGGCCCGTTCCTGGGCACTTAGACGTTGCGACAGTGGATGAGTGTTGGAAAGCCGGTGGGCACGGTAACCCGGCAGAGGGTTATCGTCTTTAGGGGAAGTGTCTTTACAGTAGAACCAAGTTTGGTTCCACTCTTTGGGGTGACTGTGCATCTTGGCATGAGGGATTTCAACTTCTTTTCTTTCTTGAATAGAGACGCCACAAAGTTCAGTGTTGGGTCCGTCTACAAATTCAGTGCGCCGATTCAGATTGAAAAAATCCTGGAACAGCTCAGCAGTTGGTTCTTCTTGTAAGTACACTTCACAGAAGACTTGGAAGTTGCATATATTGGATACTGAGTTAGGTCCAATATCTTGAGGGTGGAGCTAGAAACTGGCAAGCACATCCCGGAAAAACTTTGACCCGGGCGGTTTGAAACCATGGCCTATGTGGTCAACAAATACCACTACCTCCCCCTGCTTAGGGGTAGGAGGATTCTCCGGTCCAGGAACTCACCACCGGATCTCATTCTTTTTTGGCAAGGTACCAATTCTGACCATTCCGTTAAGCTGCTCTTTGGTAACCCAGGAAGGAGCCTAGTTACAAGCGTAAAACTATTTGGCCATTGCAAGCGAAAAGATGAAAGGAAATACCGGTTTACAAATCATTCATGGTGATACATAAGATGCGACGGAATAAAGATATACAGGTATGTAAATTGCGTAAACCGGAGGCTGATACAATAATGAATGACAAGGCAATATCAGAACAAAGGTATACACATGATGTTAAACCGGAGTACAACAACGGAGGTAAAAAGGCTTGCCGGTTCACCAGGGGACTAATGGTATGTGATAGATTGCTTTTAGAAAGGTAAACCGCCTATGTGGTAAAGAGGATACATATCTAAAGTAAAAATGACTAAGTAAGGTAAAACAGATTTCACAAGGTTGCAGGGAAATTTTGGATCTATCGTAAGACATGAAATCAAAAAGATTTAGACCTAAAAGGGTTGGTCCCAAAGGAGTTCACGAAGGACCAGATCAGTTTTTATGCGCATAAGGGTTTGTTGTGGTAGCAGAAGATAAACCATTACACGGAATATATCAAGCTTGAGGTTTTTTATCCATGGACTAAGGAGGAACAGGGAAGAACATCACCGGAGCCCTGATGAACTTCGATGAACTACGAAGAACAAGGAAACCCTAGACAGATCTACAAAGAGGGAAAGGAAAAGACTTACAGTGACCGTTGAAGCAACGGAGGCACGTCGCAGCTCTCTGGTGCGACCAGGTTGATGCAGCGGCCAAGGAGAGGCAGAGGCGAAGCTTGGCAACGGCGGCGGCGCTCGGGTGCAGAGACGTCGCAAGGAGGAATAAGAAGCGAAGGAGGCGAAGGGGGAAAAGAGAATGGCCCTTGGGCCTATTTATAAGGTGAACCGATAAGCGACAAGTGCGTAAATCGAGGAGCTTAAAACGGATAGTTAATAAGGATGTCGCCTCGAGGTTGGACATTCATTAATGAAAGGTATCTTCGGCTTCAACAGATAGATGACGTCATGATGATTTATTATAGATCTAAAGGATGTCATCACGACGGTTTACCAGATTTATGCGAAGGTGCCAGGGCAAGGATTTTTTGAAGTATTGAAGATTCACATGAACAAGTTCAAATCAATCCGGGGCCTAATGTTGGGGATATGATTAATGGAGGTAAACCGGCTAGGAGTGGCCGGGTTAGCTCCATGAAGATAGAAGCCCATGAAAACATGAGGATGGTGGCGCTTTAAGAAGGCCCAAGGCCCAAAGGCGGGTTAAGGCCTATAGATGTAAACCGACTCTTTCATGTAACTTGTATTGTAAGTTAGAGGAATAGAGACCGAGATGGACACGTTTATGATCCGGCCTTGGGACTCTGTAAACCGGCGGGCGTTGACCTATGTATATAAAGGGACGACCCGGCAGCGGTTTAAGGACGACAGACAACAATTCGAGAGCCAGGCAAGCGGATTCGCTCCCTGGTCATCGAAACCCTATCAATACCAATCACAAACTAGACGTAGGCTTTACCTTCATTGAAGGGGACGGACTAGTATAAAATCCCTCGTGTCCCTTGTCTGGTTTAACCTCTTTAAGCTAACCCATAGCATGGCTCCACGACTAAGTCCTTTCACGAGGACATCTGCCGTGACAAACCCACGACAGGGAGCGAGCGGTTGGGGGGTGTCTAGCCCCTGCTCGCCCCTGTCTCTGCCCCTGTTAGTATGGAACTATTCGAGCATTCCTTAAACTTCAAGTGGGAGGTTATTATCGTCTATGTCCCTACAGACCATAGTAGGTCCGCATCCTTCCTCGAGGAGCTCCATCGGAAGGTCTCGGCAGCTACGCTTCCGGTGGTGGTTGGGCGCGATTTTAACCTCCTTTGGTTCGCGGAAGACAAGAGCAACTCGCACGTCAACTTTGCTCGCATGAAAATGTTTAATGACTGCATTGATGACCTTGGTCTTGATGACCCACAAGTATAGGGGATCTATCGTAGTCCTTTTGATAAGTAAGAGTGTCGAACCCAATGAGGAGCAGAAGGAAATGATAAGCAGTTTTCAGTAAGGTATTCTCTGCAAGCACTGAAATTATCGGTAACACATAGTTTTGTGATAAGGTAATTTGTAATGGGTAACAAGTAATAAAAGTAAATAAGGTGCAGCAAGATGGCCCAATCCTTTTTGTAGCAAAGTACAAGTTTGGACAAACTCATATGTAAAGGAAAACGCTCCCGAGGACACATGAGAATTATCCTCAAGCTAGTTTTCATCATGTTCATATGATTCACGTTCAGTACTTTGATAATTTGATATGTGGGTGGACCAGTGCTTGGGTGCTTCCCTTCCTTGTACAAGCATCCCACTTATGATTAACCTCTCTTGCAAGCATCCGCAACTACAGAAGAAGTATTAAGGTAAACCTAACCATAGCATGAAACATATGGACCCAAATCAACCCCTTAAGAAGCAACTCATAAACTAGGGTTTAAGCTTCTGTCACTCTAGCAACCCATCATCTACTTATTACTTCCCAATTCCTTCCCCTAGGCCCAAACAATGGTGAAGTGTCATGTAGTCGACGTTCACATGACACCACTAGAGGAGAGACAACATACATCTCATCAAAACATTAAACGAATACCAAATTCACATGACTACTTATAGCAAGACTTCTCCCATGTCCCCAGGAACAAACGTAACTACTCACAAATCATATTCATGTTCATAATCAGAGGGGTAGTAATATGCATAAAGGATCTGAACATATGATCTTCCACCGAATAAACCAACTAGCATCAACTACAAAGAGTAATCAACACTACTAGCAACCCACAGGTACCAATCTGAGGCTTTGGGACAAAGATTGGATACAAGAGATGAACTAGGGTTTGAGATGAGATGGTGATGGTGAAGATGTTGATGGAGATTGACCCCCTCCCTATGAGAGGATCGATGGTGATGACGATGGTGATGATTTCCCCCTCCCGGAGGGAAGTTTCCCCAGCAGAACAGCTCCGCTGGAGCCCTAGATTGGTTCCTCCAAGGTTCCGCCTTGTGGCAGCAGAGTTTCGTCCCGTGAGCTAGCTTATGATTTTTCCAGGGCAAAAGACCTCATATAGTAGAAGATGGGCACCGGAGGCCTGCCCTCGTGGATGGTGGGTGCCCCCCCTCTGGTACTTCCTTCGCCCAATATTTTTTATATATTTTGAAACATGCTCCCGTGAAGTTTCAAGACTTTTGGAGTTGTGCAGAATAGGTCTCTAATATTTGCTCCTTTTCCAGCCCAGAATTCCAGCTGCCGACAATACAGTTTATTTCGGATGTAAGAAAACATAACCCATTACGTTGTCTTCCATGTCCAACATCAACTCTTTAGCATGTCATATTTTAATGAGTGCTCACAATCATAAAAGATGTCCAAGATAGTATATTAATATGTGAAAACCTCTCTTTCTTTATTACTTATTAATAATTGCAATGATGACCAAAACTATGTTTGTTAACTTTCAACAACTTTTATTCATCATACTCTTTATATGTGAAGTCATTACTCTCCATAAGATCCATATGATATCTTTATTTCCTTTTATTCTTTCTCTTTTATTTCACTCAACACTAATCTTTATTATATAGCTCACGAACTCGATTACATAGAAGGATCATAAAGCAAAACTCAAAACTAGATCATACTAAAACTTTATTCTACTAGATCAAGATACTACCAAAAGGATCGAACTAAGAAAAACGGTAAAGATAAAAGTGTGATGGTGATACGATACCGGGGCACTCCCCCAAGCTTGGCAGTTGCCAAGGGGAGTGCCCATACCCATATGTTTATGTCTCCTTCCTCGGAGGTGCTGATGATGGAGTTGTTGATGATGTAGGCTTGTCGTCCATCTTCCAAGGCATAGGCTCACCATCATAGAAGGATGATCGAGTCTCCAGGATCCTCGAATCTGCAGCCAAACTCATCCTCTTGAAACTATATTCATACTCACAGTTTTGGTTTTCCAGGTCATAGATCTGGGCTTGGAGATGCTCAATTTTTTCGTGAAGCTTGAAGATGGTCTCTCCGATGTTTCTGGCATCTAGCTTGGCGGTGTTGGTGAACTCTGTGATCATTATGTGGTTGGTGTCGAGTCCATGCTCCACCATCTCCTGGCACTTCAAAACTTGTTGCTCCATTGCCTCGAGTCTTGTCTCCACGGTTCCGGTCCTCCTTGGTCCCTCAACATCACGGATGTGCAGCAACCCCTCACGCATCTCAATGGTTTGAGGGTGTTGCAGCACCTCCGCGAGGTAGGGGTTGATGACCTTCTCGAAGAACTTGTCCTTGGGGGCACTTGGAGACGTCATGGCAATCTAGATCTATTAGAAAAACAGCTCGAAACAAAGACAGAATATATTTGCATGGTACGGTGGTCAAAACCTCCAGGAGATTATATAATGAATTTTTACCGACCAAAAGAAGTATCATGCAAGAAAACGGAGTCCGGAGAGCACACGAGGTGCCCACGAGGCAGGGGGGCGCGCCCTCCACCCTCGTGGAAGCCCCGTGTCCTTCCCGGACTGCTTCTTATTTTCCTATTTTCTTAAATATTCCAAAACGGAGAAAAATTGCTATTAGAACTGTTTTGGAGTCGGTTTACTTACCGTACCTCATACCTATTACTTTTCGGAGTCTGAAATGTTCTGGAAAGTGTCCTTTATATATTCCTCCGGGGTTACGGTTTCAATAACATTAGTTTCAACATTTATGGGATTACTGAGATATAATGTTTGATTCTTTGACCGTTCACCACCCTCAGATTTGTGCCTTCGAAGTTGTTGATTTTTATGGCACCGGATCGATAGACCTCCTCGATGACGTAAGGACCTTCCCATTTTGAGAGGAGTTTTCCTGCAAAAAATCTTAAACGAGAGTTGTATAGCAAAACATAATCACCTACATTAAACTCAGGCTTTTGTATCCTTTTGTCATGCCATCTTTTAACTTTTTCTTTAAACGGTTTTGCATTCTCATAAGCCTGGGTTCTCCATTCATCAAGTGAGCTAATGTCAAAAAGCCTCTTCTCACCGGCAAGTTTGAAATCATAATTGAGCTCTTTAATGGCCCAATATGCCTCATGTTCTAGTTCAAGAGGTAAGTGACATGCTTTCCCATAAACCATTTTATACGGAGACATACCCATAGGATTTTTGTATGCAGTTCTATAAGCCCATAATGCATCATCAAGTTTCTTGGACCAATTCTTTCTAGATCTATTAACAATCTTTTGCAAAATTAATTTAAGCTCTCTATTACTCAGTTCTACTTGACCACTAGATTGTGGATGATATGGATATGCAATTCTATGATTAACATCATACTTAGCAAGCATTTTACGAAAAGCACCATGAATAAAATGTGAACCACCATCAGTCATTAAGTATCTAGGGACTCCAAATCTCAGAAAGATAACTTCTTTAAGCATCTTAATAGAGGTGTTATGATCAGCACTACTAGTTGGAATAGCTTCTACCCACTTAGTAACGTAATCAACAACAACTAAAATATGTGTATACCCATTAGAGGAAGGAAACAGTCCCCTATAATCAAAGCCCGAAACATCAAATGGTTCAATAACAAGTGAATAATTCATAGGCATTTCTTGATGTCTACTAATATTACCAATTCTTTGACATTCATCACAAGACAAGACAAACTTACGGGCATCCTTGAAGAGAGTAGGCCAATAAAAACCAGATTGCAATACCTTACGTGCAGTTCTGTCTCCAGCATGGTGTCCTCCATAAGCCTCGGAATGACACTTGCATAGGATCTGTTCCTGTTCATGCTCAGGCACACAACGTCTAACAATACCATCTACTCCTTCTTTATAAAGGTGTGGGTCATCCCAGAAGTAATGTATTAAATCATAGAAAACCTTTTTCTTTTGTTGGTATGTGAAACTAGGTGGTATAAATTTAGCAACAATGTAATTAGCATAATCAACATACCATGGAGCAGTACGAGAAGCATTTATGAAAGCTAATTGTTCATTAGGAAATCCATCATCAATAGGTAGTGGGTCATCAAGAACATTCTCTAACCTAGACAAGTTGTCTGCAACGGGGTTCTCACCTCCCTTTCTATCAACTATATGCAAATCAAATTCTTGTAGCAAGAGAACCCATCTAATAAGTCTAGGTTTAGCATCTTTCTTTTCCATAAGATATTTAATATCAGCATGATCAATGTGAACAATTACTTTAGAATCAACTATATAAGGTCTGACTTATCACAAGCAAATACAACTGCTAAAAATTCCTTTTTAGTAGTAGCACAATTTCTTTGGGCACTGTCTAGCGTTTTACTAGCATATTGGATAACATTTAATTTCTTATCAACTCTTTGTCCTAGAACAGCCCCTACAACATAATCACTAGCATCACACATAATTTCAAATGGTAAATTCCAATCAGGAGGCTGAACAATAGGTGCATAAATCAAAGCTTTCTTAAGTATTTCAAATGCTTCTACACAATCATCATCAAAGACAACAAGAACATCTTTTTGTAAGAGATTAGTCAGATGCCCAGAAATTTTAGGGAAGTCCTTAATGAACCTCCTATAAAAACCGGCATGACCAAGGAAACTTCTTATACCTTTAATGTACTTAGGACACGACATCTTTTCAATAGCATCAACCTTAGCTTTATCAACTTCAATACCTTTTTCAGAAATTTTATGCCCCAAGACAATACCTTCATTAACCATAAAGTGGCACTTCTCTCAATTCAAGACAAGATTAGTTTCTTCACATCTCTGCAAAACTCGATCAAGGTTGCTTAAGCAATCATCAAAAGAAGTTCCATATACAGAAAAATCATCCATGAATACCTCAATAATCTTTTCACAGAAGTCAGAGAATATAGCAGTCATACATCTTTGAAAGGTAGCAGGTGCATTGCATAAACCAAAAGGCATATGTCTATAGGCAAAGGTACTGAAAGGACAAGTAAAAGTGGTCTTTTCTTGATCCTCTTTTGACATAGGTGTTTGAGAGAAACCAGAATAACCATCTAGAAAGCAAAAATGTGTATGTTTGGATAATCTTTCTAGCATTTGATCAATAAAAAGGTAAAGGGTAATGATCCTTTTTAGTAGCTTTATTTAATTTGCAGAAATCAATTACCATTCTATAACATGTAACAATTCTTTGTGGGATCAATTCATCTTTATCATTAGGAACAATAGTAATACCTCCCTTTTTAGGGACACAATGGACATGACTTACCCACTGACTATCAACAACGGGATAAATTATACCTGCCTCCACAAGCTTTAGTATTTCTCTTCTTACCACTTCTTTCATCTTAGGATTTAACCGTCATTGGTGATCAATAACCGGTTTCGCGTTTTTCTCCAATTTTATTTTGTGCCGGCATAGAGTGGGACTAATGCCCTTAAGATCATAAAGAGTATATCCAATAGCAGCATGGTGCTTCTTCAGAGTTTTCAATAATTTCTTTTCTTCATGCTCTGAAAGGTTAGCACTAATAATAACATGATATATCTCTTTCTCATCAAGGTAAGCATATTTAAGAGTATCGGATAAAGGTTTAAGCTCAAACACGGGATCACCCTTGGGTGGAGGAGGATCCCCTAGGATTTCAATAGGCAAGTTGTGTTTCAAAATAGGTCCTTGTTTAAAGAATACTTCATCTATTTCCCTTCTTTCATTCATAAACATATCATTTTCATGGTCTGGCAAATATTGTTCTAAAGGATCACTAGGAGGCACGGGAATAGAAGAAAGACCAATAATTTCATCTTTACTAGGCAATTCTTTATCATGGGGTTGTCTACGAAATTTAGCAAAATTAAACTCATGAGACATATCCCCCAAACCAATAGTAACAACATCCTTTTTGCAATCTATCCTAGCATTAGCAGTATTCAAGAAGGGTCTACCAAATATAATGGGACAAAATTTATCTTGTGGGGAACCAAGAACAAGAAAATTAGCAGTATATTTAACTTTCCCACACAAGACTTCAACATCTCTAACAATCCCAACTGGTGAAATAGTGTCTCTATTGGAAAGCTTAATAGTAACATCAATCTCTTCTATCTCAGCAGGTGCAATATCATGCATAATTTCTATGTATAAGGAATGAGGTATTGCACTTGCACTAGCACCCATATCACATAAGCCATGATAGCAATGATCTCCTATTTTAACAGAAATAACAGGCATGCCTACAATAGGTCTATGTTTATTTTTAGTATCGGGTCTAGCAAATCTAGCAGCTTCATCACAGAAGTAAAGAACTGACGACCCACAAGTGTAGGGGATCTATTGTAGCTTTTCGATAAGTAAGAGTGTCGAACCCAATGAGGAGCAGAAGGAAATGATAAGCAGTTTTCAGTAAGGTATTCTCTGAAAGCACAGAAATTATCGGTAACAGATAGTTTTGTGATAAGGTAATTTGTAACGAGTAGCAAGTAATAAAAGTAAATAAGGTGGAGCAAGATGGCCCAATCCTTTTTGTAGCAAAGGACAAGCCTGGACAAACTCTTATATGATGTAAAGCGCTCCCGAGGACACATGGGAATTATCGTCAAGCTAGTTTTCATCATGATCATATGATTCGCGTTTGGTACTTTGATAATCTGATATGTGGGTGGACCGGTGCTTGGGTACTGTCCTTACTTGGACAAGCATACCACTTATGATTAACCCCTATTGCAAGCATCCGCAACTACAACAGAAGTATTAAGGTAAACCTAACCATAGCATGAAACATATGGATCCAAATCAGCCCCTTACGAAGCAATGCATAAACTAGGGTTTAAGCTTCTGTCACTCTAGCAACCCATCATCTACTTATTACTTCCCAATGCCTCCCTCTAGGCCCAAACAATGGTGAAGTGTCATGTAGTCGATGTTCACATGACACCACTAGAGGGATGACAACATACATCTCATCAAAATATCGAACGGATACCAAATTCACATGACTACTTATAGCAATACTTCTCCCATGTCCTCAGGAACAAACGTAACTACTCACAAAGCATATTCATGTTCATAATCAGAGGGGTATTAATATGGATAATGGATCTGAACATATGATCTTCCACCAAGTAAACCAACTAGCATCAACTACAAGGAGTAATCAACACTACTAGCAACCCACAGGTACCAATCTGAGGTTTGGATACAAAGATTGGATACAAGAGATGAACTAGGGTTTGAGAGGAGATGGTGCTGGTGAAGATGTTGATGGAGATTGATCCCCTCCCGATGAGAGGATCATTGGTGATGACGATGGTGATGATTTCCCCCTCCCGGAGGGAAGTTTCCCCGGCAGAACAGCTCCGCCAGAGCCCTAGATTGGTTCCGCCAAGGTTCCGCCTCGTGGCGGCGGAGTCTCGTCCCGAAAGCTTGATTATGATTTTTTCCTCAATGGAAGACTCCATATAGCAGAAGATGGGCATCGAAGGGCCACCAGGGGGCCCACGAGGCAGGGAGGCACGCCCAGGTGGGTAGGGCGCGCCCCCACCCTCGTGGCCAGGGTGTGGTCTCCCTCTGGAACTTCTTACGCTCAGTATTTTTTATATATTCTGGAAATAGCTTCCCTGAAGTTTCAGGACTTTTGGAGCTGTGCAGAATAGGTCTCTAATATTTGCTCCTTTTCCAGCCCTGAATCCCAGTTGCCAGCATTCTCCCTCTTTATGTAAACCTTGTAAAATAAGAGAGAATAGGCATAAGTATTGTGACATAATGTGTAATAACAGCCCATAATGCAATAAATATCGGTATAAAAGCATGATGCAAAATGGACGTATCAACTCCCCCAAGCTTAGACCTCGCTTGTCCTCAAGTGAAAGCCGAAATCGAAAAATATGTCCACATGTTTAGAGATAGAGGTGTCGATAAAAATAAAATACAGACATGAAGGCATCATGATCATTCTTAGAACAGCAATATATATATATTGTCATATAATCTCTTATGCTAAAGTAACAATTCAATCACAATTTCAAGTATGAATTATAAACTCCATTGAGAACCAAGAAACTCTAATCTCAGCCATTGAGGCAATTGCAATTTATCATAACATAGGAAAGAGTCAATATAAGACCTTTTCAGCAAGTCCACATACTCAACCATCTTTTAGTCTTTCACAATTGCTAACACTCACGCAATATTTATGGGTATGAAGTTTTAATCGGACACAGAGAAAGATAGGGGCTTATAGTTTTGCCTCCCAACGTTTTACCTCCAGGGTAATGTCAACTATAATAGTTCATGAAGACTCACATCCAATTAGCTATATATATTAGGATCTTTCCAACACACTGTGCTTGCCAAAGGATAAAATGTAAAAAGGAAAGGTGAAGATCACCATGACTCTTATGTAAGGTAGAAGATAAAAGTAAAAGATAGGCCCTTCGCAGAGGGAAGCCGAGGTTGTCATGCACTTATATGGTTGGACGCACGAAATCTTAATGCAAAAGAACGTCACTTTATATTGCCACTTGCGATATGGACCTTTATTATGAAGTCCGTCGCTTTTATTTCTTCCATATCACAAGATCGTATAAAGCTTATTTTCTCCGCACTAATAAGTCATACATATTTAGAGATAAATTTTTATTGCTTGCACCAATGACAACTTACTTGAAGGATCTTACTCAATCCATAGGTAGATATGGTGGACTCTCATGGCAAAACTGGGTTTAGGGATATTTGGAAGCACAAGTAGTATCTCTACTTGGTGCAAAGAAATTGGCTAGCATGAGAGGGAAAGGCAAGATCAACATGTTGGATGATCCATGCCAATATAATTTATCTCAGATGTAAGAAAACATAACCCATTACGTTGTCTTCCTTGTCCAACGTCAACTCTTAGCATGTCATACTTTAATGAGTGCTCACAATCATAAAAGATGTCCAAGATAGTATATTTATATGAGAACCTCTCTTTCTTTATTACTTCCTATTAATTGCAACGTTGACCAAAACTATGTTTGTCAACTCCCAACAACTTTTATTCATCATACTCTCTATATGTGAGCTCATTACTTCCCATAAGATCCATATGATCTCTTTGTTTCTTTTTATTCTTTCTCTTTTTATTTTCTTTCATTCCCTCAAGATCATAGCAAAATAATCAAGCCCTTGACTCAACACTAATCTTTATTATATAGCTCATGGACTCTATTACATAGAGGGATCATAAAGCAAAACTCACAACTAGATCATACTAAAACTTTATTCTACTAGATCAAGATATTACCAAAGGACCGAACTAAGAAAAACAGTAAAGATAAAAGTGATGGTGATATGATACCGGGGCACTCCCCCAAGCTTGGCAGTTGCCAAGGGGAGTGCCCATACCCAATGCTTAGTTCTTCTTTGTCGATGAAGAAGGTGTTGGTTTTGTTGATGGCGTAGGCTTCTTCCTTAGTTTGTGCTTGATGATAGCATTTTGATCCCTTAGATCATCGATCTCCTGCTCAAGGCTTAATATCTTTTTGCATAATTCCTGCTTGTTTTCTTGCAAGAGGCGAAAAGGGATAAACTCGATCTTAGGTTTCTTTACTCTATCAGGGAGGCTTGACTTTTTGAACTCCACATGCATGTCCCCAGGTTGAGGTAATGGAACTTCATCTTTGTCTGAGCTCGTCTCCTCTTTTCCCTTGGGTTCATAGTCCTCCTCTTCTTCCGTAGTCCAACCACAATGCTCCACGTCCCCATAGACCTTAGGATTTGCAAGGTAATCAGCCACATAGCTTTCTCCCTCCGAATCCTGGGATGACATGTTGCTCTAATCTACAGCAGGACAGCTCGAAACAAATACAAGAGATATTTGCGTGATACGATGGTCAAAACCTTAGGGAGATTATATAATGAATTTTTACCGACCAAAAGAAGTATCGTGCAAGAAAACAGAGTCCAGAGAGCACACGAGGTGCCCACGAGGCAGGGGGCGCGCCTCCCACCCTCGTGGAAGCCTCGTGTCCTTCCCGGACTTCTTCTTATTTTCCTATTTTTTAAATATTCCAAAACGGAGAAAAATCACCATTAGAACTGTTTTGGAGTCGGTTTACTTACCATACCACGTACCTATTCCTTTTCGGAGTCTGAAACGTTTCGGAAAGTGTCCCTTATGTATTCCTCCGGGGTTACAGTTTCAATAATATTGGTTTCAACATTTATGGGATTACCTGAGATATAATGTTTGATTCTTTGACCCTTCACCACCCTCGGATTTGTGCCTTCGAAGTTGTTGATTTTTATGGCACCGGAACGATAGACCTCCTCGATGACGTAAGGATCTTCCCATTTTGAGAGGAGTTTGCCTGCAGTTAGTCATAGAATTGCAATATCTTATGTGCAGTTCTATCTCCTGCATGGTGTCCTCCATAAGCCTCAGAGTAATTTTTATATGCAGTTCTATAGGCCCATAATGCATCATCAAGGTGCTTGCTAAGTATGACGTTAATCATAGAATTGCAATACCTTATGTGCAGTTCTATCTCCCGCATGGTGTCCTCCATAAGCCTCGGAGTGACACTTGCGTAGGATCTATTCCTGTTCATGCTCAGGTACACAATGTCTAATAACACCATCTACTCCTTTATAAAGATGTTGGTCATCCCAAAAGTAATATCTCAAATCATAGAAGAACTTTTTTCTTTTGCTGGTTGATAACCCACAAGTATAGGGGATCGCAACAGTTTTCGAGGGTAGAGTATTCAACCCAAATTTATTGATTCGACACAAGGGGAGCCAAAGAATATTCTCAAGTATTAGCAGCTGAGTTGTCAATTCAACCACACCTAGAAACTTAATATCTGCAGCAAAGTGTTCAGTAGCACAATAATATGATAGTAGTGATAACGGTAGCAAAAGGTAACAGTAGTAAAAGTAATGTTTTTGGTATTTTGTAGTGATGATAGGAATAGCAACGGAAAAGTAAATAAGCGAAGAACAATATATGGAAAGCTCGTAGGCAATGGATCGGTGATGGAGAATTATGCCGGATGCGGTTCATCATGTAACAGTCATAACCTAGGGTGACACAGAACTAGCTCCAGTTCATTGATATAACGTAGGCATGTATTCCGAATATAGTCATACGTGCTTATGGAAAAGAACTTGCATGACATCTTTTGTCCTACCCTCCCGTGGCAGCGGGGTCCTTACGGAAACTAAGGGATATTAAGGCCTCCTTTTAATAGAGAACTGGAACAAAGCATTAACACATGGTGAATACATGAACTCCTCAAACTACAGTCATCACCGGTAAGTTTCCCGATTATTGTCACTTTGGGGTTAACGGATCATAACACATAATAGGTGACTATAGACTTCCAAGATAGGATCCAGAACACTCATATATTGATGAAAACATAATAGGTTCAGATCTGAAATCATGGCACTCGGGCCCTAGTGACAAGCATTAAGCATAGCAAAGTCATAGCAACATCAATCTCAGAACATAGTGGACACTAGGGATCAAACCCTAACAAAACTAAATCGATTACATGATAGATCCCATCCAACCCATCAATGAGTGCGTGAGCATAAATGTAATGTCGGTGAGAAACACGCACTCCCCCAAGCTTACACTTTTGGCCTAAGTTGGTCTATGGCCACGGTTGGCCTGGCGGATATCCATAATAATAGTTGGGGTCGTACTGTGATGCAGAAGAGGAAGACTCTGATTGCCACTGGCTGACAATCATCTCCGGATCCCACTGATAATTAGACTGTCGTGAAGGATCAAATTGTGGTTCCGGCTCTGGATCCTCGGCTGGTGCAGGGTTCCGGTAGGCGTGAATAGCCGTCAATGGAACAAGGTACGTGCCTACAATCAAATCAATCAAAGAAGGAGCAGGCAAGGTAATAGTCTCAGGATGATGTTTATTAAAGAACAATTGATATTTAAGCTATCCTTCCCTATTCTTAACAATAAAATCATGTGCTACCATACTTTTATAATCTAAATAAACACGAGGCAACACCTTTTCTTCCTTCTCATAATGCCTAATATGTATGTTAAAATGTGCAGCTATGCGTGTAGCATAGATGCCTCCAAAGATGGGGCCCTTGGTACGGTTTAGACTTAACCGTTTGGCAATAATGCCGCCCATACTAAAAGAGTCACCGTATAAACCATGGTGCAAAATAATAATATCAGGGATACTCAGGTTTCCACAGTTTCGGCGACCAATTAAGCAGCGACTAGCAAATAATGCAAAATAACGTAAAACAGGAAAGTGAATGCTAGTGATTCGTGCATCGGAAACCTTCCTTGTTTCCCCTACAGTGATAGTGTCAATAAATCCCTCCACATCATCACGATGTGGTTCTTCTGTATTGCCCTCAAAAGGGACTAAACAAATCCGACAGAAATCATAAAGTGACATCTCCTTATGCTCATCATATAAATAAAACTCCACCGTAGGTGGTGAGCTCGTAGAATGGAAATGAAAGTTTTGCACAAAGGTATTTGTGAGCAAGAGATACTGATCGCATTGGTCGTGGAGGAAAGCGGTAAGGCCTGCAGTCTGAGCCAATTCATGAAAATCTTCATAAATCCCGGCCGCTCTCAAGAAATCCTCGGAAGGCCATTCACACGCCCGAACATCCGCGGTGCGAGGCAGATTATACTTAGGCTTCAGTGCCTTTTCCTTCGAGCTTTGGCTCGATGAGCCCTTCAAAAGTCTCCTCATCATTTTCTGAAAAATTCTGAAATTTTTAGTAACTTCAAAATAAAAGCAAACCAAACTGAATAATATTGATAGTAACTACTCCTACAAGTGCCTAGGGCCTATATCATGCATCAAAACTACTTGGAACCATATAAATTTGACATGCAAGCTCAAGAACAGGGTCACCTAAGTAGCAAAAATTTGCAATGAATAAAGCACTAGAACAAAAACTAATTGGACCAATGGAGGAGTCACATACCAAGGAACAATCTCCCCAAGCAGTTTTGTGAGAGGTGCTTTGAGCAAGGAGATCGAAAATGGTAGCAAAACGAGCTTGGACTCGGGTTTGAGCTGGTTATTCATGTTTGGGGGAGGAAGAAGGAGTGTATGGGTGCAGGAATAACTGGAGGAGGGCCACCGTGGGCCCACGAGGCAGGGCGCACGCTCTAAGGGTGTAGGCACGCCCTCCACCCTCGTGGGCAGGTGGTTGACCCCCTGGTGTGTTCTCAGTTCCATAAATCCTCAAATATTCTAGAAAAAATCATATTTAATTTTCAGGGCATTTGGAGAACTTTTATTTTCGAGGTATTTTTATATTGGACGGATAATCAGATAACAGATAAGAAAAATATTTATTTTTATTTTATTTAATATAAATAACAGAAAGTAAAAGTGGGGTACAGAAGGTTGTGCCTTCTAGTTTCATCCGTCTCATGATCATCAAAAGGAATCCACTAAGAAGGTTGATCAAGTCTTGTTAACGAACTCATTCCGAATAACATGGAACTAGAGAAATTTCGAATAACACTATGTTACCTCAAATGGGGATATGCACATCCCCAATAATAAGAATATCATATTTCTTCTTGATAGTAGGAAGAGGAAATTCAAAACCTCCAAATATAATCGATGGAATTTTTCTAATAGAATTGATACTATGAACTTGAGGTTGTTTCCTCGGAAAGTGTACCGTATGCTCATTACCATTAACATGAAAAGTGACATTGCCTTTAGTGCAATCAATAACAGCCCCTGCAGTATTCAAAAAGGGTCTTCCAAGAATAATAGACATACTATCATCCTCGGGAATATCAAGAATAACAAAGTCCGTTAAAATAGTAACGTTTGCAACTACAACAGGCACATCCTCACAAATACCGACATGTATAGCAGTTGATTTATCAGCCATTTGCAAAGATATTTCAGTAGGTGTCAACTTATTCAAATCAAGTCTACGACATAAAGAGAAAGGCATAACACTAACACTGGCTCCAAGATCACATAAAGCAGTTTTAACATAGTTTCTTTTAATAGAGCATGGTATAGTGGGTACTCCTGGATCTCCAAGTTTCTTTGGTATTCCACCCTTAAAAGTATAATTAGCAAGCATGGTGGAAATTTCAGCTTCCGGTATCTTTCTTTTATTTGTAATAATATCTTTCATGTACTTAGCATAAGGATTTGTTTTGAGCATATCCGTTAATCACATACGCAAAAAGATAGGTCTAATCATTTCAGCAAAGCGCTCAAAATCCTCATCATCCTTTTTCTTGGATGGTTTGGGAGGAAAAGGCATGGGTTTCTGAACCCAAGGCTCTCTTTCTTTTCCGTGTTTCCTAGCAACAAAATCTTTCTAATCATAACGTTGATTCTTTGATTGTGGGTTATCAAGATCAACAGCAGGTTCAATTTCTATATCATTATCATTACTAGGTTGAGCATCATCATAAACATTATCATTAGTTTCAGGTTCATTACCAGATTGAGTTTCAGCATCAGAAATAGAAATATCATTTGGATTCTCAGGTATTTCAACAATAGGATCACTAGAAGCATGCAAAGTCCTATCATTTTTCTTTTTCTTCTTTTTAGAAGAGCTAGGTGCATCTATATTAGTTCTCTGAGAATCTTGCTCAATTCTTTTAGGATGGCCTTCAGGATACAAAGGTTCCTTAGTCATTCTACCACTTCTAGTCATAACTCTAACAACATTATCATTATTCTTACTGTTCAATTCATTGAGCAAATCATTCTGAGCTTTAAGTACTTGTTCTACTTGAGTGCTAACCATAGAAGCATGTTTACTAATAAGTTTAAGTTCACCTTTAACATTAGCCATATAATCACCCAAGTGTCCAAGCATATTTGAATTGTATTTCAATTGTCTACCAAAATAAGCATTAAAATCTTCTTGCTTAGCCATAAATTTATCAAACTCATCTAAGCATGGGCTAGCAATTTTAGTAAATGGGATTACAACTTTATCATATCTATAGAGAGAATTTACCTTTACTACCTGTGTCGGGTTATCAAGACCATGAGTTTCTTAAATAGGAGAAGGATTAAGATTATGTGTTTCTTCAACAGGTGGTAAATTAAGACCATGTATTTCTTCAATAGGAGGTATATTCTTAACATCTTCAGCTTTAATACCCTTTTCTTTCATAGATTTCTTTACCTCTTGCATATCTTCAGGACTGGGAAATAGAATACCCCTCTTCTTTGGAGTTGGTTTAGGAATAGGCTCAGGAATTGGCTCCGGAGGTGTCCAATTATTTTCATTTGTCAACATATTATTCAATAGAATTTCAGCTTCATTCGGTGTTCTTTCCTTGAAAACAGAACCAACACAACTATCCAGGTAATCTCTGGAGGCATCGGTTAGTCCATTATAAAAGATATCAAGTATTTCATTTTTCTTAAGAGGATGATCAGGCAAAGCATTAAGTAATTGGAGAAGCCTCCCCCAAGCTTGTGGGAGACTCTCTTCTTCAATTTGCACAAAATTATATATATCCCTTAAAGCAGCTTGTTTCTTATGAGCAGGGAAATATTTAGCAGAGAAGTAATAAATCATATCCTGGGGACTACGCACACAACCAAGATCAAGAGAATTAAACCATATCTTAGCATCACCCTTTAATGAGAATGGAAATATTTTAAGGATATAAAAGTAGCGAGTTCTCTCATCTTTAGTGAACAGGGTAGCTATATCATTCAATTTAGTAAGATGTGCCACAACAGTTTCAGATTCATAACCATGAAAAGGATCAGATTCAACCAAAGTAATTATATCAGGATCAACAGAGAATTAATAATCCTTATCAATAAGAAAGATAGGTGAAGTAGCAAAAGAAGGGTCAGGTTTCATTCTATCATTTAGGGATTGCTTACTCCATTTAGCTAATAATTTTTTAAGTTCAGTTCTATTTCTGCAAGCTAAAATGGCTAAAGAAGCATCTTGATCAAAAACATAACCCTTAGGAATAGCAAGTGGTTCTTCATCATCACTTTCATCAGTATCATCAAATTCAATATTTTCAATCTCTCTAGCCCTAGCAAGTTGTTCATCAAGAAAATCACTAAGTGGCATAGTAGTATCAGACATAGAGGTAGTTTAATCATAAGTATCATGCATAGCAGAAGTGGCATCATCAATAACATGCGACATATCAGAACGAATAGTAGAAGTAGGTGTAGGTGTTGCAAACTTACTCGTAACAGAAGGTGAATCAAGTGCAGAGCTAGATGGTAGTTCCTTATCTCCCCTCGTAGTTGAGGGATAAATCTTGATTTTTGGATTTCTCAAGTTCTTCATAATGATAAGCAGATATATATCCCAAGTAACTCAAAGAATAGAGTTATGCTCCCCGGCAACAGCGCCAGAAAATGGTCTTGATAACCCACAAGTATAGGGGATCGCAACAGTTTTCGAGGGTAGAGTATTCAACCCAAATTTGTTGATTCGACACAAGGGGAGCCAAAGAATATTCTCAAGTATTAGCAGCTGAGTTGTCAATTCAACCACACCTGGAAACTTAATATCTGCAGCAAAGTGTTCAGTAGCACAGTAATATGATAGTAGTGATAACGGTAGCAAAAGGTAACAGTAGTAAAAGTAATGTTTTTGGTATTTTGTAGTGATGATAGCAATAGTAACGGAAAAGTAAATAAGCGAAGAACAATATATGGAAAGCTCGTATGCAATGGATCGGTGATGGAGAATTATGCCGGATGCGGTTCATCATGTAACAGTCATAACCTAGGGTGACACAGAACTAGCTCCAGTTCATTGATATAATGTAGGCATGTATTCCGAATATAGTCATACGTGCTTATGGAAAAGAACTTGCATGGCATCTTTTGTCCTACCCTCCCGTGGCAGCAGGGTCCTTTTAATAGAGAACCGGAACAAAGCATTAACACCTGGTGAATACATGAACTCCTCAAACTACGGTCATCACCGGTAAGTATCCCGATTATTGTCCCTTCGGGGTTAATGGATCATAACACATAATAGGTGACTATAGACTTGCAAGATAGGATCCAGAACACTCATATATTGATGAAAACATAATAGGTTCAGATCTGAAATCATGGCACTCGGGCCCTAGTGACAAGCATTAAGCATAGCAAAGTCATAGCAACATCAATCTCAGAACATAGTGGACACTAGGGATCAAACCCTAACAAAACTAACTCGATTACATGATAGATCCCATCCAACCCATCACCGTCCAGCAAGCCTATGATGGAATTACTCACGCACGACGGTGAGCATCATGAAATTGGTGATGGAGGATGGTTGGTGAGGACGATGACAACGGATTCCCCTCTCCGGAGCCCCGAACAGACTCCAGATCAGCCCTCCCGAGAGGTTTTAGGGCTTAGCGGCGGCTCCGTATCGTAAAACGCGATGATTTCTTCTCTCTGATTTTTCTCTCCCTGAAACTCAATATATGGAGGTGGAGTTGGAGTCGGAGAGGCAACAGGGGGCCCACGAGGTAGGGGGGCGCCCCCTAGGGGGGCAGGCGCGCCTCCCACCCTCGTGGCAAGGTGGTGGGCCCCCTAGCCTTTATCTTTGGCAGGTATTTTTCTTATTTTCTGAAAAGTGTCTCCGTGAAGTTTCAGATCATTCCGAGAACGTTTGCTCTTGCACATAAATAACACCATGGTAGTTCTGCTGAAAACAGCGTCAGTCCGGGTTAGTTCCATTGAAATCATGCAAGTTAGAGTCCAAAACAAGGGCAAAAGTGTTTGGAAAAGTAGATACGTTGGAGACGTATCACTGGTATGTGAAACTAGGTGGTATAAATTTAGCAACAATATAATTAGCATAATCAGCATACCATGGAGCAGTACGAGAAGCATTTATGACATTTAATTGTTCATCAGGAAAGCTATCATCAATAGGTCGTGGGTCATCAAGAACATTCTCTGACCTAGACAAGTTGTCTGCAACGGGGTTCTTAGCTCCCTTTCTATCAATAATATGTCAATCAAATTCTTGTAGTAGAAGAACCCATCTAATAAGTCTAGGTTTAGCATCTTTCTTTTCCATAAGATATTTAATAGCAACATGATCAGTATGAATAGTTACTTTAGAATCAACAATATAAGGTCTAAACTTATCACAAGCAGATACAACTGCTAAGAATTCCTTTTCAGTGGTAGCATAATTTCTCTGGGCATTGTCTAGAGTTTTACTAGCATATTGAATAACATTTAATTTCTTATCAACTCTTTGCCCTAGAATAGCACCTACAACATAATCACTAGCATCACACATAATTTCAAAGGGTAAATTCCAATCATGTGGCTGAACAATAGGTGCAGAAATCAATGGTTTCTTAAGTATTTCAAATTCTTCTACGCAATCATCATCAAAGACAAAAGGAATATCTTTTTGTAATAGATTAGTCAGAGGCCGAGAAATGTTTGAGAAGTCCTTAATGAACCTCCTATAAAAACCGGTGTGACCGAGGAAGCTTCTTATACCTTTAATGTCCTTGGGATATGGCATCTTTTCAATAGCATCAACTTTAGCTTTGTCAAGTTCAATACCTCTTTCAGAAATTTTATGCCCCAAGACAATACCTTCATTAAGCATAAAGTGGCATTCCTCCCAATTCAAGACAAGATTAGTTTCTTCACATCTCTGCAAAACTCGATCAAGGTTGCTTAAGCAATCATCAAAAGAGGATCCATAAACGAAGAAATCATCCATGAAAACCTCACATATCTTTTCACAAAAGTCAGAGAATATAGCCAACATGCATCTTTGAAATGTAGCAGGTGCATTACATAAACCAAAAGGCATACATCTATAAGCAAAAGTACCGAAAGTGTCATGGAATTGTCACGAGTAGATGTCCTAGTTAAAGGACTTAGTCATGGAGCCATCACAACTAGGAAGCTTAAAGGGGTTAATCGGGACAAAGGACACGAGAGGTTTATACTGATTCGGCCCCTTGCGGTGAAGGTAAAGCCTAGTCCAGTTGTTGTGGTATTGCTAGGTTTCGATGACCAAGGAGCAAAATACGCTGGCTTGGCTCTCGATCTATCGTTTCTTGCCCTAAGCCGCCGCCGGGTCGTCCCCTTATATACACGGGTTGACGCCTAGCGGCCTACAGAGTCCCAACCGGCTCATACAACGTGTCCGACTCGGTAACTTCTTTTACATGCCTTACTTTACAAGTCTTACTCATACATGGCAGTTTACAATTATGGGCCTTAAGCCGCCTCTGGGCTTGGGCCTGCTACAAGTCTTATAATGAACCGTCACCTTGTATACTCGTCCGCCTTCTTCGAGTAACCCGCCATTAAGATTGACCTGGCCCCTTCTGGGCAGGTCATACCTAGTAGTCATATCCCCAACATTAGGCCCCAGGTTGATTGGAACTTTGTTCTTATCAATCTCTAACACTTAGACGAAATCCATATTCCGCTGTTTGTAAAAGCTCTATAACCCGCCATGACGTCATCTTCAGAAAATCTGGAAATCTGCCTTGATGTCATCTTTAACGGATCCTTATCTTTAAATGTTTTCCGATAATCAAGGCGTCCATTTAGCTGGATAATCATTACTTTGGTCTCCCTCGATTTTCACACCTGCCCGTTCACCTATTTCCTTAAAATAGGCATGGCTGGTCCTTCTTCTTTCTTCTTATTCCTTCTCTCGCCACCTCTCTGCCTCTCGAGCTCCGTCGCCGCCGTAGTGCTCACTGTCGTCCTCAACGTTGGCTGCTGCATCACCCTGAGCTCGTCCAGAAAAACGGCGGCGATCCTCCGCAGTAGCTCCGCATCCGTAAGCTCTTGCTTTTTCACCCCTTAGATCTGCATTAGGGTTCGTGAGTTTTCTTTCTTGTGTTCTTCGCTATTCGTCATAGATTCCTTGCAACTTCTCCACCGCACCCTCTTTTGATCTAAAATAAGTGTAGAACCTATGTGGTAGTTGTTTTACATCCATTTTAGATGCTAGCAGATCCCTTTCTCTTGTACAAATGCCTCTTTAGAACTGACGAACTCCTCTGCGCTGGTTTTTTAGGTCTAAATTTATTTTTCTTTTCTGAACCATCTTGATCCAGAATAATAGCAATAGCTTGGGAAACTTGTTTGTCTCAGCACTTAGCCAATTTTGTTTCTGGCAATCTTCGAATATCTTTAGTCATGGCGGCCTATCACGCCGGCTCACTTTTCCTTTATATGTCATTAGCCCTTACTTAAGCCGCCATTACTCATCTGTACTATCATCATTTAAACTGTAATTCCACTAATAAATTGAACGACACATGATAACCCACAAGTATAGGGGATTGCAACAGTTTTCGATGGTAGAGTATTCAACCCAAATTTATTGATTCAACACAAGGGGAGCCAAAGAATATTCTCAAGTATTAGCAGCTGAGTTGTCAATTCAACCACACCTGGAAACTTAATATCTGCAGCAAAGTATTTAGTAGCAAAGTAATATGATAGTAGTGGTAACGATAGCAAAGGTAATAGTAGCAAAAGTAGTGTTTTTGGTATTTTGTAGTGATTGTAACAATAGCAACGGAAAAGTAAATAAGCGAAGAACAATATATGGAAAGCTTGTAGGCAATGGATCGGTGATAGAGAATTATGCCGGATGCGGTTCATCATGTAACAGTCATAACCTAGGGTGAAACAGAACTAGCTCCAATTCATCAATGTAATGTAGGCATGTATTTTGAATACAGTCATACATGCTTATGGAAAAGAACTTGCATGGCATCTTTTGTTCTACCCTCCCGTGGCAGCGGGGTCCTAGAGGAAACTAAGGGATATTAAGGCCTGCTTTTAATAGAGTACCGGACCAAAGCATTAACACATAGTGAATACATGAACTCCTCAAACTACGGTCATCACCGAGAGTGGTCCCGATTATTGTCACTTCGGGGTTGCCGGATCATAACACATAGTAGGTGACTATAGACTTGCAAGATAGGATCAAGAACTCTCATATATTAATGAAAACATAATAGGTTCAGATCTGAAATCATGGCACTCGGGCCCTAGTGACAAGCATTAAGCATAGCAAAGTCATAGCAACATCAATCTCAGAAAATAGTGGATACTAGGGATCAAACCCTAACAAAACTAACTCGATTACATGATAGATCTCATCCAACCCATCACCGTCCAGCAAGCCTATGATATAATTACTCACGCACGGCGGCGAGCATCATGAAATTGGTGATGGAGGATGGTTGATGATAACGATGGCGACAAAGTCCCCTCTCTGGAGCCCCGAACAGACTCCAGATCAGCCCTCCCGAGAGGTTTTAGGGCTTGGCGGCGGCTCCGTATCGTAAAACGCGATGAATTCTTCTCTATTATTTTTTTCTCCCCGAAAGAAAATATATAGAGTTGGAGTTGAGGTCGGAGGAGCTCCAGGGGGCCCACAAGGTAGGGGGCGCGCCTTGGGAGGGGGGGGGGCAAGCGCGCCCCCCACCCTCATGGATAGGGTGTGGGCCCCCTGGTCTTCATCTTTTGCAAGGATTTTTTTATTATTTCCAAATAGACGTTCCGTGAAGTTTCAGGTCATTCTGAGAACTTTTGTTTCTGCACATAAATAAAACCATGGCAATTCTGCTGAAAACAACGCCAGTCCGGGTTAGTTCCATTCAAATCATGCAAGTTAGATTCCAAAACAAGGGCAAAAGTGTTCGGAAAAGTAGATACGACGGAGATGTATCAGCACATTACTTTCTTTTCAGTTTGCCTTTTTCTCATCATGCCGTCAAAAGCGCCAACGGTCTGCAACTAGGTTCTTTCCACAGTCACTAAGGACACCTTGAAAGATTTTTTCATGATCGGATATTTTCCAGTGAAGACTATTATGTATTATCGTGTTCCTGACCCGGCCAAAGAACGGCCTCAGCCCAAAGACGGTGAAGTTATCGTTTTTTTACTGACCACATGAATCGGGGCTTCTCACCACCCGGCTCAAAGTTCTTCTGAGACATTCTACATTTTTTCAAGCTTCATCGACAAGACCTGTGAAGTATATCTCCAAGAAGAACCGACTATGGAGCTCTTCAGAGAGTACTTTTATTTGAATCGCCAGAATGAATGCACCAACGGTCCTAGCTTGGAACTTGGCAGAATCTTGATTCAGCACCGACAGGGTGCTGTCTTTCCTTTAGTAGTCTTACCAATCCATCCCAAAGATTGGAACCAAACTTGGTTCTATTGTCAAGACACGTCACTAGCTGATGAAAAACCACTGCTGGGTTATCACGCAGAGCGTCTTGATTCTAAGTTTGTGCTCCCTGACAAGCTTACTGCTGCTGAACGCAAGAAGCTTATCCCATCTATCAAAAGGATTCAAGCTTTATTGGGAAACAACTTAACTGGAGTTGACCTTATCCGTTGCTGGATCGCATGGCGGGTCATCCCTCTAAGCCGCCGATCCAAGTTGATGTATAAATATGGCGGAGGCCCAGATGATTCTCTACGTCATAGTTCTATACAACTAACTGAAGAGGACATTGTTGCAATGTCAACCATCCTCGTGAACGGCAAATACGAGGACTGCAGTAAGGTTGGATTAAACCCCTTCTGCAAACTTAACCCGGCACCAAAGGTGAACCCCCTTGACCTCCTTTTTTCTTCAACAGTTAAATACTTGCATGGCTTTTTAACCTGTTATTTGCTTTACATGCCAAATCTGACTTTTGGAAGGCCAAATATGATCATGAAGCTGCCAAGAAGGCTAGAGCCGCTGCCATAGCCGCCAGGAAGATGACCCGGAAGCCCAATAAGAAGAGGACTGCATCTGACATGTTCCAGCTGGATGATGTTTCTGAGTCGGAGGTAGCCCTTGACTCCCTTAGCCAGTTTTTTAACAACCTTATTGACACTGACTATTTTCAGGACGACACGGGGGCCAGCCAGGCCGTAGAAGAAGAGGTAACTATTTCCTCTGACTGAGCCCCTTTGCCAAGACAGAAACTTCGATTGGTAACCCAGAAAGTAAGGTTTTCGCACCCTTATTTTCTTTTGAAAAAGCAGCAACATGAGAGCTGCCGTCAAGCCCGGACTAATGACGACAATGAACCGCCCTCCGACTTACAAAAAACTCCTCGAAAATGCTAGAATGAGGTTTCTTTCACCTTTGTCTTTTGCTTTTATCAATGAATCTATTTCCTTACTCTCTTAACTTTATTTTACCTTTGCAGGAGGTTTCTCGCTCTTCTGGCGACTCATCACAAACTCAATTTCCAGCTTTCAAGACTGCCCCTGGGTAAGGAAAATCATCTTTCTTCTGAATCTTTAAAACTGCATCATTATACTAACTGTCTCATAAAATCTTTCTTAGCGGTCAAGCAAAGTCCAAGAAAGCCAAGGTGACTAAACCGACAGAAAACCCGAAAGATCCTGCACCTGAACCGGCAATACCAACTCCTCCTGATCAATCTGAAGCACCAGAAGACCTGGCTGTCAACGCTCAATCGGACCCTCCTGAGCCATCAGTTGATGAGACCATTCTTAATCCGTCTACCACTGAGCCATCTAGCTCAGCTGACCCGCCAACGACTTCTGACAATGATGTCTTAATTAATGATAGTCGATTTGTTGAGCCGGGCAACCCAACTGTACTGGCCCGGCACTCTACTAAACAAGAGGCTTTAGAGAGGCAGAAGGTACGGTTTGACGTCTATCATTATGCTCACCTGAACGTTAGTGACGTGCTGTCTGGATACCTCAGCATGTGCATTCTAGCCGTGACTCGGAAGTTGAGATGGTCAAGCAACTGCAGCTGAAATATGAGGTACGTTCGCCGGCTTTCACTAGCTTATATATGCTCTGCCAGCCCCCAAGTCTCCGGATTATGATGAACCTGAATGATCTGTAGACTTATGATATAGGTTGATGCTCTGTCTTAGATTTTCCTTAAGTCTAGCATAAATTTCACCTGTAGTCCCCAAGGGCCGGCTCAATTTATCACGAATGAGCCGGTACTTAACTTCATAACTGTCTTGAATCAGCCGAAACAAATAGTGTGATCTGGCTCAACATGAAAACACTTTCTTAATATCATGCATTAGCCCCCAAGTGCCAAGCGTTGTTACTTGTAAAAACACTTTGGACTTTAATCATAGAAGAGCCATTTCACATTTTAGAAATTGCTTTGGCCGACATTAGCCCCCAAGTGCCGAGTGGTGTTGCGTTGCAAAGCACTTGGGACTTTAATTATGATAACCTTTATTGAAATACATTTTAACACACCTGTGTATGTTTGCAGACCGCCTTGACTAAATTGGTGTCTCAATTGACTGATGCAAAGACCCGGCTGGCGGATCAAGAGCCGGAGATAAAGAACGATGACTCCAAACTCCAGTTGAGCCTCTCTGAAGCTGAAAAACTAAAGACCAGTTTTGATGCGGAGAAGAAATGCTGGGCCGATGAAAAAACCTTGCTAACACAGCGCGCTGAGACAGCGGAGGCGGCTCTCAAGGAGGTTACCATGTAGCTCACCGGCTTAAAAACCGTGTGTCCCAGATGGTCTCCGCAATCTTTGGTGAGTTATTTACCTATAGTTACTTACACTCTATATTTGTCAGAAGTATAAGCCGCCTTCTTAACCTTTGAAAACACCCGCAGGTCCCTGGAGCAACAATCTGAGCCAAAACAGTTTAATAAAACTCAAGGCGGTTTACACCCTGGTGGAGCAGCTGTACACTGAGCTCAACGGGCGCTTGCCGTTATATCCCCAGCCAACCAAGGACCAAACTTCTTAAGTGACGTCTTGAAGAAATTGTCAATCTTACCCGCCAGATTCCAAGAGGTCAAGCGGTCTTGCGCAAGAGCTGGAGCCCTAACCGTACTGAGCCGTTCCAAAGCCTGGGTACCGGAACTTGACCTGACGGATGTAGCCAAGGGGTATCCCCCTTTGAAAGAAGATGGACTCCGTTTGATCAAGACGATTTCGTTGCTTGTGTGAGGGAAGTTCGTCCTCATGCTACCATCCTTGGCGAGGAAACCAAGATTGATAAATATCAGCCAGGTTTTGATGTTGAAAATAGGAAGATGGCGACTCTGTCGGTGTCAAAACCGGCGGATCTCGGGTAGGGGGTCCCGAACTTTGCATCTAAGGCGGATGGTAACAGGAGGCAGGGGACACGATGTTTACCCAGGTTCGGGCCCTCTTGAAGGAGGTAATACCGTACGTCCTGCTTGATTGTTCTTGATGATATGAGTATTACAAGAGTTGATCTACCACGAGATCGTAGAGGCTAAACCCTAGAAGCTATCCTATGGTATGATTGTATGTTGTCCTACGGACTAAACCCTCCGGTTTATATAGGCACCGGAGGGGGCTAGGGTTACACAGAGTCGGTTACAAGGGAGGAGATCTACACATCCGTATTGCCTAGCTTGCCTTACATGCCAAGGAGAGTCCCATCCGGACACGGGACAAAGTCTTCAATCTTGTATCTTCATAGTCCAACAGTCCGGCCAAAGGATATAGTCCGGCTGTCCGGAGACCCCCTAATCTAGGACTCCCTCAGTAGCCCCTGAACCAGGCTTCAATGACAATGAGTCCGATGCGCAGTATTGTCTTCGGCATTGCAAGGCGGGTTCCTCCACCGAATACTCCATGGAAGATTTTGAACACAAGGATAGTGTCCGGCTCTGCAAAACAAGTGCCATAGACCACCATGGAGAAAATAATATTTCCGCAAATCCAACCTGCTGATACCTTTCGACAGCATGACATCATGTCACGGCCCGGTCTTTATTCGAACCGTTTGTCCCAACCAGCACCACACATATTGCGAGGCAGTTTTCTCGACACGTCTTGTCAAAGCAGGGATCGTGTCCCCCTTATTACGGGATTCTCATCAATACGGACGCGGGTAACCCAAGCACGCCATCACTTATGGCGCTTGGGGAATAAGAGGTTTTACCAAGCGAGGGGGGAGGCGCATCGCCTCTTCCGCCCTTATAAAGGGACTAGAATTCACCCTCTTCACCCATACCTTCTTCCCAACTCATTCCATTCTGCTCAGGCTCCAACGCGCGAGCGTTCACCTCCTCTACCCACAAGAGGTCTTCCAAAGATGTCTGGATCCGGAGCAGGAGGCAAATGGATGGCCTCTACCGTCCGAGAGAAGGATATCAAATAGCTTCGGGGGGCCGGGTATCTGGCCAAGAAAATCGGCCACCGTCTCCCGACGGCAGGACAGATCATCCCCACTCCGGAACCCCACGAGAGGGTTGTATTCCTCCCTCACTTCATCCGCGGGCTAGGATTTCCCCTCCACCCATTCGTTCGCGGTATCATGTACTATTATGGGATCAGTCTTCATGATCTGTCACCTAATTCCTTCCTCAACATCTCGACATTCATCGTTGTGTGCAAGGCTTTTCTCCACGTTTCGCCACACTTCGGTTTATGGCTAAAGGTCTTTAATGTGAAGCCCAAGGTGGTGGGCGGCGAGCACGCCGAGTGCGGTGGCGCTATGGTGAGCAAAAGGCCCAACATCATATGGCCAACACGAACCTTTAATGATTCTGTCAAGGAGTGGCAACAACAGTGGTTTTACATCACTGAGCCGAGTGGCAAGGAGCGGGCCGCTTCTCCCGAGTTTCGATCTAGCGCCCCTCTGCAGCTTACGTCCTGGGCCAAGAAAGGACTGGATTGGTCCTCGTCCAACGAACTGTCGGTGCTCCAGACGCGCATTAAAGATATGGGAGATAAGAACATTGAACTCGTCGACGCAGTCCAGGTGATGTTAGTCCACCGGATACTGCCTTGTCAACACCGGACTCGCAATCTATGGGAGTTTGATCCATCCAGGCACCAAACCTTGCGAAGGCTCTTCGGCTCATCGCACGAGGACATTTGGAAGGTGCTTTTTAAGTCCAGCAAATCATGGCAGGACTCCGCCGAAGACCGCAGGTACCAACTATCCCGCCCTGCAAGTTCGGTGAGTTTATCAAACTTTTCCATCCGCATGACCCAATGGACGCGCTTGACGCGTGTTTATTCAACTTTCCCAGAGCTGGACGAAGAAGGCGGAGTGGATCCATTGTCCGCCCCTACTGCCCGAAGACCCGGCCATCCCACTTCTGACGAAGATGTTGGTCCCGGCGCCTTACAAGGTGCCGAAGAAGACGGTCGAGAAGGAGGCTAAAAAGACCTAGGGAGGCCTTCGTCGTCCCGGCACTTCGGGCACAATACCCGAAGGCTCTGATGCCCATTCCGCCTTCGAAGAGGACGAAAAGGAGGAGGGAGATGAATCCCCTGCGGAGGGAGGAAGGAAGAGGACGACCTCCGCATACTTGGAAGTCGAACTACCTGAAAGAGGAAAGATTCCTCGTCAAGAGGAGTCTCCCTCCGCCGCCGACAGCGGCCCGACATGGGATCCCAGGGCCCAGCCCCTGGTGAACTCGTGAGTATATAAAATCCGAATACATTTAAGCGTCTGGACTCATCGTGGCTTAGTATTTTAACTTAAGCCGTATATTTCTTGTAGTCCGGCGAGGTCCCGTACCGAACAATCCTCATCGGAGGACCTGGTGAGCTCAAACGCTGTGGAGAGCGGGACGCCCCCGAAGGACCCTTTCTCCAAACATGTGCCAAACACCGAGGCCTCGTCCCAAAAGGACCCCGGCCAAGGAGAAAAGGAAAAAACCGTGAAGGCGGCGCCTGGAGGTCAAACCGCAGGGGCCGGAGACGTGGGAAAAAAGATTCCGCCGGCAACCTCTGTCCATATAGAAGTGTTGGATGCTTTGTTGGTGGCGCTACGAGATGCCTCCATCGTTGATTAACACCGTGCCCTAATAGGCACGATGATTGAGAAAATTCAATCGACCGAGAGTGGACTGAATGAAGCCTGTATCAGTCTTATAAAAGGCTTTGAGGTATGTTATATGAGTTATCGAGGAGTGTCATAGTATAGATAGTAGCCTCTGATACACTGTTCGGTGAAACAAAGAACCGGACAGGGGATCAAATTCATGATCTCAGGAAGACTCACTAAATGACATTGATTTCTCTCCTATTTCAAGCAGATACCTGTAGCGGCTGCTGCCTCTCGCGCTATGGAGATCGCCGGACTGAATCAAAGTCTGGAGCGGGCCAGAGAAGAAATTGGCCGATTGCAAATGCAGTTGAGGGATAAACAAGGTATGCATCAGTATTATGTGTGTTTATTGCGAGATAAATGTTCAGTATGAAATAAGCCGCATAATTTGTGCTAGAAGTTATGACCGAAGTCGAGGCCCTCAAAAGGGCCGTTGCCGAGGCCGAGAAAAAGGTGGCCATGGAGCGGGCTCTTCGTGAGAAACACGAAGCCATAGTTATTAGAGCTGAGTAGGGGCTGCAAGAGGCCATAAGTAAATGCGAGGCCTTGGAGCAGAGTTTAACAGAGAAAGAGTCCGAACTCACCAAGGTGCGCCAAGCTACGTGCGACGCCCAGGTGTCTGTGGGAATGACACCTATGGGATCACAAGAATCCCTACTGTGGTTAGCGGGGAGCGGGGGTCATGAGAAGAGCGGATCAAACAGATAGCACACGGTTCGTTTATCCAGGTTCGGGCCGCGAGGATGTGTAAAACCCTACTCCTGCTTTGGTGGATTGTATATCTGTGTTCTTGAGCTAGCTATGGGGCGTTAGGAGCTCCAAAAAGCCGAATCCTTCCTCTGGTCGCCTCGGGCCTCTTTTTATAGAAAAAGGGGTTGCCACAGTGGCACACAAGAGGTGGAAAGGGTACAGTGCTGCGAGGTTATCCCTCGCATCACATGACAAGGTGCATCTAATGCGTCTTGCTTAGGTGTCCTTGCTTTATCGGGGACGTGGGAGAAACCTGTCTCGTCCGTCGCCGCTCCTTCTTGTGTCGACACGCGCCCTGGCCAGCGACGCCCGCGATGCCATGTAGGTAGGCAGGCAGCTGAGGTGGCGTAGTGGTGGGCCTTCACGAAGATCTGCATGCCGCCATGCGGGTGCCTGCCCAGCTGGTTGGGGCGGCAGCTGCATGCATGCGGTGGTGGAGGTTTAGTCGGCGTGGGCCTGATGGTGGCCCTGCGGGTGTCCTCGGCAAGGTCCTTGCCGGGGCCCCGGCAAGGGTCTTGCCGAGGCGCCTGCTGTCATCCCCGGCAAGGCGCTTGCCGGGGGCCTTGTGGTCTTCCTCGGCTGGGATCCCGCCAAGGGTTGTCCTCTCCTTAGTGCGTATCTGATCTTGAATGTCTTCACAAAGATCTGCATGCCGCCACGGGGATGTCTTCCGAATCCTTGCCCTTTGGGGGCAGTGGACTCAAGGGTGATTTGCTCCGTAGGCGTGGGACGAGTCGCTGCGGCAGGGGTCTTTCCGGGGCTGCTAGAACTGTCTCCCGGCAAGGATCTTGCCGGGGGAGTCCACTTCGTCCCCTTTGCTCTTCGTGGTCTTGGCCTTGGCGTCGTTCTAGTTCTCTTGAGCTTCGGTCTTACCCTAGCTCACCTCCCTTGCCTTGCTTGGTGTGGTGGTATCCGCGGCTCAGACTGCCCGTCCACAGTTATAGGGGTACAAAAAGTGTACCCCTCTTTTTGTACACCGACAGGAGCCCCCGGGCCTGGGCCACACATAAGTGCAACGCGTTGTTGGGCTAGGCCCAAAAACGGTGCGCGGGCAGGCGGGGCGGTTTTTATTGCGGTAAGATTCTTCGCGCGCTGCGCTTCCCATGATTCCCACGCGTGGCGCGGCGTGGGGAGGCGCGTGTGACATGGGCGACATGCGTGGGGTTGGTTCCCGCGGGCATGCGTCACATCATAGTTAATGTGAAAGGCGGCGGCCCATGTTTCCCCCGTAAGAAGGAATAACCGTGGGCGCGCTGCTCACTTTCTCCTCTTTCCTCGTGCCTTCTCCAATCTCAGAGCTGCTGTTTCCTCTCTTCCATACCTCCTAAGCTTCCGCCGTCTCCCGCCGTCGTTGCTTTGCCATCCCCCTTCCTCAGTCCTCTAACTTTCTTAGCCGCCATGGCGCCCAAATCCGCCAAGGGCAAGGGGGTGGCTAAGGGCGCTGGGACTGTGGAGCCGCTGGAGAGTTCGCTATTGGGGGACCGGAACCGCCTTCTTCTTCCCCTCGACGGTTGATGTTTGTGAGATCCGGGCCTCCTTCAGGCCTCTATGGGGAGTGAAGACGGGGGGAGAGAATTCGGGACATCCTGCGACGTGCGTCATTCCTGCCGTTTGCGCCGATCCTGCCCCAAATCGGTATCCCTTTTTTGTTGATTATCTTGCGGGTTATGTCCCCCTTTTTCCGATTTTTTCTGCGACATCATGCACACCTTCGGCTTTCGCCTCTTGGATTTTACTCCGAACGCGGTGGCGTGCATGGCTTTCTTTGCACATCTTTGCGAAGGCTTTGCCGGGGTGCAGCCCAACACGACACTCTTCCGCCATTATTTCTCCCCTCGGATCCAACCGGGCGGTGCCGTCTCTGGTTGCGTCACCTAGATCCCAAGATCCAAGGGGGCATACCCGGACAGTGCCGTGAAGGAGAGGTGGGAGTAATGGCGTCACCGGTGGTGCTGAATTGAAGATGAAGACCCGCCGGAATTCTGCAAGGTCCGCCGAGTGCCGCCGTTCCGCGGCAGCGATTGGAGTGATGTCGACGTCGCCGACGGGAGGCTCACTGTCGCCACCACCAGGATTCTCCGGCTCACCCGGGCTGGACTCACCCTTGGATGATTGGGGCGGACTTCATTCATCGCCGGATCGCCCCGTTGCACAACAAGGGGAGGCCAGCCTGGCTTTTTACGAATCCGGCTGACATTATGCGACTCCGCCCTCGACCACAATTTCACGGTGATGGCGCATGCCCACTTCTGCCAGCGGCTTTTTCAGCTTGATGTGGGTTGCGACGGCTAGGTCGAACGGACCGGCAAGGCCGCGAGGGCTGCCGCAAAGGTCAGCAAGGCCATCAAGGGGCCGTTTTTCAAGTTGCCAGTGGTGGTGGTCCCGTTGTGCAATAATTCACGTCGGTCCGAGATCATCGCTATGATGCCGGACTGTAACGCGCACGGCCCTGTCCCGAGCTGGAAGGAGCCAAAGGATGCTGATGTGCAGCAATTCTTTGACACCCTGATCGAGGTGTATGTCAATGCTGACGCCGAGCGGTGGCTTGTCATGGACACCATCCAGGCAGAGCTGGACTACATCGCCACTAGGGCGAGGGAGGCACAGCTTGCCATGGAGGCCGGCAGCGCCGGGGGTCTGGAGGACAAGGCCACAACGACTGCGGAGGAAGAGGAGCTCACCCGGTGGGCGGTGGCCTCCGGGGAGGTTGGCAGTGCCGACACGGGAGCTCCGCTTGTCGAAGATGCGGCCGACGAGTCATCGGGGGAGGAGGATGTGGCGGCAGGCTCGACGCCAGCCAGGGGAAGAGGGCGAGTCCTGCGGCGGGCTGGCTCTGGCGAGTTGGTCCGGCCCGGCAGGGCTGCGCGGCCTCAATTGACCCTGGAGGGGTCCGGGCATCATACGAGGGCCACGGCAGCGAAGAGGCTGACGAAGGCCGCTGAGAAGAAGAAGACAACTGCCCCTTCCCCATCTGGGCGCGCACAAACCCCGCCTTCTTTGCCTCCTCCGGCAGATGTCGACTCGGATGTTGACGCGGAGCTCCCTTTTGATCTTGGGCCTCTTAGCCCGAAGAGGAAAAGGGGAGTGGTGGAAGAGGAGGAGATGGATGATGAGTAAGTACTCCGTTCCTTACTGCCATTTCCATTCCTCTGAATTAAGTCACTCATCTTGATCCGTTTTTGCTTTTGCAGGGATGCAGAGACGTTGGCCCAGAGGGTGAAGAGGGCGAAGGCCTCGGCGAGCAGTCAGCCCCCGGCTGGGGCTTCAAAGACGCCACTGGTGGTGTTGATCAGCCCGGACAGCAGCCCCCGGCACACCCCCCAGCATAAGTTCGTCACCCTCCTCTTATTCGACACGTGGTAGGCATTTGATGCTATGGTGTTGACCTTGTCGGGTTTGCAGGAGGGGAGCGGCAGCAGGAGGAGCCGCAGAGGGCTACCCCCAACACACCACCCCCATCGACTACACCGCCGCGAGGGGCGTCCCTGGCAAGGGCATCAAGCACGGATCCCACACCCATGGAGGAAGAGGGGAACTTGGGCGCTGGTGACTCTGCCACGGCGTCAAATGCTGGCGGGGGGGGGGGGGGGACTTCTGCTTCACAGCCTGGCACTGGTGAGTCGCCTGTCCTCTGTCTCTGTTTTTTCCTTATTCTTTTCCTTGGCTTCAATGCTCCCATTACTACCCAGGCCCTCCTTCAATAGGTATGGAGGACGTGGATACTGTTGTTGGGAATATTGCTGAGGAGGCCGCGGCGGAGGCCGACAGGATTGCCGCCGAGGGGGCCGCCGGAGATGCTGACTAGGCCGCCACTGATGAGGCCGCCAAGGATGCTGCCGAGGACACCGCTGCGGGGGCCGCCAAGGCTTCTGCCGAGGACGCCAGCGGTGGGCCCGCCGGGGAAGCCGGCAAGGCCACCGCCGAGGAAGAGGTGGTTGATGATCAGCCTCCTTCCTCCTCAACCTCGGGCCCCGGCAGATACCTGAAGGTGGGCAACGATCTTTTCGTCCATCTTCCAAGGGCGTTAAGTTCCCAAGCGCCCGCCGAAGGGGAAGTCTTTGACGGCGAGGTGCTTGCCGCCACCGGGCTCAAGGTTGTCGATGAGCCGGGCGTTGGCGGCGATGGTTCTCCAGAAGAGCAGCTTTTTCCTGCCATGGGGGCCAATTTCAAGCTCCAAGCGCTCTACCGTGCTCACCTGGACAAGGTCAAGTCCAGGATGGCAACAGTGGACAACAGGGAGTTGGACTTCAAGGCGCGCGTTGCTGAGACGCAGACCTGGTTTCACCAGACTCGCAAGGAGCAGAGGGCCTTTCAGGAGGAATTGGCCAAGCGCGATGTAGAGCTCACCATGAAGATGGATGACATCGAGAAGGCCCAAGAAAAGGCGGCGAACTTGGCTGCCACGGCCGAGGCCACCCGGAACCAGCATCAAGCCACATTGGATTCCCAGGAAGAGGACCTCTCCATGCATGAGGCGAAGCTTGCCGCAACGCTCCGCGGCAAGGATGAGGAGCTCGAGGCCCTTGTCGTGCGACGGACTCGCGAGCTGGAGCAGAGGCACAAAGAGGCACTCGATGCCCAAGCTCTGGCCCATGCCGGCAAGGTGAAGGAGTTGGAGGTAGAGCGGGACGGGCTGAAGGAGCAGGCCCTCAAGCTGTCCAACGAGAAGAGCACGCTCAACAACGCCTTGGTAGAGGCGCAAGGAGCGGTCATCAGCAGGGCTGGGGAGCTCTCCGAAGTGCAAAACTCCATCAGAGATCTCAAGCTGAAGCTGGAGAATCTCGAGAAGATGTTGTTGGAGAGCACGGCTCGGGAGGAGACCTTGACCAGGAGCCTGGAGGAGGAGAAGCAGCTGCGGGCGAACGAGGCCGCGTCCCACCAGGAATATGTGGCGGGCGAGAACAGATGGATCAGCCATCTGGAGGAAGTCACCGGTAGGGTCACCTCGCGGTTGGCCACCATGGGGATGCCAAACGTGAGGTATGCCCCTGAGCGCTGCGGGACCGTCAACGCCAAGCTGACCCAGTTCTTCGAGGGCGTCCTTGGAGCCTTGGCTTATCTTCACTCCAGCAGAGCGGCCATGTTGGCCAGTGAGGCCCGGCGACTTTGCTGGAGGGTCGTGACCAAGGTCCTCACCAAGATGGCGTACTGGAATCCCAACCTTGACTTCGAGGCCGCGATGGATAGCTTGCCGGATGGTACTGACCTCACGGTGCTCAAGGAGCGCATCAAGCCCATCATCGACTGCATCTTCGAAATCAAGAGGGTGGAAGGCCAGCACCGGGATTAGGCATCCTGTTCTTCTTCGCCGTTGCGGGTTCCCGACCAAGACACATTTTATCTTTAGTTAGAACCGCAGCAATGATGTGATGTAACATAACTTTTGCAGTACTCTTAATTTCATGCACGTTATTTCCCCGTTCAATTCCTCTTCGTATGCGTGCCCTACGTCGATTGGGTAGGCTCGCCGGCGCAGAAGCCCCTAGCGGCGTTTTGGGGACGGATCCCCATGCGCCTGATGGGTACGCGTGCTGCCGGACGAGCCACCTTTCCGTTCTAAACGCGGCCGCTCGAACTGTCGAGCTTGACTCGAGTCAGAATCGAGAGCGTTGTTGATCGCGGAAGGCTACTCTGCCATTCTCGACGCAGCCGCTTGAGCTGTTGAGCGGACTCGAAACAGGGCAAGGGCGTTGCCGATCGTGGGAGAGCCCCCTGGCGTGCAGGTTTCTCATACAAAGGCGTGACATCTCCGGCGGGGGGGGGGGGGGAATAACCTCATATAAGAAGGATAGAACAAATAAGGGTTCAGTGCAACTTAGCTTCTATTTGCAATCGCTCAAGTGCCGATCTTCTGGCCTCCTTTCTTCTCCAAGGGTCACGAAGATGAAGGAGTGCCGGGCTAACTGCTAAAGCCGATTCTCACAACTTTGTTCCCCTACCTGGCGCGCCAAAGATGTCGGTGGGAATGACACCTATGGGATCACAAGAATCCCTACTGTGGTTAGCGGGGCGCGGGGTCGTGAGAAGAGCGGATCAAACAGATAGCACACGGTTCGTTTATCCAGGTTCGGGCCGCGAGGATGCGTAAAACCCTACTCCTGCTTTGGTGGATTGTATATCTGTGTTCTTGAGCTAGCTATGGGGCATGAGGAGCTCCAAAAAGCCGAATCCTTCCTCTGGTCGCCTCGAGCCTCCTTTTATAGAAAAAAGGGGTTGCCACAGTGGCACACAGGAGGTGGAAAGGGTACAGTGCTGCGAGGTTATCCCTCGCATCACATGACAAGGCACATTTAATGCATCTTGCTTACGTGTCCTTGCTTTATCGGGGACGAGGGAGAAACCTGTCTTGTCCGTCGCCGCTCCTTCTTGTGTCGACACGCGCCCTGGCCAGCGACTCCCGCAATGCCATGTAGGTAGGCAGGCAGCTGAGGTGGCGCAGTGGTGGGTCTTCACGAAGATCTGCATGCCGCCACGCGGGTGCCTGCCCAGCTGGTTGGGTCGGCAGCTGCATGCATGCGGTGGTGGAGGTTTAGTCGGCGTGGGCCTGATGGTGGCCCTGCGGGTGTCCTCGGCAAGGGCCTTGCCGGGGCCCCGGCAAGGGTCTTGCCGAGGCGCCTACTGTCATCCCCGGCAAGGCGCTTGCCGGGGGACTTGTGGTCCTCCTCGGCTGGGATCCCGCCAAGGGTTGTCGTCTCCTTAGTGCGTATCTGATCTTGAATGTCTTCACAAAGATCTGCATGCCGCCACGGGGATGTCTCCTGAATCCTTGCCCTTTGGGGGCAGTGGACTCAAGGGTGATTTGCTCCATAGGCGCGGGACGAGTCGCTGCGGCAAGGGTCTTGCCGGGGCTTCTAGAACTGTCTCCCGACAAGGATCTTGCCGGGGGAGTCCGCTTCGTCCCCTTTGCTCTTCGTAGTCTTGGCCTTGGCGTCGTTCTAGTTCTCTTGAGCTTCGGTCTTACCCTGGCTCACCTCCCTTGCCTTGCTTGGTGTGGTGGTATCCGCGGCTCAGACTGCCCGTGCACAGTTATAGGGGTACAAAAAGTGTACCCCTCTTTTTGTACACCGATAGGAGCCCCCGGGCCTGGGCCACACATAAGTGCAACACGTTGTTGCGCTAGGCCCAAAAACGGTGCGCGGGCAGGAGGGGCGGTTTTTATCGTGGTAAGATTCTTCACGCGCTGCGCTTCCCACGATTCCCGTGCGTGGCGCGGCGTGGGGAGGCGCGTGTGACGTGGGCGGCATGCGTGGGGTTGGTTCCCGCGGGCATGCGTTACATCATAGTTAATGTGAAAGGTGGCGGCCCATGTTTTCCCCCATAAGAAGGAATAACCGTGGGCGCGCTGCTCACTTTCTCCTCTTTCCTCGTGCCTTCTCCAATCTCAGAGCCGCTGTTTCCTATCTTCCTTCCCTCCTAAGCTTCTGCCGTCGCCCGCCGTCGTTGCTTTGCCATCCCCCTTCCTCAGTCCTCTAACTTTCTTAGCCGCCATGGCGCCCAAAACCGCCAAGGGCAAGGGGGTGGCTAAGGGCGCTGGGACTGTGGAGCCGCCGCAGAGTGCGCTATTGGGGGACCGGACGAAATCCGCCTTCTTATTCCCCTCGACGGTTGATGTTTGTGAGCGCCGGGCCTCCTTCGGGCCTCTATGGGGAGTGAAGACGGGGGGAGAGAATTCGGGACATCCGGCGACGCGCGTCATTCCTGCTGTTTGCGCCGATCCTGCCCCAAATCGGTATCCCTTTTTTGTTGATTATCTTGCGGGTTATGTCCCCCTTTTTCCGATTTTTTCTATGACATCATGCACACCTTCGGCTTTCGCCTCTTGGATTTTACTCCGAACGCGGTGGCATGCATGACTTTCTTTGCGCATCTTTGCGAAGGCTTTGCCGGGGTGCAGCCCAACACGACACTCTTCCGCCATTATTTCTCCCCTCGGATCCAACCTGGAGGTGCCGTCTCTGGTTGCGTCACCTGGATCCCAAGATCCAAGGGGGCGTACCCGGACGGTGCCGTGAAGGAGAGGTGGGAGGAATGGCGTGGCTGGTGGTGCTGGATTGAAGATGAAGACCCGCCGGAATTCTGCAAGGTCCGCCGAGTGCCGCCGGTCCGTGGCAGCGATTGGAGTGATGTCGACGTCGTCGACGGGAGGCTCACTGTCGCCACCACCAGGATTCTCTGGCTCACCCGGGCTGGACTCACCCTTGAGATGATCGGGGCGGACTTCATTCATCGCCGGATCGCCCCGTTGCACAACAAGGGGAGGCCAGCCTGGCTTTTTACGAATCCGGCTGACGTTATGCGACTCCGCCCCGGCCTCGACCACAATTTCACGGTGATGGCACATGCCCACTTCTGCCAGCGGCTTTTCAGCTTGATGTGGGTCGCGACGGCTAGGTCGAACGGACCGGCAAGGCCGCGAGGGCTGCCGCAAAGGTCGGCAAGGCCATCAAGGGGCCGTTTTTCAAGTTGCCAGCGGTGGTGGTCCTGTTGTGCAATAATGCACGTCGGTCCGAGATCATCGCTATGATGCTTGTTGTGGTGGTATCCGCGGCTCAGACTGCCCGTGCACAGTTATAGGGGTACAAAAAGTGTACCCCTCTTTTTGTACACCGACACCAGGGGGAAACCCAAAGCGCGCTGCAGGGGATCCAAGAGGCGAGGAAGACCACGATAGGTAAGCTTTTCCCATGTAAAGAAAATATTTGAAGGAAAAACTATGTTTCTGATTGTGAGTCTGGACTTCTTAGGTGTATTTGCCGAGCTGCCGCACAGTATATCAGATGCCACTCACTTCTATCGAGCCGAAGGAAGGAGCACCGCCGATAAGCTTTTTTGGTCTCAGTATTTGGCGTCGAATTATCCGGTGCCTTTTGCCGATCAACTGAGACAGCTGATCGAACTGCATAAGGGGGCGGAACTAGCCATGAAAGATGTGGTTATCCGACTATGGCCTGCCGAACCGATTCCAAGCAGCTACTTCGGGCTCGTAAGGCGGCTTATAAGCGCTTGCCCTCGACTTGATGTCATCAAGCGGTCGGTCTGTATAGAAGGAGCGCGAATGGCCTTTGCCCTTGCAAAGGCGCACTGGGGGAAGATGGATGCCGAAAAGCTGGTGACCGAAGGACCGCCGGATGGGAAGGAGCACCGCAAGCCCGAATCATATTATAAGAGTGTCCTGAAAGGATCCTACCTGGTGGCGGAGCTATGTACCAAGGACATTATATTTCCCTGAATGCGGATCGTATTGTCCGTTGTAATGTTTAAACAAGGTCGTTGATATGTCGACTGTTATATAAAAGTTGACCCTGCTGTGCGGCCGTTTGTATATTAAGGCCGAGAGTTGGCCAGTCGTCGGCTTCTGCCCCCACGTAAGGAGTACGGGGGTGTTCGGGATAAACCTGAGCACTCTTTATCCCAGTTTTGGGTCCTCCATGGGAGGTGCTCAGCACAACGAACCAGGCAATCAGACTATAGGGCTTTATCACTCTCACTTAGCCAGAGGAGCTTTAGTATGGTCGGCGCAACCCCTTGTGTTCGGAAGACCGTACTAGGGGTTCTATAAGCGCCTGATCAAAGAAAAAAGCCGATCCATCACACGCTGCATTGGTTATGGCATTGTGCGGGAGAAATCCTTAAAGATTTTGTGACCGCTCGAACAGCTGACCAGCTCTCGCCGTATCATGACAGTCATTTTTCGGCTTTCTTTACTGAGGTGCTCGTCCGGAAGAACCGGGACACAATCGCAGTAGTTCTCCCAGTGCTACCTTAGCCGATATAGTGGAATGTAAGGTACCAAAACATAGGAGCCGGGCAAACCCAACTATTGACCCAAGACATGATTCGGAGCTGATGCATATAATGCTATAAGTTCGGCGTGCCGAACTTCCGTGAAGGTGTTCGGACTTTTATTGCCATGTTACGGGGAAGACGAAGCCCCTGGCATATTTAGGGCATACCGCTGTGTTTGGATGCCATTTGACAAAAATGATTTCGATAAGAAATAACCAGCAGGTATACATCATATGAATCCACATGTTGTATAAGTAATACGTCTATGCGTATGGTACAAGTAATGTGATAAAAAAGGAGTTGTGATAGCGGAACCTGCTGTGACCAGGGGGAAGAGGTTGAGTGCGGGTCCGTATTGTAGCCAGACGGTCGCTGTGGGGAATGTCTAAGGATCCCAGGCGCGTTTGAGCTGCCTCTGTGGAGTCCATCCTGGTCGGTGCAAAGGTGAACCAGCGAAGGAAATATAAGAAATGTTTGCGTGCCGGAGGGCGGTTGAGCCGCTGAGTTCGGCCTGTCGTGGCCTTTGCCGGAGTGTTTAATTGAACCCTAGACAGGCCAGAGTATCCTTCCGCAAAGTGGTTCGGAGCCCCTTGACGGTGTCCGGGAGCTGAGGTTTCGACTCGAGGTTCGGCTGCCAGGTGCTGCCCGGTGTTCCTGCTGCTAAGGCAGTGATGTATTTGTTGGCGTCGAGAGAAAATTCGGCCTTGCCATGAACCATGATGGGGCCGCGTGGACCGGGCATTTTGAGCTTACGGTAGGCATAATGTGGCACCGCGTTGAATCGAGCGAATGCGGTTCGCCCGAGCAGTGCTTGATAGTCACTGCGGAAAGGGGCAATTTCGAAGATTAACTCTTCGGTATGGTAATTTTATGGTGATTCAAAGATTACCTCGAGGGGAATGGAGCCTGTACAGCTGACCACCATACCTGGTTTAATACCTCTGAAAGTGGCCTTAGTGGGCTTGGTCGCTGACTGATCGACGCCCATCTTGCACACTGTATCATGGTAAAGCAGATTTAGACTGCTACCTCTGTCCATAAGGACTCGAGTGAGGTGGAACCCGTTTACTATTGGGTTGAGGATTAGTGCGGCTGGATTGCCCCGGTTGGCGTTGACCGGACAATCCGTGCGGTTGAAGGTGACCGTGATGGGTTTCGTAGTAATTTCAAAAAATTCCTACGCACACGCAAGATCATGTGATGCATAGCAACGAGGGGAGAGTGTGATCTACATACCTAGTAGATCGACAACGGAAGCGTTGGTTGATGTAGTCGTACGTCTTCACGATCCAACCGATCAAGCACCGAAACTACGGCACCTCCGAGTTTGAGCACACGTTCAGCTCGATGACGATCCCCGGACTCCGATCCAGCAAAGTGTCGGGGAAGAGTTCCGTCAGCACGACGGCGTGGTGACGATCTTGATGCACTACAGCAGCAGGGCTTCGCCTAAACTCTGCTACAGTATTATCGAGGACTATGGTGGCTGGGGGCGCCGCACACGGCTAAGGAATAGATCACGTGGATCAACTTGTGTGTCACTAGGGTGCATCTGCCTCAGTATATAAAGGACCAAAGGGGGGGAGTCTGGCCGTCCACATAGGGCGCGCCAGGAGAGTCCTACTCCCTCTGGGAGTAGGATTCCCCCCCCCCAATCCTAGTTGGAATAGGATTCGCGAAGGGGGAAAAGAGAGAGGGGGGGCCGGCCACCTCTCCTTGTCCTAATAGGACTAGGGGAGGGAGGGAGGCACGCAGCCCATCTTGGGCAGCCCCTTCTCTTTTCCACTAAGGCCCACGAAGGCCCATATGGCTCCCGGGGGGTTCCAGTAACCTCCCGGTACTCCGGTAAAATCCCGATTTCACCCGGAACACTTCCGATATCCAAACATAGGCTTCCAATATATCAATCTTTATGTATCGACCATTTCGAGACTCCGAACAACCTTCGGTACATCAAAATGCATAAACTCATAATATAACTGTCATCGTAACCTTAAGCGTGCGGACCCTACGGGTTCGAGAACAATGTAGACATGACCGAGACACGTCTCCGGTCAATAACCAATAGCGGGACTTGGATGCCCATATTGGCTCCTACATATTCTACGAAGATCTTTATCGGTCAGACCGCATAACAACATACGTTGTTCCCTTTGTCATCGGTATGTTACTTGCCCGAGATTCGATCGTCGGTATTCCAATACCTAGTTCAATCTCGTTACCGGCAAGTCTCTTTACTCGTTCTGTAATACATCATCCCGCAACTAACTCATTTAGTTGCAATGCTTGCAAGGCTTAAGTGATGTGCATTACCGAGAGGGCCCAGAGATACCTCTCCGACAATCAGAGTGACAAAACCTAATCTCGAAATACGCCAACCCAAGATGTACCTTTGGAGACACCTGTAGTACTCCTTTATAATCACCCAGTTACGTTGTGACGTTTGGTAGTACCCAAAGTGTTCCTCCGGTAAACGGGAGTTGCATAATCTCATAGTTATAGGAACATGTATAAGTCATGAAGAAAGCAATAGCAACATACTAAACGATCGGGTGCTAGTCATGTCAATCAAATCATTCTCTTAATGATGTGATCCCGTTAATCAAATAACAACTCATTGTTCATGGTTAGGAAACATAACCATCTTTGATTAACGAGCTAGTCAAGTAGAGGCATACTAGTGACACTTTGTTTGTCTATGTATTCACACATGTATTATGTTTCCGGTTAATACAATTCTAGCGTGAATAATAAACATTTATCATGATTATAAGGAAATAAATAATAACTTTATTATTGCCTCTAGGGAATATTTCCTTCAGTCTCCCACTTGCACTAGAGTCAATAATCTAGATTACACCATAATGATTCTAACACCCATGGAGCCTTGGTGCTGATCATGTTTTTCTCGTGGAAGAGGCTTAGTCAATGGGTCTGCAACATTCAGATCCGTATGTATCTTGCAAATCTCTATGTCTCCCACCTGGACTAGATCCCGGATGGAATTGAAGCGTCTCTTGATGTGCTTGGTTCTCTTGTGAAATCTGGATTCCTTTGCCAAGGCAATTGCACCAGTATTGTCACAAAAGATTTTCATTGGACCCGATGCACTAGGTATGACACCTAGATTGGATATGAACTCCTTCATCCAGACTCCTTCATTTGCTGCTTCCGAAGCAGCTATGTACTCCGCTTCACATGTAGATCCCGCTACAATGCTTTGTTTAGAACTGCACCAACTGACAGCTCCACCGTTTAATGTAAACACGTATCCGGTTTGCGATTTAGAATCGTCCGGATCAGTGTCAAAGCTTGCATCAACGTAACCATTTACGACAAGCTCTTTGTCACCTCCATATATGAGAAGCATATCCTTAGTCCTTTTCAGGTATTTCAGGATGTTCTTGACCGCTGTCCAGTGATCCACTCCTGGATTACTTTGGTACCTCCCTGCTATACTTATAGCAAGGCACACATCAGGTCTGGTACACAGCATTGCATACATGATAGATCCTATCGCTGATGCATAGGGAACATCTTTCATATTCTCTCTATCTTCTGCAGTGGTCGGGCATTGAGTCTTACTCAATTTCACACCTTGTAACACAGGCAAGAATCATTTCTTTGCTTGATCCATTTTGAACTTCTTCAAACTTTTGTCAAGGTATGTTGTTTGTGAAAGTCCAATTAAGCGTTTTGATCTATCTCTATAGATCTTAATGCCTAATATGTAAGCAGCTTCACCGAGGTCTTTCATTGAAAAACTCTTATTCAAGTATCCCTTTATGCTATCCAGAAATTCTATATCATTTCCAATTAATAATATGTCATCCACATATAATATCAGAAATGCTACAGAGCTCCCACTCACTTTCTTGTAAATACAGGCTTCTCCAAAAGTCTGTATAAAACCAAATGCTTTGATCACACTATAAAAACGTTTATTCCAACTCCGAGAGGCTTGCACTAGTCCATAAAATGAACGCTGGAGCTTGCACACTTTGTTAGCTCCCTTTGGATCGACAAAACCTTCTGGTTGCATCATATACAACTCTTCTTCCAGAAATCCATTCAGGAATGCAGTTTTGACATCCATCTGCCAAATTTCATAATCATAAAATGCGGCAATTGCTAACATGATTCGGACAGACTTAAGCATCCCTACGGGTGAGAAGTTCTCATCGTAGTCAACCCCTTGAACTTGCCGAAAACCTTTTGCGACAAGTCGAGCTTTGTAGACAGTAATATTACCGTCAGCGTCAGTCTTCTTCTTGAAGATCCATTTATTCTCAATTGCTTGCCGATCATCGGGCAAGTCAACCAAAGTCCATACTTTGTTCTCATACATGGATCCCATCTCAGATTTCATGGCTTCAAGCCACTTTGCGGAATCTGGGCTCACCATTGCTTCTTCATAGTTCGTAGGTTCATCATGATCTAGCATCATGACTTCCAGAACGGGATTACCGTACCACTCTGGCACGGATCTTACTCTGGTTGATCTACGAGGTTCAGTAGTATCTTGTTCTGAAGTTTCATGATCATTATCATTAACTTCCTCACTAACTGGTGTTGGTGTCACAGAAATAGTTTTCTGTGATGTACTACTTTCCAATAAGGGAGCAGGCATAGTTACCTCGTCAAGTTCTACTTACCTCCCACTCACTTCTTTCGAGAGAAACTCCTTCTCCAGAAAGTTTCCGAATTTAGCAACAAAAGTCTTGCCTTCGGATCTGTGATAGAAGGTGTATCCAATAGTTTCCTTTGGATATCCTATGAAGACACATTTCTCCGATTTGGGTTCGAGCTTATCAGGTTGAAGCTTTTTCACATAAGCATCGCAGCCCCAAACTTCTAGAAACGACAACTTTGGTTTCTTGCCAAACCACAGTTCATAAGGCGTCGTCTCAACGGATTTTGATGGTGCCCTATTTAACGTGAATGCGGCCGTCTCTAGAGCGTATCCCCAAAACGATAGTGGTAAATCAGTAAGAGACATCATAGATCGCACCATATCCAGTAAAGTACGATTACGACGTTCGGACACACCATTACGCTGAGGTGTTCCGGGTGGCGTGAGTTGCGAAACTATTCCACAATTTTTCAAATGTACACCAAACTCGTAACTCAAATATTCTCCTCCACGATCAGATCGTAGAAACTTTATTTTCTTATTACGATGATTTTCAACTTCACTCTGAAATTCCTTGAACTTTTCAAATGTTTTAGACTTATGTTTCATTAAGTAGATATACCCATATCTGCTTAAATCATCTGTGAAGGTGAGAAAATAACGATATCCTCCACGAGCCTCAATATTCATCGGACCACATACATCTGTATGTATGATTTCCAACAAATCTGTTGCTCTCTCCATAGTACCGGAGAACGGCGTTTTGGTCATCTTGCCCATGAGGCACGGTTCGCAAGTACCAAGTGATTCATAATCAAGTGGTTCCAAAAGTCCATCAGAATGGAGTTTCTTCATGCGTTTTACACCGATATGACCTAAACGGCAGTGCCACAAATAAGTTGCACTCTCATTATCAACTCTGCATCTTTTGGCTTCAACATTATGAATATGTGTGTTACTACTATCGAGATTCAACAAGAATAGACCACTCTTCAAGGGTGCATGACCATAAAAGATATTACTCATATAAATAGAACAACCATTATTCTCTGATTTAAATGAATAAACATCTCGCATCAAACAAGATCCAGATATAATGTTCATGCTTAACGCTGGCACCAAATAACAATTATTTAGGTCTAATACTAATCCCGAAGGTAGATGTAGAGGTAGCGTGCCGAATGCGATCACATCGACTTTGGAACCGTTTCCCACGCGCATCGTCACCTCGTCCTTAACCAATCTTCGCTTGATCCGTAGTCCCTGTTTCGAGTTGCAAATATTAGCAACAGAACCAGTATCAAATACCCAGGTGCTACTGCGAGCATTAGTAAGGTACACATCAATAACATGTATATCACATATACCTTTGTTCACCTTGCCATCCTTCTTATCCGCCAAATACTTGGGGCAGTTCCGCTTCCAGTGACCAGTCTGCTTGCAATAGAAGCACTCAGTTTTAGGCTTAGGTCCAGGTTTGGGTTTCTTCTCTTGAGTAGCAACTTGCTTGCCGTTCTTTTTAAAGTTCCCCTTCTCCTTCCCTTTGCCCTTTTTCTTGAAACTAGTGGTCTTGTTGACCATCAACACTTGATGCTCCTTCTTGATTTCTACCTCCGCAGCTTTTAGCATCGCGAAGAGCTCGGGAATAGTCTTGTTCATCCCTTGCATATTATAGTTCATCACGAAGCTCTTGTAGCTTGGTGGCAGTGATTGAAGAATTCTGTCAATGACGCAATCATCTGGAAGATTAACTCCCAATTGAATCAAGTGATTATTATACCCAGACATTTTGAGTATATGCTCACTGACAGAACTGTTCTCCTCCATCTTGCAGCTATAGAACTTATTGGAGACTTCATATCTCTCAATCCGGGCATTTGCTTGAAATATTAACTTCAACTCCTGGAACATCTCATATGCTCCATGACGTTCAAAATGTCGTTGAAGTCCCGATTCTAAGCCGTAAAGCATGGCACACTGAACTATCGAGTAGCCATCAGCTTTGCTCTGCCAGACGTTCATAACATCCGGCGTTGCTCCTGTAGCAGGCCTGGCACCCAGCGGTGCTTCCAGGACGTAATTCTTCTGTGCAGCAATGAGGATAATCCTCAAGTTGCGGACCCAGTCCGTGTAATTGCTACCATCATCTTTCAACTTTGCTTTCTCAAGGAACGCATTAAAATTCAACGAAACAACAGCACGAGCCATCTATCTACAATCAAACATAAACAAGCAAGATACTAATCAGGTACTAAGTTTCATGATAAATTTAAGTTCAGTTTAATCAAATTAATTAAAGAACTCCCACTTAGATAGACATCCCTCTAATCCTCTAAGTGATTACGTGATCCAAATCAACTAAACCATAACCGATCATCACGTGAGATGGAGTAGTTTTCAATGGTGAACATCGTTATGTTGATCATATCTACTATATGATTCACGCTCGACCTTTCGGTCTCCGTGTTCCGAGGCCATATCTGTATATGCTTGGCTCTTCAAGTATAACCTGAGTATTCCGCGTGTGCAACTGTTTTGCACCCGTTGTATTTGAACGTAAAACCTATCACACCCGATCATTACGTGGTGTCTCAGCACGAAGAACTTTCGCAACGGTGCATACTCAGGGAGAACACTTCTTGATAATTTAGTGAGAGATCATCTTATAATGCTACCATCAATCAAAGCAAGATAAGATGCATAAAAGGATAAACATCACATGCAATCAATATAAGTGATATGATATGGCCATCATCATCTTGTGCTTGTGATCTCCATCTCCGAAGCATCGCCGTGATCACCATCGTCACCGGCGTGACACCTTGATCTCCATCGTAGCATCGTTGTCGTCTCGCCAAGCTTGTGCTTCTACGACTATCGCAACCGCTTAGTGATAAAAGTAAAGCATTACATCGCGATTGCATTGCATATAATAAAACGACAACCATAAGGCTCCTGCCAGTTGCCGATAACTCGGTTACAAAACATGATCATCTCATACAATAAAATTCAGCATCATGTCTTGACCATATCACATCACAACATGCCCTGCAAAAACAAGTTAGACGTCCTCTACTTTGTTGTTGCAAGTTTTACGTGGCTGCTACGGGCTGAGCAAGAACCGTTCTTACCTACGCATCAAAAAAACCACAACGATAGTTTGTCAATTTGACTCCGTTTTAACCTTCGCAAGGACCGGGCGTAGCCATACTCGGTTGAACTAAAGTTGGAGAGACAGTCGCCCGCAAGCCACCTATGTGCAAAGCACGTCGGGGGAACCGGTCTCGCGTAAGCGTACGCGTAATGTTGGTCCGGGTCGTCTCGTCCAACAATGCTGCCGAACCAAAGTATGACATGCTGGTAGGCAGTATGACTTATATCGCCCACAACTCACTTGTGTTCTACTCGTGCATATAACATCAACATAAATAACCTAGGCTTGGATGCCACTGATGGGTTTCGTAGTAATTTCAAAAATTTTCCTACGCACACGCAAGATCATGTGATGCATAGCAACGAGGGGAGAGTGTGATCTACATACCTAGTAGATCGACAACGGAAGCGTTTGGTTGATGTAGTCGTACGTCTTCACGATCCAACCGATCAAGCACCGAAACTACGGCACCTCCGAGTTCGAGCACACGTTCAGCTCGATGACGATCCCCGGACTCCGATCCAGCAAAGTGTCGGGGAAGAGTTCCGTCAGCACGACGGCGTGGTGACGATCTTGATGCACTACAGCAGCAGGGCTTCGCCTAAACTCCGCTACAGTATTATCGAGGACTATGGTGGCTGGGGGCGCCACACGCTGCTAAGGAATAGATCACGTGGATCAACTTGTGTGTATCTAGGGTGCCTCTGCCTCAGTATATAAAGGACCAAAGGGGGGAGGCTGGCCGGCCACATAGGGCGCGCCAGGAGTCCTACTCCCTCTGGGAGTAGGATCCCCCCCCAATCCTAGTTGGAATAGGATTCGCGAAGGGGGAAAAGAGAGAGGGGGGGCCGGCCACCTCTCCTTGTCCTAATAGGACTAGGGGAGGGAGGGAGGCGCGCAGCCCATCTTGGGCAGCCCCTTCTCTTTTCCACTAAGGCCCACTAAGGCCCATATGGCTCCCGGGGGGTTCTGGTAATCTCCTGGTACTCCGGTAAAATCCCGATTTCACCCGGAACACTTCCGATATCCAAACATAGGCTTCCAATATATCAATCTTTATGTATCGACCATTTCGAGACTCCTCGTCATGTCCGTGATCACATCCGGGACTCCGAACAACCTTCGGTAGATCAAAATGCATAAACTCATAATATAACTGTCATCGTAACCTTAAGCGTGCGGACCCTACGGGTTCGAGAACAATGTAGACATGACCGAGACACGTCTCCGGTCAATAACCAATAGCGGGACCTGGATGCCCATATTGGCTCCTACATATTCTACGAAGATCTTTATCGGTCAGACCGCATAACAACATACGTTGTTCCCTTTGTCATCGGTATGTTACTTGCCCGAGATTCGATCGTCGGTATTCCAATACCTAGTTCAATCTCGTTACCGGCAAGTCTCTTTACTCGTTCTGTAATACATCATCCCGCAACTAACTCATTTAGTTGCAATGCTTGCAAGGCTTAAGTGATGTGCATTACCGAGAGGGCCCAGAGATACCTCTCCGACAATCGGAGTGACAAAACCTAATATCGAAATACGCCAACCCAACATGTACCTTTGGAGACACCTGTAGTACTCCTTTATAATCACCCAGTTACGTTGTGACGTTTGGTAGTACCCAAAGTGTTCCTCCGGTAAACGGGAGTTGCATAATCTCATAGTTATAGGAACATGTATAAGTCATGAAGAAAGCAATAGCAACATACTAAACGATTGGGTGCTAGTCATGTCAATCAGATCATTCTCTTAATGATGTGATCCCGTTAATCAAATAACAACTCATTGTTCATGGTTAGGAAACATAACCATCTTTGATCAACGAGCTAGTCAAGTAGAGGCATACTAGTGACACTTTGTTTGTCTATGTATTCACACATGTATTATGTTTCCGGTTAATACAATTCTAGCATGAATAATAAACATTTATCATGATTATAAGGAAATAAATAATAACTTTATTATTGCCTCTAGGGCATATTTCCTTCAGACCGGCCCTAGCTTATATTGTGGGACGGCGGGTTCCGTTGAGCCGCCATCCTTAAGGGTGTATATCTGGTCAAAGTGGGCCGTTTGGGTGGTATTTACCACATTCACTGACTGAGTTTGGGGGGGGGGAGATTCTTTTGCCCTCCTGTGTTCGAAAATCTGGGCTCTTCGTCGCTATTGTTGCTTTGAGACCCCTCTTCGTGTTTGGCGCCTGCCCTGCCGGCTTGCTTGAAGACCCATCATTCTCTGTTGGTATGGGTGGCTGGCGTTTCTGGGGTGCCATGAATTTGGCATTGGCGAGCGAGTATGCAGTCCAGACTGGATGGACCCGAATTTGTATTCTTGGGCGGCCCTTTCCGCTGACCGGGCTTTGGGACCCTGAACCCGGCATTAACTGCCGTATTATTGGTTTTATCACCATATTTGCGGCTCTTGTGTTTGTTGCGTCGTGGTTTGCCGTTGGCATCTTTGTTATCCGGGGTGCCCGGATTCCTGGATGTGTTGTTGCTTCGAGCCAGCCAGCTATCCTCGCCCGCGCAAAAGCGGGTCATGAGTGTCGTGAGGGCTGCCATAGACTTTGGCTTCTCTTGGCCGAGGTGCCGGGAAAGCCACTCGTCGTGGATGTTATGCTTGAATGCCGCTAAGGCCTCTGCATCTGGACAGTCGACAATTTGGTTTTTCTTAGTCAGGAATCGTGTCCAGAATTGTCTGGCCGATTCCCCTGGCTGCTGAGTTATATGGCTCAAGTCATCAGCATCCGGTGGTCACACATAAGTGCCCTGGAAGTTGTCAAGGAATGCGTCTTCCAGATCCTCCCAACTTCCGACGGAGTCTGCTGGCAAGCTATTCAGCCAATGCCGAGCTAGTCCTTTGAGTTTTAGTGGGAGGTATTTGATGGCATGTAGATCATCACCGCGAGCCATGTGGATGTGAAGGAGGAAATCATCAATCCATATAGCGGGACCTGTTGTACCATCATATGATTCGATATTTACGGGTTTGAAACCCTCCGGGAATTCGTGATCCATAACTTCATCAGTGAAGCATAGGGGGTGTGCGGCGCCTCTGTGCCAGGCTATACCCCGACGCAGTTCATGTGAGTCTTGTCTGCTGTATTCGGCCCGGCCAGATTTGCTTTTGGTGTATCCGGTGCGACGATCATCGTCCCGTGTTGGCGCCCCGTGCCCGTGACCCTTATATTGACCTTGCAAGTTTGGCCTTACTGTCCAATACGTCTCACAGGTCCCGTGTGTTGCCCCGGGCCTTGGTATTTTTGAATGAGTGGCGGCGGGGTGCAGGCTGAACTTTAGGCTGAAACGCCTCTCTGGCTCGGCCACGCAGTGGCCGGTCAGCCGCATCGTACACTGGTGAATGAGGTTTCAATGCTTCCTCCTCGAGGTGAGGTAGCAACCTGCGTTTTGGGTAACTCTTGGAGAGGCGCTCGAGTTCGTATTCCTCGGCCGCAAGGACTTCGGTCCATATGTCTACTAGCAAGTCTTGATCAGCTTGAAGCTGTTGTTGCTTTTTCTTCAGGCTATTTGCTGTGGCCATAAGCCGGCGCTTGAAGCGCTCCTGATCGACGGGGTCCTCAAGCATGATAAATTCTTCGTTGCCGAGGCTCGCCTTGTCTTCGGAGAGAGGCATGTAATTGTCCTCCTCCGGTTCTCCATCTTCTGCCTGCTCTAGAGGGTTGGCTTGTTCATCCTCCGGCTCTACATCGTGCTGGAGGGGATTGTGGTTGTCTTCGGCACTATCCGGAGTGTTATTATCTCCTGTGCCGGTATCACTACTTTTGCTGTGGCGGGACTTAGAGCGGCGCCGCTGACGTCGGCGCTTGAGTTGCTTCTTGGAGGGGTCATCCTCCGCTGTCTCGTCGCCATTGCCTTCTTTAGGGGTGTCCACCATATATATGTCGTATGATGAGGTAGCGGTCCAGCGCCCTGTGGGCGGTGGTTCCTGCTCGTCTCCTGCATCGTCATCCATACCGCCGATGTCTTCGGAGTCGAAGTCGAGCATGTCAGTTAAATCGTCGATAGTGGCTACTATGTGGGTGGTGGGTGGGCAGCAAATTTCTTCGTCGTCCGCATCCCATTCTAGCCAGAGATAGTTCGGCCAAGGTTCTCCTGACAGGGAGAGAGACCTTAATGAATTTAGCACATCGCCGAAGGGCGAGTGCTGAAAGATATCCGCGGAGGTGAACTCCATGATCGGCACCCAGTCGGATTCGACGGGCACGGACATAAGCGGCTCGGAGTCCGTGGCCGGAGGTGAATCCAGTGGTTCGGCGACACGGCTCTCGTAAGGGGTGAAGTCAGTATCCGGATCTATCGCCACTAAGAGTGCGGCCTCCATGGCGGGGTCTATCCCTCCGCTCTCGGATGGCGCGATTTGCTCCGGATTGACGGCCGGAGTAGTTGCAGATGCGATTTCCCGAATATTGTCCGATGGCAGAGTTATGTCGTGCTCGTCGTGACTGTGCGGCGCACCTAACATGGGCTCGAATTCGTCGAAGATCAAGTCTCCGCGGATGTCGGCAGTGTAGTTTAAGTTTCCGAACCTGACCTGATGGCCCGGGGCGTAGCTCTCGATCTGCTCCAGATGGCCAAGCGAATTGGCCCGCAGTGCGAAGCCGCCGAATACAAAGATCTGTCCAGGGAGGAAAACCTCACCCTCGACTGCATCGTTACCGATGATCGAAGGAGCCATCAAACCTTATGGCAACGGCATAGTGGAACTCTCAATGAAAGCACCAATGTCGGTGTCAAAACCGGCGGATCTCGGGTAGGGGGTCCTGAACTGTGCGTCTAAGGCGGATGGTAACATGAGGCATGGGACATGATGTTTACCCAGGTTCAGGCCCTCTTGAAGGAGGTAATACCCTACATCCTCCTTGATTGTTCTTGATGATATGAGTATCACAAGAGTTGATCTACCACGAGATCGTAGAGGCTAAACCCGAGAAGCTAGCCTATGGTATGATTGTATGTTGTCCTACAGACTAAACCCTCCGGTTTATATAGGCACCGGAGGTGGCTAGGGTTACACAGAGTCAGTTACAAGGGAGGAGATCTACACATCCGTATTTCCTAGCTTGCCTTTCACGCCAAGGAGAGTCCCATCCGGACACGGGACAAAGTCTTCAATCTTGTATCTTCATAGTCCAACAGTCCGGCCAAAGGATATAGTCCGGCTGTCCGGAGACCCCCTAATCCAGGACTCCCTCAGACTCCCTCTTATAAAGTGACAAATCTTATCCTGCTGGTTTGCCAACATACTTTTGCCTCGGAAATTGACCCGGCTGGCCTAATTGATGATGAAGCTAAGTTCATTGCTCTGGACGGCTTTGACTGGTCCAAGCCCAGCTTCCAACTAGTGGAGGGAGGTGAACCGGCGAGGGAGGAGTCATAACCGTCTGAATAATCCAACCTTTAGCTTAAGATCTCCTTAAGAGAGAAAACAGTCTAACCTTTTGGGCTCTCAATGCCTTGTAATAGGTTAGTTTGAAAACTACATGTTTTGCCTATGCCGTCGTGCATAGGATGTTGTAGATGACTTTTTTACCCGTGATGTCAATATATGCATTATATCCATGATCACATCTGTAGTGTTTAAATCTGTTCCTGTATGCAAAAGATGAAAAAACCGTCCTAGCGGTTTATCGCTGGATGGGTCAAAACACCCGATACGTAACTATGAAATCATCATAGTGGAAAAAACAGACCAGGCGTAAGGTAAACAAGGCTGTAAAAACCTTTGATTGACGGAAAGAAACAAAGAAGTCTGTTTATGAACGGCAATGTCATACCTATGATCTTTGATTCTGAACTGCCGGCTTATATGATCCGGACAATAAGGTTGACGACCCTAATCTTTGTACAAGTTAATACCTTGATATGCATGATGATTGTTATACCTTGGCAACTCATTGTCAAATAACCGAGCTGGATTTTAAATTCAAACCATACGTGCAGTTAGATTTGAGACAACAAAAAACCAGTAAAACAAAATAGTATGTTTCAAATGATGTAAATCAAGCATTAATAGTAATTTGGAGGCTTCTGATTCAAATACGATCAGTAAACCAGACCAAAGGGTTTAAGCTAGGATTCGAATACGATCATGTAGCCCCCAGTGGCTTTGGCGTTGTGCCGATTAAGAGGGTACCAACAGCTATGTTCTCTTTGGTTCGAATACGACCTATGTCTGAACAGGAAGCCCCCAAATGACCTTGAGAGGTTTTTAACGACCCTGATTTGAATACAATCCAAGTCGGAACCCAAAGGGGTTAAGCTATGATTCAGATACGACCAAGAAGCCCCCTTGTGAGTTTGCCTTTGCGTCGATCAAGAGGGTTATGACAACTATGTTCTCTTTGGTTCGAATACGACCTATATTTGAACAGGAAGCCCCCTGGTGACTGGTACGTCTCCAACATATCTATAATTTTTGATTGCTCCATGCTATATTACCTACTGTTTTGGACTATATTGGGCTTTATTTTCCACTTCTATATTATTTTTGGGACTAACCTATTAACTGTAGGCCCAGCCCAGAATTGTTGTTTTTTGCCTATTTCAGTGTTTCGGAGAAACATAATATCAAACGGAGTCCAAACGGAATGAAACCTTCGGGAACGCGATTTTCTCATCAGATAAGACCCAGTTGACTTGGACCCTCCGTCAAGAAAGCCATGAGGCGGTCACGAGGGTGGAGGGCGTGCCCCCCTGCCTCGTGGGCCCCTCGAAGCTCCACCGATGTACTCCTTCCTCCTATATATATATATCCACGTACCCCCAAATGATCAGATACGGAGCCAAAAACCTAATTCCACCGCCGCAACTTTCTGTATCCACGAGATCCCATCTTGGGGCCTGTTACGGAGCTCCGCCGGAGGGGGCATCGATCACGGAGGGCTTCTACATCATCATCCAAGCCTCTCCGATGAAGTGTGAGTAGTTTACTTCAGACCTACGGGTCCATAGTTAGTAGCTAGATGGCTTCTTCTCTCTTTTTGGATCTCAATACAATGTTCTCCCCCTCTCTCGTGGAGATCTATTCGATGCAATCTTCTTTTTGCGGTGTGTTTGTTGAGACCGATGAATTGTGGGTTTATGATCCAGTCTATCTATGAATAATATTTGAATCTTCTCTGAATTCTTTTGTGTATGATTGGTTATCTTCGCAAGTCTCTTCGAATTATCAGTTTGGTTTGGCCTGCTAGATTGGTTGTTCTTGCCATGGGAGAAATGCTTAGCTTTGGGTTCGATCTTGCGGTGTCCTTTCCTAGTGACAGAAGGGGCAGCAAGGCACGTATTGTATCGTTGCCATCAAGGATAACAAGATGAGGTTTTTATCATATTGCATGAAACTATCCCTCTACATCATGTCATCTTGCTTAAGGCGTTACTCTGTTTTTAACTTAATACTCTAGATGCATGCTGGATAGCGGTCGATGAGTGGAGTAATAGTAGTAGACGCAGGCAGGAGTCGGTCTACTTGCCTCAAACGTGATGCCTATATACATGATCATACCTAGATATTCTCATAACTATGCTCAATTCCGTAAATTGCTCAACAGTAATTTGTTCACCCACCGTAGAATACTTATGCTCTTGAGAGAAGCCACTAGTGAAACCTATGGCCCTCGGGTCTCTTTCTCATCATATTAATCTCCATCACTTTATTATTGCTTTGCTTTTACTTTGCTTTTAATTTTTTACTTTGCATCTCTATACCAAAAAATATTATTTATCATCTCTATCAGATCTCACTTTCGTAAGTGACCGTGAAGGGATTGACAACCCCTAAGCGCGTTGGTTGCGTTGAGCTATTGTTTTTGTGTAGGTACGAGGGACTCACGTGTAGCCTCCTACTGGATTGATACCTTGGTTCTCAAAAACTAAGGGAAATACTTACGCTACTTTGCTGCATCATCCACTACTCTTCGGGGAAATCCAATGCAGTGCTCACGAGGTAGCAAGAAGAATTTCTGGCGCCGTTGCCGGGGAGTTTGCGCAAAAGTCAACATACCAAGTACCCATCACAATCCATATCTACCGCATTACATTATTTGCCATTTGCCTCTCGTTTTCCTCTCCCCCAATTCACCCTTGCCGTTTTATTCGCCCCCTCTCTCTCTCTATCCTCCCTCTCTTTCTCTATTTTCCTCTTTTTGCCCGTTTGCCTTTTTGTTTGCTTGTGTGTTAGTTTGCTTGTTTGTCGCGATTGCTCAAGATAATACTAAATTGTGTGACTTCACCAATACCAACAATAATGATTTCCTTAGCACTCCGATTGCTCCTCTTATCGATGCTGAATCTTGTGAAATTAATGCTGCTTTGCTGAATCTTGTCATGAAAGATCCGTTCTCCGGCCTTCCTAGTGAAGATGCCGCTACCCATCTTAATAGCTTCGTTTATTTGTGTGACATGCAAAAGAAGAAAGATGTCGATAATGATATTGTTAAATTGAAGCTATTTCCTTTTTCGCTTAGAGATCGTGCTAAAGCTTGGTTTTCATCTTTGCCTAAAAATAGTATTGATTCATGGAACAAGTGCAAAGATGCTTTTATCTCTAAGTATTTTCCTCCCGCTAAGATCATCTCTCTTAGAAACGATATTATGAATTTTAAGTAACTTGATTATGAACATGTTGCACAAGCTTGGGAGAGAATGAAATTAATGATATGTAATTGCCCTACTCATGGTTTAAATTTGTGGATGATTATACAAAATTTTTATGCCAGATTGAATTTTGCTTCTAGAAATCTTTTAGATTCGGCCACGGGAGGCACTTTTAAGGAAATCACTTTAGGAGAAGCTACTAAACTCCTAGATAATATTATGGTTAATTATTCTCAATGGCATACTGAAAGATCTACTAATAAAAAGGTGCGTGCGATAGAAGAAATTAATGTTTTGAGTGGAAAGATGGATGAACTTATGAAATTATTTGCTAATAAGAGTGTTTCTTCTGATCCTAATGATGTGCCCTTGTCTACTTTGATTGAGAATAATAATGAATCTATGGATGTGAATTTTGTTGGTAGGAACAATTTTGGTAACAACGCGTATAGAGAAAATTTCAATCCTAGGCCTTATCCTAGTAATCCCTCTAATAATTATGGTAATTCCTACAAAAATTCTTATGGAAACTATAATAAGATGCCCTCTGATTTTGAATCAAATATTAAAGAATTTCTTACTTTGCAAAAGAATTTTAATGCTATGATTGAAGAAAAATTGCTTCAGATTGATGATTTGGCTAGGAACATTGATATAATTGCTCTTGATGTTGATTCTTTGAAACTTAGATCTATTCCACCTAAGCATGATATCAATGAGTCTCTCAAAGCCATGAGAATTTCCATTGATGAGTGCAAAGAAAGAACCGCTAGGATGCGTTCTAAGAAAGATGCCTTTATAAAAGCGTGTTCTTCTAGTTCCTATGAAAATAATGATGAAGATCTAAAAGTTATTGATGTGTCCCCTATTAAATCTTTGTTTTGCAATATGAATCTTGATAATGATGGGACTGAATATGATCCACCTTTACCTAGAAGGCGTTCCAAGAACTTTGAATCTTTTGACCTTGATGTTAAATTTGATAAAAGTGGGATTGAAGAAATTAAAACCCTAGATGTTGCTAAACCCACTATTATGGATTTCAAGGAATTTAACTATTAAAATTGCTCTTTGATTGATTGTATTTCCTTGTTGCAATCCGTGCTAAATTCTCCTCATGCTTATAGTCAAAATAAAGCGTTTACTAAACATATCGTTGATGCCTTGATGCAATCTTATGAAGAAAAACTTGAATTGGAAGTTTCTATCCCTAGAAAACTTTATGATGAGTGGGAACCTACTACTAAAATTAAAATTAAAAATCATGAGTTTTATGCTTTGTGTGATTTGGGTGCTAGTGTCTCTACAATTCCCAAAACTTTGTGTGATTTGCTAGATTTCCGTAATTTTGATGATTGCTCTCTAAACTTGCATCTTGCGGATTCCACTATTAAGAAACCTACTGGAAGAATTAATGATGTTCTTATTTTTGCAAATAGGAATTATGTGCCCGTAGATTTTATCGTTCTTGATATAGATTGCAATCCTTCTTACCCTATTATTCTCGGTAGACCTTTCCTTAGAACGGTTGGTGCAATTATTGATATGAAGGAAGGGAATATTAGATTTCAATTTCCATTAAAAAGGGCATGGAACACTTCCCTAGAAAGAAAAAAAAATTACCATATGAATCTATCATGAGAGCCACTTATGGATTGCCTACCAAAGATGGCAATACCTAGATCTATTCTTGCTTGTTATGCCTAGCTAGGGGCATTAAACGATAGCGCTTGTTGGGAAGCAACCCAATTTTATTTTTATTCCTTGCCTTTTGCTCCTGTTTAGTAATAAATAAATTATTTAGCCTCTGTTTTTGTTGTGTTTTTTTTGTTTAATTTGTGTTTGTGCCAGGTAGAACCGTTGGGAAGAATTTGGGAAAGTCTTGTTAAACTTGCTGTAAAAAACAGAAACTTTAGCGCTCACGAGAACTGATGTCATTTTTATTTGGATAGTGATATTTAGTTAATTATTTTTTAATATTATTAATAGATAAATTCATCACGTCCAGCAATTTATTTTAGAATTTTTGGGGTTCCAGATCTTGTGCTAGCTACAGATTACTACAGAGTGTTCTGTTTTTGACAGATTCTGTTTTTCGTGTGTTGTTTGCTTATTTTGATGAATCTATGGCTAGTAAAATAGTTTATAAACCATATAGAAGTTGCAATACAGTAGGTTTAACACCAATATAAATAAATAATGAGTTCATTACGGTACCTTGAATTGGTCTTTTGTTTTCTTTCGCTAACGGAGCTCACGAGTTTTCTACTTTAAGTTTTGTGTTGTGAAGTTTTCAAGTTTTGGGTAAAGATTTGATGGATTATGGAACAAGGAATGGCAAGAGCCTAAGCTTGGGGATGCCCATGGAACCCCCAAGATAATCTAAGGACACCTAAAAGCCAAAGCTTGGGGATGCCCCGGAAGGCATCCCCTCTTTCGTCTACTTCTATCGGTAACTTTACATGGAGCTATATTTTTATTCACCACATGATATGTGTTTTGCTTGGAGCGTCTTTTATGATTTGAGTCCTTGCTTGTTAGTCTACCACAATCATCCTTTTGAATTTGATAGAATACTCTATGTGCTTCACTTATATCTTTTGAGCTCTATAGTTTTACTCTAGTGCTTCACTTATATCTTTTGAGTTATATAATTTTGCTCTAGTGCTTCACTTATATCTTTTAGAGCACGATGGTGGATTTGTTTTATATAAACTATTGATCTCTCATGCTTCAATTATATTATTTTGAGAGTCTTAATAGCATGGTAAATTGCTTAATAATAATATGCTTGGTATTCTAGATTTGTAAAACTTTCTTTTGAGTGCGTTGAATACTAAGACAAAATTGATGCTTGATAATTGTTTTGAGATATGAGGATGGTGATATTAGAGTCATGCTAGTTGAGTAGTTGTGAATTTGAGAAATGCTTTTGTTAAAGTTTTTGATTCCCGTAGCATGCACGTATGGTGAACCGTTATGTGATGAAGTCGGAGCATGATTTATTTATTGATTGTCTTCCTTATGAGTGGTGGTCGGGGACGAGCGATGGTCTTTTCCTACCAATCTATCCCCCTAGGAGCATGCACGTAATACTTTGCTTTGATAACTTCTAGATTTTTGCAATAAGTATATGAGTTCTTTATGACTAATGTTGAGTCCATGGATTATACGCACTTTCCTTCCTTCCACTATTGCTAGACTCTCTAATACCGTGCACTTTTCGCCGGTATCATACACCCACCAAATACCTTCCTCAAAATAGCCACCATACCTACCTATCATTGCATTTCCATAGCCATTCCAAGATATATTGCCATGCAACTTTCCACCGTTCTGTTCATTATGACACGCTCCATCATTGTCATATTGCTAGCATGATCATGTAGTTGACATCGTATTTGTGGCAAAGCCACCGTTCATAATTCTTTCATACATGTCACTCTTGATTCATTGCATATCCCGGTACACCGCTGGAGGAATTCATATAGAGTCATATTTTGTTCTAAGTATTGAGTTGTAATTGTTGAGTTGTAAGAAAAATAAAAAGTGTTATGATCATCATTTTTAGAGCATTGTCCCAAGTGCGGAAAGGATGATGGAGACTATGATTCCCCCACAAGTCGGGATGAGACTCCGGACGAAAAAAAGAGGCCATAAAAAAAGAGAAGGTCCAAACAAAAAAATGAGAGAAAAAGAGAGAAGGGACAATGTTACTATCCTTTTACCACACTTGTGCTTCAAAGTAGCACAATAATCTTCATGATAGAGAGTCTCTCATTATGTCACTTTCATATACTAGTGGGAATTTTTCATTATAGAACTTGGCTTGTATATTCCAATGATGGGCTTCCTCAAAATGCCCTAGGTCTTCGTGAGCAAGCGAGTTGGATGCACACCCACTTAGTTTCTTTTGTTGAGCTTTCATATACTTATAGGTCTAGTGCATCCGTTGCATGGCAATCCCTACTCACTCACATTGATATATATTGATGGGCATCTCCATAGCTCGTTGATACGCCTAGTTGATGTGAGACTATCTTTCCCTCTTTTTGTCTTCTCCGCAACCACCATTCTATTCCACATATAGTGCTATATCCATGGCTCACGCTCATGTATTGCGTGAAGATCGAAAAAGTTTTGAAATTGTCAAAAGTATGAAACAATTGCTTGGCTTGTCATCGGGGTTGTGCATGATTTAAATACTTTGTGTGCTGAAGATAGAGCATAGCCAGACTATATGATTTTGTAGGGATAACTTTCTTTGGCCATGTTATTTTGAGAAGACATAATTGCTTTGTTAGTATGCTTGAAGTATTATTATTTTTATGTCAATATGAACTTTTGTCTTGAATCTTTTGAATCTGAATATTCATACCACAATTAAGAAGAATTACATAGAAATTACGCCAAGTAGCACTCCGCATCAAAAATTCTGTTTTTATCATTTACCTACTCGAGGACGAGTAGGAATTAAGCTTGGGGATGCTTGATACGTCTCCAATGTATCTATAATTTTTGATTGCTCCATGCTATATTACCTATTGTTTTGGACTATATTGTGCTTTATTTTCCACTTCTATATTATTTTTGGGACTAACCTATTAACTGGAGGCCCAGCCCAGAATTGCTGTTTTTTTGCCTATTTCAGTGTTTCGAAGAAACAAAATATCAAACGGAGTCCAAACGGAATGAAACATTTGGGAACATGATTTTCTCATCAGATAAGACCCAGGAGACTTGGACCCTCCGTCAAGAAAGCCACGAGGCGGTCACAAGGGTGGAGGGCGCGCCCCCTGCCCCGTGGGCCCCTCGAAGCTCCACCGACGTACTCCTTCCTCCTATATTATCCACGTACCCCCAAACGATCAGATACGGAGCCAAAAACCTAATTCCACCACCGCAACTTTTTGTATCCACGAGATCCCATCTTGGGGCCTGTTCCGGAGCTCCGCCGGAGGGGGCATCGATCACGGAGGGCTTCTACATCATCATCCAAGCCTCTCCGATGAAGTGTGAGTAGTTTACTTTAGACCTACGGGTCCATAGTTAGTAGCTAGATGGCTTCTTCTCTCTTTTTGGATCTCAATACAATGTTCTCCCCCTCTCTTGTGGAGATCTATTCGATGTAATCTTCTTTTTGCGGTGTGTTTGCCGAGACCGATGAATTGTGGGTTTATGATCCAGTCTATCTATGAATAATATTTGAATCTTCTCTGAATTCTTTTATGTATGATTGGTTATCTTTGTAAGTCTCTTTGAATTATCAGTTTGGTTTGGCCTACTAGATTGGTTGTTCTTGCCATGGGAGAAGTGCTTAGCTTTGGGTTCGATCTTGCGTTGTCCTTTCCCAGTGCCAGAAGGGGCAGCAAGGCACGTATTGTATCATTGCCATCGAGGATAATAAGATGGGGTTTTTATCATATTGCATGAAACTATCCCTCTACATCATGTCATCTTGCTTAAGGCGTTACTCTGTTTTTAACTTAATACTCTAGATGCATGCTGGATAGCGGTCGATGAGTGGAGTAATAGTAGTAGATGCAGGCAGGAGTCAGTCTACTTGTCTCGGACGTGATGCCTATATACATGATCGTACCTAGATATTCTCATAACTATGCTCAATTCCGTCAATTGCTCAACAGTAATTTGTTCACCCACCGTAGAATACTTATGCTCTTGAGAGAAGCCACTAGTGAAACCTATGCCCCCCGGGTCTCTTTCTCATCATATCAATCTCCACCACTTTATTATTGCTTTGCTTTTACTTTGCCTTTTACTTTTCACTTTGCATCTCTATACCAAAAATACCAAAAAATATTATTTATCATCTTTATCAGATCTATCTTTCGTAAAGTGACCGTGAATGGATTGACAACCCCTAAGCGTGTTGGTTGCGTTGAGCTATTGTTTTTGTGTAGGTACGTGGGACTCGCGCGTAGCCTCCTACTAGATTGATACCTTGGTTCTCAAAAACTGAGGGAAATACTTACGCTACTTTGCTGCATCATCCTCTCCTCTTCGGGGAAATCCAACGCAGTGCTCAAGAGGTAGCAGTGACCATGAGGTTTAACGTCTAGATTCGAATACGATCATGAGTCGGACCAAAAGGGTTAAGCTAGATTCGAATACGATCAGCCCCCTAGTGGTCGTTTGAATAATTAGAATAATAAAGATATATGATTATTGAAAATGCAAAGGACAGAGGTCCTGCTTTATTACTTATCATAGTATATACAACGTCACAGTATGTACATTATGAGATTTGGTGGCTCAAGTATAGTACGATCGAAGATGAGCAATATTCCACGACCGGCGGGTCTCCTCCTCTGACTTACGTGAATCTTTGTGCTCTCGAACATCGATAAGGTAATATGACCCATTGTTCAAGTTTTTGCTGACCACAAAAGGTCCTTCCCAAGGTGGGGATAGTTTGTGTGCATCAGACTGATCCTGGATGAGCCGGAGCACCATATCACCTTCTTGAAAGGTTCTAGACTTAACCCGGCGGCTGTGATAACGACGCAGCTCCAGTTGGTAAATTGCTGATCGGGCCGCTGCTAAGTCCCGCTCCTCATCTAATAAGTCAAGCGCATCCTGTCGCGCCTGTTCGTTATCAGCTTCAACGTAAGCCGCCATACAGGGCGAGTCATGACGGATGTCGCTGGGCAGAACTGCCTCTACTCCGTAAACCATGAAGAAGGGCGTATAACTGTAACGCCCCAGATATACTTTCCCTATTTGTACTCCAACTCTTGCCGTTTCCGGCGTTAAGTTATATTTATTTCCTCGGGTTCGGGTTCTGTCTCCGTGTGTTGTTTTTGTTTTTCATGCATCTCATATCATGTCATCATGTGCATTGCATTCGCATACGTGTTCGTCTCATGCATTCGAGCATTTTTCCCGTTGTCCGTTCTGCATTCCGGCGCTTCGTTCTCCTCCGGTGGTCATTTCTAGCTTTCATTCGTGTGTGGGGATTAAACATTTCCGGATTGGACCGAGACTTGCCATGCGGCCTTGGTTTACTACCGGTAGACCGCCTGTCAAGTTTCGTATCAATTGGACTTCGTTTGATGCTCCAACGGTTAACCGAGGGACCGAAAAGGCCTCGTGTGTGTTGCAGCCCAACATCCCCCAAATTTGGCCCAAAACCCACCAAACTCTGCTCCATGTCCTAGAGCGTTCGATCACGATCGCGTGGCCGAAAACCGCACCTCATTTGGACTCTCCTAGCTCCCTCTATGTCTATAAATACCCCCTCCATTCGGATCTCTTCTTCCCCCGTCCGAAACCCTAGTTAAAAAAAACAGATCAACCCCCGCCACCGATGGACGTGTCCGGATCGGACCGGACAGCGTCTGCCGCCGCCCCTTGTCCACTCACGCGCCGCCACGTGGGCCGCGCCCACATCCCCGCCGCCGGCCCGGGAGGCCCAGGAGGGGCCCCCGCGAGCCCGATCCGCCGCCGCCCTTCGTCCCGCGCCCCGCCGCCGTCCTCTTCCCGGCAGGACGCCGCCTCCGCCGCGGGCACCGCCGCCGCCCCAGCCGGAGGTCGCCGCCGCCCGTGAAGACCGGCGCCGCCACGCCCGGCCCCGCCTCGGGCGCCGCCGCCGCACGGCCACGCCGCTGTCGCCGCCCCGGTCCGGCCTACCCCCTCCTCCTCCGCGGCGCCTCCTCCTCTCCGGTGAGACTCCGGCGAGATCCCGGCCATCCTCGGTTTGCGCGCCCGTGAACAGTGCCGAAACCCTAGATCTGGGTTGACTTCCCTCTTCTCCCCCCTAATTTTTATGCCTACTTTGACCGCCCGTAACTTTGCATCCGTAGCTTCGATTTGGGCATATGATATGTCAAAATGTTCGCCTCGACGAGTACATCATTTCATTCCATTGAATCATTTTCATTTGAGTTCATCTTGGTGCCCAAAATGCTGTTAGAAGGAGGCTTCGTGAGTTAATTGTCAGATCTGCTAGTTCATCTTAGACTTTTGTCATTTTTGCCATGATTATTGTGTGCATGCTATGTCTGTGAGTCCTTCATATGTTTTGTTAAGCATTTTGTCTTCTTTCCAGAGGTGCAACCCATGCATTTTTAGGATGTGTGTGGTGACTTGTGCAAGCTTGCAAAGAGAGGCACCTGAGATTGCTGATTTCAGGGACTTAGTGATTTTCACTAAGTCTGGGATATTTTAGTTCATGATGCTATATGTCCAGCTTGGTTCCTAGTGATCCGTGCCTCTTTTGAGGATGATCAGTAAGGGAGTTCTGATATTTATGTTATGATCTATCCATCCATGTCTTTGTTTGCATATGTGGAGTGCTCTGGGTTGACTCAATCGAGCTCAACTTTTGCTTCGTTGTTAATCTGGGCAGATCGTCAACTTGTTTGCGATTTTGCCGGAGTTATTGTAGTTGATCCGTGCATGCTATGCCATTGTTCTTGCCATGTATAGCTTGTATTTTGTGCCTTCTTAATGTATGTATGCTTGCCTTGCTGTGACTTGCACCATGGTGAGTGCATCGAGCTCGATTACATGCCTTCGTGAGTTATATTTCAGCATGTCTCAGTTTTCACTAAGTCTGAAAACTGATTGTGTTTTAGCTATGTTCGTGTGCCCGTTAACATATTTTGTGATCCCTTTTGGCCCCAGGTCACTTTGGGACTTTTGTTAAGCTTGTTGAGTAGCTCCATGCCATGTTCTTACTTGTCATGTTCAGGTCATGTATCATGTTGTTTTGCTGCTCTGAAGAGAGCATCGTGATCTGAAATTTCAGACAAGTGTTAATTTCACTAAGTCTGGAATCTGTTTTGCATTTGCGTTTTTGCCATGCTTGTTTGAACCTCTTAATGGATGATTTGGCCGTGGCTCAGTGCTAGTCTTTTGTTAATCATCTTGTGGGCATCCCTGCCATACATTTTGTTGTCATGTTTGGTGGCTGTAACATGTTCATTTCATTGCATTTAGATGCCTACTTGCTGTAAATCGCAGACCGGTGTCATATCTTAAAACGCTTGCCATTTCCAAACCGTAACTCCGATTCCAATGATCTTTATATCGTTTTCAAGCGATTTCATCCCCTCTATCCAGTGGCACCCTTGGAATTCCAAGTTGAGGCTAGGTTCATGCATTTCCTGTCATATCTTGCATTTTGCATCCCGCATCGCATCCCGCATAGCATATCATCTTTTCATCATATTGCTTGGTCTTGCACGTGGTTGATTGTATCCTTGTTGCTTGTTTGTCTTGTTGGGTAGAGCCGGGAGACGAGTTCGCTACCGAGGAGCCCGTTGAGTTTGCTTGTGAGGATCCAGTCAACTCTGACAACTGTGCAGGCAAGATGATCATACCCTCGAAATCACTACTATCTTTGCTATGCTAGTTTGATCGCTCTTGCTTTGCCAATGCTACGATGCCTACCTTTTGCTTGTCAGCCTCCCAATTGCCATGTCAAACCTCTAACCCACCTTGACCTAGAAAACCGTTGTTTGGCTATGTTACCGCTTTGCTCAGCCCTTCTTATAGCGTTGCTAGTTGCAGGTGAAGATTGGAGCCTTTCCTTGTTGGAACATCATTTATTTACTTGTTGGGGATATCATTATATTGCCATATTATCTTAATGCATCTATATACTTGGTAAAGGGTGGAAGGCTCGGCCTCTCGCCTAGTGTTTTGTTCCACTCTTGCCGCCAAAGTTTCCGTCATATCGGTGTTATGTTCCCGGATTTTTTCGTTCCTTACGCGGTTGGGTTATAATGGGAACCCCTTGATATTTCGCCTTTATTAAAGCTTGTCCAGCAATGCCCAACCTTGGTTTTACCATTTTCCACCTAGCCTTTTCTTTCCCTTGGGTTCTGCAGACTCAAGGGTCATCTTATTTTAACCCCCCCCCGGGCCAGTGCTCCTCTGAGTGTTGGTCCAACCGAGCGATGTCCGGGGCTACCAGGGGCAACTCTGGGCTGGCCTACCCGTCGTCTTGCTCATCTGAGTGTGCCCTGAGAAAGAGATATGTGCAGCTCCTATTGGGATTTGTCGGCACATTCGGGCGGTGTTGCTGGTCTTGTTTTAACCTGTCGAATTGTCTTGTTGTACCGGGTTACCGAGTCTGATCGGTGTGTCTCTGGTGGAGGTCTATTCCTTCGTTGACCGTGAGAGCTTGTCATGGGCTAAGTTGGGACTCCCCTGCAGGGATTGATCTTTCGAAAGCCGTGCCCGCGGTTATGGGCAGATGGGAATTTGTTAATGTCCGGTTGTAGATAACTTTAACTAAACTTAATTAAAATGAATCAAACGCGTGTGTTACCGTGATGGCCCCTTTCCGGCGGAGTCCGGGAAGCGGACACGGTGTTGGAGTAATGCTTGCGCAGGTTGTCCTTCTAGATTCTCGCTCTCTCTTGCGAATAAGATAGCCACCACATATGCTAGTCGCTTGCTGCAGCTCCACATATATCTGCCTTATCCATTCCTATAAGCTTAAATAGTCTTGATCGCGAGGGTGCGAGATTGCTGAGTCCGTGTGGCTCACAGATACTATAATTCCAGATGCAGGTCCAGGTGATTCCGCTCCAGGTGACGAGTACGAGCTCAAGTGGGAGTTCGACGAGGACTCTCAGCGTTATTATGTTTCCTTTCCCGATGATCAGTAGTGGTGCCTAGTTGGGGTTTGATTCAGGGCCTTGTCGCATGTTGGGTTCTTTTCCATTTTGGCGCCGTAGTCGGGCCATGAGTGATTGTTTGATGGATGTTATTTATGTACTCTGATGTGACGTGGCGAGTGTAAGCCAACTATGTCATCTCCCCCTTTTATTATGTATTACATGGGATGTTGTAATGATTGGCTGACTTGCGACATTGCTTTCAATGCGGTTATGTCTCTAAGTCGTGCCTCGACACGTGGGAGCTATAGCCGCATCGAGGGCGTTACAATAACCCGGAGACCCGTTAAGGGTAGTATTGATACTCCATATCACAGAGGGTAATTCTTCCACCCAACAACCCGGCGTACGTTGTAAAGGGACCATAAGCCGGGGTTTTAGACCTTTCAGGATTTCCTGATTGGCTCTTTCAGCTTGACCATTGTATTGGGGGTGAGCTACTGATGAAACATCAAGCCGGATATGCTCCCGTTGACAGAATTCTTCCATGTTTCCTTGGGACAAGTTAGTGCCATTGTCAGTGATAATGCTATGTGGAAAGCCAAAACGAAAGATCACCTTCTTCATGAATTGAACCGCCGTGGCTGCATCATGCTTACTGACCGGCTCTGCCTCAACCCATTTTGTGAACTTGTCCACTGCCACCAAAAGGTGCGTCTTCTTATCTTTAGACCTTTTGAAAGGTCCAACCATGTCAAGCCCCCAGACTGCAAACGGCCAAGTGATTGGAATCATCCGCAATTCTTGAGCTAGCACGTGCGCTCGTCGTGCAAATTTTTGACACCCATCGCACCTACTGACCAAGTCCTCTGCATCAGCGTGAGTCGTTAGCCAGTAAAAAACATGACGAAAAGCTTTGGCCACAAGAGACTTTGAACCGGCATGATGGCCACAATCTCCTTCATGGATCTCATGAAGAATTTCTTGACCTTCTTCAGGAGAGACACAATGTTGAAACGCTCCAGTGACACTGCGATGATACAACTCATCATTGGAAATTGTCATTGACTTAGACCGCCGGGTTATCTGTCTAGCCAAGGTCTCATCCTCTGGCAACTCGCCCCGGGTCATATAAGCCAAATACGGTACTGTCCAATCTGGAATGACATGAAGAGCCACCACCAACTGTGCCTCCGGGTCTGGAATGGCCAAATCTTCCTCTGTAGGCAACTTGACAGAAGGGTTATGCAGAACATCTAGAAAAGTATTAGGTGGCACTGGCTTACGCTGAGATCCCAACCAGCTTAAAGCATCGGCCGCTTCGTTTTTTCTGCGGTCAATGTGCTCCACTTGATAACCCCTGAAGTGTCCAGCAATAGCGTCAACCTTACGGCGATAAGCTGCCATGAGAGGGTCCTTGGAGTCCCTCTTGCCTGATACCTGCTGAGCCACCAAATCTGAGTCGCCCAGGCACCGTACCCGGCTTAAACTCATCTTTTTAGCCATTCGAAGGCCATATAGTAAGGCCTCATACTCTGCTGCATTGTTAGTACAAGGAAACATCAATCACAACACATAACAACACTTGTCACCTCAAGAAGTTAAAACAACTCCAGCCCCCGAGGCTTCCAACTGTCTGGATCCATCAAAATGAATCGTCCAATATGTGTTTTCTGGCTTCTCTTCAGGTATCCGCAACTCCGTCCAATCGTTAATGAAGTCTACCAGTGCTTGAGACCGTACGTGGCACATACTTCAAATTATGAGGCCCAAGCTTAATGGTCCACTTAGCGACTCGTCCTGTAGCTTCTCTATTTTGAATAATATCTCCCAAAGGAGCGAAGCTAACCATAGTGATAGGATGACCCTGAAAGTAATGCTTAAGCTTCCGGCTTGCCATGAACACCCCATAAACAAGCTTCTGCCAATGTGGATATCTTTGCTTGGATTCAATGAGCACCTCACTTACGTAGTAAAACGGCCGTTGAACCGGATGTTCCTTGCCAGCTGCTACCTCTTGAGCACGTTGGTTTTCCCTTGAAGAGGAAAGGGTGATGCAGCAGAGTAGCCTAAGTATTTCCTTCAGTTTTTGAGAACCAAGGTATCAATCCAGTAGGAGGCTACGCGCGAGTCCCTTGCACCTGCACAAAAGAAATAAATCCTCGCAACCAAAGCGATAAGGGGCTGTCAATCCCTTCACGATCACTTACGAGAGTGAGATCTGATAGGTATGATAAGATAATATTTTTGGTATTTTTGTGATAAAGATGCAAAGTAAAATAAAAGCAAAGGAAATAACTAAGTATTGGAAGATTAATATGATGAAGATATACTCGGGGGGGGGGCATAGGTTTCACTAGTGGCTTCTCTCAAGAGCATAAGTATTTTACGGTGGGTGAACGATTTACTGTTGAGCAATTGATAGAATTGAGCATAGTTATGAGAATATCTAGGTATGATCATGTATATAGGCATCACGTCCGAGACAAGTAGACCGACTCCTGCCTGCATCTACTACTATTACTCCACTCATCGACCGCTATCCAGCATGCATCTAGAGTATTAAGTTCATGAAAACAGAGTAACGCCTTAAGCAAGATGACTTGATGTAGAGGGATAAATTCATGCAATATGATAGAAGCCCCATCTTGTTATCCTCGATGGAAACAATACAACACATGCCTTGCAGCCCCTACTGTCACTGGGAAAGGACACCGCAAGATTGAACCCAAAGCTAAGCACTTCTCCCATTGCAAGGAAGATCAATCTAGTAGGCCAAACCAAACTGATAATTCGAAGAGACTTGCAAAGATAACCAATCATACATAAAAGAATTCAGAGAAGATTCAAATATTGTTCATAGATAATCTTGATCATAAGCCCACAATTCATAGGTCTCAACAAACACACCGCAAAAAGAAGATTACATCGAATAGATCTCCACAAGAGAGGCGGAGAACATTGTATTGAGATCCAAAAAGAGAGAAGAAGCCATCTAGCTAATAACTATGGACCAGAAGGTCTGAGGTAAACTACTCACACTTCATCGGAGAGGCTATGGTGTTGATGTAGAAGCCCTCTGTGATGGATGCCCCCTCCGGAACAGGCCCCAAGATGGGATCTCGTGGATACAGAAAGTTGCGGCGGTGGAATTAGGGTTTTGGCTCCGTATCTGATCGTTTGGGGGTACGTAGATATATATAGGAGGAAGGAGTACGTCGGTGGAGCAACAGGGGGCCCACGAGGGTGGAGGGCGCACCTGGGGGGGAGGGGGTAGGCGCGCCCCTACCTCATGGCCTCCTCCTTTATTTCTTGACGTAAGGTCCAAGTCTCCTGGATCATGTTCGGTGAGAAAATCACGTTCCCGAAGGTTTCATTCCGTTTGGACTCCGTTTGATATTCCTTTTCTTCGAAACCCTAAATAGGCAAAAAAAACAGCAATTCTGGGCTGGGCCTCCGGTTAATAGGTTAGTCCCAAAAATAATATAAAAGTGGATAATAAAGCCCAATAATGTCCAAAACAGTAGATAATATAGCATGGAGCAATCAAAAATTATAGATACGTTGGAGACGTATTAAGCATCCGCAAGCTTAATTCTTGCTCGTCCTTGAGTAGGTAAATGATAAAAATAGAATTTTTGATGTGGAATGCTACTTGGCATAATTTTAATGTAATTCTTCTTAATTGTGGTATGAATATTCAGATCCGAAATATTCAAAGATAAAAGTTCATATTAACATAAAAATAATAATACTTCAAGCATACTAACGAAGTAATTATGTCTTCTCAAAATAACATGGCCAAAGAAAGTTCATCCCTACAAAATCATATAGTTTTATCATGCTCCCTTTTCGTCACACAAGAATGCTCTCATCATGCACAACCCCGATGACAAGCCAAGCAATTGTTTCATACTTTAGTAATCTCAAACCTATAAAATTTCATGCAATATATGAGCGGGAGCCATGGACATAGCACTATGGGTGGAATAGAATATGATGATGGGGGTTATGTGGAGAAGACAAAAAAGAAGAAAGTCTCACATCAACGAGGCTAATCAATGGGCTATGGAGATGCCCATCGATTGATGTTAATGCAAGGAGTAGGGATTGCCATGCAACGGATGCACTAGAGCTATAAATGTATGAAAGCTCAACAAAAGAAACTAACTGGGTGTGCATCCAACTTGGTTGCTCACGAAGACCTAGGGCACTTGAGGAGGCCCATTGTTGGAATATACAAGCCAAGTTCTATAATGAAAAATTCCCACTAGTATATGAAAGTGACAAAACAAGAGACTCTATATCATGAAGATTATGGTGCTACTTTGAAGCACAAGTGTGGCAAAGGATAGTAGCATTGTCCCTTCTCTCTTTTTCTCTCTCTTTTTTGGGCCTTCTCTTCTTTTTTATGGCCTTTCTCTTCCTTTTTTAATTCCTCACTTGGGACAATGCTCTAGAAAATGATGATCATCACACTTCTATTTATTTACAACTCAACGATTACAACTCGATGCTAGAACAAAAGATGATTCTATATGACCGGCGGTGTACCGGGATATGCAATGAACCAAGAGTGACATGTATGAAAGAATTATGAACGGTGGCTTTTCCACAAATACTATGTCAACTACATGATCATGCTAAGCAATATGACAATGATGAATGTGTCATGATAAACGGAATGGTGGAAAGTTTCATGGCAATATATCTCAGAATGGCTATGGAAATGCCATAGTAGGTAGGTATGGTGGCTGTTTTGAGGAATATATAAGGAGGTTTATGTGTGAAAGAGCGTATCATATCACGGGGTTTGGATGCACCGGCGAAGTTTGCACCAACTCTCAATGTGAGAAAGGGCAATGCACGGTACCGAAGAGGCTAATAATGATGGAAGGGTGAGAGTACGTATAATCCATGGACTCAACATTAGTCATAAAGAACTCACATACTTTTTGCAAAAATCTACAAGTCATCGAAAACCAAGCACTACGCGCATGCTCCTAGGGGGATAGATTTCTAGGAAAAGACCATCGCTTGTCCCCGACCGCCACTCATAAGGAGGACAATCAAAGAACACCTCATGTTTCAAATTTGTTACATAAAGTTTACCATACGTGCATGCTACGGGACTTGCAAACTTCAACACAGGCATTTCTCAAATTCACAACTACTCAACTAGCACGACTTTGGTATTATTACCTCCATATCTCAGAACAATCATCAAGCATCAAACTTCTCTTAGTATTCAAAACACTCATAAGAAAGTTTTTACTAATCTTGAATACCTAGCATATTAGGATTATTTAAGAAAATTACCATGCTATTTAAGACTCTAAAAATAATCTTAGTGAAGCATGAGAGATCAATAGTTTCTATAAAACAAATCCACCACCATGCTCTAAAAGATATAAGTGAAGTACAAGAGCAAAACTATATAACTCAAAAGATATATGTGAAGCACATAGAGTATTATAACAAATTCCAAATCATGTATGGCTCTCTCAAAAGGTGTGTACAGCAAGGATGATTGTGTTAAACTAAAAAGCAAAGACTCAAATCATACAAGATGCTCCAAGCAAAACACATATCATGTGGTGAATAAAAATATAGCTCCAAGTAAAGTTACCAATGGAAGTAGACGAAAGAGGGGATGCCTTCCGGGGCATCCCCAAGCTTTGGATTTTAGGTGTCCTTAGATTATCTTGGGGGTGCCATGGGCATCCCCAAGCTTAGGCTCTTGCCACTCCCTGTTCCATAATCCATCAAATCTTTACCTAAAACTTGAAAACTTCACCACACAAAACTTAAAGTAGAAAATCTCGTGAGCTCCGTTAGCGAAAGAAAACAAAAGACCACTTCAAGGTACTGTAATGAACTCATTCTTTATTTATATTCATGTTAAACATACTGTATTCCAACTTCTCTATGGTCTATAAACTATTTTACTAGCCATAGATTCATCAAAATAAGCAAACAACACACGAAAAACAGAATCTGTCAAAAACAGAATAGTCTGTAGTAATCTGTAACTAGCGCAAGATCTGGAACCCCAAAAATTCAAAAATAAATTTCTGGACGTGAGGAATTTATCTATTAATCATCTTCAAAATGAATTAACTAAATATAACTTTCCAAATAAAAATGGCAGCAGTTCTCGTGAGCGCTAAAGTTTCTGTTTTTTACAGCAAGATATCAAGACTTTCCCCCAGTCTTCCCAACGGTTCTACTTGGCACAAACACTAATTAAACACACAAAACACAACCAAAACATAGGCTAGGTAAATTATTTATTACTAAACAGGAGCAAAAAGCAAGGAATAAAAATAAAATTGGGTTGCCTCCCAACAAGCGCTATCGTTTAACGCCCCTAGCTAGGCATAAAAAGCAAGGATAGATCTAGATATTGCCATCTTTGGTAGGCAATCCATAAGTGGCTCTCATTATAGATTCATAAGGTAATTTAATTTTATTTCTAGGAAAGTGTTCCATGCCTTTCCTTAACGTAAATTGGAATCTAATATTTCCTTCCTTCATATCAATAATTGCACCAATCGTTCTAAGGAAAGGTCTACCAAGGATAATAGGCAATCTATGTCAAGAACAATAAAATCTATGGGCACATAATTCCTATTTGTGACAATAAGAACATCATTGATTCTTCCCATTGGTTTCTTAATAGTGGAATCCGCAAGTTGCAAGTTTAGAGAGCAATCAAAATCACGGAAACCTAACAAATCACATAAAGTCTTTGGAATCGTGGAAACACTAGCACCTAAATCACATAAAGCATAGAACTCACGATCTTTAATCTTAATTTTAATAGTTGGTTCCCACTCATCATAAAGTTTTCTAGGGATAGAAACTTCCAACTCAAGTTTTTCTTCATAAGATTGCCTCAAGGCATCAACGATATGTTTAGTAAACGCTTTATTTTGACTATAAGCATGAGGAGAATTTAGCACGGATTGCAACAAGGAAATACAATCAATCAAAGAGCAATTTTCATAATTAAATTCCTTGAAATCCAAAATAGTGGGTTTAGCAACATCTAGGGTTTTCATTTCTTCAATCTCACTTTCATCAAATTTAGCATCAAGATCTAAAAACACCGAATTTTTGGAACGCCTTCTAGGTAAAGGTCGATCATATTTAGTCCAATCATTATCAAGATTCATATTGAAAAACAAAGATTTAATAGGGGACACATCAATAAATTTTAGATCTTCATCTTTATTTTCATTAAAATCTGGTTTAGCGTCCATCCTATTAACTAAGATAGCCTGCTTATCCGAAATTTCAGCAGTCAATTTCTCAAGACGAGCAATTTGGGATCTTAAACCATCAAATTCTTTAGACATATCATCGAGCTCTTTATTCATAAAACTCATAAAACTTTTCTGTTCCTTAAGCTCGTTTCTGAAGAAATTATTATGATCAAATTGCAAAATCATAAAACTCCTGACATTGCTTTCGATATCTTCTAACCTTTTAAGGTGAAGATCACCAAATCTAGGTAGAGCCATTGTGACAAACAAGCAATCCAACAAACAAGCAAACAAAAAGAAAGCGGGCAAAAAGAGGCAAATAGAGAGAGGGAGGATAGAGAGAGTGCGCGAATGAAACGGAAAGGGTGAAGTGGGGGAGAGGAAAACGAGAGGAAAATGGCAAATAATGTAATGCGGGAGATAAGGGTTGTGATGGGTACTTGGTATGTTGACTTTTGCGTAGACTCCCCGGCAACGGCGCCAGAAATCCTTCTTGCTACTTCTTGATCACTTGCGTTGGTTTTCCCTTAAAGAGGAAAGGGTGATGCAGCAGAGTAGCGTAAGTATTTCCCTCGGTTTTTGAGAACCAAGGTATCAATCCAGTAGGAGGCTACGCGCGAGTCCCTCACACCCGCACAAAACAAATAAATCCTCGCAACCAACATGATAAGGGGTTGTCAATCCCTTCACGGTCACTTACGAGAGTGAGATCTGATAGATATGATAAGATAATAGTTTTGGTATTTTTGTGATAAAGATGCAAAGTAAAATAAAAGCAAAGTAAAAAGCAAAGGAAATAACTAATTATTGGAAGATTAATATGATGAAGATAGACCCGGGGGGCCATAGGTTTCACTAGAGGCTTCTCTCAAGAGCATAAGTATTTTACGGTGGGTGAACGAACTACTGTTGAGCAATTGATAGAATTGAGCATAGTTATGAGAATATCTATGTATGATCATGTATATAGGCATCACGTCCGAGACAAGTGGACCGACTCCTGCCTGCATCTACTACTATTACTCCACTCATCAACCGCTATCCAGCATGCATATAGAGTATTAAGTTCATGAAAATAGAGTAACGCCTTAAGCAAGATGACATGATGTAGAGGGATTGAGGGAGTCCTGGATTAGGGGGTCTCTGGAAAGCCGGACTGTTGGACTATGAAGATACAAGATTGAAGACTTCGTCCTGTGTCCAGATGGGACTCTACTTGGTGTGGAAGGCAAGCTAGGCGATACGGATATGTATATCTCCTCCTTTGTAACCGACCTGGTGTAACCCTAGCACCCCGCTACAAAAAAAAGACACAACCGTGACATTTTGGGTCGAACGAAATTTTTTTCTGTCATACATATGACACTTCTATGACGATAATTGTGACAAAACCCGGTATCATCATAGATGTGGTGGGCTCCTACTTCTATGACAAAAAATCATGACAGGAAATGGGCTTTTCGTCCTGGGCAGGCCGGACACGTAGCTGCATGACATTCTTTGGGCCGTCCATGACGGAAAAAACCATGGTAGAAGCGAGGGGGAGGAAAATTTCTGGGAGTTCCCAGTTACGGTGGGAGGTCGGGGGCCGAGCGATGCGTGTTTCTCTCATACACGTACACGCGTGTGTGCGAGGCGTTGGCTCTAACTGAACCCGAGCGAGGTGTTGGGCTCTAACTGAACCCGAGCGATTGCACTGCAGGCTACGCGTTACTTAACCCGAGCGATCGATCGATGGCTATTAACTGAACCCGATCGAGCGATTCCTTGGCTACTGCTGCTAACTGAAGCCGATCGATGCTACCTCTGGATGAACAGTGAGCGTTGCGGGGGGGGGGGGGGTTGGATGAACAGTTCCCGGTGGGGGTGGAATAACAGGACCCTGTGGTGTTGACTCTGGATGAACAGGACCCCGATCGATCGAGCCGGTTGGGGCTGGATGAACAGGACCCCGTGGAGGGTTGGATGAATAGGACCACCCCGTGGAGGGCAGGATGAACAGTTGACGGTGGAGGGGTGCCCGTGGAGGGGTGGTTGAACAGGACCCCGTGGTGTGGAGGGCTTGATGAATAGTAGACGGTGGAGGGGTGGTTGAACAGTAGCCGGTGGAGTAGCGCGCGGTGGAGGCTGGATGAACAGGAGCCCGTGGAGGCTGGAGGAGGTCGACGGTGGATGAACAGTAGCTCGTGGAGGCTGGAGGGGGTCGACGGTGGAGATGAACAGTATCTTGTGGAGTCCCGTTTTGCGGTACGCCACACCCCTCCCGATGAACAGGACCCCCGTTTTGACCGTAGCGCTCCAACACAAGTCCATTTCCTCCGTTTTGCGGTACGCCACACCCCTCCCGATCAACAGGACCCCCGTTTCGACCGTAGGAGGTCCGTTTCCTCCGTTTTGCGGTACGCCACACCCCTCCCGATCAACAGGACCCCCATTTCGACCGTAGGAGGTCCGTTTCCTCCGTTGTGCGGTACGCCAGGCCTCGTTTCCATCGCCTCTTCCGTCCAAGCCCTCCCGATGAACACGACCACACATTCCGTTCCGACCCATGAACCCGACGACGACGCTGTTTCTCCGTTCCGACCCAGCCATGTACACGAGCCCTCGCCGTACGTATGCGCGAGTAGGCATTCGAGACCCCGCCCGTATGTACACATACGTGGCCGTATTTTCTTTCTTGCACCCTGGCCGCTGTAAGTACGTGTACATGCTACGTGCGCGCCTCTACTACGACACGTGCGCGCCTCTACTACGACACGTGCGCGCCTCTACATCGACCAGCATGTACATACACGTTCGCGACCAGAATGACAACGCTACGTACGCTTCGACCAGGTGGGTCCCGACTGTCAGGCACTTCCTTGCCTGCGAAGATGTAGCTGGTGGGTCCCAGCAGTCAGGGGGCGAATCGTTTTTTTACCCGGACGCACTTCCTTGCGTGCGAAGATGTAGCTAGTGGGTCCCAGCAGTCCGGGGGCCGGTGGGTCCCAGCAGTCAGGGGGCGAATCGTTTTGGTTTTCTTTTTTTGCCCGGACGCACTTCCTTGCATGCGAAGATGTAGCTGGTGGGTCCCAGCAGTTAGGGGGGCGAATCGTTTTTTGTGCTTGGACGCACTTCCTTGCGTGCGAAGGTGTAGCTGGTGGGTCCCAACTGTCAGGGGGGAAACATTTTTTTCATGAAATACGGAGGCCCGTCCGATGGGTCCCTGCTGTCAGGTGGAGGAATCATTATTTTCCGCGTAATAAGGAGGCACTTCCTTGCTGCCGCCGTGGACCCAGCTGTCAGCCTCTCCACATACAGTCCATGTCCGATGGAAGTCGGTCCTTGACCACGTTGACCACGCCGCGCTGAGAGCACCAGGGCGGTGGACGACGGCAAGGCCTAGGAAGGGGATGGCGCGGAGCCGGTGAAGACGCGGCAGTGGATGCCCACGCAGAGAGGAGTATGAGGGTTCACTCGTTCGGCTGCGGTGTGAGGCTGCCGCCGCCGCAGGGCCTGGCCAGCGGTGGGAATAGTAGGGGGCGGTGAGGCCTCCACGGCAGCACAGCCGGCCACGGGAGGCAGGAGCAGGCGGCACGACCGGCGCTGCTTTGGGCGGCTGGAGCAAGAAGACCAGAGGTTGAAGAAGCACTACGGCCGTTGGACGGACATTGTACGGTCACTGCAGCTAGAATCGTTTATATTGACTAAGTTGACAAAGCCCTTGGTACGTCAACTTAGTAGGCCCACAGGCCAGCTTCCGAAACGGTGCACCCCAGATGTCAGGGGGAGGAATCTTTTTTTGGGCAGGTGAAGCTAGAATATCCGATATTGAAGAAGAAGCACGGCATCCGTTGGATGGACATCCAACGGCCACTGCTGCTAGAACCGTGTGTTGACTATAAGTTGACAAAGCCTTGCATACGCGTCAACTCTATTTTTTTAGGGGACGCGTCAACTTAGTAAGGCCAGAAGTGTGTGGCAGAGAACTTATAGCCCATTTGAGATTTGTGAGAATGTGTAGCCCATTTTTGAATTCTAATGGAATTTACTACAACCCATTTATAGTTTGTTAAAAGTACATCCCATTTCAACCAACCGTTCAAAACAAAATTCAATAAAATTTCCCACATTTTGATGGGATCCGAAATATTTTTATCCCGAAATTTCTAGTCAGATTAAATAAATTTATATTACGTAAAAATCCAACAAAACATTGCGCTCGCAAAAATTAATGAAATTAGAATTTTCCATATCCAAAAATAATATTTTATAAAGTAATCACGTGTTTGGAGCATTTTTTATAGTTACTGCCTAGTTTTTATAATTACATCCCATTTATTATTTCTTAAAGCCCATTTTCTTATTATGCAACCCTCCTAGGAAAGATTTGCAGCCCAGCGGGGCGAAGAATAACAACTTGACCTTGCCTGGGTATTCCTCTAAAAAAGTATAGCTGGGCTAGCCATTTTCAGCTTGAAAAAAATTAATATCTGGGCCGGATATCTGGCCTGGGCTAGACGGGCCACAGCCCGCCCAGTTAATACCTGCAGCGATGTTTTCGTTGTTGTTCAGAGGAGAAAAATTAATATCTGGGTTAAACATCGAAAAACTCTGCAGTGCTCACACCTCAAAAACACAAATACTGCTCGAGCTGCTTGGTCCCAGCTGTCAGCCGCTTCTTGTGCAATTCTCTCGTTTATTGACTACTACATAGGTTTACAATGGTGTGGGACCGTGATGTCAGGAAACCAGGGGGAAGCAAAATAAATTACTCCAGCGAGCGCTTCCACCTCTGCCTCGTTGTCTCCCGTGGAAACCCCTTTCCTCCTGTTTTTGCTCGAGCAAGGAACAATGCATGCAACACGTCCATGCGGTTATTAGGCAAGAAATAAAAGCGCTTTGCATGCTATGAATTACGATGGCCTGCATGGGTAGCTAATAAGGCATCCTCTTAACTGCTGTGATTAAATGTTGTGTTTAGAAGAGAGAAATATTCTTCTTTTCCACCAATCTGCTTGCACCTAGGTCGTGATGCACCTTCTAATACGACTTATTCACCTAGATGGAGGGAGTATAGTTTTATACATACATATATATATATATATATATATATATAATAAGGAGGCACTTGCGTACGTGAGGCTATGGACCTGGTGGGTCCCCATTGTCATCCTCTCCAAGTAAAGTCATCTCCTCGCCCGCGCGCGCTTTCCGCCCGAAACAGTCAGCGCCGCCCGCCCCGCTTCCCGGTGCAGGCGATTGCTCCGCCTTCAAACGACACAAGTGCCGTCCGTCCGTCCATCTGCCGCCCACATTAATGATATGCGGTTGCCGATGCGGCTACTCCGGCGCCACACGTCGGCGTTCTGGGAACGGGGCTCCCCAGACTTGCCTGCCTGCGGCCTGCGGCGTGGCACAAAGGGGGGCCCAGCACGGCCCATCTTCATCAACGCAGACCCAAGACCCTCGCGAGGGGCCATCAGGCTGGCTCGCGAGGAGGCGGAGAGATCAAGGCGGGGTACCTCACGAGGTGCCCGTGACGCAAGCCATGACGACCAAAGGCGCCAGGCGGGCGCCAGCCCGCGCAGTGTCCTCCTTTCCTCTTTGGTGCAAAGGGAGCAAGCGCAGGCGAGAGCATCAAGCAAAGGCACCTGTTTCGGTGCAACGAGACCAAGACCAGTCCAACGACAGAGAGGAAGTCATTGTGGAGCCCAAGCCAGCGTCACCACCAGAGCCTTTGGCAGGCGAGGACCAACTTTAGTCAGGATAAGTGTACCAGATGTTCCCCTTCGAAATGGCCAATTGTTGGCGCCCTTCCTGCTCAATATTTGGGAAGAGGCCCAGGGCCTTTGCCTATAAATAGGACTAGCCACCCACAGGGTAGGGGGATGGGGATCGAAGATCGGCCAACCCAGAAACAAGCTGGGATCAGATCGAGTAGCATCACACACACAGAGAGAGAAGGGTGACTGAACTCCTCCTAGCAGTTCATCCCCTCAGCCAAGAACAGACCCTCGCGAGGCTGTTCTCCCTTGTATTGCTCATCATCATCAGCCCAAGAGGCAATCCACCACACACACTGGAGTAGGGTATTACACCACAACGGTGGCCCGAACCAGTATAAACCCTGTGTCTCTTGTGTTGTTCTTTCCATAGCTTAGATCTTAGCGAGGCGGAGGGGTGCAAGTAGATAGAAGGCGAAATCTCCGCGCGCACCCTAGTGTTCGAACCTCAAGGGTCTGCCGGAACCTGAAATCGGACATTTGGCGCGCCAGGTAGGGGTGGACCAGAGTTTTCCCTTCCGCCACCGCCACGACCTGCCTCGCGATGAGTAGCGCGTCGCCTGCTCCGGCCGCCGGCGCCAGCACGGGGGCCAGGGGGCTCCGAGCCCTGGCCCCGGCCCTGCAACGGGTACGGTGGCCAGACAAGTTCAGGCCAACAACGCTGCCGCGCTACAGCGGCGCGACTGATCCGCTGGCCTTCTTGCTGGCGTACGAGGAGGCCATCCTCGAAGCTGGAGGTGACGATAAGGTCATGGCCAACTGGCTCCCATGGCCCTCACCGGCGCTCCGCGCGCATGGCTGCTCCACCTGCCGGCAACCTCCGTGGCCTCTTGGGAAGAGCTCCGCAGCCTCTTCCCCGCCCACCACGCTACACCAACACCCCCGGTCGTCGCGGCCCTCCTGGGCGGCTCGCAGGTGCCACCTACAAGTCATCACGTCAAGCCATTCATCCGCTGGGTCAGCGCCGCTTCCATGCGGCAGGGGGCTCTCCCGGATCGGGCGGCGCCCAAGGCCGGCCTGACCTTCAACTCGGAGGACCACCCCTCCAACTCGACCTGCTCGGGTGCGCTCCCCATGCTGTGCACCCCCACCGTCTGCCAGGTGGCCGTCACCAGGACTCTCATCGATGGTGGTGCAGGCCTCAGCGTGCTCTTGGTTGAGGCCTTCAACCTCCTCTGCGTACCCTTGGAGCGGCTGCAACCCAGCCGGCCCTTCTCAGGCGTTGGGGGCGGATCATCCAGCTCCTTGGGACAGATCCGGCTCCCAGTAACCTTTGGCACCTACAACAACTTCCGCACGGAGCTGGTTGACTTCGACATCGCCCCCATCGACCTCCCCTACAACGCCATCCTCGGCTACCCAACGCTGGCCTAGTTCATGGCCGCGACGCACCCGGCGTACAACCTCATGAAGATGCCCGGGAGCAGCGGCGTCCTCACCGTGCACGGGGACACCGGAGACGCGCTGCGAGTACTCAAGCTCGCCTTCAAGACGGCGCCGTCGGCATAGCCCGCCGACTCGGAGACCCCCAAGCCCAAGGGGGCTGCACCCGCCAAGAAGAAACAGTTGTTCACCCAAGACAAGGCAGAAACCAAGCAGATACCCGTCGATCAGGACGGGTCCACCAATGCCACTTTCACCATAGGCGCCAACCTCGAGCCCGAGCAGGAGGAGGCCCTGGTTAAGTTCCTGCGCGCAAACAAGAAGGTATTCCCTTGGGAGCCTGACCAGTTGGCGGGGATCCCTAGGAGCGTAATCAAGCATCACCTCAACGTGTGCCCCAACGTGCGCCCTGTGAAGCAGAAGGCAAGGCGGCAGTCCACAGAAAAGCAGGCGTTCATCGTCCAAGAGACCCGCAAACTAGAAGCCGCTGGGGTCATTCACAAGGTCCGATACCCGGATTGGTTGGCCAACCCTGTCATTGTGCCAAAGAAGGGAGGGAAGGAGCGCATGTGTGTCGACTTCACCAACCTCAACAAGGCATGCCCGCAAGATCCGTTCCCGCTCCCCCGCATCGACCAGATCGTCGATTCCACCGCAGAATGCGACCTGCTATGCTTCTTGGATGCCTTCTCTGGGTATCACCAGATCAAGATGGCGGTAGAAGATGTCGAAAAGACAGCCTTCCTAACCACGTGTGGGGTGTACTGCTACACATGCATGCCATTCGGGCTGCGTAACGCAGGTCGACCTTTCAGCGGCTGATGCACATCACCTTGGGCCCGCAGCTCGGGAAGAATGTTGAGGCTTACGTCGATGACATTGTGGTGAAGTCTCGGGAGGCCAGGACCCTGGTACAAGACCTGGAGGAAACCTTCGCGAGCCTCAACACAGTGAACCTGCGGCTCAACCCAGAGAAGTGTGTGTTCGGAGTCCCCTCGGGCAAGCTCTTGGGTTTCCTCGTGTCCCACCGAGTCATCGAGGCTAACCCGGAAAAGGTCAAGGCGGTCGAGGACATGAGCCCGGCAAAGACCCTCAGAGAAATGCAGAAGCTCACTGGGCGCGTGACCGCGCTAGGGCGCTTCATCTCCAAGTTGGGGGAGCGAGCGCTGCCTTTCTTCCAGCTAATGAAGAAAAAGGGGCCCTTTGAATGGACTGAAGAGGCCGACAAGGCGTTCCAGGATCTCAAGAGATACCTGACCAGCCCTCCGGTCATGGTGGCTCCGCGCCCTCAAGAGCCCCTGGTGCTTTACCTCACCGCCACTCCCTACTCCGCCAGCGCAGCCCTGGTGGCGGTTAGGGAGGAGCGTCGAATCAAAACCACAGCAGCAGCCCAGGACAAGGCAAAACAGGAACAAGGAAGGCCCACAGAAACCGCCACTGCGGCTGAGGAGGATCAGCCGCCGCAGAGGAGTGCACCGGAGGCGGGAGAGGCCCCTCTCCCAGATGGCTAGCCTCAGGAGGCCTCAACGCCACAGGAGGCGCCACGGTCTCCAGAGGGCGCCGCCAGCACTGATGCACCCAACCTCGTTGAGCACCTAGTGTACTTCGTCAGCACGGTGTTGCGGGACGCGAGGGCACGGTACCCCATGCCTCAGAAGCTCCTCCTCGCGCTACCGGTGGCCTCGCGCAAGCTGCGGCACTATTTTCAGGGTCACCCCATCAAGGTCGTCTCGTCATACCCCCTGGATAGAGTGCTCAGGAGCCCTAACTCAGCTGGAAGGGTCGCTGAGTGGAACATAGAACTGCAAGCGTTTCAGCTCGAATTCAGCACGACCAGAGTCATCAAGGGAGCAGCACTAGCGGATTTTGTGGCAGAATGGACGGAGGCACCAGGCCTCAAGTCCGACGAGGATCGGCCCCCCTCCTCGGGAAGCGAGGCGCCAGAAGGCTGGGTCATGTACTTTGATGGGGCGTTCTCCAGGCATGGCGCTGGGGCTAGGGCGGTGCTTATATCGCCCACTTAGGACAAGCTCTACTACGCTGTACAACTCTGTTTCCGGCGAGGTGAAAAGGTCTCCAACAACATAGCGGAGTATGAAGGTTTAATAGCGGGCTTGAAGGCCGCAGCTGCCCTGGGGGTGAAACGCCTCACCATCAAGGGCGATTCACCCTTCTTCATGAATTGAACCGCCGTGGCTGCATCATGCTTACTGACCGGCTCTGCCTCAACCCATTTTGTGAACTTGTCCACTGCCACCAAAAGGTGCGTCTTCTTATCTTTAGACCTTTTGAAAGGTCCAACCATGTCAAGCCCCCAGACTGCAAATTGCCAAGTGATTGGAATCATCCGCAATTCTTGAGCTGGCACGTGCGCTCGTCGTGCAAATTTTTGACACCCATCGCACCTACTGACCAAATCCTCTACATCAGCGTGAGCCGTTAGCCAGTAAAAACCATGACGAAAAGCTTTGGCCACAAGAGACTTTGAACCGGCATGATGGCCACAATCTCCTTCATGGATCTCATGAAGAATTTCTTGACCTTCTTCAGGAGAGACACAACGTTGAAACGCTCCAGTGACACTGCGATGACACAACTCATCATTGGAAATTGTCATTGACTTAGACCGCCGGGTTATCTGTCTAGCCAAGGTCTCATCCTCTGGCAACTCGCCCCGGGTCATATAAGCCAAATATGGTACTGTCCAATCTGGAATGACATGAAGAGCCGCCACCAACTGTGCCTCTGGGTCTGGAATGGCCAAATCTTCCTCTGTAGGCAACTTGACAGAAGGGTTATGCAGAACATCTAGAAAAGTATTAGGTGGCACTGGCTTACGCTGAGATCCCAACCAGCTTAAAGCATCGGCCTCTTCGTTTTTTCTGCGGTCAATGTGCTCCACTTGATAACCCCTGAAGTGTCCAGCAATAGCATCAACCTTACGGCAATAAGCTGCCATGAGAGGGTCCTTGGAGTCCCACTTGCCTGATACCTACTGAGCCACCAAATCTGAGTCGCCCAGGCACCGTACCCGGCTTAAACTCATCTTTTTAGCCATTCGAAGGCCATATAGTAAGGCCTCATACTCTGCTGCGTTGTTAGTACAAGGAAACATCAATCACAACACATAACAAAACTTGTCACCTCGAGGAGAAGTTAAAACAACTCCAGCCCCCGAGGCTTCCAACTGTCTGGATCCATCAAAATGAATCGTCCAATATGTGTTTTCTGGCTTCTCTTCAGGTATCTGCAACTCCGTCCAATCGTTAATGTAGTCTACCAGTGCTTGAGACCGTATGTGGCACATACTTTAAATTATGAGGCCCAAGCTCAATGGCCCACTTAGCGACTCATCCTGTAGCTTCTCTATTTTGAATAATATCTCCCAAAGGAGCGGAGCTAACCATAGTGATAGGACGACCATGAAAGTAATGCTTAAGCTTCCGGCTTGCCATGAACACCCCATAAACAAGCTTCTGCCAATGTGGATATCTTTGCTTGGATTCAATGAGCACCTCACTGATGTAGTAAAACGGCCGTTGAACCAGATGTTCCTTGCCAGCTGCTACCTCTTGAGCACGTTGGTTTTCCCTTGAAGAGGAAAGGGTGATGCAGCGGAGTAGCGTAAATATTTCCCTCAGTTTTTGAGAACCAAGGTATCAATCCAGTAAGAGGCTACGCGCGAGTCCCTCGCACCTGCACAAAACAAATAAATCCTCGCAACCAAAGCGATAAGGGGTTGTCAATCCCTTCACGGTCACTTACGAGAGTGAGATCTGATAGGTATGATAAGATAATATTTTTGGTATTTTTGTGATAAAGATGCAAAGTAAAATAAAAGCAAAGGAAATAACTAAGTATTAGAAGATTAATATGATGAAGATATACTCGGGGGGGGGGGGGCATAGGTTTCACTAGTGGCTTATCTCAAGAGCATAAGTATTTTGCGGTGGGTGAACGATTTACAGTTGAGCAATTGACAGAATTGAGCATAGTTATGAGAATATCAAGGTACGATCATGTATATAGGCATCACGTCCGAGACAAGTAGACCGACTCCTGCCTGCATCTACTACTATTACTCCACTCATCGACCGCTATCTAGCATGCATCTAGAGTATTAAGTTCATGAAAACAGAGTAACGCCTTAAGCAAGATGACTTGATGTAGAGGGATAAATTCATGCAATATGATAGAAGCCCCATCTTGTTATCCTCGATGGGCAACAATACAATACATGCCTTGCTGCCCCTACTGTCACTGGGAAAGGACACCGCGAGATTGAACCCAAAGCTAAGCACTTCTCCCATTGCAAGAAAGATCAATCTAGTAGGCCAAACCAAACTGATAATTCGAAGAGACTTGCAAAGATAACCAATCATACATAAAAGAATTCACAGAAGATTCAAATATTGTTCATAGATAATCTTGATCATAAACCCACAATTCATAGGTCCCAACAAACACACCACAAAAAGAAGATTACATCGAATAGATCTCCACAAGAGAGGCGGAGAACATTGTATTGAGATCCAAAAAGAGAGAAGAAGCCATCTAGGTAATAACTATGGACCCGAAGGTCTGAGGTAAACTACTCACACTTCATCGGAGAGGCTATGGTGTTGATGTAGAAGCCCTCTGTGATGGATGCCCCCTCCGGCAGAGCTCCGAAACAGGCCCCAAGATGGGATCTCGTGGATACAGAAAGTTGCGGCGGTGGAATTAGGGTTTTGGCTCCGTATCTGATCGTTTGGGGGTACGTAGGTATATATAGGAGGAAGGAGTACGTCGGTGGAGCAACAGGGGGCCCACGAGGGTGGAGGGCGCGCCTGGGGGGGGGGGGGTAGGCGCGCCCCTACCTCGTGGCCTCCTCCTTTATTTCTTGACGTAAGGTCGAAGTCTCCTGGATCATGTTCGGTGAGAAAATCACGTTCCCGAAGGTTTCATTCCGTTTGGACTCCATTTGATATTCCTTTTCTTCGAAACCCTAAAATAGGCAAAAAAAACAGCAATTCTGGGCTGGGCCTCCGGTTAATAGGTTAGTCCCAAAAATAATATAAAAGTGGATAATAAAGCCCAATAATGTCCAAAACAGTAGATAATATAGCATGGAGCAATCAAAAATTATAGATACGTTGGAGACGTATCAAGCATCCCCAAGCTTAATTCCTGCTCATCCTCGAGTAGGTAAATGATAAAAATAGAATTTTTGATGTGGAATGCTACTTGGCATAATTTTAATGTAATTCTTCTTAATTGTGGTATGAATATTCAGATCCAAAATATTCAAAGATAAAAGTTCATATTGACATAAAAATAATAATACTTCAAGCATACTAACGAAGTAATTATGTCTTCTCAAAATAACATGGCCAAAGAAAGTTCATCCCTACAAAATCATATAGTTTAATCATGCTCCCTTTTCGTCACACAAGAATGCTCTCATCATGCACAACCCCGATGACAAGCCAAGCAATTGTTTCATACTTTAGTAATCTCAAACCTATAAAATTTCACGCAATATATGAGCGCGAGCCATGGACATAGCACTATGGGTGGAATAGAATATGATGATGGGGGTTATGTGGAAAAGACAAAAAAGGAGAAAGTCTCACATCAACGAGGCTAATCAATGGGCTATGGAGATGCCCATCGATTGATGTTAATGCAAGGAGTAGGGATTGCCATGCAACGGATGCACTAGAGCTATAAATGTATGAAAGCTCAACAAAAGAAACTAACTGGGTGTGCATCCAACTTGGTTGCTCACGAAGACCTAGGGCACTTGAGGAGGCCCATTGTTGGAATATACAAGTCAAGTTCTATAATGAAAAATTCCCACTAGTATATGAAAGTGACAAAACAAGAGACTCTCTATCATGAAGATTATGGTGCTACTTTGAAGCACAAGTGTGGCAAAGGATAGTAGCATTGTCCCTTCTATCCTTTTCTCTCTCTTTTTTGGGCCTTCTCTTCTTTTTTATGGCCTTTCTCTTCCTTTTTTTAATTCCTCACTTGGGACAATGCTCTAGAAAATGATGATCATCACACTTCTATTTATTTACAACTCAACGATTACAACTCGATGCTAGAACAAAAGATGACTCTATATGACCGGCGGTGTACCGGGATATGCAAACTACGGGACTTGCAAACTTCAACACAGGCATTTCTGAAATTCACAACTACTCAACTAGCACGACTTTGGTATTATTACCTCCATATCTCAGAACAATCATCGAGCATCAAACTTCTCTTAGTATTCGAAACACTCATAAGAAAGTTTTTACTAATCTTGAATACCTAGCATATTAGGATTATTTAAGAAAATTACCATGCTATTTAAGACTCTAAAAATAATCTTAGTGAAGCATGAGAGATCAATAGTTTCTATAAAACAAATCCACCACCGTGCTCTAAAAGATATAAGTGAAGTACAAGAGCAAAACTATATAACTCAAAAGATATAAGTGAAGCACATAGAGTATTATAACAAATTCCAAATCATGTATGGCTCTCTCAAAAGGTGTGTACAGCAAGGATGATTGTGTTAATCTAAAAAGCAAAGACTCAAATCATACAAGATGCTCCAAGCAAAACACATATCATGTGGTGAATAAAAATATAGCTCCAAGTAAAGTTACCAATGGAAGTAGACGAAAGAGGGGATGCCTTCCGGGGCATCCCCAAGCTTTGGATTTTAGGTGTCCTTAGATTATCTCGGGGGTGCCATGGGCATCCCCAAGCTTAGGCTCTTGCCACTCCCTGTTCCATAATCCATCAAATCTTTACCCAAAACATGAAAACTTCACCACACAAAACTTAAAGTAGAAAATCTCGTGATCTCCGTTAGCGAAAGAAAACAAAAGACCACTTCAAGGTACTGTAATGAACTCATTCTTTATTTATATTCATGTTAAACATACTGTATTCCAACTTCTCTATGGTCTATAAACTATTTTACTAGCCATAGATTCATCAAAATAAGCAAACAACACACGAAAAACAGAATCTGTCAAAAACAGAATAGTCTGTAGTAATCTGTAACTAGCGCAAGATCTGGAACCCCAAAAATTCAAAAATAAATTTCTGGACGTGAGGAATTTATCTATTAATCATCTTCAAAATGAATTAACTAAATATAACTTTCCAAATAAAAATGGCAGCAGTTCTCGTGAGCGCTAAAGTTTCTGTTTTTTACAGCAAGATATCAAGACTTTCCCCCAGTCTTCCCAACGGTTCTACTTGGCACAAACACTAATTAAACACAAAAAACACAACCAAAACATAGGCTAGGTAAATTATTTATTACTAAACAGGAGCAAAAAGCAAGGAATAAAAATAAAATTGGGTTGCCTCCCAACAAGCACTATCGTTTAACGCCCCTAGCTAGGCATAAAAAGCAAGGATAGATCTAGGTATTGCCATCTTTGGTAGGCAATCCATAAGTGGCTCTCATTATAGATTCATAAGGTAATTTAATTTTCTTTCTAGGAAAGTGTTCCATGCCTTTCCTTAACGTAAATTGGAATCTAATAATTCCTTCCTTCATATCAATAATTGCACCAATCGTTCTAAGGAAAGGTCTACCAAGGATAATAGGGCATGAAGGATTGCAATCTATGTCAAGAACAATAAAATCTACAGGCACGTAATTCCTATTTGTGACAATAAGAACATCATTGATTCTTCCCATTGGTTTCTTAATAGTGGAATCCACAAGGTGCAAGTTTAGAGAGCAATCAAAATCACGGAAACCTAACAAATCACACAAAGTCTTTGGAATCGTGGAAACACTAGCACCCAAATCACATAAAGAATAGAACTCATGATCTTTAATCTTAATTTTAATAGTTGGTTCCCACTCATCATAAAGTTTTCTAGGGATAGAAACTTCCAACTCAAGTTTTTCTTCATAAGATTGCCTCAAGGCATCAACGATATGTTTAGTAAACGCTTTATTTTGACTATAAGCATGAGGAGAATTTAGCACGGATTGCAACAAGGAAATACAATCAATCAAAGAGCAATTTTCATAATTAAATTCCTTGAAATCCAAAATAGTGGGTTTAGCAACATCTAGGGTTTTAATTTCTTCAATCCCACTTTCATCAAATTTAGCATCAAGATCTGAAAACTCCGAATTTTTGGAACGCCTTCTAGGTAAAGGTTGATCGTATTTAGTCCAATCATTATCAAGATTCATATTGCAAAACAAAGATTTAATAGGGGACACATCAATAACTTTTAGATCTTCATCTTTATTTTCATTAAAATCTGGTTTAGCGTCCATCCTATTAACTAAGGTAGCCTGCTTATCCGAAATTTCAGCAGTCAATTTCACAAGACGAGCAATTTGGGATCTTAAACCATCAAATTCTATAGACATATCATCGAGCTCTTTATTCATAAAACTCATAAAACTTTTCTGTTCCTTAAGCTCGTTTCTGAAGAAATTATTATGCTCAAATTGCAAAGTCATAAAACTCCTGACATTGCTTTCGATCTCTTCTAACCTTTTAAGGTGACGATCACCAAATCTAGGTAGAGCCATTGTGACAAACAAGCAATCCAACACACAAGCAAACAAAAAGCAACCGGGCAAAAAGAGGCAAATAGAGAGAGGGAGGATAGAGAGAGTGGGCGAATGAAAGGGAAAGGGTGAAGTGGGGGAGAGGAAAACGAGAGGAAAATGGCAAATAATGTAATGCGGGAGATAAGGGTTGTGATGGGTACTTGGTATGTTGACTTTTGCGTAGACTCCCCGGCAACGGCGCCAGAAATCCTTCTTTCTACCTCTTGAGCACTTGCGTTGGTTTTCCCTTGAAGAGGAAAGGGTGATGCAGCAGAGTAGCATAAGTATTTCCCTCAGTTTTTGAGAACCAAGGTATCAATCCAGTAGGAGGCTACGCGCGAGTCCCTCACACCCGCACAAAACAAATAAATCCTCGCAACCAACATGATAAGGGGTTGTCAATTCCTTCACGGTCACTTACGAGAGTGAGATCTGATAGATATGATAAGATAATAGTTTTGGTATTTTTGTGATAAATATGCAAAGTAAAATAAAAGCAAAGTAAAAAGCAAAGGAAATAACTAATTATTGGAAGATTAATATGATGAAGATAGACCCGGGGGGCCATAGGTTTCACTAGTGGCTTCTCTCAAGAGCATAAGTATTTTACGGTGGGTGAACGAATTACTGTTGAGCAATTGACAGAATTGAGCATAGTTATGAGAATATCTATGTATGATCATGTATATAGGAATCACGTCCGAGACAAGTAGACCGACTCCTGCCTGCATCTACTACTATTACTCCACTCATCAACCGCTATCCAGCATGCATCTAGAGTATTAAGTTCATGAAAACAGAGTAACGCCTTAAGCAAGATGACATGATGTAGAGGGATTGAGGGAGTCCTGGATTAGGGGGTCTCCGGACAGCCGGACTGTTGGACTATGAAGATACAAGATTGAAGACTTCGTCCCATGTCCAGATGGGACTCTACTTGGTGTGGAAGGCAAGCTAGGCGATACGGATATGTATATCTCCTCCTTTGTAACCGACCTTGTGTAACCCTAGCACCCCGCTACAAAAAAAAGACACATCCGTGACATTTTGGGTCGAACGAATATTTTTTCTGTCATACATATGACACTTCTATGACGATAATTGTGACAAAACCCGGTATCATCATAGATGTGGTGGGCTCCTACTTCTATGACAAAAAATCATGACAGAAAATGGGCTTTACATGCGAATCGTTTTTTTGCCCGAACGCACTTCCTTGCGTGCGAAGATGTAGCTGGTGGGTCCCAGCAGTCGGGGGGCCGGTGGGTCCCAACAGTCAGGGGGGCGGATCGTTTTGGTTTTCTTTTTTTTGCCCGGACGCACTTCCTTGCGTGCGAAGATGTAGCTGGTGGGTCCCAGCAGTCAGGGGGGCGAATCATTTTTTTTGCCCGAACGCACTTCCTTGCGTGCGAAGGTGTAGCTGGTGGGTCCCAGCTGTCAGGGGGGAAACATTTTTTTCGCGAAATACGGTGGCCCGTCCGGTGGATCCCTGCTGTCAGGTGGAGGAATCATTATTTTCTGTGTAATAAGGAGGCACTTCCTTGCTGCCGCCATGGACCCAGCTGTCAGCCTCTCCGCGTACAGTCCACGTCCGATGGAAGTCGGTCCTTGACCACGTTGGCCACGCCGCGCCGAGAGCACCAGGGCGGTGGACGACGGCGAGGCCTAGGAAGGGGACGACGCAGAGCCGGTGAAGACGCGGCAGTGGATGCCCACGCAGAGAGGAGTATGAGGGTTCACTCATTCGGCTGCGGTGTGAGGCTGTCGTCGCCGTAGGGCCTGGACAGCGGTGGGAATAGTAGGGGGCGGTGAGGCCTCCGTGGCAGCACAGCCGGCCACGGGAGGCAGGAGCAGGCGGCACGACCGGCGCTGCTTTGGGCGGCTGGAGCAAGAAGACCAGAGGTTGAAGAAGCACTACGGCCGTTGGATGGACATCGTACGGTCACTGCAGCTAGAATCGTTTATATTGACTAAGTTGACAAAGCCCTTGGTACGTCAACTTAGTAGGCCCACAGGCCAGCTTCCGAAACGGTGCGCCCTAGATGTCAGGGGGAGGAATCATTTTTTGGGCAGGTGAAGCTAGAATATCCGAGATTGAAGAAGAAGCACGGCATCCGTTGGATGGACATCCAACGGCCACTGCTGCTAGAACCGTGTGTTGACTATAAGTTGACAAAGCCTTGCATACGCGTCAACTCTATTTTTTTAGGGGACGCGTCAACTTAGTAAGGCCAGAAGTGTGTGGCAGAGAACTTATAGCCCATTTGAGATTTGTAAGAATGTGTAGCCCATTTTTGAATTCTAATGGAATTTACTACAACCCATTTATAGTTTGTTAAAAGTACAGCCCATTTCAACCAACTGGTCGAAACAAAATTCAATAAAATTTCCCACATTTTGATGGGATCCGAAATATTTTTATCTCGAAATTTCTAGTCAGATTAAATAAATTTATATTACGTAAAAATCCAATGAAACATTGCGCTCGCAAAAATTAATGAAATTAGAATTTGCCATATCCAAAAATAATATTTTATAAAGTAATCACGTGTTTGGAGCATTTTTTATAGTTACTGCCTAGTTTTTATAATTACATCCCATTTATTGTTTCTTAAAGCCCATTTTCTTATTAAGCCTAATGCAACCCTCCTAGGAAAGATTTGCAGCCCAGCGGGGCGAAGAATAACAACTTGACCTTGCCTGGGTATTCCTAAAAAAGTATAGCTGGGCTAGCCATTTTCAGCTTGAAAAAATTTAATATCTGGGCTGGACATCTGGCCTGGGCTAGACGGGCCACAGCCTGCCCAGTTAATACCTGTAGCGATGTTTTCGTTGTTGTTCAGAGGAGAAAAATTAATATCTGGGTTAAACATCGAAAAACTCTGCAGTGCTCACACCTCAAAAACACAAATACTGCTCGAGCTGCTTGGTCCCAGCTGTCAGCCGCTTCTTGTGCAATTCTCTCGTTTATTGACTACTACATAGGTTTACAATGGTGTGGGACCGTGATGTCAGGAAACCAGGGGGAAGCAAAATAAATTACTCCAGCGAGCGCTTCCACCTCTGCCTCGTTGTCTCCCGTGGAAACGCCTTTCCTCCTTTTTTTTGCTCGGGTAAGGAACAATGCCTGCAACACATCCATGCGGTTATTAGGCAAGAAATAAAAGCGCTTTGCATGCTATGAATTACGATGGCCTCCATGGGTAGCTAATAAGGCATCCTCTTAACTGCTGTGATTAAATGTTGTGTTTAGAAGAGAGAAATATTCTTCTTTTCCACCAATCTGCTTGCACCTAGGTCGTGATGCACCTTCTAATATGACTTATTCACCTAGATGGAGGGAGTATAGTTATATATATATATATAAATAATAAGGAGGCACTTGCGTACGTGAGGCTATGGACCTGGTGGGTCCCCATTGTCATGCTCTCCAAGTAAAGTCATCTCCTCGCCCGCGCGCGCTTTCCGCCCGAAACAGTCAGCGCCGCCCGCCCCGCTTCCCGGTGCAGGCGATTGCTCCGCCTTCAAACGACACAAGTACCGTCCATCTGTCCATCTGCCGCCCACATTAATGATACGTGGTTGCCGATGCGGCTACTCCGGCGCCACACGTCCGTCCCTCCGCCCGCCCACCATTGCTATATAAACTGCTGCGCCGGCCATAGCCGCAGTCATCCGCATCCATTCCATTTCTCCTGTCCACACCACTACTGCCCACCATGGCTTCCTCGCAGTCCAGCGCTGTTTGGGACGGGCGGACGACGGACCACAAGGAGATGGCAGCCATTGCTGCCGACCGGCTGGCCGGCAGGCAGCCGGAGGACGACGACGTCCCATTGGAGAACATGGTAGTCGACGATCCGGCGCCAACCTGCTCCTCCGTGCCATCCTCGCCGGTGCATTGCACCATGACCATCGGCTAGGCATGTGCCCAATATCTGGACAGTGTGAGGCAGATGCGTTAGGAGCAGTTCCGGGAGGCGCAGGCCGACGCCGCCTACAACCACTATCTCCTCCAGGAGCACCTGCAGGCGGAGGAGCAGATCGTCGCGGAGCGGGCGGAATAGGAGGCGCTGCTCAATTCGTACCGCTCCGCCCGCAAGGGCCGCCTCGAGCGCTTGCGGTACCGCATGCGGGTGGCGGAGGCTGCGGCCGCCTACAAAGAGGCTAGCAAAGAGGGCGATGAAGCGGGCGAGGCGCTATTTGGCGAGACCGAGGACGAGGCAGAGGACAATGCCGGCTTCGACGAGTCCCCGCTCTGCTGGCGTCGACGTGGCCCTGCTCCACCGAGGCCCCGCGACGCCAACAACAAGGCAGAGGACACCGCTGGCTCCGCCGAGGCCCCGCCCCGCCAACAATGAGGCAGAGGACATTGCCGGCTCAGCCGAGGCCCCACCCTGCCGGCAACGTGGGGAGGATTTCCATCGCTCCGCTGAGGCGCCGCCCGCCGGCAACGAGACAGAGGACATCGCAGGCTCCGCCGAGACCCCGCTCCGCTGCCAACGAGGCCGCGCCACATAGAAAACGAGGAAGAGTAGAACACGGTAGGTCGCCGCCGCTCGGGTCCAAGTAAGGCCACCGCTGCTACCCTCCCATTGAAGCCAAGCTAGGCGGGTTGATCATTGACGGCCAGTTAGCTCCTTGGCGGTGACGTGGAGTCGGGGAGTTCTGCTGGAGAATAATGCTGCTTCTACTTAACTACTGGTGCAGTTGGCCGACTGACACATGGGCCCAATAGGCCACATGTCAGTTACGCAACTGCACCTACAGTTAAGTCACTGAAGCTTCTGTTCGGCTCAGCGAGACACAGGTGGGTAGCTTCGGTTAATTAATTATACCTCCTTCGTCACCAAGCTTCCTCCTTCGTGGATCTCATTGGCACTCTTGATGTGGAAGAAAAGGCGAGAGCAAAGGACACACATGCTTGAGGAATTGAGGGAGGATCTAGTGCCAATATGGTACAGAAGAACTTCCAGCCCCACAAGTTCAAGAACAAGGGCAAGTTTGATGGGAAGAACAAGGCTGTGCAACAGACGAACTTCAAGAAGAAGAATGACAAGAAGAAAGGTGTTTGTCATGTGGTGATCCTGATCATTGGGCTCCTAGTTGCCCTAATCGCTATGACAAGCTAGGCCGGTTAATTAATTATACATCCAGCGCACCCCTTTATAGTTGAAATGTAATGAAATCCGGCATGTTTATATGAAATCCGATCGTGTATGAATGAATTTATTTCGATTAGTTCGAATTCCTGTATCGCTAGCATTGGATGAACATGCAAAACAATACGTACTAGCATTATTCCCAGGGTGATCACCTTGTTTGCAGCAGTTTCACATGTACTCCCTCCGGTCCTTTCTAGTTTGCATACAAGTTTTGTCAGCAGTCAAAGTATTTCTACTTTGACCAATCTTATACAAAAAGTATGCACTTACACAATGTGTGAAGTAAAAAGGAACAGAAGGAGTACAAAGAGTTTGAGCAGCTTTTTAGCGTTTTTGTACATTGCAATCAAACACACAGGCCTGGCAATCCACAGAGAACATTCAAAATAATCGATGATTATGCATCTCAGCGACTCACATGTCAGAGGAAATATTTACTTCACAACTAAAGAATAAAGAAAAAAATGATCGACGCTGCTGACAGCAAAGGGCGTCCCATTCGTAAATATCAAACGCATGTCTTGCTAAAATCAATGAGCAAAATTTGACAAGGTTGTCCCATTCCAAAATATCAAATGCCTGCGATTGTGGAATGGACAGGGTTTGCCATCAGTTCGGACATTGACATGGCATCTCATGCTAAATAAACCAGCTGTTCTTTTTGTGCAGTTCAACCAAAATCAACCAAATTCACGCGTAGCTTGTATGATTGTAGAATGCAACGCCTTGAACTTATCGGCACCTCCTTTGTTGTGGTGGAAATGAATGATTCGATGTATTCATGAACATTTTGTGCAGTTCCCATAGAAATCAAGCTGAGCACCCCTGTTTGCACAAATACAAAAAAGTGATTAGTATAGAGCAAACTGTACTATGAATTGACAGTTTCAACAGGCACATACATGGTCCATGTAGAGCACACTTTTAGAAAAATGGAACTCACCAGAAAGAATCCTAGAACAACAGCAAAAAAATGGAGATTTTGTCAGTCCTTCTGAGCTGAAGTTAGTTTGGTCTTGTGGGGAGTAATGTAACCATCCTTCAACTGCTCCTTCTGATGATAAGATAGACATGGCTTCTTCATCCTGGCATAGTCGGAACTAGTCACTTCACGTACTCCATATTCTTCTTCAGAGGAGATGATCCTATTGTGCAACAACAAGAGGGCTACTAAATGCTAGCATCACTGTTTGCTCGAAAAAAGGAAAGGAAATATTTAAAACAACACAGATGAAGCACTTCTCAAGGACAATACCACTTTTTCATGACAATATCTAAACAGTAGCACAACACCAATAGAGATGACAAAGCTCAATCATATGGATGAAATCAGTGGGCGAGTACCAACCATTGTCAGGAGGCTTATTGTGTAGAGCATACAGATGAAGCATCTACGGTGGTGGCCAAGCTTACTATATACTCCTCGATTAGTTTAATGTTCCCAACATCTTGTTATGCAGTTCCACTAAAATATATGGTATCTTCAAAGAAGATCCCTGTTTGCACAAGTAGAGATAATTACATATTACATTAAGAGTGGCATCAAATCAGTGGCAAAACAATTGCTCGTTCCAGCCATAGCAATAAATTAAGATGCAAAACTATATCATTACTTGTGCCATCACAGTTCCAGTGCTTCATTATAGCACCGGGAGTTGATTTTTGTTTTTCTTCCCCTTGTTATTCCCCTTCATCACTTGGTTCAATAACAAACAAGCTTCGCCTTCAATGTAAGATTTGGCATGTCAATTAGGGAGCACAAGTATAGTACTAAACTTAATTTTCTGATGAAAGTGGCAAAATACAGGCCAGCAGTTGTGAAATATCCTTATCTTACCTCAATGGGATATTACGGTGCACATACAGATTGGAAGTCTTGTCTCCATTTGTGCAGTTCACTAAAATCAAGCAACATTATCGTACAAGTAGCACAACATATGAATGCACACTGCAGAATCATGTGAAAGAAGGCTAGTGCTGACCTCTCATGATGCGGAATTCAAACAACTCACAAGAAGAAGATTTGAACCAAATTCGCCTTAACGGATAGGAAGTAAGATCTCCTCTTGTGCAGTTCCACTAAGATCAAGCAATCAAGCAACATTGTCGGTGTGACATTTTGGTTGAACTACACAAAACACTCTTAAAACAAAAGTGTTTTGTGCAGTGCAACAAAAGGTCACAATGGCAACGAGGTGAAGCAGATAACCCTGTTTAGATAGAGGTGCAAAGGAAACAATTAGTGGTCAATAACGGTGGATGACACAGAAGCCAACAAAAAGAAGCATCTACCTTATCTAAATAGGAAAGAAAGCAAGACAGTAGCATTTCTCAAACGGTGGCATTGATTAATATTAACATAGAGATTATATTAACAATAAAATTCGTTAAACATGTAATTTGCTTTTAACTGTGGCATTGCATCAATTTTGCAGTGGCATTATTAGAGGGTGTTTGTTTAGAGGGACATTTTGGTGTAGGGACTAAAAAAACTCTGTGTTAGTCCGTATTGGTCCCAGTTTTGTTATCAGACACCTTTCCCTATGTGAGCGCATCAAATCTAGTCCTGCTCAAACCCTACAGCCTTGTCCCTTCCTTTCCTTTTTGAAATAGTACTTTCGCCCCTTCCTTTCCTTTTTGAACCATGTCCTAGACTTATGCGATACAACTTTCCGCACTACTTTCCCCCATTCCTTTCCTCTTTGAACCACGTCCTAGATTAATGCTATACAACTTTTCCCCTTCATTTCCTCTTTGAACCACGTCCGAGATTCATGCTATATACAACTTTTCCCACTCCTTTCCTCTTTGAACCGCGTCCTAGATTCATGGTATACATGAAGCTAGAGCAATGCATGTGGAGTAAGTAAATTATACCTTAAGGTTCTTGGGGCGTGGTTCGGCGGGCGATGGGACGGCGGCGAAGAAGAAGGGGTCGGAGGCACTCCCGCGCCACCACTGGGTGGAAAGTGAACAGCTGCGCCGGTAGTCCCTCGCCGACGGCGACAACGTTAAGCCTCCTTCCCTTCCCGGCGGACGGATCCTGCCGGCTCTTTGAGTAGCAGTGAGGGGAGAGAGAGGCCAACGAAGTCTTGTTTAGATCTAGAGAGGGCGAGAGAGTGTGAAGAGAGCAACTACAAGCGCTGAGGCTCCAGCGTGTATATATATACTGGAGAGAGAGTGTGAAGCGTGCAAAGCCTAGAAAACATTTTGACCAGTCAGAGAATCCTCGTGGCACAAATCATGCTCAAGTGTAGTTATCGAACCCGAGACCTCAAGTTTGATGAGCGAACAGGCTAACCAGCTACACAACCCTCCCGTTATGTTCAACGAGAGGGAAATAACCTTTTATACATTCCTGAATCCTTATTATAACATGCACACAAATTTTGGGCACTTGTATTCGACTTAAGTCAGTGTGCCACCGTATCTCGTATACTTACTACTCCCTCCATCTTGGTGTAATAAGTCACGTTAGAAGGTGCAACGGGACCAAGCTGCGTGCGTGTGCGCGCGCGTGTGTGTGCGTGTGTGTTTAACACCATGTGTGTGTTAGAGAGAGCGACAGATCGACCTACTCCTACAGAGAGATGTTGTGTAGTGTACGATTTTAGCTGCGAGAGTCGGTGCATCCTCTCGTTTCCGGGCGTGTCCGGTAGGGACATGTAGACAGCTGCCACGGCCGCTCCTGACCAGCCTGGCCCACCCAAAGCCCCTCCATCGCCCGCACGCGCTTCCCGCCCGAAACGGTCAGCACCGCTCCAAAGAATCGGTGTCGCATTCATGCCTGGGCAGAGGGGACGCGACCTCTCACTGGCGCAAGAGTGATGGTTGCTTCATCCGTCCAACTTACTGCTGGGTCTTTGTGATTTGACGACTCATTGGTCTTTATTACTGAGGTCGTAGGACTGCTGGATGTCCCACGCTTTCGGCGAAAGGAGGTATACCTACTAGATTACAATTTTCTCCATTCTTATAGCGGAGGCGTGCAAGAGCAGTGACAACATGCAGGCTCAGTGATCCGCATGTGGTTCATGGTGAAATCTCTACAAATACTTATATTTAGGAACGGAGGAAGTACTAGTATAGTACGTACTGTAATTTATCAGCGAGATAAATTTGTACAATGCTATGAAGCTTCCAGCTTCTGTTACATGTATCTTGCGTCCAAGGTTTCCCATTGCAACATTTCATCAAATACAAAGGAGACTAACATGCATGCTATTGCATCTCAATGATTGACAGATCATATCAAATATGTACTCCCTCCGTTCCAAAATAAGTTTCTCAACTTTGTGCAAACTTTGGTACAAAGTTGTACTACTACTAAAGGTGACACTTATTTTGGAACAGAGGCAGCTAAAGCAAAAACGATCCATGCAGTCCCTAGCCCTTGAACAGTGAACCCTGACCAGGCTTCAATTTGCTGGCAACGTTCGAGCTTCCTAATAAATGAAGTTTGCAACCTTTTGACCATCGGATCATTTTGTGCAGTTTCACCAAAATCGAGATGAGCATCCCTGTGGCAAAGAAATTGATCAAGCTTGATTAGAATAAGATTACTGGGACTAGTTGATGAGACATAAACTCATCACAAATACACTACGTAGAAGCCAGTAGAGGTATGTGCGGGGCAAAGAAGTAGAGAAATATCCACAGGGAGTGATGTGGGCAGCTGGAGCAGTGGTGCAAGCCGGCTATAAAGGGAGTTGTACCTGAGGGACGTAGCTCAACCTTGAGGAGGGCGGAGGGAGGCGGCAACTGCCCACGTCGCGGCAGTGAGCAAGGGACAAAGGCAACCACACCGGCTTTGTGAGAGAGAACGGCGGGGACCCCTAATCGGGACGTGCCGACAATGGTTTTTCACTGTCGGCGACGGCCACCGCATCTACACTAAGCATCCACCCCTTCCCCAAGCGACTGTGATCCGCCGGGATGTTAGAGATGTGGCCATAGTTGTTTTGTGTGAGAGAGTGTGAAGAGAGCAACCCCAGCAAGCAACCGTGTAGGCTGGCCCCTCCTAACTATGTATATAGTGGAGCGGTTTCCTTTTCTCTCCATATGAACCTATCATATTGCATACGTGCCACTGAAGAAAAAAAACTTTATTTATAAATGACGCGGCACCTACTACTCGTTCTCCTATAACCTTGCGCTTGACATCTCCAAGATATTAACCTTGCGATTGGCTCTTCGCCTCTTCGGGAAGTCGAGCAATAATGGTAGTGCAGTATATATCGTTCTGGCTATATGAGACCGAATGAATTGCTGCACGTCCACCACGTGGGCGAGGGTCGAGGGGCAAGGGAGAGTGCTACATACGGAGTAAAATGAGTGAATCTACACTCTAAAATACGTCTATATACATCAGTGTTTGGAGTATGTACTGGTAGTTCATATTGAAATCTACTACAGGACATATATATTCCAAACAATATGATAGTATAATCTCTATAACCAAGTAGGGACGAGGAGTAAACGGAGGGAGTAGTAAAATTTTCTCCTCGGGCTGCGAGCCATTGCGCGTGTGGGCGAGGGAGCGGGCGCAAGGCGTGGTAAGCAAGCTTCACCTCATTCTGCGAGCCACCGCGCCCGTGGGCGGGGGAGACGGCGTACTAAGCAAGCTTCTCCTCGTTCTGCGAGTTGACAGGACACATCAAAAGTACTCCAGTGTATAGAGCCTTGCCTCTAAGGTAGGCCCCACATGGTTTGCCTCTTTTTTTAACATAACACGTCAAGTCGCAATTTGTTTGTTCACCCGTGGTAGATGATCCTCCCTCCACCAAGTGGACAACAAGTACACGTGCCAAATTACCACGTGGGCTGCCTTTTTCGTACAGAAATGAGCTCCACCGTGTACCCGCGCGGGTGTGGTTGGGAAAGAGACGGGAGTACGTGCGCCGTGCATGCACCTCTTCTCTTCGTGCACGTCCCCCACCTACGAGGGGTGTGTGTGAGAGATACGAACCACGTTCGTGAGTGTTTTTTGTTTTGGGGTGGGGGGTGGGGTGGGGGGTTGATTTCCTGAATTATTTGTGGGAATATGTGTCGATGACATCTCAAACAAAATTTTGCATGCAATGTGTGTGAAATGGAGGCCTATCCATATCATACATAGAGGGTCGGGCAATCCATGAAAAGAGAGGGAGGGGTCATAGCTATCGATAGAGTCAAAGAGAGGATCAAGTGGGTGGGTGGGTGCGAGATCGATGAAGAGAGCCATCAAAATTGTTTGTGTGTACAAGTCAAAGATATAGGGCGACTAGCCTACCGGAACATTAGAGGGCACACGTCAAGTTTGTGTGTGGCAGGGAGACATGACTAGAGCGCTCGATGTATCGGTGTGTGTGGGGGGGAGGGGGTGGTGGGAGGGGTAGGCAGAGGCCTAACTATAGAGGTAGAACGACTCGTATATGTGTTGAGAAGGAGAGACCCAGCTATGTCTTGAGGGAGATAGGTGGACATCCATACATAACTGAAGGACGGGAAATATGATGGGACAGAGAGAGAGAGGAGGGAGAGAGGGAGGGAGAGGGAGGGAGAGGGAGGGAGAGGGGTAGAGTCCTGGATGGGTGATGGAGTTGCTTCTCGAAGATGGTGGGAGAGGCCTACTAGGCAAATTGAGGGTGGAACTGCAATGTTATCAATAAGAGTGGGGATGTGTTTCTGTGTGTGCCTGTGCGTGATAGATCTGTCGGGACGCATCCATGGATGATGAAGGGGAACCATGTGTTTGGTAAGCAAACCTAACTAGATCGGTAGATCAATTGTTGTTTGTCGGAGGAAGGGAGAGACACAACTAATGAGGTAGATCGATTGACGTGTGGGTAAAAACGAGTTATAAGGACCTAGCTAGATACATGTATAGCGAGAGATCGGTCAGTGTACGTCCATTTGTTAGAGGCAAATAAGGCCCAGCGAGACGGATAGACAGAGAGAATGGAGCTAGGAGGTGGTGCGAGAGGCCCAACTTCTAGCTAGATAGGGGGAGGAGTGTGCGGTAGTGAGAGCGATGAAAAGAGGGGCAAGAGTTTACACGTGTGTCTGACCGTATGAGAGACACAAGGCAAGGACACATAAAGGAGGAGACTGAAGGTGTGTTTGTATGTTGTACGCAGGCACCGCATTCAAATGCTTTGACTTCACAACAATCATTACTATAGATCTTATTCAAATAGAGAAACGAATTCAAATTTAGTTCATATTGAAGCGGTAGTATATATACGTTTGGAATGCACTAAAAGGTTCATTTGAGTAGTAGGTTGCATGCATTATACACATAGCGAAATATTTTAATTGAACGTAACATAAATTCAAAGTTTTGAATGACATTTGTAGGGCGCATTGATTTGGGACAGTACACGTTAGGCTTGTCCAGAAATTCCAACCCGCGCCTTGTTAGCCCGAAATATTTAAGATATATCTTTGCCTCGTTGTGCTCCGACAACTCCCTCCATCTCAAACCGCGCCTTGCTATTCCGAAATTACAACGCGCGCGAAAACTCCCACCTCCTGTGAAATCCAGACACGCGAAATGCCCGTGGTACCCCTGAACTGAAAGAACTGCCTCAAATTGGTGGGGGTACTTTCGTAACTTACCCCACATTTCGGACAAGCGCGTCTCTAAGCCATGGTTCCCGACTGCCATCCCATCCGCCCACCCATTCATACACTGAGGCCGTGAAAACCCACGATGAAACCCCACACCCTGCTCCGTCTGCCACCCAGCCGGAGCCTCTTCCCCGACGACGTCGTCCACAGCAACACCTCGACGTCCCTCATCCACCGTACCGGATGAGGATCCGTCGTCGATCTCATCGTCCCACCGGTTCAGCCACCCCGTCCTCCACCTCCAAGGAGCTGCCCCGACGTCCCCCTCGTCTTTCGCGCCACCTCCATTCCCACACCGCCGTCTTCACCTGCACCACCGGAAGAGCATCATCATCACCGTTTCCTCGGATGAAGCTGCGGCCTAATCGGTGCCACCAAAGAGGTTGTACACTAATCGCCGCATTTTCTTCTTGATTCGATCACACAGTGCTGCCGGCGCTCGGTCCCGAGCCGACACGGCGCGGCTCCATCCACGGCGGCATCGCCGGCCACTTCCTCCATGGTGTCGCTCCCTCGGCGGCGACGTCCACATCAGTAGGACCTGCTGCTGCTTTAGCTCTCGCTCGCGCTGCTGCTCTGATCTTGCTCTTGGTCCTCTGCCTGGTCTTCTCTTGCTATTGCTCTTGCTCTTGCTCGCGCTGCTGCTCTCGCTCTTGCTCTTGCTTGCGATGCTGCTCCGATTTAGCTACACTCCAGTCGACTGAATCGACTTTTGGGTTAGTCGATTTTCAGGTGGTGGGGGGGCGGCGCTGGGGTGAAGGAAGAACCAGCCGCAGCGGGGAGGGGGGCTTGCCGGAGAGATACCCCACTATCTATCTTAGGGTCCAGGATGGGGGCGGTGGTCGCCGGCGGTGGCGGGGCGTTGGCGGGGCGGTGGCGTGGGGATCTCTGGAGAAAAAGCTCGGCACGGGGTGGCCTAGAGGGATGGCCGGGGTGGCGGCGGACCGGCGGAGGGGAGTGTTTTCGGGGCGGGCGGGGCGGCGCACCGCCGGCCGCGGGCGGCGGGGGGCTGCTGTTTGGCCGGCTCAGGGGGGTGGAGGTTGAAGATGAACCGCAGGCCCTTGATTTCGTATCCAACGGCTGCAAAATCGACTGACCAGAGATGAAAAAGTCAGTTGACCGACGTATAGCCTCACCTTGCTAGTGCATTCAGTTTCGACAGCAAAATTCAGTTTCGACAGATAAGTTCAGTTTCGACAGTTAAGTTCAGTTTCGACAGTTAAGTTCAGAGATGAGCGGCTGATGTATTTTACATCTAGCACTTTGTGGTTATGTATTTTACGTCATGTATTGGAGATGCTACTAGAATTCCACTCAGGTTAACATTGTTCGTTGTCTCTCTTGTCCTGCTTCAGCCTCGGCATCGTACAACTCGCCGGAGCTGCTCCAACGACGAAACCCTCCATCACAGCGGAGCAGTACCTCAGGCTCCATCTCCAGACGCCTAAGATCTTCTTCCCCTCCTCCGACAGCCAAGTCAGTCGGAGCATCCTCACCAGCCAACCCAATCACGCTGAGATCGACATGGCTTCGCCAAAGAGGTTCTACACTTGTTGCATCTCTTTTTTACTCTACATGTTAGATATATTGTCCACTGAGCACATGGATTTGTTCCTTTAGTGTCTCCTTGAAAGAAAAAATATAGGAATTTTAATTTTCACTTGTCCTCCTTTTCAAATTCCTATTCATGAAGCACAAGACTAAGAGATAGTAGCATAATAGAATTATAACTGTACATTTTCTTGTGGTTTGACTTAATGTAACCATGCTTCTTTGCATCCTATGATCTTCCAATTGTTGTGAATCAAACACCCAGATTGGAAGAAATCCTGTGTTTTTAAATTCTCTGTTTTGCACGTGCATTCCTATCCTATTCCTGTTTATTTCCTATCCCTGCATTGTTGGAATCCTCCAATTCAAACGAGCCCTTATAGAATTACTTCTCTTACAGATAGTTGTCAAAGAAAACCTTGCGTGGTTTCTCCCGCTCCTGCTGCACCGTCGTCCACCCCAGCTCAGCTGCTCCAACGACAGAAGGGTATAGCACAGCAGGGATCCGTCCTCCAGACTGTCTTTCGCCGCCTCAGATCATCTTCCCCGCCGCTGGCAGCCATGAAAATTGCACTACCATCATCAAACGAGCAGATGACCACGAGGACTACACAGGTCCGCAAGAGAGGTCTCACTCTTTCGTGTCTGCTTACGTTATGCATCGCTTAATATTACATGCTACTTTATCATCCTGTTCACCGATTAGACTCTGAGTCAGCTCCAAATTAATGGTCAAACTTGAGTTTTTAAATGGTTGTGGGGTACATATCAGTGCCGCTATCAATAGTATCTATCTACTATCTGGTTAATATCCGGTGTCTACTATGAGTTTCATGTTGGGTGGGAAACAAACAGTAAAGAAGCCATTATCTGTATTTTTTAACTAAAGCCATCATCTGCCTGCTATTATTGGTTTTGGGTCTATCCACAGGTTCCTACCATCACTCTGGATTTCTGCATGCACTCCTTACATAATCTCACTATGTTTTATTCCTATGCATGACAGTTATTGTAAACAATGGCACTGAAGATGTAGAGCAAAAGAGACGAGCCTTGCGTGGCAATAAAATTTCATGCAGACGTCGCTCCATTGTAGGCGCAAAGGCAGCCCCCCTCCACGCATTTCAGATTGTAATCGAGAGGAAGATATCTGTTCTGAGGGGGATTCAGAAGGAGAAGACAACTCCTATTTACCCCCTGAGGTCTTCGCTCTAACTTGGCATGCTGATGTTGGTTATATCATGCATATGGTGTCTTGCATTGCTTACTTTATACATCAAATATGTCCTCTGCTTAGTTTAGACATCCTTTGTGCAAATGCCATCTGTTTAGTTTATTCATCGTTTATGTGAATTATGCAACGCCATCTTGTTTAGCCAGGCATCATATATGTGAATTTTGCAATGCCATCCTGCTTAGCCAGTCATCATATATGTAAATTATATCAGGCCATACTTTTTTGGATACATATTACATTTGTCAAAAATGTTATTACATTCATCTGCCCTTCGTGTGCATCAGCCATTTGACACGGTGATGGCAAATTGTGGAGTGAAAACAAGGTCTTCAGAGCAGACTATGCTATCTGACGAAGCGCATATCTCGCTGGTTACGGATAGCTCCTCAGAGGAGGATTCAGAGACAGATGACCAGTCCTATTCCCCCCCCCGAGGTGTATGCTCTAACTTGGCAGGGTTATGTTGCTCATATCATGCGTATGGTGTCTCGCATTGCTATGTCATTTGATTAGTTTAGACATGCTTTGTGTGAATGCCACCTATTCAGTGTCTAATTACCATACATGTGAACTATGCATTGCCATCTTGTTGCAAGACATTATATATGTGAATTATACAATGCTATCTTGTTGCAAAGGCATTATATATGTGAATTATGCAATGCCATGTTGTTTAGCCAATCATCATGTATGTGAATTATATCATGCTATCATTTTTTTTGTATTACGTGTTCCATTTGTCGACAACGTTTGTATATTCAACTACTCTTCCTGTGCATCAGCCATTTGAAGCGGTGATGGAAGTATCTGGAGTGAAAACAAGGTATTCAGAGCAGACAATGCTACCTGCTGAAGCAGACATCTTGCTAGTTACAGAGAGCTCCTCAGAGGAGGATTCAGAGACTGATGACCAGTCCTATTTTCCCCTGAGGTCTATGCTCAAACTTGGCAGGGTTATATTACCCATGTCATGCATGTTGTCTTGCATTGCTTAGTTTTTACATCATATATGGATTGCCATATGCTTCCTTGCTTACTATATAAATCATATATTTGAATTATATCATGTCATCATGTTTACATAGTACATACACATCATCTATCTAAATTACGGCATGGCAGCCCATTTAATAAAGACATCATATGGTTATATCATCTCATCCTTTTTAGTGTTTACAGTCATCATATTTTGAATTATGGCATTCTATCCGTGAATGTATGTGAATTATGTCATGCCAACCTATTTAATAAACACATTATATAGTTATGTCATGTCATCCTGTTTACATAGTCTCATATTTTGAACTATGTCTTTCCATCTTTTTTAGTTAGCCATCATAATGTGAAATTGTGTCATGCTATCCTGTTTAGTTAGCCATCATATATGTGAAATTGTGTCATGCTATCCTATTTGGTTAGACAACATAAATATGAATTATTTCATGCCCTCTTTTATTCCCCACTATCCATTGCACCTGTCTATCATACAATGTCTATACTTTCAATTACTTTTCTTGTTTATCAGCCATTTGAATTGGAGAGCATGATGGCAGTATCTAAGGGAGTAACAACACGGTGTTCAGAAAAGATAGTGCTACCAATTGATGGAGATAGAACCACGGTTGTACTTGCCCAAGGACCAGATCCACCGCACATAACCCAGACTCTCGCGGATTGTACCCCTACCCAGTTGGACAGAGAACCAGCTACACCCCTTCTAACCCCAACCCCGGCAGATAGTAACCCAGTTCCAGTTGACACATCAGCGTCTCCACCACAGAGCACCCAAACACGAGCTGTTAGTAAGGGAACTGCAGTACCCAAAGCACGAGGACCACCTCTCCGAATCCCAACTCAACGCTTAAAGGAGAAGAAGATTTGTTCTTAGGTCAGGTTCTGTAGCTATGGTTCATACTCCTTTTCTCTTGCATGACTGTATTTACTCATACCAACTATTTTCAAATTTGAAGGATGGAATTGAAACTCCAATGGCGCAACAGGTATGTTTTAAACTTGTTCCTTTAACTGGTTTGCTGTTGTAACCTGCTCTATGTTGATTTCAGTTTCAATTGAATAAACAGTTATGTTCTCATGTCATGCACATTACAAGTGTTGTTATTGCTCTATAGTTACCCACACTTATATTCTGTCTATTCTGCTTTGTCTTGAACAAATATTATTTGAACTGTGTCTCTATCTTGATTTGGCAACAAAAACTAGAATGATATAGACCATAAAGTGACCATGGTACATAGATATATGTTTGTTTCATGCTGTTATCCTGTCCACTTTACTACTGAACTCATTTACCAAAATGAATTCCATATACAACATGGTAAACATGTGATGTGTCTGCTTGTTTCTCTTTTAGAATGCAGACAAAATATTAGAGAACAGTACCGCGTTATCCAATGGTAAAGGAAGTAATGCAGATAAGGTTCAAGATAGTGAGACATCCCTGTTGGTCTCCAAGAAAGCTGATAAAAACTATCTTGACGACAGTGAGGGAACCCAAAAGTCCTGTCTTGATGTAGTGTTCGAGTTACTGGCCACTACTGCTGGCACAAGCTCTTCAAACTCGCTGCCTGAATCAGTTCATCTTCTTGAGTCTCAACTTCAAGTTGAAACACATCGATCATCTGTGCTACGACAGGAAGCTGAAGGACTGAGGAAGTCCCTGCAGAATTCAGATGCATATTTTCTGGTGCAACAGCAAGCGCTGGAGGATTTAAGCACCAAACAAGAGAAAGTTAATAAGCTTGCTAAGAATCTTGCCAGCATTATGGGTACCCAGGATATTGTTTCTTGAGATCTTCTGAAGTGGTTTCAGTTCTAGATTTGTTTTGCTGTGGTGTTTATTTGCGCTGGTCGCCAACTTTGACAACCAGTGTATATGATATGCTGCTTTGTTCCCTATATTTGCACTGGTGGCGAACTTTGATGCCTAGTGGATGTAATATGTGTAATAGCCGTGATAGCCTAGGGTTAGTTGCTTGTGTATTTATTTCCTTGTTGTCTTGTTTATTTGTTTTCTTGTAGTCATTGCAGTTCTTTTTGCGTGGTTAGCTAGTGGCTGCAATAACCTATTTTTTAAAACTAGGCCACAATAACCATGGGCTAATATTTACTGTAGTGACACAAGGCCTCCTACTGGCCGTAGAAACAGTGGGCCTTCTATGGGCCGTAGAAACAATGGGCCTTCTATGGGTCGTAGAAACAATCGGCCTTCTGCGGGTCGTATTATCAATGGGGCTTATATGGGCCGTATAATCGATTGGCCAAACATGGCCAAACAGACTGCATTATGGCCGTAAACGGGCTAGAGTTGGAATCGTCCGTTCATGGGCCGACCATAACGGGCCATCGTTAATAGGCCGTATTTGATGACACTATGAAATCGGCCAACGTATTAACGGACCACAAACGGGTCGACTGTAACCACGGGCTGAATTTGGCCCACAAGCAGAAAATGACAATAACGGGCCGTAAGTAAAGGAATGCTGGAAATGAGCCCAAGAATACATGGGCTCTGAGAAGGCCGAAAGATAACATGGGCTGGAAACGGCCCAACGGAATAACGGGCCGTTAATGGGTATAAAGTGATACACTGTTCATTACGGGCTAGTTTCACCATGGGCCGTTAATGGGTGTAAAGTGATACACTGTTCATTATGGGCCAGTTTCACCACGGGCCGTTAGTAGGCCAAGAGTTACATAGGGCCACATATGGGCCGAAAGACGTCATGGGCCATACATGGGCCAGAAGTGAAGACGGGCTGGAATCATATTGGATGGCCCAGATGACGCTACTGGGCCTAATTCAGATAGGGCGTAACGGGCCTTGGGTTAGCGGACTGTAAATGGGCTATATTCGAACAGGCCGTTAACAGGCTTTCCATGGGCCGGCCCGCCAGCTTTTGACCAAGTCAAACGGGCCGGCCTTTTCACAGGAATGGGCCTCTGTTGGGCTATGCCACGTGTCGACGTATCATAGGCGCCTATCTGACCGACTGACGAGCTGACACGTGTTTCGTCCGGCCAATAAGAATTTTACACGTGGAAATTTCCCATTGGTCAGGGATGTTAACGGGTTATCGGATCCAAAACCCGACCGATAGCTTAACGACGTTCCGTTATGGTGGATGCCACGTGTCGGGCACCCTTGACGAAAGCACTTCTGTGACGCGCGATTTATCGTCATGGAAGTGGACACTTCCGTGGTGATAATTTTGGTAATGTCATGGAACACTTCTACGACAGCACAGGTATGACTATCTTGATTCTTTCATAAATTTGTCATGGATGTACATGCATGACAAAAAAGCGACCTATTATGACAAACACGTATCATCACGGAAGTGTATTTTTTTGTAGTGCCCTCCGGTGTCTATATAAAGTGGAGGGTTTTAGTCCGTAGGACAACATACAATCATACCATAGGCAAGCTTTTAGGGTTTAGCCTCTCCGATCTCGTGGTAGATCAACTCTTGTACTACTCATATTATCAAGAATAATCAAGCAGGACATAGGGTTTTACCTCCTTCAAGAGGGCCCGAACCTGGGTAAAACATCGTGTCCCCTGCCTCCTGTTACCATCTGCCTTAGACACACAGTTCGGGACTCCCTACCCGAGATCCGCCGGTTTTGACATCGACATTGGTGCTTTCATTGAGAGTTCCTCTGTGTCGTCGCCATTAGGCTTGATGGCTCCTTCAATCATCGATAGCGATGCATTCCAGGGTGAGACTTTTCTCCCCGGATAGATCTTTGTGTTTGGCGGCTTCACACTGCGGGCCAACTCGCTTGGCTATCTGGAGCAGATTGAGAGTTACGCCCCTGGCCACCAAGTCAGGTTTGGAAGCTTAAACTACACGGCCGATGTCCACGGAGACTTGATCTTCGATGGATTCGAGCCCCTGCCTTGTGCGCCACACGGTCATGATGAGTATGATTTAGCTCTACCATCAGACAGTGTTCAGGAGATCGCACCGGCAACCGCCCCGACCCTCAATTCAGAACTAGATGCCCCATCCATGGACGGGTGGATAGACCCCGCCACAGAGGCTGCACTCTCATCGGCGATCGTGCCGAGTATCGACCTTACCCTTCACGAGAACCGTGACGCCGAACTACCGGATTCCTCCCCGGCCACGGAGTCACAACCGCCTACGCCCGTGCCTATCGAATCCGATTGGGCGCCGATCATGGAGTTTACCTTCGCGGATATCTTTCAGCACTCGCCCTTCAGCGACATACTGAACTCATTGAGGTCTCTCTCCTTGTCAGGAGAGTCCTGGCCGAACTATGTTCGGCAGGATTGGGACGCGGATGACGAAGAAATTCGCCGCCTACCCACCACCCACTTAGTAGCCACTTTCGATGACTTAACCGACATGCTCGACTTCGACTCCGAAGACATCGATGGTATGGACGACGATGCGGGAGGGGAAGAGGAACCACTGCCCACCGGGCACTGGACAGCCACCTCATCATATGATATATACATGGCGCACACACCCAAAGAAGGCAATGGCGACAAGACAGCGGAAGATGACCCCTCCAAGAAGCAACCCAAGCACCGGCGTCAGCGGCGCCGCTCTAAGTCTCGCCAAAGTAAAACCGGTGACCCCAGCACAGGAGATAATAGCACTCCGGACAGTGCCAAAGACGACAACAATCCCCTCCAGCAAGATTTAGGGCAGGAGGATGGAGAAGCCAGCCCTCCAAAGAGAGCGGCGGATGGAGAGGCGGAGGATGATAATTACATGCCTCCCTCCGAAGACGAGGCAAGCCTCGACGATGACGAATTCGTCGTGCCTGAGGATCCCGTCCAACAAGAGCTCTTCAAGCGCCGGCTTATAGCCACGGCTAGTAGCCTTAAGAAAAAGCAACAGCAGCTTAAAGCTGATCAAGATTTGCTAGCTGACAGATGGACTGAAGTCCTTGCGGCCGAGGAATATAAACTCGAACGCCCCTCCAAGAGTTACCAAAAAGCGTAGGTTGCTACCCTGACTGGAGGAGGAAGCACTCAAACCTACATCTCCAGCATATGATGCGGCTGACCGGCCACCTCGTGGCCGCGACAGAGAGGCATTTCAGCCAAAAACTCAGCCCGCATCCCGACGCCACTCAAATAAAAATGACAAGGCACGGGGAAACATGCTAGACCTGCGAGACATATTGGAGGACAAAGCAAAACATGCAAGATCGATCTACGGATCACGAGGGCGCGCCACCATGCGAGACAATAACCGTCACGCCGGATACAGTAAAAGTAAATCCGGCCGGGCCGAACATAGCGGACAAGACTCATTTGAGCTGCGTCGCGATATAGCCCAGTATAGAGGCGTCGCACACCCCCTATGCTTCATAGACGAAGTAATGGATCACCAAATCCCAGAGGGTTTCAAACCTGTAAATATCGAATCATATGAAGGCACAACAGATCCTGCGGAATGGATCGAGGATTTCCTCCTGCACATCCAAATGGCCCGCGGTGATGATCTACACGCCATCAAATACCTCCCACTCAAGCTCAATGGAGCAGCTCGGCATTGGCTCAACAGCTTGCCAGCAAAGTCCATTGGCTGTTGGGAAGATCTGGAAGCCGCATTCCTCGACAACTTCCAGGGCACTTATGTTCGACCGCCAGATGCCGATGACTTGAGCCACATAATTCAACAGCCAGAGGAGTCGGCCAGGCAATTTTGGACACAGTTCCTAACAAAGAAGAATCAAATCATCGACTGTCCGGATGCAGAAGCCCTAGCAGCTTTTAAGCATAACATCCACGATGAGTGGCTCGCCCGGCACCTTGGCCAGGAAAAGCCGAAATCTATGGCAGCCCTCACGACACTCATGACCCGCTTTTGTGCGGGAGAAGACAGCTGGCTGGCTCGCAGCAATAACATCTCAAAGAACCATGGTACTTCGGATACCAAGGATGGCAATGGCAGGTCACGTCGCAACAAACACAAGCGCCGCATTAACAGTGACAATACAAAGGATACATCAGTCAATGCCGGATTCAAAGGCTCTAAACCCGGTTGGCGGAAAAATCCATTTAAAAGAAGCACTCCAGGCCCATCAGTTTGGACCGTATACTCGATCGCTCGTGTCAAATACACGGCACCCCCGACAAGCCAGCCAACCACACCAATAGGGATTGTTGGGTGTTCAAGCAGGCCGGCAAGTTAAATGCCGAAAACAAAGATAAGGGGTCACACAGCGATGACGAGGAGGAGCCCCGGCAGCCGAACACCGGAGGACAAAAGAGGTTCCCCACACAAGTGCGGACAGTGAACATGATATACGCAACCCACATCCCCAAGAGGGAACGGAAGCGTGCGCTAAGGGACGTATATGCGTTGGAGCCAGTGCCCCAAAGTTCAACCCATGGTCCTCTTGCTCGATCACCTTCGATCGCAGGGACCACCCCACTAGTATCCGTCATGGCGGATTCGCCGCACTGGTCCTAGACCCAATCATTGACGGATTTCACCTCACTCGAGTCCTTATGGATGGCGGCAGCAGCCTGAACCTGCTTTATCAGGACACAGTGCGCAAAATGGATATAGACCCTTCAAGGATCAAACCCACAAAAACGACCTTCAAAGGCATCATACCAGGTGTGGAGGCCCATTGCACAGGCTCAGTGACACTGGAAGTGGTCTTCGGATCCCCGAATAACTTCCGAAGCGAGGATTTAATCTTTGATATAGTCCTGTTCCACAGTGGCTATCATGCACTACTCGGGTGAACCGCATTTGCGAGATTCAATGCGGTACCACATTATGCATACCTCAAGCTCAAGATGCCAGGACCTCGGGGGGTCATCACAGGTTAAAGGAAACACAGAGCACTCTCTCCGCACGGAGGAGCACACTGCGGCCCTCGCAGCAGAAGCGCAAAGCAGCCTCTTAAGGCAACCCACTAGTTCGGCGATTAAGGACCCGGACACCTTCAAGCGCGCCCGGAGTAATCGGCAGCAAGACTGCCTGGCACGTTCCGAGCTTGCATAGCAATGCGGCCCCCACCCCAGTCCCAGCCACACGGCGAAATCCGTGCCATGCGTACATAATTACGCATTGAAAATACCATGGGCATAGGTGGGGAGGGGGGCACGTCTGCGGCACGCCCCAAAACGCGGCTCAACCGTACTAGGGGCTTCCCGCTTTGTTATTTTTCTCTCTTTTAGGACTTTAATCTCTAGAAACCCTGTCCGGCAGTATGATTGCCGAACACATGATGCAACAACCAAGGAGGTAGAAAGCTACGTCGCACTACGGAACTCCTAGGTGGATAACGATAACGAGTGAAATACTTGCTTTAGTACAATTCCTCAGCTTGCCCTTGGAGGGGACATGTCAAATAGTCCTACTTTTTGCTTATCGCACTGCTTGTATCATTCTGCTTTAATGCACCTCTTTGAATAAACAATGCATAGCACTAGACTATTATTGCATTTTCTATTCTTCTTTTTATATATATATGTATATGTTCATTCATGAGATCCAGCACTCGTACACTCTGGTATGGCCAATACGCTAGGGGCTTAAGCATACCCCATAATACGACGTGAGAAGTCCGAACACTTTAGATAGTGTGGCACCCCGAACTTATAGCATTATATGCATCAGCTCCGAATCATGTCTTGGGTCAATAGTTGGGTTTGCCCGGCTCCCATGTTTTGGTACCTTACGTTCCGCTATATCGGCTAAGGTAGCACTGGGAGAACTACTGCGATTGTGCCCCGGTTCAGCTGGGCTAAGCACCTCAGTAGAGAAAGCTAAAACTGACTGTCATGATAAGGCGAGAGATTGGTCGCTGTTCGAGAGGTTTCGGGTCCCTAAAGACTTATGCCTCTTAGAGCGAGGAGTCGGCTTTGTACGGCTTAAGGCGTGTATAGCGTCCCAAATTCGGCCTTCCGAATACTAGGGGCTTCGCAAAAATTTAAAATTATAGAATTCTATGGCTAAGTGAGAGTGATAAAGCATTATAGTCCGATTGCCTTGTTCATTGCGTTGAGCACCTCCCTCGAAGGACCCAAAAATGGGAACAAGAGGGCTCAGGTTTGTCCCGAACACCCTAGCACTCGTGGCATGGGGGCAGAAGTCGACGACTAGCCGTCTCTCAGATTTGATAAACAGCGGAACATAAGGTAATATTTTAAATTCAAACAAGTGTTGCATAGCGCATATGAACAAGTTTTCATACCACAAGATCACACGAGCAAGTTCATTCAAATATTACATATTCCACACACTCGTCTGCTACAAGACGGGCACCCTTCAGGATACCCTCATAATACATCTCGGGGTGGCGATGCTCCTTGCCCTGCGGCGGCCCCTCGTTCACCAGCTTCTCGGCGTCCATCTTGGCCTAGTGCACCTTCGCACGGGCAAAAGCCCGGCGTGCACCCTCGATGCAGACGGACCGCTTGATGACTTCCAGCCGTGTGCAGGCATCCACAAGCCGCCTCACCAGGCCGAGTAGCTGTTGGGAAGGGCGTCGCCAGGCAACATCCGGACTATAAAGCCCTTCATGGCCTGTTCGGCCGCCTTGTGCAACTCGACCAGTTGCTTCAGCTGGTAGCTCATATGCATCGGGTGTTCTCTCCCAGTATACTGAGACCAGAACAGCTTCTCTATCGAGGTTCCCTCCTCGGCCTAGTAAAATTTGCGGCATCCGACACGCTGCGGGGCAAATCTGCGAATGCTCCTGGAGAGCTCCGGACTCTGGTAAGTAACAAGTAATTTACTTTCACATGCTTGCTTTGCATATTGAATGCCTTACCCGCCGCTATCTTCCTCATTGCCTCAATCTCCTGGAGGGCCTTTTGAGCTTTAGCCTTGGCATCTTTGCGCTCTCAAGGGCCGCGGCAAGCTCAGACTCTCGCATCTTCGAGTCAAGCTCCAACGCCTCGTGCTTCATCACAAGAGCTTGGAGGTCTTGCCGCACCTCGCCCACCCGTGCCTCTTACTTTTTCCGCTCGGTGCGCTCCTGGGCCGCTTTGTTTTCGGCCTCGGACAGCGCTTGCTTCAGGGTCGCCACTTCGGTCGTGGCCCCTGGCAAATTCATCTTTCTCGGACCCCTCGAGGTCCTGCTTCAGTGTGGCAACCTCCGCAGTGAGTGCGGCAGAGGTCAGCAGCGAAGCCTGCTTACGCATATAGACATACTTATATTAGACTCTTGCAGATATTATTTGATCCTCTATTCGGCTTTTCTTTGTGAACACCAAACAGAGCATCAGGGGCTACTGTCTATGCGGTAATATTTTTCCTATATTTCAAATACTTACCACAAAGCCTGTTAGAAGGCTAGCAAAGGCTTCAGTCAGTCCGCTCTTGGCGGACTGAACCTTCTTGATCACCGCACTCATAATAGTGCGGTGCTCTTCATCGATAGAAGCGCCGCGAAGCGCTCCCAGCAGGTTGTCCGGTGCCTCTGGATGGACAGAGGTCACCGGCACGGGCGTCTTACCCCTTTTGGAAGGGGGCCGCCTGCCCGAGTCCGGAACCACTGGAGGTTCCGACGCAGTGTTCGGCTGAGAGCCGAGATTGGAAGCCCCGGGAGCCTTGCTCCCTTTGCTCCTGGAGTCCGGAAGGTCGCCTTGAGGCGCCTCCGGGACTGTCTCCCCCCGGCTCGGTGCCCCTTGAGACAATACCTCGGCATTGTCTGTAGGGCAAGGGAAGGAGGCGGTCGGAAGTGGATCACTATACATATCCGACGAATCCAAGGAGCCGTCTGACGAGGATACATCAATACAGGCTTGGGGCGGTCTGCATAATCATATTCGGCGTTAGGAGAAGCAGTGTGACAAAGGTATGCTATGAGTTACTCTAGTATCCGAATACTTACGACTTCGCCAGGGGCTTGGCCCTGAGCAGCCACTCGTCTTCGCCTTCGGCGGCGGCGGTGGAGCAGTCCGAAAGAAGAGTCCTTCCCTTCTTGGACCCTTCGTCCTCCCCGGTCGGGGCGGCCTTCCTTTTCTTGTCTCCCCCGGCTGGAGGGGGAGCATCTTCATCTTCCTCCTCGTCTTCATGGGAGGAGTGCGTTGCGGAGTTATCGGATGATGAGTCCGATACCACCTGGCGCCGGGAACTCTTTCGGGTTCCCTTGGCCTTCTTGGTCTTCTCTGGCACCTTATAAGGAGCCGGAGTCAGCATCTCCGTCAGGAGGGCGCCTGCAGTGTCTTCGGGCAGGGGGGCCGGACAATCAATCTGCTCCGATGCCTCCACCCAGTCCTGTTAAAGGCATGGGAGCTCAGACCCCGCACATTGTTAAGCTATGGGAAATAAATATCCTACCAGATGTACAGAACTTACCGGATTCGCAGGGCGCTTCGCGCTTAGTCCACGGTCCTCGGTGAGAGAGGGAGGGACCTCGGCGCCCTTGAACAGCACCCTCTAGACGTCTTTGTGCGTCGTGTCGAAGAGCTCGCTTAGAGTCTGGTGCCGGGCCGGGTCGAACTCCCATAAGTTGAAATCCCGTTGTTGACACGGGAGGATCCGGCGGAAGAGCATGACCTGGACTATGTTGACAAGCTTAAGTTTCTTGCTTGTCATGTTCCAGATACACTTCTGGAGTCCGTCCAGCTCCACCGATGAACCCCAGGACAGGCCCTTCTCCTTCCAGGAAGTGAGCCACGTGGGGATTCCGGATCGAAACTCGGGGGCCGCCACCCAGTTGGTGTCGCGCGGCTCGGTGATGTAGAACCACCCCGATTGCCACCCCTTTATGGTCTCCACGAAGGATCCCTCGAGCCATGCAATGTTGGGCATTTTGCCCACCATGGCTCCGCCGCATTCCGCTTGATGGCCGCCCACCACCTTCGGCTTGATGTTGAAGGTCTTTATCCACAGGCCGAAGTGGGGCCAGATGCGGAGGAAGGCCTCTCACACGACGATGAATGCCGAGATGTTGAGGATGAAGTTCGGGGCTAGATCATGAAAGTCCAGCCCATAATAGAACATGAGGCCGCGGACAAATGGATGGAGGGGAAACCCCAGTCCGCGAACGAACTGGGGGAGGAAGACCACCCTCTCGTGAGGTTCTTGGGTAGGGATGACCTGCCCCACGGCTGGCAGCCGGTGTGCGATGTCCGCGGCTAAGTATCCGGCTCCACGTAAGTTTTTGATGTGCCCCTCCGTGACGGAGGAGGCCATCCACTTGCCTCCTGCTCCGGACATCTTTTGGAGAGAGTTGAGAAGGAGGATGCGGACTTGGGCTCTGGAGCTCGAGTGTGCGATAATGGATGAGCAAGGAGGAAGAAGGCATTGATAGAAAAAGGTGAGATCCTATCCCTTTATAAGGGCGGACTAAACTATGCGCCCCACTAGCCTGGTAAAACTTGCTTATCCCCCAAGCGCCGTAATAGATGGCGCGGTTGGGTTACCCACGTCCGTATTGATGATAATCCCATAATAAGAGGAACACGATCTCTACTTTGACAAGACATGTCAAGAAACCGCATCGCGTTATGTGCGGGGTTGGTTAAGGAAAAACGGTTCAAATAATTACCGGGCCGTGGCGTGATGTCATGCTGCCAAAACGTGTCAGCAGATTAGATTTGTGGAAATATTATTCTCTCTACGGTGGTATGTGGAACTTTTTTGCAGGGTCAGACACTATCCTTGTAATGAAACTCTTCTGTGGTGTATTCGGAAGAGAAACCCGCCTTGCAATGCCGAAGAGAACACTGCGCGCCGGACTCATCATCATTGAAGCCTGGTTCAGGGGCTACTGAGGGAGTCCTGGATTAGGGGGTCTCCTGACAGCCGGACTATATCCTTTGGTCGGACTGTTGGACTATGAAGATACAAGATTGAAGACTTTGTCCCGTGTCCGGATGGGACTCCACTTGGCGTGGAAGGAAAGCTAGGCGATACGGATATGTATATCTCCTCCTTTGTAACTGACCTTGTGTAACCCCAGCCCCCTCCGGTGTCTATATAAACCGGAGGGTTTTAGTCTGTAGGACAACATACAATCATACCATAGGCTAGCTTTTAGGGTTTAGCCTCTCCGATCTCGTGGTAGATCAACTCTTGTACTACTCATATTATCAAGAATAATCAAGCAGGACGTAAGGTTTTACCTCCTTCAACAGGGCCCGAACTTGGGTAAAACATCGTTTCCCCTGCCTCCTGTTAGCATCCGCCTTAGACGCACAGTTTGGGACCCCCTACCCGAGATCCGCCGGTTTTGACACCGACAGGGATAAATTCATGCAATATGATAAAAACCCCATCTTGTTATCCTTGATGGCAACAATACAATACGTGCCTTGCTGCCCCTACTGTCACTGGGAAAGGACACCGCAAGATTGAGCCCAAAGCTAAGCACTTCTCCCATTGCAAGAAAGATCAATCTAGTCGGCCAAACCAAACTGATAATTCGAAGAGACTTGCAAAGATAACCAATCATACACAAAAGAATTCAGAGAAGATTCAAATATTGTTCATAGATAATCTTGATCATAAACCCGCAATTCATCTGTCTCAACAAACACACCGCAAAAAGAAGATTACATCGAATAGATCTCCACAAGAGAGCGGGAGAACATTGTATTGAGATCCAAAACGAGAGAAGAAGCCATCTATCTAATAACTATGGACCCGAATGTCTGAGGTAAACTACTCACACTTCATCGGAGAGGCTATGGTGTAGATGTAGAAGCCCTCCGTGATGGATGCCCCCTCCGGTGGAGCTCCGGAACAGGCCCCAAGATGCGATCTCGTGGATACAGAAAGTTGCGGCGGTGGAATTAGGGTTTTGGCTCTGTATCTGATCGTTTGGGGGTACGTAGGTATATATAGGAGGAAGGAGTATGTCGGTGAAGCAACAGGGGGCCCACGAGGGTGGAGGGCGTGCCTGGGGGGGGGGGGGGGGGGTAGGCGCGCCCCCTACCACGTGGCCTCCTCCTTTATTTCTTGACGTAAGGTCCAAGTCTCCTGGATCATGTTCGGTTAGAAAATCACGTTCCCGAAGGTGTCATTCCGTTTGGACTCCGTTTGATATTCCTTTTCTTCAAAACCCTAAAATAGGCAAAAAAAACAACAATTCTGGGCTGGGCCTTCGGTTAATAGGTTAGTCCCAAAAATAATATAAAAGTGGATAATAAAGCCCAATAATGTCCAAAATAGTACATAATATAGCATGGAGCAATAAAAAATTATAGACATGTTGGAGACATATAACCAGCCTCCTTGCGCTCCACAACAATGGCCACACTGATGGCCCGTGAGTTAGCAACCACATATAACAGCAGCGGTTCCTTCTCAACGAGGGCAGCAAGAACCGGCAGCTCAGCAAGCTATCTTTTCAGATCTTCAAAGGCGGAGTTAGCAGCGTCACTCCAGACAAAGTAATCCGTCTTCTTCATCATTTGATACAACGGCATAGCCTTCTCACCCAACCGGCTTATGAACCGGCTCAAAGCTGCAACTTGACCCGACAGCCGCTGAACGTCATAGATGCACGCCGGTTTAGCCAAAGATGTAATCGCTTTAATTTTTTCCGGGTTAGCCTCAATGCCTTTGTTAGACACCAAAAATTCCAAAAGCTTGCCAGTTGGGACTCCAAAAATGCACTTGGCCGGGTTAAGCATCATTTTGTAGACCCGGAGGTTATCAAAGGTTTCCTTCAGATCAGCTACCAAGGTTTCCTTCTCTCTGGATTTCACCACTATATCGTCGATGTAAGCATGGACATTACGCCCAATCTGATTGTGAAGGAAATTCTGTAAAGACCACTGATAAGTCGCCTAGGCACTCTTAAGCCCAAAAGGCATAGACACATAGCAGAAGGCTCCAAACAGAGTAATGAAAGTCGTCTTCTCCTGGTCCTTAACAGCCATTTTGATCTGATGATAGCCAGAATAAGCATCCAAAAAGCTCAAACGCTCACAACATGCCGTAGCATCAATGATTTGATCAATACGAGGGAGAGCAAAAGGATCAGTCGGACAAGCTTTGTTTAAATCGGTGTAATCCACACACATACGCCAAGTGCCGTTCTTTTTGAGCACCAGCACCGGGTTAGCCAACCACTCTGGGTGAAAACCTTCAACAATAAACCCAGCCGCCAAGAGCCGGGCCACCTCTTCTCCAATATCCTTGTGCCTTTCTTCATTATATCGCCGAAGAAACTGCCTGACCGGCTTAAAGTTTGGATCAATATTAAGAGTGTGCTCAGCGAGTTCTCTCGATACACCCGGCATGTCAGAAGGCTTCCATGCAAAGATGTACCGGTTCTCATGGATGCACTTGATGAGCGCGCCTTCCTATTTTGGATCGAAGTTAGCACTGATAGTGAACTGTTTGGATGAGTCGCCAGGCACAAAATCAATCATCTTGGTATCATCAGCTGACTTAAATTTTAGCGCCGACTCATGCTCTGTAGTTGGCTTCTTCAAAGACGTCATGTCTGCCGGGTCAACATTATCCTTATAAAACTTAAATTCCTCTGTTGCACAAACAGACTCGGCGTAAACAGCATCACCTTCTTCACATTCCAGGGCTATCTTCCGGCTTCCATGCACTATGATGGTGCCCTTATAACCCGGCATTTTGAGTTGGAGATAAACATAACACGGCCGCGCCATGAACTTAGCGTAAGCCGGTCGTCCAAACAGAGCGTGATACGGGCTTTTGATCTTAACCACTTCAAAAGTCAACTTCTCAGCCCTAGAACCATACTCATCCCCAAAGGCTACTTCTAGCTCAATCTTACCAACTGGGTATGCCGACTTACAAGGCACAACTCCATGAAAACAGTATTGGACGTCTTAAGACTTTTGTCAGTCAACCCCATGCGACGGAACGTCTCATAATAAAGGATGTTGATGCTGTTGCCTCCGTCCATGAGCACTTTAGTGAATTTGTATCCGCCAACCTGAGGTGCCACCACCAAAGCCAGATGACCCGGATTATCAACTCAGGGAGGATGGTCTTCCCTACTCCATATAATAGGCTGCTCAGACCATCTTAAATAACATGGAACTGCCGGTTCAACAGCATTTACAACCCTCTTATGAAGTTTTTGGTCCCTTTTGCACAAACTAGTGGTGAATACGTGATACTGCCCACTGTTCAACTGATTTGGGTTACTCTGATACCCGGACTACTGTTGCTGCTGATTACCTTGGCCGGATTGCTGATTATAGCCGCCCTGACTGCCTTGAGGGCCCTGGCCGTGAAAACCGCCACCGCCTGAGCCGGTGCCCGGGCCATGAAAGCCGTCACCGCCTGAGCCGCTGCCAGGTCCGTGCTTACCGTCAAACATGTTGGAATTCTTAAAAGCCTTCATGATCGTACAGTCTTTCCACAGATGGGTGGCCGGCTTCTCCCGGGTGCCGTGCCTTGGACAAGGTTCATTTAGTAGCTGCTCAAGGGTGGGACCTGACCCGCCAGACCGAGGAGGTCGCCTCCCCTTGCGCCGTTGATTGTTACCTGTGCATTAGTGTTAGCCACAAACTCCAGACTACCGTCGGCCTTACGTTTATTACCTTCCTGATTCGCCGGGTTGTGCTGGTGACCTTTGCCGTTGCCGTTCTTCTTTCCCTTCCCTATCTTCTCTTCGTCAGACGCAGGATCCTTGGTACTGTCAGAATCAGCGTACTTGACCAGAGCCGCCATTAGCTGGCCCATGTCATTAAAATCACACTTGAGCCGCCCCAGCTTCTGTTTCAGAGGTTCAAAATGGCAATTTTTCTCCAACATTAAGACCGCGGAGCCGGCATCCATCTTATCAGATGAATGTATTATTTCCTTGACACGGTGCACCTAATGGGTCGTGGATTCACCTTCCTCTTGCTTGCAGTTAGTCAAGTCCACGATCTACATGGATTGCTTACAGGTATCTTTGAAGTTCTGAATGAACCGGGCTTTTAACTCTGCCCATGAGCCGATGGAGTTGGGTGGCAACCCTTTCAACCAAGTGCGACCTGTTCCATCCAACATCACAGTGAAGTATGTGCCCATTGCTGCATCACTGACCTCCAATAACTCCATGGCCATCTCGTAACTTTCAATCCATGCCCCGGGCAGCAGGTCGGCTGTGTAATTAGGTACCTTACAAGACCCCTTAAAGTCCTTTGGCAAACGCTCATTACGCAGAGCTGGCACCAGACAAGGGACACCTCCTGTCCTTGTGGCCACACCTGCTTCAACAGAGGTCGCTGGATAAACCGGAAAAGCCTGGTGAGCCGCCAGCTCAGCTGCCTGCTGAACCGCCCGCTCAGCCTCTTGATGGATCCTCTCCTGGTCCACCAAGTTAAGAGCTCCATCCCGCGCTGGGTCATGCCTGCGTGGTTGGTTACGGCGTTGGGCGTTGCTTGACATGGCCGCCAAGTCCATATGCCTGCTATAGCTCGGGCTCCGGCTTGGGCGAGGGGTTGAATGGATTCTGTCTCGACTATAAGAGTATGCATCCTGCTGTGCTAGAGCCGTCTGAAGAAGCTCTCTGACCCTTCGTGTTTTGATCGCGGTTGGAGAGTCGCCTTCCATCGGGAGAGCCGCCGAACGAGCCCACACAGCGATAAGATTCTCCAAAGGGTTAGAAAAGTGACCCGGTGGTATTTATGTGTAATGAGGCGGAGCAGTATTCACACGGGGGGTTCCATGGCCCGCGGTTGAACCGGCGCCCCAGTCTCGGGTGTTGTGATCCGGTTTGCCTCTGGCGGGTTACTGGGACCAGCCCCAGGTGTGTGGAAGAGGTTCCTAGGATCATAAGTCAGAGGCAGACGTGATTGAGCCTTTTGGTGCCTTCTCCTCATGACCTCGTTTGATGCTTTTAGATCCACCGAGAGCCAAAAAGTCTCTGCTTGAAGCTGTTGACCACGAGCATCCAAAGCCGCCCATTCTGCAGCCATCCTCACGTCCTCCGCTGCGAAATTCTCCTTGGCTTGTGCTACCTCACCACGTAACCGTGCCACTTCTGCATCGTGCTGAGCTTCGTCTGCCGGTTCAACCACGACGGTCAACAAGGTCGTCATCCTATCCATGAGATCCATCAGCACCTGAGCCGGAGGGCGCACGGGGTCTCCTGACCCAGCTGCCGCCGATCCGGTGGTTATTGCTGCCGCGGCCATAGAATTCTGAACGGGTTGAGTGCCAGCCATGAAGACCCCGGCTGGATTCGGCGACTCAAAGGGGTTTAGAATACTGCTGCCATCGGAACAACCCCCAAGCCCACCATCCTGTAGTGGATACAATGAACCCGTCTCACCTGTGGACGACTCGCCGTCAGAGTGGACAGCCGTCTCGCTGCCATCCACAGATCCTTCAAAAAACTCCCCTCCATGAATGCAACACATGAAGGCACGCCTTACGGCCGGCTGAGTCTGGGCGGGTCTCACAGGCTGAGCCGTTTCGATGAGGTCGGTGCAGACGTCCGGCTCAGGGCCTGGCTCGCCGATCCGGCCGATGAAGACGTGGATTCCGCTGAAGGGGACCCGATTCCCGTACTCGATTGAGCTGGCCTTGGGGCCCTAGCCCGCGTCGTTGATGTAGAGCTTGCCACGACGATTCTTGGTCATCTGGCCCACAGCGTATCCCTTGAGCCCTTCGAAGCATCCCTTCAAGAACTCAAATCCACCATGCGTTGGCCCCACGGTGGGCACCAACTGTCGTGGAATTGTCACGGCAGATATCCTAGTGAAAGGACTAAGTCGTGGAGCCATCGCAACTAGGAAGGTTAAAGGGGTTAATCGGGACAAAGGACACGAGAGGTTTATACTGGTTCGGCCCCTTGCGGTGAAGGTAAAGCCTAGTCTAGTTGTTTTGGTATTGCTAGGTTTCGATGACCAAGGAGCGAAATACGCTGGCTTGGCTCTCGATCTGTTGTTTCTTGCCCTAAGACGCCGCCGGGTCGTCCCCTTATATACACGGGTTGATGCCTGGCTGCTTATAGAGTCCTAGCTGGCTCATACAACATGTCCGGCTCGGTAACTTCTTTTACATGCCTTACTTTACAAGTCTTGTACATGTCGGTTTACAATTATGGGCCCTAAGCCGCCTCTGGGCTTGGGCTTGCTACAAGTCTTATAATGAACCGTCGCCTTGTATACTCGCCGTGCTTCTTTGAGTAACCCGCCATTAAGATTGACCCGGTCCCTTCTGGGCGGGTCATACCTGGTAGTCATATCCCCAACAGAAAGGGCAAGTAAAAGTGGTCTTTGATTGATCATCACCTGACACAGGTATTTGAGAGAAGCCAGAGTAACCATCTAGAAAGCAAAAATGTGTATGTTTGGATAATCTTTCTAGCATTTGATCAATAAAAGGTAAGGGGTAATGATATTTTTTAGTAGCCTTATTTAATTTGCGGAAATCAATTACCATCCTATAACCTGTAATAATTCTTTGCGGAATCAATTCATCTTTATCATTAGGAAGAACAGTAATACCTCCCTTCTTAGGGACACAATGGACAAGACTTACCCACTGACTACCAACAATGGGATAAATTATACCTACCTCAAGGAGCTTTAATATTTCCTTTCTTACCACTTCTTTCATCTTAGGATTCAGCCGTCGTTGATGATCAATAACGGGTTTGGTGTCTTCCTCCAAATTTATTTTGTGTTGATATCGAGTGGGACTAATGCCCTTAAGATCGTCAAGAGTATATCCAATAGCAGCATGATGCTTCTTCAGAGTTTTCATTAATTTATCTTCCTCCTTCTCTGAAAGGTTAGCACTAATAATAACATGATATATTTTCTTTTCATCAAGATAAGCATATTTTAGAGTATTAGGTAATGGTTTAAGCTCAAACATGGGATCACCCTTGGGTGGAGGAGGATCCCCTAGGATTTCAACAGGCAAGTTGTGTTTCAGAATAGGTCCCTGTTTAAAGAATACCTCATCTATTTCCTTTCTTTCATTCATAAACATATCATTTTCATGGTCTAGCAAGTATTGTTCTAATGGATCAGTAGGAGGCACGGCAATAGAAGCAAGACCAATAATTTCATCTTTACTAGGAAATTATTTATCATGGGGTTGTCTACGAAATTTAGAAAAATTAAACTCATGAGACATATCCCCTAAACCAACAGAAACAATATCCTTATTGCAGTTTATCTTAGCATTGACAGTATTCAAGAAGTGTCTACCAAATATAATGGGACAAAAACTATCTTGAGGGGAACCAAGAACAAGAAAATCAGAAGGATATTTAGCCTTCCCACACAAGACTTCAACGTCTCTAACAGTCCCAATTGGTGAAATAGTATCTCTATTAGCAAGCTTAATGGTAATATCAATACCTTCTATTTCAGCTGGTGCAATATCATGCATAATTTCGTTGTATAAGGAAATAGGTATTGCACTGACTCTAGAACCCATATCACACAAGCCATGATAACAATGATCTCCTATTTTAACAGAAATAACAGGCATGCCTACCACAGGTCTATGTTTATCTTTAGCACCAGGTTTAGCAATTCTAGAAGTCACATCACAGAAGTAAATAACATGCCCATCAATATTATCGACCAAGAGATCTTTAACCATAGCAACATTAGGTTCAACTTTAACTTGCTCGGGGGGTTTAGGTGTCTTAATATTACTTTTGTTGACCACAGTTGAAGTTTTAGCACGATTCTTTATTATAACAGGGAAAGGTGGTTTCTCCACATAAGCAGTAGGAACAATAGGATCATTATAAGTGATAGTCTTTTCTTCAACTTTAATAGGTGCAACTACTTTTACTTCAATGGGAGGATTATATTTAAACCACTTCTCCTTAGTGAGATCAACATGAATAGCAAAGGATTCAAAGAAAGAAGCTACTATCTCAGAGTCAAGTCCATATTTAGTGCTAAATTTATGGAAAACATCGGTATCCATAAAAGATTTAACACAATCAAACTTAGGTGTTATACCTGACTCCTTACGTTCGTCGAGATCCCAATCTTCAGAGTTGCGTTTAATTCTCTGCAATAAATTCCATTTGTATTCAATAGTCTTCATCATAAAGGAACCAGTACAAGAAGTATCGAGCATGGAGCGATTGTTGTCAGAAAGCCGAGCATAAATTTTTTGAATAATCATTTCTCTTGAGAGCTCATGATTGGGGCATGAATATAACATTGATTTAAGCCTCACCCAAGCTTGAGCGATGCTTTCTCCTTCGCAAGGCCAAAAATTATAAATATAATTATGATCACGATGAACAAGATGCATAGGATAAAACTTCTGATGGAATTCCAATTTCAACCGTTTGTAGTCCCATGATCCCATATCATCACATAGCCTATACCATGTCAATGCATATCCCTTCAAAATAAAAAGGGAAGACCTTCTTCTTGATAACATCATCGGGCATACCTGCAAGCTTAAATAATCCACAAACTTCATCCACATAGATTAAGTGTAAGTCAGGATGCAATGTTCCATCTCCTGCAACAGGATTAGCTAGCAGTTTCTCTAGCATACCCGAAATAATTTCAATGTAAACATTTTCATTTTCAGTAGGTTGAGGAGCAACTATTTTCTCTACCGATCGAGGTGAAGATACCCCGAACAAGCCCCTCAAAGGATTACTTTCCATAGTAACATTTGACAGTAAATTTCAGCACACTATATAAATTTTTCCTTACCAAATTCCACCTACCAAAGGCGCTTCACTCCCCGGAAACGGTGCCAGAAAAGAGTCTTGATGACCCACAAGTGTAGGGGATCTATCATAGCTTTTCGATAAGTAAGAGTGTCGAACCCAACGAGGAGCAGAAGGAAATGATAAGCAGTTTTCAGTAAGGTATTCCCTGCAAGCACTGAAATTATCGGTAACAGATAGTTTTGTGATAAGGTAATTTGTAACGAGTAGCAAGTAATAAAAGTAAATAAGGTGCAGCAAGATGGCCCAATCCTTTTTTAGCAAAGGACAAGCCTGGACAAACTCTTATATGATGTAAAGCGCTCCCGAGGACACATGGGAATTATCGTCAAGCTAGTTTTCATGACGATCATATGATTCGCGTTCGGTACTTTGATAATCTGATATGTGGGTGGAACGGTGCTTGGGTACTTTCCTTAATTGGACAAGCATCCCACTTATGATTAACCGCTATTGCAAGAATCCGCAACTACCATAGAAGTATTAAGGTAAACCTAACCATATCATGAAACATATGGATCCAAATCAGCCCCTTACGAAGCAACACATAAACTAGGGTTTAAGCTTCTGTCACTCTAGCAACCCATCATCTACTTATTAATTCCCAATGCCTCCCTCTAGGCCCAAACAATGGTGAAGTGTCATGTAGTCGACATTCACATGACACCACTAGAGGGATGACAACATACATCTCATCAAAATATCGAACGAATACCAAATTCACATGACTACTAATAGCAAGACTTCTCCCATGTCCTCAGGAACAAATGTAACTACTCACAAAGCATATTCATGTTCATAATCAGAGGGGTATTAATATGCATAATGGATCTGAACATATGATCTTCCACCAAGTAAACCAACTAGCATCAACTACAATGAGTAATCAACACTACTAGCAACCCACAGGTACCAATCTGAGGTTTGGATACAAAGATTGGATACAAGAGATGAACTAGGGTTTGAGAGGAGATGGTGCTGGTGAAGATGTTGATGGAGATTGACCCCCTCCCAATGAGAGGATTGTTGGTGATGACGATGGTGATGAATTCCCCCTCCTGGAGGGAAGTTTCCCCGGCAGAACAACTCTGTCAGAGCCCTAGATTGGTTCCGCCAAGGTTCCGCCTCGTGGCGGCGGAGTCTCGTCCCGAAAGCTTGCTTATTATTTTTTCCTCAACGAAAGACTCCATATAGCAGAAGATGGGCATCGGAGGGCCACCAGGGGGCCCATGAGGCAGGGGGCGCGCCCAGGTGGGTAGGGCGCGCCCCCACCCTCATGGCCAGGGTGTGGCCCCCCTCTGGAACTTCTTGTGCTCAGTATTTTTTATACATTATGGAAATAGCTTCCGTGAAGTTTCAGGACTTTTGGAGCTGTGCAGAATAGGTCTCTAATATTTGCTCCTTTTCCAGCCATGGATCCCAGCTGACGGCATTCTCCCTCTTTATGTAAACCTTGTAAAATAAGAGAGAATAGGAATAAGTATTTTGACATAATGTGTAATAACAGCCTATAATGCAATAAATATCGATATAAAAGCATGATGCAAAATGGACATATCAATAACATGCCCATCAATATTATCAGCCAAGAGATCTTTAACCATAGCAATACTAGGTTCAACTTTAACTTGCTTAGAGGGTGTAGGTGTTCTAGTATTACTCTTACGAACCACAGTTTTAGCTTTAGCATGATCCTTTATTCTGATAGGGAAAGGTGGTTTCTCAATATAAGCAGTAGGAACAACAGAATCATTATAGGTGATAGTCTTTTCTTCAACTTTAATAGGTGCGACTACTTTTACTTCAATGGGAGGATTATATTTAAACCACTTCTCCTTGGGGAGATCAACATGAGTAGCAAAGGATTCAAAAAAAGAAGCTACTATCTCAGAGTCAAGTCCATATTTAGTGCTAAATTCACGGAAAACATCGGTATCCATAAATGATTTAACACAATCAAACTTAGGTGTTATAGCTGAATCCTTACCTTCGTCGAGATCCTAATCTTCAGAGTTGCGTTTAATTCTTTCCAATAAATCCCATTTGAATTCAATAGTCTTCATCATAAAAGATCCAGTACAAGAAGTATCGAGCATGGAGCGATTATAGAGAGAAAGCCGAGCATAATTTTTTTGAATAATAATTTCTCTTGAGAGCTCATGGTTGGGGCATGAATATAACATTGACTTAAGCCTGCCCCAAGCTTGAGCCATGTTTTCTCCTTCGCGGGGCCAAAAATTATATATATAATTACGATCACGATGAACAAGATGCATAGGATAAAACTTCTGATGAAATTCCAGTTTCAATCATTTGTAGTTCCATGATCCCATATCATCACATAGCCTAAACCATGTCAATGCCTTTTCCTTCAAAGATAAAGGGAAGACCTTCTTCTTGATAACATCCTCGAGCATACCTACAAGCTGAAATAATCCACAAACTTCATCCACAAAGATTAGGTGCAAATCGGGATGCAGTGTTCCATCTCCTGTAAAAGGATTAGCTAGCGGTTTCTCTATCCTACCCGAAGGAATTTCAAAGTAAACATTTTCAGTAGGTTTAGTGGGTTGAGGAGAAACTCTTTCCTCTACTGGTCGGGGTGAAGATACCCCGAACAAGCCCCTCAAAGGATTATGTTCCATAGTAACAAGTGACAGTAAATTTCAGCATACTATATAAATTTTTCCTAACCAAATTCCACCTACCAAAGGCTCTTCACTCCCCGACAATGGCGCCAGAAAAGAATCTTGATGACCCACAAGTATAGGGGATCTATCGTAGTCCTTTCGATAAGTAAGAGTGTCGAACCCGACGAGGAGCAGAAGGAAATGATAAGCAATTTTTAGTAAGGTATTCTCTGGAAGCACTGAAATTATCGGTAACAGATAGTTTTGTGATAAGGTAATTTGCAACAGGTAACAAGTACTAAAAGTAAATAAGGTGCATCAAGATGGACCAATCCTTTTTGTAGCAAAGGACAAGCCGGGACAAACTCTTATATAAAGGAAAACACCGACGACACATGGGAATTATCGTCAAGCTAGTTTTCATCACTTTCATATGATTCACATTCAGTACTTTGATAATTTGATATGTGGGTGGACCAGTGCTTGGGTGCTGCTGATAACCCACAAGTATAGGGGTCACAACAATTTTCGAGGGTAGAGTATTCAACCCAAATTTATTGATTCGACACAAGGGGAGCCAAAGAATATTCTCAAGTATTAGCAGCTGTGTTGTCAATTCAACCACACCTGGAAACTTAATATCTGCAGCAAAGTATTTAGTAGCAAAGTAATATGATAGTAGTGGTAATGATAGCAAAAGTAATGGTACAAAAGTAATATTTTTGGTGTTTTGTAGTGATGGTAACAGTAGCAACGGAAAAGTAAATAAGCGAAGAACAATATATGGAAAGCTCGTAGGCATTGGATTGGTGAAGGATAATTACGCTGGATGCGGTTCATCATGTAACAGTCATAACATAGGGTGACACAGAACTAGCTCCAATTCATCAATGTAATATAGGCATGTATTCCGAATATAGTCATACGTGCTTATGGAAAAGAACTTGCATGGCATATTTTATCCTACCCTCCCGTGGCAGCAGGGTCCTATTGGAAACTAAGGGATATTAAGGCCTCCTTTTAATAGAGTACCGGACCAAAGCATTAACACATAGTGAATACATGAACTCCTCAAACTACGGTCATCACCGGGAGTGGTCCCGACTATTGTCACTTCGGGGTTGCCGGATCATAACACATAGTAGGTGACTATAGACTTGCAAGATAGGATCAAGAAGTCTCATATATTGATGAAAACATAATAGGTTTAGATCTGAAATCATGGCACTCGGGCCAGTGACAAGCATTAAGCATAGCAAATTCATAGCAACAAAAATCTCAGAACATAGTGGATACTAGTGATCAAACCCTAACAAAACTAACTCGATTACATGATAAATCTCATCCAACCCATCACCGTCTAGCAAGCCTATGATGGAATTACTCACGCACGGCGGTGAGCATCATGAAATTGATGATGGAGGATGGAGGATGGTTGATGATGACGATGGCGATGGATTCCCCTCTTCGGAGCCCCGAATGGACTCCAGATCAGCCCTCCCGAGAGAGTTTAGGGCTTGGCGGCGGCTCCGTATCATAAAACGCGATGAATCTTTCTCACTTTTTTTCTCCCCGTACACGAATATATGGAGTTGGAGTTGAGGTCGGTGGAGCTCCAGGGGTCCCATGAGGCAGGGGGCACGCCCAGGGGGGTAGGGCGCGCCCCCACCATCGTGGACAAGGTGTGGGTCCCCTGGCGTGGATCTTTCTTCCAGTATTTTTTATATATTCCAAAATAATTCTCTGTTGATTTTCAGGTTATTCCGAGAACTTTTATTTCTGCACAAAAATAACACCATCGCAATTCTGCTGATAACAGCATCAGTCTGGGTTAGTTCCATTCAAATCATGCAAGTTAGAGTCCAAAACAAGGGCAAAAGTGTTTGGAAAAGTAGATACGACGGAGACGTATCAACTCCCACAAGCTTAAACCTTTGCTTGTCGTCAAGCAATTCAGTTGATAAACTGAAAGTGATAAAGAAAACTTTTACAAACTCTGTTTGTTCTTGTTGTCGTAAATATGTAAAGCCAGCATTCAGGTTTTCAGCAAAGATTATGAACTAACCATATTCACAATAACATTTAGGTCTCATGTTTACTCATAACAATGGCATAATCAACTAGCGAGCGGTAATAATAAATCTCGGATGACAACACTTTCTCAAAATAATCATGATATGATATAACAGGATGGTATCTCGCTGGCCGTTTCTGAGAACGCAAAACATAAATGCAGAGCACCTTTAAAGATCAAGGACAGACTAGACATTGTAATTCATGGTAAAAGAGATCCAGTCAAGTCATACTCAATGTAAACTAAAAGTAATGGATGCAAATGACAGCGGTGCTCTCCAATTGGTGCTTTTTAATAAGAGGATGATGACTCAACATAAAAGTAAATGGATAGGGTCACAGAGGGAAGCGGGGATTTGTAGGGGTGACAGAGCTCGGTTTTGAAATAGATATGAATAATATTATGAGTGGTATACTTTCATTGTCACCATAACAACCGAGAGATGGCGATATCTTCCATGCTACACACATATAGGCAGCTCCCAAACAGAATGGTAAAGTTTATACTCCCCCTCCACCAACAAGCATCAATCCATGGCTTGCTCGAAACAATGAGTGCCTCGAACTAACAATAGTCCCTGGGGAGTTTTGTTTGCAATTGTTTTGATTTGATTTGCTTAAAGCATGGGACTAGGCATCCCGGTGACCAGCCACTTTCTCGTGAGTGAGGAGCAGAGTCTACTCCTCTTGAGAATAACCCGCCTAGCATGGAAGATACAGACAGCCCTAGTTGATACATAAGCTATTCGAGCATACAAAACAGAATGTTTATTTGAAGGTTTAGTGTTTGGCACATACAAATTTACTTGGAACGGTAGGTAGATACCGTATATAGGTAGGTATGGTGGACTCATATGGAATAACTTTGGGGTTTATGGGATTGGATGCACAAGCAGTATTCCCACTTAGTACAAGTGAAGGCTAGAAAAAGATTGGGAAGCGACCAGCTAGAGAGTGACAACAGTCATGACCATGCATTAAAATTAATCAACACCGAATGCAAGCATGAGTAGGATATAATGCACCATGAACATAAATATCATAGAGGCTATGTTGATTTTGTTTCAACTACATGTGTGAACATGTGCCAAGTCAAGCCACTCGAATCGTTCAAAAGAGGATATCACCCTATCATACCACATCACAACCATTTTAATAGCATGTTGGCATGCAAGGTAAACCATTATAAACTCCTAGCTAATTAAGCATGGCATAAGCAACTATAATCTCTAATTGTTATTGCAAACATGTTTATTCATAATAGGCTGAATCAGGAACGATGAACTAATCATATTTACAAAAACAAGATAGGTCGAGTTCATACCAGCTTTTCTCATCTCAATAAGTTCATCATATAATCATCATTATTGCCTTTCACTTGCACGACCGAATAGTGTGGAAAATAATAATAGTGCACGTGCATTGGACTAAGCTGGAATCTGCAAGCATTCAATTCAAGAGAGAAGACAAGGTAATATGGGCTCTTTTGTCAAATCAACAATAATGCATATAAGAGCCACTTTAACATTTTCATTATGATCTTCTCCTCTCGACCCCCAAAGAACAAGAAAAGAAATAAAACTATTTACACGGGAAAGATCCCAACAAGGAAAAGAAGAACGAGAAATCTTTTTGGGTTTTCTTTTTAGTTACTACTACAAGCATGGAAAGTAAACTAGCTAAAAGACACAACTAATTTTTTTGTTTTTTATTAAGGTTTATTAAACATACAAGAAGAAAGCATAAAAAGGAAAATAAACTAGCATGGATGATACAATGAAAAACTATCAGCACTGACAACTAGCATGAGTGTGTGAACATGAATGTAATATCGGTGAGAAATACGTACTCCCCCAAGCTTAGGCTTTTGGCCTAAATTGGTCTATGGCCACGGCTGGCCTGGCGGATATCCAAAGTAATAGTTGGGGTCATACTGAGAAGAATCCCCCTGGTGCCACTGGTTGGCGATCTCTTCCGGATTCCACTAATAAACAGACTGCCGGTGAGGATCAAATTGTGGTTCCGGCTCTGGCTCTGTAGCTGGTATGGGGTTTTTGGTACGCGTGAATGGCCTTAGGCGGAACAAGGTACTTGCCTGCAGATAAGTCAAACAAGGAAGGAGCAGGCAAAGTAATAGTCTCAGGGTGATTTTTATCAAATATCAGCTTATACTTAAGCATCTTTTCCTTATTCTTAACGATAAAATCATGTGCTACCATACTCTTATAGTCTAGAAAAACAGGAGGCGGCAACTTCTCTTCCTTCTCATAATGCCTAATAGGTATGTTAAAGTGTGCAGCGAGGCGCGAGGCGAAGATGCCTCCAAGGACGGGGCCCTTAGTACGGTTAAGATTTAACTGCTATGCAACAATAGCGCCCATACTAAATGTGTCATCACGGAACAAGGCATGGCACAAAATAACAATATCAGGGGCACTAAGGTTGCCACAGTTTTCGTGACCAATTAAGCATCTACTAGCAAATATTGTGAAGTAACGTAAAACAGGAAAATGTATGCTAGTAATTCTTGCATCGTAAACTTTCCTCGTTTCCCCTATAGAAATTGTATCAATAAACCCATCCACATCGTCACAATGTGGTTCCTCTACGCTGCCCTCGAAAGGGATCAAACAAACCCGACAAAAATCACGAAGTGATATCTCCTTATGCTCATCATATAAATAAAATTCCACCATAGGTGGTGAGCTCCTAGCATGGAAATGAAAGTTCTGCACAAAGATATTGGTGAGTAAGAGATACTGTTCGCGTTGGTCGTGGAGGAAGGAATTGAGGCCTGCATTCTCATCCAATTCATAGAAATCATCATAAATTCGGCTGCTCTCAAGAAAACATCACAAGGCCATTCACACGGCCGGACCTCCGCGGTGCGAGGGAGATTATACTTGGGCCTCTTATCCTCCTCACTTTGCTTATCCTTCGAGCTTCGGCTCGATGAGCCCCTCAAAAATCTCTTCATCCTTTTATGACAATATCTGAATTTTTTAGTAACTTCAAAATAAAAGTGAACCAAACTCAACCAAATTGATAGCAACTACTCCTACAAGTGCCTAGAGGATATATCATGCATTAAAACTACATTTGACCATATAAATTTGAAATGCAAGCTCAAGAACAGGGTCACCTAAGCGGCAAAAATATGCAATGAATAAAGCACTAGAACAAAAACTAATTGGACCATTGGAGGAGTCACATACCAAGGAACAATCCCCCAAAGCAGTTTTTTGAATGGAGGTTTGAGCAAGGAGATCGAAAATGGCAGCAAAATGAGCTTGGGCTTGGGTTTGAGCTGGTTGGTGATTTTTTTGGGAGGAAGAAGGAGTGTGTGGTGGGTAGAATAAGTGGAGGGGAGCCACCATGGGCCCACGAGGCAGGGGGCGCGCCCAGGGGGGTAGGGCGCGCCCTGGACCCTCGTGGCCAGGTGCTTGCTCCCCCTGCTGTGTTCTCAGTGCCAGATATTCTCAAATATTCCAAAAAATATCATATTTAAATTTCAGGGCATTTGGAGAACTTTTATTTTCGGGGTATTTTTTATTGCATGGATAATTCAAAAAATAGACAGAAAAATATTATATTTGCTTTATTTAATATAAATAACATAAAGTAAAAAGAGGGTACAGAGAGTTGTGTTTTCTAAATTCATCCATCTCATGCTCATCAAAAGGAATCCACTAACAAGGTTGATCAGGTCTTGTTAACAAACTCATTTCGAATAACATGAAACCAGAGAATTTTCGAATAACACTAAGTTACCTCAACGGGGATATGCATGTCCCCAACAATAAGAATGCCATATTTCTTCTTGACAGTAGGAAGAGGAAATTCAAAACCTCCAATAGTAATTGTTGAATTTTTTCCAATAGAATTGATACTATGGACTTGAGGATGTTTCCTCGGAAAGTGTACCGTATGCTCATTACCATTAACATGAAAAGTGACATTGCCTTTGGTGCAATCAATAACAGCCACTGCAGTATTCAAGAAGGGTCTTCCAAGAATAATAGTGTCGGTGTACTAGAGTAGGGGTACCCTAGTATCCCGAACTTGTGCACGGGCAGTCGCAGCATCCCGCGGCAAGGCTTGCCGGGTGACCGCCAAGGTCCTCCGTGGTTCCTTTGGAGCCATTCAAGAACAAAGTGTCCAAGCCAAGAAGACAAGACCCCGGCAAGAGGAGCTTGCCGGGAAGGCTAACAAAAGCATCTCAAGACCCCGGCAAGAGGGGCTTGCCGGGAAGGCCACCCAAGGCATTGCAAGGAACTTGCCGCGGCGCACCACGCGCCCCGGCAAGGCCCGGTGAGCGACAAGCTCCCGGACGCGACAAGACAACGACAGCGGCAAGCCACCTCCCTGGGCCCGCGCTCCAGCACATCCACCAACGTGTCGCTCTGGGGCCCTTCCAGGCGTACGTGGCGGGAGGCTGTGCAGCCAGCGGTGTACGGTGGCAAGCGGCGCTGACAAGATCGCCATCGTGGCGAACGGTGGCGTCCCTGGCGGTCCCTTTTCGCACTGTTTAGGCGACACAGACGAGCATTTAAGGCTCTTGTCCCCTGCCGTCAGGGTTAGGTATGATACACTGTAGCAGGTAGTTGTACCTACCACAGCACCTTTCCATTTTTGCCCTTTACCTCCGTTGCCACCTGTCGGTAACCCCTTGAGCATATAAAAGGAGGCCCAACGTAGAGGGGGGTTAGCTGGTTCGAACATTCGCGCTCGGTCTTGTTAGCTGCGGGTGTGTACTGTAGCACTCCGCGCTCCCGAGCAAGGAATCAATACAAACCACAAAGCAGGAGTAGGGTTTTACGCATCCGTGCGGCCCGAACCTGGGTAAATCGCTCGCGTGCATCGCCTCGATCCACTCTTTGCACGATCTCCGCCCCCGCCGAACCGAAAGGGACCCGGTCCGCCGGTCCCATAGGTGTCCGTGGATCAGTACCCCGGCATGTTTGGCGCGCCAGGTAGGGGGCATCGAAGTTGTGTGAACCAGATCCGGCGTTCTCGCGAGCTAGATCTTCATCATCTTCATCAACATGCCGCCGAAGAAGAAGGTTTCGGAGGCGGCTGCTCCGTCCGCGCCTTAGCCACCACCGCCGGGACAAACGGCTGATGGGGCGGGCGCCGGCGGAAGAACGGGCGTAGACGAGGGAGCTCACGGTGCTGCCAGGTCCAAGGGCGAGGCTGCGCTGCCCATCGGCGGCGTAGCCGGCTCCCACAACGACCGGGCGCACTCCAAGACCTCGGCGTCCGTACATGCACCGCGCCTGTCTCAGGAGGCGCGGGACCGGCAGCGTCATGGTACTCATGGTACCATGCTTTTGCTAGACCAAGATCGGGCTGGTGGATCTCGGAGCGCTCAGGACCACCATGCACGCCAACATACTGGCACGAACGAGGCACGGTCGGCTGGACAGGATATTGCTCCTTCTAACGTGGTTAGAAGTCCGAGCATATCCCGCTCCTCGCACCGTTCGCCACCACCGCCCGCCACTACAGCAGAAGCTTTGGCGCGAGCTCAGCTGCTCCTAGACTACCCTCCAACGGCGGACAAGATCGATGATTGGAGGGCAACCATCCAGAGTCTCATCGGCTTCGCCAACAGCGACACTCCACGGCAACCGAGCACGTCACAGCCGTGGCAAGCCAGCCAGGCACGAGCCGGAGATGACAAGACTGGTGGGGGTGCAACTACTGTGCACTCTCCGCCCCGAAGGCCGAGATCGCCGACTCGCCGGATCCACCTCGACAGCGACTCCACCGCGTCGTCAGATCCGTGAGCTCCTCGCGATCAGCGCCAAGTTCTTCAAGAACGACAACAAGAAGACGCTCGTACTCGCATCGAGCGCCGAAGGGAAGCGCGACGTCAATCAGACCAGCGCGCTGGGCCCTCTGTTGACATGCATGCGCCAGGGGAACCAGGCGACTTGCCGTACGCGGTAGGTTGCCCTGCGTTCACTCGTGAGCTGCGGCAAGTCCAGTGGCCCAGCATGAAGAATTTCAAACCAGATGTACCAGAGAAATACGATGGCAAGACGCATCCGTCGGAGTTCCTCAGCATCTACACCATCGCGGTGCAGGCTGCCGGGGGGCGGGACGACAAGATCCTTGCCAACTACTTCCCGCTCGTGCTCAAGCCCAACGTCAGGTCCTGGCTCATGCACTTGCCGGACAACTCCATATCCTCCTGGGCTGATCTATGCCATCAGGTTGTCGGCGCCTTTATAGGCGGCCACAAACCTCATGGCCAAGAGAGTGACCTTCATCTGCTCGCCCAGAAGGAAGGAGAGCCCCTGCGCAAGTACATTCAGAGGTTCAGCCGTGTACAGTATAACATCCCAGACGTCCACCCCGCCGCGGTCATCAGCACGTTCCATCAGAACGTGCGTAACCGCAGGATGCGGGAGGAGATGGCGATGTGCAGGATCAGAGACGTCAGTGAGCTGTATGCCCTGGCCGACAAGTGTGCACGTGCTGAGGAAGGGAGGAAACTCCCCGGAGAGAAGACCGGAGCAGAAGGATCTGACAATGAGGATGCTGCCCCGGCAAAGAAGAACTGGCGGCGGAACAGGAAGAAGAAAGGTAAAGAAGTGCTAGTCATTGAGCAGTCCGGCAACGAAGGTGGCGCCAAGAAAGCCAAAGTTGGAAGCTCCGGCAAGGAGGTTACTGCGTGCACCAACTGCCAGGCTGTGGCAATCGCCGGCAAGCAGGACGGCACCGACAAGCAGTACTGCAAGATTCACCGCACCAAGGGCCATGACCTCCAGAGCTGCAAGAAGGTCGAGCAGCTTGTCCAGCAGCAAAAGGCTGAGTACGAGCGGCGAGACAAGGAGAGAGCCCAAGGTGGCGCTGGAGAATCTGGCAAGAAGCGCGCCGGCCGGGGAGGACGCCGCGGCAAGGCCAAGCAGCGGCAAGGAGACAGACCTCCCCGCGGCCACGACAACGATGAAGACGACGACGATGATGAAGACATGGATGATGTTGAGACCAGCGAGCAGGAGTTTCAGAAAGCCACAGAGGTCTTGTGCGTTGACGGTGGTGCTTCTCTGCATACTTCACACCGCCAACTCAAGCAGTGGGTGCGGGAAGTCAATGCAGCGGAACCACCTGTCGAATCGCGCAAACTTCTGAAATGGTCTAGCATGCCTATCATCTTTGACATTGAGGACCACCCTGATCATACAACTGCGGTCGGGTGTTTGCCGATGTTGGTTTCACCAACTATCCGCAACCTCAAAGTCACCAAGATGCTAGTTGACGGCGGGGCCGGCTTGAACCTGATCTCCTCCGCTGTACTCCAGAAACTCCAGATCCCTGACAGCGAGCTCGAAGAGACCGGCACATTCCAAGGAATTAACCCGGGAAGGAGCAAGCCGAAGGGGAAAGTCACGCTGCCCGTAACATTTGGCATCGAGCTGAACTTCAGGACTAAGAGGGTCACTTTTGACGTTGCCGATATTCCATTACCTTACAACGGAACACTTGGTCGTCCAGCACTCGCCATGTTCATGGCAGCCTCTCACTACGCATATAACATGCTCAAGATGCCAGGCCCGATAAGCGTCATCTCTGTCCCTGGCGACAAGAAGGATGCTCTTATCTGCGCCGACAAGATCTACCGGGAAGCAGCAGCCGCAGCAGATCACAAGTCGCTTGCCGCTGAAGCTCCCGGAGGGAAGAAGAAGACCAAGTCCGGCAAGAGTTCTGATGCCCACTCCGGCAAGCGCACCTCTTCGGAGTGCTGCGCTGCCGTCGAGGACGCACCATCGAGCTCCACCGACAAGTGTAAGAAGACGATGGCAGATCCGCCAGAGACGAAAAAGGTGTCCGCCAAGGAGGACGGCACTGGTGGAACCTTCACCATCAGTGCCACTCTCGACCCTAAATAGGAAAGCGCGCTCGTTGCTTTCCTGTGGGCGAATGTCGACGTGTTTGCGTGGCAACCGTCTGACATCCCCGGTGTTCCCAGGAAAGTGATTGAGCACCACCTTGCCGTTTGTCCTCATGCACAGCCCGTCAAGCAGAAGGTTAGGAAACAAGCAGTGGAGCGCCAAGAGTTCATAGCAGAAGAGATCAGGAAGTTGGAAGCAGCAGGCCTTGTCAGAGGAGTGCTCCATCCCACGTGGTTGGCCAATCCTGTAGTCGTGCGCAAGGCAAACGGGAAATGGAGACTTTGTATAAATTTTACTGATGTTAACAAAGCTTGTCCCAAAGATCCATTTCCTTTGCCGCGCATTGACCAGATTGTTGACTCCACAGCCGGATGTGATTTGCTTTCATTTCTTGACGCATACTCAGGATATCATCAGATCTTCATGGCAGAAGAGGATGAGGAGAAGACCGCATTTATTACTCCATGTGGCACGTACTGTTTCGTACGGATGCCTTTCGGATTAAAAAATGCTGGTTCAACATTTGCAAGAGTAGTTCATGTCGCTCTTGAGCCACAAATACACAGAAATGTGGAAGCTTACATGGATGACATAGTGGTCAAGAGCAAGGATAGAGCAACTTTGATTCAAGATCTAGACGAGACCTTTGCAAATTTGCGCAAGATCAGCCTCAAGCTCAACCCAGAGAAGTGTGTGTTTGGAGTTCCCTCCGGCAAGCTTCTCGGGTTCTTCGTGTCTCAGCGGGGAATTGAAGCCAATCCCGACAAGATCAAGGCAATTGAGCAGATTGAAGCACCAAAGCGCGTCAAGGATGTACAAAGACTTGCCGGTTGCGTGGCTGCTCTCAGCAGGTTTATCTCTAGGTCTGCTGAGCGCGCCCTGCCGTTTTTCAAATTATTGAAAAGGCAGGTCCAATGAGATGGACTCCGGAACCGGAGGCTGCGCTGCAAGACTTCAAGAGATACCTGTCCTCCTCTCCAATACTTGTCGCACCTAAGCCACAAGAGAAGTTGCTGCTGTACATACCAGCAACCAATCAAGTGGTTAGTGCTGCGTTAGTAGCAGAGTGGGAGGCAGATGATGAGCCAGCAACCACGGCAAGCACATCCAACGACAAGCAAGGGGCTTCCCCAGAAAGCTCTGGTCCCGACAAAGATGGATCTGCGCAGATGCATGAGGAGACACAGAAGAAGATGGTGCAGCGCCCAGTTTACTTTGTCAGTTCCCTTCTGCAGGGGGCTAGCTCAAGGTACTCTGGCGTGCAGAAATTGCTTTTCGGCCTTCTCATGGCCTCGAGAAAGTTGCGCCATTACTTCCACGCACATGAGATCACAGTTGTCGCTCGCTTTCCGCTGAAGAGGATACTACAGAATCCAGAAGCGACAGGCAGGATTGTTGAGTGGGCACTGGAACTGTCAAGCTTTGGCCTCAAGTTTGAGAGCACTTCAACTATTCAGAGCAGAGCATTGGTAGAGTTTATAGCAGAATGGACGCCAACACCAGATGAAGAAATCCCAGAAACGAGCATCCCCGACAACGAAGCGAGCAGAGAGTGGCTGATGTACTTTGATGGTGCCTTTTCGCTGCAAGGCGCCGGCGCTGGTGTGCTGCTTGTCGCACCCACCGGAGAGCACCTCAAGTACATAGTCCAGATGCATTTTCCCAAGGAGCAGGCAACAAACAATACTGCAGAGTATGAGGGATTGCTTGCCGATCTCAGGATCGCGGCAGACCTTGGGATCAAGAAGCTCATTGTCAAGGGTGACTCACAGCTTGTTGTCCGCCAAGTAAACAAGAGTTATCAGAGTCCGTTGATGGAAGCTTACGTCGACGAAGTGAGAAAGCTAGAAGAGAGCTTTGACGGCTTACAAATGGAGCATGTTCCAAGAGCTCAGAACGCCATTGCTGATGGCCTGTCAAAGTGCGCCGCACTTAAGCCACCTGTGGAACCAGGGATCTTTGTGCTCAAGCTGACTCAACCGTCCGTAACACCATCAACCGGACAGAGCAAGAAGAGGAAGTTGATTTCTGGTGACTATTTGCCGGCAGAGCTTCCCGAAGCCGCCGCCAAGAAGGTCCCTAAAATCAACGCCAAAGGCGCTGAGGAGCAGTCTGCTCCGGCAAGCCCTAGGGTTTGTTCCATTGAAGCAGAAGCTCCCGATAAGTTTTGCTCCGGCAAGCTTGTCGGGGAACGTCAAGCTCCGGCAGAGACGCAGCTTCTCGCCGTAGAAGCGGATGTTCCCGCAGCAGCTGAGACCAACACCAAGAGCGCTGAGGAGCAAGATGCTCCGGCAAGCCCTAGGGTTTGTTCCGTTGAAGCAGAAGCTCCCGACAAGTTTTGCTCCGGCAAGCTTGCCGGGGAACGTCAAGCTCCGGCAGAGCCGCAGGTTCTTGCCGTAGAAGCGGATGCTCCCGCAGCAGCAGATTTGCCTTTGGTCCTTGTTGTCGAGCCGCAAGCTCCAGCATGGGCACAGCAGATACTCCGTTTCCTTCAGACAGGAGAACTTCCCGAAGAGCAAGAAGAAGCCGAAAGAATAGCCCGGCAGTCAAGTATGTACCAGTTTGTCGACGAGACACTGTACAGAAGAAGACTCAACGGTGTGAAATTGAAGTGTATTCACCGGGAAGACGGACAGAAGCTGTTGGCAGAGATACATGGAGGCATATGTGGTCACCACATTGGCGCAAGAGCACTTGTCGGCAAAGCATTCCGGCAAGGTTTCTTCTGGCCAATAGCCCTCCAGGATGCAACTGCACAAGTAACCAAGTGTGAAGCGTGCTAGTTCCATTCCAAGTAGATACACCAACCAGCTCAAGCTCTCCAGACGATCCCTTTATCCTGGCCATTTTCGGTCTGGGGGCTCGACATCCTAGGCCCCTTTCCCCGAGCTGTCGGGGGCTTTGAGTACTTGTACGTTGCAATCGACAAGTTCACAAAGTGGCCGGAAGTGGAACCAGTGAGGAAGGTGACCGCACAATCAGCCGTCAAGTTCTTCAGGTCGATTGTTTGCCGCTTCGGGATCCCTAACAGGATAATCACCGACAACGGTACACAATTCACGAGCCGCACCTTCATGCAGTACGTCCAAGATCTTGGCGCCAAGGTCTGCTTCGCTTCTGTTGCTCACCCGAGAAGCAACGGTCAAGCGGAGAGGGCAAATGCTGAAGTGCTGCGCGGCCTCAAGACCAGAACTTTCGACAGGCTGCACAAGTGCGGAAGAAACTGGATCGAGGAGCTGCCGGTGGTTCTTTGGTCGATCAGGACGACACCAAATCGAGCCACTGGCCAGACACCTTTCGCTCTAGTCTATGGAGCAGAGGCAGTTATCCCCACGGAACTCGTATACGGGTCACCTCGAGTGCTCGCTTATGATGAGCTCGAGCAAGAGCAGCTGCGACAAGATGACACGCTGCTCCTTGAGGAAGACCGTCTTCAAGCTGCTGTGCGAGCTGCTCGCTACCAGCAAGCTTTGCGCCGCTACCATAGCCGCAAAGTTAACGCCAGAAGTCTCGAGGAAGGCGACCTTGTTCTTCGGCGCGTTCAGTCCGCCAAGAATTCCAACAAGTTGACGCCTAAGTGGGAAGGCCCTTACCGGCTAAAACGAGTCACTAGGCCTGGCGCTGTCCGCCTTGAGACCGAAGATGCCATTCCAGTGAGCAACTCCTGGAACATTGAGCATCTTCAAAAGTTTTACCCGTAAGGCGCGGTTGTCGGAACCTGTTCCGGCAACCACCTTTTGTACAAGTCTTGCCGCTGTTGCATGTAATCCTTTGTACAAAGCCGGGCGCAGACCCCGTGCATAAGTAAAGCTCATGTGCTCCGCACATTTTGTCGATTTTATGCTTTCTATTTTCTGGCATATATGATCTGACACTTTGTGCAGCACCTACTCCACGGTAAGCAATAACGAGCCGTAAAGCTCCATATCTTTATTGTCTCTTCTTCCTTTTGAAAGCAAGGTTCCCCTCGCTCACAAGTTTGCCGGGGGGGAAAGGAGAAGACGGTGGTACGGACCAGGCGTCGTTCAAGAAAGTTTCGCCTTGCCGGGAAGCAAACAACAGAAAAGCTAAGTTGCCAAAAGTTTGAGCAATCAAATTTTTTAAATTCTAAGTTATCTTCCTTGAACGACCGCACTTTGTATGGAAAACCTGTACGCGGAGGAACCGACTCGTAGCTAGTAGCGCCCTTACTTTGTTTCGAGTCCGCTCAACAACTTAAGTGAGCTGCTAGCGCCCTTACTTTGTTTCGAGTCCGCTCAACAACTTAAGTGAGCCGCTAGCGCCCTTACTTTGTTTCGAGTTCGCTCAACAACTTAAGTGAGCGGCAACTAGTTGCGACAAGGTTTGTTATCGGCTGCGGCACCGCCAGCAGGCTGCTGACGTCCCGCACTCAGCGCTCGCGGCTCAGGTGCCTGCGCCGGCAAGTTCCCTAAAAGCGTAGGGTAAAGAGACATACAAAGGGGGGAGTCAACTAAAGGGAATAACATTGCGAATCATTGCCCAGAACAGAGTTATATTACAAAAATGGCTTGTCGCGGCTCTAACAGATTGTTTTCATGACAAGATAAACAGCGACAAGGAAAGAAGAAATGGGCGGCCTAATCCACGCGATCGCCTTCAACCCTCTTGATCCCGCTCACCTTGTCCACAATGGGTGCGACAAGGGCTTTGAGCTCCTCCAGATCAGCCTCTGGCGGCAAGGTCCTGAGGATGTTGGTGAGGCGGAGGCCCGGATTGCGGAAGGCCACCTTCATTAATACTTTCTGGAGAGCCCCCGCGCTGATCTTGCGTGACTCGTCAGCCAGTTGCTTGGGGATCCTCTCCCGGAGTCGCTGAAGGGCCGTCGCCACGCCCTTGAAGAACAGAACGAGCTTGGCGCTGGGTTGGAGGTTGTCGTCAGAGGGATACCCGAGATCCTCCATCCCCAGTTGCGCCAGCTCCTTGTCGATGTCCGTGGCGGCGTTCACAAGACTCTCCGTCCAGTGCGTCATGGTCTCCCTGAAGGCGTTCTGGGCGGCGGCAGCACTCTCCAGCAGCGCCTTGTCGGCCTTGATTTCTTCTTTCAAGGCCGCCTCCCGCTTCTTGGCGCTGTCCAGAGTCTTGGTCGAAGTGGTTAGCTTCAACTCAAGATCCACGTTGGAGACCTTGGCGGCGCTGAGCTCTCTGCCCTTCTCGGCGAGATCGGCTTCTACCTGCGCCACCTTCGTCTTCAACTCCTCCTTGGCGGCCTCGGCGGTGGCGGCGGCGTCCTCTGCTTGTTTGAGGGCTTCGCCGAGTTTTCCCTCGCGCGCGGCAAGCTCCTCCTCGTGGGCGTCGAGATTGACCTTCCGCTGCGCCAGCTCGCCCTCCTCCGTGGCTAGCTTCACAGCGGCAAGTCACTGCCGCTCTTCGGCTTCGGCCTTCTCGAGGAGGAAGGCCTTCCGCGCTTCAGCGAGCTGCTCCCGCTCTTCCGCCAGGGATCGGAGGGCTTCCCGGTGGAAACCCCCGAGCTCCTTCCCGCGCTTCTCGATATCAGCTCCCGCCTTCGCGACAAGCGCCTCGCGGGACTCCAGCTTGGCTTGCCGCGTGCGGTAGAGCGACATCAGTCTCCGCAGCAGCCGCTCCTCCTCAGGCTCGTTGCTGCTGCTTGGCGCGTCAACCACCGTCAACCCAGCGGAGGCGAGCACTTCTTCGTCGAAGGTCTCTCCCTTGACCGGCGCCCTGGAGCTCGATGCCCAGGGAAGATTAATGAAGACGTCGTCGCCGGCCTTCAAATAGACGCCCGGCTGGGGCTCCTTGGAGCTTGGCGCTGCGGCTTCGGCGGACGGGTCGGCGGTCGGCGTAGCGCCTGGCGCTCCTGCGGCCTCTGGGCCGTCAGTACGATCGCCAGACTCCTCGCCAGTTGCTGCGGCGGCAGCCTTGGCGGGCTCGGCGCCAGCGGGATCGCCAGCGCCGGCTGCTTCTTCGGCGGCGACCTCGGTCTCCATCTGCTCCGCAGCGGACGGATCTGACGGCCGGAAAAGGGGGGAAGAGTCAAGCAAAATCCAACAAAAAGAAGAAACCGAGGGAAGTTTTGAAGCAAGAGGAGTACCTGCACCAGGCTCTGCAGTCGTGGTCTCCGCCGTCGGGGGGCCGCTGGTGCTGTCCCTCGCCGGAGAACCGTCCCTTGCCGGAGACTTCTCCCTCACCGGGAAGCCCTCCCTTGCCGGAGAATTCTCCCTTGTAGGGGGATTCTCCCTTGGCTCCTGGTGAGGCTGCTCGGCTCCTACACAAGTCAACAAGCAGGTATCAGCAAAGACAAGTACCCAAGCGCGCCTCGCAGCAGAAAGTAAATCATACACTTACGCTGGGGGCTGCCCTGGAGAAAAGTCGCCGGGTCCGGCAAAGTTGTCTCGGGCGCGCCACCTGCTGTCGCAGTGGGCTCGTCCTCGATGACGATCACCGGGACCTTAGCTCTCTTCGCCGCTCTCTGGGCCAGAGTCCTGAAGAGGAACAGGTTCAGGGAAAACCAAGTGAGAAACAAGACAAAACAGCAAGAATTGAAGAACGGCAAGTACAGCAAGAGAAGCTTACTCTTCTTCTTCTTCCTCGTCGGAACTGAACACGGAGAAGTCGAAGTCTGCCTCACGCCCGGCGCGAGGGGAGGGAGGGGCGGCTTCCCTTGGCCGCTTGGCGGGAGCAGTTGCGGTGGTCTGAGACGACCCCGCTCCGGCTGTTGGCGCGGCGTGAGCAGCGGCAAGAACTAAAGCGGTGGTCCGGCTAGACTCCGCTCCAGTTGCCGTCGCAGCATGGGGCGCTCCCGCGGCAACGGTGTTTGCCGCGGTGGAGCGTGTCACGCGGCGTGGCGACTGTTGACCCGCTTGCCGCTCCGCCACGTCACCGGCCTTGCAGAGGTGCCTTCTTGGTGGGGACGGAGGCTCAGCTTGCGGCGAGCTGCCCGAAGATGAGGAGGAAGAAGAGTTGATTTCCAAAGAGTCGCTCGCATCCTTGGCGGGCTTGCTCGGCTCGGCGTCACGCCCGGCAAGCTCCTTCTTGCCGGCAGGCTCCCCTCGTTCGGCACGGCTTGCCGCTTCCGCTGCATCAGCCTCCTCCACAGTGAATCCGAACTCGCCCACGGTTGCGGCTGCCGCTGCCTCTTCCAGCCTGGTGGCAATGAGCGCCATCTCTGCGTCGGTGGTGTCGCGGGTGAGGCCGTCTCGTCGGGGCGGATTGGCACCTCCACCAAGTCGTCGAAGAACTGCTGAACGACCTCGTCTGCAGGCTCCTGCCAAGTTGGCACAATCCCATGCGAGTCGCACTCCGGCATCATTGCACGGATGCGGTCGAGCGAGGAATTGTTGCACAGCGGAACGACGCCCCCCGGCAACCTGAACACCTCAGGATGTTGGGGGTCATATTTGAACAGCTCCTGCAGCATTGCGTTGAGCTCCAGGACTGTGAAGTTGTAGTTGAGGCCCGGCCGCAGCCTCACGATACCGCCGCATTCTTGAACTCCCAAGTGGGCCTCCCCCCTTCCTGCAGGGGGGCGATGCGGCGGCGAAGGAAATCCGCGCCAACAGCGCCTACAGTAAGCCCGGCAAGCCTGAGGCGCAGGATCCTGGTGACGGCAATCTTCAGCCTGTCGTCCTCCGGAGCCACGTCACTCCAATCGCTGCCGCGTGCTACTGGGGTTTGGCGCTGGGTGGTGAATGGCTGCGGGTTCTCCTCGTCGATCCAGCACCAATCTGCTCTCCACTCCTCCCACTTGTCGCAGAATTCTCCCTCCAGATAGGTTTCCTTCTTGCCGGCCCTTGAGATCCAGGCAATTCCGCCGGATAGAGGCTCTCCTCTCTCTACTCGGGGTATGAAGAAGTGGCGGAAGAGGGCTACGTTGGGATGGACTCCGACAAAGTTTTCGCAATGATGTGCGAAAACTGCCATGGTCAGAACGGCATTGGGGGTGAAGTCAAGGAGGTGGAATCCATAGGTATTCATAATGTCACAGAAGAATTCAGAGAAAGGCGGGCAGAGCCCGCAGTAGAAGAACAGAGCAAAGAAGGGGTATCCATTCGAAGCCTTCTTCCAGGCGGCGGCGGCGGGGAGTACCTTTGTGCGCGGATGCGCTCGTGTCTCCGCCGACCAGGAGAGGTAGTAGTTCTCCCTCAGCTCCTTCGCGGCAAGCTTGGGGGGAAACAGACCGCTCCTTCCGCAGCGCCGCGAGCCACTGCGCCTCGGTCGACTTCACGGCCTTCCCCTTGTCGGCTTTTGGAGCCATGGCGGAAGCAGTGGAGGAGGTCGACGGTGTTGGTGATGCTGGCGGCGATGGGGGGCGGGGCGCTGCTCTCTCTCTCTCTGCTCTGGGAAGGCTAGGGAGCGGCGGAGATTTCTGAGATTGGAAGCAGCAACGGGAAAATGGGCGAACTGCACCTATTTCCTCTGCTTATAAAGAGGGAGGGGGCGGACGTTCCACATTTCCGAATAAAGAAACCACCCACGATCTCTCCCACGACGCCGCATTCGACGCGTGCTGTTCGGGGAGGGCGCGGTGGATACGGAGTAAGATACGGCGTAACCTAGGCCGCGCGTGCCCGTGCCCTGTTTTGGGCCTAGCCCAACAGCGCTCGGCACCGTGTATGGCCCAGGCCCGGGGGCTCCTGTCGGTGTACTAGAGTAGGGGTACCCTAGTATCCCGAACTTGTGCACGGGCAGTCGCAGCATCCCGCGGCAAGGCTTGCCAGGTGACCGCCAAGGTCCTCCGTGGTTCCTTTGGAGCCATTCAAGAACAAAGTGTCCAAGCCAAGAAGACAAGACCCCGGCAAGAGGAGCTTGTCGGGAAGGCTAACAAAAGCATCTCAAGGCATTGCAAGGAACTTGCCGTGGCGCACCACGCGCCCCGGCAAGGCCCGGTGAGCGAGAAGCTCCCGTACGCGACAAGACAACGACAGCGGCACGCCACCTCCCTGGGCCCGCGCTCCAGCACATCCACCAACGTGTCGCTCTGGGGCCATTCCAGGCGTACGTGGCCGGAGGCTGTGCAGCCAGCGGTGTACGGTGGCAAGCGGCGCTGACAAGATCGCCATCGTGGAGAACGGTGGCGTCCCTGGCGGTCCCTTTTCGCACTGTTTAGGCGACACAGACGGGCATTTAAGGCTCTTGTCCCCACCGTCAGGGTTAGGTATGATACACTGTAGCAGGTAGCTGTACCTACCACAGCACCTTTCCATTTTTTCCCTTTACCTCCGTTGCCACCTGTCGGTAACCCCTTGAGCATATAAAAGGAGGCCCGTGTGCAACGTAGAGGGGGGTTAGCTGGTTCGAACACTCGCGCTCGGTCTTGTTAGTTGCGGGTGTGTACTGTAGCACTCCGCGCTCCCGAGCAAGGAATCAATACAAACCACAAAGCAGGAGTAGGGTTTTACGCATCCGTGCGGCCCGAACCTGGGTAAATCGCTCGCGTGCATCGCCTCGATCCGCTCTTTGCACGATCTCCGCCCCCGCCGAACCGAAAGGGACCCGGTCCGCCGGTCCCATAGGTGTCCGTGGATCAGTACCTCGGCAAATAGACATACTATCGTCCTCGGGAATAACAAGAATAACAAAATCCATTAAAATAGTAACGTTTGCAACCACAACAGGCACATCCTCACAAATACCGACAGGTATAGCAGTTAATTTGTCAGCCATTTGCAAAGATATTTCAGTAGGTGTCAACTTATTCAAATCATGTCTACGATATAAAGAGAGAGGAATAACGCTAACACCGGTTCCCAGATCACATAAAGCATTTTTAACATAGTTTCTTTTAATGGAGCATGCTATAGTTGGTACTCCGGGATCTCCTAGTTTCTTAGGTATTCCACCCTTAAAAGTATAATTAGCAAGCATGGTGGAAATTTCAGCTTCCGGTATCTTTCTTTTATTAGAAACAATATCTTTCATGTACTTAGCATAAGGGTTCATTTTAAGCATATCAGTCAAACGCATACGCAAGAAGATAGGTCTAATCATTTCAGCAAAACTCTCAAAATCCTCATCATCCTTTTTCTTGGATGGTTTAGGAGGAAAAGGCATGGGTTTCTGAACCCATGGTTCCCTTTCTTTACCGTGCTTCCTAGCAACAAAGTCTCTCTTATCATAACATTGATTCTTTGATTATGGATTATCAAGATCAACAACAAGTTCAATCTCTACATCATTATCATTACTAGGTTGAGAATCAACATGAACATCATTATTAACATTATCACTAGGTTCATGCTCATTACCAGATTGTGTTTCAGCATTAGAAATAGAGATATCATTGGGATTCTCAGGTGTGTCAATAATAGGTTCACTAGAAGCATGCAAAGTCCTATCATTTTTATTTTTCTTCCTCTTAGCAGGACTAGGTGCATCAATATTATTTCTCTAAGAATCTTGCTCAATTCTCTTAGGATGGCCCTCAGGATACAAAGGTTCCTTAGTCATTTTACCAACTCTAGTCATAACTCTAATAGCATTATCATTTTTCTTACTATTTAATTCATTGAGCAAATCATTCTGATCTTTAAGTACTTGTTCTACTTGAGTGGTAACCATAGAAGCATGTTTACTAATAAGTTTTAGTTCACCTTTAACTCTGGACATATAATCACTCAAGTGTTCAATCATATAAGCATTGCGTTTTAATTCTCTACCAAAATAAGCATTGAAGTCTTCTTGCTTAACCATAAAGTTATCAAACTCATCCAAACATTGGCTAGCAAACTTAGTAGGAGGGATTTCAGCTTTATCATATCTATAGAGAGAATTTACCTTTACTACCTGTGTCAGGTTATCAAGACCATGTACTTCTTCAATAGGCGGTAAATTAAGACCATGTATTTCTTCAATAGGAGGTAAATTCTTAACATCTTCAGCTTTATACCTTTTTCCTTCATATATTTCTTTGCCTCTTGCATATCTTCAGGACTGAGAAATAGAACACCCCTTTTCTTCGGAGTTGGCTTACGAGTTGGCTCAGGAAGTGTCCAATTATTTTCATTGGTCAACATATTATTTAATAAAATTTCAGCTTCATCTGGTGTTCTTTCCCTGAAAACACAACCAGCACAACTATCCAGGTGGTCTCTGGAAGCATCGGTTAGTCCATTATAAAAGATACCAAGTATTTCATTTTTCTTAGGAGGATGATCAGGCAAATCATTAAGTAATTGGAGAAGCCTCCCCCAAGCTTGTGGGAGACTCTCTTCTTCAATTTGCACAAAATTATATATTTCCCTTAAAGCAGCTTGTTTCTTATGAGCAGGGAAATATTTAGCAGAGAAGTAATAAATCATATCCTGGGGACTACGCACACAACCAGGATCAAGAGAATTAAACCATATCTTAGCATCACCCTTTAATGAGAACGGAAATATCTTAAGGATATAATAGTAGCGAGTTTTCTCATCATTAGTGCACAGGGTGGCTATATCATTTAATTTAGTAAGATGTGCCACAACAGTTTCAGATTCATAGCCATAGAAAGGATCAGATTCAACCAAAGTAATTATATCAGGGTCGAGAGAGAATTCATAATCCTTATCAGTAACAAAGATAGGTGAAGTAGCATAAGCAGGATCATATTTCATTCTAGCATTCAGAGTTTTTTTGTTTCAGCTTAGCTAATAATTTCTTAAGATCACTTCTATCATTTCAAGCAAGAAAATCTCTAGCACTTTCTTCATCCATAACATAGCCCTCAGGCACAATAGGTAATTCATATCTAGGGGGAGAATCTTCATCATCACTTTCATCAATATTATCAGTTTCAATAATTTCATTCTCTCTAGCCCTAGCAAGTTGTTCATCAAGAAATCACCAAGTGGCACAGTAGTATCAAGCATAGAAGTAGTTTCATCATAAGTATCATGCATAACAGAAGTGGCATCATCTATAACATGTGACATATCAGAATTAATAGCAGAAGCAGGTTTAGGTGTCGCAAGCTTACTCAAAACAGAAGGTGAATCAAGTGCAAAGCTAGATGGCAGTTCCTTACCTCCCCTCGTAGTTGAGGGATAAATTTTTGTTTTCGCGTCTTTCAAGTTCTTCATAGTGACTAGCAGATATAAATCCCAAGTGACTCAAAGAATAGATCTATGCTCCCCGGCAACGGTGCCAAAAATAGTCTTGATAACCCACAAGTATAGGGGATCGCAACAGTTTTCGAGGGTAGATTATTCAACCCAAATTTATTGATTCGACACAAGGGGAGCCAAAGAATATTCTCAAGTATTAGCAGCTGAGTTGTCAATTCAACCACACCTGGAAACTTAATATCTGCAGCAAAGTATTTAGTAGCAAAGTAATATGATATTAGTGGTAACGATAGCAAAAGTAACAGTAGCAAAATTAATATTTTTGGTGTTTTGTAGTGATAGTAACAGTAGCAACGGAAAAGTAAATAAGCGAAGAACAATATATGGAAAGCTCGTAGGTATTGGATCGGTGATGGAGAATTATGCTGGATACGGTTCATCATGTAACAGTCATAACATAGGGTGACACAGAACTAGCTCCAATTCATCAATGTAATGTAGGCATGTATTCCGAATATAGTCATATGTGCTTATGGAAAAGAACTTGCATGACATCTTTTGTCCTACCCTCCCGTGGCAGCGGGGTCCTATTGGAAACTAAGGGATATTAAGGCCTCCTTTTAATAGAGTACCGGACCAAAGCATTACCACATATTGAATACATGAACTCCTCAAACTACGATCATCACCGGGAGTGATCCCGACTATTGTCACTTCGGGGTTGCCGGATCATAACACATAGTAGGTGACTATAGACTTAAAAGATAGGATCACGATCTCTCATATACTGATGAAAACATAATAGGTTTAGATCTGAAATCATGGCACTCGGGCCCTAGTGACAAGCATTAAGCATAGCAAAGTCATAGCAACATCAATCTCAGAACATAGTGGACACTAGGGCTTAAACCCTAACAAAACTAACTCGATTACATGATAAATCTCACCCAACCCATCACCGTCCAGCAAACCTATGATGGAATTACTCACGCACGACGGTGAGCATCATTTAAATTGATGATGGAGGATGGTTGATGACGACGATGGTGACGGATTCCCCTCTCCGGAGCCCCGAACGGACTCCAGATCAGCCCTCCCAAGAGAGTTTAGGTCTTGGCGGCGGCTCCGTATCGTAAAACGCGATGAATCTTTCTCTCTTTTTTTCTCCCCGAACACGAATATATGGAGTTGGAGCTGAGGTCGGTGGAGCCCCAGGGGGGCCACGAGGCAGGGGGCGCGCCCAGGGGGGTAGGGCACGCCCCCACCCTCGTGGACAGGGTGTGGCCCCCGTAGCGTGGATCTTTCTTCTAGTATTTTTTATATATTCCAAAATAATTCCTCGTTGATTTTCAGGTCATTCCGAGAACTTTTATTTCTGCACAAAAAAACACCATGGGAATTCTGCTGAAAACAGCGTCAGTCCGGGTTAGTTCCATTCAAATCATGCAAGTTAGAGTCCAAAACAAGGGCAAAAGTGTTTGGAGAAGTAGATATGACAGAGACGTATCAGCTGTCCTTCCTTGGACAAGCATCTGGCTTATGATTAACCCCTCTTGCAAGCATCCGCAACTACCGAAGAAGTATTTAGGTAAACCTAACCATAGCATGAAACATATGGACCCAAATCAGCTCCTTACGAAGAAACTCATAAACTAGGGTTTAAGCTTCTGTCACTCTAGCAACCCATCATCTACTTATTACTTCCCAATGCCTTCCCCTAGGCCCAAACAATGGTGAAGTGTCATGTAGTCGACGTTCACATGACACCACTAGAGGAGAGACAACATACATCTCATAAAAATATCGAACGAATACCAAATTCACATGACTACTTATAGCAAGACTTCTCCCGTGTCCTCAGGAACAAACGTAACTACTCACAAATCATAATCATGTTCATAATCAGAGGGGTATTAATATGCATAAAGGATCTGAACATATGATCTTCCACCGAATAAACCAACTAGCATCAACTACAAAGAGTAATCAACACTACTAGCAACCCACAGGTACCAATCTGAGGCTTTGGGACAAAGATTGGATACAAGAGATGAACTAGGGTTTGAGATGAGATGGTGCTAGTGAAGATGTTGATGGAGATTGACCCCCTCCCTACGAGAGGATCGATGGTGATGACAATGGTGATGATTTCCCTCTCCCGGAGGGAAGTTTCCCCGACAGAACAGCTCTGCCGGAGCACTAGATTGGTTTCGCCAAGGTTTCGCCTCGTGGCGGCGGAGTTTCGTCCCGTGAGCTAGCTTATGATTTTTTTTTTCAGGGCAAAAGACCTCATATAATAGAAGATGGGCACCGGAGGCCTGCTAGGAGCCCCACGAGGCAGGGGGTGCACCCAGGGGGTAGGGCACACCCCCACCCTCGTTGATGGTGGGTGGCCCCCCTCTGGTACTTCCTTCGCCCAATATTTGTTATATATTCTGAAACGTGCTCCCGTGAAGTTTCAAGACTTTTGGAGTTGTGCAGAATAGGTCTCTAATATTTGCTCTTTTTCCAGCCCAGAATTCCAGCTGTCGGCATTCCCCCTCTTCATGCAAACCTTGTAAAAATAAGAGAGAATAGGCATAAGTATTGTGACATAATGTGTAATAATAGCCCATAATGCAATAAATATCAATATAAAAGCATGATGCAAAATGGACGTATCAGGTCTCCGTGAGATAGATAGGGTTGGTGCCAGATTTACCTGGACCAACCGGCAGACCTCCCCGACCCAGTCCATCCTGGACCTGGTTCTAGTTTCCCCGGAATGGGACCTTCGATGCTCCCTTGCTTCCCTCCGAGCCATCACTCGGATTGGCTCCGACCACGTGCCTCTGCTCCTCTCCTCCGCTGACGAGCGTCCCCCCGGTCCCTCCCCGATTCCGGTTTGAGACGTTCTGGCTGTCCCAAACTGGCTTCATGGAGGCGGTTGGTGGCCGTTGGGTGGAGGCGCAGACCCTCTCACATTCCCAGCCTCGCCCCTCCTCGGACATTGACTCGTGGCACTTTTGTGCCAAGCGCGGCCGGCAATTCATGAAGGGATGGGGTGCCTATCTGGGACGAGACCTCTGCGAGCGCAAAAAGGCCCTGTTGACCGCCATCCAGGCCCTGGACCTTGGTGCTGGCGCGACGGGTATGGCCACGGCGAGCAGCCTCAAGAAAAAACAGCAACAGCTTAGACCTGATCAAGATTTGCTAGCCGACAGATGGACTGAAGTCCTTGCGGCCGAAGAGTATGAACTCGAACGCCCCTCCAAGAGCTATCCAAATCGCAGGTTGCTACCCCGATTAGAGGACGAAGCGCGCATGATGCGGCCGACCGGCCACCCCGTGGCTGCGACAGAGAGGCCTCTTGGCCCTCCACTCAAGCCGCACCCCGGCGCCGCTCAAAAAATACCAAGGCATGGGAAAATGCGCCAGACCTGCGAGATATATTGGAGGACAAGGCAAGGCAAACAAGATCGATCTACGGATCGCGTGGGCGCCCCATGGCACGAGATGCTAATCGTCACTCCGGATACAGTAAATCTGGACGGGCCGAACATAGTAGACAAAGCTCATTTGAGCTGCGTCGTGATATAGCCCAATACAGAGGCGCCGCACACCCACTATGCTTCACAGATGAAGTAATGGATCATCAAATCCCCGAGGGTTTCAAACCCGTGAACATCGAATCATACGATGGCACAACAGATCCTGCGGTATGGATCGAGGACTATCTCCTTCATATCCACATGGCCCGCGGTGATGACCTACACGCCATCAAATACCTCCCACTCAAGCTTAAAGGACCAGCTCGGCATTGGCTTAACAGCTTGCCAGCAGAATCAATTGGTTATTGGGAGGACCTGGAAACCGCATTCCTCGACAGTTTCCAGGGCACTTATGTGCAACCACCAGAGGCCGATGACCTTAGCCACATAATTCAGCAGCCAGAGGAATCTACCAGACAATTCTGGACACGGTTCCTAACCAAGAAAAATCAAATCGTCGACTGTCCGGACGCAGAGGCCCAAGCAGCCTTCAAGCATAACATCCGCGACGAGTGGCTTGCACGGCACCTAGGACAGGAAAAGCCGAAATCTATGGCAGCCCTCACGACACTTATGACCCGCTTTTGCGCGGGAGAAGACAGCTGGCTAGCTCGCAGCAATAACATTGACCAAGAGCCCTGGTAATTCGGATACCAAGGACAGCAGTGGCAGGTCGCGTCGCAACAAGCAAAAGCGCCGCATTAACGGCGACAATACTGAGGATACGGCAGTTAATGCCGGATTCAGAGGCTCTAAACCCGGTCAGCAGAAAAAGCCATTCAAAAGAAATACTCCGGGCCCGTCTAGTTTGGACCGAATACTCGACCGCTCATGCCAGATACATGGCACCCCCGAAAAACCAGCCAATCACACCAACAGGGATTGTTGGGTGTTCAAGCAGGCAGGCAAGTTAAATGACGAAAGCAGAGACAAGGGGCTGCATAGTGATGACGAGGAGGAGCCCCGCCCGCCGAACAACAGTGGACATAAAGGTTTTCCCCCACAAGTGCGGACGGTGAACATGATATGCGCAACCCACATCCCCAAAAGGGAGCGGAAGCGTGCGCTAAGGGACGTATACGCGATGGAGCCAGTCGCCCCAAAGTTCAACCCAATGTCTTCCTGCCCGATCACTTTTGATCGAAGGGACCACCCCACTAGCATCCGTCATGGCGGATTTGCCGCATTGGTTCTAGACCCAATTATTGACGGATTTCACCTCACTAGAGTCCTTATGGACGGCGGCAGCAGCCTGAACCTGCTTTACCAGGATACAGTGTGGAAAATGGGCATCGATCCCTCGAGGATCAAACCCACTAAAATGACCCTTAAAGGCATCATACCAGGTGTAGAGGCCAACTGTACAGGCTCAGTTACACTTGAAGTGGTCTTCGGATCTCCGAATAATTTCCGAAGCGAGGAGTTAATCTTCGACATAGTCCCGTTCCGCAGTGGCTATCACGCACTACTCGGGCGAACTGCATTTTCCAAGTTCAATTCAGTGCCGCACTACGCATACCTCAAGCTCAAGATGCCAGGCCCTCGAGGAGTCATCATGGTCAATGGAAACACCGAACGCTCTCTCCGAACGGAGGAGCATACGGCGGCTATCGCAGCAGAAGTACAAAGTAGCCTCTCAAGGCAATTCTCTAGTCCGGCCATTAAACGTCTGGACACCGTCAAGCGCGCCCGTAGTAACCTACAACAAGACCGCCTGGCACGTTCCGAGCAAGCGTAGCAATGCGGCCCCAACCCCAGCCCTCGCGAACTTGCGAAACCAGTGTTGCGCGTACATAACTACGCTCTGGAAATACCATGGGCACGGGGGGAGGGGCACCATCACGGCACGCCTGAAACGCGGCTTAAACCGCACTAGGGGCTGCCGATTTCTTAATTTTCTCTTATTTTCAGGACTCCATTCTTCGGAAGGCTTGTCCGACAGTACAATTGCCGCACAAACGATACAACCAGGGAAGCAGAAAGCTACGCCGCACTATGGAACTCTAAGGTGGTCTCTATAACGAGCAGTATACCTGTTTCACATAACATTCCGCAGCTCGCCCCTGGAAAGGACATATTAAATAGTCCGAACTTTTGCTTATTGCACTATTTGTATCGTTCTGCTTTGATCGCAACCTTTTTAAATAAACAATGCACAACTTCCGTCTATTATTGCATTACTCTTTTTTACGAATATATGTTCATTAATGACATGTTGCACCCGTACACTTTGGTACGGCCAATACGCCAGGGGCTTAAGTACCCCACAATACGGTGTGAGAAGTCTGAACACTTTCACAAGTGCGGCACCCCGAACTTATAGCATTATATGCATCGGCTCCGAATCATGTCTTGGGTCAATAGTTGGGTTTGCCCGGCTCCTATGTTTTGGTACCTTACGTTCCATTATATCGGCTAAGGTAGCACTAGGAGAACTATTGCAATTGTGCCCCAGTTGAGCTGGGCTAAGCACCTCAGTAGAGAAAGCTAAAACTGACTGTCATGATGAGGCGAGAGCTGGTCGCTGTTCGAGAGGTTTTCGAGTCCCTAAAGACTTATGCCGCTTAGAGCGAGGAGTCGGCTTTGTCCGGCCTAGGCGTGGATAGCGCCCCGAACTCGGTCTTCCGAACACTAGGGGCTTTGCCGAAATTTAAAATTGTAGAATTCTATGGCTAAGTGAGAGTGTTCAAGCATTACAGTCCGATTGCCTTGTTCGTTGTGTTGAGCGCCTCCCTCGAAGGACCCAAGAACGGGAAAAAGAGCGCTCATGTTTATCCCGAACACCCCAGCACTCGTGGCACGGGGGCAGAAGCCGACGACTCGCCATCTCTCAAATTTGATAAACGGCCGCACAAAAGGTAATATTTTAAATTCAAAAGCATTGCTTAGCACATATGAACAAGTTTTCAGTGTACAGGTTCACAAATGCGAGTTTACTCTAAAATTACATCTTTGGAGCATTCATCCGCTATAAGGCGGGCACCCTTCAGGACGCCCTCATAATACGCTTCCGGGACGCGATGCTCCTTGCCCGGCGGTGGCCCGTCCTTCACCAGCTTCTCCGCATCCATCTTGCGCAGTGCACTTTAGCACAGGCAAGGGCCCTACGGGCACCTTCGATGCAGACGGAGCGCTTGATTACTTCAAGCTGTGGACAGGCATCCACCAGCCACCTCACCAGCCCGAAGTAGCTCTTAGGCAGAGCCTCTCCAAGCCAAAGCCGAACTACGAGGCCCTTTATGGCCTGTTCGGCCACCTTGTGGAGCTCGACCATTTGCTTCAGCTGGTCGCTCAAAGGCACCAGGTGTCCTGCCTCAGCATACTGAGACTAGAACACCTTCTCCGTCGAGCTCCCCTACTCGAATCGGTAGTAGGCGGCGGCATCAGACGCACTATGGGGCAAATCTGCGAATGCTCCTGGAGAGCTCTGGACTCGGGTAAGTAACAAGTAATTCACTTTCACGTGCTTGCTTTGCATAATGAATGCCTTACCCGCCGCTATCTTCTTCATCGCTTCAATTTCTGGGAGGGCTTTCTGGGCTTCAGCCTTGGTAGACTTCGCGCTTTCGAGGGCTGCCGCAAGCTCGGACGCTTGCGTCCTTGAGTCAAGCTCCAAACTCTCGTGTTTTTTCACGAGAGCATGGAGCTCTTTCTGCACCTCCTCCACCCGTGCCTCCTGCTTCCCTCTCTCTGTGCGCTCCGCGGCCGCTCTGTTTTCAGCCTCGGACAGTGCTTTCTTAAGGGTTGCCACCTCGGTCGTGGCCCCTATAATAGCACGTTGATCCTGTCATTTTTTGCAACCACATCTTCTCTATATACTTGCGCAAGGTATTACTTCCCTTCCTTCTCCTCGAGTTGCCTCTTGGCATGGCCGAGCTCGTTCTCGGACCGCGCAAGGTTTTGCTTCAGCGTATCCACCTCCGCAGTCAGTGCGGCGGAGGCCAGCGGCGAAGCCTGCATACGCATATTGACTTGATTATGTTAGACTCCTACGAATGTTATTAGATCCTCTCTTCGGCTTTTCTTTCCGAACGCCGAACAGAGCATCAGGGGCTACTGTCTATGCGGTAATATTTTTACATATTCTTTACTTACCTCAAAGCCTGTTAGAAGGCTAGCACAGGCTTCAGTCAGTTCGCTCTTGGCGGACTGAACCTTCTGGATAACCGCACTCATAATAGTGTGGTGCTCCTCGTCGATGGAGGCGCCGTTAAGCACCCCCAGCAAATTGTCCGATGCCTCCGGTTGGACGGAGGTCGCCAGCTCAGTAGGCTTGCTCCTCTTGGAAGGAGGCTGCCTACCGGAGTCCGGAACCGTTGAAGGTTCCGGCGCGGTGTCCGGCTCAAGGCTGGACTTGGAGCCCTTGGGGGTTCTATCCCCTTTACGCCTGGAGTCCGGGAGGTCGCCTTGCGGCGCCTCCAGGACCACCTCCTCCTGGCTTGGAACCTGTTGGGACGCCACCGTGGCGTCGTCTGTAGGATGTGGGGAGGTAGCCGTCGGAAGCGAATTCACATCCGACGAATCCAGGGAACCGTTCGACGACACGTCGAGCCGGTCTTTGGGTGGACTGCATAAACATGTTCGATGTAAGGAAAAGCTGTGCAATGGGGGAATACTATGAATCACTCTGGTATCCGGATACTTATGATCTCGCCAGGGGCTTGGCCCTGTGCGGCCACTCCTCTTCACCGTCGTCGGTGTTGGTGGAGAAGTCCGGAGCAGGGGTCTTCCCCTTCTTGGACCCTTCGGCCTCCCCAGTTGGGGCGGCCTTCCATTTCTTCCCTCCCCCAGCTGGAGGGGGAGAGGTCTCTTCTTCCTCCTCGTCGTCTTCATGGGAGGAGTGCGCCTTGGAGTCGTCGGATGATGAATCCGGCACCTCCTGGCGCCGGGCACTCTTTCGAGTCCCTGTGGCCTTCTTCTTGGCCTTCTTCTCCGGCACCACATAGGGTGCTGGAACCAGCAGCTTCGCCAAGCAAGCGTCCGCTGGGCCTTCGGGCAAAGGAGACGGACAGTTGATCTGTCTGGACGTCTCCTGCCAATCCTGTCAAAGGTAAGGGAGCTTAGATCCCGCATGGAGTCAAACTATGAAAAACTAATACCCTGTAAAAGGTAAAAACAGCTTACCGCACGAGCGTGACACTGCGTGCTGAATCCGCGATCCTCGGTAGCGGATGTGGAGGCCTCGGCGCCCTTGAAAAGCACCTTCCAGGCATCTTCGTACGTCGTGTCGAAGAGCCTGCTCAGAGTTCTCTGCCGCGCCGGGTCGAACTCCCACAGGTTGAAAGCCCGTTGTTGACACGGGAGGATCCGGCGGATGAGCATAACCTGGACTACGTTGACAAGTTTGAGCTTCTTGTCCACCAGGGTTTGGACGCATGTTTGGAGTCCGGTCAGCTCTCCTTTTTACCCCACGACAGGCCCGTCTCTTTCCAGGAGGCGAGCCGTGTAGGGGGTCCGGATCAGAACTCGGGGGCTGCGACCCATTCAGGGTCGCGTGGCTCGGTGATGTAAAACCACCCCGATTGCCACCCCTTTAGGGACTCCACGAAGGAGCCCTCGAGCCATAGGACGTTGGGCATCTTTCCCACCATGGCGCCTCCGCACTCCGCCTGGGTGACGCGCACCACCTTCGGCTTGACATTGAAAGTCTTGAGCCATAGGCCGAAATGGGGGCGGATGCAGAAGAAAGCCTCGCACACGACGATAAACGCCGAGATGTTGAGGACAAAGTTCGGGGCCAGATCGTGGAAATCCAGGACATAGTAGAACATGAGCCCCCGGACAAATGGTTGGAGAGGCAAACCCAGTCCGCGGAGGAAATGGGGGAGGAACACCACCCTCTCATGGGGCCTAGGGGTGGGGTGAGCTGCCCCTCTTCGGGAAGCTGGTGCGCAATGTCGTTAGACAAGTATCCGGCCTTCCTCAGTTTTTTGATGTGTCCCTCCGTAACGGAGGAGACCATCCACTTGCCTCCCGCTCCAGACATGGCTCGAGAAGGTTGAGGTGGGGTGTGCGGACTTGGGCGCTGGAGCTCGAGTGCGCGGAAATGGATAGGCAAAGGAGGAAGAAGGCATGGATGAAAACGTGGATCCTTATCCCCTTATATGGGTGGACGCGACTATGCGTCCCCACCAGCCTGGTAAAACTCGCTTATCTCCCAAGCGCCGTAATCAATGGCGCGGTTGGGTTACCCACGCCCGTATTGATGAGAATCCCGGAATAAGGGGACACGATCTCTGCTTTGACAAGACGTGCCAAGGAAACCGCCTCGCTGAACGCGCTGAGGTGGGATAGTAAAACGATTCGAATAAAGACTTGGCCATGGTGTGATGTCATGCTACGGAATACACCAGCAGATTAGATTTGTGTAAATATTATTCTCTCTATGGCAATATGTGGAAACTTATTTTGCAGAGCCGGACACTACCTTTGTGTTCAAAATCTTCTATGAAGTACTTGGAGGAGGAACCCGCCTTGCAATGCCTAAGACAATCTGCGCGCCGGACTCGTCATCACTGAAGCCTGGTTCAGGGGCTACTGAGGGAGTCCTATATTAGGGGGTGTCCGGATAGCCGGACTATACCATCGGACGGACTCCTGGACTATGAAGATACAAGATTGAAGACTTCGTCCCGTGTCCGGAAGGGACTTTCCTTGGCGTGGAAGGCAAGCTTGGCGATATGGATATTTAGATCTCCTACCATTGTAACCGACTCTGTGTAACCCTAGCCCTCTCCGATGTCTATATAAACCGGAGGGTTTTAGTCCGTAGGATGGACAACAATCATACCATAGGCTAGCTTCTAGGGTTTAGCCTCCTTGATCTCGTGGTAGATCTACTCTTGTACTACCCATATCATCAATATTAATCAAGCAGGATGTAGGGTTTTAGCTCCATCGAGAGGGCCCGAACCTGGGTAAAACATCGTGTCCCCTGCCTCCTGTTACCATCTGCCTAGACGCACAGTTCGGGACCCCCTACCCGAGATCCACCGGTTTTGACACCGACAACGGGCCTCTCTCCTGAGAAATGGCTAGCCCGTTACGACTTGGAAGACCAGCTCTAAACATGCCATGCCTTTTTTTGCCATTATATGTGCCTATAGCATGTTGTTTGCTTGCTCTAAACATGGCTTCCTGATGTTGTTTTTGACATGTTAGTATGTTCACTAAGTCTGTGAAGCTGATATCTTTTGCACTTTTGCCATGCTTGTTTAAACCTGTTATAGTGTGATGCAGTCGTAGCACAGTGTTCTTGTTTTGTCAAGCATCTCCTGTACATCACTGTCATATACTTTGTTGATATGTTGGAGTGCAGTACTCAGTTTCTTGTTGCATTCTAAGTGCTATCATGCTGTTAATCGCAGTTTTGCACCATTCTTGTGTTGCTTGTCATTTGCAAACCGTGCATTCGATTCCGGTGATCCTTATATCGATTTTGACCTAAATCACGTCATCTTTCCAGTGGCATACTTGGTTTGCCAAGTTGATGCCTTGATCATTCTTTCCCTTCTGGAGCACGCATATGCATTGCATATCACATCTTGCATATCATGCCTTGTATTGCATCATGTTGCTTGTGCATTACACCATGATTGATTGTCGTTCCATTGCTTGTGTTCTTGCTTGGGTAGAGCTGGGAGACGAGTACGTGAACGAGGAACCTGTTGAGTACGCTAACGAGGATCAAGCTTTCGACAACTCTGAGAACATTGCAGGCAAGATGACCATACCCTCGATATCACTTCTATCTTTGCTTGCTAGTTGTTCGTTCTATCGCTATGCTGCGCTACCTACAACTTGTTATATGATGCCTCCCATATTGCCATGTAAAGCCTATAACCCACCTTCCTAGCAAACCGTTGTTTGGCTATGTTACCGCTTTTGCTCAGCCCTCTTATAGCGTTGCTAGTTGCAGGTGAAGTTGAAGATTGTTCCATGTTGGAACATGGATGTGTTGGGATATCACAATATCTCTTATTTAATTAATGAATCTATATACTTGTTAAAGGGTGGAAGGCTCGGCCTTATGCCTGGTGTTTTGTTCCACTCTTGCCACCCTAGTTTCCGTCATACCGGTGTTATGTTCCTTGATTTTGCGTTCCTTACGTGGTTGGGGTTATGGGACCCCCTTGACAGTTCGCTTTGAATAAAACTCCTCCAGCAAGGCCCAACCTTGGTTTTAACATTTGCCACCTAAGCCTTTTCCCTTGGGTTTTCACGAGCCCGAGGGTCATTTTATTTTAACCCCCCGGGCCAGTGCTCCTCTAAGTGTTGGTCCAAACTAGAGCCCTTTGCAGCGCCACCTCGGGAAACTTGATGGCTCATTTTAGTTGTACGGATTGCTCATCCGGTGTGCCCTTAGAACGAGATATGTACAGGTCCTATCGGGATTTGTCGACACAGTCGGGTGATCTTGTTGGTCTTGTTTTACCATTGTCGAAATGTCTTATAACCGGGATTCCGAGTATAATCGGGTCTTCCCAGGAGAAGGAATATCCTTCGTTGATCGTGAGAGCTTGTGATGGGCTAAGTTGGGACACCCCTGCAAGGTATAAACTTTCGAGAGCCGTGCCTGTTGTTATGTGGCAGATGGAAATTTGTTAATATCCGGTTGTAGAGAACTTGACACTTGACTTAATTAAAATGAATCAACCGCGTGTGTAGCCGTGATGGTCTCTTTTCGATGGAGTCCGGGAAGTGAACACGGTCTTGTGTTATGCTTGAACATAAGAAGTTTCAGGATCACTTCTTGGTCACTTATACCTTTTCGTTCGTTGCGTAGCTTCTCATCTTAATCTTATTTGCGTATGTTAGCCACCATATTTGCTTAGCACTTGCTGCAGCTCCACCTCAATACCTCATCCTACCCATAAGCTTAAATAGTCTTGATCTCGCGGGTGTGAGATTGCTAAGTCCTTATGACTCACGGATACTTCCAAACAGTTGTAGGTGCCCACCATACCAATGCAGGTGATGCTACCGAACTCAAGTGGGAGTTCGACGAGGACTTGGGTCTTTACTATGTTTCATTTCCTGATGATCAGTAGTGGAGCCCAGTGAAGGAAATATGCCCTAGAGTAAATAATAAAGTTGTTATTTATATTTCCTTATATCATGATAAATGTTTATTATTCATACTATAATTGTATTAACCAGAAACTTAGTACATGTGTGAATACATAGACAAATAGAGTGTCACTAGTTTGCCTCTACTTGACTAGCTCGTTGAATCAATGATGGTTATGTTTCCTAACCATAGACATGAGTTATCATTTGATTAACGGGACCACATCATTAGAGAATGATGTGATTGACTTGAACCATCCGTTAGCTTAGCACGATGATCGTTTAGTTTGTTGCTATTGCTTTCTCCATAACTTATACATGTTCTTATGACTATGAGATCATGCAACTCCTGAATACCGGAGGAACACTTTGTGTGCTACCAAACGTCACAACCTAACTGGATGATTATAAAGGTGCTCTATAGGTGTCTCCAATGGTGTTTATTGAGTTGGCATAGATCGAGATTAGGATTTGTCACTCCGAGTATCGGAGAGGTATCTCTGGGCCCTCTCGGTAATGCACATCACTATAAGGCTTGCAAGCATTGTGACTAATGAGTTAGTTGCGGGATGATGCAATACGAAACGAGTAAGAGACTTGGCGGTAACGAGATTAAACTAGGTATTGAGATACCGACGATCGAATCTCGGGCAATTAGCATACCGATGACAAAGGGAACAACGTATGTTGTTATGCGGTTTGACCGATAAAGATCTTCGTAGAATATGTAGGAACCAATATGAGCATCCAGGTTCAGCTATTGGTTATTGACCGTAAGTGAGTCTCGGTCATGTCTATATAGTTCTCGAACCCATAGGGTCCGCACGCTTAACGTTCGGTGACGATCAATATTATGAGTTTATGTGTTTTGATGAGCCGAAGGTTGTTCGGAGTCCCGGATATGATCACGGACATGACAAGGAGTCTCGAAATGATCGAGACATAAAGGTTGATATATTGGACGGCTATATTCGGACACCGGAAGTGTTCCGGGTGATTTCGGATAAATACCGGAGTACTGGGGAGTTACCGGAAACCCCCGGCGGGTCAATGGGCCTTCATGGGCCTTAGTGGAAATAGAGGGCAGCAAGGGAGCTTTGGGGCGCGCCCCCTAGGCCCAAACCGAATTGGTGTAGGGACAGGGGGTCGGCCCCCTCTTTCCTTCTCCCCTCCTCCTCTTTCCTTCCCCTCTTAGTTGGACTAGGAAAGGGGGAACCTACTCCTAATAGGAGTAGGATTCCCCGCTTGGGGCGCACCCTATGAGGCCGCGGGCCCCTCCCCTTGCTCCTTTATATACGGGGGCAAGGGGTCACCCTAGAACACACAAGTTGATCATTGATCTCCTAGCCGTGTGCGGTGCCCCCTCCACCATAATCCACCTCGGTCATATCGTAGCGGTGCTTAGGCGAAGCCCTGTTCCGGTAGCAACATCATCATCATCATCACGCCGTCGTGCTGACGAAGCTCTCTCTTGAAGCTCTGCTGGATCGTGAGTTCACAGGACGTCACCGAGCCGAACGTGTGCAGATTGCGGAGGTGCTGTACTTTCGGTACTAGGATCGTTCGATCATGAAGAGTACGACTACATCAACCGCGTTGTCATAATGCTTCCACTTACGGTCTATGAGGGTACGTAGACAACACTCTCCCCTCTCGTTGCTATGCATCACCATGATCTTGTGTGTGCAGAATACTCGGGTTAAACTTCACGAGCCTAGCATATGCAGATATGGCCTCGGAACACTGGAGACCGAAAGGTCGAGCGTGAATCATATAGTAGATATGATGAACATAGTGATGTTCACCATTGAAAACTACTCCATCTCACGTGATGATCGGACATGGTTTAGTTGATATGGATCACGTGCTCACTTAGATGATTAGAGGGATGTCTATCTAAGTGGGAGTTATTAAGTAATATGATTAAATGAAATTAAATTTATCATGAACTTAGTCCCGATAGTATTTGCATATCTATGTTATAGATCAATTGCTCGCGTATAGATTCCCCGTTGTATTTATGATATGTTCCTAGAGAAAACTATGTTGAAAGATGATAGTAGCAATGATGCGGATTGGATCCGTGATCTGAGGATTATCCTTGTTACTGCACAGAAGAATTATGTCCTTGATGCACCGCTAGGTGACATAACTATTGTAGGAGCAAATGCAGACGTTATGAATGTTTGACAAAGCTTGGTATGATGACTACTTGATAGTTTAGTGCACCATACTTTACGGCTTAGAATTGGGACTTCAAAAATGTTTTTGAATTCCAAAGAGCATACAAGATGTTCTAAGAGTTGAAATTGGTATTTCATACTCATGCCCGTGTCGAGAGGTAGGAGACCTCTGACAAAGACTTTGCCTACAAGATGGAGGAGAATAGCTCAGCTAGTGAGCATGTGCTCAGAATGTCTGAGTACTACAATCACTTGAATCAAGTGGGAGTTAATCTTCCAGATAAGATAGTGATTGATAGAGTTCTCTAGTCACTATCACCAAGTTACTAGAACTTCATGACGAACTATAATATGCAAGGGATAACAGAAATGATTCCCAAGATCTTCGTGATGCTGAAATTGGCGAAGGTAGAAATCAAGAAAACGCATCAAGTGTTGATGGTGGACAAGACCACTAGTTTCAAGCAAAAGGGCAAGGGAAAGAAAGGGAACTTCAAGAAGAATGGCAAGCAAGTTTGCCACTCCCATGATGAAGCCCAAAGCTAGACCCAAGCCTGAAACTAAGTGCTTCTACTGCAAAGGAAATGGTCACTGGAAGTGGGACTGCCCTAGATACTTGGCGGATAAGAAGGATGACAAAGTGAACAAAGGTATATTTGATATACATGTTATTGATGTGTACTTTACTAGTGTTTATAGCAACCCCTCAGTATTTGATACTGGTTCAGTTGCTAAGAGTAGTAACTCGAAACGGGAGTTGCAAGAATAAACAGAGACTAGTTAAGGGCGAGGTGATGATGTGAATTGGAAGTGATTCCAAGGTTGTTAAAGATCACCATCACACACTCCCTTTACCTTCGGGATTAGTGTTAAACCTAAAATAAATGTTATTTGGTGTTTGCGTTGAGCATAAATATGATTGGATCATGTTTATTGCAATACGGTTATTCATTTAAGTCAAAGAATAATTGTTGTTCTATTTACATGAATAAAACCTTCTGAGGTCATACACCCAAGGTGAATGGTTTATTGAATCTCGATCGTAGTGATACACATATTCATAATATTGAAGCCAAAAGATGCAAAGTTAATAATGATAGTGCAACTTATATGTGGCACTGCCGTTTAAGTCATATTGGTGTAAAGCGCATGAAGAAACTCTGTGCTGATGGGCTTTTGGAGTCACTTGATTATGAATCATTTGATTCTTGCGAACCATGCCTCATGGGAAAGATGACTAAAACTCCGTTCTCCGGAACAATGGAGCAAGCAACTGACTTATTGGAAATAATACGTAATGATGTATGCAATCCGATGAGTATTGAGGCTCGCGGCGGGTATCGTTATTTTCTAACCTTCACAGATGATTTGAGAAGATATGTATATCTACTTGATGAAACATAAGTCTGAAACATTTGAAAAGTTCAAAGAATTTCAGACTGAAGTGGAAAATCATCGTAACAAGAAAATAAAGTTTCTACGATCTGATCGCGAAGACGAATATTTGAGTTACGAGTTTGGTCTTCAACTAAAACAATGTGGAATAGTTTCACAAATTCATGCCACCTGGAACACCACAACATAACGGTGTGTCCGAACGTCATAACCGTACTTTATTGGATATAGTGCAATCTATGATGTCTCTTACCGACTTACCACTATCGTTTTGGGGTTATGCATTAGAGACAGCTACATTCACGTTAAAAAGGGCACCGTCTAATCCGTTGAGACGACACCGTATGAACTATGGTTTGGCTAGAAACCTAAGATGTCGTTTCTTAAAGTTTGGGGTTATGATGCTTATGTGAAAAAGTTTCAACCTGATAAGCTCAAACCCAAATCGGAAAAGTGCGTCTTCATAGGATAACCAAAAGAAACTGTTGGGTACAACTTCTATCACAGATCCGAAAGGCAAGATCTTTGTTGCTAAGAGTGGATCCTTTCTAGAGAAGAAGTTTCTCTCGAAAGAAGTGAGTGGGAGGAATGTAGAACTTGATGAGGTAATTGTACCTTTTCCCGAATTAGAAAGTAGTTCATCACAGAAATCAGTTCTAGTGATTTGTATGCCAATTAGTGAGGAAGCTAATGATGATGATCATGAAACTTCAGATCAAGTTACTACCGAACCTCGTAGGACAACCAGAGTATGGTCCGCACCAGAGTGGTACGGTAATCCTTTTTGGAAGTCATGTTACTAGATCATGACGAACCTACGAACTATGAGGAAGCGATGATGAGCCTAGATTCCGCGAAATGGCTTGAGGCCATGAAATCTGAGATGGGATCCATGTATGAGAAGAAGGTATGGACTTTGATTGACTTGCCCGATGATCGGTGAGTCATTGAGAATAAATGGATCTGCAAGAGGAGGACGGACGCTGCTAGTAGTGTTACTATCTACAAAGCTCGAATTGTCGAAAATGTTTTTGACAAGTTCAAGGTGTCGACTACGATGAGATTTTCTCACTCGTATCGATGCTTAAAAGTATGTCCGAATCACGTTAGAAGTTGTCGCATTTTATGAAATCTGGCAAATGGATGTTAAAACTGCATTCCTTAATGGATTTCTTAAAGAAGAGTTGTATATGATGCAACCAGAAGGTTTTGTCAATCCTAAAGGTGCTAACAAAGTGAGCAAGCTCCAGCGATCCATCTATGGACTGGTGCAAGCATCTCGGAGTTGGAATATATGCTTTGAAAAAGTGATCAAAGCATATGGTTTTATACAGACTTGCGGTGAAGCCTGTATTTACAAGAAAGTGAGCAGGAGCACTACAACATTTCTGATAAGTATATGTGAATGACATATTGTTGATCGGAAATAATGTAGAATTTTCTGTAAAGCATAAAGGAGTTTTTGAAAGGAGTTTTCCAAAGAAAGACCTCAGTGAAGCTACTTACATATTGAGCATCAAGATCTATAGAGATAGATCAAGACGCTTGATATATTTTCAATGAGTACATACCTTCACAAGATTTTGAAGTAGTTCAAAATGGAATAGTCAAAGAAGGAGTTCTTGCCTACGTTGCAAGGTGTGAAGTTGAGTAAAGACTCAAAACCAGAACACGGCAGAAAATAGAAAGAGAATGAAAAGTCATTCCCTATGCCCCAGTCATAGGTTCTATAAAATATGCTATGCTGTGTACTAGACCTATTGTGTACCTTACTATAAGTTTGGCAAGAGGGTACAATAGTGATCCGGGAGTGGATCACTGAACAGCGGTAAAAAATTATCCTTAGTGGAATAAGGAAATTTTTCTCGGTTATGGAGGTGACAAAGAGTTCGTCGTAAAGAGTTACGTCGATGCCAGCTTTGACATCGATCTGGATGACTCTAAGTCTCGATCTAGATACATATTGAAAGTGGGAGCAATTAGCTAGAGTAGCTCCGTGGAAAACATTGTAGACATAGAAAATTTGCAAAATACATACGGCTCTGAATGTGGCAGACCCGTTGACTAAATTTCTCTCACAAGCAAAACATGATCACTCTTTGGGTGTTAATCACATAGCGATGTGAACTAGATTATCGACTCTAGTAAACCCGTTGGGTGTTAGTCACATGGAGATGTGAACTAATCACATAAAGATGTGAACTATTCTTTAAATCACATGACGATGTGTACTAGATTTTGACTCTAGTGCAAGTGGGAGACTGAAGGAAATATGCCCTAGAGGTAATAATAAAGTTGTTATTTATATTTCCTTATATCATGATAAATGTTTATTATTCATACTGTAGTTGTACTAACCGAAAACTTAGTACATGTGTGAATACATAGACAAACATAGTGTCACTAGTTTGCCTCTACTTGACTAGCTCATTGAATCAATGATGGTTATGTTTCCTAACCATAGACATGAGTTGTCATTTGATTAACGGGATCACATCATTAGAGAATGATGTGATTGACTTGACCCATCCGTTAGCTTAGCAGGATGATCATTTAGTTTGTTGCTATTGCTTTCTTCATAACTTATACATGTTTCTATGACTATGAGATCATGCAACTCCCAAATACGGAGGAAAACTTTGTGTGATACCAAATGTCACAACATAACTGGGTGATTATAAAGGTGATCTACAGGTGTCTCCAATGGTGTTTGTTGAGTTGGCATAGATCGAGATTAGGATTTGTCACTTCGAGTATCGGAGAGGTATCTCTGGGCCCTCTCAGTAATGCACATCACTATAAGCCTTGCAAGCATTGTGACTAATGAGTTTGTTGCGGGATGATGCATTACGAAACAAGTAAAGAGACTTGCCGGTAACGAGATTGAACTAGGTATTCAGATACCGATGATCGAATCTCGGGCAAGTAACATACCGATGACAAAGGGAACAACGTATGTTGTTATGCGGTTTGACCGATAAAGATCTTCGTAGAATATGTAGGAACCAATATGAGCATCCAGGTTATGCTATTGGTTATTGACCTAAAGTGAGTCTCGGTCATGTCTACATAGTTCTCGAACCCGTAGGGTCCGCACGCTTAACGTTCGGTGACGATCGGTGTTATGAGTTTATCTGTTTTGATGAGCCGAAGGTTGTTCGGAGTCCCGGATATGATCACGGACTTGACGAGGAGTCCCGAAATGATCGAGACATAAAGATTGATATATTGGACGGCTATATTCGGACACCGGAAGCGTTCCGAGTGATTTCGGATAAATACCGGAGTACCGGCCGGGGAGTTAGCGGAACCCCCCAGGGGGTCAATGGGCCTTCATGGGCCTTAGTGGAAATAGAGGGCAGCAAGGGAGCTGTGGGGCGCGCCCCCCTAGGCCCAAACCGAATTGGTTTAGGGCTAGGGGGGCCGGCCCCCTCTTTCCTTCTCCCCTCCTCCTCTTTCCTCCCCATCCTAGTTGGACTAGGAAAGGGATAATATACTCCTAGTAAGAGTAGGATTCCCCCTTGGGGCGCACCCTATGAGGCTACCGACCCCTCCCCTTGCTCCTTTATATACGGAGGCAAGGGGGTACCCTAGAACACACAAGTTGATCACTGATCTCTTAGCCGTGTGCAGTGCCCCCCTCCACCATAATCCACCTCAGTCATATTGTAGTGGTGCTTAGGCGAAGCCCTGTTCCGGTAGCAACATCATCACCGTCATCACGCCGTCATGCTGACAAAGCTCTCCCTCGAAGCTCTGCTGGATCGTGAGTTCGCAGGACGTCACCGAGCCGAACGTGTGCAGATCATGGAGGTGCCGTACTTTCGGTACTAGGATCGGTCGACCATGAAGACGTACGTGATGGAAATATGCCCTGGAGGCAATAATAAAGTTATTATTTATTTCCTTATATCATGATAAATGTTTATTATTCATGCTAGAATTGTATTATCTGGAAACATAATACTTGTGTGAATACATAGACAAACTAAACATCACAAGTGTGCCTCTACTTGACTAGCTCGTCAATCGAAGATGGTTATGCTTCCTAACCATAGACATGTGTTGTCATTTGATTAACGGGATCACATCATTAGGAGAATGATGTGATTGACATGACCCATTCCATTAGGTTAGCACCCGATCGTTTAGTATATTGCTATTGCTTTCTTCAGGACTTATACATGTTCCTATGACTATGAGATTATGCAACTCCCGTTTGACGGAGGAACATTTTGTGTGCTACCAAACGTCACAACATAACTGGGTGATTATAAAGGAGCTCTACAGGTGTCTCCAAAGGTACATGTTGGGTTGGCGTATTTCGAGATTAGGATTTGTCACTCCGATTGTCGGAGAGGTATCTCTGGGCCCTCTCGGTAATGCACATCACATAAGCCTTGCAAGCATTGCAACTAATGAGTTAGTTGCGAGATGATGTATTACGAAACGAGTAAAGAGACTTACCGGTAACGAGATTGAACTAGGTATTGAGATACAGACGATCGAATCTCAGGCAAGTAACATACCGATGACAAAGGGAACAAAGTATGTTGTTATGAGGTCTGACCGATAAAGATCTTCATAGAATATGTGGTAGCCAATATGAGCATCCAGGTTCCGCTATTGGGTATTGACCGGTGACATGTCTCGGTCATGTCTACATTGCTTTCGAACCCGTAGGGTCCGCACGCTTAACGTTACGATGACAGCTTCATTATGAGTTTATATATTTTGATGTACCGAAGTTTGTTCGGAGTCCTGGATGTGATCACGGACATGACGATGAGTCTCGAAATGGTCGAGATATAAAGATTGATATATTGGACGGCTATATTCGGACACCGGAAGTGTTCCGGGTGATTTCGGAGAAAACCGGAGTGTCGGAGGGTTACCGGAACCCCCCCGGGAGAAGTAATGGGCTTTATGGGCCCTAGTGGAGAGAGAGGGGCGGCCAGGGTGGGCCGCGCGCTCCCTCCCCCTCTGGTCCGAATTGGACTAGGAGAGGGGGCGGCGCCCCCCTTTCCTTCTCCCTCTCCCCATTCCTTTCCCCCTCCTAGTAGGAGTAGGAAAGAGGGGAGTCCTACTCCTACTAGGAGGAGGACTCCTCCTCCTTGGCGTGCCCCAAGGGCCGGCCGGCCTCCCCCTTGCTCCTTTATATACGGGGGCAGGGGGCACCTCTAGACACACAAGTTGATCTTCGTGATCGTTCTCTTAGCCGTGTGCGGTGCCCCCCTGCACCATAATCCTCGATAATAATGTAGCGGTGCTTAGGCGAAGCCCTGCGACGATAGAACATCAAGATCATCACCATGCCGTCGTGCTGACGGAACTCTTCCCCGACACTTTGCAGGATCGGAGTCCGGGGATCGTCATCGAGCTGAACGTGTTCTAGAACTCAGAGGTGCCGTAGTTTCGGTGCTTGATCGGTCGGGCCGTGAAGACGTACGACTACATCAACCGCGTTGTCATAACGCTTCCACTGTCGGTCTACGAGGGTACGTAGGCAACACTCTCCCCTCTTGTTGCTATGCATCACCATGATCTTGCGTGTGCGTAGGAAAATTTTGAAATTACCACGTTCCCCAACAGTGGTATCAGAGCCTGGTTTTATGCGTTGATGTTGTGCACGAGTAGAACAGAAGTGAGTTGTGGGCGATATAATTCATACTACTTACCAGCATGTCATACTTTGGTTCGGCGGTATTGTTGGATGAAGCGGCCCGGACCGACATTACACGTACGCTTACGCGAGACTGGTTCTACCGAAGTGCTTTGCACACAGGTGGCTGGCGGGTGTCAGTTTCTCCAACTTTAGTTGAACCGAGTGTGGCTACGCCCAGTCCTTGCGAAGGTTAAAACAGCACCAACTTGACAAACTATCATTGTGGTTTTTGATGCGTAGGTAAGATTGGTTCTTGCTTAAGCCCGTAGCAGCCACGTAAAACTTGCAACAAACAAAGTAGAGGACGTCTAACTTGTTTTTGCAGGGCATGTTGTGATGTGATATGGTCAAGACATGATTCTAAATTTTATTGTATGAGATGATCATGTTTTGTAACCGAGTTATCGACAACTGGCAGGAGCCATATGGTTTTCACTTTATTGTATGCAGTGCAATCGCCCTGTAATGCTTTACTTTATCACTAAGCGGTAGCGATAGTCGTAGAAGCATAAGATTGGCGAGACGACAACGATGCTATGATGGAGATCAAGGTGTCGCGCCGGTGACGATGGTGATCATGAAGGTGCTTCGAAGATGGAGATCGCAAGCACAAGATGATGATGGCCATATCATATCACTTATATTGATTGCATGTGATGTTAATCTTTTATGCATCTTATCTTGCTTTGATTGACGGTAGCATTTTAAGATGATGTCTCACTAATTATCAAGAAGTGTTCTCCCTGAGTATGCACCATTGCGAAAGTTCTTCGTTCTGAGACACCACGTGATGATCGGGTGTGATAGGCTCTACGTTCAAATACAACGGGTGCAAAACAGTTGCACAAGCGGAATACTCAGGTTATACTTGACGAGCCAAGCATATACATATATGGCCTCGGAACACGGAGACCGAAAGGTCGAGCATGAATCATAGAGTAGATATGATCAACATAGTGATGTTCACCAATCAAACTACTCCATCTCACGTGATGATCGAACATGGTTTAGTTGATTTGGATCACGTGATCACTTAGAGGATTAGAGGGATGTCTATCTAAGTGGGAGTTCTTTAGTAATATGATTAATTGAACTTAAATTTATCATGAACTTAGTACCTGATAGTATCTTGCTTGTTTATGTTTGATTGTAGATAGATGGCCCGTGTTGTTGTTCCGTTGAATTTTAATGCGTTCCTTGAGAAAGCAAAGTTGAAAGATGATGGTAGAAATTACCCGGACTGGGTCCGTAACTTGAGGATTATCCTCATTGCTACACAGAAGATTTACGTCCTGGAAGCACCGCTAGGTGCCAGGCCTGCTGCTGGAGCAACACTAGATGTTATGAACGTCTGGCAGAGCAAAGCTGATGACTACTCGATAGTTCAGTGTGCCATGCTTTACGGCTTAGAGTCGGGACTTCAAGGACGTTTTGAACGTCATGGAGCATATTAGATGTTCCAGGAGTTGAAGTTAATATTTCAAGCAAATGCCCGGATTGAGAGATATGAAGTCTCCAATAAGTTCTATAGCTGCAGGATGGAGGAGAACAATTCTGTCAGTGAGCATATACTCAAAATGTCTGGGTATAATAATCACTTGATTCAATTGGGAGTTAATCTTCCAGATGATTGCGTCATTAACAGAATTCTCCAATCACTTCCACCTAGCTACAAGAGCTTCGTGATGAACTATAATATGCAAGGGATGGATAAGACAATTCCCGAGCTCTTCGCAATGCTGAAAGCTGCGGAGGTAGAAATCAAGAAGGAGCATCAAGTGTTGATGGTCAACAAGACCACTAGTTTTAAGAAAAAGGGCAAAGGGAAGAAGAAGGTGAACTTCAAAAAGAACAGCAAGCAAGTTGCTGCTCAGGAGAAGAAACCCAAATTTGGACCTAAGCCTGAAACTGAGTGCTTCTACTGCAAGCAGACTGGTCACTTGAAGCGGAACTGCCCCAAGTATTTGGCGGATAAGAAGGATGGCAAGGTGAACAAAGGTATATACGATATACATGTTATTGATGTGTACCTTACTAATGCTCACAGTAGCACCTGGGTATTTGATACTGGTTCTGTTCCTATTATTTGCAACTCGAAACAGGGACTATGGATTAAGCGAAGATTGGCTAAGGACGAGGTGACGATGCGCGTGGGAAATGGTTCCAAAGTCGATGTGATCGCGGTCAGCACGCTACCTCTACATCTACCTTCGAGATTAGTATTAGACCTAAATAATTGTTATTTGGTGCCAGTGTTGAGCATGAACATTATATCTGGATCTTGTTTGATGCGAGACGGTTATTCATTTAAATCAGAGAATAATGGTTGTTCTATTTATATGAGTAATATCTTTTATGGTCATGCACCCTTGAAGAGTGGTCTATTCTTATTAAATCTCGATAGTAGTGACACACATATTCATAATGTTGAAGCCAAAAGATGCAGAGTTGATAATGATAGTGCAACTTATTTGTGGCACCACCGTTTAGGTCATATCGGTGTAAAGCGCATGAAGAAACTCCATACTGATGGAATTTTGGAACCACTTGATTATGAATCACTTGGTACTTGCGAATCGTGCCTTATGGGCAAGATGACAAAAACACCGTTCTCCGGTACTATGGAGAGAGCAACAGATTTGTTGGAAATCATACATACAGATGTATGTGGTCCAATGAATGTTGAGGCTCGTGGCGGAGATCGTTATTTTCTCACCTTCGCAGATGACTTAAGCAGATATGGATATATCTACTTAATGAAACATAAGTCTGAAACATTTGAAAAGTTCAAAGAATTTCAGAGTGAAGTTGCAAATCATCATAACAAGAAAATAAAATTCCTACGATCTGATCATGGAGGCGAATATTTGAGTTACGAGTTTGGTGTACATTTGAAACAATGCGGAATAGTGTCGCAACTCACACCACCCGGAACACCACAGCGTAATGGTGTGTCTGAACGTCGTAATCGTACTTTACTAGATATGGTGCGATCTATGATGTCTCTTACTGATTTACCGCTATCGTTTTGGGGTTATGCTTTAGAGACGGCCGCATTCATGTTAAATAGGGCACCATCAAAATCCGTTGAGACGACGCCTTATGAATTGTGGTTTGGAAAGAAACCAAAGTTGTCGTTTTTGAAAGTTTGGGGCTGCGATGCTTATGTGAAAAAGCTTCAACCTGATAAGCTCGAACCCAAATCGGAGAAATGTGTCTTCATAGGATATCCAAAGGAAACTATTGGATACACCTTCTATCACAGATCCGAAGGCAAGAATTTTGTTGCTAAATTCGGAAACTTTCTAGAGAAGGAGTTTCTCTCGAAAGAAGTGAGTGGGAGGAAAGTAGAACTTGATGAGGTAACTGTAACTGCTCCCTTATTGGAAAGTAGTACATCACAGAAACCAGTTTCTGTGACACCTACACCAATTAGTGAGGAAGCTAATGATGATGATCATGAAACTTCAGAACAAGTTACTACTGAACCTCGTAGATCAACCAGAGTAAGATCCACACCATAGTGGTACGGTAATCCTGTTCTGGAAGTCATGCTACTAGATCATGATGAACCTATGAACTATGAAGAAGCGATGGTGAGCCTAGATTCCGCAAAATGGCTTGAAGCCATGAAATCTGAGATGGGATCCATGTATGAGAACAAAGTGTGGACTTTGGTTGACTTGCCCAAAGATCGGAAAGCAATTGAGAATAAATGGATCTTCAGGAAGAAGACTGACGCTGACGGTAATATTACTGTCTACAAAGCTCGACTTGTCGCAAAAGGTTTTCGACAAGTTCAAGGGATTGACTACGATGAGACCTTCGCACCCGTAGCGATGCTTAAGTCTGTCCGAATCATGTTAGCAATTGCCGCATTTTATGATTATGAAATTTGGCAGATGGATGTCAAAAACTGCATTCGTGAATGGATTTCTGGAAGAAGAGTTGTATATGATGCAGCCGGAAGGTTTTGTCGATCCAAAGGGAGCTAACAAAGTGTGCAAGCTCCAGCGATCCATTTATGGACTGGTGCAAGCCTCTCGGAGTTGGAATAAACGCTTTGATAATGTGATCAAAGCATTCGGTTTTGTACAGACTTTTGGAGAAGCCTGTATTTACAAGAAAGTGAGTGGGAGCTCTGTAGTATTTCTGATATTATATGTAGATGACATATTACTAATCGGAAATGATATAGAATTTCTGGATAGCATAAAGGGATACTTGAATAAGAGTTTTTCAATGAAAGACCTCGGTGAAGCTTCTTACATATTGGGCATTAAGATCTATAGAGATAGATCAAAACGCTTAATTGGACTTTCACAAAGCACATACCTTGACAAAGTTTTGAAGAAGTTCAAAATGGATCAAGCAAAGAAAGGATTCTTGCCTGTGTTACAAGGTGTGAAATTGAGTAAGACTCAATGCCCGACCACTGCAGAAGATAGAGAGAAAACGAAACATGTTCCCTATGCTTCAGCCATAGGCTCTATCATGTATGCAATGCTGTGTACCAGACCTGATGTATGTCTTGCTATAAGTCTAGCAGGGAGGTACCAAAGTAATCCAGGAGTGGATCACTGGACAGCGGTCAAGAACATCCTAAAATACCTAAAAAGGACTAAGGATATGTTTCTCATATATGGAGGTGACAAAGAGCTCATCGTAAATGGTTATGTTGATGCAAGCTTTGACACTGATTCGGATTATTCTAAATCGCAAACCGGATACGTGTTTACATTAAACGGTGGAGCTGTCAGTTGGTGCAGTTTTAAACAAAGCGTTGTGGCGGGATCTACATGTGAAGCGGAGTACATAGCTGCTTTGGAAGCAGCAAATGAAGGACTCTGGATGAAGGAGTTCATAACCAATCTAGGTGTCATACCTAGTGCATCGGGTCCAATGAAAATCTTTTGTGACAATACTAGTGCAATTGCCTTGGCAAAGGAATCCAGATTTCACAAGAGAACCAAGCTCATCAAGAGACGCTTCAATTCCATCCGAGATCTAGTCCAGGTGGGAGACATAGAGATTTGCAAGATACATACGGATCTGAATGTAGCAGACCCGTTGACTAAGCCTCTTCCACGAGCAAAACATGATCAACACCAAAGCTCAATGGGTGTTAGAATCATTACTGTGTAATCTAGATTATTGACTCTAGTGCAAGTGGGAGACTGAAGGGAATATGCCCTAGAGGCAATAATAAAGTTATTATTTATTTCCTTATATCATGATAAATGTTTATTATTCATGCTAGAATTGTATTATCTGGAAACATAATACTTGTGTGAATACATAGACAAACTAAACGTCACTAGTGTGCCTCAACTTGACTAGCTCGTCAATCGAAGATGGTTATGTTTCCTAACCATAGACATGTGTTGTCATTTGATTAACGGGATCACATCATTAGGAGAATGATGTGATTGACATGACCCATTCCATTAGCTTAGCACCCGATCGTTTAGTATATTGCTATTGCTTTCTTCATGACTTATACATGTTCCTATGACTATGAGATTATGCAACTCCCGTTTGACGGAGGAACACTTTGTGTGCTACCAAACGTCACAACGTAACTGGGTGATTATAAAGGAGCTCTACAGGTGTCTCCAAAGGTACATGTTGGGTTGGCGTATTTCGAGATTAGGATTTGTCACTCCGATTGTCGGAGAGGTATCTCTAGGCCCTCTCGGTAATGCACATCACATAAGCCTTGCAAGCATTGCAACTAATGAGTTAGTTGCGAGATGATGTATTACGAAACGAGTAAAGAGAATTACCGGTAACGAGATTGAACTAGGTATTGAGATACCGACGATCGAATCTCGGGCAAGTAACATACTGATGACAAAGGGAACAAAGTATGTTGTTATGCGGTCTGACCGATAAAGATCTTCTTAGAATATGTGGGAGCCAATATGACCATCCAGGTTCCGCTATTGGTTATTGACCGGAGACATGTCTCGGTCATGTCTACATTGTTCTCGAACCCGTAGGGTCCGCACGTTAACGTTACGATGACAGTTTCATTATGAGTTTATATATTTTGATGTACCGAAGTTTGTTCAGAGTCCCGGATGTGATCACGGACATGACGAGGAGTCTCGAAATGGTCGAGACATAAAGATTGATATATTGGACGGCTATATTCGGACACCAGAAGTGTTCCGGGTGATTTCGGAGAAAACCGGAGTGCCGGAGGGTTACCGGAACCCCTCGGGAGAAGTAATGGGCTTTATGGGCCCTAGTGGAGAGAGAGAGAGGGGCGGCCAGGGTGGGCCGCGCGCCCCCTCCACCTCTGGTCCGAATTGGACTAGGAGAGGGGGGGCGGCGCCCCCCTTTCCTTCTCCCTCTCCCCCTTCCTTTCCCCCTCCTAGTAGGAGTAGGAAAGAGGGGAGTCCTACTCCTACTAGGAGGAGGACTCCTCCTACTTGGCGCGCCCCAAGGGCCGGCCGGCCTCCCCCCTTGCTCCTTTATATACGGGGGCAGGGGGCACCTCTAGACACACAAGTTGATCTTCATGATCGTTCTCTTAGCCGTGTGCGGTGCCCCCCTCCACCATAATCCTCGATAATATTGTAGCGGTGCTTAGGCAAAGCCCTGCGACGGTAGAACATCAAGATCGTCACCACGCCGTCGTGCTGATAGAACTCTTCCCCGATACTTTGATCGATCGGAGTCCGGGGATCGTCATCGAGTTGAACGTGTGCTAGAACTCGGAGGTGCCGTAGTTTCGATGCTTGATCGGTCGGGCCGTGAAGACGTACGACTACATCAACCGTGTTGTCATAACGCTTCCGCTGTCGGTCTACGAGGGTACGTAGACAACACTCTCCCCTCTCGTTGCTATGCATCACCATGGTCTTGCGTGTGCGTAGGAAAATTTTGAAATTGCCACGTTCCCCAACAGTACGACTACATCAACCGCGTTGTCATAACGCTTCCGCTTACAGTCTATGAGGGTACGTAGACAACACTCTCCCCTCTCGTTGCTATACATCACCATGATCTTGCGTGTGCATAGGATTTTTTTAAAAAAATTACTGCGTTCTCCAACACCCAGTTGGGACGATCGAGGATCTAGTATTTGGGGTTGTCTTCCTTTATTTTGGTTCCGTAATCGGACCTTTGATTATACTCTATATGATGTATGTTTAACTTATTATTTGTCTGAAGTGGCGATTGTAAGCCAACTTTTTATCCATTTCTTATTAAGTACATGAGATTGTGTGAAGATTATCCCATTTGCGACTAAACCACCAGGTGGTTATGCCTCTATGTCGTGCCTCGACACGTGGGAGATATAGCGGCATCGTGTGTGTTACACATGGACACTCGAAAAAGCCAAGTGTCACATGGCAAAACATGTGATGCACTGTTTTTGACGAGCATTCCCGATAGACACTTGACAAAGGTAGGTACCATGTGGCATCATAGTTTCCGTCAGCCGTCGTCAGTAAGCTTTATGTTTCCGAGCATCCCTATGTTGCACTCGGCAAAGCCTTTGGCGAGTACCCGACAAACAACACTCGGCATACCCTGCTTTGCTGGGCAGGGGTATGTTGAACCGTCTTTGCCAAGTACTTTTTGGGTTCGACGAGTATTTTGGTACTCGGCATAGAATTGTTTTTTTAGTGCGTATACATATACACTCTACTTGTATATGAAGATATATACACACATATACACCATATTAATTAATTTTATGAAGGGAGAGAAGAGGGTATTTAAACCGATAATTATAGTACTCATGGCAAGTAACCATTGCGCTAGATGACATATAATTGGAATTGTCTTCGTAAATTACACAGATCACTTTAATATTTAAAATATTCGTACATCTCACCTGGCTTGTGCAATGACATGAAGATCGAAACATTTAAAGATCAATCCTGTCAATTAAGACGCTGGAGGCGCAATGTATTAACATGCTAATCAAAATCATTAAAGTAATTATCATGAAGTTCCAGGTGATTTTAATCTCATGGGATTCGGTCAGTGTTGGTCTTGGATCTATTTGGGTCCATCTACATTCGTCCTCGTTCATGTGGTGTTAAGTTGGATCTTTCCCATATAAGTTTCTCCATCCGCGACAATTGCTATTCTAGTGTGTTGGTCTTTTGAGGACTTAGAATGGCAACTTCTCGACTGCCTACTAAAACAAGGTTTGCCCGACTCTGCCAAGGTAGGGGCGAGATGACGGCGCCTTTTGGTTCGCTCTAGGGTGTGTCACTGGTAGAAAAAGGGCCTATAGTCCCGGTTCGTAAGGGCCTTTAGTCCCGGTTCCTGAATCGGGACTAAAGTGTCGGTACTAATGCCCCGACCCTTTAGTCCCGGTTCAATCCAGAACCAGGACTGATGGGCCTCCACGTGGGCAGTGCGCAGAGCCCAGGCAGGAGACCCTTTGGTCCCGGTTGGTGGCACCAACCGGGACCAATAGGCATCCATGCGTCAGTATTTCTATGGCTGGGGTTTTTGTTTTTTTTTGAAAGGGGGGGGGGTTTGGGGGTTTTGGGGGGTTAATTTAGGTGTTTCATATATTGTGTTAATTTAGCTAGCCATAATTAATAGAGAGAAGTGTCCTCTCTTATGTCCGTGCTTGGTCGACGCTACGTACTATACATACGTATAGAGAGGACTAGACACGCTAGCTAGCTAGTAAGCAAACGAAGGAAACAGAAGATCGTCATGAACATATATGCATACAGAGAGAAGTGATATCGACCACCTCTCCTTCTCCGAGAGATTGGTCGAACAACAAGTTCTCGTATATCTATCTGACACTACCGGCTACATATATACAATAATTATCTCTTACAAATATAATCATACGGACTCAGGGTCTACATAGAATTCTCCGTCTTCAGGGATCACATGGTCAAGAAAGAATGCCGCCAATTCCTCTTGAATTTCTCGCATGCGAGCTGGTGCTAGGAGTTCATCCCGCTTCCGAAACATCTAATTTAAAGAAGGGGGTCAATACATATATATATGAATGAATGAAACTCAACACAAATGATGGTAATAAAATAAAATTGTGAATGTTGTTATTTACGTACTTCATATTGTTCGTCAGTGTAGCCCCGCTCACAGGTCGTGTGGCGGATGGACTTGCAAACGTAGTATCCACGGAAATCATTCCCTTCTTCCTGCCACAACCACTTTACAAGAAATAGAGGTTAATCAAACTGATAAGTAAGAATGCCAAATGGTATTGATGAAACTAGCGCTTGAATGACTAGTAGATGCGCTTAAAATGCTACTATAGTACTTACTTTCGGGTGTCTAAATTGCAGCTCCTTCGGCAGTCCCGGAGCTTTTCTGGTGAATTTTCTCCAAACCCTGCCGGACAAAGAAAACAATTACTTGATATATCAGGAAATGAACAAAGTTGCTGATATGGTGGATAATGATCGATTTAACTTACTTCTCGAGTATTTGAGTCATGTCTGCATAGTCCTGGGGATCTTTTCGTCTTGAGTCTAAGACGGTTACTAGTCCCTGCTCAAGCTTAATCTCTAGGAGAATATAGTGGAAACTGCACACGCATGCATAACTCATCAATTACATTACTATAACCTTGACTAATATATAAGGGAAACCGAATACGCACAAGACAGTAACACTCACTTGAAGTTGTAAGGAAAGAGTATTATATCTTTGTTTTCATTTATTACCAACGATCGTAGCAAGTTGGCCTCGGTAGCTGCGCCATGAAATTTAACCTGAGTTGCATCTATGAGATATGTGTTAATGAACCCAATATCACCGACTTGTCTTTTCTTCAATTCGGCGATCTTCAATCTACATAATATAGTGAGGATGATTATAAATACATGCAATGAAAGAGCTAAGCTATATAGAGAAACTTAATGACAGAAGTAGTACTACTTACAGACAGTAGGTCGCTACCGTTGTTTTATCGAGGGCCAATTGATTGAAAAACTAATAGAACTCCTCAAATGGAACAGGCAACAGTTCAATTCCAACGAGGTCATGCTCCTTTTTAACTTTCACATACAAAGTACTCCTCCCCCCAGAGTCTCTGTAGATTTTCAAGTACCAATCATGCAATCTTCGCATCATCGTTGATAGAGATCTTTCATCTTTGACGAGAGGCTTCCCGTACTCATATCTTTCTATCTGCATGTCCATGGGTTCATAATGTACATCGTTGGGCAGGTAATCTGCAAGATTGCTATAACCGGGCACCATCCTCGGATCATTAGCGACATTGTGGCTAGGCACCTTGAGCGAGGGGCACGATTGCTTCGCTTGTTCGCCGAGCTGGGCAATTTGTTTCCCAGCTCGTCGTTCTTTCAGCCTTTGATCACTGACAGTACTTCCCGACTGCTCCGCTTCGGCAAATTCCGTTCCAATAATGCGCTCATAGTTTCCTTTCGGCGGAGACTTCGGTGGTTTTGTCAGGGCAGCTAGAGTGCGCTTCACTTTCACCGGATCTACCTTCTCCTCCGGAGGTGGATGTCTCTTTGCTCTCAACCCTTGAAACCAGTCATCCACTTCGGTTCGCGCGATCTCAGCGTTCTCCTCCGGGGTCCTCTCATATGGTAACTTCTCTAGAGTCTTCAGAGAAGGACCGAATCTGTATGTCCTCCCGCCTCTGGTTGTACTGCTAGACACCGACCGAGCAGACGGAGCGGTTGTCTTCTTTACTTGATTAAGAGGCAGAGGAGAAGGACTACGACGCGCCGGAGCAGCTGGAGCGACGGCAGGTCTCTTCCGCCCTTGCTGACGAGGCAGAGAAGGAGGAGGCTGGCTGCTCGGGCGCGTCGGCACAGGCGGAGAAGGAGGTGGAGTGCCACCACGCGCCGGAGAAGGAGCCGGCCGAGGGCCCTGATCGTCACTCGTCGGAGGAGGAGGCGGTGGAGGAGGCGGAGTGCCCTGACTTGCCGGAGGAGGAGGAGGAGGCGGAGGCATCCAGTTCGGAACGTTGATGAGCTCCTTCCGCCATAGGCATGGAGTCTTCAGAGCAGACCCCAGCCGAGTCTCCCCTTCACCGGTAGGGTGGTCAAGTTGGAGGTCCTCAAATCCCTCCGTTATTTCATCCACCATCACCCTAGCATATCCTTCTGGAATCGGCCGGCAGTGAAAAGTTGCGCCGGGTTCAGTAGGATAAACAGAGCCAACAGCCGCCTTGACCTTCAAATTCATCCATTGCATCATAAGGTGGCAATTTTGAGACTCCATTATAGCATCCACCGGATAGCTGGCAGGAGCCGTCAAGGCATGCTCCGGCTGAAGCAGCTCGGTGGAAGCCACGCTGCTTCTGCGCTGAGATGGCGGGGTAGCTTCGGGGGAAGCTTCGGCAGTACGTTTGCTGCGATTTGCTTCTCGTTCCTCTATCGCGTCTACCCTTGCTTGCAGCGCCTGCATTTGGGTCTGCTGCATTTTTTTCCTCCTCTCATGGGATTTGTAACCGCCTGCGTCCGGAAACCCAACCTTCCACGGAATGGAGCCTGGCGTGCCTCGTGTCCGTCCAGGGTGCTCAGGATTCCCGAGGGCCATTGTGAGCTCGTCGTTCTCTCTGTCTGGAAAGAACTTCCCTTGCTGCGCTGCTTCGATATACTGCTTAAGCTTCCTGACTGGTATGTCCATTTGATCGTCCGTCCAAATACACTTCCCTGTTACAGGGTCCAAGGTTCCTCCAGCCCTGAAGAACCAAGTCCGGCAATGGTCTGGCCAGCTAATTGTCTCTGGTTCGTTCCCTTTAGCAACCAGATCATTCTCAGTCTTGGCCCACTTAGGCCGGGCTACGAGGTAGCCACCTGACCCCGTGCGATGGTGAAGCATCTTCTTCGCAGCATTTTTCTTGTTTGTCGCCGACATCTTCTTACTCTTTTCCGATGTCTTGTGGGCCACAAATGCGGGCCAGTGATCTCTGATCTTCTCATATCTGCCCTTGAATTCTGGTGTCTCTTTTTTATCGACAAACCTATTCAGCTCTTTCTTCCACCTCCTGAATAGATCTGCCATCCTCTTAAGAGCAAAAGACTTGATTAATTGTTCTTTAACTGGCTTCTCCAGATCATCCTCTGCGGGTAGGGTGAAATTTGACTTCAGCTCAGTCCAAAGATCATTTTTCTGCATATCATTGACATAAGACACCTCAGGGTCTTCTGTAGCCGGCTTAAACCATTGCTGGATGCTTATCGGGATCTTGTCCCTAACCAGAACCCCACACTGAGCAACAAATGCGCTCTTTGTCCAGAGGGGTTCAGCCGGTTGGCCGTCGGGCGCGATTGCTATGATCTCTAACTTTTCATCCGAGCTCAACTTTTTCTTCGGGCCTCGTCTCTTTACGGAAGTTGTGCTCGATCCGAAGGGCTAGAAAAAAGAACAAAGACTTAATTAATATGTGTACATACCAAAACAATGAATGCATCAATCAGCTAGTCAGCACAGGCTTAACTAATATATATACCTGGCCGGACTCGGTTCGGTCACCGGAGCCGTCATCACGGTCTCCTTCTTGCACCGGCATTGGGTCACCGGAGCCGTCCTCATGTTCTTCTTCTTGCACCGGCATTAGGTCACCGTAGCCAGCTTGTTCACCCTCTCCTTCCAGACCATCGGTGTTGTTGAGAAACAACGAGACGGCATCACTTCCTTCTGCGATTATGTCCCTCAACAATGCTTCTTTTGCTTCGTCTCGGGCGGTGTCCATAGTTTCTACAAATATTTACAACATGGCAATTATTATTCAAACATGACAGATGGATATATTAGTGCCAAACGTAGAACTAGCTACCTAATCATAGCAAGCTATCGGGAGGGGGTATATATCGACAACAACGACACTACATCTATGTCCCTCGACGACCCTCGTTCCCGATAAAAAAAAGAGGAAGAAGAAGAAAAAAAAGAGGAGAAGAAAGAATAGAGGAGTTCTTCTCCTCTATTCTTTCTTCTCCTCTTTTTTTTCTTCTTCTTCTTCTTTTTTGATCCTCTTCTTCCTCTCATGTTCGAGAGGATCGCCGAGGGTTTGGGAGGTTGCGTAGTGTCAAAGGATTCAACAAAACCATGTCTTCATCATTAGGAAAAAGTAACATGTGCATGATGGTACGAAGCTCTTCAAAGTTGTTCTGGAACGGAGTCCCAGATAGGATAATTCGCTTTTTGGTACAAAGTTCAGCAAGAGCCTTCCGAATATCGCTATTTGGAAGGCCTTTTCTGAATTCGTACCAAAAGGCGGATTATTCTATCCGGGACTCCATTCCAGAACAACTTTGCAGAACTTCGTACCAACATGCCCTGATTACTTCCAGCTAATGATGAAGGCATGGATTTCTTCAATACTTTGACACTAGGAAACCTCTCTCGACCCCTCGGCGATCCTCGACCCCTTGAACCCTCGACGACCCTGGAACCCTCGACCCCCAGACGACCCTGCTGGAACCCTCGACCCTCGACCCTATAGAACCCTCGAACCCTCGACCCTGAAACCCTCGACCCTTGACCCCTTAACGACCCTCGACCCTCTACCCTAGTTCCCGACCCTCGACCCCTCGGCGATGCTCGACACCCTCGTTCCCGATAAAAATTAAGAAGAAGAAGAAGAAGAAGGAGAAGAAGAAGAAGAAGAAGAAAATAGAGGAGAAGAAGAAAGGAATGGCTAGAGGAGAAGATCGAAGAAAAAAAAGAAGAAAAAAAAGAGGAGAAGAAGAAAGGAATAGTGGAGAAGAAGAGAAAATAGAATATGTTCTATTTTCTCTTCTTCTCCACTATTCCTTTCTTCTTCTCCTCTTCTTTTTCTTCTTTTTTCTTCTTCTTATTTATTTCTCCTCTTCTTTTCCTCTCCTCTTCTTCTTTCTTTCCTCTTCTTATTTTCTTCTTTCCTATCCTTCTTTTTCTAAAATTGTAACTTTTGCATATATAAAACTTTTCTAAAATTGTAACTTTCTATATAAAACTTTCCTATCGGGAGGGGGAGAAGATCGAAGAAAAAAAAGAAGAAAAAAAGAGGAGAAGAAGAAAGGAATAGAGGAGAAGAAGAAAAAATAGAAAAAAAATTCTATTTTTTCTTCTTCTCCTCAATTCCTTTCTTCTTCTCCTCTTCCTTTTCTTCCTCTCCTCTTCTTCTCCTTTTTCCTCTTCTTATTTTCCTTTTCCCTCTCCTAAATATATAAAACTTTTCTAAAAATGAAAGTAACCTAAAATGTACTAAATCAGACAACATATATAGATAATCCTTTTCTAAATATTTAAACCTAACTTTTGCATATATGAACATATATACACAGAGAACATAAAAACATATATACATTTTTATAAAAAAGAAAAATACAAAATAAAAACATATATATGAAAAAAAATCTGAAAAGAAGCAATATACACAATACATATATGCATAATATACACAAAGAGGCAATATACACAAGCATATATAATATATAAAAAAACAGGGGAGGGGTGCCGGCCGGACCAACGGGCAGGGCGACGGCGACGGTGACGGGCAGGCCGCGACGACGGTGACGGGCGGGGCGGGGCGATGGCGACGGGCGGGGCGGGGCGACGACGACGGGCGGGGCAGGGGCGACGGCGACGGGCAGGACAGGGGCGACGGCGCGGGGGAGGCCGGCGACGCGGCACGGGGCGACGGGCAGGGGGCTGGAGATGGCGCACGCAGCGACGAGGAGGAGGCCGGCGACGGCGCAAGCAGCGACGGGGACAAGGCCTGCGGCGGCGCGGGGCGACGGCGACGGGGAGCGGGCGACGACGGGCTCGATCGGGGCGGCGACGATGACGACGAACGGCCTGGGGGCGTCGGGGGCGAATGGGAGCGGTTGGCGAAATTTTCACAAGTGCTACCTTATATACCCAGAGCAATGGTCCCGGTTCGTGGCACGAACCGTGACCAATGCCCCCCTTTGGTCCCGGTTGGTGCCACGAACCGGGACCAAAGGCCAATTTTCAGCAGTCCAAAAGGGCGGGAAGCGGCGGCCTTTGGTCCCGGTTGGTGGCACCAACCGGGACTAAAGGGGGGCATTGGTCCCGGTTGGTGCCACGAACCGTGACCAATAACCCCTTTAGTCCCGGTTGGTGCCACCAACCGGGACCAATGGCCTTGTGCTGCCCCGCACCCAAAAGTTTAGTCCCACATCGCTAGCTGAAGGGCGCCGGCACTTGTTTATAAGCGCGGGTGTGCCTCCCCATTCGAGCTCCTCTCTAATGTAGGCTTTCGGGCCTAAACTTGCTACTGCCTGTGGGCCTATTGGGCCTTCTACGGGCCTGAATCCTGGCCCATGTAGGGTTTCTAGTCGTATTCAGGCCATGGAGGCCCAGTAGGAGGCATTTTTTTTGGTTTTTTCTTTTTTATTTCTACATTTTTATTGGTTTTTTATTTTTTTATTTCTACTTAAAACTAAATACTTACAGTTTTTTAGTGATTTCTTTTTGCTTTTAGGTCACAAAAATTATAAACTTTCTGTTAGTGCCATTAGTTTTAAATTTTGAATAGTTTAAATTTGAATTTTTAAAAATTTGTGTGAATCACTAGTTTATGAATAACTTTACTATAAAAATAGAATTTTTTTTCTATTTATTTTTTATTTATACTTACAACTAAATACTTATAGTTTTCTAGTGATTTCTTTTTGATTTTAGGTCACAAAAATTATAAACTTTCTGTTAGTGCCATTAGTTTTAAAATTTTGAATAGTTTAAATTTGTATTTTTTAAAAATTTTGTGAATCACTAGTTTATGAATAACTTTACTATAAAAATAGAATTTTTTTTCTTTTTTGCTATTTATTTTTTATTTATACTTACAATTAAATACTTATAGTTTGATTTTAGGTCACAAAAATTATATTCTTTTTGCTATTGAAGAATATTATAGTTTTATTTTAGTTGATCATAACATAATATTTTAATTGATTGTTTTTATTTTCATAAAAGTTTTGTAGTTCATTCTGTTTGCTATTAATTCATTCTTTGAGCTAAATGACTCTGAAATTGGAAAGCATTTAAAAATGAACTCTGAAAAGGTTGAAAGTTGGCATGGTATCATCATTTCATCCACAAAGCATGTTCCAAAAAGTAGAGAGGGTTACGACAAAAACTTGATGCACTTCGTGTACAAAATGGACAATTAGTTTCGAAGTATCAAAGTTTTGGACAATAACTGCGCCACATCATTGGCTAGGACGAATGGTTCGTCTGTGTACCCAAGATTGTTTAGATCCACTATTGTCATACCGTACTGTGGGTCTATCTGTACCCCGCCTCCTGACATATTGATCCATTTTCCTCAACACATAAAACCTTGAACCATAATACATGAAAGCATTTCAAATGAACTCTGAAAAAGTTGAAAGTTGGGATGGTATCATAATTTCACCCACATAGCATGTGCATGTACAAAACAGACAATGGTAGCATGTTCGTCTGTTACAAATTTGGCATGGTATCATCATAATAGTTGCGGGAGAAAGTCTTCACTTTTTCTTCGCTTGTGTCATTTGCTTATTGCGCCGTAACCATGGATAATCTTCATTGTTTATCAGGATGCTTGGGTCAACCTTGACATTGAAGGGAGGAATTTCATGAAACTTTTCATAATCTTCAGACATGTCTGTCTTGCCGTCCACTCCCAGGATGTCCCTTTTTCCTGAAAGAACTATGTGGCGCTTTGGCTCATCGTATGATGTATTCGCTTCCTTATCTTTTCTTTTTCTCGGTTTGGTAGACATGTCCTTCACATAGATAACCTGTGCCACATCATTGGCTAGGACGAACGGTTCGTCAGTGTACCCAAGATTTTTCAGACCCACTGTTGTCATTTCGTACTGTGGGTCTACCTGTACCCCGCCGCCTAACAGATTGACCCATTTTTACTTAAACAAAGGGACCTTAAAATTAGGTCCGTAGTCAAGTTCCCATATGTCCACTATGTAACCATAATATGTATCCTTTCCGCTCTCGGTTGCTGCATCAAAGCGGACACCGCTGTTTTGGTTGGTGCTCTTTTGATCTTGGGCGATCGTGTAAAATGTATTCCCATTTATCTCGTATCCTTTGTAAGTCAATACAGTCAAAGATGGTCCCCTGGACAACAAGTACAACTCATCACAAACAGTGTTGTCACCTCTGAGACGTGTTTCCAACCAACTGCTGAAAGTCCTGATGTGTTCACATGTAATCCAGTCGTCGCACTGCTCCGGGTGTTTGGAGCGCAGACTGTTCTTGTGTTCATCGACATACGGGGTCACAAAGGTAGAGTTCTGTAGAACTGTGTAGTGTGCTTGAGACCAAGAATATCCGTCCCTGCATATTATTGAGTCTCTTCCAAGAGTGCCTTTTCCAGTCAGTCTCCCCTCATACCGCGATTTAGGGAGACCTATCTTGTTAAGGCCAGGAATGAAGTCAACACAAAACCCGATAACATCCTCTGTTTGATGGCCCATGGAGATGCTTCCTTCTGGCCTAGCGCGGTTACGGACATATTTCTTTAGGACTCCCATGAACCTCTCAAAGGGGAACATATTGTGTAGAAATACGGGCCCCAGGATGACAATCTCCTTGACTAGATGAACTAGGACGTGCGTCATGATATTGAAGAAGGATGGTGGGAACACCAGCTCGAAACTGACAAGACATTGCGCCACATCACTCCTTAGCCTTGGTACGATTTCTGGATCAATCACCTTCTGAGAGATTGCATTGAGGAATGCACATAGCTTCACAATGGCTAATCGGACGTTTTCCGGTAGAAGCCCCCTCAATGCAACCGGAAGCAGTTGCGTCATAATCACGTGGCGGTCATGAGACTTTAGGTTCTGAAACTTTTTCTCTGGCATATTTATTATTCCCTTTATATTCGACGAGAAGCCAGTCGTGACATTCATACTGAGCAGGCATTCAAAGAAGATTTCTTTCTCTTCTTTCGTAAGAGCGTAGCTGGCAGGACCTTTATACTGCTTCGGAGGCATGCCATCTTTTTCGTGCAAACGTTGCAGGTCCTCCCGTGCCTCAGGTGTATCTTTTGTCTTCCCATACACGCCCAAGAAGCCTAGCAGGTTCACGCAAAGGTTCTTCGTCACGTGCATCACGTCGATTGAGGAGCGGACCTCTAGGTCTTTCCAGTAGGGTAGGTCCCAAAATATAGATTTCTTCTTCCACATAGGTGCGTGTCCCTCAACGTCATTCGGAACAGCTAGTCCACCGGGACCCTTTCCAAAGATTACGTAGTGTAAATCATTGACCATAGCAAGCACGTGATCACCGGTGCGCATGGCGGGCTTCTTCCGGTGATCTGCCTCGCCTTTGAAATGCTTGCCTTTCTTTCGACATTGATGGTTGGTCGGAAGAAATCGACGATGGCCCAGGTACACATTCTTCCTGCATTTGTCCAGGTATATACTTTCAGTGTCATCTAAACAGTGCGTGCATGCGTGGTATCCTTTGTTTGTCTGTCCTGAAAGGTTACTGAGAGCGGGCCAATCGTTGATGGTCACGAACATCAACGCCTTAAGGTTAAATTCCTCCTGTCTGTGCTCATCCCACGTACGTACACCGTTAACATTCCAAAGCTGTAAAAGTTCTTCAACTAATGGCCTTAGGTACACATCAATGTCGTTGCCGGATTGCTTAGGGCCTTGGATGAGAACTGGCATCATAATGAACTTCCGCTTCATGCACATCCAAGGAGGAAGGTTATACATACATAGAGTCACGGGCCAGGTGCTGTGATTGCTCCTCTGCTCCCCGAAAGGATTAATGCCATCCGTGCTTAAAGCAAACCACACATTCCTTGGGTCCTTTGCAAACTCATCCCAGTACTTTCTCTCGATTTTTCTCCACCGCGACCCGTCAGCGGGTGCTCTCAACTTCCCATCTTTCTTTTCGGTTCTCACTGTGCCATCGCATCAACTTGGCATGCTCTTCGTTTTTGAACAGACGTTTCAACCGTGGTATTATAGGAGCATACCACATCACCTTCGCAGGAACCCTCTTCCTGGGGGGCTCGCCGTCAACATCACCAGGGTCATCTCGTCTGATCTTATACCGCAATGCACCGCATACCGGGCATGCGTTCAGATCCTTGTATGCACCGCGGTAGAGGATGCAGTCATTAGGGCATGCATGTATCTTCTCCACCTCCAATCCTAGAGGGCATACGACCTTCTTTGCTGCGTATGTACTGTCGGGCAATTCGTTATCCTTTGGAAGCTTCTTCTTCAATATTTTCAGTAGCTTCTCAAATCCTTTGTTAGCCACAACATTCTCTGCCTTCCACTGCAGCAATTCCAGTACGGTACCGAGCTTTGTGTTGCCATCTTCGCAATTGGGGTATAACCCTTTTTTGTCATCTTCTAACATGCGATCGAACTTCAGCTTCTCCTTTTGACTAATGCATTGCGTCCTTGCATCGACAATGACCCGGCGGAGATCATCATCATCGGGCACATCGTCTGGTTCCTCTTGATCTTCAGCAGCTTCACCCGTGGCAGCATCATTGGGCACATCGTCTGGTTCCTCTTGATCTTCACCAGCTCCCCCCGTTGCAGCATCACCGTATTCAGGGGGCACATAGTTGTCATCGTACTCTTCTTCTTCGCCGTCTTCCATCATAACCCCTATTTCTCCGTGCCTCGTCCAAACATTATAGTGTGGCATGAAACCCTTGTAAAGCAGGTGGGAGTGAAGGATTTTCCGGTTAGAGTAAGACCGTGTATTCCCGCATTCAGTGCATGGACAACACATAAAACCATTCTGCTTGTTTGCCTTAGCCGCATCGAGAAACTCATGCACGCCCTTAATGTACTCGCGGGTGTGTCTGTCACTGTACATCCATTGCCGGTTCATCTGCGTGCATTATATATAATTAAGTGTCCAAATTAATAGAAGTTCATCATCACATTAAAACCAAAGTGCATACATAGTTCTCATCTAACAACATATAGCTCTCCAGAGCATCTAATTAATTAAACCATACATTGAAACTATATAAAACTTTTCAATGCGAAAACAAATGCGATCATAATCGCAACCAAGGTAACAATTGATCCAACGGCATAATGATACCAAGCCTCGGTATGAATGGCATATTTTCTAATCTTTCTAATCTTCAAGCGCATTGCATCCATCTTGATCTTGTGATCATCGACGACATCCGCAACATGCAACTCCAATATCATCTTCTCCTCCTCAATTTTTTTTTATTTTTTCCTTCAACAAATTATTTTCTTCTTCAACTTAATTTAACCTCTCGACAATAGGGTCGGTTGGCATTTCCGATTCACATACATCCTAGATAAATAAAATCTATGTCATGTTGGTCGGCATAATTTTCATAAACAATAAATGAACCAATAGTTATAAAGATAATATACATACCACATCCGAATCATAGACAGGACGAGGGCCGACGGGGGCGGATACCAAAACCATCGCACTATATAAGATGCAATAATAAATGTAAGAAAATGATACAAGTATCTATCTAAACATACAAGTAAGAATATTTTTCCTTTCAGAAAGAAGATAAGAACAAGAGGCTCACCACGGTGGTGTCGGTGATGAGATCGGCGCGGGTGATCGACGGCGGTGAAGACGGGGACGGGGCGTGACGGACCGCTAAATCTAGACAAATCTCGAGGAAAATGGAGCTTCGAGGTCGAGCTTCGAGAGGAGAAAGCTTAAGTAGTGTGGCTCGGGCATTCCATCGAACACCTCATGTGCATAGGAGGTGAGCTAGAGCACCACAAAGCCCTCTCCCCCTCAGCCAGAAAAAACAGAGCACTGTGCTCTGCTCTTGCGTGAGGGGGTATATATAGGCACCTCATTGGTCCCGGTTGGTGACATGAGCCGGGACTAAAGGGGAGCCTTTGGTCCCAGTTCAAGCCACCAACCGGGACCAATAGTGGTGGGCCAGGAGCGAGGCCCATTGGTCCCGGTTCATCCCACCAACCGGGACCAAAAGGTTCAGATGAACCGGGACCAATGGCCCACGTGGCCCGGCCGCCCCCCTGGACTCACGAACCGGGACCAATGCCTACATTGGTCCCGGTTCTAGACTGAACCGGGACTAATGGGCTGACCCGGCCTGGACCATAGCCCTGTTTTCTACTAGTGTGTAGTCGTCGCTAGGTGATCTACCGACCTGGTTGTAATTTTTGCAACCTTCGGTGTTCTTTGTACTGACATGATAGACGATGAATTAATTACCAATTAAGAAAAATGGTCTTCTTATAGCAAGTAGTATAATAGGATGACATAGGCAGGCTATAAGGAATAGAATAATATATCTATGCTTAGTTGGAGGAAAGAGAAGAGAAAAGAGAAGAGAAACGGGCTCTTGGAGATATAGCTGCATCGTGGGTGTTACACATGGACACTCGAAAAAGCCAAGTGTCACATGGCAAAACATGTTGAGTGTTCATAGTCAGACTCTATGTATGTAGCCATATTGATGAACCTTGTTAACTCTCTGTCGTTCCTCGTGTGAGTGCTAGGTCCTTGAATGATCGATGATGTGTCTTGTATTATTCTAATAGGTGAGAATCGCTGAGAGAGAAAGATTGACATGACATAGAAGGAGGGTTCCAGCCATAGAGCACGGCAGTAAGGCCACACATTTCATCGATGGTAGTGTGTAGAGCTGCAACGATGGAGGGGCAATGGATTAACCACATCTCCGGTAATGGAAACATGCTAATCTACCTATATCCATCATAAAATATTAAAGATCGGATCCCGTCAATTAAAGCAAGTACAATAAAACTGAGTCAGCGGGCTATAAGAAATAAACTAATATATTTCTGCTTAGTTGGAGGAAAGAAAAGAGGAGAGAGAAGGTAAACAGGCTCTTCACAACTCTAGCACATGCTCTAGACACTTTGTAAGAATGAAAGATGGGCCACATAATAAAAAAATAATACACTCTTTAATCTAATATTATACATGTTGGCTATAAGATGGACTGTATATGACATGACACTGGCCTATAGCCAGCAGCTGGCTATACTATTAACCATACTCAAGATCGCCTGCTAGTTAAGATGGTAGCTGGAGAATCGAATACGAAGTCCTAAGCCTGGGGTAGGTCAACTCTCGGCGTTTGCGTCGCCATAACGATCCCAAATATAGCAATAGCATACTCCAAGTGTGTTCCTGTCTGTATATTACAGTAGGTGGTCTAATTTCTGAACTTCGAGGACGCGTTAAACCCTAGGTCGCAGCTAGCTGTATTACTAGCTTTAAACCCTAGGAGTAGTATGCAATTAATCTAGGTCAACACTCTCCTTCGCCGTCTACCATAAGATTACTCACCTGGTGGCTATAGCTACGGGCTAAGCTGGAGCCTTTCTCAAACTGCATCACCGACGATGGACGACGAAGAACGACGTCAGATAGGCGGTCAGAGCTCGGCTCCATCTTCCGCATATCAAGCTCATGTGATTCTACGAGTACCAGTGTTAATGTAATGCATGAACCTTACGGTTAGGGGAGTCACTACTTAAGCAAAAACATTACATCATTTTCTGTTGGTAATTACAGTAAACACATGCCTTACGTACGGTAAGTGTACTTGCTGTACGTATCTTGTTTTTCTCCATATATCCGCGGTGTTCATGATTCATAATGGTCAAGTGGCATTCATTAAGTGCAATGTCAAAGGATTCCCTGTGAACCACGGCTTCCAGTTCATGCGTGCGTATCGAGTAAAGGCAAGTCGCGTTCTTTCATGTGGTGGAGAGAAAATAATTACAGTAGTTAATCTGTCTGTCAGGAGATGGAATCTCAATCAAGCGTCAGTATACGTATCTTCTGACCCTTCTACAGCTGACCAGTTCTCACCAATTAATTACCGATTAAAGAAAGATATGCACAGATTTGCATGATCGATGAATGCAGTGGGAGTGCAATCAACGATGCATGCTACTGTGATTAGTGAACTTCTCATGGGATCACTCATTCAGTTCACAACCCAAAGCTCGCGCGCCTTCTGCGTGTAAGATCCAATACTCATCATCCATGCATCACCCATGCACCGGTTCCACTACTATATAAACCCACGCAGCCCTCTCTTCTTTCAACACCCAATCCATCTCACACTACACCGAGCTCACTCACAATGGCTACTAGCACTAAGCTTGTAGCTCTTGGCTTTGTTGTTCTCGTGAGCATTGGGTTCACCAATGCTTCGAGGATGCTCGCTAGCTCTTCCAGTTCTGGAGGTGGAAGCGGGGGAGGCGGAGGCGGCTCGTCGAATGGGACTGGGAGTGGATGGGGCCATGGGGCCGGAGGAGGTGGTGGCTTGGGATATGGCGAGAGTGGTGGAGATGCCAATAACAAGTATAACTTTGCCAAGGGAGCTGGTGGAGGAGGGGGGAATGGTGCTGGCGGTGGTTCTCAAGGCGGATCCGGATCTGGTTCCGGCTCTGGCGGTGGCAACGGTGTTGGTTCGAGTGGCTCGGCGTCAGCCCCTAGTGGCAGTGGGTACGCCAATGCTGATGGTCAGGGTGGGGGTGGGGGTGCAGGTGGTGGTGCAAATGGGTCAAGCGGATCTGGAGTTGGAAGTGGTGCTGGCAAAGGAGAAGCTGAGAGTGGCATAGCAACTGCCCCGGCTGTAGCTCCTTCTGCTGGTGGTGTCAGCTACTCTGATGCTGGAGGTGCTGGCACTGGCGGTGGTGGTGGCGACGGTGGAAGTGGAGGTGGTAATGGTGCTGGAGGTGGACAGGCCGCCAGCGATGACACTACTGGAGGCAATGCCAGTGGAAGTGGCAGCGGCAACGGTGGTGGCCAAGGTGGAGGTGTAGCTCAAGGTCCAAGCATGGGAGTTGGTTCTGGCTCTGGCATTGGGGGCGGACAGACTGGTAGCACTGGTTCCTATGGTCAAGGCTATGCCACCGGAACCGGTGCTGGAACGGGTGGCGGCGGTGGTGGCAGCAACGATGGTGGGTTCGGCAATGGTGGAGGTAGCGGATCCGGATCCGGCAGTGCCGGATACCCCTAAATTTCCTTTTCAAACAAGCTAGAATCGGAGCCCATCACACATTTCCAATCTCTTCATTTCACTATTCCACATCATTTGTGTTTCGTAGAGTTTTCACTAGGCGCCTCCTAATAAAGGGCTCCATGATTCCAGTGGATGTACTAAGTAGCAATCTACTAACATGTACTGCCTACGTTCCTAAATATAAGTTGTTTTAATCATTTCAAATGGACTACTACATAAGGATGTATGGAGACATATTTTAAAATGTAGATTCATTCATTTTGCTTCGTATGTAGTCACTTGTTGAAATCCTTAAAATGACTTATATTTGGGAACGGAGGGAGTAATCGCTACCTACGAATACGTTATGTTATGATTTTTGATATGTTTCGTTGTCAATGTGAGTGCTTGGTTACTCCTTCCGTACCAATATGCCTAGCTAAGGTTGTTCTAATAAGAAAGCAAGAAAGCTAATGGTTGTTCTGGTTGCCTCTAATTTCCTTCTCTGTTTGGGATGGTGGCTGGTTTGGCTAGCGTGGAGTACGTGGCAGTTTTTATGAGAAACGTAAGAAGAAAAAAAGAGGACAAATTGCACAATTACAGCGACCCAAAGCACAAAGCACTGGTAGCCCGTGTTAGGTTAATCTTGGTGATAGATTATTTCATGTTTTTCAAGTCATGCATATGGTAGTAGCTGCGGCAATGTGCATACATAGAGACGCTTTCATGTGTGTTAATGCAAGCTAGTATTTTGTGTGTAGGTCAGTGTGTTTAGCCGAGTCAAATGCATGCATAGTTTGTTAGTCACGTCACATAGGCCATGGAGATATTCCAGGTAGCTAGCTGGGCGTGCGTGACGGAGAGTGGCCGCATGGAGTTTGTTAGTGGGTGAGTTAGTTGGTTAGTGGATCAAGTCGTGTGGTGCATGACATGAGAACCGGGCAGGTAGCTGCCTTTGCTACGTGTGGGTCACTGTACTGAGTATTTAAGTTGGACTGATGAATGAGAAAAGTGGAGCCGTGAGGGCTCATGTAAAGATGTAGCGACGGTGTGCCATCAAGGGAGTGCCTTTGCAAAGCCATTAGATTTCTCTTGGTGCTTGTGTGTGTATGTGTTTCTCTTGAGTGTTTTCCATCCGTGTGCTCGTGAGCGAAACAAAGAGAGAAGAGAGGGTTGAGAGGAGGAAGAAGAAGCGGTGCTGCATGGAGGCGGCGCCAACAGCCCGTTGACAATAATTTAGGCATGCTTGTAGGCTCGACGACCTTGCAAAGATCTATATCTGGTTGTTTTTATATATGGCCTTGATCCAGGTTGTTTATGGATGACCCACGAGCTCGTACTCTTATGTTTCTCTCTTAATTTTATTTAATGCCATGTCAAGTCAGCAAAACATGAGTGTTTTTTTTTCCTGAGAGAGTAGACGGAGGGAGTAGTTGACATTGCAATATTGTATGTGGCTACACTATGATGCACCACCGCGGATGATGTATGTCCTAGTCAAATCTGTTCCCTCTTTTCCATAACTTTTGTCGTGGTTATAGTTTGAATTATAGAACGGCAGGAGTATTTAACAAAGTCAGGTTTACAAAAACGGCCAGGTTTAAGTTGACCAAATGAAGTCATTATATGTCATTGCATGTTGTGTAACAAAATTTGTCATAGCATGAGCTTGTGCGACAAATATTTATGGAAAAAATAAACAGAAAAGGCCGTGGTGCTACAAAATTTCCCTTTTTGTTTTATTATTACAGGCCGTCCAAATATGTGGATGCTTATTGTGCATCGTACTCCCTCCTCTCTAGTTTCTTAGACCCATATAAAAATTGGAAAAAAAATCCTGTTTTGAAAGCCTGATTGTTTTGGAAATATGCAAATCTAGCTTCCATACAGTAAATCTGTCTAATTTTGGTTCACAACGTGGAATCAAGTAAATACATGAGCGACATGCATGTAGCATGAAAATTTTGTAGCGTTCAAAGTCGTCTTTACCGCGCACATTTTTCAGTTTCATATACTTGCGGGTATGTGTGTATATGGGCGCAGAGATGTGTCTCCGTTCTAGGAAGGCCGGTCATGGCAAATTTTTAAGAAGAGAAGGCCAACACCATATATTATAGTCATCCGACCCTTACAAGGCCATCATTAAAAGCTAGAAAATAACACACACAGTCGTTTGGTACAACGACGTTGTTTTTCTCTTGCACTTGTCGGCCGCGCGCTGTGGGCAAGCCCGACATCCCTCTGAATCTTTGGACACTCTCGGAGCTAGGATAAGAGTGTCGTTGTTGACGTAGTTCTAAAAAGTCGCCGGTTGGAGACAAAGATGTTGGCGACGACGCACTGGTGAGCAGATCTAGCTATAGAGTATAATTATTGAGGCCTCTCACTAGCTCTCCAAGAAAGCCAAAACTCGTTATGCTTCGGCGGACGGAGAAGTAGACAAGAAACCAAAAAACACGAATCGTCGCTGTCCACACTACCAAACAACACCATCAAAGACCACCCATGAAGCTAAGACCAATATGGAAAAGCGGGGCCAAATGGCACTGCTCGGTGTAGGAGGTTTGCCAAGGGTCTTTGGTAGAGCACTCGGCAAAGAGGATATGCCAAGTGGCCCATGGGTAACACTTGGCAAACTATGAGACACGTGGCAGACCCTAGGAATCCGTAGCAAAACTGCTTGTTGAGCACCGGTACCCGGCAAAGAGGATATGCCAAGCAGCTCGTGCTTGACACTTGGCAAACTACGAGATACATGGTAGCCCATAGGAATCCCTGACAGAATTGTTTGTCATGCACCGGTGCTCGGCAAACATATATGTCGAGTATTACCTCGGAAAAGCCTGGTGTCACATGGCAAAACATGTGGTGCACTGTTTTTGTCCAGCATTCCTGACAGACTCTCGACAAAGGTAGGTACCATGTGGCACCATCGTTTTCGTCAGCCGGTCGTCGGTAAGCTTTATGTTCCCGAGCATCCCCATGTTGCACTCGGCAAAGCCTTTGACGAGTACCCGACAAACAGCACTCGGCATACGCTGCTTTGCCGGGCAGGGGTATGTTGAACGGTCTTTGCCAAGTACTTTTCGGGTTCCCCCGAGTATTTTGGTACTCGGCATAGAATTGTTTTCTTGTAGTGCATATACATATACGCTCTACTTGTATATGAAGATGTATACACACATATACACCATATTAATTAATTTTATGAAGGGAGAGAAGAGGGTATTTAAACCGATAATTATAACACTCATGTCTAGTAACCATTGCGCTAGATGACATATAATTGGAATTATCTTCGTAAATTACATGGATCACTTTAATATTTAAAATATTCTTACATTCACTCACCTCGCTTGTGTGCAATAACATGAAGATCTAAACTTTTAAAGATCGATGTAAGATGCTGGAGGGGCAATGTATTAACATGCTAATGAAAATCATTAAACTAATTCTCATGAAGTTCCAGGTAACTTTAATCTCACGGGATCCGGTCGGTGCTGGTCTTAAATGGGTCTATTTGGGTCCAGTCTACGTTCGTCCGTTCATGTGGTGTTAGGTTGGATCTTTCCGATATAAGTTTCTCTCCATCGTCGAGGGTTGCTATTCTAGTGCGTTGGTCTTTTGAGGACTTAACACGACAATTTCCCGACTGCCCGCTAAAACAAGGTTTGCCCGACTCTGATAAGGGAGGGGCGATAATGACGACGCCATTTGGCTCGCTCTAAGGTGTGTAATCGTCGCTAGGTGATCTATCAACCTGATTGTAATTTTTGTAACCTCCGGTGTTCTTTGCACTGACATAATAGATGATGAATTAATTATCAATTAAGAAATATGGCCTTCTTAGGAACAATGGCTTTGCTAGTAATTAGGATCTCGCATGCTGGTGGATAATCGAATACAAAATCGTAAGCCTATGGTAGGTCAACTCTCGGTGAGATAGCATATTCCAAGTGTGTTCCTGTCTGTATATTACAGTACTACGTGGTCTAATTTCTGAACTTCGAGGACGCGTTAGAGTGTTATAAACCATAGGTCGCCGCTGTTAGCTTTAAATCCTACGAGTAGTATGCAATTAATCTAAGTCAGCACTCTCCTTCGCCGCCTACCAGAAGATTAACTCTACTCGTCTAGTGGCTATAGCGTGGGGCTAGCTGGAGCCTTTCTCAAACTGCATGCACCGACGGCGAAAACCGACGTCGGACGGTCAGAGCACAGCTCCATCTTCCGCATGCCAAGTTCATGTGCTTGTAGGAAGTAAGATGTAGGAGTACTGGTGTTATGGTAATGCATGCACCTTACGGTTTAGGCGAGTCACTGTTTCATTAAGTTGTTACTCACTATTTAAACAAAAGTACAAAACCATACAATACATCATTTTCTGTTGGTACTAATTAACAGTAAGACAATGCATTAGGAACGGTATACGTACTGTATGTATCTTGTTCTTCTTGTTATATAGATCCGCGGCGTTCATGATTGATAATGGTCAAGTGGCATGCATAACTGCAATGTCAAAGGATTCCCTGTGATCTACATCTCCTTAGACCGATCTTTGGGATCCACGGGTTCCAGTTCATGCATGGGTCACTGTGCAATCGATCGTGAGGTCATAATATCGATCAAGGGAAGTCACGTTCTTTCACGTGGCGGAGGGACAAATCTCGAGGCAAGATATCAATCTGTATCTGCGATCCGATCCTTTCGCCTATGCACATGCTGCTGCCAATACATCGGTGCTTAGATGAGGTGTTAAACACATTAAATAGCTTAGCAACTATACTCTCCAATGCATATAAGTGCTTAGCTTCTTGTAGCTAAGCTCTCTCTTCGGACTAGCCACGGTAGGGAGTAACTTAGGGCCTGTTTGGTTTCAATAAGTCACCCGACTCTTAAAACCAGTGACTTATAAGTCACGCCTGTTTGGTTGTCACCTGACTTATAAGTCACCTGAGCACATCTTCCCACCTTGTTTTTTCATGTAAAGGTGGTGGGAATCATGCAAAAGAGGGTGACTTATAAGTTTTAAGTTGGGGTGGAGCAACTTATGACTTATAAGTTGGGTGACTTATTTGGAACCAAACAGGGCCTTAGAGTAGTAACATGCATATGTTACTAGTCTATGTTACTACCTCTGTAGTGGAGAGTAACATATGCGTGATGTCATGCAATATTTCATTATTAGGTTGTAGACTCATCTTGTCTTGATATGTGTGATGTTACTCATACTATGAGGCTAGTTATAGTGGAGAGTAACTTAGACGAGTAACATGCATATGTTACTAGTCTATGTTACTACATTCATAGTGGATAGGGTCATAGATGTGTTAATATAGATGTCTTCATTTATTACTTTGTAGAATCATTTTGCATTGGGAAGCATTATGTGATGGTAACATATTATGTTACTCTATTTGCCTCTCTCGTCATTAACTACTTGTCACATCATCATTCTTGCTTATATGGCATCTATGTTACTATCTATGTTAGTCCCACTATAACCAGCCGAGTAACTAGCTATGTTACCACATGCCTTTCTTTCTCCACTATTTACTTGCCACATCATCTATTTTGCTTACACATATGTGATGTTACCATCTATGTTACTCTCACTATGGGTAGTCTTAGACTAACCACAACGGGGAGTAATTTAGATTAGTAACATGCATATATTACTACCTCCAGTTTGGAGTAACATATGTGTGGTGTCATGCAACACTTCATTTATTAATTATTATGTTATAGACACATCTTGTCTTGATATGTGTGATGTTACTCATAAATGAGTAACTAGCTATGTTACTACCTCCGTCCTGATTTATTAGGCCTCTTCGTATTTTGGGTCAAGCTTTGACCATCTATAATAGACTACTAAAAATATGATATAAAAGATTTATATTGTTGGATTTGTATTTGGAAGAGCTTTCCGACAATATAATTTTTGTGACATATAATTTATATTTTGTTAGTTAAATTTTTAAGTCAAACTTTAGCCCAAAATAAGAGGGGTCTAATAAACCTGGACGAAGGGAGTACCACATGCCTCTCTTTTTCTTCATTAGTTACTTGCCACATCATCTATTTTGTCTAGATATGTGTGATGTTACCATCTATATTATTCCCACTGTGGGTAGTCTTAATGATTTAGCAACTAAAGTTCTTCATGCATTGGTGGTCTTCTTTCAATTAAATGTTTTACTTAGGTTCACGCGCTTGGCATTGTTTTTTTATGGATCATCACACTCATCTCTCTCCTCTTAATTAACTTGTCACATCATTTTTCCCCATCTATATGGTAGGCTTAGCACCTGTACAAGGCGGAGCATTCGGAGGGACCTAAGTATAGGGTTTGAACTTTATGATTCAACACATAAGAACCAATCTAAATGAAAATAACTGACACGAAAAAAATCACAACACAGACGTTTTCTAAAGGTTTTTCTAAAACTTAAGGGTTTTAGGCAACCCAAAACTAGATTACGGGTGTTTTCCCAGAAAGCACATCATCAGTATCGATCAAAACAATACCATCATGGTTCTTAAATTACAGGTGGTCGTATCAAGAGAAGAATTAATTAATCTGTCTGTCAGGAGATGGAATCCCAATCCTCAACCAAGCGTCAGTACGTATCTTCAGTCCCTTCGACAGCTGACCAGTTCTCATCAATTAATTAGAGATTAAAGAAAGATATGTAGAGATTTGCTTGATCGATGCATTCAGTGCAGTCAACGGTGTGCATGCATGCTACGGTGCGCGCCTTCTGCGTGTAAGATCCAATACTAAGCAGCAAACACGCATGCACTGCTTCCACTACTATATATACCCACGAAACCCTCTCTTCTTTCAACACCCAACTCATCTCACACTCCACCGAGTTCTCGGTCACAATTCACAATGGCTACTAGCACTAAGCTTGTAGCTCTTGGCTTTGTTGTCCTCGTGAGCATTGGGTTCACCAATGCTTCGAGGATGCTGGCTAGCTCAAGTGCTGGAGGTGGAGGCGGGGGAAGCGGCGGCGGTGGCAGCTTGCCGGGTGAGAGTGGGAGTGGATGGGGGCATGGGGCCGGAGGAGGTGGTGGCTTGGGGTATGGAGAGAGTGGTGGAGATTCCGATCACAAGTATAACTTTGCCAAGGGACTTGGTGGAGGAGGGGGGCACGGTGCTGGCGGTGGTTCTCAAGGTGGATCCGGATCCGGTTCCGGCTCTGGCGGTGGCAACGCTGTTGGTTCGAGTGGCTCGGCGTCAGCCCCTAGTGGCAATGGGTACGCCAATGCTGATGGTCAAGGTGGGGGCGGTGGTGGAGGTGGTGGCGCAGATGGGTCGAGCGGATCTGGAGCCGGAAAGGGTGTTGGCAAAGGATATGGTGAGAGTGGCATAGCCACCGCACCGGCTCCTTCTGCTGGTGGTGTGAGCTACTCTGATGCTGGCGGTGGTGGTAACGGTGGTGGTGGCGGTGACGGTGGAAATGGAGGTGGTAATGGCGCTGGAGCTGGACAGGCTGCCAGCGATGACACTTCTGGAGGCAATGCCAGCGGAGGAGGTAGCGGCAACGGTGGTGGCCAAGGTGGAGGCGTAGCTCAAGGTCCAAGTATGGGAGTTGGTTCTGGCTCTGGCATTGGAGGCGGACAGACAGGTAGCACTGGCTCCTATGGTCAAGGCTATGCCACTGGAACCGGTGCTGGAACAGGTGGCGGTGGCGGCGGCAGCAACAATGGTGGGTCCGGCGGCGGTGGAGGTAGCGGATCCGGATCTGGCAGTGGAGGATACCCCTAAATTTCCTCTTCGAACAACCTAGAATCGGAGCCCAGCACGCATTTTTTAGTCTCTTCAATCCACTATTTCACATCATTTGTTTTTCTCCTCATTCATAGTAGGGTTTTTACTAGGCGCCTCCTAATAAAGGGGCTACATGATTCTAGTTGAAGTACTAAGTAGTTAGTGGAGCAATCTACTATGATGTAACGGCGACCTACGTGTATCTTATGTTATGTTTTCTTATATGTTTCATTCTTAGTCCGAGTGCTTGCTTACTCCTTCGAAGCAATATGCCTAGCTGACGGTTGTTCTAAAACAAGTTAATGGTAGTTCTGGCCTTTTTTTTTTGCGGGAGTAGATCTGGACTTCTGGTTGCCTCTAATTCCCTTCTCTGTAGGGGATGGCGGCTGGTTTGGCTAGCATGGAGTGCGTGGCAGTTTTATGAGAAAGGAAAATGGAAAAAATGACATATTAGACTAATACAGAGACCCAAGCCTAAAGCATTACTAGTAATCTGCTGTCAATAATTCAGGCTAATACTACTAGGCTTGCCTGTAGAATGACCTTGCAAAGATCTATTTGGTCATTTGCCATACACACTGCCTTGGTTCAGGTTGTTTATGGATTTACCGGACTATGGGCTCATGAGGGCAATTTACTTTCGACATGTCGCTTTGTCGCTACATAAAAAAAATGAGGCCGAGTATGAAACATATTCAGCGAAGCCCGATTTAACCTGGGCGAAGTATAAGTCGAGTGTTACACTCGGCATATGGCCCGGCTTCATTTATTCCAGCTTAGGCCTTGTAAGCTGAGTGTCAATTCACGGGCGGTCGGCTTATATATAAGTCAGGGTTAAAAACGTGGCTCTCGGCGAAAAAAGCAGTATGATGGCCAACAGCCAACAACGATGGTGCCACGTGGCACATCTGTAACCCGAGAGGGAGGCCTAAGCCATGTTTTTACACTCAACTTACGAGGAAATACACGGCAACAAGTGATTTTTCTATAGTGTATTATGTTTCTCTCTCAATCTCTACTATTAAAAGGAGCAACCAATTGGGGGTACTCCACCTCTTGTTGGGTGTCCAAGCAGACATTGTTTCTATATGGGCTTGCCCTAGCACACATCGGATGGTTTTTTCTTCGGCTTTTCGTTGGTTTCATGATTTCTGCGGTTTTTATGTTTTTTGGGTTTTTTATTATCATTTTTTGGAGTTTTTGTTTTCGTGTTTTTTTGTTTCTTCATTTTTCCCGTGTCTGCCAGAAGCAGAAAAGTCACATTAGTGCTTCGCGTGAAGCATGGTTATGTTTCCGCGTGAAGCGTTGTTGTGCTTCTAACGTGAAACCATAATTGTGCTTTCTTAAAGAAAAAAATAAACCCCACGGCTTGAAGCACTTCTTTTAAAAGTAAAGTAAGATTGTGCTTCTATGAAAAAGTGAAGCACGGGTGTGATTTTGTGAGCGTGAGACAATTCAGTCAATATTATGCATGGGCGTTAGAGCAATGAGGGAACATTTCCCTAGTACGAGAGTACCTTTTGAGACAAGGTACTCTGGTTTTTCTCAAAAAACCCTATGTTTACTTTATGCAATGGGGGAGCGGTATCCGAAACTGGAAAAGCATGTTGTCCATGATGGGTAAGTGTGGGGTGAACCAAATTCTCATTGATTCAAGAGTTTCTACCAATTCCCATGCCCTTTAATTTTTCTTATACAGTTTTTAGTATTTCTCTCGGTTTCTGGTATTTTGTCTTCGCCTTTTTCTATTACTAATTTCTGGTTTTTTCAATTTTCCTTTCTTGGTCTCCACTTTTCTGTTTTCTTTTTTTTCCTGGTTTTTTATTTCTGGTTTTTTCAGACTCTGATTTTTTGGTTTACACTTTTTGTTTTCTGGTTTCCTTTTGATTTTATAATTTTTCCTTGTTTCTAATCTGTTTGGGTTTCGTTATGAAGCACACTTGTGCTACTCGCATGCAAAAACACAATTGTACTTCCCAAAAAACTAAAACACATTTTCCTGGTTTCATTGAGTACTTTGAACCGTTGTTTAGTACAATTTTCGAAGCATGGCTAAGTACAGTTTTGGAGGACAGGAAAGAAGTTCGTCAAAATCTATCAACATGGGATCTAGTTTTAAAAATCTTGATGTGAGAAACACAAGGTGAAAATGGTTCATGATTTGGACGAGATAAATCATTTTGGAAAACAAATTTAAGAAGAAGAAAAACACAAATAGACAACTTCCCATCCTCCACACGTGGAGTGAGGAAACCCAACAAAACTCTGTGGTTGCGACAAGTGGCATGCATACGATGCACCACTTGTCACCACCTAATTAAGGAGGTGTGTGTGTGACCTTTGCAAAGGATGGCCCTACTTAGTGATTTTGTTTAAGGGGAGTTGGTGTTTATACGTCACCAAATGTGGTTTGGTCCTCCTTCCCTCTTGGTTTGGATTAGCGTAAACTAATTCGATGCTTTCTTTTCCTTGTCCTACTGGAAACCATGTTCGACATTAACTCAATGAAATCTTAAGAAAATCATGTCCTACATTAACTCAATCAAATCAAATAAAAATTTAAATAAAACCTCAACTAAATGAAAAAATTCCTTGCCTTACCCTAACCATACCTAAATCAAATCAAATGTTACCAAAACCTCACTAAATCAAAACCTTACCTGCCTTCCGCTACCCATACTCAAATCAAATCAAATCTTATCAAAATCTAGAATATGGTGGGTGTAATGTATATGTCGGACACAAATGATGTTGAACAACTAGAATATGCATACTATTACAGGGGAGTTGGTGTTTGTATGTCATCAAATGTGGTTTCATCGCCCCCTCCCCTTGGTTTAGAATAATCTGAACCAAATTGGTGTTTTCCTTTCCTTGTCCAATTGGAAACCATGTTCTGCATTAAGGTCAATCACATCTTACCAAAATCATGTCATGCTTACCTCAAGCAAATAAAAAAATCTTACCAAAACCGCAACTAAACCCAGACTTACTTGCCTTGCCCTTCCATACAAAAAAATCAAATCTTACCAAAACATCCACTAAATGAAAACTTTCGTTGTCTCCCCCTACCCATATTGAAATCAAATCTTATCAAACTCTAGAATACTATCGTGTAATGTATATGCCGAGCATGATTGATGTTGAACCACTAGAATATGTATCTCCCCATTACAACGCATGGGCAATCACCTAGTTTTACTTAATGCTCATGTAAGTAGTACATCTAGTTGGCACTGCACCACCGTGAAGAGTTTAAGTCATGATTATTTGACCGATCAGTAAGAAAATAACATCAGATTTGTTCAACAAGGTCGGGCTACAGAGATGGCCAGTTTGAAGCTTTTACCAAATGAAGTCAATATATGTTATAACATGTGCGAGAAAATTTTTCATAGCATGTGCATGTGCGGCAAATATTTATCGGAAAGGAAATAGAAAAGGTTGTGGTGCTACAAAATTTCCCTTCTTGTTTTCTATCACAGGTTGTCCAAATGTCTCGATGCTTATTGTGCATCGATGCTCCCCGGTTTGTTAGACCCATATTGTTTTTGAAAATGTGCAAATCTAGCTTAAGTAGAACAAAATTTTCTAATTTTCGTTATCAATTTGAAATCAAGAAACAACTTTTCTTTCCTCTCTCACAAGAAAAGGATTTCCTCCTCCTCCCATCGGCGGCGCCGCCGGTCCGCCTCATCTTCAATGGCCTTTGGGCATGGAGGTGCAGAGGACCTCGGCCCCCACCGATGGGAGGGACACTGTTCTCGGAGGTTCAACATCTTGGTTGGGGATATGTAGCGGCGGCGATGTCCCTTAGTGGGAATAATGTCTCCCACATTCTATCCCTATCCTGGAGGTGCGTCTAGCTTCATTGGAGGGATTGTGGAGGTGTGTCTTCGTCGGATCTTGCGGGATTCGGTCGGTGTTTGTCTTCGCTGGATCTATTTGGATCCAGTCTTCGTTCGTCTTCATTTGGTCGTTTACATGTTTCGTCCTTCCAATCTACAAGTTTCCTCATTAGCGATGGTTGCTGCTCTAGTGCGCTGGTCCTATGGGGCCCTAGCATGACGACTTCCCTACTGTCTACTACAACAAGGTTTTCCTGGCTCCGGCGAGGGAGGGGCGATGTCGGTGGCATGTCTTCGGCTTGCTCTAGTGCTTGTAGTCATCGATAGGTGGTTTCATGGACCTGGTTGTAATTTTTATTACCTCTAGTGTTCTTTGCACTGTCATGATTGAGAATGAATAGATAGGAAGTTTTCTCACAAAAATACCTTGAAATCAAGAAAATACATGAGGATCCCACATGTAACATTAATATGTTGTCTAACACTTAATAAAGTTATCCTTAGTTATTATGATTTTTAATGTGGAACTAATAAACTAGAAAAGAGATATGTCAGTTCGGAAAACCATTAGTACCCTCGGTAGGGTGGCGAACACAAACGAAAGTACCAGAGGGTAGGTCGCACAAGGGGGTTACCCAGGTTCGTGCCCTTGAATTGAGGTAATACCCTACAATATGCTTCTGATTTGTATTCATGGTGTAGCATCTCGCACGAGGGGGTTATAGTGTAGATGTGCATTTTACTAACGAGAGATGTGTTTATGTTATAGATGGGAATGGCTAGCCCAGCTGATATAGACAATAGGGGCTAGGGTTTACATGTGGATCTATCTGAGCTCATACCACCACCATCTTGGCTTGCACACCAAGATGATCTAGAGCTTTATCCAGGCCTCTGAGTTCCCTCCTTTCGCCATGCTCTGCCCAGGCCGAATGGGCCGAAGGGCAAGCCTGCTGCTAGGCTTACCCTCGAGAAGCCACCCCCGGTGTATTGCACCATCAGTAACCCTCGAGAGTGTCTAGAGTTTGAGAATCTTGGTCTTCGGGAATGAGAACATGGGCGGGCACCTCTTGTCTTGATGAATACCGTGGAATGTCCCGTGAGTCCGACTTCGAAGGGTTTTTGGGTCTTCCAGGTGTCCGGCTTCCGACCTCAGGGCTCTTTAGGTGTGACGCCCCCGATTCAATCGTACACTAATCATACACGCAAATGTGTACGATCAAGATCAAGGACTGACAGGAAGATATCACAACACAACTCTAGATACAAATTAAAGTCATACAAGCTTCATATTACAAGCCAGGGGCCTCAAGGGCTCGAATACAAATGAGTCAGCAGAAGCAAGAATATCTAAGTACAAACATAAGTTAAACAAGTCTTCCTTAAGAAGGCTAGCACAAATAACATCAACGACCGAAAAGGCAAGACGTTCTGCCTGGGAGCCTCCTAACAACTCCTGGTCGTCGACTAATCCACGTAGTAGTAGGCACCCTCGGGGTAGTAGTAGTCGTCGGTGGCGGAATCTGGCTCGTGGGATCCGTCATCTGATCACAACAATCAAGTGTGGGGAAAAGAGTTAGCAAAGCAATCGTGAGTACTCATCCCAAGTACTCACAAGACTTACATCAGATCTATTCTAAGTATGCGTCAGTATCAAAGGAATGAGCCTGTATCTGTGGACTAGACTGCAGAAATGCCATAATAGAGGGAAAGGCCTAGCCTATCAAAGACTAGCATCCTCAAGCATCTTGCAACATCTCGAAGAGTATAGAATAGCATATTATATTTAACAAGTATGTTGTAGCATTAGCGCCCAGTGATCCTTTCTTGACTCCCTGCGACAAAGCAATCCCGGAGCCATCATATGCATTTCACATCTCAGTATCCAGTTCTAGTTGTATAGATCGGGATACAACTCCAAGTCGTCCTGTTACCATGGACATGGCTATTCGAATATATAAACTTCTCTGCGGGGGTGCACCACATTACCCAACACGCTTGATCACTCTGGAAGGACACACTTTCCTGGGTCACGCCTGGCCTCGGAAGATCAACACGTCGTAGCCCTACATAGCCTCAACAAATAGGTCAGCACGCCGTTCTACATCCTAAGCGCCCGAGGGTCTTGGGCCCATCGCCTGCACATTGCGAGGGCGACCGGGATCAGTCCTGACAACCTCCTTTTACAAGGCAGGTGCTTACATGGACCACCCGGGCGCGCGCCGCTCAGCCGCTGACGTCTGGAGAGCTTCGACTGATACATACGACGCCGAGTGCCCATAACTGTTCCCGCGTGGCGGTTAGTGCGTATAGTTCAATGACCAACTCAGATCAAATACCCAATCTTGTTAGTGTCTTGGGAGCGCGCGGTGACATTCAGTGCTCTTGTCGCCTCGTCTCTAGGACTTACGGCAAGGGTGAGGCCCTTCCCACTCCAGGGCGGTCTACCTGCCTGGCCGTGCCTTGTAATTATCTCGTGGGTACCCTCCAGATCAACCTGACTTCAGTAACTCTCGTGGGTACCTCTCGGGGCCGACCCGACGTCATCATGGTTTTGTGGTAAAGTCAAAGTAACCGTGTGTCCAAAACATCAAGGGGGAATCCAATGAATCACCCTCGATGGAATCCACTTGCGTAACCATCAAGGTGAATGACACGTCTCCGTCGTATCTATAATTTTTGATTGTTTCATGCCAATATTATACAACTTTCACCTACTTTTGACAACATTTTATGTGATTTATTGGACTAACCTATTAATCCAGTGCCCAGTGCCAGTTCTTGTTTTTTGCATGTTTTTTGTTTCGCAGAATATCCATATCAAACGAAGTCCAAATGCAATAAAATTTTACAGTGAATTTTTTTGGAATATCTGTGAATTTTGGGAGGTGGAATCAATGCAAACATGGGCCCATAGGCCCCAAGTTACACCTAGGCGCGCCCAGGTGTCTTATGCTCACCTTGTACGTCGGTTGGATCTCTACTTCGGGTGCAAGGAAGCATATATCTGGGGAAAACATCGTGTTAAAATTTTAGCGCAATCGGAGTTACGGATCTCCGAGAATATAAGAAACGGTTTTCGGCCAGATCTGGGGGGCATGAAACAGAAGGGAACAGAGGGACATATCCAATCTCGGAGGGGCTCCGGACCCTCCGCCGCCATGTAGGCCATGGACCAGAAGGGGAACTCTCCTCCCATCTAGGAGGGAGGCCAAGGAAGAAGAAGGGGGGTTCTCCCCCTCTCTCCCGGTGGCACCGGAGTGCCGCCGGGCCAAGGATCGTGACGACGATCTACATCAACAATCTTGCTACCGTCAACACCAACTCTCTCCCCCTCTATACAGCAGTATAACCTCCCTTCTCCCCGCGGTAATCTCTAATTAAACATGGTGCTCAACTCCATATATTATTTCCCAATGATCTATGGTTATCCTCTGATGTTCGAGTAGATCTGTTTTGTCCTATGGGTTAATCGTGATCTTGGTTGGTGCTACCTCTTGAGCATGCGTTGGTTCTCCCTTGAAGAGGAAAGGGTGATGCAACAAAGTAGCGTAAGTATTTCCATCAGTTTTTGAGAACCAAGGTATCAATCCAGTAGGAGATAACACGCAAGTCACCTAGTACCTGCACAAACAATCAAGAACCTCCCAACCAATGCGATAAAGGGGTTGTCAATCCCTTCACGGTCACTTACGAAAGTGAGATCTGATAAAGATAATAAGATAAATATTTTTGGTATTTTTGTTGTATAGATTGCAAAATAGTAAACAAGATGCGATAATAAAAGAGATGCAATATAATAAGTAAGAGACCCGGGGGCCATAGGTTTCACTAGTGGCAACTCTCATGATAGCAAGTATTACGGTGGGTGAACAAATTACTACCGAGCAATTGATAGAAGAGCGCATAGTTATGAGAATATCTAGGCAATGATTATGAAATATAGGCATCACGTCCGTGTTAAGTAGACCAAAACGATTATGCATCTACTACTATTACTCCACACATCGACCGCTATCCAGCATGCATCTAGAGTATTAAGTTCATAAGAATAGAGTAATGCTTTAGGCAAGATGACATGATGTAGAGGGATAAACTCAAGCAATATGATATAAACCCCATCTTTTTATCCTTGATGGCAACAACACAATACGTGCCTTGCTGCCCCTACTATCACTGGGAAAGGACACCGCAAGATTGAACCCAAAGCTAAGCACTTCTCCCATTGCAAGAAAGATCAATCTAGTAGGCCAAACTAACCGATAATTCGAAGAGACTTGCAAAGATATCAAATCATGCATATAAGAATTCAGTGAAGAACCAAATATTGTTCATAGATAAACTTGATCATAAATCCACAATTCATCTGATCTCAGCAAACACACCACAAAAAGTATTACATCGAATAGATCTCCAAGAACATCGAGGAGAACTTTGTATTAAGATCCAAAGAGAGAGAAGAAGCCATCTAGCTAAAAACTATGGACCCGAAGGTCTATGGTAAACTACTCACACATCATCGGAGAGGCTATGGTGTTGATGTAGAAGCCTCCGTGATCGAATCCCCCTCCGGCAGATCGCCGGAAAAGGTCCCTAGATGGGATCTCACGGGTACAGAAGGTTGCGGCGGTGGAAAAGTGTTTTCGTGGCTCCCCTGGATGTGTTTAGGGTATAAGAGTATATATAGGCGAAAGAAGTACATTGATGGAGCTACGAGGGGCCCACGAGGGTGGGGGCGCGCCTAGGAGTGGACGTACGAACTTGAGTAATGTAGCGCAGTAAGTGAAGTAGAAAGGCACAAATGGTATGAACATGCGTGGCATATAGGGTGTGTTTGGTTGCGTTCTCGTCTCAGCATAGTTGTTCCCTCTTCATGCATGCTCAACTCAACACCCCTCTTCATGCATGCTCTCTTCATGCATGCTCTCTTCATGCATGCTTCTAGTGTATTTGTGCTAAACTAGTGTGGACTCATGCACCCACCATACACTCTACCAAACACCCAAAAGTAGGTCGAGAAGGGAACTCTTGGGCGGCATTTGTCTCTTACTACGTACTACCACTAAATGTTGTACGTGCAATGCATGGTGATGTTATGGAGTACGTGCCTAAGTACTCTACTACTACTATATTAGTTGGAGGCACATATTAACTTTTATATTTGTTTACGTGTATGTGCCCCGAGACCTTCCAACTAGACATGTCTTTGTCTCCAGGTCGCACTTTGTATCGTTCATACCACTAAGTACTACTACGTGTGGTCTCCGACCCAGAAGTGGAAGAAGTGGAGATGCTCTACCACGCTATTTTTTACGCTGGGCTCTACCACGCTGTTCATGTCCCACTCCTTTCGCTGACGTGTGGGACATCCAGCACGTGTCGTGTTTGGCACCCTTCGTCATAAGAGTTGAAACGCTAGCATTCATCAGAAATAAAAAATAATTATAAATCGACAGTGATACTATTTTTTGCGAACCAATCAGCAGTGATACTATACCACGCGGTTTCCTTGCTCCTCGATATCGGAAAGAATACTTTCGTTTGCCAACATGTGGGACGTCGACCATCCTAGTCCACTTGCCATGCACGCAGAACTCCAAGGGAGTCACCCAGGTCGTCGTGCCGCAGTAACAATGACTAATGAGCCGTCAAATGACAGGCCCACTTCCCACTTTGAAGTTGCTTGGACGAAGGAACCATCATGACTTCGTTGAATTCCGCTTCTTGAAGAAAACTACTGTACCAGCAGTACTGCTAGCTACAGTAGTTACTCCAACAGAGGCCTCCTTTCGTTCATAGGATAGGAATATGAAAATCATAGGAAGTGAGATGACATGAATCTCAATTCCTATAGAGAAAGATATGCTATTTGATTCTTAGCATAGGAATTTTTCCATTTAGTCTAGGCTAATGTACTGGTAATTTGCTCTAAAAACTACAGTAGTAACTAGTAGTACTGGTACATGCTCGTACTCACACACACACACACACACACACACACACTAACTACTAGTACTACTACTTCTCACATGCTGGCCAGACGCCGTCGTTCTCCTTCCCGGCTTTGTCGGCGACACCCCACCGTGCTTGGATCTCCGCCGACCTCTCCGCAGCAACGCGTGCGTCCTTTTCTTTCTTGCGGCAGCATGCCTCTCTTTTCTTGAGTGCTTTCTGACTTTTCCTCTCCCTCTGTGCGGCTTTGGCCGCCTCTTGCTCTACCGCCCATTCGGCCTTGACATCTTCAAATTCCTCCCACATAGTTGTGATGTCGCGAGCGGCGATGAACTCGGCACGGCGGGATGCCATCGCTTCCTTACCGGTTAGTGTGTGGCACGGTGGCATGAATGACGCTTGGTGAGAGCTCTGGGGTGGAGTGGCCGGACAACCGTATAGTGCATTGGTTTGTCAAGAGCTCAAGGACAGAAGACGAAGCAAATTTGGATTCCCCTTCAATCCTGGTCATTTATTACCGAGTAAAATGCATTGGCTGTCATCGAACTTGTCTTGATAGCTCACTTTGATCATTGTATACGAGATATGGTGATTATATGGTCACTGGCTCAGCGTATAGCTCCGTATTTGTCTGGTTGACCAGTCAAACAGTCCGCATGCGCCTCATTAGCTCGTGTTCTTTATCTATCTACGCGGGCCTACCTGTCAATGGACAAAGAAATACTGTAAAAACCAAAATTATGTTAGAGTCTGAACCGCTTTCGGAGCCCGCTCTCACCGCCCTGGCCCCTCAAGACGCCAGCTGCCCGCCGCATGCATGCATAGCAAGTAGTACTCCTTATGTGGAGGAGAGAGAGGCATTGACAAAGTCAAGGAGTGGGCTCTACAAGAGCCCGCCTCTACACGTGCTCCTAGGTATAAAAAATGATTCTGAAAAAGGCATAAAAACAATTGTGTCTTAAAAAAAGAAAGGTAAACAACATTTGAGAGGAAATAGATAGAGAGAAAGTGAGAAAAAGCTGTAACCTGGGCATTACATGAGGAAGGAGGGAGTGGTGCACATGCCAAGTTCACTGGGCTGACGTGTTTCACACTCCTCCGTCGTAACAGTGGAGACAATAGCTTTAATCAAAAATAAACAATGAATACTCGTTGCTCGTTCGCTATATCGGAAAGAATACTTTCATTCGCCGACATGTGGGACGTCGACCATCCTGGTCCACCTGCCATGCACAAAATTATACTGGTCTACCCCAGTCGTATCGCAGGCCCAACCTTTCCCACTGTAAGTTGTTCGGACGAAGGAACCATCATGACTTCGTTGAATTCCGCTTCTTCAAGAAAACTTACTGTACTCGCAATACTGCTACCACACGCGAAGACTGGACATCACTGTACCACGTCATATCAGTGAAACCCACTAGGGCAAACTAGCCCGCCTAGGTCATCTATTTTGGAACGGAGGGAGTACGTCTCTGCACTGCTATGATTTTGTGTTGCACGTCATATCACTAAAACCCACTAGGACAAACTAGCCCGCCTAGGTCATCGAACGCTAGCCTACAATTTTAGGAGCTAGGGCTATTGGTCGATCGACGAGGGATAAGTATAAGCGTACCACGAGCTCATCAGCCCCAACGTTTTACTTCAGTGAGTGTTTTGCAAGTACTATAGCTCGCACAGTAGCTAGCCTACCAACACCAAGAATCATCAAACAAGCCCTGCTGATATGATAAACACTTCAAACTTACATTAATCATGCCATATATTACATCAAAAGCTGGTGAGGATACATCTATTTCCATAACTCGGAGAGGGTTCGCATGATTCATCGCATGATTCACTATCAAAGAAAAGTAGCAAGATCCTCCCACACAAGACAGTGCACTAGCCCTAAGATGGTTTGATAACACGCATTGTTCTGGTAATTAAACACAGGGCAATGCAAACTACCCGGAAGGATTAGCGCGGCCAACTATTTCTTGTCATCGATCTCTCGGGCAATGACCACAGCACGGACATCGACATGGGAATCGATTTCTGGGCCGATGTCCATAGGACTGACCGCGACATCGGAATCGATCTCTGGGGCGATGTCCACGGGATGGACAGCGGCATCGGAATCGATCTCCGGGGCGATGCTAACAGGACGGGCCACGACATCGGAATCATCAAGGACGTCCACCGGCACCTGCACAACCCTAACATATTATCAAGCACATTGCAAATAATCAAAAACCACAACTATGGTAATGAGCCATTATTTTTTACCTTGTGCGGCTCACCGGGGGATCTCATCCCTCCGGGGGCCATCTCCTCGTCCTCGATGGGGGCCATCACCCTGCCAGGGGAATACTGCTTCTCAACGGTGACTATCTCCTCAAACTCGGTCTTGAGCCTCACATAGGTGGCAATCAGAGTTCTTGGGGTAGGCACGGTGGGGCCCTTGCCGTTCTTCCAACTTCCTTTGAGGAGTTCGTCCGCCAACGTCCTCAACTCTTTGGCCAATGCTTGTTTCTTGGAGTTCTTCGTCTCCATGGGTTGGCCTGCCAACATGGTCAACTCGTTGGTCGGTGTTCGCTTCCTGGAGATCGCTGTCTCCAGTGGGTTATCCGTCGGCAACTCTTTGCCTAGTGCTCCAGGATCCATCAATGAACTGACAAACAAAAAACAATCGAAAGGAAACCACAATCGCAATGAAAACGGGAAAAGAATAGGATGTGAGAATCGGCCGGTGCTTTGCAAAAAGAAGATTCTTGGAATGAAAATATAGCAGCATAACTGATTCGCCCACCTTTCCTTCGTTGGTACAGAAGAAAAATGGCAGAAGTGAGTAGCCTAGAGTGAGGTTTTCTTCAAGAAAGGGAAGAAAGGGCTTGAACGAGCATTCTAGTGAAATGATGGTTGCTTCGTCCAGTCCAACTTGGAGGCCACCTTACCACTGCTGTTAAATGTGTGGGTTTTGTGATATGACGGGTCATGACGGCCACACCGGGGTTACAGGTGAGTCTCGTGAAAGTGCAACTATCCCTAGGTGGTTTTGGTAATTCATAACAACATATAGCTCATTGAGCTAATGCTATTCCAAGATGACTATTTTAGGAAAGCTCAATGATTGGCATGGCATGGATGTGAAAGTGGAACCCTCAAAATGCTAAGGACAAAGGATTGGCTCAAGCTCAAAAGCTCAAGACTCTTCATTTTATATTTTAGTGATCCAAGATCACATTGAGTCTTTAGGAAAAGCCAATACTATCAAGGAGGGATGAGGTGTTGCTTAATGAGCCTCTTGCTTCATGTGCTTAGTGATATGCTCCAAAACCCTCAACTACTTTCCCATATCCACATATGACCTAAACCCTAAGCCAAACTCGGTCCTACCGATTCTTTCTATCCGGCGCCACCGAGTTTCACTTGTCATAAGCCACTGCCAAACCCCTAGCAATTCGGTTCTACCGATAGGGATCTCGGTCTCACCGAGATGGGATTGCAAACTCTCTGTTTCCCTTTCGTAACTTTTCGGTCTCACCGAAAGAGCGAATCGGTCCCACCGAGATTGCAATGTAAACTCTTTGTTTCCCTTATGTAACTTTTCGGTCTCATCGAAAGAGCAAATCGGTCCCACCGAGTTTCCCTGACCAACTCTCTGGTTAGCTTATTAACAAACTCGGTCTCACCGAGTTTGTGTAATCGGTCTCACAGAGATTACGTTATGCCCAAACCCTAACCATATCGGTCCTACCGAGTTGCATGTCAGTCCCACCGAAAATCTCTAATGGTCACTAGGTTTACCTTTTCGGTCCGACCAAGTTTGTTGATTCGGTCCCACCGAGATTGGAAAACTGTGTGTAACGGTTGGATTTTGTGTGGAGGCTATATATACCCCTCCACCTCCTCTTCATTCGTGGAGAGAGCCATCAGAACACATACACAATTCCAACTCATATGTTCTGAGAGAGAACCACCTACTCATGTGTTGAGACCAAGATATTCCATTCCTACCATATGAATCTTGATCTCTAGCCTTCCCCAAGTTGCTTTCCACTCATATCTTCTTTCCACAAAATCCAAATCCTATGAGAGAGAGTTGAGTGTTGGGGAGACTATCATTTGAAGCACAAGAGCAAGGAGTTCATCATCAACACACCATTTGTTACTTCTTGGAGAGTGGTGTCTCCTAGATTGGCTAGGTGTCACTTGGGAGCCTCCGACAAGATTGTGGAGTTGAACCAAGGAGTTTGTAAGGGCAAGGAGATCGCCTACTTCATGAAGATCTACCGCTAGTGAGGCAAGTCCTTCGTGGGCGATGGCCATGGTGGGATAGACAAGGTTGCTTCTTCGTGGACCCTTCGTGGGTGGTTGCTTCTTCATGGACCCTTCGTGGGTGGAGCCCTCCGTGGACTCGCACAACCATTACCCTTCGTGGGTGGGGCCCTCCGTGGACTCGCGCAACCGTTACCCTTCGTGGGTTGAAGTCTCCATCAACGTGGATGTAGGATAGCACCACCTATCCGAACCACGGGAAAAACATCCGTGTCTCCAATTGCGTTTGAATTCTCCAAACCCTTCCCTTTACATTCTTGCAAGTTGCATGCTTTACTTTCCGCTGCCAATATACTCTTTGCATGCTTGCTTGAATTGTGTGATGATTGCTTGACTTGTCCTACAATAGCTAAAATCTGCCAAGAACTAAAATTGGGAAAAGGTTAAGTTTTTATTTGGTCAAGTAGTCTAATCACCCCCCCTCTAGACATACTTTCGATCCTACAAGTGGTATCAGAGCTTTGGTCTCCATTTGCTTTGATCTCCATAGCTTTTGGTGGTCATAGCCTTGGTTTCACAACCTAGGAGAGTATGGCGTCTAGCGAGGGAAATTATCATCGTAGAGGTCCTTACTTTGATGGTACTAATTTTGCTAGTTGGAAGCATAAAATGAAAATGCATATTCTTGGACATAACCCCACCGTTTGGGCTATTGTGTGTGTTGTTTTGCAAGGTGACTTCTTTGATGGGAAAGAACCAAACCGTGAAGCTACCGCGGATGAGTTGAAGATGTTGCAATACAATGCTCAAGCTTGTGATATTCTCTTCAACGGATTGTGCCCCGAAGAATTCAACAAAATCAGCCGTCTTGAGAATGCAAAGGAAATTTGGGACACTTTGATTGATATGCACGAAGGTACCGACTCCATCAAGGAATCCAAGTTGGATGTGCTTCAAAGTCAACTTGACAAGTTCAAAATGAAGGATGGTGAAGGTGTCGCTGAAATGTACTCTAGGCTTGCTCTCATCACAAATGAGATTGCCGGCTTAGGAAGTGAAGAGATGACCGATAGATTCATCATCAAGAAGATTCTAAGAGCCTTGGATGGAAAATATGATACCGTGTGCACATTGATCCAAATGATGCCCAATTACAAAGATCTCAAGCCAACGGAGGTGATTGGAAGAATTGTTGCTCATGAGATGTCACTTAAGGATAAAGAGGAACTTCACAACAAATCAAGTGGTGCCTACAACGCCTCATGTGAAGCCCCTACATCATCAAGTGAGAAACAAAACTTCAATGAAGAATTGAGCTTAATGGTGAAGAACTTCAACAAGTTCTACAAGAGTAGAAGCAAAGATAGAAGCTTCAAGTCAAGGTCCTACAATGACAAAAGATCTTCTAGTCGAGAGAGAAACTGCTACAGTTGTGGAAGACCCAGACACTATTCCAATGAGTGTACGGCTCCCTACAAGAGAAGAGAAGATTCGCCAAAAAGAAGAAGCAAAGAATCACCACCAAGAGAGAGAAGGAGTTGAGATGATCGTTATGAACGAAGATACTCACGGAGAAGCAAGGATTCGGAAAGGAAGGAAAAATCATCAAGGAGCTACACACAACGAAGACATCAAGCTCATGTTGGTGAATGGGTATCCGGCTCCGACTCCGACAGCCACTCCGAGAGAAGTTATCACTCCGACTCCGAAGATACTCAAGATGAAGGTGTTGCCAGTCTAGCACTTGTGTCAACCAACTCCTACGACATATTTGACTCACCAAATGAAGGAATTGGAAGATGCTTCATGGCCAAAGGTCCTAAGGTAACACACCCCGAGTATGTTGATTTCAATAGTGATGAAGATGACTTGTTAGGTGATGATTTGCTTGTTGACAACTCTAGTGATGAATACTATGATGAAACGTCAATTAATCATGCTAATCAAGATAAAACGAATGACAATGATAAGGAGAAGATTGAGGCTCTAACTAAAGAACTAAACACTCTTAAGTTAGCTCATGAAACTATCTTCGAAGATCATTGAGAACTTTTAAGAGCTCATGAGAAATTACGCTTTGAAAAGCTCAATCTTGAGCAAGAGCATGAGTTCTTAAAAGCAATCAATGATGATCTCCGCAAGAAAAGTTCTTCTTACATTGCCAAGCGTTTACTCTTATCCACTTACATGCCTCAAGTCAAGTCTAGTAACAAGAACAAGAAAGATTCTTCCTCTAGCAGTAACAATGATCATGCTAAATCCAATATTGTTGCTTCTAGTAGTTCTCTTGATTCCACTAATGATTCTCTTAGCCAAGTTACACTTGAGCAAGAAAATAGCTTATTGAAGGGAATTATAGAGAAAGGAGTGTACAAAAGCCTTGCCGGGAGTAAGCAATTCGAGGAAATTGTGCGCAAGCAAGGAATGCACCGGAAGAATCAAGGTGTTGGTTTTGAACGAAAGTTCAATTCCAATGGAGTTGAGTGGGAAGAAGATCAATACCCCAAGACAAAGTTTGTTCCTCAACAAGAGAAGTATGATACTTCTTTCAAGGGGACACAAGCTCAAGATGATCTTCCACCACAAGACTACAAGCAAAAAGGCAAGGACAAGCTTCAAGAGGAAATTGATGCATTTGAAGAAGCTCCTAAGACCTTAGTCAAGTGGATTCCCAAGACTACTTCAAGTTCCACTTCATCAAGTACGACTACAACTCCAAGGATTCCCATCTAGATGGTGTGGATCCAAAAGAAGAAGAACTAGAGAGTTCTTGAGGGTGACTCCGCCAACATACTTCACTCTTATCATTTTGGCAAGAACAAGTGCAATCAACTTCCACATCTTGCACTAGTTCAAGGAGTCACAAACCCTCTTGTTGGTAAGACAAGGGACAAGGTAACCTAAAAGTTTTCATGGACATCATCTTGTGTGTGCATCACTCTATGTCTATGGATATCCTTGTTTGTTGCTTGTGGGACTAACCCATGTAGGTATTGAAAGTGCAATTCACTCAAATGGATAGCTCCAAGTGATCTACATCAACATTGAGCATCCACATCTTCAACATCTACATGAAGTCATCATCGACAAAACCCAAGGTTAGTTCATCACTCTAAGGGGGGATATCACATCTAGGGGGAGCTTTACTCTAAGACTTGAACTAAAGCAACTCTAAAGATGTGAACACAACAATGCTTTATGTAAAAGTGGTAACCCCACTTGAGCTTAAATGATGAGTATGACCTATGATCAAGTGTTCTCACTTGACTCCTAAGTCAATATACTCATATATAGATGACCTTGTCATCACAAATTGCTTGATAGATGCTAGAATTGGTTGTGCATGCCTTGTCACATATTTCATTTGCCATCTTATTGTGTGAGCATGCTGGTTGCATATTTTACTCATTCGAGGACATCCACTTGTTGTTTTGATTGTTGGGTTTTATTTCCTTTTGCCAAGTGGATGGACAAGAATGCTTAAGAACCTCCTCTAGCTATCTATGCTTTTCTCGTCTCAAACTCTATTCATGCTGCATCACAAAATTTGATCAAGTCAGATTCGAACCACTCTGTGTGAGGAGCGCTCGGAGTCCCCGATTCGTCATAGACTTAAACTTCCAAAACCTCTTTATGATTCTCGGTCTGACCGATACCCTACTTTCGGTCCTACCGAGATCATTAAGTTGATCTAGGTTTTCGATCTCGGTGCAACCGATTTGAACCATTCGGTCACACCGACAGGGTCGGGCTATATATAGTCACGAGCAAAAATTTGGAAATTTCTCCGAACCCCTTCACCCGCGCGATAGCCTGCTCTGCCAACTTGGTCTCCTGATCGTCTCCTCGCCGCCAGCCGCCTCCAGTCGCTGGTCTCCGTCGCCGTCAACGGAAATTCAACCCCGCCGTTGCTGCCGTAGCGAGTCTCCGCCGAACTAGGGTATGGACTCGATCTTTGTGCTATTCCCCAATCCGATTCTTAGCACATTGTGATCATCATGATTCTTGCCACGTTTGTTAAACTTCTATCCAGTCAATGAACTCATAGATTAGGTTTAATTCAAAAATTTTAGGGTTATGTTTCCGCCGAAACCATCTCGGACCCACCGAGTTGAAAAACTCGGTCCCACCGATTTGGCTTATGCCATTGCACAAGTGAGACTCGGTCTGACCGAGAATTACTTATCGGTGTGACCCATTTTGGAACACTGTGAAACCCTAGCAGTCTCGGTGCCACCGAACTGTGACTCGGTCTGACCGAGTTCACTAGTTTTGGTGCCAAAACTGCTTCGGTATCACCGAGTTTAGAAATCGGTAGATCCGAGATGCTTTCAGTGGGAAACTAAAACTAAGTTTTTGAATTATTCTTTTGCAAAAATCTCTACATTTTGTGATGCTTATCCACTCTATCTCATCTATAACCTATTCACAGGGTCAGCAGTCAGAGTTTGCATCATGTCAGACCAAAGTGATAGCCAGAACTTGTCAGAGCAGCAAGTGCAGATGAGTGAGGGCACTAGTCCCTCAAGTTCCTCAGATGATGGCAGCAGGAGCACCCCTAGCAATCTGCCTAAAGCTGCCACAAGACAAAGGAAGAAGAGAACCTCAGAATCAGAGGATGAGGACTATGTGGCAGAAGAGGAAGCAACTTCAAAGAGAGTAGTGCTCAAGAAGGAACATGCCTCAGCTCAAGGCACAAAGCCAGGATTGAAAATCAATAGGCCAGCAGGTAGGCAGCCTATGCCAAAGGCCAGAGCCTCAACTCAGATTCCTAAAAAGCCTGCAACCATAGAGCCAGTTGCTGCTGAAGGAAAGAAAAGGAAGGAAAGGGTCAAGAAGACCGTAGCCAGAGTGCTTGGAAAGGCTTCCATCATGGAAGAAGAGGAAGAAGAAGAGGTTGCTGCACCAGCACCTAAGGCACCCAAGCTAATGGGTGATGCTATCAAATCAGGGGCTACTGCATCTAAGACCAAGGAAGCACCCAAGGCTGCATCAAAGGTCAAGACAGCTCCAAAGAGAAATACGAGGAGCATACCTGCAACTGAAAAGAACAAGGCCCCAGTGCCTGAAGCTGCTGAAGAAGATGATGAAGAGCATGTTCTGAGAAAGCTCAAGCCCAAGATCCCAGACCACAATGATGCTCATCCTGTGGCTGAGGACATGAACAGAAGAGACTCAGGGCTGAGGAAGTGGAGAGAAGCAGATCCGTATGCTTCAAGGAGAAGAACTGCTGTTGATTACAGGTTTCACACTAAGGAACAGCAAGACTTCTATGAGACAGTTTTGTTGGACAAGAAGCCCATAGTTTGTGACATGAGATGGGTTGATTGGGAGTACATCAAGGACAATGAAGAGCACTATCCTGGAGTGCAAGACAGCTTCAATGCTTGTGGAGTAGCAGACTTTGTTGGGCAGAAGCTCACAAAGTGGAACGAGGTACTTATTATGCAATTCTACTCCACGGCACACTTCTATCCAGATGGTAGGATAACTTGGATGTCTGAAGGTACGAGGTACCAATCTACAGTTGTTGAATGGGCTCAGCTGATCAATGCCCCAGAAGAGCATGACGATGACTTGGACATTTATGCCAAGAAGAAGATGGACCACAACTCTATGTCCAACATGTACAAGGAAATTCCAAATGAAGCACTTGATACTTTCAAGTTTGGCTCAGTGCATTATCTTCTATCAGGGCTGCCAACTATCAACTGGATCCTTAGGCACACCTTGTTGCCCAAGTCAGGTGATCACAAGATGATCAGAGGCCATGCGATCAATTTGCTTCATATATTTGATGTGCCACAGAAGTTCAAAGTGATGAGCCTCATGGTAGATACCATTAAGAGGACAGCAGCTGATCAGAAGAGGAGTTGTGGATATGCCCCACAAATTCAGGAGTTAATCAACTCCAAGATGGGCACAGGCATATACTTATTGGACAAGGAACACCTGCCCATCCGTCCAGATTTTGAAGATAATCAAGTTGTCATGAATGAGAATGAACCATCATCTGCACAAGCACAAGAAAAGAAGGAGAAGGCAAGGAAGGAGAAAGCTGCCAAGATGCCAACTCAAGAGGATGCATCTGAGTATTTCTTGAAAACCAAACAAGAGCAGCTTGGTTACTTGATTGCATCCACACTGAGGATTGAGCAAGGACTGGCCACCCTCACTCAGAATCAGCAGAGCTTAGAGAGGATCATGGAACAAAAGTTCTATGACTTGGATGTCAAAGTGACAGAGATTCAGACTGCAGTGGAGCAGCTCCAGGATGACATGCAGGAGAGGAGAGGCAAGACTACAACTGATGCCTTTGCCAGAGTGCCACGAGGTCCGAGGTCGTCTGCAGTGCCAGTTGCTGACCCCAGAGCCACCACGTCTGCACCAGCTACAGCCTCAGTACCACCAGCTCCAGCGTCCATTTCAGCCTCGACTCCGACCACGTCTACAGAAGGCTTCGTCCTCGGAGTGCTCCGGACTCCACCACTACCTGAAGATCAAGCCTGAGTGTTGACTTAGCACTATGCATTTTCTAGGAACTTTTTGGTAACTTGTTGCCAAAGGGGGAGAAAATGTATAGATCATAGGCTTCGAGAGAGAGTGTTGCTTTTATTCTCTCTTGTTTTATTTGGTGGTTTTTCGAACTTTGTTTGCTTTTGTGTGAGATACTATGTCATTGCTCGTGAGACATTGATGATCATGTGTTTGATCATAAGCTACACTTAATGTTTGCTTAATATTACCATCTTATCTATCTTATGTGATCATTCACTATTCTTGGTGATGAGTGCATGTATTTCATTCTTATCATTTTAAGCGCTCCACCAAGATGTATGTGACATGGAAGAGTAACCCATGACTCTAACTCTTTGTGCATTTGCAGTCCAAAGCAAATTTTAAATATGCACAAATTTAGGGGGAGCTCTTACTTGTCACATACTTCTCAAAGCGACGATATATTTCATGCTTATTATCATTTGTCGAAGCTTTGATCTATATGTTGTCATCAATTACCAAAAAGGGGGAGATTGAAAGTGCAACTATCCCTAGGTTGTTTTGGTAATTCATAACAACATATAGCTCATTGAGCTAATGCTATTCCAAGATGACTATTTCAGGAAAGCTCAATGATTGGCATGGCATGGATGTGAAAGTGGAACCCTCAAAATGCTAAGGACAAAGGATTGGCTCAAGCTCAAAAGCTCAAGACTCTTCATTTTATATTTTAGTGATCCAAGATCACATTGAGTCATTAGGAGAAGCCAATACTATCAAGGAGGGATGAGGTGTTGCTTAATGAGCCTCTTGCTTCATGTGCTTAGTGATATGCTCCAAAACCCTCAACTACTTTCCCATATCCACATATGACCTAAACCCTAAGCCAAACTCGGTCCTACCGATTCTTTCTATCCGGCACCACCGAGTTTCACTTGTCATAAGCCACTGCCAAACCGTAGCAATTCGGTTCTACCGATAGGGATCTCAGTCTCACCGAGATGGGATTGCAAACTCTCTGTTTCCCTTTCGTAACTTTTCGGTCTCACCGAAAGAGCAAATCGGTCCCACCGAGATTGCAATGTAAACTCTTTGTTTCCCTTTTGTAACTTTTCGGTCTCACCGAAAGAGCAAATCGGTCCCACCGAGTTTGCCTGACCAACTCTCTGGTTAGCTTATTACCAAACTCGTTCTCACCGAGTTTGTGTAATCGGTCTCACCGAGATTACGTTATGCCCAAACCCTAACCATATCAGTCCTACCGAGTTGCATGTCAGTCCCACCGAAAATCTCTAACGGTCACTAGGTTTACCTTTTCGGTCCGACCGAGTTTGTTGATTCGGTCCCACCGAGATTGGAAAACTGTGTGTAACAGTTGGATTTTGTGTGGAGGCTATATATACCCCTCCACCTCCTCTTCATTCATGGAGAGAGCCATCAGAACACATACACAATTCCAACTCATATGTTCTGAGAGAGAACCACCAACTCATGTGTTGAGACCAAGATATTCCATTCCTACCATATGAATCTTGATCTCTAGCCTTCCCCAAGTTGCTTTCCACTCAAATCTTCTTTCCACAAAATCCAAATCCTATGAGAGAGAGTTGAGTGTTGGGGAGACTATCATTTGAAGCACAAGAGCAAGGAGTTCATCATCAACACACCATTTGTTACTTCTTGGAGAGTGGTGTCTCCTAGATTGGCTAGGTGTCACTTGGGAGCCTCCGACAAGATTGTGGAGTTGAACCAAGGAGTTTGTAAGGGCAAGGAGATCGCCTACTTCGTGAAGATCTACCGCTAGTGAGGCAAGTCCTTCGTGGGCGATGGCCATGGTGGGATAGACAAGGTTGCTTCTTCGTGGACCCTTCGTGGGTGGTTGCTTCTTCGTGGACCCTTCGTGGGTGGAGCCCTCCGTGGACTCGCGCAACCATTACCCTTCGTGGGTGGAGCCCTCCGTGGACTCGCGCAACCGTTACCCTTCGTGGGTTGAAGTCTCCATCAACGTGGATGTAGGATAGCACCACCTATCTGAACCACGGGAAAAACATCCGTGTCTCCAATTGCGTTTGAATTCTCCAAACCCTTCCCTTTACATTCTTGCAAGTTGCATGCTTTACTTTCCGCTGCCAATATACTCTTTGCATGCTTGCTTGAATTGTGTGATGATTGCTTGACTTGTCCTACAATAGCTAAAATCTGCCAAGAACTAAAATTGGGAAAAGGTTAAGTTTTTATTTGGTCAAGTAGTCTAATCACCCCCCCTCTAGACATACTTTCGATCCTACATCTCGACTGTAGCACCTCGCTGTGATTTGGTGGATGGCACGCGGGCTCGGATGCTTTGAAATGTCCTACATGTAGATAGAGTGGATAGTCATATAGGAGTGCTCAATATTGTGCACCGCGACCAAGGCGGAGAGGAAAATGAGAGAACTACGTAATTAATGCATGAGTTAAATTAGGGTAGTTTTGTAAAGTACGAGATACATTCCTCCAATCGCAGAATGCCTTGGTTCATGAGATTTGAGATTTGAGCCCTATAAACCGGAATGGAGGGAGTACTGCACACGGTGTAGTCTAGCCACTTGTTGAAATCTCTAGAAAGGCAAATACTCCTTTCTGGTTTACAGGGCTATACTACACCCTCCGTCTAGGTGTGTAAGTCATCTTACGAAAACCAAATAGTCCCAAAATACTTAGGCGCGGTGCATTAACTTCTACCTTGTTTCTTGTTTCTTGACATATCAACCAATAAGAGATGAGAGGTGTGCATGCTTTTAATGACTTGCAATGGCTAGTTCATTGCATGCAATGTTATTAATTAGCAAATAAACACTGGTGACCCCAGGAGGAAACGGTGCTAAGCGCGTGGACCTATGCAGAATGAGTATCAACCAATGGATAATGGAGTTTAATTGTTAAAAAATAGCTATTTTGTCTCATGCAAGAGCCTGGCTAGTACTCCAAGGAACCGCACCACGCGAGCGTTCGCAACTGCCACGTTCGGGTTGCGCTTGGCTCTTCGCCTCTTCGAGAAGACGAACAATAATGATGTTACTCCTACTTCTACAATATCGAATCCATTGTTGCATGTCTGTCCACCTCGTGCGGGAGGGATAGCGAAAGCTTCAACTTACTGCTCCTGCCTTTGCGTCCATGACAGGTGGGACCAATAGGTGGTTGGCCCTCCTGTCATGCAGCTAAAGGCAGGTGCCATTAAGGCACCGGAGCTCAGTCCGCGAGGGAGAGGGCGTTGTAGTAATCAAATTTCTCGGTCTTGTACGAGTTGACGAAGATAGGGGTTGCTTGCTTGCTAGGGTTGCTCACTACGTATCTATAGGCCGGAGCCTCCGCGCTTGCTTGATAGGGTTGCTCTATTCACACACCCTCATCCTCTCCAGATTTAAACAAGATAGGGGTAGTAACACTGTCTTTCTCCCTTCAAAAAACACCGGCTTTCTATCCTCACCGCTGGTTACAGATCCGGACGTATCCCCCTGCGCCGGTGAAGGGGAGGAGGGGAAGTGTTTAGGCCGTCGTCGACAGTGAGGGAGGAGACCCACTGCCGACCGCACCGTTATCTCTGGCCGAGTGCCGACGCGGGAGGTCCTCCGATCCCTTCGTCGTTGCCTATGGGCAGATCCGGCCTCCCGCTGCCCACCTATCCACATCCCGACGACCTTCAGGTATATCTTCATTCCAAACCGCCTTAGCTCTACTTCCCCAGCTCGCTACGTCGCTGCATGTGCATCATTTTCTACCTCTCAGCCCCTCTCGATCGGATGGTCCAACGTCACATAATTTTTTTCTTCTATTATTAGAGGTAAAGCTATGTCATGGAGTCGAATCTTGTAGTACTTGGTTCAAACAAGAAATAAAGTGGGGGTGGGGGAATTTAGTATGTACATCGGACTTGGTACAAACATGAAGGAAAGGGGATGAAAGTAGTACAAACTGGTCATCCAACCAGTCTCTTGGTCGAAAAGGGAAATATAGGGGTAACGCTGTACACAGTGGTATGACCAGGACTAGATTTGCTATCCACACATAGGATTAGGTGGCTAGAGTGAATAAAAATGGGACCAACCCAGATATGTTTCTTGGATGTTTGTTTCTCAGGGCAACAAACTATGAATCACCACTTTATGCCCCTGTTTACGTACATGGTGCTGGACTGCTGGTGCACCCACTGTTATAAGCCATGACAAGTTTAGCCAAATGTTTTTGCCTGTAATTGTTTGAGACTCTGACTATTTCCTCTATGCCTTTTTGTGTAAACAGGGATATCCAATTCACCTGGTTGCTGTTGTGACCTTTTGGTGCACTGCACAAAACTCTTCTTAAAAGAAGTGACTTTTGTGCTGTTTAACTGGAATGTCAGAATGGAACAGTTGGTTCATTTTGGTGGAACTACACAAAGGGAGATCTGTGTTCCAATCCTCATCATCCATATTGGTGCCATAACCTTCCTTTAGGTAAGAATGATATTTAATGCATGTGTTCATCTCTATTTTCCGACTGCCATGAGAAAATAATGCTGTTTTTTACTAGTACACTTGTACTCCCTCACTGACAAAACCAATTCTGAATTAGAAGGCCAATCATGTACTTGGTTTCACCAACTGGTGAGGAGAAAGAGAAACAGAGCATGAAGAGGAAGAAGAAGAAGAATAAACAGTGCCAAGGCGATCTTGCTGAAGCCAGAGGCCTCAGTCGAGGCCATTCAAGGGCTTCGGAAACGACTACCTTACATGTGAAACAATCCTCCAGGGAGCCTTCCACTTCTGCTGTCTCACTTAATTAATTAGGAGTACTTAAGTACCACTAATTTATTACTACCTAATTTTCCTATTGGAGTTAAACAAATCTTTAGTAGGACCCTATGCTGAATCATGTACGTGTGTATGTTTGTCTATGGAGGTGAATCATGTGGTGGAGCAGGGAGGGAATATTATTAGTGTCATGACATAATAGTGCTATTGTTTTGCATGTCAATTTATTGCCATTGGTTCAATGAGGCAATGTTTTGCGTATTGTCCATCATGAATTTGATGCTACTGGTTGGGTAATATGCTAATGTCTTCCTATTCATATGTATTGGTAATTTGGTATTGTGCTACTATTTACCGATTTCATAAAGGAGTAGTTTGGAGCCTGAACTCGCAGGCAAATCATTACATCAGGTGATTTCAGTAGAACTGCACAAAATGATCAGATGGACAGGTACTTATGCTGCTGCTATGTACTCCAAAGTTCACTCAGAAAAGCATCGATGTTGACAAGAAGTGCCTATATTCATTCGAGTATCAACCGGCGTCAACCAATTGTCAAACTCCAAGTGTTAGGAGAGTGAACGCCAAAAATATTGCTTGGTGCATAGCCCAGAAAAACGTAGTCCAATCTTTGGTCCCAACTTGTGCCTTTTGGTTATCGGCACATATGGTAGCGAACTATATGACATGGAGTCTAAATATTCCAGACAAGTTGGTTGACGCGTATATTCATCTGGCACTTAATCAGTCTGCATGCTAAAGATGCTCCATTTCAGTTGAACTGCACAAAAAATTTGGGTGGTTCATTTTCTCAACCGCCTCCTTTCTCGTCTTCAATGTAGAATTTTGGCGAGATGCAGGACCAAGATGACCCGGTAAACTGGTTGGATGAAAGTAGTGGCCAAGTTGCTCAAACCTCCCTCGGTACGAGGCCACTATTTGAGGATAAACCTACAAGAAAAATTCAGATTGTCTGTGCTACCTCTTATGTACTCGAAAGTTTACTCGTATAAGAACTAATTTTAGCAAGAAGTACCTCCGATTGAACACCATTTACCAGTCTGTACCCTAGGTAATTAAAGTTCGTCCATGGATCATATTGGCTGTGATCTCAATCATTTGGATGCATAAACATACTAAACATGTGTATGTCTGAATCTTTTTGTAAATTATGTATGAATATTGTCGGGTGATCTATCAATCATTTGGATGCATAGATATGCTGAGCTTGTGTATATATGAATCTTTTGAGTTGTTGATTGTGAATGTTGGCTATGGATATGAACATGCCTTGTGAACCTGAGTTTGATATGAATGTTTACCTTTTCCGTTGTATTTATGTGTGAACTTGTTAGTATGCCTACCATGGGGTATAAAACACAGGTCTCTTATAAAAGTAATGTTGTGTCAAAATTTATGTTTTCCCTTCTAACCACATTATATATATTTATATTATTACTATTATCATATATTTTATAGGGGATTATATATACATTATAAAAACATCCCAACTTATAAAAGTAAATGTTTAACGGAAGTTGGCAAGGAAAATCCTGGTTATTTTTGACTCACAGGCAAGGAAAATCCTGGTGATTGCGTACAAAAGCTTGCGAAGATTTTAAGGACCAATTTAATAATAACGCGCTCATTTTTATTTTGAGCAATAACTCGCTAATTTCTTAATTATATATATAAAAAATGTGCCTCTCCGGTTTATTCTTTGATATTAATTGCTCCTTCTAACATAACATTATACTCCCTCTGTCCGAAAATACTTGTCATCAAAATGGACAAGAAGGGATGTATCTAAAACTAAAATACATCTAGATACATCCCTTTTATCCATTTTGATAACAAGTATTTCCTGACGGAGGGAGTATATATAACGAGCCCACCTAATACGTGTATTTCAAGGAAGTGCAAATGGGCTGGGATTTCTTAGAAAATATAAATGGGCCTGATTGACACGAAATTATTTGTTCACCCAGCCCAGCAAATGGACTGTACATTCTAGAAAACATGGGTTAAATATATGCCACATTTTTGCAGGCTGACATGTGGGCCAATAGGTCGAAGTCTACGCAGGGCATTGTCAACTTGGTCAACAAATGATTGTGTCATCCACAGCCATTGGATTTATATCCAACGGCCGGCATGCACCTTCAATCTCTCGTCTTCTTCCTCCAGCGTCGCCGGGACCGCCTGGTCCGGCCTCCGGCGGCTAGCGGCTCTGCTTAGCACGCATCGCTGCGAAGCGCTACCCCACCGCCGGCCAGGCTATCCCTCCACCCCTCAACACCTCATGTTATTCTCCACAGACTAAAGCCCCACACCACAACAGAACCAGTTATAACCCTTCTCCTCCTCTCAATCTGCGACTCCACTGCTGCGTTTTCCCATCTCCAAGTCATTCCCGTCCGGGGCCTCGCCGTCGTCCACCGCCTCGCTGCGTTCGGTGCGGCATGGTCAACAAATGAGAGTCATCGGAAGAGGACTTTACGTGGAGAGCCTGACGGTTGGGACCCACGAGGTCCATGGTCGCACGGAAGGAAAGTTCCTCCTTATTAAGCTGAAAAATGTTTCCTCCACCTGACAGCTGGGACCCACCGGCTGTATCTTCGCACGGAAGGAAGTGCCTCCTTGTTTTGTGAAAAAAATTATTCATCTCGTTGACAGCTGGGACCCGTCAGATTTGGTGACTGACTTGTGGGCCTACTAAGCGGACGTGTACGCACGACTTTGTCAACTTAATCAACAAATGATTCTAGCAGCTAGACCGTTGGATGTTAATCCAACAGCCGTGCTCCTTCTTCAACCTCTGTTCTTGCTCCTGTTTCCCATGGGCGGCACCGCGGTTGTGCTGGCGCGCACCCGAACCAGTGAAGTTTCCCACTCCTCTCCATCGCGACTCCACTGCAGCTTAATAAATAGTAACGTCTTCGGTTTTAGCCCAGTTTTCCATAGATTAACCAGGCAATTCTCTTCTTCTTAATTAATCGACGAGGCAATTCTTTTGCCTCCGTTTCGAAAAAAAATAAATAGTAACGTCTAACTGAGCCAGTTAGTTAGATGCGTACACTTGGTGTAGTAGGATCTTTATTTAGTTTGATGCATACACTTGTTCTTTTTTGGTAGCCCTTTTGTAATGATGGCTGATGTTTGGTTTGGAAGAGAGAGCTGCGTCTTCACTCTTCTGGCCTGCTTACTGCTTCTGTTGCACCCCCAGCCCTAGTTGCTGCTGCTGCTGTTTTCAATGTACAATCAGTAGTATATTTCGTTTGTTGGTTGAATAAATGTGTTGTTAGAACGACAAACACAATGTTTTGGAAGTCGTTGCACGGTTCGATCCTTTAGTGCCCCGTACCGTACGTAGCGCATACTAGTTATCGTACGGAACACATTTTTCTTGAATCTCGGAACACATTTTCCACTTGTTGATAACATGCAGCCCACTGACGAAGGCCAAATAGAGAAGCCCACATTTAACTGGAAGGGAGGCTCTCACATGAATCCGGCCCAGGTACATGCTCATGGTCCCCTAAACATAAATATGTAAATAAATAAATAAATAAATAAAGCTAAATGCTCATGCACCAGTTCTTTGGGAAAATAGGTAGCCCAGTATTTCTTTTTGAAGAATACCCAAGCTAGGCCTATTTGTTTTCTCCGAATTACTAGGCTGCAAATCTTTCAAGACAAGGAGGGATGCATTCCGGCCTGGCTTAAGGGTATGGTCAATGTCTGTTAAAAGTAATATCAAAAGGGGTTGAAAATTCCAAAAAATTATAGCAAATGGGATATAAGTTTCTTTTTTTGTTTTTGTTCTTCACTGATATCTTATACGTATTTCATTGGATTTAACATGACATAGTACTAATTTATTTTTAAATTTGTTTTAGTATGGCTATTAATTTTTGGATTAAAAATATTTCGTTCCCCAACAAAAATTCGCGAATTTTCAAAATTTCCCACATATTTAGTTAATTTTTGGACCCTGGTACTGACCAGAAAATGGCCAGCAATTCTGAAAATGGAAAATGGGCTGCAATAAATTCCATATGAATTAGAAAATGAGTACAAATTATAAAAATAATAGCAAATGGGCTGTACAGGACACAGATTTCGAGGCTGACTTGTTTACGCAAGGCTTTGTCAGTGAACACACGATTCTAGCAACAGTTAGTGTTGGATGTCCATCCAACGGCCGACGTGCTTCTTCAATCTCTGATCTTCCTGCTCCAGCCGCCTAAACTAGCGCCGGTGGGGCTGCCTGCTCCCTCCTCTTGTGGCCCGCTGTGATACCGCGCAGGCTTCCCCGGCCCACCCTACTCCCTCCGCTGGCCTGGCCGCACGCAATCAACTGCCTCCTTATTACGCGAAAAAATGATTTCTCCCACTGACATCTGGGGCGCACCGGTTGGGAGGCTGACCTGTGGGCCTACTAAGTTGACGCGTACGCATGGCTTGTCAACTTAGTCAATAAACGATTCTAGCAGCAGTAACCGTTGGATTTGAGTCGAACAGTCCTGCTACTTCTTCAATCGCTGCTCTTCTTGCACCAGCCGCCCAAACCAGCGCCGGGGAGACTGCCTGCTCCTGCCTCTAGTGGCCGGCTCTACTGCCGATGAGGCCTCATCGCCCCCTACTACTCTCACGGCTAGCCAGGCCCTGCGGCAACGGCAGCCTCACACCGCAGCCGAACCAGTGAACCCTCGTACTCCTCTCCGCGTGGGCATCCACTGCCGCGTCTTCCCTGGCTCCGCGTCGTCCCCTTCCTAGGCCTCACCGTCGTCCACTACCTTGGTGCTCTCGGCACAGCATGGTCAACTTGGTCAACGAGATTCCATCAGAAGAGTACTGTACGTGGAGAGGCTGACAGCTGGGTCCACGGCCACAGCCCAGTTTTTTTTGTGATTTGCCAAGTAAGTCGCTTTGTCAGGCCTGTTGGGCTGCAAATCTTTCAAGATGAGGAGAGCTTTCATTCGGCTGGCCAAGAAAATGGCCCATCAGTAATGAGAAATGGGCTGTACATTTTAAAACACATCAAAACGGCAATTAGTTTCAAATATCTTTTTTTCATTCCGAGATTTGTAATTACATTAATTTTTATGCGTGGAGAATTTGTTGGATTTTATATTGATATACATTTATTTTTAAAATCAGTTTGAATGTGAGTCGAAATTTCGGGATTAAAAACAGTTCGGACCGCACATAAATATGCAAAATTTCGTATAATTTTTAACCGTGGCCACAATATGGGCTGTAATGCTAACAAAAAGAATATGGGCTCCAAAAGAACCTTAATAATTGGCAAATGGTATGTAAATTATTAGAAATAATGGCAGATGGGTTGTATGCTGTTTTCCATAGATTTGAGGCTTTCCTAAAAAAAGGTTGACGCACATGCAGTGACTGTTGGATGGCCATCCAACGGCCGTCGTGCTTCTTCAATCTCTGCTCTTCCTGCTCTAGCCGCTCAAACAGGCGCCAGCGGGACTGCCTGCTCCCTCCTCCCCGCGGCCAGCTCTGCTGCCGCACAGGCCTCACCGCCCCACCGTACTCCCATCGCTGGCCTAGCCATCCCTCTACTCACCCACACCTACTGTTATTCTCCGGCGACGCCAGATGAACCAGTAAACCCTCGTATAGTCGTACTCCCCTCCGCGTGGGAAACAACTGCCGAGTCTTTCATACCTCCATGTCGTTCCCTTCCTAGGCCTCGCCGTCGTCCACCGCCCTGGTGCTCTCGGCGCGGCCTGGCCAACATGGTTAATGACCGACATGCATCTAAACTGGACATTACGTGGAGAGGCCGACAGCTAGGTCCACGGCCGCACGCAAGGAAATGCCTCCTTAGTACGCGCAAAATAATGATTCCTCCACCTAACATCAGGGACCCACAGAAAGGGCCTCTGTATTTCGCGAAAAAACATTACCGCCGCCGACAGCTCGGACCCACCAGCTATATCTTCGCATGCAAGGAAGTGCCTTCTTACTACGCACAAAAAATGAATACTCCCTCTGTTAGCTGGGACCCAATATAGTGGCAGACTGACTTGTGGGCCTACTAAGTTGACGGGGACGGAGGGCTTTGTCAACTTAGTGAATATGCACGATTCTAGCTCCAGTGACCGTACGATGTCCATCCAACATCTGGTCTTCTTGCTCCAGCCACCCAAACCAGCGCCGGTCGTGCCTCGTGCTCCTGCCTCCCGTGGCCGGCTGCGATGCGGTGGAGGCCTCACCGCCCCCTACTACTCCAACTGCTGGCCAGGCCATCCCTCTACTCACCCACACCCCCTGTTATTCTCCGACGACGACAGCCTCACACCGCAGCGAACCAGTGAACCCTCGTACTCCTCTACGCGTGGGCATCCACTGCCGCGTCTTCCCCGGCTCCGCGTCGTCCCCTTCCTAGGCCTCGCCGTCGTCCACCGCCCTGGTGCTCTCAGCGCGGCGTGGTCAACGTGGTCAAGGAACGGCTTCCATCGGACGTGGACTGTACGTGGAGAGGCTGACAGCTGGGTCCATGGCCGCAGCAAGGAAGTGCCTCCTTATTACGTGCAAAATAATATTCCTCCACCTGACAGCAGGGACCCACCGGACGGGCCACCATATTTCGCCCACTGACTGCTGGGACCCACCAGCTACATCTTCGCACGCAAGGAAGTGCCTGACAGTCGGGACCCACCTGGTCGAAGCGTATGTAGCATTGTCATTCTGGTCGCGAACGTGTACGTACATATATACTGGTGGATGTAGAGGCGCGCACGTGTCGTAGTAGAGGCGGCCAGGGTGCAAGAAAGAAAATACGGCCATGTATGTATACATACGGGTGGGGTCTCGAACACCTACTCGCGCATATGTACGGCCAGGACTCATGTACATGGCTGGGTCGGAACGGAGAAATAGCGTCGTCACCGTGTTCATGGGGAGGCAACGGAATGCGTCGTGTTCATCGGGAGGCAACGGAATGCGTCGTGTTCATTGGGATGGCTTGGACGGAACAGGCGAGGGAAACGAGGCCTGGCGTACCGCAGAACGGAGGAAACGGCCTTGTGTTCGACCGACCACGTTCGAAACGCGATCCTGTTCATCGGGAGGGGTCTGGCGTACCACAAAACGGAGGAAACGGACCTCCTACGGTCGAAACGGGGGTCCTGTTGATCGGGAGGGGTGTGGCATACCGCAAAACGGACGAAACGGACTTGTGTTGGAGCGCTACGGTCGAAACGGGGGTCCTGTTCATCGGGAGGGGTGTGGCGTACCGCAAAACCGGACTCCACGGGATACTGTTCATCTCCACCGTGGACCCCCTCCAGCCCCCACGAGCTACTATTCATCCACCGTCGACCTCCTCCAGCCTCCACCTGCGACTGTTCATCCACGGGCTCCTGTTCATCCAGCCTCCACCGCGCGCTACTCCACCGGCTACTGTTCAACCAGCCCTCTCCACGGGCTCCTGTTCAACCACCCCTCCACGGGCTACTGTTCATCCTGCCCTCCACCTTCTACTGTTCATCCAGCCCTCCACGGGGTGGTCCTATTCATCCAGCCCTCCACAGGGTCCTGTTTATCCAGCCCCAACCGGCTCGATCGATCGGGGTCATGTTCAGCCAGAGGCAACACCATGCGGTCCTGTTCATCCACCCCCACCGGGAACTGGTCATCCAAAGCCCCCCCCGCAACACTCACTGTTCATCCAGAGGCAGCATCAATCGGCTTCTGTTAGCAGTAGTAGCGAAGGAATGCTCGATCGGGTTTAGTTAACAGCCATCGATCGATCGCTCGGGTTCAGTAACACGTAGCCTGCAGTGCAATCGCTCGGGTTCAGTTAGAGCCCAACGCCTCGCTCGGGTTCAGTTAGAGCCAACGCCTCGGACACACGCGCGTACGTGTACAAGAGAAGCGCGCATCGCTCGGCCCCCGACCTCCCACCGTAACCGGGAACTCCCCGAAATTTTCCTCGCCCTCGCTTCTACCACGGTTTTTTTCCGTCATGGACAGCCCTAAGAATGTCATGCAGCTGCGTCTCTGGCCCGCCCAGGACGAAAAGCCCATTTTCTGTCATGATTTTTTGTCATAGAAGTAGGAGCCCACCACAGCTATGATGATACCGGGTTTTGTCACAATTATCGTCATAGAAGTGTCATATGTATGACAGAATTATTTTTCGTTCGGCCCGAAATGTCACGGATGTGTCTTTTTTTGTAGTGTTATCTCCTTTTTTTATTTCCTCACACGGGACAATGCTCTAATAATGATGATCATCACACTTCTATTTATTTACAACTCAAAAATTACAACTCGATACTAGAACAAAATATGACTCTATATGAATGCCTCCGACAGTGTACCGGGATGTGCAATGATTCAAGAGTGACATGTATAAAAAATTATGAGCGGTGGCTTTGCCACAAATATGATGTCAACTACATGATCATGCAAGGCAATATGACAATGATGAAGCGTATCATAATAAACAGGACGGTGGAAAGTTGCATGGCAATATATCTTGGAATGGCTATGGAAATGCCATAATAGGTAGGTATGGTGGCTGTTTTGAGGAAGCTATAAGGAGGCTTATGTGTGATAGAGCGTATCATATCACGGGGTTTGGATGCACTGGCGAAGTTTGCACCAACTCTCGAGGTGAGAAAGGGTAATGCATGGTATCGAAGTGGCTAGCAATGATGGAAAGGTGAGAGTGCGTATAATCTATGGAGTCAACATTAGTCATAAAGAACTCACATACTTATTGCAAAAATCTACAAGTCATCAAAACCAAGCACTACGCGCATGCTCCTAGGGGGATAGATTGGTAGGAAAAGACCATCACTCGCCCCCGACCACCACTCATAAGGAGGACAATCAAAGAAACACCTCATGCTTCAAATTTGTTACACAACGGTTAGCATACGTGCATGCTACAAGACTTGCAAAACTCAACACAAGTATTTCTCAAATTAAAAAATAATCAACTAGCATGACTCTAATATCACCATCTTCATACAATCATCAAGTATCAAACTTCTCATAGTATTCAATGCACTCTATATGAAAGTTTTTATTATACCCATCTTGGATGCCTATCATATTAGGACTAATTTTATAGCCAAAGCAAATTACCATGCTGTTCTAAAAGACTCTCAAAGTAATATAAGTGAAGCATGAGAGATCAATAGTTTCTATAAAATAAAACCACCACCGTGCTCTAAAAAGATGTAAGTGAAGCACTAGAGCAAAATTATCTAGCTCAAAAGATATAAGTGAAGCATATAGAGTATTCTAATAAATTCCGATTCATGTGTGTCTCTCCCAAAAGGTGTGTATAGCAAGGATGATTGTAGTAAACTAAAAAGCAAAGACTCAAATCATACAAGACGCTCCAAGAAAAACACATATCATGTGGTGAATAAAAATATAGCCTCAAGTAAAGTTACCAATAGACGAAGAAGAAAGAGGGGATGCCTTCCAGGGCATCCCCAAGCTTAGGATTTTGGTTGTCCTTGAATTTTACCTTGGGGTGCCTTTGGCATCCCCAAGATTAGGCTCTTGCCACTCCTTGTTCCAAAATCCATCAAATCTCTACCCAAAAACTTGAAAACTTCACAACACAAAACTCAACAGAAAATCTCATGAGCTCCATTAGTATAAGAAAACAACCCACCACTTTAAGGTACTGTAATGAACTCATTATTTATTTATATTGGTGTTAAACCTACTGTATTCCAACTTCTCTATGGTTCATAGCCCCCAATACTAGCCCTAGATTCATCAACTCTAACAATAACATGTGTGGTCATAAAAATCTAGGAAATGAGAGGAACATATAACAATGATGTGGTTATAGACATGCTATGCATTCTAAATTTGTAACAAATGAACATGCAGTCATATTCATAAGGTAAAGATGAGATGAGATAGAATAATTACACGACCATAGATTCCACCAGTATAGGCAGCCAATCTATGCGTCGACCGCGTAAATGATGCCATCATGCACTATAGCATCAGACAGAAATGTAACCTCAACAGGATTGATGATGAGCCATAACCATGTATGGCGACCGGATTCCAGATAGACTAATCCCATGTTGAACAAGGCAATGAGCTTGTAATCCATGTAGTCTTCTAATGGTGTGGGCACTTCGCAGATTACAACTTTCTGCAAACAGAGGTCGAGCCAAAAGCTTGACGCGTCTCGTGCATAGTAGGAGGAGTGTCCGGCGGGCCGCGTGGCTCGATGGCGGCGGTATCCAACGATGGAAGGGTGATCTCTCGCTGGGTGTAGATATCAACGAGACGCCACGAACTACCGGTGTGGTGGATGAGGACGATCTAGTTGGCCTTCATGCCCGCCCAGTAGTGGCCGCACATGAAGGACAGGTGGACGGGTAGTGGTAGCATGTCGAGGGGCACCACGGCAACCTCCGTAGGATCCTCAAGTCGGTTTCTGGGCCACATGTGAGGATCGGGCATCAGCAAGCTGGGTGTCTTGAAAAGAACTGGCCGGTTGCAGACGAGTACATGGTACAAAGACACCGAGCATGCGGCCAGATAGACGGTGCTGAGTAGGTCCATACGACTACAGATCTGCTCCAAGAGAACATCGGGGAGGGAATTCCAATCGCGGCTCTACATGTCAGTCGGTTCTGGCATTGGGATTTTCGGTGCCTGCGAGCAAGCAGGGAAGTGGATTCGGGCGGGCGAGCGAAGAAGCTTCTCCTTGTGTGGCCGAGCACTGAGCGGGGGGATATGGTACGCGTGAGCTACCAAGGAAGATGGCGCGGGCGGGCGAACAGTGAGCGGGGGTAAATGGTGTGCGGCCGACGAGGGGTAGAAAGGAGGAAGAAGAAGAGAGGAGGAGGAAGAAGAGATGGCAGTACTAGGTAAGGCTGATTTAGTAACACAAACACACTGGTTCATCTTATTAATTATGTGTCCCATCTACTGCAGCATGTATTGTCACTTCACTGCGAAGACTAGTTGAATAGTTCTCTCTGACCGAGATGGGGAATAATGGATTGCGAGGACTTCCTTTCTACAGTATCCCTATGCCTCTACGCTCACTTCACTCATTTTGCTTCGTACCTAGTCACTTGTTGAAATTTGTAGAAAGACAAATACTCCGTATTTGGGAACAGAGGGAGGCTTTTACTCCGTACTATTTGGGAACAGAGGGAGTATCACCATATGGAGGGGTCAGAGGAAGCTTGAAATATGAACATGTCAATGGGAGGGAGTAAGCCCCATGCATGCATGCAACATGCAACACTCACACGCATACATGGATGCACGCAACACTCACACACCAATGTGGCACACAGCACATGGCGCAACACACACACTCACGCTCAAGTGCTCAACCTACTCTCTATGTCTGTGAAAGACTGTACATTTAGAGATTTACACATTGACCAAGGCATAATTAACGCCCAAAAGTAGAAGACTTATGTGTGCATGCGAGCATTGAGATAAGAAGATTAAATGAAGGCTGTTGCATGCTGTAATTAAGGATAGACATGTAGCCTATACCTACAACACAAGTTGGTGCATTAGTCAATCAATATCGATTTAGATTAAAGGCTAAATGCATTGGAAGTGTAGATGTACATCATGTACTACGCTCTTTGTTTTATAGCCGATGTACACTCTTTGTTGGAAGACCGAGGGAGGACACGTTCATGCACTCACATGCACAGCTAGAGCGGTTCGCGCGCAAGGGTTGGACTCGTGTCGCGCCTGCGTAAAGTTTTGTTTAACTGATTTCTTTGCACTGCCAACTGACAGATGGGACCCAGAATCCAGGTGACAATTTAGCCAGTCAACAAAGTGCCACGTCAACTATGTGGCCGGTCAGTAGGGTGCAATACGGTGCTCTACGATGAGCTAGTGATCGTATAATCGCCGCAAAACTATATATAGTGACCGTAAAGAGCGTATTGTTACATACGTTGACCGCCAGTGTATTTTTATCGTTTCAAATTAAGCCATATTAATCGCAAAGGACGCAATATGGACTACTACTACCAGTACTAGTACTGCTTTGATGTGTCCGATCAACTCACCGAACGAGGAGAAGCTTGCTTACTACGCCTCTCCCACGCCCACGAGTGCGGTGACTCGCAGGACGAGGAGAGGGTTTTGTCTATAGCGCCCTCTCCCTCGCCCTCGCGGTGGACGTGCAGTAGTTCAATCGGTGTCAGATTGCCAGAAGCATATTGTACTGTAGTATCATCATTCTTGGACCTTCCGAAGAGGCGAAGAGCCAAGTGCAAGGTTCACACAAGTACGAACTGTTGAACCTCCCGAAGATGCAAAGAGCCAAGCGCAAGGTTTTATAGGAGTTGTCATCCTAGTAGGAGTGTACTACAACTATAGTGAACGATGCTACTGTATGATGCCGCCACATCACGTATATCCAAAGCCGTGCCACCTTTTTTCTCAAAGAGCGTGTTGGAGCCCGTGCAACAACCACACAAGTTGCACGTACACATAACACATTTACTAGTAATAAATTCTAAAGGACAAATGCCAGTATGCCACACAAGTTCATCTCCAATTCATGTGATAAATTTGTGCACGACTAGTCTACATATATTCACAGCGCTACCGTTCACAATTACCGTACTCCACTTACATGTTATAGATGGGCTACATGTCCTCCTCCAGGTTCCAGTCCTAGGTGTTCTTCATGGATGGCACGATCCATAGCGGTGGGCAACGGGAATCATTGTCGCACCTTTCTAGTCCGGTTCCACACGATGGAGACTCATCCAAGCTGAAGCGGCATAAATCAGGGATAGCGTGTCCTAGCATGTCGTTCATCCAGCAGTGCGCACTGAAGACACAACCATGATTCATGAACGGCAGGCCTTCCGTGTCGTGCATGGAAGGTGGCATCCGCTTCACAATGGGGTAGCTGTCCCCGATGAAAAGCGAGTACTCTCCAAGAGTGTTCCTCGGCACCCACGTAGCATCACGGGGGTCGAACTTGGCGCCGTTCATCTGGTACACGCGGCATCCCAGATCTGGACACATGGTGACGTACATAGTCAAGGTCCATGCATAATAATGTTGTGCTCAAATATGGCGGTCAGTAATACTGTGTAGCAAATAGTACTACTCCGGTATAGAGGAAGTAAAATAACCGGTTTATTATATATAGCCACTCTTGGCTACATGGATGAGATAGTAAGACATGGAAAAACAAAAATGGTGGCAGCTAGTGGGTTCAAGTCTTCAAGGGCCTAGCTAGCTATACGCGTCCTCCAAGGTAAAAAGTACTCCTACTAGTACTACAAAGTATACTACTAGTACAACAATGAAAGAGAAGGCGAGAGGTTTAAAAAATGGAATACCTGGGTAGATGGTGATAGTCCGATCGTGGTAGATTGTGTGACCATCTTGCACATCAGTGGTACCATGGGTAACGACTGCTAAGATAGTTGATCCCAATATGCCAAAGTCAGCTACAAGGTTCCAGGTTAGACCGAATAGCGGATGCAAATGCACATCCAGGATCGGCGATCTTATTTTGATCGGGGGATGACCGGTCCCTGCAAAATAATGGAGTACCGTTCGGGATGCAAATGATGGTTTGTGCATTCCGTTTGTAATCTCCCGTACTGTAGGATGGCAACCAAATGAAACAAGTCCCCTGGCTTGTCACCGCAAAGATGCGGCCTAGATGGCGCACGACGTCTTTGAATGTGTAGGGGTACAAATCTATCGCTGCCAACATGCGCCAGCCTCTGCCGTTACTACCTCTTGCATTGATGGCAATCCTTATGTCGAACACTGCGATGAGATAGTAATCGTCGTAGCTGCGTCACTTTGTCGGTGGGTCCACAATTGCTATCTTCTTCAATCTCATGTAGGCATCATCATACGTATTCAAGCCCAGCCAGTCCGGAATGCCGATCCCAATGGTGGAGAAGGTGTCTACCAGAACGGCCGCACTGCTGTGGATGTTGTGCAAAATGATGGTGGTATCCGGCCGGAGGTATGCAAGCCAATCTTCGTTTGCACCGACCCAGACCTATATATAAGACGGTGGGCAGTGGAGAAATTACGGGATGGAAATGGAATAACTAAGTACTACATGATCAAACTCCACTACTGTCGCATTTTGGGTTCCGGCAGACCCTTAAGGTTCGAACACTGGGGTGCGCGCGGAGATTACGCCTTCTACCTCTCCGTCTTGCAAAGATCTAAAATACTGAAAGAACTGCACAAGAGACACAAGGTTTATACTGGTTCGGGCCACCGTTGTGGTGTAATACCCTACTCCAGTGTGTGGTGGGTGGATTGCCTCTTGGGGCTGATGATGATGAACAATACAAGGAAGAACAGCCTCGCGAGGGTCTGTTCTTGGCTGGGGCGATGAACTGCTAGGAGGAGTTCAGTCACCCTTCTCTCTCTCTCTCTCACTCACTCACTGCCTTACTCTCACTTGTCGACCGTCCCCTTGCTATGTCAGTGGCTGGTCCTAGTTATAGAGGCCCTGTTCCTCTTCCCAAATATCGAGCAGGAAGGGAGCCAACAATGGCGGGCTAATTTGAAGGGGGACAGCAAGTATCAACTATCCTGACAAAAGCAGTCTTCGCTTGCGCAAAGCTCTGGTGATGACGCCGTCCTGGGCTCCACGGTGACCTCCATCTCGTAGTCCTCCTGGTCTTGGTCTCGTTGCACCGAAATGGCAACCTTTGCCCGATGCCTCGGTACTCCGCGGCTGCGCTTGCCCCCTTTGCACCAAAGAGGAAAGGAGGACGCTGTGCGGGCTGGCACCCGCCTGGCACCCTGAGTCGTCATGGCTTGCGTCACAGGCACCTCACGAGGTACCCCGCCTTGATTTCTCCGCCTCCTCGCGAGCCATCCTGACGAGGCCATGCCTGAGGAAGCTCTGTATCGTTCGCCTCGCGAGGCTTGGCCCCTCGCGAGGGTCTTGAGTCTTGTGTTGATGAAGATGGGCCGTGCTGGGCCTCCTTTGAGCCACGCCGCAGGCCGCAGGCAGGCAAGTCTGGGGACCCCCATTCCCAGAACGCCGACAGTAGCCCCTAGGCCCAAGGCGCGCCCGGACTTGGCCGTGCCGAGAGGCGAAAGGGCAAGGGCGAAGCGCCGCGGGCCCTAACAGCCTGCGGCCTTGGGCGCCGCGTGGCGGTTGATTGGACGTGGGCGTCTCCGCTTCCCCATGACGCCTTGGTGATCGCGCGAGTTGGACAAGTCCCTGCATGCAAATCGTGTCATGATTACCTGCGATCGTGGAGGCTGGCGGTTGGCCTTTGCCGGCTATAAGTACGGAACTGCGCGTGCCCTTCCAGTTCGTCCGTCCTTGCTTCTCCTTCTTCCCGATCCTTTCTCCGTCTTGCTGCAATGGCTCCGATCCGCCGGTTCTCTGCAGCGGAGAAGGGAAAGGCCCCTCGAGAGGGACCAGACCCGCTCCCGCCGAAGAAACGGCTCGCCCTTTGCAGCCGGGACGAGGAAGACCGTCAAGTGGTGTCGAGGCCTCGGTGCGAGCGGGCTCCACCGGGGTTCCCGCTTGCCTTGTATGCCCACGTCGAGGGCGTCGATGGGGTGGATGCCGATCCCCGCGGTCAGCGCCGCCATCGGGTCAAGAAGTGTGGGTTGTTCCTCCTGGGATCTACATCGAGGGCTCCTCCCAAGAGTTCATGCTCCACGTCGCCATTCCTCTCCAGTCTTGGATACGTCTGCCTCCCTTCTTGGCCTCCGTCATCCCGCCGGGGGAGCCCCTGGAGCTCTGGCTGCAGCACGCCGGCTGCAGCACCCTCGCGACCGAGGCAGAGGTCATGGTCGTTGCCCCGGGAGAGGTGGCCAGGACCTCGCCATGGTGAGGGCTAGGCCCGTCGACCGCTCCCTTGGCGGCTCCGCAGGCGACGGAGGCGCCGGAGGATCCAGCGACTCCGGCGAGATCTTCGCGACTCCGGAGACAAGCGACGACAGCTACGAGCACCCGAGCCGGCGCCGCTCCTGGAGTAGGGCAGGCTTGTCTGGCCGTCGCCGACTCTGATCTGGATGGGGTTGGCGTCGGCGCTTGACGGCCCACTGTTGATGATGGCATCTTTTGTAGGAGCACGTGTAGTTAGCATCCCTTAGGATCCGTTCCCTGCGAGGAATCAAGATGCGCCCCATGGGGGCTTGTAAGATGCCTGTAATCCTGTTTGTTAATACATGACTCTTGCTGTAAAGCTGTGCGAGTTGCTGATTCCGTCTTAGCTCTGTCCTCCCTTTCGAACCTCGCGAGGGCTTGGTGCTCTGCGCCGACAGGTCCCAGTCCCAAGGCGGCGTCAGCCGTCGCTGGTATGCCAGGTCGCGATGCTGTGGTCAAGGCCAGGAGGTGAGCGACCTGGGGTCCGGTAAGAGCCCCTGAGTCGCGATGCTCAGGAGGTCCCCTTTGGCGCCCAAGAAGCCGTCGTTCGGCGAGAAAGGAGAGCGGTGTCACTGACACGGAATTGCATTAGGTGCGGGGGTAGTGCTACGACAGCCGGTGCTTTCGGGCGGTGACTTATCTCGAGAGTCGGGGATTATTCCTGGTGTGCCGTCGGGTCTGCGCGTCGGCAGGAGCGGAATCGCTTGGCAAGGTCCTCACGAGCCCCTTCTCCCCCGCCTTTGCTCCCCTTTCTGCTCTACGTCCTCTGGTCCTGGACCTCGAGCTAGTCTGAGCCGTCGCTGGTATGCCAGGTCGCGATGCCGTGGTCAAGGCCAGAGGGTGAGGGCTGGAGAGCCAGTAGGAGCCCTGAGTCGCGATGCTCAGGCGCCCCCCCTTTAATGTGCAAGCGGTTCACGCGGACGAGAGTGAAAGGAACGCCGTGAGGGCCTTGCCTGGCGCAACTCCCTTAGGGGATCCTGTAAACTTATCATAGAAGGAAGAAGAGGTTGCCATGACAATTATCAGTCTGCCGTTAGTTGCTTCCGAGGGGAGGCAAGGCATTGGAGGCTTGACGAGGTGGCGCTATGCGGGGCTGCCGCAGCCAGAGCTCAGCCCCTCAGGTTTGTCGGCGTTGCAGGGACGGACCCATGCGCAAGCGTCGTGCCGTTGTGGGAGCAATTTCGTCAGTTGGCGTCAATTGAGCAGGCAACTAGATCAAACACGTTAGCCGCGAAGGAGGGGATTCATTCAAATAGATGCTGAAAAGGTAGACATCGCTGGGTCGGGCCCGAGCGACTTGGGGATGATGCAGCCCGAGGGGCGCCCCCATCAAAGCAAGCTAACGACATGAAATAAAAGGGATACATACCGCAGGGACGGACCCACGCGGCCTGGGAACGATGCAGCCCTGGGAGGGCGCTCCCAACTGGAAATGAAACTCGTAAGATGTCACCTGAGGGTGCCGAGGGCGAAGGGATGTTGGTGCAGCAGACTCGGTGGGCTGCGGAAGCCTATCCTCACGAGCCCCCAGGCCAAGGGGCCTCGGGAGGCTCCGGAGGCACTGGTAGCTCTTCGTGAGTCATCTCCATCTCCGCCAAGGCTGCGGAACGCCCGTCTTCTTGAGCCTCCATGATGCCCCTCATGAGGCCCTGGCGCGTAGCAACCACGCTCGGCAAGCCGTAAGGCATGCGAACGTAGCTGTGGGGCGGACCCTGGCAGCGCCCCACTCACGAGGGCCAGAGGCGTCCCATCATAGCGACTTGGTTGAGCCCTGGTACGTCGATGCAGACGCGCAGCCCACCATCCTCGCCTGGATGGGGAGCCACAGCCGGTAGACGGCGGCAACCTCTCATGATTCTTGATTCCTATAGTTCTTGAATGGCCTTGTCGACGAACTCCTATGGGTCTGACCTTCCTTGCCTTGCTCCTTCTTGAGGGAAATGTGCTTCGAAACACGCCTCCACGTGGTGCCCAAGTGCCTCCCTCGTGACCCTGGCCAGGTCGGTGGCCCTCCAGGGGAGAGCCCCCGAGCCCTGCCTGAGGAGGGCGCCGGGCGCGCTTTCCTATGCGATGGAAGGAGGTTCCCCCAGGGCGGATGCGGGCCCTGAGGGGCCTGCCTCCCGAGGGGCCGGTCCGGACGATGTCTTCTTCTTCTTGGGGGTGGTCTCGGGAAGCCTCCTGCTTTCGCGATCTGGGTCTTCCAGTGACGTGGCCTGAAAAGCTCGCTCCAGGGAACACACTGCATCCTTCTCTTCACAGGACACCGTGATGACTCCGCCACTTCCTGGCATCTTGAGGACGTTGTAGCCATGGTGAGTTACGGCCATGAACTTGGCCAGCGCTGGGTACCCGAGGATGGCGTTGTACGGCAGGCGGATGTGGGCGACGTCGAAGTCGATGAGTTCGGTGCGGTAGTTGTCGCGTGCCCCGAAGGTGACAGGGAGGCGGACCTGCCCAATCGGGACCGTGGAGCCGTCGGTGATTCTGGAGAAGGGCTTGGTTGGCTGAAGCTGGTCGTAGGGCACTTGGAGATTGTTGAATGTTTCCACGGACAGGACGTTGAGCCCTGCCCCACCATCAATGAGGGTCTTGGTGACTAGTACATTGCTGATGACTAGGGAGCAAAGCATCGGGAGGACTCCAGCTGTGGCCGCACACTTGAGTTGGTCCGCTGAGCTGAATGTGATGGCGCATGCCGACCACCTGAGAGGGCGCGTTGCTTCAAGCCTGGGGAGGATTGCATTCACCTCGTGGGCAAACTGCTTGAAGATGCGTTGGGAGGCTGGGGTTTGAGCTCCGCCCAGGATGCAGGTGATTGCGCGTGGCTCCTGGAAGCCCCCAGCCCCTTCGTCTTGATGGCGGTCCTCGTTCCTCCTTGGCTGAGGCGGCAATGGAGGGAGGCCTGCGTGGCCCTGTGGGCGATCCTCACGAGGCTGATCCCTCCAGTCCCCCTCGCGAGGCAGGTCTCGCCAGCAATCCTCGCGAGGTTGATCGCGCCACCCTGGGCGCGGGCCGCGGTCTTCCCAGCGTCCTTTGTTTCTTCCTCCTCCTTGTCCGTAGCCCCGATCGGCGCGGTCGGGACGACGACCGATCCTTCCTTCTCGCACGGCCCGGAGTTCTTGGCATTCGTTGGTGTTGTGGGTGTGGAGGTCATGGTACACACAGTACCGGCTGCCCCTGGAGGACTCAGGCAGATCTTTGCCCCCCTTGGTGTCTGGTTCTGCTGCGAGCACGGCAGCCCCCTTGCGCTTCACGTCCTTGGCCTTGGGCTTCTTCTCTTCTGGGTCTGCGGCAGGCAGCTCGAGGAGGGAGAGGCGTCCCTCCTCAGCCCTGGCGCACTTGGTCGCCAAGTTGAACAGCTCCAGGGAGGTGCACAGGTCTTCATGCATCACCAGCTCCTCCTTCATCTTGACGTCGCGCACACCATCGGAGAAGGCCGAGATGATGGCCTCCTCGGACACCTTGGGGATCATGTGGCATGTGCTGTTGAAGCGCTAGATGTACTTTTGTAGGGTCTCTCTGGGTTGTTGCTTGATGCGGCACATGTCGCTCACGGCGGGTGGCCGGTCGCGAGTACCTTGGAAGTTGGCGATGAAGCAGGTGCGCATCTGGTCCCAGGAAGAGATTGTGCCTGTAGCCAGATTCAGGAGCCAGGTACGAGCTCCTTCCTTGAGCGCCATGGGAAACCAGTTCGCCATGACCTTCTCGTCCCCGCTGGCAGCTTCGATGCCCAGCTCATAGAGCTGGAGGAACTCTGCAGGGTCAGTCATGCCATCGTAACGAGGAGGCAGGTCTGGCTTGAACTTGCCAAGCCACGCGACGCTACGCAGCTCGGTGGTGTAGGCACGGCAGCCTGCGGTGGCCACAAAAGGCCTCGGCTGGTGGAGAGCTTGGTCCTGAGGGTCCCCACGCGCTGCAGCTAGGAGCAACGCGGGGTCTTGACGTGTCGGAGCTGGAGTAGGGTCGCGGCGTGCCGGAGCAGGGAGCGCCCGGGCAGCCCCTTGCGGGCGTGGGACTTCTTGGCAGCTCCGTTCTTGCTGCGCTGGCACCTGACGGAGCGGGTTCTGCCCAGGGGCCACGCGCCTTGGAGCCATGGCGTCTTCTTGGAGAGGAGGCGGCTGGTGCGCCCCCGGAGCTTCGTTGCCCGCGCGGGGCGGGGTGTGGCGCAGCGGAACGGACGGCGCGGGAGAGCCCCCTGCGGCACGGACGAGCTCGGCGACGCGGTCGAGCCACTCCTTGTAGACGTCGTCGACGGGATGGTAGCACAGAAGCTCGTTTTCCGCGATGAGCGCAGCTCGAGCCTCCAAGGGTGTGCGGAGTGCGTGGGACGAAGAACCAGCTGGTGCGAGCGATGGAGCAGCGGTGTGGCCGTCTTGCCGCACGGATGGATGCTGGGACAACGCTTGCTGCTCGCCTCCCGCCGGGCCGGTGGCGGCGATGATGGCGGGCGACGGGGAACGACGAGGACGTCCGCCGACGAGCGCCGTCTGGGCGACGCGGGAAGCGATGGCGGCCCGGTGCTCGGCGCGGGCCCGACGAGCGTCGGACATGGACACGACGGTCGGAGGAGAACGGGGCAGCGGAAGACGAATTCCGGCGCACCCCTACCTGGCGCGCCAAATGTCGGATTTCGGGTTCCGGCAGACCCTTAAGGTTCGAACACTGGATTACGCCTTCTACCTCTCCGTCTCGCAAAGATCTAAACTACTGAAAGAACTACACAAGAGACACAAGGTTTATACTGGTTCGGGCCACCGTTGTGGTGTAATACCCTACTCCAGTGTGTGGTGGGTGGATTGCCTCTTGGGGCTGATGATGATGAACAATACAAGGAAGAACAGCCTCGCGAGGGTCTGTTCTTGGCTGGGGCGATGAACTGCTAGGAGGAGTTCAGTCACCCTTCTCTCTATCTCTCACTCACTCACTGCCTTACTCTCACTTTTCGACCGTCCCCTTGCTATGTGGGTGGCTGGTCCTATTTATAGAGGCCCTGGTCCTCTTCCCAAATATCAAGCGGGAAGGGAGCCAACAATGGCGGGCTAATTTGAAGGGGGACAGCAAGTATCAACTATCCTGACAAAAGCAGTCTTCGCCTGCGCAAAGCTCTAGTGATGACGCCGTCTTGGGCTCCACGGTGACCTCCATCTCGTAGTCCTCCTGGTCTTTGTCTCGTTGCACCAAAATGGCAACCTTTGCCCGATGCCTCGGTACTCCATGGCTGCGCTTGCCCCCTTTGCACCAAAGAGGAAAGGAGGACGCTGCGCGGGCTGGCACCCGCCTGGCGCCCTGAGTCGTCATGGCTTGCGTCATGGGCACCTTGCGAGGTACCCCGCCTTGATTTCTCCGCCTCCTCGCGAGCCAGCCTGACGAGGCCGTGCCTGAGGAAGCTCCGTATTGTTCGCCTCGCGAGGCTTGGCCCCTCGCGAGAGTCTTGAGTCTTGTGTTGATGAAGATGGGCCGTGCTGGGCCTCCTTTGAGCCACGCCGCAGGCCGTAGGCAGGCAAGTCAGGGGACCCCCGTTCCCAAAATGCCGACAACTACTGACCTGCTCATCGGACAAAATCCGACTACCTCTCAACGTCGGCAACTCTAGCGGAGTCAACGTGCAACCATGGCCAGGGAGCGGTGGACTGTTCGAAGGATTGTCCCATAGAAGAACCTTCTCCTCGAGGACACATGTTAGGCGAACAAGCATGGCCTGTTTAAGCAGCATCCTGAAAAAGTTGGTGCAGGAAGCACCAAGTCTTGCGGCGGTGAGGACGTCGGAGCGGCGTGCGATTTCTCCGACAGGATCATCGTCCAAGGTCTCCCAGCCCCGACGAGGAGGAGAACCTCCTGGCGAATCCATGGGATCAACGGCGAACTGCCTTCTCTTCGGGGGGGGGGGGGAGGGGAACTGGCGAGGAGGAGATAAGAGCGTAGTAACCGCAGGGCCTCGTCCCTTCCAACTGTAGATCGTTCCTCAGCGAAGGGGTGAGGCTATTATTTACTACTATTACTCCCTCCGTCCAGGTGCATAGGGCACCTAACATATGGCACCGTGAACTAGGCATATGTTGATTGGATGCTCATTACGTTTTTCTCTCCCTCTAGTTAATCCCGCATTAAGTGTAATGATGGTAGGACTAACCATGCATAGGCTAACGGATTGTTTCACACAATTCTTTAGGTCCATCTTGCATGCATGCAAAGAAAAAGTAAATGGTAGAGGCAGCTGATTGGTTTGCATATGGAAGGGAGATAAATGTGAAGCTGAAAATGCTAAGTGCATTGGGGTAGGCAAACGAGTCATTAGTGATAACTAATGAAGGGCGACTAATATACTTGAAAATCCTAAATTCTATTAGGTGCCTTATGCACCTGGACAAAGGGAGTACTAGCATTATGGAACGTTATGGGATTGCATTATACTGTAAATAATAGCACTAGTAAGAAATTTTTGGCACTAGGTAGTAGTTTTTGGCATGGATTAAGAAATTTTGGGTATGTTTTTGCCATTTTTTGTACACGCCAACTAGTGTCAAAAAACGTCTTATATTATGTGAAGGAGGAGTACGTACTCGTACTATAGCAGTACTAGTACTACTTTTCTCAACTAGTAGTGCGATGTACTGTACTTCTAGTCTAGTCTAGTATAGTGTACCAGTTTTGAACTCTTGAATCTCACGGCCAAGGAGCTACAGTTGGAAGTGGAGGGTACTACTGTTCTCTAGAACCATCACTGTACTATCAATGCAGGGGAAGTACACCTACGTAGTGGCCTAGTGGGTACTCTCGGTGCTCTATTCAGCCGCTCCACTCATGTAGCTGGCCTACTCAGGCGCTCCTCTCACACACACACTAGCAGCCTATTTATCAGCGACGGTTATTGCGGGGGCAGAACATTTGCGTTATTTGATACATCAAGACTAGGCTTTTCGCTTCCATTTGTGGAGGTGTAATGGATCTCGTCGAACTTTGTTAGTAGTTCCTTCTTTATGAATGAGATGAAGCAAAGCTTTTGCCTCCGTTTAAAAAAACACGTCAAGAGGAATTTCTTTTATAGTAGAGCCGATAGTGGAGTGATGTCCATGCATGCAACGCCACAAGCTACAGAGTAGTAGTAGAGCACTTTACATAAAGAGCCATATTGCACAGTTCCCAATGCCCCACCAGGCTTTTCCGGCTCCTCGGGCTTAATTGGGAGGCGCTAGTTTAAATATGCTACTAGCTGATGAGGAAGCTGCAAGCGAGGTGCGGCTAGGGCGAGCACGCGAGCCACGGGATGCTGGGAAGGAAAACCGGTTCATGTGGCTAGGCTGTCCAGTGCCCCCAGATTGTGGGGCCACATGTCCGTTTGACTTCAAAACTCAAACTACCCGTGTAAAATATTGGCTCGCAGCGAAGTGTAGTAGTACTATTTTAAAAAAAAGGCCACCATGCGTTCGGAGTACAACCCACAAAACAAGGTATACACTCCCGCGACCACTAGTAGTACTCGTTGGAGTACAACGCAACCTAGAATCGCCTTTTGTCGCTAGTAGTACGTACATTGTTCCTTACAAGAAACCCCTAAGAGCATGGTTAATAGTATAGCCAGCTGCTGGCTATAAGCCAGTGCCATGTCATCTACAGCCCATCTTATAGCCAACATGTACAATAATAGATCAAAAGAGTGTACTACTTTTTCATTATGTGGCCCACTTCTCATTCTCACAAAGTTCCTAGGAGCACGTGCCAGAGCTGGCTCTTCACGAAGAGCCCGCTTACCTTCTCTCTCCTCTTCTCTTTCCTCCAACTAAGCAGAAATATACTAGTTTATTTCTTATAGCCTGCTGACTCAGCTCTATTGTACTTGCTCTAATAATGCAAGAAATCACTAAAATGCCAAGAAACTACTACCACTTTCATACGTGTCAGACATAAGATAAGACTACCTTATCAACCATTGTACATGCTCTTACCAACAAAAATCCTCGAGTGACCTCCTACCTCCGGCCCGTCCACCTAGTCATCCTCGGCCATGGGACCCAGCTACCGCCGCCGGTAGAAGGCGACGTCAAAACCGCCGGCGGTGCGGAGCCCATGTTGCGGCAGCCCGGTTGCCAGCTCCGTTCGGCGCTCGCGGCCGCTAGCTAGCCAAGATAGCCCCGTCCAGCTGCTTGTCTGCAAGGTTTGCTAGCTATATTGGCACGGCAGCGCGGCGGCTTGCTCACACGCGCGCCGCGCTAAGGCCAGCCATTTGGCTCGAGCGAAGGCTAGCGCGGTGGCTTGCTCGCTCGTGAGTCACGCTCGGACTAGCCTACCAACCCATGCGGAGGCCAGCGCGGCTTCCGGCGTGTCTAGCGGAGCGGCGGCCAACTCGCTCATCACCGGCGCCACCGACGAACACGCATCAATACCGTTTGAAGTAATGTTTAGGAAAAATATTGATTTAAGGGGGAATAACATGATAGAAGGTCAGATGTGGGTCCCTCGTCTCAATGGTCAAACAAAATGTGTTGGTTTAAGCTGCCTCGTCAGCACGGACGTGTGGGCCAACCCTGTCATAAATGGGTTTAAACGCACCTAATCGGTAGGAGTAGTAGGTAGTTTTTGGCGTGGATTAAGAAATTTTGGGTCTGTTTTTGCTATTTTTTGTACAATATATTCTTCCTAGGGCTGGTTGAAAGTGGTAGTTTTTTGTTAAATACTCTACATATTGTAAGTAGGAGAAAGTTAAGCTTTGGAAGCCAATAAGCAAGGCTAGTTACATAGTGCATATGTGTACATGATTGAAAGTAAATATCAACCATGAGTGACTAATATCTTGATGGAAAACTCGAAACTATGGAATACTAGGAAAAAATGCATGGTTGGAAATACTAGCAATGTTCATGTCCGTTGCAACGAATCATAATTAGAATAATACTTATTCACAAACTTGGTACAACACACTCTAATTTTGATATACATATGTCACTAGATATATATTATGTTTCAATTAGAATATATTCCTTGAGCTGTTTTGGTGAGGTCAGGGAGGGATGTGGTTGGTTTTAAGATACTACTTATGGGTTTTTCTGCAAATTGGTAGACAAGTGGGATGTTGGTGAGAAAAGGCAACAACTTACCTCACAATCGTTAGATGTAGATCCAATGGTCAGAAACGACGGATGGCAGACACACCAGCATCACCAACTTAGTCTTCTGTAGGAGTACTAGCAAGATCCGTGCATTGCACGGAACATCAAGATGCATTTTTTTATAAAACACTTGTTGTGATTGACCCTTGCGGGAGTAAAACCATGTGTAAAAACTAATGATATCTCGAGAAATATGAGATAAGGTGAAGAGGAGTGGGGTGTGGTGGTGGTTGGTGGTCGGACTGAGTGGAGGCATGGGGATTGACGACGCCGGCAGCAGCCACTAGGCCAGTTTGTTCCAGAGGCTTCCTTTCTTAATTGCTCAACAATGAGGTTTGTTGGAGATAAGGATGAACGAGGGAAGGCCTTGTCTGCAAATGTGGAGAGGGGTGCGGGTATCTTTTAGTTTAATTTCCATCCGCCAGATATAGATCTGACGGTCTATATTGCAAGATGGCACACGTACCATCATCACCAACTCGGTTTTTTATAAGAGAAGAAATATAAGTATGGTGATACAAACGTATTATCGATAGTTGCTTCCGTAAACTAGCATCTACATTCTATTCAACTCCTCGGCATGTGGGGCCTTAGCACAATGACTTCTCGACTGTGTAAAACAAAGACTTTCCCGTCGCCGACAAGGAGGGGGTGACAGCGCCGTGCTTTTAGGCTTGCTCTACTTCTAGTAGTCATACTAGGTGGTCTAAGCACGTGTAGATTTATTCTTTTTCATGTCTCGTGTTCGCCGTACTGCCACGACTGTTGATGAATAGACGGTAAGTTATTCATGGGGAAACCCTTGTTGAGCGTGTTTGCGAGAGAGAGAGAGTGCGTGTGTGATATGTTAGAGACTGAGGCAATGATAACAGATTCTTTGTCTCTATGGATAGATAGAGACATGTACATGGGGCTTTGTGTTGTGTAACGTGGAGACACATATACATAATTAGAGAGTGACTGTGTGAGATACACATGCGGACATGAGGAGAGATGAGGATCCTGATAAATGGGTGTTTGTGCGTGTCTGTGTGTGTTTGTGCACGCGTTTTTGTGTTAGAGGGAGGGAGTGTATGTGGAGTAGAGAGACCACTGATGATGTAAACTTAGTATAAGGGAAGGGGGAATGGTGTGACATGTGTAGTAACGAGATAGCATGGGGGCGGGCGGGGGGGAGCAGACTATTTGGAAGAGACATCGAGTGTGTGTGTGGGAGAGGGGTGTGAGAGCGAGAGAAAGAGAGGGCTAGCGACAGAGAGAGAGAGAGTGGAAGAGAGGGGGCGAGAGGGGTCATTTGTGTCCATAAATGGTGTATAGATAGGGAGACAATGTTGATGTTGTCCGAAATTGGCCTATGAACGGAGACGCAAGGGAAGCGAGTCATCGCGTGTGTGATAGGGACTTCATGAGAGATCTAGAATACATGGTGTAGAGAACAATGTGCGAAATCGAGAACGGTTATACATTAGGGAGCTATGCAAAGAGCCACGACATATGTGTATACAGGGAAGGAGCTGGGGCGGGTCCACATGTGGGAGAGATAGAAAGAGGAGAGTGGTGCACAAGGAGACAAAGTGTGCTTGTTTGCAGTGGGGGTGGTGTATGAGGTGAGTGCGCGAGAACCACATAACTAGGGAGATAGACGTTTTTTGTGTATGGGAAATATACAATCTACATAGTGCGTGTGCTTGGGTAAGAGAGATAGCGGGAGACCTAGAGAGTGAGGGAAGAGATGTGTGCATGCCCGAGAGACAAAGTTATAGAGACCTATGTTGGGGTCCGGACTTTACAAGAGAGAGGGGTGTTAATGTGCTCATGTGTTGGTGTTTGGGGGAGAGAACAACTTCTCTATCTGTGTGTGTGTGTGGTGGGGGGGGGGGGGGTTGACTTCAGATAAAGAGTGAGGTGTCTATATTTGAGGGACTTTAGCGTAATTGAGATATTGTGCACTCATGGTTGATCACTTTGTTTCACAGTTTGTACTATGAGATAACAATACTTTTGAACATGCGTGATATACCTTGATGTACCAGAATTACAAACCTAAGATTGGAATTTTGGAATTCGACTCCATCATTAGCTTTTGTAATTCATTTAAACAGAGGTACATTTTTTAAGCCGGGATTTCGTGATTTCAAATTCATATATCAAACCTAGAGATATACACATACGGGCATGTTCAAACTTTATAATCATCCACTTTATTCATACACATACACATTTTTGCTTTTGTCATCATATTTAGGATAAACACATTTGAAATTTCATTTGAATTGGACCATATGATGGTATTTGCTTGTAGTAGCTCAATGATCCATATTTGAATTGAATGGACAATCTAAGTTTCGAGTTGGAGACATTGATTTTCAAAACTTGCACATTTTTCTGCATGCAAAACAAACAAATTGTCGGCCATGATATCATAGTCGGCTGTACGAGAGCAGAATACTTATAATTTTAGCCGCCAAAAGCTTTCAAACTTCCTGCTCACATCGAAATATCACGCGCCCGAAAGTTTAGCCCTGCGATATTCCTGTTTTACCCCTGCCACATGAATGGAAAAGGGCTGCTTTGGTAACTTCATTGTTTTCCCCTCTTTGCCCCCAACATTCTTCCCCAGAGCCCCACCCCTTCCCCTCCCCGACCTCCCAACCATGGCAAGCCGCCGAATCTAGTCCTTCGCCGTAGCGGTGGACCTCACACCCCGCCGGATCTACCTTCCGCAACTTGGAACCCCCAACTGCCAACTCACCACTTCACCGGAGCCGCTTCAGCGACTGGCTTGTCCACCGCTCCAGATCTCCTTGACTACCATCATGGTCCACCACACCAGATCTGCTTAACCGGCGTTGTCGGTGTCAAAACCGGCGGATCTCGGGTAGGAGGTCCCGAACTGTGCGTCTAAGGCGGATGGTAACAAGAGGCAGGGGACACAATGTTTTACCCAGGTTCGGGCCCTCTTGATGGAGGTAAAACCCTACGCCCTGCTTGATTATTCTTGATAATATGAGTAGTACAAGAGTTGATCTACCACGAGATCGGAGAGGATAAACCCTAGAAGCTAGCCTATGGTATGATTGTATGTTGTCCTACGGACTAAAACCCTCCGGTTTATATAGACACCGGAGGGGGCTAGGGTTACACAAGGCCGGTTACAAAGGAGGAGATATACATATCCGTATTGCCTAGCTTGCCTTCCACGCCAAGTAGAGTCCCATCCAGACACGGGACGAAGTCGTCAATCTTGTATCTTCATAGTCCAACAGTCCGGCCAAAGGATATAGTCCGGCTGTCTGGAGACCCCCTAATCTAGGACTCCCTCAGTAGCCCCTGAACCAGTCTTCAATGACAACGAGTCCGGCGCGCAGTGTTGTCTTCGGCATTGCAAGGCGGGTTCCTCCTCTGAATACACCACAGAAGAGTTTGAATACAAGGATAGTGTCTGACCCTACAAAATAAGTTCCACATACCACCGTAGAGAGAATAATATTTCCACAAATCTAATCTGCTGACACGTTTTGGTAGCATGACATCATGCCACGGCTCGGTAATTATTTGAACCATTTTTCTTCAACCAGCCCCGCACATAACGCGAGGCGGTTTCTTGACACGTCTTGTCAAAGCAGAGATCGTATTCCCCTCATTACGGGATTCTCATCAATACGGACGTGGGTAACCCAACCGCCCCATCAATTACAGCGCTTGCTGAACTAGCAAGTTTTACCAGGCTAGTGGAGGCGCATAGTTTAGTCCGCCCTTATAAAGGGATAAGATCTCACCTTTTTCTACCCATGCCTTCTTCCTCCTTGCTCATCCATTCTCGCGCACTCAAGCTCCAGCGCCCAAGTCCGCATCCTCCCACTACTAGGGAAAAGCCTAGCAGCAGCGCGGGTTTTGGGCCTATTAGTAGCGCGGGGGCCAGCGCTACTAATAAGGCGCTATAGCTAACGTATAGCAGTAGCGCGGGTGAAACCCGTGCTACTACTACGTCCGTTAGTAGTAGTGTGGGTAAAAACCCGTGCTACTACTAACCCGTGCTTTGAAATCTGAAAAATTGATTTTTTTTTTCATTTTTTTGCCCGAATTTTCAAATTTCTGAATTATTTTAACCTCTAATCTCCAATCACTCCTCATCGCTGCTCAATTTAATCTCTAATCACCCCTCATTATTCCAAATCATCTAACTTCCCGGACGGTCACCCATCCTCTCATCTCACTACTCCAGCCTGAGCACGCTTAACTTCCGGGTTCTATTCTCCCTCGATTCCAAGTCTTCACTTGTTGTTTTCCTGACAATAGTAAGATGTCAATCCTATTAACCCTCAGGAGTTTAGCTTGAGCATGAAGTCACACATTTCACTGTTTGAGTTTAAAACTATTGTTCTAAAAAACAATAATTATTTAGTAACACTAATATTTCTTGAATAAGTAGTTTGACCAAAGTTTGACCAAAGTTTGACCACTGTTTGACCAGATTTGACCAAATATCCAAAAAACTGAAATAATTATTTAGTAACACTAATATTCTTGAATAATTATTTAGTAACACTAATACTTCTTGAATAAGTAGTTTGACCACAGTTTGACCAGATTTGACCAAAATTAAAAAAACTGAAATTTGAGCATAACCTTTTTTCCTTTTGGAATTTGAGGATTCTAAAAATTTGCAAACAGGCCGTTTGATATATTATATGTTTTTTTTCTGACATCGTATGCAAAAGTTATAGCTGTTTTACATTTTCCCTACAATTTTTGCAAAACATGTCCAAATTTAAGTTTTTAAATTTTCCTAACTAGTAGATGTAGTAACATAACTACATCTCGAAGGATTTTAATTTTTGAAACATTTTGATATATTATACGTTTTTTTCTAACATCGTATGCAAAAGTTATAGCCGTTTTACATTTTCCCTACACTTTTTGCAAAACATGTCCAAATTTAAGTTTTTAAATTTTCCTAACTAGTAGATGTAGTAACATAACTACATCTCGAAGGATTTTAATTTTTGAAGTTTTTATCATTTTCTTTTGCTTTTTACAAAACCGAAAAGGCGATCCACGGGGGGGGGGGGGGGTAGAGTTTCAAAATGGGACCTTTAGTAGTAGCAAGGGATTTTACCCCTCGCTACTACCATGGCATGTCCCGAAGGGGCACGGTTGAGACCTCTTAGTAGTAGCGAGGGGTAAAAACTTAGTAGTAGCGCGGGTTTATAACCCTCGCTACTGTTGTGGCATGGCCCAGGGGCACGGTAGAGACTGCTTAGTAGTAGCGAGGGGTAAAAACCAGCGCTACTGCTATCAACTTAGTAGTAGCGAATGTTAAAAACCCGCGCTACTAATATGGCATGTCCCGGGGGGTCACGGTAGAGACCGCTTAGTAGTAGCGAGGGTTAAAAACCAGCGCTACTGCTATCAACTTAGTAGTAGCGAGGGTTAAAAACCCGCGCTACTGCTACTTAGCAGGAGCGCCTGATTTTAAAGCGCGCTGCTAGTAAGATTCTGTGTATAGGCTTTTCCCTAGTAGTGTCCTCCTCAACTCTCTCCAAACATGTCTGGAGCGGGAGGCAAGTGGATGGCCTCCTTCGTCACAGAGGGGCACATCAAAAAGTTACGCGGAGCTGGATACTTAGCCGCGGATATCGCGCACCGACTGCCAGCCGCGGGACAGGTCATCCCTACCCCAAAACCCCACGAGAGGGTGGTCTTCCTCCACCACTTCGTCCGCGGACTGGGGTTTCCCCTCCATCTATTTGTCCGCGGCCTCATGTTCTACTATGGGCTGGACTTTCATGATCTGGCCCCGAACTTCATCCTCAACATCTCGGCGTTCATCATCGTGTGCGAGGCCTTCCTCCGCATCCGGCCCCACTTCGGCTTGTGGCTGAAGACCTTCAATATCAAGCCAAAGGTGGTGGGCGGCCAACAGGCGGAATGCGGCGGAGCCATGGTGGGCCAAATCCCCAACGTTACATGGCTCGAGGGCTCCTTCGTGGAGACCATAATGGGGTGGCAATCGGGGTGGTTCTACGTCACCGAGCCACGCGACACCAACTGGGCGGCGGCCCCTGAGTTTCGATCCGGAATCCCCATGCGGCTCACTTCCTGGAAGGAGAAGGTCCTGTCCTGGGGTTCATCGGTGGAGCTGGACGGACTCCAGAAATGTATCCGGAACATGACAAGCAAGAAACTTAAGCTTGTCAACATAGTCCAAGTCATGCTCTTCCGCCAGATCCTCCCGTGTCAGCAATGGGATTTCAACTTATGGGAGTTCGACGCGGCCCGGCACCAGACTCTAAGCGAGCTCTTCGACACGACGCACAAAGACGCTTGGAGGGTGCTGTTCAAGGGCGCCGAGGTTCCTCCCTCTCTCACCGAGGACCGCGGGCTAAGCGCGAAGCTCCTTGCGAATCCGGTAAGTTTTGTACATTTGGCAGGACATTTATTTCCCATAGCTTAACCCTGTGCGGGGTCTGAGCTCTCAAGCCTTTAACAGGACTGGGTGGAGGCATCGGCAGATCGACTGTCCGGCCCCTCTGCCCGAAGACACTGCGGGCGCTCTCCTGACGGAGATGCTAACTCCGGCTCCTTATAAGGTGCCAGAGAAGACCAAGAAGAAGGCCAAGGGAACCCGAAAGAGTTCCCGGCGCCAGGTGGTATCGGACTCATCGTCCGATAACTCCGCGACACATTTCTCCCATGAAGATGAGGAGGAAGAAGATGAAGATGCTCCCCCTCCAGCCGGGGGAGACAAGAGAAGGAAGGCCGCCCCAACCGGGGAGGCCGAAGGGTCCAAGAAAGGAAGGACTCTCCTTCCGGACTGCTCCACCACCGCCGCCGAAGGCAAAGACGAGTGACTGCTCAGGGCCAAGCCCCTGGCGAAGTCGTAAGTATTCGGATACCAGAGTAACTCATAGCATTCCTCTGTCGCACTGCTTCTCCTAACTCCGAATATGATTATGTAGACCGCCCCAAGCCCGTATCGACGTATCCTCGTCGGACGGCTCCTTGGATTCGTCAGATATGGATAGCGATCCACTTCCGACTTCCACCTCTTGTTGCCCTACGGACAATGCTGAGGTATTGTCTCAAGGGGCAACGAGGCCGGGGGCAGACAGTCCCGAAGGCGCCTCAAGGCGACCTTCCGGACTCCAGGAGCAAGGGGAGCAAGGCTCCCGGGGGCTCCCAGTTCGGCTCTCAGCCAAACACCGTGCCGGAACCTCCAATGGTTCCGGACTCGGGCAGGCGGCTCCCTTCCAAAAGGGGTAAGACGCCCGTGCCGGTGACCTGTGTCTATCCGGAGGCACCGGACAACCTGCTGGGAGCGCTTCGCGGTGCTTCCATCGACGAAGAGCACCGTATTATTATGAGTGCGGTGATCAAGAAGGTTCAGTCCGCCAAGAGCGGGCTGACTGAAGCCTGTGCCAGCCTTCTAACAGGCTTTGAGGTAAGTATTGAAAATGTAGGAAAAATATTACCGCATAGACAGTAGCCCCTGATGCTCTGTTTGGTGTTCACAAAGAAAAGCCGAATAGAGGATCAAATAAAATATGCAGGAGTCTAATATAAGTATGTATGTATGCGTATGCAGGCTTCGCGGCTGGCTTCTGCCGCACTGACTGCGAAGGTCGCCGCACTGAAGCAGGACCTCGAGGGGTCCGAAAAAGAGCTCGGCCTTGCCAAGAGGCAGCTCGAGGAGAACAAAGGTAAGTAATACCTTGTCTATATATATAAAAGGAAAATGTGGTTGCGAAATGACAGGATCATCATGAATGTGCCAGGGGCCACGACCGAGGTGGCGACCCTAAAGCAAGCGCTGTCCGAGGCCGAAGACAAAGCGGCCAAGGAGCGCACCGAGCGGGAGAAGCAAGAGGCACGGGTGGGCGAGGTGCAGCAAGGGCTCCAGGCTCTCGTGACGAAGCACGAGGCTTTGGAGCTTGATTCGAAGACGCGAGAGTCTGAGCTTGCCGCAGCCCTTGAGAGCGTGAAGAATGCCAAGGCTGAAGCCCAAAAGGCCCTCCAGGAAATTGAGGCGATAAGGAAGATAGCGGCGGGTAAGGCATTCAATATGAAAAGCAAGCATGTGAAAGTAAATTACTTGTTACATACCCGAGTCCGGAGCTCTCTAGGAGCATTCGCAGATTTGCCCCGCAGCGTGTCGGATGCTGCATAGTTTTACTAGGCCGAGGAGGGAAGCTCGACGGAGAAGCTGTTCTGGTCTCAGTATACTGGGACCGAACACCCGATGCCTGTGAGCGGCCAGCTGAAGCAACTGGTCGAGCTGCACAAGGCGGCCGAATAGGCCATGAAGGGCTTTATAGTCCGGATGTGGCCTGGCGAAGCCCTTCCCAACAGCTACTTCGGCCTGGTGAGGCGGCTTGTGGATGCCTGCCCATGGCTGGAGGTCATCAAGCTGTCCGTTTGCATCGAAGGTGCACCCCGTGCTTTTGCCCGTGCAAAGGTGCACTGGGCCAAGATGGACGCCGAGAAGCAGGTGAAGGAGGGGCCGCCGCAGGGTTCCCGTCTTGTAGCGGACGAGTGTGCGAAAGATGTAATATTTGAATGAACTTGCTCGTGTGATCCTGTATTATGAAAACTTGTTCATATGCGCTATGCAACACTTGTTTGAATTTAAAATATTACCTTATGTTCGGCTGTTTATCAAATCTGAGAGATGTCTAGTCGTCGGCTTCAGCCCCCATGCCACGAGTGCTGGGGTGTTCGGGATAAACCTGAGCACTCTTATTCCCATTTTCGGGTCCTTCGAGGAGGTGCTCAGCACAACGAACAAGGCAATCGGACTATAATGCTTTATCACTCTCACTTAGCCATAGAATTCTATAATTTTAAATTTTGGCGAAGCTCCTAGTATTCGGAAGGCCGAGTTCGGGGCGCTATGCACGCCTTAAGCCGGACAAAGCCGACTCCTCGCTCTAAGAGGCATAAGTCTTTAGGGACTCGAAACCTCTCGAACAGTGACCAGTCTCTCGCCTTATCATGACAGTCAGTTTTAGCTTTCTCTACTGAGGTGCTTAACCCAGTAGAACCAGTGCACAATCACAGTAGTTCTCCCAGTGCTACCTTAGCCGATATAGCGGAACGTAAGGTACCAAAACATGGGAGCCGGGGAAACCCAACTATTGACCCAAGACATGATTCGGAGCTGATGCATATAGTGCTATAAGTTTGGGGTGCCGCACTGTCGAAAGTGTTCAGACTTCTCACGCCGTATTATGGGGTATGCTTAAGCCCCTGGCGTATTTTACGTACCAGAGTGTATGGGTGCTGGGTGTCATGAATGAACATATATATATAACAAGTAGTGCGATAAGCAAAAAGTAGGACTATTTGACATGTCCCTTCCAAGGCCAAGCTGAGGAATGGTATTAAAGCAAGTATTTCACTCATTATCGTAATCCACCTGGGAGTTAAGCGGTGCGACGTAGCTTTGTGCCTCCTTGGTTGCTGCATCATGTGTCCGGCAATCATACTACTGGACAGGATTTCCAGAGATTAAAGTCCTGAAAGAGAAAATTAACAGAGCGGGAAGCCCCTAGTGCGGTTGAGCCACGTCTTGGGGCATGCCGTAGTCGTGCCCCCTCCCCACCTATGCCCATGGTATTTTTAATGTGTAATTATGTGCGCGTGGCACGGAATTCGCTGTTTGGCTAGGACCGGGGTGGGGGCCGCATTGCTATGCAAGCTCGGAACATGCTAGGCGGTCTTGTTGCCGATTACTCCGGGCGCGCTTGAAGGTGTCCGGATCCTTAATCGCCGAACTAGTGGATTGCCTTAAGAGGCTGCTCTGCGCTTCTGCTGCGAGGGCCGCAGTGTGCTCCTCCGTGCAGAGACAGCACTCTGTGTTTCCATTAACTGTGAAGACCCCCCGAGGTCCTGGCATCTTGAGCTTGAGGTATGCATAATGCGGTACCGCATTGAATCTCGCAAATGCGGTTCGCCCGAGCAGTGCATGATAGCCACTACGGAACGGGACTATATCGAAGATTAACTCTTCGCTTCGGATGTTATCCGGGGATCCGAAGAGCACTTCCAGTGTGACTGAGCCTGTGCAATGGGCCTCTACACCTGGTATGACGCCTTTGAAGGTCGTTTTTGTGGGTTTGATCCTTGAGGGGTCTATACCCATTTTGCACACTGTGTCCTGGTAAAGCAGGTTCAGGCTGCTGCGGCCATCCATAAGGACTCGAGTGAGGTGAAATCCGTCAATGATTGGGTCTAGGACCAGTGCGGCGTATCCGCCATGACGGATACTAGTGGGGTGGTCCGTGCGATCGAAGGTGATCGGACAAGAGGACCATGGGTTAAACTTTGGGGCGACTGGCTCCAACGCATATACATCCCTTAGAACACGCTTCCGCTCCCTCTTGGGGATGTGGGTTGCGTATATCATGTTCACCGTCCGCACTTGTGGGGGAACCTCTTTTGTCCTCCGGTGTTCGGCTGTCGGGGCTCCTCCTCGTCAGCACTATGTGACCCCTTATCTTTGTTTTCGGCATTTAACTTGCCGGCCTGCTTGAACACCCAACAATCCCTATTGGTGTGGTTGGCTGGCTTGTTGGGGGTGCCGTGTATTTGACACGAGCGGTCGTGTATACGGTCCAAATTGGACGGGCCCGGAGTGCTTCTTTTGAATGGCTTTTTCCGCTGACCGGGTTTAGAGCCTTTGAATCCGGCATTGACTGCCGTATCCTCTGTATTGTCGCTATTAATGCGGCGCTTGTGTTTGTTGTGACGTGACCTGCCATTGCCATCCTTGGTATCCGAAGTACCATGGTTCTTTGATATGTTATTGCTGTGAGCCAGCCAGTTGTCTTCTCCCGCGCAAAAGCGTGTCATGAGTGTCGTGAGGGCTGCCATAGATTTCGGCTTTCCCTGGCCAAGGCGCCGGGCGAGCCACTCATCGCGGATGTTGTGCTTAAAAGCTGCTAGGGCCTCTGCATCCAGACAGTCGACGATTTGATTTTTCTTTGTTAGGAACCGTGTCCAGAATTGCCTGGCCGATTCCTCTACCTGCTGAATTATTTGGCTCAAGTCATCGGCATCTGGTGGTCGCACATAAGTGCCCTGGAAGTTGTCAAGGAATGCGTCTTCCAGATCCTCCCAACAGCCAATGGATTCTGCTGGCAGGCTGTTGAGCCAATGCCGAGCTGGTCCTTTGTAACGCCCCGTATGAAACCTACCATATTTGTATTCCAACTCTTTCCATTTCCGACACTAAGTTATGATATTTCCTCGTTGTCGGGTTTTTGTCTTCGTGTTGTTTTGTCTTTGTCATGCATCTCATATCATGTCATCATGTGCATCACATTTGCATACGTGTTCATCTTATGCATCCGAGCATTTTCCCCGCTGTCCGTTTTGCATTCCGGCGCTCCTATGTCCTCCGGTGTTCCTTTCTGCCCATTTTCATGTGCGGCTATTAAATGTTCTCGGATTGGACCGAGACTTGCCAAGTGGCCTTGGTTTACTACCGGTAGAACGCCTGTCAAGTTTCGTGCCATTTGGACTTCGTTTGATACTCCAACGGTTAACCGAGGAACCGAAAAGGCCTCGTGTGTGTTGCAGCCCAACACCCCTCCAAAGTGGCTCAAAACCCACCTAACCCCCCTCCATATTCTAGGCCGTTCGATCACGATCGCGTGGCCGCAAACCGTGCTCAATTTGGAGCCTCCTAGCTCCTCCTACCTATAAAAAGGTCTCTTCCCCGAAAATCCCGGGTCATTCCTACCCTAACCCTAGCCCCGCTCCTCTCCGCGCGGCCGGACACGTCCGCCGCTGTCGGATGCAATCGCCACCGCCACTCACGCGCTGCCACATGGCATGCCGCCGCCCTCACCGCCGCTGGCCCGGGCAGCCCAGATCGGGCCCCCGAAAGCCCATCGCCGCCCCGCGCCTCCTCGCCTCTCCTCCACCCTAGCGTCGCCTGTCCGCCTCCGCCGCCCCGCCGCGCAGCTCGCCGCTGCCATCGCCGCCTCGCCGCCCCTCTTCACCTTGTCGCCGGCCGCCGCAGCTCGTCGTCATGCGCCGCGCCGTTCGGCCACCGCCTTGCCGCCCTGCCCTCGTCGCCGGATCCGGTGGCACTGGCCCTCTCCCCCAACTCCGGCGCCCCAAGTATGACTCTGGCGGAACTCCAGCGAGCGCATCGTCATCCGTGCCTGATCCGGATCTAGATCTGAAAACCCTAGCGGTTGACTTTTTCCCTCTCTCCCAGTAATTTTTGGCATTTTTCATCATGGCATAACTCTGCAACCGTGGCTCCGTTTCGGGCGTGTAGCATATCAAATTGTTCGTCTCAACGAGTACTTTATTTCATCTCATTGCATCATGTTCATTTGAGCTCATCTTGATGCCCTAAATGCTTTTGCAAGAGTGCTAGTTTATATTAGTTTCAGATTCTTATCAGTATTTGGACATTTGTCATTTTTTCCATGATTAATGTGTGCCTCCTATGAACTTGAGCCCTACATGTGTTTTGAAGTATGCCATACCATATTTACAGGGGTGTATGCCATGTATTTTTTTGATCTCTGTGGTGACTAGCACAAGCATGCAAAGTAGCTATCGTAATGTTGCTGATTTCAGGTACTTAGGAATCCTCTTTGTCCTGTTAATATTTTTATGCCATGTAATCGTGTTGCTATCGAGTGATTCATACCTCTTTTGAGCATGATCAGTAAGGATGTTTTGTAGATATTGTGGTGCTCTATCCATCCATGTCTTTGTTTGCATTTATGGAGCACCCTAGCTTGACTCAATCGAGCTCTACTTTTGCTATAAAATGTTCCTAGCAGAATGTTTACGTGTTAAGCATTTTTGCCGAGGTTGTTGTAGTTGATCCATGCATGCACTAGTGCAGAACCGGGCAATAGCACCGGTTCGTAAGGCCCTTTAGTGCCGGTTCCATAACCGGCACTAAAGTGTGGTCACTAAAGGCCCCCCCTTTAGTACCGGTTCAGCATGAACCGGTGCTAAAGGGAAACCACGTGGCACGAGCCAGCTCCGGGGGCCGGGAGCCCTTTAGTACCGGTTGGTAACACCAACCGGTACTAAATGTTTGTGGGTTTTTGTTTTATTTTGTATTTTTCAATTAAATTTGTGTTATCAATTTAATTTAGGATTGTTTTACATTATAATGAGTTGTAGTCGTCATCATCATCATCATCATCATCATCATCTCATATTAATAAATAAATAAACTCTAGCTAGCTAAAAATCATCGTAGTCATCTAATTACCACTATTTAATCATCATAGTCATTACCGCTAGCTATCTAATCATCACCAACACTGGCTAGCTTAAAGAGGAAACATTCACTTTCTAACAGAAGCAAAGATATCATCGAGTTTAACATAATCATCACCAACATCGAAGTTCAGGACACGGACATGAGACACTAATTAAGAGCATGAACTAGTGCTGCTCCCTCTCAGGTAGAATAGCATAGAACATGTATAGCTCTCCTGATTCATCATACTGGAGCATGCAGATGAATATGTCTGCTAATCTTGGTTTGCGCTTCTCCTTGCTGCCCCCTAGTACTTTTCTGCGATCGTTAACAATTTTGCTCCAATCTTTCACTATTAAGCATTCTTCGCTTTCAGAAATCCTGAATGCACTCATGTGCAATGTAGGATATCTTGGCCGTAAGCTAACCATTGACATGTCACCTTTAGTCTCGATCCACTGAGGCACAACTATCATCGGAAGTCCCTGTTGAAGAACATCGTATAGTAATTAATATACTAAGCAATGAAAGTTTAGCTTCAAAAATAATGTATGCAAAAGATGCACTAATTAAGGACAAATAGTAAAAATCTTACCATCTTTCGATTATAGACGTGACCGTAGTTCAATACGATCACCATTGGTCGCACGTTTTGAGTACTAACATTTCTAAGTTCAGGAAAAAAAATTGTCTTGATAGTATTAAGATCCTCAAGCCATGAAACATAATGACTTATCTCCTCGCAGTTTAGTTGAGCCCCGGGCAGTAGTAGGTCCTGTCTACCAAGCGCCGGACATGTTTGCTTGAATCGAAATAAGCTGACAATACAAATTAGTTGTCAACTATTTTTGAATAAACTGTATCAAAGACGTAAACATATGCATGCATGGTTGAGAAAAACTCACATAATGGTAGAACTGGAGGTGTTTGCACATCGACCCAGATGTCTATATTACCTTCAATATCATCTTCCGGACGAATATCAAAGGTGACAACCATACCAGGCTCAAATGCATAAGCGTTGCATAGTGCTTGCCAAGTTTTGCATTCTGTGTCTCCATTATATAATTTGACGTTGAAAGTATACCCATGCTCCGTCTTCAAGTAAAATCTCTTTACCTCCATATCATCTATAGCACTAAAACCTATCTTATCCAAGACAAAATTTCTTGCATGGCAGGGGATGCGCTAGTAGAATAGTGAAAATTTAAATTTATAAGTTGAAGCAAATGAAGCATAAGTCATGCTTTAAAATTATAAGTTGAAGCAAATGAAGCATAAGTTTTGCATTCAAATAATAATTGCCGTTGTGACTTACTGTATCCACTTCGAATGTCTCATCCAGCTCGATGCTGAAGCGCCTACTATCAACAAGGAAATTTCTGTCGTACAGGCCGCGCTGGTCTTCACAGTGTTTGCACATAATGAAATCTTTTTCGTCGTCAGATGACATTTCCTATATATGTTCATATATGTGAAACATTAAACACTTATTACTATCTAACATTAATTAATATCTAGCCAAATATATATTCATCTAACATTTGACATTAATATATCTAACTATATTCATCTCTAACAATTGACATTACTATATATTTAACTTTTCTATCTAATTCGTCTAACATTCGACATTAATCTAACATTTATATAAACTCAAAATATATAAAAAATTAAATAAACAGAAAAACTCATTAACAAATAATATTTTAATTAGATCATCAAATCTCAGATACCTAAATTTTCTTACTAAAAAAACTAGTTATATTAATTATTCAACTAGTTCAAATCTCATAAACCTAAATAAACTAGTTCGACAATTTTCTTACTAAAAATAAATTAGTTATATTAATTATTCAACTAGTTCAAATCTCTAGTTCCACAATTTTCTATCTAGCTAATTCATCTAACATTCGACATTAATCTAACATTCGATCATCTAATTAACTTTTCTAAAAAACAGAAAACAGAAAATAAGTAAAAAAATGTGTGTGTGTGTGTATGTGTGTGTGTATGTGTGTGTGTATGTATGTGTACGTATATGTGTGTGTGTACGTATACGTACATACACTGCAGTGCGACCCTGTACGCCGCCGCCCCGTACATACCACGACGACGGACGGTGGCACGGGTACGCGAGAGCGAGAGACGTACGGGACCGCGGCGCGACGACGACGGACGGCGGCGCGCGGCGTTCGGGGCGGCGGCGCGAGACGACGATGACGACGGGCAGCGGCGGGAACTGCGAGGACGACGACGGACGACGGGCGACGGGCGGCGACGACGATGTCGCGAGAGGTTGGAGACGAAAGTGGGGAGATGTAACTGAAATTTTCATAAGTGTTGTATATATAGGAGAGGCCTTTAGTACCGGTTGGAGCCACCAACCGGTACTAAAGGCCAACTTTGGCCAGGCCAAGAGGCGGGAAGAGCAGGCCTTTAGTACCGGTTGGTGGTTACAACCGGTACTAAAGGGTGGTCTTTAGTACCGGTTGGAGCAACCAACCGGTACTAAAGGCCTCGCGCTGCCACCCTAAAGTTTAGTCCCACCTCGCCCGGCGAAGGGCAGCCGCACTGGTTTATAAACTCAGCCGCGGCTACCTCTTCGAACTCCTCTATATAGCAGGCTTCTGGGCCTAATTAATTAGGGCGCGCTGCCCTGTGAGTCTGCAGGCCCTTCTAGGCCTGCATTTGCACACCCTAGGTCTGGCAGGACCACTGGGCAACGCGCCAACAAATTTTTTATATAGTTTTTTCTTTTCTGCATTACTTATTTTCCTCTATTTATTGTTGAGTAGTTTTTTATATAGTTCTTCTTTTCTGCATTATTTATTTTCTTCTATTTATTTTTGAGTAATTTTTTTGTATAGTTTTTTTATTTTATGAATTATTTATTTTCTTCTATTTATTTTCTTCTGGAAATTGAATGCTGCATACTGAACAATTAGGTAAATGACCGAAAAACAACAAATGATGTCAGAACATGTTGGAAATTGATGACGTCGCTTTGAATGCTGCATACTAAACACAAAAGAAGTCCGGAGTTCAAATAAGTTTAAAAAACATTGAAGTGGCCGTGTAACAGATGAGTTCTCGTTCGAAACCCTGATACTCCGAAAGAGTATGTCTAGTTTGTACACGAAGTGCTTCCAGTTTTTGCCGTGACCCTCTCTACTCTTTCGCGCATGCTATGTGGGTGATATGATGATACCATGCCAAGTTTCAACATTTTCAGGATTCATTTTGTAGTGATTTTCAATTTCACAGTCATTTAGCTCTCTACAACAATTAAGTAAATGACCGAAAAACAACAAATGATGTCAGAACATGTTGGAAATTGATGACGTCGCTTTGAATGCTGCATACTGAACACAAAAGAAGTCCGGAGTTCAAATAAGTTTAAAAAACATTGAAGTGGCCGTGTAACAGATGAGTTCTCGTCCAAAACCCTGATACTCCGAAAGAGTATGTCCAGTTTGTACACGAAGTGCGTCCAGTTTTTGCCGTGACCCTCTCTACTCTTTAGCGCATGCTATGCGGGTGATATGATGATACCATGCCAAGTTTCAACATTTTCAGGATTCATTTTGTAGTGATTTTCAATTTCACGGTCATTTAGCTCTCTAAAACAATTAGGTAAATGACCGAAAAACAACAACTGATATCAGAACATGTTGGAAATTGATGACGTCGCTTTGAATGTTGCATACTGAACACAAAAGAAGTCCGGAGTTCAAATAAGTAAAAAACATTGAAGTGGCCGTGTAACAGATGAGCTCTCGTCCGAAACCCTGATACTCTGAAAGAGTATGTCCAGTTTGTACACGAAGTGCGTCCAGTTTTTGCCGTGACCCTCTCTACTCTTTCACGCATGCTATGCGGGTGATATGATGATACCATGCCAAGTTTCAACATTTTCAGGATTCATTTTGTAGTGATTTTCAATTTCACGGTCATTTAGCTCTCTAAACAATTAGGTAAATGACCGAAAAACAACAAATGATGTCAGAATATGTTGGAAATTGATGACGTCGCTTTGAATGCTGCATACTGAACACAAAAGAAGTCCGGAGTTCAAATGAGTTTAAAAAACATTGAAGTGGCCGTGTAACAGATGAGTTCTCGTCCGAAACCCTGATACTCCGAAAGAGTATGTCCAGTTTGTACACGAAGTGTGTCCAGTTTTTGCCGTGACCCTCTCTACTCTTTCGCGCATGCTATGCGGGTGATATGATGATACCATGCCAAGTTTCAACATTTTCAGGATTCATTTTGTAGTGATTTTCAATTTCACGGTCATTTAGCTCTCTAAAACAATTAGGTAAATGACCGAAAAACAACAAATGATGTCAGAATATGTTGGAAATTGATGACGTCGCTTTGAATGCTGCATACTGAACACAAAAGAAGTCCGGAGTTCAAATAAGTTACTAAAAATAAAAAAGAGGTGCAATGCTGGTTAATTTGCTTCAAGCCATTCGGAATAGTGTAGTTAGTACATGCGTTAAATGACCGAAAAACAATAAATGATGTCAGAACATGTTGGAAATTGATGAGGTTGCTTTGAATGCTGCATACTGAACACAAAAGAAGTCCGGAGTTCAAATAAGTTTCAAAAACATTGAAGTGGCCGTGTAACAGATGTGTTCTCGTCCGAAACCCTGATACTCCGAAAGAGTATGTCCAGTTTGTACACGAAGTGCGTCCAGCTTTTACCGTGACCCTCTCTACTCTTTAGCGCATGCTATGCGGGTGATATGATGATACCATGCCAAGTTTCAACATTTTCAGGATTCATTTTGTAGTGATTTCAATTTCACGGTCATTTAGCTCTCTAAAACAATTAGGTAAATGACCGAAAAACAACAACTGATGTCAGAACATGTTGGAAATTGATGATGTCGCTTTGAATGTTGCATACTGAACACAAATGAAGTCCGAAGTTCAAATAAGTTTAAAAAACATTGGAAGTGGCCGTGTAACAGATGAGCTCTCGTCCGAAACCCTGATACTCCGAAAGAGTATGTCTAGTTTGTACACGAAGTGCGTCCAGTTTTTGCCGTGACCCTCTCTACTCTTTCGCGCATGCTATGCGGGTGATATGATGATACCATGCCAAGTTTCAACATTTTCAGGATTCATTTTGTAGTGATTTTCAATTTCACGGTCATTTAGCTCTCTAAACAATTAGGTAAATGACCGAAAAACAACAAATGATATCAGAATATGTTGGAAATTGATGACGTCGCTTTGAATGCTGCATACTGAACACAAAAGAAGTCCGGAGTTCAAATGAGTTTAAAAAACATTGAAGTGGCCGTGTAACAGATGAGTTCTCGTCCGAAACCCTGATACTCCGAAAGAGTATGTCCAGTTTGTACACGAAGTGTGTCCAGTTTTTGCCGTGACCCTCTCTACTCTTTCGCACATGCTATGCGGGTGATATGATGATACCATGCCAAGTTCCAACATTTTCAGGATTCATTTTGTAGTGATTTTCAATTTCACGGTCATTTAGCTCTCTAAAACAATTAGGTAAATGACCGAAAAACAACAAATGATGTCAGAATATGTTGGAAATTGATGACGTCGCTTTGAATGCTGCATACTGAACACAAAAGAAGTCCGGAGTTCAAATAAGTTACTAAAAATAAAAAATAGGTGCAATGCTGGTTAATTTGCTTCAAGCCATTCGGAATAGTGTAGTTAGTACATGCGCTAAATGACCGAAAAACAATAAATGATGTCAGAACATGTTGGAAATGGATGACGTCGCTTTGAATGCTGCATACTGAACACAAAAGAAGTCCGGAGTTCAAATAAGTTTAAAAAACATTGAAGTGGCCGTGTAACAGATGAGCTCTCGTCCGAAACCCTGATACTCCGAAAGAGTATGTCTAGTTTGTACACGAAGTGCGTCCAGTTTTTGCCGTGACCCTCTCTACTCTTTCGCGCATGCTATGCGGGTGATATGATGATACCATGCCAAGTTTCAACATTTTCAGGATTCATTTTGTAGTGATTTTCAATTTCACGGTCATTTAGCTCTCTAAACAATTAGCTAAATGACCGAAAAACAACAAATGATGTTAGAATATGTTGGAAATTGATGACGTCACTTTGAATGCTGCATACTGAACACAAAAGAAGTCCGGAGTTCAAATAAGTTTAAAAAACATTGAAGTGGCCGTGTAACAGATGAGTTCTCGTCCGAAACCCTGATACTCCGAAAGAGTATGTCCAGTTTGTACACGAAGTGTGTCCAGTTTTTGCCGTGACCCTCTCTACTCTTTCGCGCATGCTATGCGGGTGATATGATGATACCATGCCAAGTTTCAACATTTTCAGGATTCATTTTGTAGTGATTTTCAATTTCACGGTCATTTAGCGCTCTAAAACAATTAGGTAAATGACCGAAAAACAACAAATGATGTCAGAATATGTTGGAAATTGATGACGTCGCTTTGAATGCTGCATACTGAACACAAAAGAAGTCCGGAGTTCAAATAAGTTACTAAAAATAAAAAAGAGGTGCAATTCTGGTTAATTTGCTTCAAGCCATTCAGAATAGTGTAGTTAGTACATGCGTTAAATGACCGAAAAACAGCAAATGAAGTCAGAACATGTTGGAAATTGATGACGTCGCTTTGAATGTTGCATACTGAACACAAAAGAAGTCCGGAGTTCAAATAAGTTATTAAAAATAAAAAAGAGGTGCAATGCTGGTTAATTTGCTTCAAGCCCTTCAGAATAGTGTAGATTGTACTCCACATAGCTCAGTGCAATCTATGCTATTCCGCAACGCTTGAAGCTAATCGACATGTAGGTGAGCATTGCAACTCTTCGTCATTGTCTGTGCACTCACAGCTTATAAACCGCTCATACTGCCTCCCTCTTGGCGAGGTGGGACTAAAAATCAGCTTACAAAGAAACTCTAGTACCGGTTCATGGCATGAACCGGTACTAAAGGTCTTCGTGGGGGCCCCAGACCGACCATAGCCTGACACAGCCTCATTAGTACCGGTTCGTGGCATGAACCGGTACTAAAGGTTACCCACGAACCGGTACTAATGATGCCCGCCCGCCTAGCCGTTGGAACCGGCACTAATGGTCACATTAGTGCCGGCTCAAATTCAAACCGGCACTAATGTGCTTCACATTTGACCCTTTTTCTTCTAGTGATGCTTCGAGGTTGTTCTTTCCATGTTTAGCTTCTATGCCATGTATACTTGTTGGGTGTATGCTTAGTTTGTCATGCAATGCCTTGTGGTGAGTGCATCGAGCTCGAATACATGCCTACTTAATATCTGTTTTGCCATGTTCCAGTTTTCTTCTAAGTCTGAATCTGTTAACGATAATTGCTATGTTCACATGGTTGCCATTGTATTTTCTGATCCCTTTTGGCATATGGTCAGTAAGGGACTTTTGTTGTATGCTTTGAGTAGTTTCATGCCATGCCTTTCTTTTCCATGATATGATCCTGTAGCATGTTGCTATCTTGCTCTAAACATTGCTTCCTCATGTTAAATTCCTGACATGTTATTTTCACTAAGTCTGTAACTTGATATTGTTTGCACTTTTGCCATGCTTGTTTGAACCTGTTATTGAGTGAATTAGTTGTAGCTCAGTGTTCATCTTTTGTCAAGCATGTTGTTCTTGATATGTTAGAGTGCAGTAGCTTGTTGTTCTTGATGCATTTAGATGGCCTCGTGCTGATAATCGCAGATCGGTGCCATATTTGTTTTGCTTTCCATTTGCAAACCGTGCATCCGGTTCCGGTGATCTTTATATCGATTTCGATCGAAATTACCTCCTCTTTCTAGTGGCACTCTTGGTTTTCCAAGTTGAGACCAGGTTCGATCTTTCCTTTCTGAAACATGCATATGCATCGTATATCACATCCCTCATATCATGCCATGTTTTGCATCATGTTGCTTGTGCATTGCACGTGGTTGATTGTGTCTCCCTTTGCTTGTGTTCTTGCTTTGGGTAGAGCCGGGAGACGAGTACATGATCGAGGAACCCGTTGAGTATGCTTACGAGGACCAAGCTAACGTCAACTCGGAGAACTTTGCAGGCAAGATGACCGTACCCTCGAAATCACTTCTATCTTTGCTTGCTAGATGCTCGCTCTTTTGCTATGACTATGCTACGATACCTACCGCTTGCTTAACATGCCTCCCATATTGGCATGTCAAACCTCTAACCCACCATGTCCTAGCAAATCGTTGTTTGGCTATGTTACCGCTTTGCTCAGCCCCTCTTATAGCGTTGCTAATTGCAGGTGAAGTTTGGAGTTTGTTCCTTGTTGGAACATGTTTATTGTTGGGATATCATTATTATATCTTGTCTATTTTAATGCATCTATCACTACTAGGAAAATGGCTATAGATAGGATTGATACTAATGGCGCACCAGGTAAGCAGTGCGCCACTACAATATACTAATGGCGCACCTGTTGGTGATGCGCCATTAGTGTGGAAGACACTAATGGCCCACCAGAAACAGGGTGCGCCACTAGTATTACATTTTTTTTCATTTTTCCATACATACTAATGGCGCATCAGGTAGACAATGCGCCATTACTAGTTCTAACTAGTAATGGCGCACCTGGCAGTGAGTGCGCCATTACTGTAATTTTTTTCTTATTCTTTTTTTTTTGCAAAACTACTAATGGCGCACCGTTTAACAGTGCGCCATTACTAGTTTAAACTAGTAATGGCGCACTATTAGACGGTGCGCCATTAGTACATATATTTATATTTTCTACTTTTTTGCAAAACTTCTAATGGCGCACCGCCTGCAGGTGCGCCATTAGTAACCAGGGTTACTAATGGCGCATTCCCTTGTGGTGCGCCATTAGTAACCTGGGACCCCAACAAGATATTTTGGACAGCCCCACACCTACCCACTCACTTTCCCCACTTCATTCCCTCCACCTCCTTCTCCAAGGTTTCGGCTGCCTCCTCCTCCTCACCTCATTTGCATCATAGATTCATCAAAATTAAGTGGTGAAATTACCTTTTTTTGATAGGTAAGTAAGGGGAAAGGTATCTTCATGATGTAGATCTACTTTTTTTCTCCCTAGCTCACTCCAACAACGTGCACATGCACTTTTTGTGGCCTAGCTAGATCTATGTATGTTTGTGGTGTTGCATGTGTTTGTGGTGTTGCATATATGTTTGTGTTTGAAGGTACCGGTATTTGAAGTGCGATAGTTGCCAATATTTTGCCGGAATGTTTTGATTCATTTCCGTTTCGGCGAGAATTTTGGCACTATGCATTCTTTTTGGTCCTATTTTTAGGGAAGGTCATGCCAAATTTTTTCTTGGTTCTAAAATATCGTTTTGCTCTACCCCGCAGGTGACCATGGTCCGTACGATGACTGAAGGCATCGTGAATAGGTTTTTGAGCTCCGCGAAGGCCGAGATGCTTCAAAAGAACGAGACGGAGATAAGATGTCCGTGTCGAAGATGCAAGCTGAAGAGCCTTATTGCGGACCCGGATTCCGGGCAGGTGGGGGACCACCTGCTCTTGCGTGGTTTCATGGATGGCTATCGGTGGCAAGGTGATGAAGATGACTATGAAGTCGTCCATGGCCGGGGCCGGGCAAGAAATGAGGAAGGGAAGAAGACAAGTACCACCATGGCGAGGGAGGGGAGAAGACGAAGAATCTCCAGGACATGATCACGACGGTGATGCTGTACACAGTCATCATGTAGAAGATGTCGTACATGATGATGAGGAAGATCAAGACGAAGGGCATGATCATGAAGATGAAGATGCCGAAGCAGACGATGATGGAGGCTGGGTGCAGGACCCTCATATTCAAGAGCTGCTTCTCAAGCAGACGGATAAGGCAAGAGCTGCCGCCCGAGAGAAAGCCAAGCTGGATCAACTGGAGATAGACGCGGTTACTCCATTGTATGAAGGATGCAGGCCCAAGGATACCCGCCTGAAAGTAATGCTCATGGATCTGGAGATGAAGGTAAAACACAAAATGACCGACGCATGCTTCGACGAGAACATGTCATTCTGGCACGAACGTCTTCCCAAGGGGAACAAGTGCCCGACCAGTTTCGAGGAGGCGAAGAAAATCGTGTACTCTGGATTTACCGCACGTGAAATACCATGTGTGCATGAACAATTGTATCATTTATCGGGACGAGCACGCGGAGTCTACCATATGTCCGGTGTGCGGCGTCACTCGATACAAGAAGAGGAAGGAAGCTCCTCAAAAATCGGTGTGGTACTTTCTGATCACTCCTCGTCTCCAGCGGTATTTCGCGGACCCTAAGGTAGCAAAGCTCCTGCGTAGGCACGCGGATAGGGAGGAGAAGAAGCGGGAAGATGACGGAAATGATCCGGAGATAAATAAAAAAGACAAGATGCTGAGTCACCCTAAGGATGCGAGCCAGTGGAAAGCGTTGAACTTCGAATACCCAGAATTTGGGAAGGATCCAAGGAACATCGTGCTGGGCGCGAGCACCGATGGAGTCAATCCATTTGGCAGCCAGAGAAGCTTCAGGCAGGAGCTTCATGCTAATGATGATGATGATGATGATGATAATGATGATGAGGCGAAGCAGGACACAGAAAGTCGTCGCAAAGGCAAAAAGGCCAAGAAGACCGAAAATGACTAGCCTCCCGCGTGCTTCACTCTAAGTCAGGAGGAGATCGAGCAGTTTTTCACCTGCCTCCTAGGAGAAAACTTCCTTACGGTTACGCGGGGAAGATAAGCAAATACCTAGACCCAGTGAAGCAGAAGTTCAGCGGAATGAAGTCTCACGACTGTCATGTGCTGATGACGCAGATACTTCCAGTTGCAATCCGTGGGATCATGGACGCGCACGTCCGTGAAACGCTATTTGGCCTATGCGACTTTTTCGACGTCATCTCTCGGAAGTCGATTGGTGTGAGGCAACTCAGAAGGCTACAGGAAGAGATCGTGGTGATACTATGCGAGCTTGAGATTTACTTCCCGCCCGCATTTTTCGACGTTATGGTGCATCTGCTGGTCCATATCATGGAGGATATCATCCAACTCGGGCCGATGTTCCTGCACAGCATGATGCCGTGCGAAAGGATGAATGGTGTCATTAAAGGATACGTTCGCAACATGTCACGTCCAGAGGGAAGTATAGCCAGGGGCTTTCTGACCGAAGAGTGCATCTCCTACTGCACGAATTATCTAGGCATCAAGAACCCCATTGGCCTGCCCGTCAACAGGCACCTCGGCAGGCTCGCTGGATGGGGTCATCGTGAGGGTCGCCGCGAAATGCATGTCGACTTCTAGGGTCGACTCGCCGACTTTGAAAGAGCAAACCTAGTCGTGCTACAACACATAGACGTGGTCGATCCTTGGGTAGTAGAGCACAAAACCTTTATTGAGAAGACGTACAATGACTAAGGCCAACAGAGGACGGACGGAGATATACTCAAAGAGCACAACTCATGTTTCACGCGTTGGTTCAAGCAGAAGCTTCTGTCGTACCCTTTACATGAGGATTCTTCCGCGGAAGAACAACTCATATTCGCCTTCCCACAGGGCGCCGAGCACAACCTGATGACCTATGAGGCATATGATATCAACGGCTACACATTCTACACCGAGGACAAGGACATGAAGAGCGATGGTTATCAGAACTCCGGGGTAACGATGGAATCCTACACCCGTAACGACAAGGACAGATACTACGGAAGGATCGAGGAGATTTGGGAGCTGAGCTACGCTGGAGAGAAGGTCCCGATGTTCCATGTCAGATGGGCCAAGAGCGTCCTAAAAGAAGACCGGTATTTCACCACCATGGTTATACCCGAAGCCAAATCCAAGACCGCGGGCGCAAACATCACCGCGAAAAATGAGCCATGGGTACTGGCTTCACAAGTGGACCAATGCTTCTTCATTACCGATCCGTCAAAGCCCAGTCGTGTTGTCGTGAGGAGAGGCAAAAGGAAGATCATTGGAATGGATGGAGTAGCCAATGAGCAAGACTTCAACAGGTACGGCGACCCGAAGATCGAACATGATGACGACGATGAAGTAGTAGCATACACCACAAGAAGAAGCAGGACCACCCTACCTAAAGGACGTCCGTTCCACAGAAGAACTCCATTTGCGAAAAAGAAGGGCAAGAAGATTGTGAACAGATAGCTAGCTAAGATCGATTGTATTTAAATTGTAGCCTTCATTTCTCGGGCACTTTTTGATATCATGAATATTTTTGTATTATGAAAAAATATTTCTCGGGCCTACAGAAGATCGATTGTATTCAATATGAAAAATATTGAATATTCATGAGGACACTCGACCTCGATCCCCCTCCCTCTCGATAGCTATCCCCCTCGCCAGATCCCCCTCGCCGCCGAGCACCCCCCCCCCCCCCCCCGCTCCACCGCCACCGACCCACCGCACCCTCCCCCACTCCACTGCCGTCGACGACCCACCGCACCCTCCCCCACTCCACCACCGCCGCCGACACCCCGCACCTTCCCCCGGCCCGCTCCACCGTCGCCGCCGACACCCGCACCCTCCCCCACTTTTTGAAGATATTTTTAAATAACAAATTTGATGATATTTTGAAATAAAAAATTTGATGATATCTTCAAATAACAAATTTGATGATATTTTCAATTAAAAATAAAAACACAAATTTGATGTTATTTTCAAAAAAAATTGATGATATCTTCTATTCTAGTCCTCATGAAAATAACAAATTTGATAAAAAAACAAATTATTAGATGCAACAAGAAATAATAAAAAAAGTTACTAATGGTGCACCAGAGGAGGGTGCGCCATTGCTGTCAGAAAAAAAAGTTACTAATGGCGCACCAGAGGAGGGTGCGCCATTGCTATCAGAAAAAAAAATGTACTTATGGCGCACCGCTAGGTGGTGCGCCATTGCTATACCTCCCCCGACTAAAATCTCGGCCCCAATCCCCAGCCGATCCCATCTCACATCTCACATCGCCAATCCTCGGCCGCTGCCCCGACGACCCATGACGCCGCCGCCCCTACATGCACCGCCACCCCCGCGCCCCCACCACTACAGCTCCTTCGCCGCCCACCCTCCTCCGCCCGTAAGCCCCCTCCTCCGCCGCCCACCCTCCTCCGCCCGCAGGACGACGACCGCCGCCGCCCGTAAGCCCCCTCCTCCTCCGCCCGTCCTCCTCCGCCTGTAAGCTCCCTCCCCCTAGACTCCCCTCTCTGCTCCTCCCTACTTGCCCTCTCCCTCTCTGCTCGATCCCCTCTCTTCTCTGTCTCCACCTTCTGTTCTTGACTGTGAGGTGTTTGATTGAATGCCAATTCAAACGATTGATGCAGCTGCGTCCACTGGAGCACCACGACCGTGTCTGTGACCTTGTCTCTGCTCCGCCGCCGTCTATGACCTCGTCTGCGACCGCGTCCATCGAGGTGAGTTCTAGTCTGAAACTCTCAATGCTCAAGTTTGGAAGCATCATGGATTCAAGTGTTAGCTAGCTAGATGATAAGAGGGATGCATGAGAAGCTAGCTACACTGCCATGAACTTTGTTTTTCCTTTTGACAAACACTCTTGTTAACATCAGGAATTAAAAATGCAACATAGAACAAGATATATAGATAGCTGAAACAAAGAGGTGTGCTTTGAAAGAAAAAAATGTGCACCTGCAAGTGTCCATGATGCATAGGCTATATTTGCCATGGGAGATGGCAATTTTGTTAGATCATGATCCAGAGATTAAAAAAATGCATAGACTATAATTTCCTGGCATGATCAATAGAATAAAAATGTAGAATAAAAAATGCCATGATCCATACACTATAATTTTCATGATGCATAGACTATATTTGCCATGGCCCGGTGCAAAAGAAATTTGCCATGTTGCAAAAAGAAAAGAAATTTGCCATGGTGCATATAGTAAAAACAATGCCATGATCTGTAAAATACACTTGCCATTCTTTCTGTGTTTGTACAGACTTGCTAAACAATTGATGATTTTTTGTTGGGAGACATATTATATCTGGAATGGAAGCTCACATAAGTAGAGCTGATTTTTGTCCATATGAAAGCAGAGGACCATATGGTCTGTGGCTGGGTTTTGTCTCCGACCATTGTGTCGTGATGAATTTGCAGGTACCCCGAGAGGCCCTTGAGTTTGCCGGAATGTCGATTAACTTCCGTTCCGGCAAATTCGGGTACTGCATATGTCCTATTTTCAGCAAAGCTCATGCTGAAATTTTCCGTGAATTTTAGCACGACTTTGCTAAAAATAGGACATATGGGGTACTTGCGACTAATGCATGGGCCGGGGTATCTTAGTACTTAGTTAAGTAGGATCAACTGCCCCGCCATTCTTGCTGCATTAAACCATAGGTGGCAATAGAGCCAAGTGATTAGTGCCAAGTGATTAGGCCCAACCTAGGGTGCCTCGGCATCGATAAACCCTAAATGATGAAAACTTAACTTGGCTGCCCCGGATGCCTCGGTGTCGATGAGAACCTAAATGATGTACACTTAGGTTTTTAGGGTGCCTCGGCATCGACAAACCCTAAATGATGAAAGCTTAGGCTTTTAGGGTGCCTCGGTGTCGACAAACCCTAAATGATGAGACCATGATCTTGTTCCTTGACCATAACCAACTTTTTGACGAAACTTTTTTCCTATTTAGAGCGAAACATGGCCCACAACAATGAGGCCGGTGGTTCGGGCGACAAGCAATTCTGGGAGCTGTCCCAGGATATGTCGTCATCATCATCGGACGACGAAAGTCTCCCGGCGGATTGCGACTGGTGCCATGACAATCGAGGTCTGTGCGACATGCCTCACCTGGACGATGATCAGCGCTTCAGCATTAAGCTCGAGGAGACCTTCGAAGTTGAAACGGTACACAATGACGACAAGTGTTATTTTCATAATTAAGCATGACTTAAACTATTTCAACATGTAATTTTCATCTTTTACAATTCGAGTATAGCTTATCCCATGCCATGCAAGACGCTACGTCTTGGAGAGGATGGATTTTGAAGACCATGAAATTTCTGAAACAAAGAAAATTCAGCTAAGGACTCATCATGATGTGGACTTTGAAGTAAATCTACATAATTCTGAGAGCGTAACCCATTTTGGTTGCAAAAATTGGGTAGCATTTTGCAAGATGTATGGTTTTGATGAGGGTATGCTTATCACCATGGATCTTGGTAATCCTGACATCAACCAAGACAATATGGACATTTGGGTCCTTGTTGATACGCCTCCAGTTCTACCGCTATGTGAGTTTCTCAAACATAGTTATTAGCTAATTTATATTGTTTATTTCAAAATAGTTGACAACTTATTTCCATTGACAGCTTATTTTTATTGTTCAAAGAATGTGCGGGAGATGGTAGACAAAACCCACTACACCGATGGCTCCGAATTAACAACTTACAAGGAGAAAAATCATCTGGTCGGATTTTGTACTGACATTGAAAATTACATTATCCACAAACAAACTCCTCAACATTATGGTAAATACGTGCCACTAGTGCATGTGTTCAACTACGGTAACTACCATGGAGATACCCTGGTAAGATTTTTACTATTACGACATCCGTGCATCTTTTGCATACTTCTAAAACTAGTACATCATTGCTAACTATGAAGTTATTACTATGTTTTTCAACAGATAATCCCAGAGAATTGTGTGCCTCATATGATGTATCTGAAAGGTAGTGTTAATGTTTTGAACATACAGCCAGGTCGTCCTACGAATCTCAACTGTCCATACGACATTTCTAAAAGAAGTGGAGACATGAAAATCAAAGAATGGAAAAAATGTATGGACAGTCGTAAGGAGCTTCTTGGAAGCAAAAGGAAGCGAAGCGCAAGAATTGGAGACAGGATGTTCTCCATTCTCCATAATGGAGAGTCAGGGTCTATATTGTTTTATGCTATTTTAGCTTAAATAGGGTATTTAGGTCCTGCCTAATACTGATGATCATGTGCTGATGAACAATTAAGTAGGGTTGGTTCGAAGACTATCATGATGATGATCGTATGACTTGTTATGAATAACGAGTAGAAGTTGTATGATGATGATTAGTAGGACTTGTTAGGATTAGTATTACTTCCGACAAACTCGATACTCGCGGTCTTGAGACTTGTAATGTTTTATCTTTGTTCAGTCTTTTGAATTCGGAGACTAATATGATGAATTGTATTCGGAGACTAATCTTCTATTGTATTCGATGAATCTGATGTTGCTGTCTATATTCTGTCTAATAATATATTTTATATTCTGTCTAATAATATATTTTATAACCTGCGCAAAAATCAGAAAAGGAAAAAAACCAAATATTCATACTAATGGCGCATCACCACCAGGTGCGCCATTAGTATGCCAAAGGATACTAATGGCGCATCAACAGAGAATGCGCCATTAGTATGACAAAGCCATGCTTACGTATGGCCCCCCGGGAGGCACACTAATGGCGCACGCTGTTACATACTAATGGCGCACTAGCTGGTGCGCCATTAGTAAAAATTACTAGTGGCATGCTACTAATGGTGCACCGGTGATGCGCCATTAGTAGGCAAAACCGGTGCGCCATTAGTAGCCCTTTTCCTAGTAGTGTATACACTTGGTGAAGGGTGGAAGGCTCGGCCTTATGCCTGGTGTTTTGTTCCACTCTTGCCGCCCTAGTTTCCGTCATACCGGTGTTATGTTCCTTGATTTTGCATACCTTACACGGTTGGGTTATAATGGAAACCCCTTGACAGTTCGCCTTGAATAAAACTCCTCCAGCAATGCCCAACATTGGTTTTACCATTTTCCACCTAGCCTCTTTTTCCCATGGGTTTCCGGAGCCCGAGGGTCATCTTTATTTTAACCCCCCCTGGGCCAGTGCTCCTCTGAGTGTTGGTCCGAACCGAGTAGACTGCGGGGCCACCTCGGGGCAACTTGAGGGTTGGTTTTACTCGTAGGATGTCTCATCTGAGTGTGCCCTGAGAACGAGATATGTGCAGCTCCTATCGAGATTTGTCAGCACATTCGGGAGGCTTTCCTTGTTTAGTTTTACCATTGTCGAGATGTCTTGTAACCGGGATTCTGAGTCTGATCGGATTGTCTTGGGAGAAGGAATATCCTTCGTTGACCCTGAGAGCTTGTGATGGGCTAAGTTAGGACACCCCTGCAGGGATTTGAACTTATGAAAGCCTTGCCCGCAGTTATGGGCAGATGGGAATTTGTTAATGTCCGGTTGTAGATAACCTTAAACTTAACTTAATTAAAATGAATCAACAGAGTGTGTGGCCGTGATGGTCTCTTTTCGGCGGAGTCCGGGAAGAGAACATAGTCTCGTGTTATGCTTGAATGTAGGTTGTTCTAGGATCACTTCCTGATCATAGTTTATCGACCGTGCCTTTGCCTTCTCTTCTCGCTCTCATTTGCGATGTTAGCCACCATACATGCTAGTGCTTGCTGCAGCTCCACCTCATACCTTTTACCCTTCCTATAAGCTTAAATAGACTTCATTGCGAGGGTGTGAGATTGCTGAGTCCCCGTGACTCACAGATTACTTCCAAAACCAGATGCAGGGACCGATGATACCGCTCCAGGAGATTCGACTGAGCTCATGTGGGAGTTCGATGAGGACTCAGGACGATACTACGTTTCCTTTCCGGACGATCAGTAGTGGTGCCCAGTTGGGGCGATCGGGGACTTTGTTGCATTTGGGGTTGTTCTTTATTTTGGTTCCGTAGTCGGACCTTGATTGTATCTGGATGAATGTAATGATATTTATGCTATTTTATGACGTGGCGAGTGTAAGCCAACTATGTACTCCTTTTCCTTATTCATTACATGGGCTGTGTGAAGATTACCCCACATGCGACATTGCTTACAATGCGGTTATGCCTCTAAGTCGTGCTTCGACACGTGGGAGATATAGCCGCATTGTGGGTGTTACAAGTTGGTAATCAGAGCCTTCCCCGACTTAGGATCCCCCTGTTTGATTGAATCGCTAGCGTTGTTGAGTCTAGAAAAATGTTTTGAGTCATTTAGGATTATATATATATCGGAGAGTAGGATTCTTTTTACTCCTCAGTCCCTTCATCGCTCTAGTGAGACATCCTGACGTAGAGTTTTGACTCTTCTCTTCTCAAATTTCACTAAATTTTTTTTAGGATCACGCGGGTATCTTGGAATCGTTCCGATGGTTTTGTGACGAGAACATTGGTCTTGGTGCCTCCTGACATTTAGGGGTTGTGGCAGTGTCCCGGGGAGTTGAGCTCCGAGGTGTTGTCGTCACAATTTTATCGTTGCAATTCTGGAATACCTGAGTTTCGCCGACATCGAAAATCTCTTTTATGCAGTTGTTGGTGAGATAACCTCGACGCCACCCAGTACTGGGGCGGGAGTTTGGGAGTATCACCATAACTCGTATAACGGATGCTTTTCGAAGGTTGAGGTAAATGATTTCTGAAGGTTTCTTGGTTATGTGTTGAAGGATGGATACAGCTGGATGTAGGATCTGCTAGCTTTGGGTGAGATTTTATGCTTCCCCTGTATCCCCAACACCTGATTGCATAACCGGGAAAATTTCAGGAGTTTCATAGGTGGGAATTCTTGTAGCCCTAGTATTTCTTCCGCGAATATTTGGTTTGTGATTGGGTAATCCTCACCAAGTATTTGTTCATGTCCGTACCTTGTTGTTTTATTATTCTACCTCTATCTAAGTGGCTTCGCAATTTATGGAAGTGTGAACATTTGAATTGGAATTCATTCGTTCATTTTGTTCGAATGTTAAGACTATTTGTTGCAATTTCGATCCATTTCATTCAGCTTGATTATATGTCTGTCAAGATGCTAACGGATGTCACCCTCTTCAGGATGGCTCCTCCAACGAGTCAGAATCCTGAACCGCCGCCACCACCTCCACCTCCGGAGGCATGGCAAGCTGTGATGGCCGCTACCAATGCAAACACGCAACTGATCATGCAACTCTTGCAAGAGCGCAACCAAGGGAATCAAGGCCATGGCAACAATCAGAATCAGTTTGCTACACTCCCAGTTCCTCGCTAACCAGCCAAAGACCTTCAGTAACTATGTCGAGGCTACAGACGCTGATGATTGGCTCGTGGATATCTGCAAGCATTTCGTGTGCAGCAACGTCAAGCCTGAGGACTTTGTCAAGTTTGCTTCGTTCAAACTCAAAGACCAAGTTGCAGAGTGGTATCAGCAATACAAAGATTCCAGAGGAGGCCGTGTGATTACCTGGGATGAATTCCGTCAAGACTTCAAAGCTCAACACATTCCTCAGAGTGTTGTGAGAGCAAGCATGAGGAGTTCCGCAACCTGAAGCAAGGAAGCTTGTCTATTTACCAGTATAACATCATGTTCCAGAAGATCGCTCGTTTCGCTAAGCAAGCCATCCCTGACGAGAAGAGCATGATTTATCAGTTCAGAGGTGGCCTCGGAGAAGATCTCCAACTAGCTCTTGTGCTTTTCGAGCCGCAGAAGTACGATGAGTTTTACAACATGGCACTGAAACAAGAGACTGCTCAACTCAAGTGTGATGCTTCCAAGAAACGAGTCAAGGATGCAACTCCTTCTTCCTCAACTCAAGTGGCAACTAAGCAGCAAAAGTATTGGTTGCCTCCTCCTCCTCCTCCGTTCTGTCAGCCTTATCAGCAGAAGAGCAAAGGTGGCAATGGATCTTCCCACCCACCCAACCCAGGCTTTCAGAACAAGACTTCGTCTCATGCTCCAAGATCAAGTGCTCCATATCACCGTCCGTTCTCGGAGGTCACGTGCAACAAGTGTTAGCAGAAGGGTCACTATGCCAACAAATGCTTCAATCAGAGGCGTCTTCCTCCTCCTCCTCCTGTGAGATCTGCTAGCACCGCAGTGGTCAAGCATAATCCCAAGTTTACAAAGGTCAACATGACAAGCGCAGCTCAGGCAGAGGACTCATCAGTTGTGATTATGGGTAACCTTCCTGTTAACGATGTTCTTGCAAAAGTACTTTTTGATACTGGTGCATCGCATTCTTTCTTGTCATTCCCATTTGCACCGAAGCACAATGTTGACACTGAGGTTTTGCCCAAAGTCATGCAAGTTGTTTCTCCCGGAAAGCTTATGACTTCTAGTTTGGTTGCTCCCGATGTCTCTATCACATTGGGCGACTATAAGTTTCTGTACTCTCTAGTGGTCCTTGGTAACTCGGATATTGATCTTATTCTTGGAATGGATTGGCTTTCTAAGCACAAGGCTCACCTTGATTGTGCTGTCAGGCAGATCCAATTGACACATTCGTCTGAGGATGTAATCGTCTTTGCTGCTCGTGATGATACCATCCGACTGTTTTCTCTCAACGAGAAGGGCGAGTTGGATGCCATATCTCAGATTCCAGTCGTTTGCGAATATCAAGACGTCTTTCCAGAAGAGCTTCCAGGAATGCCTCCGCACCGGCCAGTTGAATTCATCATCAATCTTGAGCCTGGCATGGAACCTATTTGCAAACGTCCTTACAACCTTGGACCTGAAGAGATGAAGGATCTGAAGAAACAACTCGATATTCAAGAGCGTATGGGTCTCATCCGACCAAGTTCTTCTCCATGGGGTTGTGGAGTTCTTTTTCTCAAGAAGAAGGATGGAACGGACCGACTTTGTGTCGACTATCGTCCATTGAACAAGAAGACCATAAAGAACAAGTACCCACTTCCCAACATCAATGAGCTTTTCGAACAACTCAAAGGTGCTCAAGTTTTCTCCAAGCTTGATCTCCATATGGGCTATCATCAGATTCACATTCATGAAGAAGGTATCCCCAAGACAGCATCCAGAACAAGCTATGGTTCATATGAATACACTGTCATGTCTTTCGGCCTTGTCAATGCACCTCCAACGTTCTCTCGCATGATGAACTTCATCTTCAACGCACACACAAATGACTTCGTCTTGGTCTACCTCGATGACATTTTGGTCTTTTCCAAGGACAAGGAGGATCATGCCAAGCATTTGAGATTGGTGCTGGATAAGCTCAGAGAACATCAGTTCTATGCGAAGTTTTCTAAGTGCGAGTTTTGGCTCGATGAGGTTCTCTACCTTGGGCATATCATCTCCGCCAAGGGCATAGCTATTAATCTGAGAAGTTGTCTGCAATTGTGAATTGGGAACCACCTCAGAATGTGAAGCAACTCCGCAGCTTCCTTGGTCTCGCAAGCTATTGTCGAAGGTTCGTTGAGAACTTCTCAAAGATCACGAAGCCTCTTTCCAACCTCCTGCAGAAGCATGTGAAGTACGTCTGGTCGCCTGAATGTGACATCGCTTTCAACACCCTGAAAGAGAAGTTAGTCACTGCTCCAGTTCTGACTCCTCCTGATGAATCCATACCGTTCGAGGTCTTCCGTGATGCTTCCCTTCAAGGTCTTGGTGTAGTGTTGATGCAAGAGAAGAAAGTTGTGGCCTATACCTCTCGCCAGCTGAAGCCCAATGAAAAGAACTACCCCACTCATGACCTCAAGTTGGCAGCAGTTGTCCATGCTCTTTTAACATGGAGACATCTCTTGTTGGGAAGGAAAGTGGACATCTTCACTAATCATAAGAGCCTCAAGTATATCTTCACTCAGCCAAACCTCAACCTCAGACAGACTCGTTGGGTCGAAATGATTCAAGATTATAATCTAAGTATTGAATATACTCTAGGCAAGGCCAATGTAATTGCTGACACATTGAGCAGGAAGGCTTACTGCAACATTTTGATTCTCAAGCCCTACCAACCAGAGCTCTGTGAAGCTTTCCGCAAACTCAATCTCCAAGTTGTTACTCAAGGATTCCTTGCCAACCTCCAATTCTCTCCTACTTTGGAAGATCAGATTCGTGAGGCTCAACTTCTTGATGCTATGGTGAAGAAGGTGAAGATTGGGATTGCCAAGAGTCAACCCAAGTACAAGTGCTATCGTTTTGATGACAAGGATACTCTATTCTTCGAGGATCGCATTGTTATGCCTAAAGGTGACCTTCGTAAAGTCTTTATGAACGAGGCTCACAATTCACTCCTCTCTATTCACCCTGGAAGTACAAAGATGTACCAGGACCTCAAGCAGTCGTATTGGTGGACTCGAATGAAGTGCGAGATTGCTCAGTTCGTGAATGAATGTGATGTCTGCAGAAGAGTGAAAGCAGAACACCAACGACCAGCTGGTCTCCTCCAACCTCTTGCCATTCCAGAATGGAAGTTTGACCATATTGAGATGGACTTCGTGACTGGATTTCCAAAGTCCAAGCGTGGCAATGATGCTATCTTCGTTGTCATCGACAAGCTCACTAAAGTGGTACATTTTATTCCTATCAAAGAATCTATCACAGCAGCTCAGTTGGCAGAGCTATATACCTCCAGTATTGTCTCTCTGCACGGCACTCCGTAGTTGATATCTTCAGATTCTTGCAGCATCTTCACCTCCAAGTTCTCGGATTCTTTTCAGAAGGCCATGGGCACCAACATTCGCTTCAGCACAACCTTTCATCCTCAAACTAGTGGCCAAGTCGAGCGAGTAAATCAAATTCTTGAAGATATGCTCAGAGCATGTGTCATCTCTTTCAGTATGAAGTGGGAAGATTGTCTTCTGTATGCCGAGTTCTCCTACAACAATAGCTTTCAAGCGAGTTTGGGCAAGGCCCCACTCGAGATTCTCAATGGAAGGAAGTGTCGCACTCCCCTTAACTGGTCAGAGACTGGTGAACGCCAACTTCTAGGAAATTACTTGATCACAGAGGCTGAAGAAATGTGCAAAGTCATTCGTGAAAATCTCAAAGCCGCGCGATCACGCCAGAAGAGTTACTATGATAGCAAGCATCGTGACTTGGCTATCGAGATCGGAGACCATGTCTACCTCCGCGTCTCTCCAATGAAAGGTACACTTTGCTTCGGTATCAAAGGGAAGCTTGCCCCTAGATACGTGGGTCCTTTCAAGATCATTGGCAAAAGAGGCGATCTCGCCTATCAACCTGAGCTTCCATCCAACTTTGCAAACGTGCACGACGTGTTTCACGTGTCTCAACTACGCAAGTGTTTCAAGACTCCTGACCGCACCATCAACTTCGAAGAGATTGATCGCCAGGAAGACCTGTCTTATCATGAGCACACCGTTGCTATTCTTGAAGAAACTGAGCGCAAGACTCGCAACAAGTCTATCAAATTCCTGAAAGTCAAGTGGTCACACCATTCCGACCATGAAGCCACCTGGGAACGCGAGGATCACCTCCATTCTGAGTACCCGGAGTTTTTCCAGTCCTAGATCTCGGGACGAGATCCTTTCGTATTGGTGGAGTGTTGTAACACCCCGTATGTAACCTACCATATTTGTATTCCAACTCTTGCCATTTCTGGCACTAAGTTATGATATTTCCTCGTTGTCAGGTTTTTGTCTTTGTGTTGTTTTGTCTTGGTCATGCATCTCATATAATGTCATCATGTGCATCCCATTTGCATACAGGTTTGTCTCATGCATCCGAGCATTTTCCCCGTTGTCCGTTTTGCATTCTGGCGCTCCTATGTCCTCCGATGTTCCTTTCTACCTCTTTTCATGTGCGGATATTAAACGTTCTCGGATTGGACCGACACTTGCCAAGCGTCCTTAGTTTACTACCGATAGACCGCCTATCAAGTTTCGTGCCATTTGGACTTCGTTTCATACTCCAACGGTTAACCGAGGAACCGAAAAGGCCTCGTGTGTGTTGCAGCCCAACACCCCTCCAAAGTGGCCCAAAACCCACCAAAACCCCCTCCATCTTCTAGGCCGTTCGATCACGATCGCGTGGCCGCAAACCGAGCTCAATTTGGAGCCTCCTAGCTCCTCCTACCTATAAAAATGTCTCTTCCCCAAAAATCCCGGGTCATTCCTACCCTAACCCTAGCCCCGCTCCTCTCCGTGCGGCCGGACACGTCCGCCGCTGTCGGACACAATCGCCGCCGCCACTCATGCGCTGCCACGTGGTGCGTCGTCGCCCTCACTGCCGCCGGCCCGGGCAGCCTAGATTGGGCCCCCGAAAGCCCATCGCCGCCCCGTGCCTCCTCGCCTCTCCGCCGCCCTAGCGCCGCCAGTCCGCCTCCGTCGCCCCGCCGCGCAGCTCGCCGCCGTACGCCGCCGCCATCGCCGCCTCGCCACCCCTCGTCACCTCGTCGCCGGCCGCCGTGCGCCGCGCCGCCGCGCCGTTCGGCCACCGCCTCTCCGCCCTGCCCTCGTCGCCGGATACGGTGGCACCGGCCCTCTCCCCCAACTCCGGTGCCCCAAGTACGACTCCGGCGGAACTCCGGTGAGCGCCTCGTCATCCGTGCCCGATCTGGATCTGAAAACCCTAGCGGTTGACTTTTTCCCTCTCTCCTAGTAATTTTTGGCATTTTTCATCATGGCATAACTCTGCAACTGTGGCTCCGTTTCGGGCGTGTAGCATATCAAATTGTTCGTCTCGACGAGTACTTCATTTCATCTCATTGCATCATGTTCATTTGAGCTCATCTAGATGCCCTAAATGCTGTTGCAAGAGTGCTAGTTTATATTAGTTTCAGATTCTTATCAGTATTTGGACATTTGTCATTTTTGCCATGATTAATGTGTGCCTCCTATGAACTTGAGCCCTACATGTGTTTTGAAGTATGCCATGCCATCTTTACAGGGGTGTATGCCATGTATTTTTTTGATCTTTGTGGTGACTAGCACAAGCATGCAAAGTAGCTCTCGTAATGTTGCTGATTTCAAGGACTTAGAAATCCTCTAAGTCTTTGTCCTGTTAATATTTTTATGCCATGTAATCATGTTGCTACCGAGTGATCCATACCTCTTTTGAGCATGATCAGTAAGGATGTTCTGTAGATATTCTGGTGCTCTATCCATCCATGTCTTTGTTTGCATTTATGGAGCACCCTAGCTTGACCCAATCGAGCTCTACTTTTGCTATAAAATGTTCCTAGCAGAATGTTTACGTGTTAAGCATTTTTGCCGAGGTTGTTGTAGTTGATCCATGCATGCTTCGAGGTTGTTCTTGCCATGTTTGGCTTCTATGCCATTTGTACTTGCTAGGTGTATCATTAGTTTGTCATGCAATGCCTTGTGGTGAGTGCATCGAGCTCGAATACATGCCTACTTAATATCTGTTTTTCCATGTTCCAGTTTTCTTCTAAGTCTGAATCTGTTAACGATAATTGCTATGTTCACATGGTTGCCAGTGTATTTTCTGATCCCTTTTGGCTTATGGTCAGTAAGGGATTTTGTTGTATGCTTTGAGTATCTTCATGCCATGCCTTGCTATGCCATGATATGATCCTGTGGCATGTTGCTATCTTGCTCTAAACATTGCTTCCTGATGTTAAATTCCTAACATGTTGTTATTTTCACGAAGTCTGTAACCTGATATCGTTTGCACTTTTGTCATGCTTGTTTGAACCTGTTATTGAGTGAATTAGCCGTAGCTCAGTGTTCATCTTTTGTTAAGATTCTTGAGTGGATCCCTGCCATGTATTTTGTTGTTATGTTTGTTGGGGAACGTTGCAGAAAACAAAATTTTCCTACGGTTTCACCAAGATCCATCTAGGAGTTCATCTAGCAACGAGTGATTAGATGCATCTACGTACCTTGTAGATCGCGAGCGGAAGCGTTCAAAGAACGGGGATGATGTAGTCGAACACGACATGATTCAAATCACCGATGATCTTAGCACCGAACGGACGATGCCTCCGCGTTCAACACACGTACGGAACGGATGACGTCTCCTCCTTTCTTGATCCAGCAAGGGGGGAAGAGAGGTTGATGAAGATCCAGCAGCACGACGGCGTGGTGGTGGATGCAGGGCGTCACAGTAGTAGGGCTTCGCCTATACTACGAGAGAGAGACGTAACCGGGAGAGAGGAAGCACCAAAGGCTGAGGTATGAAATCCCTCCTCTCCCCCACTATATATAGGAGGACCAAGGGGGGGTGGTGCGCAGCCTAGGAGATCTGATCTCCTAGGTGCGGCGGCCAGGGGAGGGTTTCCCTCCCCCCCAAGGCACCTCGGGGTGCCTTCCACCACTTGGACTCCTCCTTGGTGGAAACCCTAGGCGCATGGGCCTAGTAGGGCTGGTGCCCTTGGCCCATGTAGGCCAAGGCGCACCCCCTACAGCCCATGTGCCCCCCCGGGACAGGTGGCCCCACCCGGTGGGCCCCCGGGACCCCTCCGGTGGTCCCGGTACAATACCGATAACCCCGAAACTTGTCCCGATGGCCGAAACAGCACTTCCTATATATAATTCTTTACCTCCGGACCATTCCGGAACTCCTCGTGACGTCCGGGATCTCATCCGGGACTCCGAACAACATTCGGATTACTGCATATACATATCTTCATAACCCTAGCGTCACCGAACCTTAAGTGTGTAGACCCTACGGGTTCGGGAGACAAGCAGACATGACCGAGACAACTCTCCGGTCAATAACCAACAGCGGGATCTGGATACCCATGATGGCTCCCACATGCTCCACGATGATCTCATCGGATGAACCACGATGTCGAGGATTAATCAACCCCGTATACAATTCCCTTTGTCAATCGGTATGTTACTTGCCCGAGACTCGATCGTTGGTATCCCAATACCCTGTTCAATCTCGTTACCGGCAAGTCACTTTACTCGTACCGTAATGCATGATCCCGTGATCAACCACTTGGTCACCTTGAGCTCATAATGATGATGCATTACCGAGTGGGCCCAGTGATACCTCTCCGTTATATGGAGTGACAAATCCCAGTCTCGATCCGTGTCAACCTAACAGACACTTTCGGAGATACCTGTAGTGCACCTTTATAATCACCCAGTTACGTTGTGACGTTTGATACACCCAAAGCACTCCTACGGTATCCGGGAGTTACACGATCTCATGGTCAAAGGAAAAGATACTTGACATTGGAAAAGCTCTAGCAAACGAACTACACGATCTTTGTGCTATGCTTAGGATTGGGTCTTGTCCATCACGTCATTCTCCTAATGATGTGATCCCGTTATCAATGACATCCAATGTCCATAGCCAGGAAATCATGACTATCTGTTGATCAACGAGCTAGTCAACTAGAGACTCACTAAGGACATATTATGGTCTATGTATTCACACGTGTATTACGATATCCGGATAATACAGTTATAGCATGAATAAAGACAATTATCATGAACAAAGAAATATAATAATAATGCTTTTATTATTGCCTCTAGGGCATATTTCCAACAGTCTCCCACTTGCACTAGAGTCAATAATCTAGTTACATTGTGATGAATCGAACACCCATGGAATTCTGGTGTTGATCATGTTTTGCCCTAGGGAGAGGTTTAGTCAATGGATCTGCTATATTCAGGTCCGTGTGTACTTTACAAATCTCTATGTCTCCATTTTGAACATTTTCACGAATGGAGTTGAAGCGACGCTTTATGTGCCTTGTCTTCTTGTGAAACCTGGGCTCCTTGGCAAGTGCAATAGCTCCAGTGTTATCACAAAAGAGTTTGATTGGCCCCGACGCATTGGGTATGACTCCTAGGTCGGTGATGAACTCCTTCACCCATATTGCTTCATGTGCTGCCTCCGAGGCTGCCATGTACTCCGCTTCACATGTAGATCCCGCCACGACGCTCTGCTTGCAGCTGCACCAGCTCACTGCTCCACCATTCAACATATACACGTATCCGGTTTGTGACTTAGAGTCATCCAGATCTGTGTCGAAGCTAGCTTCGACGTAACCCTTCACGACGAGCTCTTCGTCACCTCCATAAACGAGAAACATTTCCTTAGTCCTTTTCAGGTACTTCAGGATATTCTTGACCGCTGTCCAGCGTTCCTTGCCGGGATTACTTTGGTACCTTCCTACCAAAATTACGGCAAGGTTTACATCAGGTCTGGTACACAGCATGGCATACACAATAGAACCTATGGCTGATGCATAGGGGATGACGCTCATCTCTTCTATATCTTCTGCCGTGATCGGACATTGAGCTGAGCTCAATTTCATACCTTGTAACACAGGCAAGAACCCCTTCTTGGACTGATCCATTTTGAACTTCTTTAAAATCTTATCAAGGTATGTGCTTTGTGAAAGACCTATGAGGCGTCTTGATCTATCTCTATAGATCTTGATGCCTAATATATAAGCAGCTTCTCCAAGGTCCTTCATTGAAAAACTCTTATTCAAGTAGGCCTTGATGCTGTCCAAGAGTTCTATATCATTTCCCATCAAAAGTATGTCATCTACATATAATATGAGAAATGCTACAGAGCTCCCACTCACTTTCTTGTAAACGCAGGATTCTCCATAAGTCTGCGTAAACCCAAACGCTTTGATCATCTCATCAAAGCGAATGTTCCAACTCCGAGATGCTTGCACCAGCCCATTAATCGAGCGTTGGAGCTTGCACACCTTGTCAGCATTCTTAGGATCGACAAAACCTTCCGGCTGCATCATATACAATTCTTCCTTAAGGAAACCATTAAGGAATGCCGTTTTGACGTCCATTTGCCATATCTCATAATCGTAGAATGCGGCAATTGCTAACATGATTCGGACGGACTTTAGCTTTGCTACCGGTGAGAAAGTCTCATCGTAGTCAATTCCTTGAACTTGTCGATAACCCTTAGCGACAAGCCGAGCTTTATAGATGGTCACATTACCATCCGCGTCTGTCTTCTTCTTGAAGATCCATTTATTCTCTATGGCTCGCCGTTCAACAAGCAAGTCAGTCAAAGTCCATACTTTGTTTTCATACATGGATCCTATCTCGGATTTCATGGCTTCTAGCCATTTGCCGGAATCTGGGCCTGCCATCGCTTCTTCATAGTTCGAAGGTTCACTGTTGTCTAACAACATGATTTCCATGACAGGGTTGCCGTACCACTCTAGTGCGGAACGTGTCCTTGTGGACCTTCGAATTTCAGTAGGAGCTTGATCAGAAGTATCTTGATCATCATCAATAACTTCCTCTCTAGTCGGTGCAGGCACCTCAGGAACATTTTCTTGAGTTGCGCCATTTTCCGGTTCAAGAGGCAATACTTCATCAAGTTCTACTTTCCTCCCACTTACTTCTTTCGAGAGAAACTCTTTCTCTAGAAAGGATCCATTCTTGGCAACAAAGATCTTGCCTTCGGATCTGAGGTAGAAGATATACCCAATGGTTTCTTTAGGGTATCCTATGAAGACGCATTTTTCTGATTTGGGTTCGAGCTTTTCAGGTTGAAGTTTCCTGACATAAGCATCACATCCCCAAACTTTTAGAAACGACAACTTAGGTTTCTTCCCAAACCATAATTCAAACGGTGTCCTCTCAACGGATTTCGACGGAGCCCTATTTAAAGTGAATGCGGCAGTCTCTAAAGCATAGCCCCAAAAAGATAACGGTAAATCGGTAAGAGACATCATAGATCGCACCATATCTAATAGAGTGCGATTACGACGTTCGGACACACCATTACGCTGAGGTGTTCCAGGCGGCGTCAGTTGTGAAACTATTCCACATTTTCTTAAGTGTGTGCCAAATTCGTGACTTAAGTATTCTCCTCCACGATCTGATCGTCGAAACTTGATTTTCCTGTCACGTTGATTCTCAACTTCACTCTGAAATTCCTTGAACTTTTCAAAGGTTTCAGACTTGTGTTTCATTAAGTAGACATACCCATATCTACTTAAGTCATCAGTGAGGGTGAGAACATAATGATAGCCACCGTGAGCCTCAACACTCATTGGACCGCACACATCAGTATGTATGATTTCCAATAAGTTGGTTGCTCGCTCCATTGTTCCTGAGAACGGAGTCTTGGTCATTTTACCCATGAGGCATGGTTCGCACGTGTCAAATGATTCATAATCAAGAGACTCCAAAAGTCCATCTGCATGGAGCTTCTTCATGCGTTTGACACCTATGTGACCAAGGCGGCAGTGCCACAAGTATGTGGGACTATCATTATCAACCTTATATCTTTTGGTATCCACACTATGAATATGTGTAATATTACGTTCGAGATTCATTAAGAATAAACCATTGACCATCGGAGCATGACCATAAAACATATCTCTCATATAAATAGAACAACCATTATTCTCAGATTTAAATGAGTAGCCATCTCGTATTAAACGAGATCCCAATACAATGTTCATGCTCAAACTTGGCACGAAATAACAATTATTGAGGTTTATAACTAATCCCGTAGGTAAATGTAGAGGTAGCGTGCCGACGGCGATCACATCGACCTTGGAACCATTCCCGACGCGCATCGTCACCTCGTCCTTTACCAGTCTCTGTTTATTCTGCAGCTCCTGCTGTGAGTTACAAATATGAGCAACGGCACCGGTATCAAATACCCAGGAGTTACTACGAGTACTGGTAAGGTACACATCAATTACATGTATATCACATATACCTTTTGTTTTGCCGGCCTTCTTGTCCGCTAAATATTTGGGGCAGTTCCGCTTCCAGTGACCCTTCCCTTTGCAATAAAAGCACTCCGTCTCAGGCTTGGGTCCATACTTTGACTTCTTCTTCCCAGCAGCTTGCTTGCCGGGCGCGGCAACTTCCTTGCCGTCCTTCTCAAAGTTCTTTTTACCCTTGCCCTTCTTGAACTTAGTGGTTTTATTGACCATCAACACTTGATGTTCCTTCTTGACTTCTACCTCTGCTGATTTCAGCATTGCAAATACTTCAGGAATGGTCTTTTCCATCCCCTGCATATTGAAGTTCATCACAAAGCTCTTGTAGCTTGGTGGAAGCGACTGGAGGATTCTGTCAATGACCGCGTCATCCGGGAGATTAACTCCCAGCTGAGTCAAGCGGTTATGTAACCCAGACATAGTGAGTATGTGCTCACTGACAGAACTATTTTCCTCCATCTTACAGCTGAAGAACTTATCGGAGACTTCATATCTCTCGATCCGGGCATGAGCTTGAAAAACCATTTTTAGCTCTTCGAACATCTCATATGCTCCATGTCTCTCAAAACGCTTTTGGAGCCCCGGCTCTAGGCTGTAAAGCATGCCGCACTGAACGAGGGAGTAGTCATCAGTACGTGTCTGCCAAGGGTTCATAGCGTCTTGGTTCTGTGGGACGGGTGGATCACCTAGCGGTGCTTGTAGGACATAATCTTTCTTGGCAGCTATGAGGATGATCCTCAGGTTCCGGACCCAGTCCGTATAGTTGCTGCCATCGTCTTTCAGCTTGGTTTTCTCTAGGAACGCGTTGAAATTGAATACAACATTGGCCATTTGATCTACAAGACATATTGTAAAGATTTTAGACTAAGTTCATGATAACTAAGTTCATCTAATCAAATTATTAATGAACTCCCACTTAGATAGACATCCCTCTTCTAGTCATCTAAGTATAACATGATCCGAGTTGGCTAGGCCGTGTCCGATCATCACGTGACACGGACTAGTCAACGTCGGTGAACATCTTCATGTTGATCGTATCTTCTACGACTCATGCTTGACCTTTCGGTCTTCTGTGTTCGGAGGCCATGTCTATGCACATGCTAGGCTCGTCAAGTCAACCTAAGTGTATTGCGTGTGTAAATCTGTCTTACACCCGTTGTATGTGAACGTAAGAATCTATCACACCCGATCATCACGTGGTGCTTCGAAACGACGAACTGTAGCAACGGTGCACAGTTAGGGGGAACACTTTCTTGAAATTATTATGAGGGATCATCTTATTTACTACCGTCGTTCTAAGCAAACAAGATGCAAAACATGATAAACATCACATGCAATCAAATAATAATAGTGACATGATATGGCCAATATCACATAGCTCCTTTGATCTCCATCTTGGGGCTCCATGATCATCCTGTCACCGTCATACTCATCGACATGTAAGTTGTGATTCCTATTACAATAGCATGAACATCTCATACATCACATATAGATCATTCATCATTCATCACAACTTTGGCCATATCACATCACATAGCATACCCTGCAAAAACAAGTTAGACGTTCTCTAATTGTTGTTTGCATGTTTTACGTGGCTGCTATGGGTTTCTAGCAAGAACGTTTCTTACCTACGCAAAGACCACAACGTGATATGCCAATTGCTATTTACCCTTCATAAGGACCCTTTTCATCGAATCCGATCCGACTAAAGTAGGAGAGACAGACACCCGCTTGCCACCTTATGCAACTAGTGCATGTCAGTCGGTGGAACCTGTCTCACGTAAGAGTACGTGTAAGGTCGGTCCGGGACGCTTCATCCCACGATGCCGCCGAATCAAGATAAGACTAGTAACGGCAAGCATATTGAACAAAATCAACGCCCACAACTACTTTGTGTTCTACTCGTGCAAGAGAACTACGCATAGACCTAGCTCATGATGCCACTGTTGGGGAACGTTGCAGAAAACAAAATTTTCCTACGGTTTCACCAAGATCCATCTAGGAGTTCATCTAGAAACGAGTGATTAGATGCATCTACGTACCTTGTAGATTGCGAGCGGAAGCGTTCAAAGAACGGGGATGATGTAGTCGAACACGACGTGATTCAAATCACCGATGATCTTAGCACCGAACGGACGATGCCTCCGCGTTCAACACACGTACGGAACGGATGACGTCTCCTCCTTTCTTGATCCATCAAGGGGGGAAGAGAGGTTGATGAAGATCCAGCAGCACGACGGCGTGGTGGTGGATGCAGGGCGTCACAGTAGCAGGGCTTCGCCTATACTACGAGAGAGAGACGTAACCGGGAGAGAGGAAGCACCAAAGGCTGAGGTATGAAATCCCTCCTCTCCCCCACTATATATAGGAGGACCAAGGGGGGGTGGTGCGCAGCCTAGGAGATCTGATCTGCTAGGTGCGGCGGCCAGGGGAGGGTTTCCCTCCCCCCCAAGGCACCTCGGGGTGCCTTCCACCACTTGGACTCCTCCTTGGTGGAAACCCTAGGCGCATGGGCCTAGTAGGGCTGGTGCCCTTGGCCCATGTAGGCCAAGGCGCACCCCCTACAGCCCATGTGGCCCCCCGGGACAGGTGGCCCCACCCGGTGGGCCCCCGGGACCCCTCCGGTGGTCCCGGTACAATACCGATAACCCCGAAACTTGTCCCGATGGCCGAAACAGCACTTCCTATATATAATTCTTTACCTCCGGACCATTCCGGAACTCCTCGTGACGTCCGGGATCTCATCCGGGACTCCGAACAACATTCGGATTAATGCATATACATATCTTCATAACCCTAGCGTCACCAAACCTTAAGTGTGTAGACCCTACGGGTTCGGGAGACAAGCAGACATGACCGAGACGACTCTCCGGTCAATAACCAACAGCGGGATCTGGATACCCATGATGGCTCCCACATGCTCCACGATGATCTCATCGGATGAACCACGATGTCGAGGATTAATCAACCCCGTATACAATTCCCTTTGTCAATCGGTATGTTACTTGCCCGAGACTCGATTGTTGGTATCCCAATACCCTGTTCAATCTCGTTACCGGCAAGTCACTTTACTCGTACCGTAATGCATGATCCCGTGATCAACCACTTGGTCACCTTGAGCTCATAATGATGATGCATTACCGAGTGGGCCCAGTGATACCTCTCCGTTATATGGAGTGACAAATCCCAGTCTCGATCCGTGTCAACCTAACAGACACTTTCGGAGATACCTGTAGTGCACCTTTATAATCACCCAGTTACGTTGTGACGTTTGATACACCCAAAGCACTCCTACGGTATCCGGGAGTTACACGATCTCATGGTCAAAGGAAAAGATACTTGACATTGGAAAAGCTCTAGCAAACGAACTACACGATCTTTGTGCTATGCTTAGGATTGGGTCTTGTCCATCACGTCATTCTCCTAATGATGTGATCCCGTTATCAATGACATCCAATGTCCATAGCCAGGAAATCATGACTATCTGTTGATCAACGAGCTAGTCAACTAGAGGCTCACTAGGGACATATTATGGTCTATGTATTCACACGTGTATTACGATTTCCGGATAATACAGTTATAGCATCAATAAAGACAATTATCATGAACAAAGAAATATAATAATAATGCTTTTATTATTGCCTCTAGGGCATATTTCCAACAATGTTAGAGTGCAGTAGCTTGTTGTTCTTGATGCATTTAGATGGCCTCATGCTGATAATCAGAGATCGGTTCCATATTTGTTTTGCTTGCCATTTGCAAACCGTGCATCCGATTCCGGTGATCTTTATAACGATTTCGACCGAAATCACCTCCTCTTTCCAGTGGCACTCTTGGTTTTCCATGTAGAGGCCAGGTTCAATCTTTCCTTTCCGAAACATGCATATGCATCACATATCACATCCCGCATATCATGCCATGTTTTGCATCATGTTGCTCGTGCATTGCACATGGTTGATTGTGTCTCCCTTTGCTTGTGTTCTTGCTTTTGGTAGAGCCGGGAGACGAGTACGTGATCGAGGAACCCGTTGAGTACGCTTATGAGGATCAAGCTAACATCAACTCGGGAACTTTGCAGGCAAGATGGCCATACCCTCGAAATCACTTCTGTCTTTGCTTGCTTGATGCTCGCTCTTTTGCTATGCCTATGCTACGATACCTACCACTTGCTTAACATACCTCCCATATTGCCATGTCAAACCTCTAACCCACCTTGTCCTAGCAAACCGGTGTTTGGCTATGTTACCGCTTTGGTCAGCCCCTCTTATAGCGTTGCTAGTTGCAGGTGAAGTTTGAAGTTTGTTCCTTGTTGGAACATGTCTATTGTTGGGATATCATTATTATATCTTGTCTATTTTAATGCATCTATACACTTGGTAAAGGGTGGAAGGCTCGGCCTTATGCCTGGTGTTTTGTTCCACTCTTGCCACCCAAGTTTCCGTCATACCGGTGTTATGTTCCTTGATTTTGCGTTCCTTACACGGCTGGGTTATAATGGGAACCCCTTGACAGTTCGCCTTGAATAAAAACTCCTCCAGCAATGCCCAACATTGGTTTTACCATTTGCCACCTAGCCTCATTTTCCCTTGGGTTTCCGGAGCACGAGGGTCATCTTTATTTTAACCCCCCCTGGGCCAGTGCTCCTCTGAGTGTTGGTCCAAACCGAGTAGACTGTGGGGCCACCTCGGGGCAACTTGAGGGTTGGTTTTACTCGTAGGATGTCTCATCTAAGTGTGCCTTGAGAATGAGATATGTGCAGCTCCTATCGGGATTTGTCGGCACATTCGGGCGGCTTTGCTGGTTTAGTTTTGCCATTGTCGAGATGTCTTCTAACCGGGATTCCGAGTCTGATCGGATTGTCTTGGGAGAAGGAATTTCCTTCGTTGACCGTGACAGCTTGTGATGGGCTAAGTTGGGACACCCCTGCAGGGATTTGAACTTTCGAAAGCCGTGCCCGCGGTTATGGGCAGATGGGAATTTGTTAATGTCTGGTTGTAGATAACCTTAAACTTAACTTAATTAAAATGAATCAGCAGAGTGTGTGGCCGTGATAGTCTCTTTTCGGCGGAGTCCGGGAAGAGAACACAGTCTCGTGTTATGCTTGAACGTAGGTTGTTCTAGGATCACTTCTTGATCATAGTTTCTCGACCATGCCTTTGCGTTCTCTTCTCGCTCTCATTTGTGATGTTAGCCACCATACATGCTAGTGCTTGCTGCAGCTCCACCTCATACCTTTTACCCTTCCTATAAGCTTAAATAGTCTTGATCGCGAGGGTGTGAGATTGCTGAGTCCCCGTGACTCACAGATTACTTCCAAAACCAGATGCAGGGACCAATGATACCGCTCCAGGAGATTCGACTGAGCTCAAGTGGGAGTTCGATGAGGACTCAGGACGATACTATGTTTCCTTTCCAGACGATCAGTAGTGGTGCCCAATTGGGGCGATCGGGGACTTTGTTGCATTTAGGGTTGTTCTTTATTTTGGTTCCGTAGTCGGACCTTGGTTGTATCTGGATGAATGCAATGATATTTATGCTATTTTGTGACGTGGCGAGTGTAAGCCAACTATGTACTCCTTTTCCTTATTCATTACATGGGTTGTGTGAAGATTACCCCACTTGCGACATTGCTTACAATGCGGTTATGCCTCTAAGTCGTGCCTCGACACGTGGGAGATATAGCCGCGTCGTGGGCGTTACATCCTTTGAGTTTAAGTGGGAGGTATTTGATGGCGTGTAGATCGTCACCGCGGGCCATGTGGATGTGCAGGAGGAAGTCCTCGATACATACCGCAGGATCTGTTGTGCCGTCGTATGATTCTATATTTACGGGTTTGAAACCCTCTGGGATTTGATGATCCATTAGTTCATCTGTGTTCGGCCATAGGGGGTGTGCGGCTCCTCTGTACTAGGCTATATCGCGACGCAACTCAAATGAGTCTTGCCCGCTGTGTTCGGCCCGGTCGGATTTACTTTTATTGTATCCGGTGTGACGGTTATCGTCTCGCATAGTGGCACGCCCTCGCGATCCGAAGATCGATCTTGCCTGTTTTGCTTTGTCCTCCAATACGTCTCGCAGGTCTAGCATGTTCCCCCGTGCCTTGTCATTTTTATTTGAGTGGCGTCGGGGTGCGGGCTGAGTTTTTGGCTGAAACGCCTCTCTGTCGCAGCCACGAGGTGGCCGGTCAGCCGCATCATATGCTGGAGATGTAGGTTTGAGTGCTTCCTCCTCTAGTCGGGGTAGCAACCTACACTTTGGGTAACTCTTGGAGGGGCGTTCGAGTTTATATTCCTCGGCCGCAAGGACTTCAGTCCATCTGTCAGCTAGCGAATCTTGATTAGCTTGAAGCTGTTGTTGCTTTTTCTTAAGGCTATTTGCCGTGGCTATAATCCGGCGCTTGAAGCGCTCTTGTTCGACGAGATCCTCAGGCACGACGAATTCGTCATCGTCGAGGCTTGCCTCTTCTTCGAAGGGAGGCATGTAATTATCATCCTCCGCCTCTCCATCTGCCGCTCCCTCTGGAGGGCTGGCCTCTCCATCCTCCTACCCTAAATTTTGCTGGAGGGGATTGCTGTCGTCTTCGGCACTGTCCGGAGTGTTATTATCTCCTATGCCGGGGTCACCGCTTTTGCTTTGGTGAGACATAGAGCGGCGCCGCTGATGCTGGCGCTTGGGTTGCTTCTTGGAGGGGTCATCCTCCGCTGTCTCGTCGCCATTGCCTTCTTTGGGTGTGTCCACCTTGTATATATCATATGATGAGGTGGCTGTCCAGTGCCCTGTGGGCAGTGGTTCCTCTTCGCCTCCCGCATCGTCGTCCATACCGTCGATGTCTTCGGAGTCAAAGTCCAGCATGTCGGTTAAGTCATCGATAGTGGCTACTAAGTGGGTGGTGGGTGGGCGACGAATTTCTTCGTCATCCGCATCCCAATCCTGCCAGACATAGTTCGGCCAGGACTCTCCTGACAAGGAGAGAGACCTTAATGAGTTCAGTATGTCGCCGAAGGGCGAGTGCTGAAAGATATCCGCGCAGGTAAACTCCGTGATCGGCGCCCAATCGGATTCGATAGGCACGGGCGCAGGAGGTTGGGAGTCCGTGGACGGGGAAGGATCCGGAAGTGTGGCATCACGGCTCTCGTGAAGGGTAAGGTCGATATTCGGCTTGATCATCGCTGAGGATACGGCCTCCGTGGCGGGGTCTATCCACCCGCCCATGGACGGCGCAACTGGCTCCGAATTAACGGTCGGAGCGGTTGCCGGTGCGATCTCTTGGACACTGTCCGATGGCAGAGCTAAATCATGCTCATCGTGACCGTGTGGCGCACTAGGCAAAGGCTCGAATCCGTCGAAGATCACGTCTCCGCGGATATCTGCCGTGTAGTTTAAGCTTCCAAACCTGACCTGATGGCCAAGGGCATAACTCCCGATCTTCTCCAGATGGCCAAGCGAGTTGGCCCGCAGTGCGAAGCCGCCGAATACAAAGATCTGTCTGGGGAGAAAAGTCTCACCCTGGACTGCATCGCTATCGATGATCGTAGGAGCCATCAAGCCTAACGGCGATGACATAGAGGAACTCTCAATGAAAGCACCAATGTCGGTGTCAAAACTGGCGGATCTTGGGTAGGGGGTCCCGAACCGTGCGTCGAAGGCGGATGGTAACAGGAGGCAGGGGACATGATGTTTTACCCAGGTTCGGGCCCTTTTGATGGAGATAAAACCCTACGTTCTGCTTGATTATTCTTGATAATATGAGTAGTACAAGAGTTGATCTACCATGAGATCGGAGAGGCTAAACCCTAGAAGCTAGCCTATGGTATGATTTTATGTTGTCCTACGGACTAAAACCCTCCAGTTTATATAGACACCGGAGGGGGTCTAGGGTTACACAAGGTCGGTTACAAAGGAGGAGATATACATATCCATATTGCCTAGCTTGCCTTCCACGCCAAGTAGAGTCCCATCCATTCACGGGACGAAGTATTCAATCTTGTATCTTCATAGTCCCATAGTCCGGCCAAAGGATATAGTCCGGCTGTCCGAACACCCCCTAATCCAGGACTCCCTCAGGCGTCCTCGTCCACCACAGCGTAGGCCCTTCACTGACTCCCTCGTCCGGCCCTTCACTGGCCCTTCATGCAAGCCCTCATCCGCCGCAACAGATCCTCCTCACCGAAAGCACTGTACAACGCGCCCGCCGAAGCCTTCGTCCACTGCACCGGACCTGCTCCACGGACGCCATATTCAACTCCACCGGCCCTGCTTTACCGACGCCGCAGCCTCATCAAGTTATTTCGATTTGTACTCCTTCGGTTTTTCTCTTTATCGTGCAACTATTCACTTACCACAGATGAGCTTTCTTGTATGTCGACAGGCGCCGCAACCGTAGCACCGGAGCTGCTTCAGTGACGGCGACAGCCGGCCCAAACTCAACCTCAACACGAGGACCATCGACGATCCTTAGCTATCAAGTATGACAACGATACCCATACGCCACCGAGAATTAGGTACTATTATCCAACGGCCGGCGCCTACGTTCACTTTCCTAGCATAAGCACCGCACCTTTGAATTTCTTCAGGGCATCATTCAATTTTTCATGAGACGCGTTATTCTGCTTGCACCTGTAGGGCCATACTTCTGGTAGTGAACATGTTACATGTGCTAAATTACATACCAGTGCACATATAGTTAATATGCTTTAGTTTTGTTCTGATGCCACCTGTTGGTTCCATCAGACTACTTAATGTGCTCTATGCTTAATTACACATCAGCAAACTAGCATGTGGTTCCGCTGCTTTTTGTTTGTTTTACCCTACATTTTCTGATGCTAGCTATTACATCACTGCTCCAAACCTCTATTCATTACTTGTTTGTGTGTTCTTGATCTTCCCAAGTTGCATGACTTATTTGATGCTTCTATTAATTATGGAGCTACCAACCCCATCAAGCAAAATATTTGTTCTTTTAGGGCTGGCACCTCGAACAAGCATAAAAATAGAGGGAAGCAGATATATTGTCGTGTATGCACACACCCTTCTTTCATTAGTTTAGATGAACCATTGATGATCAATTCGGACCAGTGCATGCGATTAAAATTAATTTTACCTAAATAGATGGTGCAGAATAAAATACAACAACTAGATTTGCAACCACGGGATGCTGATGATATCTTCAAAGAACATTGCAACAGCAGCTAGGCTTCACAGCAACATATGGTAAGCCAGTGTGTTTTAGTACATGTGAAATGTAATGCGAGTGGGCTGCTTTCTTGGATTGTGACCTCAACGTGTAATCCTACCGAATTACAAATAGTTCAGTTGTCTTCTTTGCTATATTGCTTGATTCGAATGCTTATTTTTTGTTATGCTATACCTGAGTTGGCCAATATGTCAGAAGTGCCTGCTGTACTATCGTAAAGAAATGCATGCCTATTTCATTTGAGTCCTTAACTTTTCCTCTCAACTTCATCACAAGACTGTCTTCATAGTTTATATGAGGCCACACTGTTAAGTGCTTTCTCAGATTATTTCAACTCCTTAGATGCATTGGCAACTTAAATATAGCGGTTGTACACTCCCTTTCAACTAGGGATGTCAACTGGGTCCCGTTTAATCCCGATTAAAGTCCACTAGTGGTATGATAGTTCAAAAGAGTTTTTGTTTTTTGAGGAAAATGAACTAGGGAGGTAGCAAAAACTAACTAGATGGGACTGGCGGATGTCGTTTATTTGCCACTTACATCCCTAGTTCCATCTTACCATTTTAATTTCTTTTCGGCTGATGCTACTTCGAACCATTTAAATATAGTTTTCCATGCTCGGCAATAATTTGTCCGTCGTTTACCATATAAGCTTACTGCCTGGATCATACGATAACTATCTCTTACTGATGTCCAGCGGAAACCTTTCAGGATGCCTTTCAGACTAGGACACAATGTACAACCCCAGAATCTATTTGTGGAAGCAGTGCACCATCCACGTTACCAGATGGTAGCAGTTCAGAGGCAACACCGCCGAAGAGCAGTCTGAGCACAGATATTATAGTGCTTGAGGCTCTACTAGAGGCAGAAAGAGATGGTGTGGCTGCCATGAATGAGGTAATCTTTATCTTGAGGCTGGAAATTACGGAATTAGCGGCACGCATTATGCAAGCAACCCAAGAATTGGAGGAAGTAAGAATGTTGCATTGGAAGACGGAGGAGGTCCTCCTGTTTCTACTATATGAAGCCCAAGGTAATCCCGGTTCTTCTTTAGATACCAGTTGAAATTGTCATTAGATTATTGTACTTGCATGTTGTGTCATGTCTCTGAATGGATTATGTTGCAAGACCCCCTATGTTCTCCATGTGTTGTAATGATCCGAATTTTTTAGGCGAGGTAATCCTCAGTACTTGTATGATTGACATAAGGTGAACTATTTTTCGTGTGAGCATATTGTATTGGATGAAATAACTGTTTGACTCAGAGTGTATCCAACCTAGTGAATTCGAAGATCACGGCATTTCTAAATCATAATCATATATAAAGGTGGAATAAATCTCTGTTGTGGTTTTGAAGAAATAAATAACAAAACATATAATTATCTGTGGATATTCGTAATCGAATACAAATTGGATTTGAATTTAGTTTACCAGGTCCCAGGGAAAACGTGAATCCTAATTCTCCCAAGTTTTGAACGAAGCGGCTAAACACCCACTAAAATTTGTGGGCTGCCCGAAGCAAGTGTTTGCGAGATGGAAATTACTATCTACCCCTGACACTTGACATCCTTATCGACCGGATTTACACTACTGTCAATAGGGGTAGACTAGTAACTTGAATCAGACGTGACACGACGGCCTCTGAGCCCATTCAGACACGGTGGGTGCCAAACATGGGCGGCAAAACACATTTGATTCAAGCTCGTCCGAAAGACATGTGTCTCTTCCTCCATTTCCCCATTCATACACGGTGGGCGGCAAAACAAACTCTCCTCGTTCGAAATCGATGTAGGCTAATCTTTTAAATAGGGGCAGATGTGTAACTTCCATCAGACGTGACACAACCGCCCTACCTGCCAGCCCCGTTCATACACCATGGGCGCCAACCATGGGCAACAAAACACCCTCTCCTCGCCCGAAATAGTTACCGGCAAATATTTGGGAGATGCGAGATTACCGTCCTATCCCCAATCGACGCGATGTGCGAAATTTTAAACGGGGGATAAGCTCGTAACTTTCCCCCATTTCAGAGAAGCGCGTCCCAAAGTTTGAGATCCCCCTCCCCTCCATTTCCCCATTCATACACCGTCGGCGGCACGACAACCTCTGCACTGTGGCCATCCTCCTCCGTCTGCCACCCCATCCTCCACCTTGCCGGAGCCTCTACCCCTACCCCGTCGTCCACTGCAAGAGATGGACGTCTCTCATCCATGGCGCTGGACCAGGATCCTTTCATCGCCTCATCTCGCTTCATTGGCGCCATCGTCCACCTTGCCATTGCCGCTCCTACGACCGCCTCGTCCACGGCAACAGGATATATCCCCCGACCCAGCCGTCTACCGTCTAAAGTCTTCTTCCCCGCCACCGATAGCCATCGCACCTGCAGCACCCTCAACGTATCAGCATAGGCCTACATGGCGTCGCAAGAGAGGTGGTACTCTTCCATATGTGCTTAAGTTATTGATCTCACCCGGAAAATAGATCGTAATTTGTTTATTGTACTTTTCTTGTCTGTACCAAATCGTAGTGGCTAGTTGAAAGCAAACATTGGTTGCGAAGTAGCTTTGTCCGGTTTGCACCTTCTGATCCGCCATGGCACAGGCACTATACTCGTAAAGCTTATGGTTTCCCCCCTTTATATTCACTACCATCATCGTAGGTGCTTCGTGTCGTGCTAGCACTGCTCCTCAAGACCTCAACTCAAAGCTTACGTGTTGAAATACGAATCTGATATGATGCTCATATCACTAAAACAGAGAATGTTTAATTGGTCACCTAATGTACCTATATTTGTTTTGAAAAGCATGTGTGCCACCCACTGGTCCAGCTAGTTCCACTTTCCTGATTTTTCTCTTGATGCTTAGGGTTTTCCCCTTTTATCTACTCTACTATGATATGCGTAGGTGCTTTCTGTCGTACTAGCATTACTCCATCCTTCAAGCTAAACAACACAACACTCAGATTTCGAAAGCTTAGTTGTTCAAATATGATTGTGATATGATACTGATATTATTTAACCAACACATTTAATTGGTTAGCTAAAGGTCCCACTTGAGTTTCCAAATGCATGTCGCGACATATAGAGAGACAGCATAATTGCATTTCTTTGTCACTTGTTGACCGCACTTTCTTGTCCATACCAAATCTTAGTTGTTATTTCAAAGCAAACATCGGTTGCTAACTACCCTTTGCGCGATTGGCCACTTCAGATCTGCCATCCCACTACCACGGTCAACACTGTACTCATCATGCTTATGTTTTCCCCATTTTATGATGAACACTATTAGCCAACGTGGTACGTGTTGTAATAGCACTACTCCACCCATCGAGCTAAACAAGCTTAGTTGTACAAAGTCATATCTGATATTATTGCTGATACTAGTAAAACTGGGAGATGTTTAACTGGTTAGCTAAATGTTCCTACTTTAGTTTCGAATTGCATGTGAGCCACATATGGAGAGACCGGAAAGAATAGTATTTCTCTGTGCGCTCTAGTTCATCATGGGTGGCCAACCGACATTGTATTGAAAGACTTGTAATATCTTCAATCTGCTTGCTCTTCTGCTCTTCTTTAAGATGATACTCTTCTCTTGCGGTCGACTGGCCAGGTCGAGTTGTTCTCCCTTAGTATATTTTGAATATGTCAGGTCAGGTCGACTTGTTCTTCTTTACTATATGTTGAATCTATCATCTGCGAAGTGTCATCACTTCTGGAGCTCTCATATTTTGAGTAGTAGGCCACATTATATTAATGCACACAACAAATTACAGCATGCATGGCATCTTTTAAAAGAATTGCAGAGATAGCATAAAGGGGTTTATAGGGAGGCAGTATTGGATTAGAATCACTTCTGCATTACAAAGAAAATCTCACTTGTTTTTATGTTTTCATGCATGTCAGATATTGAACATTATCAAAATGAATATGAGAATGGGCGCACGAGAGGAATATTACGGAACAATCCACTGGCTAACAAACTTGGCATGGTGGAGGATGGCCTATCTTATTCACCCATCAAGGTGCTTGCTCTAACTTTGCAAAGTTGTATTGGTCGCACATATTTTGCATCTGACCTCTTGCATTACTTCTACTTTGTTACACCATCTGCTTAGTTTAAGCATCATATATGAGTACATGCCATACCTATCCATTTTCTGTACCTATTCCATGTGTCATCACACTATGTTTTTCCAGTCAAATGTTGTTCTTTCGTAATAGATGTCCAAAAGGAAGAGGGTGAGCGCAAATCCTCAAGGAGTACAAACTAGGTATTTGGAAAAGGTAGTGATACATGTTAAATCAGATAGATCAGCAGCCATAGAAAACACAGGCCCAACTGTACCACACTTTACCCCTACTCCAGTGGCCAAACCCCTATTAGAACTGCCGGGAGCCCAGCGTCAGGTACTGTCTATGATATCAATTCAAAATTTGAACTCCTAAAATTCTGCTTGTGCCTTACCTTCTCTCTTGTATGAAAACTAATTTCAGATGAATCTCCTTGCTCAAAGGATCATACGATCTCAAAACAATAATGGGCTCTGCATTGCTCTTGTCAGTACCTCTCTCCCTTTTGCCTTGTAACGCTGTACTTAATTAATTGCTATTTGATTATGTAACATCAGTCTGCACCTGAGCTTCATTATCCTCTGTTTCTTCCAATATTATTTGATCTATATTTACTCTTTGCAAAATGTAGAATAATGGCAACGCTTATAAAGAATTTTCTTTGGGGAATTTATTGAATTATCCTTCCATCAACATGGAGAAGGGCTTTGTCCAGCCCGTGTTAACATGTAATGTAAGTTCATCCTTCTCAAGCCTTCAAACTTTGTTCTAGTATAGATTTGGATAGGCATCATTTCCTCCACTGTTGTTTGCTTTGCTGTTTACATCTGATTGGATGTTTGCAACAACTACCAGTTTCAAATTGTAGTTGTAAAAACATGTTCCTTATGCAGAACAGATCCATTTATTTGCTTATATAATTGTGAAACCTGTTACATGTCTCCTTGTTTCTCTTTCAGACTCGTATCTCTTACGCCAGGCAGAACTTTAGAGAAGATAGTGAGGCAAACCATCTTGAGGACAGCGAGATGACCCCAAGGTCCTGTCTTGATGAAGACTGTGAGTCGAAGCTACTCACCAGCAGGTGTGAGACAACCTCTGTGCAGTCGCTGCCTCAATCAGTTCGATTTCTTCAGTCTAAACTTAAAGAGGAAAGGCTTGCTTCAGCTTAGTTCCGACTTGAGTCAAAGATGTAATGAAGATGTCAGAGGACTGCCGTGCGCAACATCATGCCTTAAATCTAGTGTTGATGCATCTATCGTTGACACAACTGAGGTCTACTCAGCTTCTCTAGCTGTTTGGGGGGCCCGACCTGGCCCGTCTTAGTGCCTTCTGAAGTGCTCTCAGTTTTGTATATTCTTTTGCTGGTGCGTTTATTTGCACTGGTGGCGAAGTTTGATGCCCAGTGGATGTAATATGTGTGATAGCCGTGATAGCCTAGGGTAAGTTGCTTGCTTATTTATTTCCTTGTTGTCTTGTTTATTTGTTTGCTTGTAGTCATTGCAGTTCTTTTTCCGCGGTTTTTCTAGTGGCTGCAATAACCTATTTTTTAAAACTAGGCCACAATAACCATGGGCTAATATTTACTGTAGTGACACTGGGCCTCCTACGGGCCGTAGAAACAGCGGGTCTTCTACGGGCCGTAGAAATAGTGGGCCTTCTAAGGGCCGTAAAAACAATGGGCTTTCTATGGGCCGTATCATCAATGGGCCTTATACGGGCAGTATGATCGATTGGCCAAACATGGGCCAATAACAGGCTGCATTATGCCCGTAAACGGGCTAGAGTTGGAATCGTCTATTCATGGGCCGACCATAACGGGCCATCGTTAATAGGCCATATTTGATGATGCTCTGAAAACGGCCCAATGTATTAATGGACCACAAACGGGCCGACTGTAACCCTGGGCTAAATTTGGCCCACAAGCAGAAAATGATAGTAACGGGCTGTAAGTAAACGAAGGCTGGAAATGAGCCCAAGAATAAATGGCTCTGAGAAGGCCGAAAGATAACATGGGCTGGAAACACCCCAACAGAATAACAGGCCTTAATTATAAAGTGATACACTGTTCATTACGGGCCAGTTTCACCACGGGCCGTTAATGGGTGTAAAGTGATACACTGTTCATTACGAGCCAGTTTCACCACGGGCCGTTAATAGGCCAAGAGTTACATAGGGCCTCATATGGGCCGAAAGACGTCATGGGCCATACATGGGCCAGAAGTTAAAACGGGCTGGAATCATATTGGGTGGCCCAGATGACGCTACTGGGCCTAATTCGGATAGGGCGTAACAGGCCTTGGGTTAGCGGGCTGTAAATGGGCTATATGCGAACAGGCCGTTAACAGGCTTTACATGGGCCGGCCCGCCACCTTTTTACCAAGTCAAACGGGCTAGCCTTTTCACAGGAATGGGCCTCTATTGGGCCGTGCCACGTGTCAACGTATCATAGGCGCCTTCTGTCCAATGAGTGGATGACATATGTCCCAACGATGAGCCGACATGTGTTTCCTCCAGCCAATGATGATTTTACACATGGAAAATCCCCATTGGTCGGGGCTGTTAACGGGTTATTGGATCCAAAACCCGACCCGATAGCTTAATGGCATTCCATTACGGAGGATTCCACATGTCGGTCACCCTTGACGAAAGAACTTCTTGGACGCGGGATTTATCGTCATGGAAGTGGACACTTCTGTGATGATAATTTTGGTAATGTCATGCAACACTTCTACGACATCACAGGTATGACTATCTTGATTCTGTCATAAAATCGTCATGAATGTACATGCATGACAGAAAATGCGACCTACTGTGACAAACACGTATCATCACGGAAGTGTATTTTTTTTGTAGTGCCTCTGGCACTCCGGTTTTCTCTGAAACTACCCGGAACACTTCCTGTGTCCGAATATAGTCGTCCAATATATCGATCTTTACGTCTTGACCATTTCGAGACTCCTCTTCATGCCCGTGATCATATCCGGGACTCCAAACTACCTTCGGTACATCAAAACACAAAAAACTCATAATACCGATCGTCACCGAACTTTAAGCGTGCGGACCCTATGGGTTCGAGAACTATGTAGACATGAATGGGACATTTCTCTGGTCAATAACCAATGGCGGAACCCGGATGCTCATATTGGCTCCCACATATTCTACGAAGATCTTTATCGGTCAAACCGCATAACAACATACGTTGTTCCCTTTATCATCGGTATGTTACTTGTCTGAGATTCTATCGTCGGTATCTCAATACCTAGTTCAATCTCGTTACTGGCAAGTCTCTTTACTCATTCTGTAACACATCATCCCGCGACTAACTCATTAGTTACAGTGCTTGCAAGGCTTATAGTGATGTGCATTACCGAGTGGGCCTAGAGATACCTCTCCGACAATCGGAGTAACAAATCCTAATCTCGATCTATGCCAACTCAACAATTACCATTGGAGACACCTGTAGAGCACCTTTATAATCACCCAGTTACGTTCTGATGTTTGGTAGGACACAAAGTGTTCCTCCGGTAATCGGGAGTTGCATAACCTCATAGTCATAGGAACATGTATAAGTCATGAAGAAAGAAATAGCAGTAAACTAAACGATCAAGTGCTAAGCTAAAGGAATGGGTCAAGTCAATCACATCATTCTCCTAATGATGTGATCCCATTAATCGAATGACAACTCATGTCTATGGTTAGGAAACTTAACCATGTTTGATTAATGAGCTAGTCAAGTAGAGGCATACTAGTGACACTCTGTTTGTCTATGTATTCACACATGTACTAAGTTTCCGGTTAATACAATTCTAGCATGAATAATAAACATTTATCATGATATGAGGAAATAAATAATAACTTTATTATTGCCTCTAGGGCATATTTCCTTCAGTCTCCCACTTGCACTACAGTCAATAATCTAGATTACACAGTAATGATTCTAACACCCATGGAGCCTTGGTGCTGATCATGTTTTGCTCGTGAGAGAGGCTTAGTCAATGGGTCTACAACATTCATATCCGTATGTATCTTGCAAATCTCTTTGTCTGCCACCTGGACTTGATCGCGGATGGAATTGAAGCATCTCTTGATGTGCTCGGTTCTCTTGTGTAATCTGGATTCCTTTGCCAAGACAATTGCACCAGTATTGTCACAAAAGATTTTCATTGGACCCGATGCACTAGGTATGACACCAAGATCGGATATAAACTCCTTCATCCAGACTCCTTCATTCGCTGCTTCCGAAGCAGCAATGTACTCCGCTTCACACGTAGATCCCGCCACGACGCTTTGTTTAGAATTTCTCCAACTGACAGCTCCACCGTTCAATATAAACACGTATCCAGTTTGCGATTTAGAATCGTCCGGATCAGTGTCAAAGCTTGCATCCACGTAACCATTTACAATGAGCTCTTGGTCACCTCCATAAATGAGAAACATATCCTTAGTCATTTTCAGGTATTTAAGGATGTTCTTGACCGTTGTCCAGTGATCCACTCCTGGATTACTTTGGTACCTCCCTGCTAAAGTAATAGCAAGGCACACATCAGGTCTGGTACACAGCATTGCATACATGATAGAGCCTTGATACGTCTCCAACGTATCTATAATTTTTGATTGTTCCAGGCTATTATATTATCAACCTTGGATGTTTTATATGCATTTATATGCTATTTTATACGATTTTTGGGACTGACCTATTAAGCTAGAGCCTAGTGCCAGTTTCTGTTTTTTTCCTTGTTTTCGAGTATCACAGAAAAAGGAAAATCAAACAGAGTCCAATTGACCTGAAACTTCACGGAACATATTTTTGGAATGGAGGCAATCCAGGAGACTTGGAGTAGACGTCAGGGAAGCTTCAAGGGAGGCATGAGGCAGGGAGGCGCGCCTCCACCCTCATGGCTCTCCTGACCGACTTCTTTCGCCTATATATGTCCATATACCCTAAAAACATCAGGGAGAAGAATAGATCAGGAGATCCGCCGCCAAAAGCCTCCGTAGCCACCAAAAGCCAATTTAGACCCATTCCGGCACCCTGCCGGAGGGGGGAATCCCTCTCCTGTGGCCATCTTCATCATTTCTGCGCTCTCCATGACGAGGAGGGAGTAGTTCACCCTCGGGGCTGAGGGTATGTACCAGTAGCTATGTGTTTGATCTCTCTCTCTCTCTCGTGTTTTTGAGTCGGCACGATCTTTGCTATTATATTTGGATCTTATGATGTTTCTCCCCCTCTACTCTCTTGTGATGAATTGAGTTTTCCCTTTGAAGTTATCTTATTGGATTGAGTCTTTGATGATTTGAGAACACTTGATGTATGCCTTGCACGTGCTTATCTGTGGTGACAATGAGATATCATGTGATCCACTTGATGTATGTTTTGGTGATCAACTTGCGAGTTCCGTGACCTCGTGAACTTATCCACATGGGTTGGCACACGTTTTCATCTTTACTCTCCGGTAGAAACTTTGGGGCACTCTTTGAAGTTCTTTGTGTTGGTTGAATAGATGGATCTGAGATTGCGTGATGCATATCGTATAATCATACCCACGGATACTTCAGGTGACATTAGTGTTTTGGTTGATTTGTGTCTTAAGGTGTTATTCTAGTACGAACTCTATGATAGATTGAACGGAAAGAATAGCTTGATGTTATCTTACTACGGACTCTTGAATAGATTGATCAGAAAGGATAACTTTGAGGTGGTTTCATACCCTACAATAATCTCTTCGTTTGTTCTCCACTATTAGTGACTTTGGAGTGACTCTTTGTTGCATGTTGAGGGATAGTTATATGATCCAATTATGTTATTATTGTTGAGAAAACTTGCACTAGTGAAAGTATGAACCCTAGGCCTTGTTTCCTAGCACTGCAATACTGTTTACGCTCACTTTTATCATTAGTTACCTTGCTGTTTTTAGATTTTCAGATTACAAAAACCTTTATCTACCATCCATATTGCACTTGTATCACCATCTCTTCGCCGAACTAGTGCACCAATACAATTTACCATTGTATTGGGTGTGTTGGGGACACAAGAGACTCTTTGTTATTTGGTTGCAGGGTTGTTTGAGAGACACCATCTTCATCCTACGCCTCCCACGGATTGATAAACCTTAGGTCATCCACTTGAGGGAAATGTGCTACTGTCCTACAAACCTCTGCACTTGGAGGCCCAACAACGTCTACAAGAAGAAGGTTGTGTAGTAGACATCAAGCTCTTTTCTGGCGCCGTTGCCGGGGAGGTTAGCGCTTGAAGGTATATCTTTAATCTTGCAATCGAATCTTTTAGTTTCTTGTTTTATCACTTGTTTAGTCTATAAAAGAAAACTACAGAAAATGGAAGTTAGGGTACCTGATATGCTTCATCTTTTTAATGTCGTTCGTGAAAATAAGGATTCTGATAATTGTGCTCAAGTTCTAGAAGAAGAATGTATTAGAATGTTTGGCACTAAATATTTGAATGATGAGCATGATTGCAATGTTGTTAGTATGAATTCCTTGAATATCCATGATGCTAATGATATGCAAAGTCACAAGCTTGGGGAAGCTATGTTTGATGAAGATGATATTTTTTGTCCCCCATGTTTTGATGAGAAAATTTGTTATGATGAAATCATGCCTCCTATTTATGATGATTATATTGCACTGGTAGAAAAAGGGCCTGTTGTCCCGGTTCGTAAGGGCCTTTTGTCCCGGTTCCTGAACCGGGACTAAAGGGTCGGTACTAATGCCATGTCCCTTTAGTCACGGTTCAATCCAGAACCGGGACAGATGGGCCTCCGCGTGGCCTGTGCGCGGAGCCCAGGCAAGAGGGCCTTTGGTCCCGGTTGGTGGCACCAACCGGGACCAATAGGCATCCACGCGTCAGCATTTCTGTGGCTGGGGTTTTTGTTTTTTTTTTGAAAGGGGGGGGGGTTGGGGGTTTTGGGGGTTAATTTAGGTGTTTCATATATTGTGTTAGCTAGCTATAATTAATAGAGAGAAGTGTCCTCTCTTATGTCCGTGCTTGGTCGACGCTACGTACTATACATACGTATAGAGAGGACTAGACACGCTAGCTAGCTAGTAAGCAAACGAAGGAAACAGAAGATCGTCATGAACATATATGCATACAGAGAGAAGTGATATCGACCACCTCTCCTTCTCCGAGAGATTGGTCGAACAACAAGTTCTCGTATATCTATCCGACACTACCGGCTACATATACACAATAATTATCTCTTACAAATATAATCATACGGACTCATGGTCCACATAGTATTCTCCGTCTTCAGCGATCACATGGTCAAGAAAGAATGCCGCCAATTCCTCTTGAATTGCTCGCATGCGAGCTGGTGCTAGGAGTTCATCCCGCTTTCGAAACATCTAATTTGAAGAAGGAGGTCAATACATATATATATGAATGAATGAAACTCAACACAAATGATGGTAATAAACTAAAATTGTGAATGTTGTTATTTACGTACTTCATATTGTTCGTCAATGTAGCCCCGCTCACAGGTCGTGTGGCGGATGGACTCGCAAACGTAGTATCCACAGAAATCATTCCCTTGTTCCTGCCACAACCACTTTACAAGAAATAGAGGTCAATCAAACTGTTAAGCAAGAATGCCAAATGGTATTGATGAAACTAGCGCTTGAATCAATAGGAGATGCGCGGAACATGCTACTATAGTACTTACTTTCGGGTGTCTAAATTGCAGCTTCTTCGGGAGTCCTGGAGCTTTTTGGAGATTTTTTTCCAAACCCTGCCAGACAAAGAAAACAATTACTTGATATATCAGGAAATGAACAAAGTTGCTGATATGGTGGATAATGATCGATTTAACTTACTTCTCGAGCATTTGAGTCTTGTCCGCATAGTCCTGGGGATCTTTTCATCTTGAGTCTAAGATGGTTACTAGTCCCTGCTCAAGCTTAATCTCTAGGAGAATATAGTGGAAACTGCACACGCATGCATAACTCATCAATTACATTACTATAACCTTGACTAATATATAAGGGAAACCGAATACGCACAAGACAGTAACACTCACTTGAAGTTGTAAGGAAAGAGTATTATATCTTTGTTTTCATTTATTACCAACGATCGTAGCAAGTTGTCCTCGGTATCTGCGGCATGAAATTTAACCTGAGTTGCATCTATGAGATATGTGTTAATGAACCCAATATCACTGACTTGTCTTTTCTTCAATTCGGCGATCTTCAATCTGCATAATATAGTGAGGATGATTATAAATACATGCAATGAAAGAGCTGAGCTATATAGAGAGACTTAATGACAGAAGTAGTACTACTTACAGACAGTAGCAGGTGACCGTTGTTTTATCGAGGGCCAATTGATTGAAAAATTGAAAGAAATCCTCAAATGGAACACGCAACAGTTCAATTCCAATGAGGTCATGCTCCTTTTTAACTTTCACATACAAAGTACTCCTCCCCCCAGAGTCTCTGCAGATTTTCAAGTGCCAATCATGCAATCTGCGCATGATTGTTGATAGAGATCTTTCATCTTTGACGAGAGGCTTCCCGTACTCGTATCTTTGTAGCTACACCTCCATGAAATCATAATGTACATCGTCCGGCAGGTAATCGCCAAGATTGCTATAACCGGGCACCATCCTCGGATCATTAGCGACGTTGTCGCTAGGCACCTTGAGCGGGGGGCACGATTGCTTCGCTTGTTCGCCGAGCTGGGCAATTTATTTCCCAGCTCGTCATTCTTTCAGCCTTTGATCACTAACAGTACTTCCCGACCGCTCCGCTTCGGCAAATTCCTTTCCAATAATGCGCTCATAGTTTCCTTTCGGGGGAGATTTGGGTGGTTTTGTCAGGGCAGCCAGAGTGCGCTTCGCTTTCACCGGATCTACCTTCTCCTCCGGAAGTGGATGTTTCTTTGCTTTCACCCCTTCAAAGAAGTTCCTCACTTCTTCTCGCGCGATCTTGGCATTCTCCTCCGGGGACCTCTCGTATGGTAACTTCTCTGGAGTCTTCAGAGATGGACCGAATCTGTATGTCCTCCCGCCTCTGGCTGTACTACTAGATGCCGGCAGAGCAGACGGAGCGGTTGTCTTCTTTACTTGCTTACGAGGTGGAGAAGAAGGACTACGATGCGTCGGAGCAGCCGGAGCGGTGGCAGGTCTCTTCCGCCCTTGCTGACGAGGCGGAGAAGGAGGAGGCTGGCTGCTCGGGCGCATCGGCGCAGGCGGAGAAGGAGGCGGAGTGCCGCCACGCGCCGGAGAAGGAGCCGGTTGAGTGCCCTGGTCGTCACTTGCCGGAGGAGGAGGCGGTGGAGGAGGCGGAGTGCCCTGACTTGCCGGAGGAGGAGGAGGAGGCGGAGCCGTCCAGTTCGGAAGGTTGATGAGCTCCTTCCGCCATAGGCATGGAGTCTTCAGAGCAGAACCCAGCCTAGTCTCCCCTTCACTGGTAGGGTGGTCAAGCTGGAGGGTCCTCAAATCCCTCCGTTATTTCGTCCACCATCATCCTAGCATATCCTTCTGGAATCGGTCGGCAGTGAAAAGTTGCGCCGGGTTCAGTAGGATAAACAGAGCCAACAGCCGCCTTGACCTTCAAATTCATCCATTGCGTCATAAGGTGGCAATTTTGAGAATCCGTGATAGCATCCACGGGATAGCTGGCAGGAGCCGTCAAGGCATGCTCCGGCTGAAGCAGCTCGGTGGAAGCCACGCTGCTTCTCGGCTGAGATGGCGGGGTAGCTTCGGGGGAAGCTTCGGCAGTTCATTTGCTGTGATTTGCTTCTCGTTCCTCTATCACTTGTACCCTTGCCTGCAGCGCCTGCATTTGGGTCTACTGCAATTTTTTCCTCCTCTCCTGGCATTTGTAACCGCCTGCGTCCGGAAACCCAACCTTCCACGGAATGGAGCCTGGCGTGCCTCGTGTCCGTCCAGGGTGTTCAGGATTCCCGAGGGCCATTGTGAGCTCGTCGTTCTCTCTGTCTGGGAAGAACGTCCCTTGCTGCACTGCTTCAATATACCGCTGAAGCTTCCTGACTGGTATGTCCATTTGATCGTTCGTCCAAATGCACTTCCCTGTTACAGGGTCCAAGGTTCCACCAGCCCCGAAGAACCAAGTCCGGCAACGGTCTGGACAGTTAATTGTCTCTGGTTCGATCCCTTTATCAACCAGATCATTCTCATTCTTGGCCCACTTAGGCCGGGCTACGAGGTAGCCACCTGACCCCGTGCGATGGTGATGCTTCTTCTTCGCAGCATTTTGCTTGTTTGTCGTCGACATCTTCTTACTCTTTTCCGATGTCTTGTGGGCCACAAATGCGGGCCAGTGATCTCTGATCTTCTCATATCTGCCCTTGAATTCTGGTGTCTCTTTATTTTCGACAAACTTATTCAGCTCTTTCTTCCACCTCCTGAATAGTTCTGCCATCCTCTTAAGAGCAAATGACTTGATTAATTGCTCTTTAACTGGCTTCTCTGGATCATCCTCCGGCGGTAGGGTGAAATTTGACTTTAGCTCAGTCCAAAGGTCATTTTTCTAAATATCATTGACATAAGACACCTCAGGGTCTTCTGTAGCCGGCTTTAACCATTGCTGGATGCTGATCGGGATCTTGTCCCTAACCAAAACCCCGCACTGAGCAACAAATGCGCTCTTTGTCCGGAGGGGTTCAATCGGTTGGCCGTCGGGCGCGATTGCTATGATCTCAAACTTTTCATCCGAGCTCAACTTTTTCTTCGGGCCTTGTCTCTTTACTGAAGTTGTGCTCGATCCGAAGGGCTAGAAAAAAGAACAAAGACTTAATTAATATGTGTACATACCAAAACAATGAATGCATCAATTAGCTAGTCAGCAGAAGCTTAACTAATATATATACCTGGCCGGACTCGGTTCGGTCACCAGAGACGTCATCACGGTCTCCTTCTTGCACCGCATTAGGTCACCGGAGCCATCATAATCATAGCCAGCTGCTTCCAGACCATCGGTGTCATTGAGAAACAACGAGCAGACGGCATCACTTCCTTGTGCGATTATGTCCCCCAACAACTCTTCTTGTACTTCATCTCGGGCGGTGTCCATAGTTTCTACAAATATTGACAACATGGCAATTATTATTCAAACATGACAGATGGATATATTATTCAAATATTGACAACAAATATTGACGCTACTTCTCTAAGGTTTGGGGTGGCCTCGACGCTGCTTCTCTAGGGTTTGGGGTGGCCTCGACAACGCTTCAAGGATAAAAAAAGAAGAGGAAGAAGAAAAAAAGAGGAGAAAAAAGAATAGAGGAGTAAGGGCCTGTTCTGATCTCCTCCCGCTCCATGCTTCGCAAAATTCTGAAGCGGAGCGGAGCCGAATGATCCCGACGGAAGAAGCTAGCTTCGAGAAGCTCAGCCTCCCTCGCGTGCAATTTTGAGAAGCAAGGTCAGCCGAGCTTTGCATTTAACAGAAGATGGAGTTGCACCTATTTACAGAGTTTGCCACTGCCAAAGAAAACAATTCGCGCTGACACCTCGGTACAACCACTCTCGCCCACAGGATCGAGCCCTCCCTCTCGATCAAACTGTTTTCTCTGGCTCGTTCGCGAACTGGGCTGCCTTTGGCCGGCCCATTATGGCGCTAAGACAGGCCAGCCAACTATATCAGCCCAAACTAGCGATGGTGAAGCCAGCGACGCTGCCGAACGGGTGTGATTCGCTGCGTGGAGCAAGAAGCTACCAACAGAAGCTGAATTTGGAGAGTTTTTAGAAGCGGGAGAGTTTCAGAACAGGCCCTAAGAACTCCTCTATTCTTTCTTCTCCTCTTTTTTTCTTATTCTTCCTCTTTTTTTATCAGGAACGAGGGTCGTCGAGGGTCATTGAGCGATAGAGGAAACCCTAAATAGCAAGTATCGTGGGTGTGAGATACATGTGGCCGTCGGTGTCGGACACTACATCCACGTCCCACAAGTGACGTGGGCGTTGAAGCCCGCATCACTTGTGGGACGTGGATGTACTGTCTGACACCGATGGCGCATGTATCTCACACCGACGATACTTGCTATTTAGGGTTTCCTCTACCGCTCGGCGACCCACGACGACCCTCGTTCCCGATAAAAAAAGAGGAAGAAGAAGAAAAAAAAGAGGAGAAGAAAGAATAGAGGAGAAGAACTCCTCTATTCTTTCTTCTCCTCTTTTTTTTCTTCTTCCTCTTCTTTTTTTATCCTCTTCTTCCTCTCATGTTCGACGACCCTCGACCCCTCGGCGACCCTAGACCCCCTCTTCTTCCTCTCCTCTTCTTCTCCCTCTTCTTCCTCTTCTTCCTTGCCTCTCTCATGAATGTCCGACGTTCTCGACCCTTGACCCCCGAAACTAGTTCTCAACCCTCGACCCCCTAAACTAGTTCTCGACCCCCCCTCATGTCGAAGTTATCAGGGAGGGGGTATATCGACCCCCCTCATGTCGAAGTTATCGTGGAGGGTTATATCGACCCCCCCTCCTGTCGAAGTTGACGGGGAGGGGGTATATTGACAATGACATGCATACATGGAAAAAATGCTATCCATCTATACATACATAGCCACATACATATATACATGGAAATAATGCTATGAAAAAAAATATGAACAAAAAAATAATATTATCGGGGAGGGGGTATATCGACCCCCCCCTCGTGTTGAAGTTATCGGGAGGGGTATATCAACGACGACAGACCCGATAAAACATAAGAAAACGAAGAAGAAATAAAAAGATGAGAAGAAGAAAGGAATAGAGGAGAAGATCGAAGAAGAAAAGAAGAAAAAAAAAGAGGAGAAGAAGAAAGGAATAGAGGAGAAGAAGAAAAAATAGAATTTCTACTTCTCCTCTATTCCTTTCTTCTTCTCCTCTTCTTTTTCTTCTTTTTTCCTCTTCTTATTTATTTCTTCTCTTCTTCCTCTCCTCTTCTTTCTTTCTTCCTCTTCTTATTTTATTCGTTCATATCCTTCTTTTTCTTCTAAATTTTAGCATATTCTAAATTTTCTTCTAACTTTCTATATATGAACAAAAAACTTTATATGAACAAAAATATTTCTATATATATATGAACAAAATTTTTTTCTTTCTTCCTCTTCTTTCTATGAACCAGAAAAATTACATATATGGAAAAAGATTAATAGACATATGAACAAAAAAATACAAATATGAACAAAAACATGCTCTGAACAATTTTTTATACATTTTGAACATATACATACACATAGCCACATACATACACATATACATTATATATATGAACAAAAAAATTAAACTAATAAAAATGAAGGGCACACAAGGGCGGCGGCATGGCAGGGCAGGGGAGGCGCGTGGCGGGGCGGCGTGCGGCGGCAGCGAAGGGCAGGGGCGGCGCGCGGCGGCCGCGCAGGGCGGCAGCGCGCGAAGGGCAGGGGCGGCGGCGACGGCGGCCAGTACGAGGGGAGGAGCAGGGGAACGGGCGGCGCTCACAGCGAGGTGGCGTCGGCAACGAGGAAGGCTCGGCGACGGCGGACAGTGAAGGCGCGCTCGGGGGCGTGGGCAGGGGCGCGCGGGCTCGGGGGGCAGCGGACGGCTTCGATCTAGGCAGCCTTGCCGCGTCGATGATCTCGGCGTCGTCGGGCGGGCCGGGGGTCAACTGGCGATGAGTTCGTCAAATTTTCCTAATTCCTGCTTATATACACAGAGTATTGGTCCCGGTTTGTGTCGCGACCCGACCTGAATGGATCAAGCGCTCTGTGCTCAGGTGTCATCCCTGGATCAGTATTGCTGACACCACACAGTACATCGAAGGATTTATAGCAGAGTGGCAATCACACACTTATTACATCGTTGTCTCAAAGAGAACTTATTACAATAAATATGGCTTAAGGCCATCTAATAACGATACAGCGGAAGACTCGGAAGATAAATGGGTCCATCAACTCCAACGGCATCACTGAGTATAGAACCACGACCTAAAAAGCACCTTACTCGTCGTCTGAAAAGTCTGCAACATGAAAGTTGCAGCCCGAAAACGGGTCAGCACATGGAATATGCTGGCAAAGTAACACATAGAGAGTATTGGAATGAAACAGCTATACTATATGCATATATGGCTGGTGGAAAGCTCTATGGTTACAGTTTTGCGTAAAGCCAATTTTTCCCTACTGCAAAGGAATAAATTTATTTAACTATCAAGGTGGTTGTTAAACATCGAGAATGGTTGACAGCATTCCGATCCCAATTAAGTAATTAAAACCCAACAACATTAATTAGAAGTAACATGATGAGATTCACATGATATTCAAGTACTAGATACTCAAGTTGTCCATAACCGGGGACACGGCTAATCATGCTTAGTTTGTACACTCTGCAGAGGTTTGCGCACTTTTCCCCACATGACTCGATCGCCTCCGTTTGTTTTCTCGCACTACATGGTGTTTGAGAAACGGATGACCGAGACACAGTCTTTCAGAAGCGCTAGCACCTTACATGTGGGGTAGACCGTACCACCTACAACCCCTACATCTGCTAGTCCACCCCGTAAGAGTTCGCACAACTTAGTCACCTATGCCAGAGCCCATAGTAGCATGTGGCTGCACACGGAAGTTACTAGCGTGAATTATCTTATGATCCCTTTGAGCCTGGGTGGCGGTCCGAAAAAAAACAGGCAAGTCCTAATAGACATCAGGTGCCTCAATCCACCCAGATGTGTGTTTAAGTGGCCACCTTAGATAAACCATTAAAATTAACAAATCTCAAATCTGTCATGGATATCACTCACCCAATCCACGTCTACTAGCATAGCATGGCGTAATAAGCAAACGTAGAAGTAACTCCCAAAGGTTTCATAATAATACAGGTAATAGGTACTACCTCATCTACTTCCCATCCCTCAATTTAATTAGATCCTAATCATGCAATGTGAGAGGATTGATCTAATGCAATAAAACATGGGTTGTAGAAAAGGTATGATCAAAGTGTTACTTGCCTTGCTGATGATCCGCGAGACCTAGGGTTTCGAAGTAACAAGCGACGCAATCCGGGTGATCTATCGCAGACAAACAACAAGCATACAATAAGTACTCAACTAATGCACAGGTAAAACTCGAACAAGAGAGTTCAACTTAAGAACTCCGGTTGCAAAGAGAGAAAGAACCGAACAAAGAAACGGAAAAACAAACGGCGGGAAAAGGAGCAACTCGATTCTAGCAAGTTGAAACTAGGTCAAATTTTACCGTAGCAAAAGCTTGTTCAAGTTGATTAGACGGAACGGCGGTTTTGAAACGAAACTCCAGGCGCTTGAATCACCTGATTCCGATAAACGAGCGAGAAGAAAGACTAGAACGAGGATCGGATCTGAGATCACGATCGCGGAATAAATCCGACGAAAAGAAAGAGACGAACGGTTAAACGAACGGGCGTCGTTAACCATGAAAAATCGGTGATCACGTTCGTTGAGACGAACGGTCCGAAAGAAGAGCAAAACCGATCTAGGGTTTCGGAAAAGACCGAAACAAAAACCGGAAAAGAAAACGGAAAAGAAACGGAACGGTTGTTTTAAGAAAAACCAAACCGAGGCGAGGGGTTGCACGGCTACCTCCGGCGAGGTTCCGACGAGGGCTCCGGTGGCGGCGAGGCAAGGGCGGCGGCGGCAGCGGCTAGAGGCGGCGGCGGCTAGGCGGCAGCGGCGGCCAAGGGCGGCGGCGGCTATAGGCGGCGGCGGCTATAGGCGGCGGGGCTGGCGGCTTGGGGTGGAGAGGGGGGGGGTGTTGGGGTATTTATACTAGGAGGGGGGTGTTGCTTGGGGAGGGGGCAAGGGGCAAGGGCGGCGGCGGCTTGGAGTCCAAGCCGGACTCGGCTTGCGGCGGGGCTGGCGGCTGGCGCGAGGCTGGGCCGGCCTTGGCCCAGGCGGCTGGGCCTGCGGTCTCCTCTTTTTTTTTAAATGGTTACGCGCGCAGAAAAACAAAAGAAAAGAAAACTAAACGAACTCCGAAAAATCTAAAGTAAATTTTCCCCGACTCCTAAAAATGAGTCGAACAAAATGAACTTTACTCGGGCCTAAATGCAATTTTTTGAAAACGCACATTTTTCCCTATCCCAATAAAATGCAAATAAAACTCTGGCAAAATCCAAAATTTGATTTATTTATTAAATCTTCTTTTTTTTCCTAAATTTGGGAAAGTCATATTATTCCCTCTCTCATATTTTTGATATTGGAAAAATAATTGAAGATGAAATAAATAAATCAAATGATCCTCTTTTCAAATTCGAGAAAACTCTCAAATATGAAAATAACGAAATCTCCAACTCTCTCCGAAGGTCCTTGAGTTGCGTGAAATTTCTAGGATCAACCAAAATGCAAGAAAAATATGCTATGCATGATGATCTAGTGTAGAACATTCCAAATTGAAAATTTGGGATGTTACAAACCTACCCCCCTTAAGATGAATCTCGCCCTCGAGATTCGGGTTGGCTAGAAAATAGGTGAGGGTGGTCCTTGAGCAAATCTTCTTCTCTTTCCCAGGTGGCTTCATCCTCTGAGTGGTGGTTCCACTGAACTTTGCAAAACTTGATAACCTTGCTGCGGGTAACTCTGCTGGCATAATCGAGAATCTTGACTGGCTGCTCCTCATACGTTAAGTCATCCTTCAACTGAATCGCTTCAAGTGGCACTGTATCTCTTAGCGGTATCTCTGCCATCTCGACATGACATTTCTTCAGCTGAGAAACATGGAATACATCATGAACTCCTGACAGTCCCTCTGGTAATTCCAACTTATAAGCGACTTCTCCCATACGTTGCAAGATCTTATACGGTCCAACGAAACGCGGTGCTAATTTTCCCTTAACTCCAAAGCGCTTAACTCCTCGAAGTGGGGATACTCGAAGATAAACTCTGTCTCCGGTTTCGTAAACTGTCTCCTTGCATTTTGAATCTGCGTAGCTCTTCTGCCTGGACTGAGCTACCTTGAGCCTATCTCGAATCAACTTAACTTTCCATTTAGAATCCTTAATCACATCTGGTCCAAAGAATTGACGGTCTCCAACTTCGTCCCATGACAACGGTGTCCTGCACCTCCTTCCGTATAAAGCTTCGAAAGGTGCCATCTTCAAACTGGTCTGGTAACTGTTGTTATAAGAAAACTCCGCATACGGCAAGTTATCGTCCCAACTAGATCCATAATCTAGTGCACAAGCTCTCAGCATATCTTCCAAAATCTGATTGACTCTCTCGGTCTGTCCATCTGTCTGCGGATGAAAAGCTGTGCTGAACTCTAGTCTGGTTCCTAAAGTTTCATGCAACTGATTCCAAAACTTTGAGGTAAATTGGGTTCCTCTATCTGATACGATACTCCTCGGAACTCCATGCAAACAAATGATCCTAGTCATGTATATCTTTGCCAACTTAGCACTGGTGTAAGTGGTCTTAACTGGAATAAAATGTGCTACCTTCGTCAAATGATCAACTACTACCCATATCGAGTCATAGCCTGCTTTCTTCCTGGGTAGTCCTGTGATAAAATCCATGCCTATCTTATCCCACTTCCACTCGGGTATCGGCAATGGTTGTAATAATCGTGCTGGCTTCTGATGCTCTGCCTTTACTCTCTGACATACGTCACAAACTGCTACATATGCTACAATATCCTTCTTCATTCCGGTCCACCAAAATGTTTCCTTCAAATCCAAATACATCTTGGTATTCCCTGGGTGAATCGAATACGGTGAATCATGTGCCTCTTGCAAAATCAACTTCCTGATCTCCGGGTCATTGGGCACATAAACACGGTCCTCAAACCATAGGGTATCGTGCTCATCCTCACGAAATCCCTTTGCTTTTCCTCTGCTCATTCTCTCTTTTATAGAAGCAATCTCCTTGTCAGATTTCTGAGCTTCTTTGATCTCATCCATCAATGTTGACTGAATCTCCAATGCTGCTACATAGCCTCTCGGAACTATTTCCAAACATAGCTCACGAAGGTTTTCTGCTAACTCCTTGGGTACTTCTCCTGTCACTAGGGTGTTGACATGGCTCTTACGGCTCAATGCGTCAGCTACTACATTAGCTTTTCCGGGATGGTAATGCAATCTCATGTCATAATCCTTGATGAGCTCCAACCATCTCCTTTGTCTGAGGTTCAACTCCTTCTGCGTGAAAATGTACTTCAAACTCTTGTGATCCGTGTACACCTCACAATGATTTCCAATGAGGAAATGTCTCCACGTTTTCAAAGCATGCACTACGGCTGCTAACTCCAAATCATGCGTGGCATAATTCAACTCATGGGGCTTCAGTTGTCGTGAAGCATACGAAACAACTCTTCCTTCCTACATAAGCACTGCTCCAAGTCCTCGACGTGAAGCGTCGCAATATACCTCATAATCCTTGGTTTGATCTAGCAAAATCAATACTGGTGAGGTAACCAAGCGTTTCTTCAACTCCTGAAAACTAGCCTCACATTCCTCAATCCAATTGAACTTAGTATCCTTCTTCAACAATTTAGTCATAGGCTTTCCAATCTTTGAAAAGTTCTCAATGAATCTCCGGTAGTATCCTGCGAGTCCAAGAAAACTCCGGATCTCTCCAACTGTCATTGGTGCTTCCCATTCGGCTACGGTCTCAACCTTAGTGGGGTCAACTGCTATACCTTCTCCGGATATAACGTGTCCGAGGAATCCAACTTCCTTCAACCAAAACTCACATTTGCTGAATTTGGCGTATAACTGATGTTCCCTTAGCTTCTCCAAAACCAAACGCAAATGTTCCTTATGCTCCTCTTCATTCTTTGAATAAACCAGGATGTCATCAATGAACACTACGACGAACTTATCCAAAAACTCCATAAACACTTTGTTCATCAGGTTCATAAAATAGGCAGGTGCATTAGTCAATCCAAATGACATAACGGTATACTCATACAGTCCATATCTCGTGGTGAATGCTGTCTTAGGTATATCCTGCTCTCGAATCTTCAACTGATGGTACCCTGATCGCAAATCAATCTTGGAAAACACTTTAGCTCCTTGCAAATGATCAAACATATCATTAATCATTGGCAGTGGGTACTTATTCTTGATGGTTACTTCATTCAATCCTCGATAATCAACAACCATCCTTAATGATCCATCCTTCTTTTCCACTAGAAGTACGGGTGATCCCCAAGGTGAAGAACTTGGGCGAATGTAACCTTTATCCAATAACTCCTTAATCTGATTCTTAATTTCCACCAAATCCTTTGCTGGCATCCGGTATGGTTGCTCTGATATTGGGCCTGTACCTGGCAATAACTCAATCAAAAACTCAATGTCTCTATTCGGTGGCATGCCTGGTAATTCCTCAGGAAATACATCAGGAAAATCCTTTACCACTTGTACTTCTTCTTGCACAACTCCTGTTAGGCAGTTTACTTGCGTCCTGTTTGGCACATGCTGGGATACATACTCGATCCTTCTTCCTTCTGGTGTGGTAAGGAAAATTGACTTACTAGCGCAATCGATGTTTCCTCCATACATCGACAGCCAATCCATACCAAGAATCACATCCAATCCTTGAGATTCCAATACTATTAGGTCTGAGGGAAACACATAATTACCAATCCTTAATGGTAACCGATCACACCATCGTCTAGCCATAAACTCCGCTCCTGGTGAGCTTACTAACATGGGTGACCTAAGGGCTTGGGTTGGTAGGTTATACTTATCCACAAATCCCCTTGATATGTATGAATGCGATGCACCTGTATCAAAAAGAACGAGTGCAGTAAATGACTTAACCAGAAACTTATAGATTACTGCATCACGCTGATCTTCAACCTCCTCCACATTAATGTGGTTCACCTGTCCTCTATTGAAAGGGTTCGGCTTCTTCCCAGAGATTCCATTGCCATTTCCATTCTGGCCTTCGGGACATTCATTGGCATAATGTCCGGTCTTGGAACACTTGAAATAGGTGACTTGACTCAGGTCTCTCTTGGTTGGGGTCGATGGGGTGGTCCGGTTCTGGCCGTTGCTTCCTCCATTCCCATTACCATTCTTGTGGCCATTATGGTTGTGCGAGCTACCTCCTCCATGGGTATGCTGAAACTGAAATCCCGGTTTAGGGGTAAAACGGGGCTTCTGCTGGGCTCCAGAGTTATACTTCCCTAGTACATACTTCCTCTTACGGTTCTCAATCTGCTGTTGCTTCCCTTCAATCATGATGGCACGATCTACCAACTCCTGGTAGTTGTTGAAACTCGCTACCATCAACTTCATGCTTAGTTCATCATTCAGTCCTTCCAGAAACTTCTCCTGCTTAGCTGCATCCGTAGCAATGTCATCTGGGGCATAATGTGCTAACTTGCTGAAATCATCAACGTACTGGCCAACTGTCCTTCCTCCTTGGTGTAAGTTGCGAAACTCACGCTTCTTCAGGGCCATAGCTCCTGCTGAAACATGGGCAGTGCGGAGAGCTTGCTGAAACTGATCCCATGTGACAGTGTCAACTGGGTAAGTGGCTGTGAAATTCTCCCACCATGCTGCCGCGGGTCCGTCAAGCTGGTGAGAGGCAAACTTCACTTTCTCACCATCCGTGCATCCTGCAGTGGTCAACTCCCTTCCTATCTTGTGGAGCCAATCGTCTGCTACTATTGGCTCGGTGCTACTGGAAAACACCGACGGGTTCAGCCTAAGGAAACGGGCTAAGTGGTCAACAGGTGGTGGTGGGTTGTTGTTGTTGTTCTGCTGGTTCTGGACTGACATCTGCATCAATTGATTCTGCTGCTGGATCAACTGAGTGAGCTCTGGTGGGAATCCATTGTCACGTCTTGGAGGCATCTGAGGGTTTAGAAAGGATGAGATATAAGAATAGAATGAGGTCTAAAGGGAAAACACTACCCCAATGCACATGAGCAAATGCACACAAAATCACTTCATTCAATCAAACAAGGGCTTACAAACGGTCTAACTATCGCAAAAGTGCTCGACTATAATGTTTACAGGGGGGAATGCTACTACTATCTGGTGGTCATCTAGAAATTTGAACCGGTGGAAGACTCCATGATATCTGCTCCAGCTTCGTCTTCAAAGTCGGGTTCACTTGGATCCGAATCGGTGTCGTCGATGATGATGTAGTTGTCCGGACATGCGACGTACTCGTCGTCCTCCTTGGATGCTAACTTCCTCTTGAGTTCTTCAATCTCCTGCTTAAGATCGCCATTGTGTCTCGCTAGAGCTAGATCTCGTCCATGTAGTCCTTGCGTGTAGACTTTAGTTCTCCTTCTAGCTCGATGATCCTTGCCTTCGCATTCTTCAATTCTATCATATCATTGCACATCTGGTTCTCGTGGCGTCGAATGTGCTGGTTTAACTCCTGGATGAAAGATGGAATGGATCTATCCTTCTTGGTGCTGACTAGCTCCCATTGTTCATCTCGGCGTCCGCAAATCTGGTAGATAGTGTCCTTGAGGTCTTCTTGGTAAACTTCTCCAATGCGTCCTATGGTGATATGAGCTGCCATGCTCCTTCCCAGACTCCAGGTTGGTGCATTGAAAACACTATCTATTGGCTTCGTGATTGGTGCAAATGTCCTTCCCGGAACGTGAGCTTGAATCTTCCAGCGCTCCTCTTCAGGCAGAGTGGCGTTGAAGGTTCCCGTGAAGCTTGGTAATCCAATGTTCAGGTACTTGGTGACTTTCTTCAGGTGAAATCCAAATGGTGTGCCTTCATCCGGTTGAGCGTACTTAATCTTCGCGTTCATCATCCTAATAGAGTAGAAAAGATGAGGAGTTAGAAAATGAGAAGAGAATGGTGATCTATGGCTTTAACTTAGTGGTCGTGTCCTACAGTCAGCGTGTGCTCTGATACCATCTCTGTCGTGACCCGACCCGAATGGATCAAGCGCTCTGTGCTCAGGTGTCATCCCTGGATCAGTAATGCTGACACCACACAGTACATCGAAGGATTTATAGCAGAGTGGCAATCACACACTTATTACATCGTTATCTCAAAGGGAACTTATTACAATAAGTATGGCTTAAGGCCATCTAATAACGATACAGCGGAAGACTCGGAAGATAAATGGGTCCATCAACTCCAACGGCATCACTGAGTATAGAACCACGACCTAAAAAGCACCTTACTCGTCGTCTGAAAAATCTGCAACATGAAAGTTGCAGCCCGAAAACGGGTCAGCACATGGAATATGCTGGCAAAGTAACACATAGAGAGTATTGGAATGAAACAGCTATACTATATGCATATATGGCTGGTGGAAAGCTCTATGGTTACAGTTTTGCGTAAAGACAATTTTTCCCTACTGCAAAGGAATAAATTTATTTAACTATCAAGGTGGTTGTTAAACATCGAGAATGGTTGACAGCATTCCGATCCCAATTAAGTAATTAAAACCCAACAACATTAATTAGAAGTAACATGATGAGATTCACATGATATTCAAGTACTAGATACTCAAGTTGTCCATAACCGGGGACACGGCTAATCATGATTAGTTTGTACACTCTACAGAGGTTTGCGCACTTTTCCCCACATGACTCGATCGCCTCCGTTTGTTTTCTCGCACTACATGGTGTCTGAGAAACGGATGACCGAGACACAGTCTTTCAGAAGCGCTAGCACCTTACATGTGGGGTAGACCATACCACCTACAACCCCTACATCTGCTAGTCCACCCCGTAAGAGTTCGCACAACTTAGTCAACTATGCCAGAGCCCATAGTAGCATGTGGCTGCACACGGAAGTTACTAGCATGAATTATCTTATGATCCCTTTGAGCCTGGGTGGCGGTCCGAAAAAAAAACAGGCAAGTCCTGATAGGCATCAGGTGCCTCAATCCACCCAGATGTGTGTTTAAGTGGCCACCTTAGATAAACCATTAAAATTAACAAATCTCACATCTGTCATGGATATCACTCACCCAATCCACGTCTACTAGCATAGCATGGCATAATAAGCAAACGTAGAAGTAACTCCCAAAGGTTTCATAATAATACAGGTAATAGGTACTACCTCATCTACTTCCCATCCCTCAATTTAATTAGATCCTAATCATGCAATGTGAGAGGAAGTATCTAATGCAATAAAACATGGGTTGTAGAAAAGGTATGATCAAAGTGTTACTTGCCTTGCTGATGATCCGCGAGACCTAGGGTTTCGAAGTAACAAGCGGCGCAATCCGGGTGATCTATCGCAGACAAAATACAAGCATACAATAAGTACTCAACTAATGCACAGGTAAAACTCGAACAAGAGAACAAACCAAAGAGTTCAACTTAAGAACTCCGGTTGCAAAGAGAGAAAGAACCGAACAAAGAAACGGAAAAACAAACGGCGGGAAAAGGGGCAACTCGGTTCTAGCAAGTTGAAACTAGGTCAAATTTTACCGTAGCAAAAGCTTGTTCAAGTTGATTAGACGGAACGGCGGTTTCGAAACGAAACTCCAGGTGCTTGAATCACCTGATTCCGATAAACGAGCGAGAAGAAAGACTAGAACGAGGATCGGATCTGAGATCACGATCGCGGAATAAATCCGACGAAAAGAAAGAAACGAACGGTTAAACGAATGGGCGTCGTTAACCGGGAAAAATCGGTGATCACGTTCGTTGAGACGAACGGTCCGAAAGAAGAGCAAAACCGATCTAGGGTTTTGGAAAAGCCCGAAACAAAAACCGAAAAAGAAAACGGAAAAGAAACAGAACGGTTCTTTTAGGAAAAACCGAACCGAGGCGAGGGGTTGCGCGGCTACCTCCGGCGAGGTTCCGACGAGGGCTCCGGCGGCGGCGGGGCAAGGGCGGCGGCAGCTGCTAGAGGCGGCGGCGGCGGCCAAGGGCGGCGACGGCGGCCAAGGGCGGCGACGGCGGCCAAGGGCGGCGGCGGCGGCTATAGGCGGCGGGGCTGGCGGCTTGGGGTGGAGAGGGGGGGTGTTGGGGTATTTATACTAGGAGGGGGGGTGTTGCTTGCGGAGGGGGCAAGGGGCAAGGGCGGCGGCGGCTTGGAGTCCAAGCCGGACTCGGCTTGCGGCGGGGCTGGCGGCTGGCGCGAGGCTGGGCCGGCCTTGGCCCAGGTGGCTGGGCCTGCGGTCTCCTCTTTTTTTTAAATGGTTACGCGCGCAGAAAAACAAAAGAAAAGAAAACTAAACGAACTCCGAAAAATCTAAAGTAAATTTTCCCCGACTCCTAAAAATGAGTCGAACAAAATGAACTTTACTCGGGCCTAGATGCAATTTTTTGAAAACACGCATTTTTCCCTATCCCAATAAAATGCAAATAAAACTCCGGCAAAATCCAAAATTTGATTTATTTATTAAATCTTCTTTTTTTTCCTAAATTTGGGAAAGTCATATTATTCCCTCTCTCATATTTTTGATATTGGAAAAATAATTGAAGATGAAATAAATAAATCAAATGATCCTCTTTTCAAATTCGAGAAAACTCTCAAATATGAAAATAACGAAATCTCCAACTCTCTCCGAAGGTCCTTGAGTTGCGTGAAATTTCTAGGATCAACCAAAATGCAAGAAAAAATGCTATGCATGATGATCTAGTGTATAACATTCCAAATTGAAAATTTGGGATGTTACAGTTTGTGGCACCAACCGGGACCAATGCCCTCTTTAGTCCTGGTTGGTGCCACCAACCGGGACCAAATGCAGATTTTCAGCAGCCCAAAGGGCGGGAAGCGGTGGCCTTTGGTCCCGGTTGGTAGCACCAACCGGGACTAAAGGGGGGCATTGGTCACGGTTCGTGGCACCAACCGGGACCAATGCCCCCTTTAGTCCCGGTTGGTGCCACCAACCGGGACCAAAGGCCTTTTGCTGCTGCGGCATCGAAAGTTTAGTCCCACCTCGCTAGTTGAGAGGGTGCGCAGTGGTTTATAAGCCCCACTGCCGCACCCCTCTCGATCTTCTCTCCATTGCAGGCTTACGGACCTAATTGTCACTCCTATGCCTGTGGGCCTACTGGGCCTCCTTCGGGCCTGAATCCTGGCCCTTGGATGGGTTTCTAGTCATATTCAGGCCGTGGGGGCCTAGTAGGTGACATTTTTTTGTTGCTTTATTTATTTTATTTTCTTTTGTTTTTTGCTTTATTTTTTAATTCTTTATGCTTTTAGTTTTAGAAAAATTATAAACTTTTTGTTAATGCCATTAGTTTTCAAATTTGAAAACACTTTTTTGTTTTTTTGTTTTCTTTGTTGCTTTATTTATTTTATTTTGTTTCTACTTACAACAAAATACTTATTGTTGCTATTTTTCCAGTTTTTTTGTTTTGTTTTCTGCATTCTTTATTTTCTTTTGTTTTTTGCTTTATTTTTTTTATTCTTTTTGCTTTTAGTTTTAGAAAAATTATAAACTTTCTATTAGTGCCATTAGTTTTCAAATTTGAAAACACTTTTTTAGTTTTTTTGTTTTCTTTGTTGCTTTATTTATTTTATTTTGTGATTAACTTTACAATAAAAATAGTTTTTTCCTGTTTTTTTGATTTGTTCTTTGCATTATTTATTTTCTTTTGTTTTTTGCTTTAATTTTTAATTCTGTTTGCTTTTAGGTGAGCAAAATTATAAACTTTCTATTAGTGCCATTAGTTTTAGAAAAATTATAAACTTTCTGTTAGTGCCATTAGTTTTCAAATTTGAATAGTTAAAATTTGAATTCTTTGAAATTTGTGTGAATCACAAGTTTGTGATTAACTTACTAAAAAAATGAGAATAGATGCGCTTATAGAGAAAATTAAACCTAAATTCATAGTAAATTTCTATGAATTTCAGAGAAATTCACTACGAATTTAGGTTAAACTTTTCTCTATTAGGGCATCTATTTTCACTTTGAGAGGAGCTCAACAAGGCAGAGAGGGAAGGGCTTATAAACCGGTGTGAGCCCCCTTCGGTTGGCGAGGTGGGACTAAACTCTGCCCGCAACGAGGACCAACCCTTTAGTCTCGGTTTGTGGCACAAACCGGGACTAATGGTCATGGGCTAGGGGCGAGGAGCAAAATTACAAATTTCTGTTAGTGCCATTAGTTTTAGAAAAATTATAAACTTTCTGTTAGTGCCATTTGTTTTCAAATTTGAATAGTTAAAATTTGAATTCTTTGAAATTTGTTTGAATCACAAGTTTGTGATTAACTTTACTTTTTCCAGTTTTTTGTTTGTTTTTTGCATTATTTATTTTCTTTTGTTTTTTGCATTTTTTTAATTCTTTTTGCTTTTAGGTTAGAAAAATTATAAACTTTCTGTTAGTGCCATCAGTTTTAGAAAAAATTATAAACTTTCTGTTAGTGCCATTAGTTTTCAAATTTGAATAGTTAAAATTTGAATAATGGTATTATGAGGGCCGAACCATAAGACATTAAAGCATTTCAAATGAACTCTGAAAAAGTTGAAAGTTGGCATGGTATCATAATTTCACCCACATAGCATGTGCATGTACAAAACGGGCAATGGTAGCATGTTCGTGTGTTACAAAGTTGGCATGGTATCATCATAATAGTTGCGGGAGAAAGTCTTCACTTTTTCTTCGCTTGTGTCATTTGCTTATTGCGTCGTAACCATGGATAATCTTCATCGTTTATTAGGATGCTTGGGTCAGCCTTGACATTGAAGGGAGGAATTTCATGAAACTTTTCATAATCTTCAGACATGTCTGTCTCGCCGTCCACTCCCAGGATGTCCCTTTTTCCTGAAAGAACTATGTGGCGCTTTGGCTCATCGTATGATGTATTCGCTTTCTTATCTTTTCTTTTTCTCGGTTTGGTAGACATGTCCTTCACATAGATAACCTGTGCCACATCATTGGCTAGGACGAATGGTTCATCAGTGTACCCAAGATTTTTCAGATCCACTGTTGTCATTCCGTACTGTGGGTCTACCTGTACCCCGCCGCTTGATAGATTGACTCATTTGCACTTAAACAAAGGGACCTTAAAATCAGGTCCGTAGTCAAGTTCCCATATGTCCACTATGTAACCATAATATGTGTCCTTTCCGCTCTCGGTTGCTGCATCAAAGCGGACACCGCTGTTTTTGTTGGTGCTCTTTTGATCTTGGGCGATCGTGTAAAATGTATTCCCATTTATCTCGTATCCTTTGTAAGTCAATACAGTCAAAGATGGTCCCCTGGACAACAAGTAAAACTCATCACAAACAGTGTTGTCACCTCTGAGACATGTTTCCAACCAACTTCTGAAAGTCCTGATGTGTTCACATGTAATCCAGTTGTCGCACTGCTCCGGGTGTTTGGAGCGCAGACTGTTCTTGTGTTCATCGACATACGGGGTCACCAAGGTAGAGTTCTGTAGAACTATGTAGTGTGCTTGAGACCAAGAATATCCGTCCCTGCATATTATTGAGTCTCTTCCAAGAGTGCCTTTTCCAGTCAGTCTCCCCTCATACCGCGATTTAGGGAGACCTATCTTCTTAAGGCCAGGAATGAAGTCAACACAAAACCCGATAACATCCTCTGTTTGATGGCCCATGGAGATGCTTCCTTCTGGCCTAGCGCGGTTACGGACATATTTCTTTAGGACTCCCATGAACCTCTCAAAGGGGAACATATTGTGTAGAAATACGGGCCCCAGGATGACAATCTCGTCGACTAGATGAACTAGGACGTGCGTCATGATATTGAAGAAGGATGCTGGGAACACCAGCTCGAAACTGACAAGACATTGCGCCACATCACTCCTTAGCCTTGGTACGATTTCTGGATCGATCACCTTCTGAGAGATTGCATTGAGGAATGCACATAGCTTCACAATGGCTAATCGGACGTTTTTTGGTAGAATCCCCCTCAATGCAACCGGAAGCAGTTGCGTCATAATCATGTGGCAGTCATGAGACTTTAGGTTCTGAAACTTTTTCTCTGGCATATTTATTATTCCCTTTATATTCGACGAGAAACCAGTCGTGACCTTCATACTGAGCAGGCATTCAAAGAAGATTTCTTTCTCTTCTTTCGTAAGAGCGTAGCTAGCAGGACCTTTATACTGCTTCGGAGGCATGCCGTCTTTTTCGTGCAAATGTTGCAGGTCCTCCCGTGCCTCAGGTGTATCTTTTGTCTTCCCATACATGCCCAAGAAGCCTAGCAGGTTCACGCAAAGGTTCTTCGTCACGTGCATCACGTCGATTGAAGAGCGGACCTCTAGGTCTTTCCAGTAGGGTAGGTCCCAAAATATAGATTTCTTCTTCCACATGAGTGCGTGTCCCTCAGCGTCATTCGGAACAGCTAGTCCACTGGGACCCTTGCCAAAGATTACGTGTAAATCATTGACCATAGCAAGTACGTGATCACCGGTACGCATGGCGGGCTTCTTCCAGTGATTTGCCTCGCCTTTGAAATGCTTGCCTTTCTTTCGACATTGATGGTTGGTCGGAAGAAATTGACGATGGCCCAGGCACACATTCTTCCTGCATTTGTCCAGGTATATACTTTCAGTGTCATCTAAACAGTGCGTGCCTGCGTGGTATCCTTTGTTTGTCTGTCCTGAAAGGTTAATGGTCACGAACAACAACGCCTTAAGGTTAAATTCCTCCTGTCTGTGCTCATCCCACATACGTACACCGTTTCCATTCCACAGCTATAAAAGTTCTTCAACTAATGGCCTTAGGTACACATCAATGTCGTTGCCGGGTTGCTTAGGGCCTTGGATGAGAATTGGCATCATAATGAACTTCCGCTTCATGCACATCCAAGGAGGAAGGTTATACATACATAGAGTCACGGGCCAGGTGCTGTGATTGATGCTCTGCTCCCCGAAAGGATTAATGCCATCCGCGCTTAAAGCAAACCATACATTCCTTGGGTCCTTTGCAAACTCATCCTAGTACTTTCTCTCGTTTTTTCTCCACCGCGACCCGTCAGCGGGTGCTCTCAACTTCCCATCTTTCTTTCAGTTCTCACTGTGCCATCGCATCAACTTGGCATGCTCTTCATTTCTGAATAGACGTTTCAACCATGGTATTATAGGAGCATACCACATCACCTTCGCAGGAACCCTCCTGGGGGGCTCGCCGTCAACATCACCAAGGTCATCTCGTCTGATCTTATACCGCAACGCACCGCATACCGGGCATGCGTTCAGATCCTTGTATGCACCGCGGTAGAGGATCAGTCATTAGGGCATGCATGTATCTTCTCCACCTCCAATCCAAGAGGGCATACGACCTTCTTTGCTGCGTATGTACTGTCGGGCAATTCGTTATCCTTTGGAAGCTTCTTCTACAATATTTTCAGTAGCATCTCAAATCCTTTGTCAGCCACAGCATTCTCTGCCTTCCACTGCAGCAATTCCAGTACGGTACCGAGCTTTGTGTAGTTGCCATCTTCGCAATTGGGGTACAACCCTTTTTTGTGATCCTCTAACATGCGATCGAACTTCAGCTTCTCCTTTTGACTTTCGCATTATGTCCTTGCATCGACAATTACCCGGCGGAGATCGTCATCATCGGGCACATTGCCTGGTTCCTCTTGATCTTCAGCAGCTTCACCCGTTGCAGCATCAGTGATCACATCGTCTGGTTCCTCTTGATCTTCACCAGCTCCCCCCGTTGCAGCATCACCGTATTCAGGGGGCACATAGTTGTCATCGTACTCTTCTTCTTCGCCGTCTTCCATCATAAGCCCTATTTCTCCGTGCCTTGTCCAAACATTATAGTGTGGCATGAAACCCTTGTAAAGCAGGCGGGAGTGAAGGATTTTCCGGTTAGAGTAAGACCTCGTATTCCCACATTCAGTGCATGGAAAACACATAAAACCATTCTGCTTGTTTGCCTCAGCCGCATCGAGAAACTCATGCACGCCCTTAATGTACTCGCAGGTGTGTCTGTCACCGTACATCCATTGCCGGTTCATCTGCGTGCATTATATATAATTAAGTGTCCAAATTAATAGAAGTTCATCATGACATTAAAACCAAAGTGCATACATAGTTCTCATCTAACAACATATAGCTCTTCAGAGCATCTAATTAATTAAACCATACATTGAAACTATGTAAAACATTTCAATGCGAAAACAAATACGATGATAATCGCAACCAAGGTAACAATTGATCCAACGGCATAATGATACCAAGCCTCGGTATGAATGGCATATTTTCTAATCTTTCTAATCTTCAAGCTCATTGCATCCATCTTGATCTTGTGATCATCGACGACATCCGCAACATGCAGCTCCAATATCATCTTCTCCTCCTCAATTTTTTTATTTTTTCCTTCAACAAATTGTTTTCTTCTTCAACTAAATTTAACCTCTCGACAATAGGGTCGGTTGGCATTTCCGATTCACATACATCCTACATAAATAAAATCTATGTCACGTTGGTCGGCATAATTTTCATAAACAATAAATGAACCAATAGTTATAAAGATAATATATATACCACATCCGAATCATAGACAGGACGAGGGCCGACGGGGGCGGATACCAAATCCATCGCACTATATAAGATGCAATAATAAAAGTAAGAAACTAATACAAGTATCTATGTAAACATACAAGTAAGAATATTTTTCCTTTCAAAAAGAAAATAAGAACAAGAGGCTCACCACGGTGGTGCCGGCGATGAGCTCGGCGCGGGTGATCGACGGAGGTGAAGACGGGGACGGGGCGTGACGGACTGCTAAACCTAGACAAATATTGTGGAAAATGGAGCTTGGAGGTCGAGCTTGGAGAGGAGAAAGCTTAAGTAGTGTGGCTCGGGCATTCCATCGAACACCTTGTGTGCATAGGAGGTGAGCTAGAGCACCACCAAGCCCTCTCCCCCTCGGCCAGAAAAAAACAGAGCAGTGTGCTCTGCTCTTACGCGAGGGGGTATATATAGGCACTTCATTGGTCCCGGTTGGTGGCATGAACCGGGACTAGAGGGGAGCCTTTGGTCCCGGTTCAAGCCACCAACCGAGACAATTGGTGGTGGGCCAGGAGCGAGGCCCATTGGTCCCGGTTCGTCCCACCAACCGGGACCAAAAGGTCCAGATGAACCGGGACCAATGGCCCACGTGGCCCGGTCGGCCCCCTAGGCTCACGAACCGGGACCAATGCCCCCATTGGTCCCGGTTCTGGACTGAACCGGGACTAATGGGCTGACCCAGCCTGGACCAAAGCCCTGTTTTCGGAAGAGGTTCCAAGTGATTATGAGAACAAAGTTGTTATCTATGATGATTATTGTGATGACTTGTATGCTATAAAGAATAATGATATCCATGAAACTTGTCATCATGATTTTAGTTTTCAATTGGATTATGCCTCACATGATAGTTATTTCGTTGAGTTTGCTCCCACTACTACTGATGAGAATAGATTTGCTTATGTGGAGAGTAATAAATTTTCTATGCTTATGGATCATGAAAATAGTGCTTTATGCGATGGTTATATTGTTGAATTTATTCATGATGCTACTGAAAATTATTATGATGGAGGAATATATTCTTGTAGGAATTGTAATAATATCAAGTTTCCTCTCTGTGTGCTTAAAGTTTTAAAGTTATGCTCGTTTTGCCTTCCTATGCTAGTTGATTATTGTTCCCATAAGTTGTTTGCTCACAAAATCCATATGCATAGGAAGTGGGTTATACTTAAATGTGCTAGTCATATTATTCATGTTGCTCTCTTTATGTTTCAATTCTTATCTTTTATGTGAGCATCATTGAAATCATCATGCCAAGCTAGGGGCGTTAAATGATAGCGCTTGTTGGGAGGCATCCCAATTTTATTTTTGTTATTTTCTTTTTGATCCTGTTTAGTAATAAATAATTTATCTATCCTCTATTTAGATGTGGTTTTATGCTTTTAATTAGTGTTTGTGCCAAGTAGAACCTTTGGGAAGACATAGGGAAAGTCTTTGCGATCATGCTGTAAAAAACAGAAACTTTAGCGCTCACGAGATTTCCTTCCATTTTTTATTGGAGAGTGATATTTAGTTAATTATTTTTGCAGATGATTAATAGATAAATTCCTCACGTCCACAAATTTATTTTAGAATTTTTGGGGTTCTAGAAGTATACGTTTGATCCAGATTACTACAGACTGTTCTGTTTTTGACAGATTCTGTTTTCATTGTGTTGTTTGCTTATTTTGATGAATCTATGAGTAGTATCGGAGCGTATGAACCATATATGAGTTGGAATAAAGTAGATATTACACCAATAAGAATTTGGAATGAGTTCACAGCAGTACCTAAGTGGTGATTTATTTTCTTATACTAACGGAGCTGACGAGTTTTCTGTTAAGTTTTGTGTTGTGAAGTTTCCATGTTTTGGGTAAAGATTCGATGGACTATGGAATAAGGAGTGGAAAGAGCCTAAGCTTGGGGATTCCCAAGGCACCCCCAGGTAATATTCAAGGACAACCAAGAGCCTAAGCTTGGGGATGGCCTGGAAGGCATCCCCTCTTTCGTCTTCATTCATCGGTAACTTTACTTGGAGCTATATTTTTATTCACCACATGATATGTGTTTTGCTTGGAGCGTCATTTTATTTTCTTTTGTTTTGCTTGCTGTTTGAATAAAATACCAAGATCTGAAATTATTAATGTTAGAGAGTCTTCACATAGTTGCATAATTATTCGACTACTCATTGATCTTCACTTATATCTTTCAGAGTAGTTTGTCATTTGCTCTAGTGCTTCACCTATATCTTTCTATAGCATGGTGGTGGTTTTATTTTATAGAAATAGATGAACTCTCATGCCTCACTTATATTATTTTGAGAGTCTTTTAGAACAGCATGGTAATTTGCTTTGGTTATGAAACTAGTCCTAATATGGTGTGCATCCAAGATGGGTATAATAAAAACTTTCATATAGAGTGCATTGAATACTATGAGAAGTTTGATACTTGATAATTGTTTTGAGATATGAAGATGGTGATATTAGAGTCATGCTAGTTGAGTAGTTGTGAATTTGAGAGATACTTGTGTTAAAGTTTGTGATTCCCGTAGCATGCACGTATGGTGACACGTTATGTGATGAAGTCGGAGCATGATTTATTTATTGATTGTCTTCCTTATGAGTGGCAGTCGGGGACGAGTGATGGTCTTTTCCCAGCAATCTATCCCCCTAGGATCATGCGCGTAGTACTTTGTTTCGATAACTAATAGATTTTTGCAATAAGTACGTGAGTTCTTTATGACTAATGTTGAGTCCATGGATTATACGCACCCTCACCCTTCCACGTTTGCTAGCCTTTCTAGTACCGTGCAACTTTCGCCGGTACCATAAACCCACCATATACCTTCCTCAAAACAGCCACCATACCTACCTATTATGGCATTTCCATAGCCATTACGAGATATGTTGTCATGCAACTTTCCACCGTTCCGTTTATTATGACACGCTTCATCATTGTCATATTGCTTTACATGATCATGTAGTTGACATTGTATTTGTGGCAAAGCCACCATTCATAATTCTTTCATACATGTCACTCTTGATTCATTGCACATCCCGGTACACCGCCGGAGGCATTCATATAGAGTCATATGTTGTTCTAAGTATCGAGTTGTAATTCTTGAGTTGGAAGTAAATAAAAGTGTGATGATCATCATTGTTAGAGCATTGTCTCATGTGAGGAAAGGATGATGGAGACTATGATTCCCCCACAAGTCCGGATGAGACTCCGGACGAAAATAAAAAATGAGAGAAAATAGAGAAGAGGCAATGCTACTATCCTTTTACCACACTTGTGCTTCAAAGTAGCACCATGATCTTCATGATAGAGAGTCTCATATGTTGTCACTTTCATATACTAGAGGGAATGTTTCATTATAGAACTTGGCTTGTATATTCCAATGATGGGCTTCCTCAAAATGCCCTAGGTCTTCGTGAGCAAGCGAGTTGGATGCACACCCACTTAGTTTCTTTGCTGAGCTTTCATACACTTATAGCTCTAGTGCATCCGTTGCATTGCAATCCCTACTCACTGACATTGATATCTATTGATGGGCATCTCCATAGCTCGTTGATATGCCTAGTTGTTGTGAGACTATCTTCTCCTTTTTGTCTTCTCCACAACCACCATTCTATTCCACCTATAGTGCTATGTCCATGGCTCATGCTCATGTATTGCATGAAGATTGAAAAAGTTTGAGAACATCAAAAGTATGAAACAATTGCTTGGCTTGTCATCGGGGTTGTGCATGATTTAAATATTTTGTGTGATGAAGATAGAGCATAGCGAGACTATATGATTTTGTAGGGATAGCTTTCTTTGGCCATGTTATTTTGAGAAGACATGATTACTTTGTTAGTATGCTTGAAGTATTATAATTTTTATGTCAATATTAAACTTCTGTTTTGAATCTTATGGATCTGAATATTCTTGCCACGATAAAGACGATAAAGAGAATGACATGGATAAATATGTTAGGTAGCATTCCACATCAAAAATTCTGTTTTTTTTGACTGGGGACTGTAGGGAAAAACCCCCACAGCATATCAAAACTTTATTAAAAGGCAAGACAAGAACAAGTACAAGGGGGATTACAAGGGGTAATCAAGCTAATCTAAAAAAAGGAGGAAAAACAACAAATAGGCTCACGGTGGAAGAAAAGAGATCCATTTAAGGAGATCATCCTTATAAGCAGGCTTAACCCTATATTGCATTAGAGCAATATCATGAAGAAAAGATGTTCTCCATTTATTAAATCCAGCTCTCTCATGCCTAAAGACCTTAGCATTTCTAACAATCCATATATTCCAGCAAGCTATAAAGACCACTTCAGTGAAGAAAGGTTTCCTAAAACTCCTGTTTGCATTGATGACTAGCTCCTTCATCGAGTCACCTGATGACCAATCAATTTGCAAATAGTTCCAGATCCTGACACTAAAATTGCAATTGAAGAACAGATGATCTCTTGTTTCCCTAGTCTGCAAAGGGCAGAGAACACAGTTTACTCCATCCTCCAAATGCCAATGCCTCCGTTCCACCATATCTTTGGTATTCAGCCTATCCATAATGAGCATCCAAGCAAAAACCTTTATTTTCATAGTGCAAGAGGACTTCCAGATCCAAACTGTCAGGGGGTTGAAAGATTGTGACACAAACACATGGGAGTAAAAAAGCTTCGGAGAGTATCCCTTGGCAGTGCCATTCCAAAGCCAAATATCTTTGGACCCAGTGACTCTATCATGGCTGTCCAACAGAGATTGAAGAATAATCAGCTCATCAAAGGCCTGGCTAGACAAAGGAAGATGGAAGTGGTGATACATGTCCTCAGAGTCCAAGAAATCCTTAACAGAAATCCAGGGATCTTTAACATATGAAAAATGTCTGGGAAATCTGAATTGAAGCCTAGAGTCCTGATCATCAAGCTTCCAAGTGTCTGACCACATGAGTGCAGTGTCTCCTTCATTTATCTGAACCCAAGAACAGTCCCTAAAGTTTTGCAAGACTTTGCATATATCCTTCCACCAGAAGGAGCCACAATGAGAAGTTCCTTGGGGTACTCTGCCATGATAGTAAGAGTGCCAAACTAAGGACACCCAAGGTATATCCTTTTTGTTGAGGAAGTTATTGGCATGTTTGAGCAGTAGCGCCACATTCTGAACACCCAGGTTGAGAATACCGAGGCCTCCATTGTTTTTTGGCCTGCAAATAAGGTCCCAAGCAGCCAGAGAAGGAGCAGGTTCACCCCTATGTTTCCTCCAGAGGCATTGTCTCTGAATTCTCTCCAATTGCTTTAGAATGCCAGCAGGGACAGCCAAACTACAAAGAAAGAAGATAGGCATAGAAGACAATGCAGAGTTCAGAAACTGTAATCTCTCCCCCTGATTTAAGAAAGAGGAGCTAGCTGTCATTCTTCTCTCCATGCAGTCCACCAGAGGCATGAAGTCCACCATTTTAGGCCTAGTAGTACCTACTGGCAGCCCCAGGTATGTGAAAGGCATTTTCCCAATCTGACATCCAAAAGCAGTAGCTAAATCTGTCATGACAGCAGTGTCCACATTGATGGGAACGATAAAGGATTTATGATAATTCACATCAAGCCCAATAGACCCAGAGAAGACCTTCAACATATCCTTCAAAGCAATTAACTGTTCCTTGTCAACAGGCAAGATGATCAAGGTATCATCAGCATACTGAATCACAGGATAGTCCTGGCCATGACAAGGTATTGGGAGATGAAGTATGCCCCTTCTAAACATGTCATTAATTATAGTCTTCAATAGGTCAGCTGCTAAGACAAATAGCAGGGGAGAGACTGGATCTCCCTGCCTAACACCCTTTTTGCATTTGAATTTCCTACCAGGAACACCATTCAGCAAAACAGATGATGTACCTGTAGACAAAAGCTGTTTCATCCAAAGAATCCACTTTTTATTGAAACCCTTATATCTCAAGATTTGGACAATTGCCTCATGCTCAAGAGAATCAAATGCCTTCTCAAAATCCAATTTAAGTATGACAATTGGCCTCTTGGACTGATGACACTGGTGTAAATACTCAAAAGTCCATCCAATACAGTCCTGAATAGTTCTGCTTTTTATAAACCCATACTGGTTTTTGTGGATACACTGCATTATTACCTCTTGGAAACTATTGGCTGCCATTTTGGAAAGGAACTTAAGACCCATTCCTGTTAAAGAAATAGGTCTGAAGTCCCCCACCTCCTCAGGTGAATGTTTCTTAGGCACCAAAGTGATATATGAATCATTGATGTTCTCTAGATGAGCAGTACCATCATAAAAAGCCTGTGCCAGTTCATAAAAATTTGGAGAGATAATGTGCCAGCACCTTTTGAAGAAAAGACCATTAAAACCATCTGGACCCGGGGCTTTATCAACTGGCATATGTTTGACAATCTTGTCCATTTCCTCTTTCTCAAAGGGCTTAGTGAGAACATCCAAACCCTCCACTGGAACAATTAAAGAGGAGAGATCAAAGCCCATGTGGATGCCCCTTGAAGAGCCCATTCTATTTTTAAAACAATTCCATATAATACCCTCCATTTGAGAGTGGTCAGATACCACAGTGCCATCAGGTAGCTTTAAGCTAGCAATAGAGTTCCTTCTATGCCTCTCAGTAGCCATAGCATGAAAGAACTTAGTGTTTTCTCCACCCACTTTAATATATCTGATAGTACATCTCTTTTTCCAATAAAGCCATTGAAGGTGAAGTAACTTTTCCACATGATTCTTAACCACTCTTTGAAAATTAGATTCATGCCTGTACAATGGTCTGAGCTCCTCAAGTTCATCTAGTAACAGAATAACCTTATTACATTTACAGAAAAGCATTTTCAGTTTGGAGATGTTCATCTGCCATCTTTTGAGACACATTCGCAGGGATTTGAACTTGTCAGCTATTCTAGCTGTGATATGTCCCTTTCTAGAAGTTCTTTGCCATGAAGAGTCAACACAGTCCATAAAACCCTCGAGCTCTAACCAATAGTTCTCAAATCTAAAAATGTTAGACTTGGGAATAGAAGTTTTGATGGAAACCACACATGGCACATGGTCAGATGCAGTTTTTGCGAGGGGCGTCACCTCAGTCATGGGATAGTCAGAAATCCAATCAACAGAAGTGAAAAACCAATCTAGCTGCTCAAGGAGGGAATTATCCTACATATTAGACCAAGTGTATGATCTACCTTTGATGGGCAATTCCAAAAGGCCCAAGTGACCTATAATCTCATTGAAGATAAACATGTCATTCAGGTCCCCTCCAGGGAAATTTCTGTTATCCAGCGAGCGTAGAAAATTGAAATCCCCCAGGAGCAGCCAATTTTCATCCACTGGAATATTCAGGTGGTATAACCAAGTAACAAAATTATCCCTAGCTTCCCCCTGACAAGGACCATAAACAGCAACAAGAGTCCACCTCTCATTATTTTGTCTGGAAACGAACTCAACCACTACTGCAAATTGTTGGATTTCCAATAAGGTCCCCTCAAAAACAGGGGAGTTCCAAACAACTATGATTCCACCAGAGGCCCCCAAAGAAGGAGCAAAAGCAAAGCTGTCAAATCTTTTAGGACAAAAACTTTTAACTGATCTGGAGTCGAAAGAAGCACATTTAGTTTCCTGCAAACATGCAATTGCACAGTGACTTTCATCGATCTTTTGCCTGACAGCTCTTTGCCTAGTTTCAGAGTTTAAACCCCTGACATTCCAGCACAGAACATTCCAGCTTTTACATTGAGAATTCATAGATAAAGATCATAAACAGGCCCCAAACCACACAGCACACAATGCCATATGTCCAAAAGCCACATCAAGGTCTGAACCAACATTATTACATATCCAAAGTTCAGAAAGTAAAGACATGCAGGGAGCAAATTTTGGGGCTTGCAAAACCCAGAATTTGGATAGCACACTATTCATTGGAAGCTTGGTTGGTTGCGGCAGAAGGGTCCACCATAAGTGCATCCTCAGTGAGCAGAGCTGCATCAATGTCCAACTCCTTGCCAACAGCTTGCAGATGACTGACAGGAGTGGGAGGAGGGACATCTCCATATGCAGTGGTGCTGGGCCTCTCAGCAGCAATGGGCTTAGCCTTGGGCTTCTTCTTCTTGGGCTGTAGAACCAGCTCATGGAAAGTGGGCTTAAACCCATCACGCTCGGCCGAGCTTCTGGTACATCTGCGAACAGACGTTTCAACCAGAGGTGTTGGCGCCAGAGTTTTACGAGGTCTCCTTGGTCTTGCGCACATAGGTGGAGGGGGGACAAAAGCAGGCATAGCTTCATCCGCGTCATCTACAAAAAGAGCTCTTGCCACAGGTCTAACCGGCTCCGGCTCGTTCCATGTCAGTAAAGGAAGATCATCAGGCTGAAAAGCAAGGCTCCATCTTCTCTTGACTGGCGACAAGGGCTTAGGCATTAGAGGTTGCGGTACCTCAAACACCACTAGTGCATTCAGCAAATTCTCAAAAGAACGCCTGCATATCATTTCAGGAGGCAGAGGGGGTCCAAAAGGGACCTTAATTACAGGTTGAGCAAGGGCCTCAACATCAATAACTGGGGGTTGATAAACCACGATCGCCCAATTGCTAGCATCTTCCACGTCCTTGGCAATGTTCTCCGGGTCACTTCGAGTTTCCGTTGCAGTTCCACCAACTAGATTAACTGCAGGTGGCTCCTGGAGCTGCACGTCTGAACTTGGCTGAGTAGAGCTTTGCTGTGCCGAAACATTGAAAACCATGGACTCTTGGTCCTCCACAACTGGTTCCACAGCAGGTTCATCCTAGTTGCCCCAGTTGTCCTCTTGGTCATGGGCAGGAGCAGGCGGCGGTGGTGGCACATCGTTCCACCCCAAAGCAGGGAATGGAGGCAGGACAAAAGGCGGCATTTCTGGAAAGGGCACACCAGGCAGCGGATGAGGGCTGCCATTGATGGGCATCCAGTCCTCATCTTGGGGCATTTGTTCGGCGTAATTGGCACCCAGAATATACAATGGTGCTGTCCAAGACACTCTGGCACCACCCTAGGCTGCATACTCCATGAACACCACGTCCCGGGGCACAAGAATATCCTCGGGGAAAGATGCAAAGACCAAGGAGCGCACGAGATATGGGTCCTCACTAATCCAATGATGAAACTTCCCAAAGGTGTTAACTGCTGCCCGAAGACCATTCTCATTGCGAAGATCAAGCGGAATCCCCAAAAACATAAGCAAACCCTGTCGGAAACCCTGAACACCTCTAAAAGATTCCCCCTCATCATGCTTCATAAACCGAACAAAACGATCATTACCCAGGGGCTGAGGCGGCATCTGAAGAAGTGAAAATCTGACAGCAGCATCCCGTAGCTCAAAAAGACCCACCGATCTAATCCAAGGTTGAGCAGACCTCACCAAAATCCCATGAGCTTGTAGCCATTGGACAACTTCCTCCCTAGCAACCCCAATCTGATCAGGAGGGGGGATGGGCATTACCTCGGCCAACATGAACTCCTCATGGCGACGCACAATTGGGGTATGTGGCGTCACGAAGGTTCCCGGCACCCGAGCCTCACCGCCATCCACAATGTGGTGCCCTGCCGGATCAAGGTGGAAGTTTGCCATTGGAGAGGCACGTCCCGAGCTTGCAGCAGATGGCGAGGACTCCGGCGGAGGTGGGGTTTCCGGCGGTGCAGTCGAAGGTGTTTTGGCACCAGGGCTGATGGAACGGGGTGAAAGAGTTAATGCAGAAGTGCAAGAGGAGTCCAAGTTTGGTAAAAGTTGCGTCAGAGAGATATTCTCGGTGGGAGCTGAGGGATCCTCGGAAGTTGCAACGTTACCGGGTTTCGGTTTCCAAACCAAGCCCAAGATCTGTGCAAACCGGTTGCAATCTTTTGCAACATGCCCCACCCGCAGACACGAGTTACAGTGCAACCCGGACGTGCACGCCATAGCAAAATGGCCCTTGCGCAAACATTTTTGACATGTTAAGATTTCATCCACCATATCTTAAACCATATTATCAAACTCCACTGCAGCTTGTTGAGAGGAAGGAATAGTGGAAGGCCCAGAAGGTAACACCAGCCCAACTTGATCCATGGCACGTGTAGATGACGGCCCAACATGCGAGGACACGTCCACATTCGAAGAATCATAATTCCCGCCCGAGATAGACGGCGTCCGAGTCGCATTAGGAGGGAGGTTCCCAACCGTACCAAAAGATATGGATGGAGAGGTTGACGTCCACCGGAGCTCAGCCGGCGGAGGGGGATGGATGACCACCCTTTCATGATCCGGGAGAGTATACCCCGCATCTTCAATAGTTTGGATACAGTCCTGTGTGGCTGGATAACGATAACCACGGCAAGCAGGATAACTCTGGAACGTTGAAAAAGAAAGCTTCTTGGCTTGGGCATGAGTAGATCTTACCGAGGACTTTTGGGGCTTGGAATGCATGGCTAGCATGCCAAGGGCAGCTCGACGTTTGGAAGGACTAACAAGTATCCATTCTGCATCACATTCCAACTTCCAAAGCTTGAACTCACGGCCCCAATTTGGGCCCCCATGACCCCAAAGATGGAGGTAACATTTAAAATGATCACAAGAATAAGAACAGAGCTGAAGAACGATCATAGCCACAGCCTTACAGGAAACTTGAAAGCCAAAAACCTTATCCTTGAGCGGAAAAACCATAAACTCAATTGCAGAACCCCCAATGGCCGCCTCAATTGCTGCTGCCACTGAATCTTCATGCAAACGAAAAACATGCTGCCCAAAAGAGATTACCATGGTGAAGAAGCCCGTGTCATCGATGGGATGTACCGTAAAACCAGTAGATTGAAAAACCTTCTCCGCAAAAACCAAGCCCTTGGAGAAATCCAAGCCAAGAGTGGATCCAACATCGGAACCCATGGAGATGGGTATTAGAAGTTAGATCTCAGTGCGCCGGAGAGATCTAGTGGAGAGAAGAGGAATTTTGGTGGCTAGGGGAGGAGATCACCGGAGGTGGGGGCGATCGCCGGGGAGGTGGTGCGTCATCTTCCTTTTTGAATAATATATCTTATTTAATTAAAAATTCTGTTTTTATCATTTACCTACTCGAGGACGAGCAGGAATTAAGCTTGGGGATGCTTGATACGTCTCCAACGTATCTATAATTTTTGATTATTCCATGCTATTATATTATCAACCTTGGATATTTTATATGCATTTATATGCCAATTTATATGATTTTTGGGACTAACCTATTAACCTAGAGCCTACTGCCAGTTTCTATTTTTTCCTTGTTTTAGAGTATCATAGAAAAGGAAAATAAAATGGAGTCCAATTGGCCTGAAACTTCATGGAACTTATTTTTGAAACGGAAGCAATCTAGGAGACTTGGAGTATACGTCAGGGAAGCTTCGAGGGAGGCACGAGGCAGGGAGGCGCGCCCTACCCCCATGGGCGTGCCACCACCCTCGTGGGTCCCTCGTGGCTCCTGTGACCGACTTCTTTCGCCTATATATGTCCATATAACCTAAAAACATCAGGGAGCAGAATAGATCGGGAGTTCCACCGCCAGAAGCCTCCGTAGCCACCAAAAACCAATCTAGACCCGTTTCGGCACCCTACTGGAGGGGGGGATCCCTCTCCGGTGGCCATCTTCATCATCCCGGCGCTCTCCATGACGTGGAGGGAGTAGTTCACCCTCGGGGCTGAGGGTATGTACCAGTAGCTATGTGTCTGATCTCTCTCTCGTGTTCTTGAGTCGGCACGATCTTTATGTATCGCGAGCTTTGCTATTATATTGGGATCTTATGATGTTTCTCCCCCTCTACTCTCTTGTGATGAATTGAGTTTTCCCTTTGAAGTTATCTTATTGGATTGAGTCCTTGAGGATTTGAGAACACCTGATGTATGTCTTGCACATGCTTATGTGTGGTGACAATGGGATATCATGTGATCCACTTGATGTATGTTTTGGTGATCAACTTGTGAGTTCCGTGACCTGTGAACTTATGCATAGGGGTTGGCACACGTTTTCGTCTTGACTCTCTGGTAGAAACTTTGGGGCACTCTTTGAAGTTCTTTGTGTTGGTTGAATAGATGAATCTGAGATTGTGTGATGCATATCGTATAATCATACCCATGGATACTTGAGGTGACATTGGAGTATCTAGGTGACATTAGGGTTTTGGTTGATTTGTGTCTTAAGGTGTTATTCTAGAAAGAACTCTATGATAGATTGAACGGAAAGAATGGCTTCATGTTATCTTACTACGGACTATTGAGTTGATCGATCAGAAAGGATAACTTTGAGGTGGTTTTGTACCCTACAATAATCTCTTCGTTTGTTCTCCGCTATTAGTGACTTTGGAGTGACTCTTTTTTGCATGTTGAGGGATAGTTATATGATCCAATTATGTTATTATTGTTGAGAGAACTTGCACTAGTGAAAGTATGAACCCTAGGCCTTGTTTCCTAGCATTGCAATACCGTTTACGCTCACTTTTATCATTAGTTACCTTGCTGTTTTTATATTTTCAAATTACAAAAACCTTTGTCTACCATCCATATTGCACTTGTATCACCATCTCTTCGCCGAACTAGGGCACCTATACAATTTCCCATTGTATTGGGTGTGTGGGGACACAAGAGACTCTTTGTTATTTGGTTGCAGGGTTGTTTGAGAGAGACCATCTTCATCCTACGCCTCCCACGGATTGAGAAACCTTAGGTCATCCACTTGAGGGAAATTTGCTACTGTCCAACAAACCTCTGCACTTGGAGGCCCAACAACGTCTACAAGAAGAAGGTTGTGTAGTAGGCATCAAGCCTATGGCTGAAGCATAGGGAACATATTTCATTTTCTCTCTATGTTCTGCAGTGGTCGGTCATTGAGTCTTACTCAAGTCCACACCTTCTAACACATGCAAGAACCCTTTCTTTGCTCGATCCATTTTGAACTTCTTCAAAACTTTGTCAAGGTATGTGCTTTGTGAAAGTCCAATTAAGCGTCTTGATCTATCTCTATAGATCTTGATGCCCAATATGTAAGCAGATTCACCGAGGTCTTTCATTGAAAAACTCTTATTCAAATATCCTTTTATGCTATCCAGAAATTCTATATCATTTCCATTCAACAATATGTCATCCACATATAATATTAGAAATTCTATAGAGCTCCCACCCACTTTCTTGTAAATACAGGTGTGACGCCCGGATAATTAGGCTACACTAATCCCACGTTAACGATGCCACGTCACTTCGATTACTGTTGGTAATCTCGCGTTAGTTCAAAATCGATTCAAATTCAAATTCAAAATCAAGCAAACAATAAAAGTTTTCAAATAATAAAACTAAAATGTTCGGATGGTGTCAAATAAATCATAAGCAATTAGCGTGGAGAAACCACACTTTTTATAAAATATTTAAGTACCATCAGGTGAATAAAACAGCAGCAAAACAATTATATAAATGCTGTTTAAATATAAACAAATATTAAACTAGTTTATTTAGTCACTAAAAACTTTTTACAACTCCAATTTAGGTGTGGGCTTTAACTCATTATAAAACTATAACTATTAAAGAAATAAAATAAAACAGAAATGAAATAAATACAAGAAAAGAAAATACATAAAAAAAGAAAGGAAGAGAAAACCCCTACCCCCTGGGCTTCGGCCCACCAAGCCAAGGCCCAACCGGCCAGCCCACCCCCAATCACCTTATCCCCACCACCTACCGAAACCTATCCCCATCTCTCCCACTCCCCCACGAACCCCACTCGCTCCCTCCCGCACGCCTCTCTCCCCTTCCCCGTCTGGAGCGGGGCAGAGGGCCCCGACCCCCCTTCCCCGACGCCGCCCGTCGTCTCCGGCACCCGGCCCCGTGCCCCGCCGCTGAGCTCGGTCACCGGGCGGCGCCCCTCCCGGTCTCCTTCCTCTCCCTCCTACACCGCGCCCTCCTCCCCGACGTCGCCACAGGACACCGCCGCCGCCCGAGGACCGCTCCATCGTCGCTAGCGTCAGCCCGCCGGACGCCTTCGCTGGACTACTTCCCCTGTCGCACGGTCGTCCCCGCCGTCCTCCCCACGCCGCGCTGCCCAGTCCCCCGCAGCCCCCATGAGGACCCCCTCTTTTCCTCTTCCTCGTACTCCGTCCGTGCACCGGCACGCCCGCGCCGTCCACGCCCGGCGTGTGGCCACGCCCGCTCGACCCCCGTCCCTCCCGCTCACCGCCATGGCCCGCACCTCGCCACCGGTCCGTCCGCGTCGTCCCGCTCCTCGCGCCCACCGTCGTGGCGCCCCGCCCGCCTACCTCGCTACGCCCTGCCGCCCGCTTCCCCACTGCTGCCTGCCTCATGCCCGGACCGCCGTCGTCGTAGCGATCGGTCGCCCTGCGCGCGGCCCCGCCTCGTCAGCACCGCAGCTACCTCGTTAGCCCCGGCCTTCCTCACACGCGCGTGCCCATAGCTGCGCAGCTCTGCCGCAGCCACCGCCCTCGCCCGACGCTGCCCTCCCGCCGGCGACCGCCCGGCCTCGACGGCCTCGTCCACCACGGCCCCCCTGGGCGTGCGCCCGATCGGGCCGCGCCCGAATACGTCACCCGCACCCGCTATGGCCCTTATGGCCAATGACATGTGGGGCCTAGCCCCAAAATGTAATAAAAAAATAAAAAATAATAAATAATAATTAACTAATTAAATAATTAAAGAAACAATTAACTTAATTAATTTTGATTAATTAAATTAAACAACTAATTAAACATTAGTTACCTAGTTAACCTAATTAGTTAATTACTTAATTAGTCAATGACGGTGGGGCCCACCCACCCTAATTAATCCTGAATAGGTTAATTAATGTGTTTAATTAAAATGGGTCACTGACAGGTGGGACCCACCTGTCAGGTTGACCAGGTCAACTGCTGACGTCATGATGACGTCAACAATCACTATTCTGGATAATGTTGATTTAAATAATTAAATAAATCCTAAAAATGATTTAAACCTTTTAAAATTAATATAAAATAAAGCATAGCTCGGATGGAAAAACTTTGTACATGAAAGTTGCTCAGAACGACGAGACGATCTCGGATATGTAGCCCGTTCGTCCGCCACGCATCCCTAGCATAGTGAACACACAACTTTCCCTATCCGATTCATTTGTCCGAAAACGCGAAACACCAGGGATATTTTCCCGGATGTTTCCCCCCTTCACCGTTATCACCTCATACCGCATTAGGGCACACCTAGAAACGCTACTTGTCATGTCATGCAGCGTTATGCATCTGTTTGCATTGTATTCATTGTTTCTTCCCCCTCTTCTCTCCGGTAGACTACGAGACTGACGCTGCTGCTGGTGCCCCGATCGACTATGGTGTTGACGACCCCTCCTACTTGCCAGAGCAACCAGGCAAGCCCCCCCCCTTGATCACCAGATATCGCCTACTCTTCTCTATACTGCTTGCATTAGAGTAGTGTAGCATGTTACTGCTTTTCGTTATTCCTATCCTGACGCATAGCCTGTCATTGTTGACACAACTGTTGATACCTTACCTGCAATCCTAAATTCTTAGTATAGGATGCTATTTTATCATCAGTGGCCCTACATTCTTGTCTGTCTGCCATGCTATACTGTCGGGCCGTGATCACGTCGGGTGTTGATCACGGGTATATACTATACCTACTACACATGATATATGTTGTGACTAAAGTCGGGTCGGCTCGTTGACTACCCGCGGTTGATTCCCAAATTGGGGGCTAAAAGGACATACTTTCCCGACGGCCCTCTGTGTGGATCTTTGTGGCGGAGTGACACGGCAGGTCGAGACCACCCAGGTGAGAGGTGGGCCTGGCCCTGGTCGGCATTCGCGGTTACTTCAAGATAGCATGCTTAACAAGATCTTGGTATTTGATCTGAGACTGGCCACTGGCCTATAGGCACTAACCAACTACGCGGGAACAGTAATGGGCACTCGACGTCGTGGTATCAGCCGAAGCCTTCGTGACGTCAGCGATTGAGCGGCGCGCGCCGGGTTGGACCGCGTAACGTAACTTCTTTTGTAATGGAGGTTGGTAGGTCTGCTCTCCGGCCGCCCACGCAACGTGCAGGTGTGCAATGGGCGATGGGCCCGGACCCCTGCGCCATAGGATTTAGACCGGCGTGCTGACCTCTCTGTTGTGCCTAGGTAGGGCTGCGACGTGTTGATCTTCCGAGGTCGGGCATGACCCAGGAAAGTGTGTCCGGAAAAAGGGGATTGGGCGTGTTGGGAAATGTGGTGCACCCCTAGAGGGTAGTTAATCTATTCGAATAGCCGTGATCTTTGGTAACAGGACGACTTGGAGTTGTACCTTGTCCTTATGACAACTAGAACCGGATTCTTTATAAAACACACCCTTCCAAGTGCCAGATACAACCGGTGATCGCTCTCTCACAGGGCGACGAGGGGAGGATCGTCGATTAGGATTATGCTATGCGAGTTTACTTAGTGAACTTACCTTCTACTCTCTTTTCTGCTGCAAGATGGAGGTTACCAGAAGCGTAGTCTTTGACAGGACTAGCTATCCCCCTCTTATTCTGGCATTCTGAAGTTCAGTCCACATATGTTACCCCCTTTTCCATTTGATACCAATGCATACATATGTAGTGTAGCTCCTTGCTTGCGAGTACTTTGGATGAGTACTCACGGTTGCTTTGCTCCCCCTTTTCCCCTTTGCTATACCTGATTGCTACGACCAGACGTTGGAGTCCAGGAGCCATACGCCACTATCGATCACGACTACTACAACTCGAGAGGTGCGTACTACTACGTGCACCCCGCTGACGACGACCAGGAGTATTTTTAGGAGGATCCCAGGCAGGAGGCCTGCGCCTCTTTCGATCTGTATCCCAGTTTGTGCTAGCCTTCTTAAGGCAAACTTGTTTACTTATGTCTATACTCAGATATTGTTGCTTCCGCTGACTCGTCTATGATCGAGCTCTTGTATTCGAGCCCTCGAGGCCCCTGGCTTGTAATATGATGCTTGTATGACTTATTTTTATTTGTAGAGTTGTGTTGTGATATCTTCCCGTGAGTCCCTGATCTTGATCGTACACGTTTGCGTGTATGATTAGTGTACGATTGAATCGGGGGCGTCACAAGTTGGTATCAGAGCCGACTGCCTGTAGGAATCTCCCTTCCACACTCCTTGGCCGAAGTCGAGTCTAGACATTACAAAACTTTTTACTAACATGGCTGTGTGCCTTACGGGCCCACGTCACCATTTGGGTGGTATTAGGATCTGTTACTCCTCGATCCTTACTCTAGGACTCTGAACTCTCTTCTACTTGGGTTAAACGATTTTACTAACTCTAACATTAGGATCTCGTGATCACATCCACCTGGAGATCCCCTTATTACAGATGATCGTTGGCAGCACCAGATGATTCCGAAGATTATCTCCGATGTTCTCTCGAGACACTTGTGCCCACCGCCTTTGAAAATTCCCTATCATCGATATACCCCTATGGATAGCCACATACACTTGCCATTCATACAATCGTTCCCTGTTAATCTTGTTATTACAAGATACCCTAAAATTCTCTCTATTGTTTCGCGTATACTTTGTGCCTACTGCGTTGCAGCTCCTTGCCACATAAATACTCCTACAGATAATTCCTTGCACTTGCCGAGTATCCGCTCATCCCTAGCTATTCATGTGTTTCACAAAAGTACTCGAAATGCCATTCAATTTTCTACAGATCCTCAGCAGCCTATTGCTCTTGATTTCCTTGCCTTCCTGCATTATGGTTAATTCCATACTTCTAGTAATCTCCGGCATCCCTTGTCTTTATCATTGTAAATCTGTTGATTCAATATGTTGAGGATGCTCACATTCCTCAGGCGAATTCTAGAATTCATCCGTCCGGCTGAGACGTCATTGTGAATAGGAGCTGGTTCTCGACCAATCAAATTGCCATCGATTGTACCTCCAAGGCTATTAAATTTATCCATCCCTAATCAGAGTGTTGCTTCTGATCCCTTGATTTGGAAATCGTAATTCCTTTGCATTTGAGCTTTTAGTTAGTCAGTTGTTTCTATAATACGATATCCTTGCATTCTTTCTTCCTCTATTTGAGTACCGATGCTCACATCAGATCCCTTGTGGACCACCAGATCCTTTGTTGGATTTTATCCGACAACCTCCTTCATATTCTATAAACTTGTGAGCCTTTCCTCGGATACATAATGCCTTTGGTAAATTGTATCCTCTGCTTTGTGAACTATGCTCTACTTTCGAACTTGTATTATTTACTTCGAAGTTTGTGGTATATGTTCCTAAGATGCCCTGATGGGTTGAACCTACGCCTTCCCTAATCCGTGTGAACCCGAAATATTTCACGAGTCATAATTATCTGGTATTGCACTAGGTAAAAACTTCCAACAACTAATGTCATTTTTGAAATACGAGAGGTGAATGAAAGGTTATGCGTTGAACAAGTGGGAGTCGACCTTGAACCCTGTGTTCATGCCCATGGACACGATGTATACCTTATCATGGAAGCTTCTCTTAAAATAATTATCTGCTTGTAATAAATTCATCTTGTATTCGTGGACGTGGATCCTACCATGTTTCTCCTTGATTCCATTTCTCATGCAAGTTTGAGCACTTGTCTTCTGCAGAGCAATAGCCTAGTCCAACCTCTACTTTGATCGGTCATCGAGTATTACCCCCCTGGTATCTCGAGATTATCATGGAACTACATAACTTCTTATGAGTTCTTCATCAAGTACTACATTCTCATTGATTCCAATTTTTCACAGGCTCTGAATTATTAAACACTCAAAGACACTGATAACCGAACCAAGCTTGCACTACGGTTCAACAACTCTTAGTAATCTTTACGTACAAGTTTGTACCTGACCACGTCATTCCTAGCTTGTTTGGCTATATCATTGTCGTGATGATTTTAACTAAGCTACCTGGTCCTCATTCCCGGAGCACCACTTTCAACGATGAGCTAAGCTTACGTCGATTTTCCTCGTCATATCATTTTGCCTTGAACAACAAGCTTGATTTCGAGTTAGTGTTGTACTCGTGGTTCCAATAATTTTTTGCTTCATCATTCCGTTGACTTGATGTCATCGCCGATCTGTTACATCTTCATGAAATCTCTCGACAAATGTGTCATGATCATCATCAGCATTCTAAACTCTTCCAGGATATTAATTAAATTCATGATGAGAAATAACATCCTTGTCCTTGATGATTTGTGTTGTCATCGACCACTTTATTGCCTTCCCTCCAACACAAACTTGTTTGTGTTTTGTGTTATACCTTGAGATGCTTGCTACCCAGCATTTGTTCTCCTTTACCTTGGTGTTTTACCATCTTTATGCTAAGAATGTCGTGAGCCTTTCACCACCCCTTAAGGATTCTTTGTATAGTGATGCTTCTCGCCATCACCATTCTTTTCTTGGTCCCCGTGTTGATTCCAACAAGTGAACGGTGTTGTTTGGATTCCTTCCTTCTAGCAACCCTATTGCTTTGAAATAAATGGTCGACATTTCATTCTTAGAACATTGGTTATTGACTCACCATTCTAACATTGATTATGCTACCTAAGACTGTATTTCGGGTGCACCTTCAACCTATGTTTAAATGTGTATGTTTTCCTCAAGCATACATCATTATATCATTTGATATGACAAATCTTATCTCCTTGTGCACATAATTGTGGATATCCATCTTTTGAAAATCTCAACAAATTGTTTATAACATTGGTCTTTAACCCGATAAGGTGATGTCATCCTAACACACCTGCCCGGAGGGCCTATTGTTATAGTTTCCTTTCAAGCAAGTTTAGTTATTCTTCCATGAGTAAATTGCAAGACTTATTCTATGAGTTGTTCCTAATGGATCCCTTGTGTATCCAAAGTCTGATCTTCACCCAGTGACCATGTCAATGCTATCTCTTAGCTTGTCTGTGGTACTCCGAATTTTCAACAAGAACATTTGAAGCCCAATGCTAAATGATTCCTGCTCAATTAACCAAACACCACTATATGGGTAATATCATGAAATTTCGCTCACCTTACCTAAATGGTTTTATACTTCTATCCCGTCATGGATATCATGCTTTGCTTGTCCTTGGGAAGGATATACCCCTGAAATATGTGTTTAAACACATTGTCCTTTCCATTGTTCTATTTAATCTGACAATAACATTTTCCTTTCCATTGTTCTGTTTAATCTGACAATTACATTTTCCTTTCCATTGGTTTGTTTAAACCTTATTGTGATATATATTATATAAGCAGTATTATTTCCCTGCTTATGAAAAACACCTCATTGTATCACTCTGTCAGTAAGACCCTGTTAATATTGATGACAACATTTCGGTAACCACCGACGGACGAGAACTTTACCTATCGGTCCGCCTCGTTCAACGAGAAGGAAGTTGATTCTCTTCATCCCTCGCCCTTGGTGCCGATTTTGCCAACATAATTGATAGGTTATCCTCTAACATGCCTTGTTATCATGACTGTGCAAAATATCACCGCCCTTTCTACTTTTAACCCACATGGTGGGCCCATAACCCACAGTTCCATAGGATCGAAACCTGACTCTCCGGTACACCCACTGTTTCCAAGGTTATTCCTCGCGCATGGCCTCATATGTTTTTCGTGAGCCACCTTCCGAGAGATCATCAATCCTAGTATCAGACACAATGCTTATTCGCGTTGCTCCGAACCCTTTTCACTCCCTGTTTCAGGCATTGAATGATTGCCCGTCCGCTCGAAACTTCTCATGATACCTTCTTACTTTGCTATCGATATTTTATTAAGTTTCAATTTGAGAGTTACTCTCCCCCCACCTTCCCCGATGTTATCGACCAGATGGTCAACCTTGCAGAGGTCCGTTTTCCCAGAATAACCAGCCTTTCGTCTTTCGTAGGTACGATGGAGTTCCCGAAGAAAGGATGCTGACTTCATCATGACCTGAAACAAAGAAATGAAGACACCAACGTAGTGGATCGATCTCGTAAAGAAGAGCAACCAAGACCGAGAAGATTCGTTAGAAATTCGCAACCAAAACTTTCCCCCTTACTACACCTCTTAAATCTCGGGACGAGATTTCTTGTAGTGGAGGAGAATTGTGACGCCCGGGTAATTAGGCTACAGTAATCCCACATTAACGATGCCACGTCACATTGATTACTGTTGGTAATCTCGCGTTAGTTCGAAATCGATTCAAATTCAAATTCAAAATCAAGGAAACAATAAAAGTTTTCAAATAATAAAACTAAAATGTTCGGATGGTGCCAAATAAATCATAAGCAATTATAGTGGAGAAACCACACTTTTTACAAAATTTTTAAGTATCATCAGGTGAATAAAATAGTAGCAAAACAATTATATAAATGCTGTTAAAGATAAACAAATATTAATCTAGTTTATTTAGTCACTAAAAACTTTTTACAACTCCAATTTAGGTGTGGGCTTTAACTTATTATAAAACTATAACTATTAAAGAAATAAAATAAAAAAAAATGAAATGAAATAACTAAAAGAAAAGAAAATACATAAAAAAAGAAAGGGAGAGAAAACCCCCTGCCCCTCGGGGCTTCGGCCCAGCAAGCGAAGGTCCAACCGGCCAGCCCACCCCCACTCACCTTATCCCCACCACCTACCGAACCCTATCCCCATCTCTCCAACTCCCCCAAGGAACCCCACTCGCTCCCTCCCGCACGCCTCTCTCCCCTTCCCCGTCTGGATCATGGCAGAGGGCCCCGACCACCCTTCCCCGACGCCGCTCGACTTCTCTGGCACCCGGCCCCACACCCCGCCGCTGAGCTCGGTCATCGGGCGGCACCCCTTTCAGTCTCCTTTTTCTCCCTCCTACACTGCGCCGTCCTCCCCGACGCCGCCGCAGGACAGCGCCGCCGCCCGAGGACCGCTCCGTCGTCGCCAACGCCACCTCGCTGGACGCCTTCGCCGGACTGCTTCCCCCGTCGTCCCTGCCATCCTCCCCACGCCCCGCTGCCCAGTCCACTGCAACCCCCCTAAGGACCCCCTCTTTTCCTCTTCCTCGCGCTCTGTCCGTGCACCTGCACGCCTGCTCCGTCCACGCCCGTCGTGTGGCCGCGCCCGCTCAACCCCCATCTCTCCCGCTCACCGCCATGGCTCGCACCTCGCCACCTATCCGTCCGCGCCATCCCACTCCTCGCGCCCACCGTCGCGGCGCCCCGCCGGCCTGCCTTGCTAGGCCCTGCTGCCCGCTTCCGCGCTGCTGCCTGCCTCATGCCCGCACCGCCACCGCCGCAGCCATCGGTCGCCCTGCGCGCGGCCCCGCCTCGTCAGCGCCGCAGCTACCTCATCCGCCCCAGCCTTCCTCACATGCGCGCGCCCGCAGCTGCACAGCTCTGCCGTAGCCACCGCCCGCGCTTGCTGCTGCCCTCCCGTCGGCGACTGCCCGGCCTCGACGGCCTCGTCCGCCACGGCCCCCCCTGGGCGTGCGCCCGATCGGGCCTCGCCCGAATAGGTCGCCCGCACCCGATATGGCCCCTAGGGCCAATGACATGTGGGGCCTAGCCCCAGAACGTAATTAATAATAATAAATAAAAATAAATAAAAATAAATACTAATTAATTAATTAAAGAAATATTTAACTTAATTAATTTTGATTAATTAAATTAAACAACTAATCAAACTAATTAAACGTTAGTTACCTAGTTAACCTGATTGGTTAATTACTTAATTAGTCAATGACAGTGGGGCCCACCCTCCTAATTAATCCTGGTTAGGTTAATTAATGTGTTTAATTAAAATGGGTCACTGACAGGTGGGACCCACCTGTCAGGTTGACCAGGTCAACTGCTAATGTCATGATGACGTCAGCAATCACTATTATGGATAATGTTGATTTAAATAATTAAATAAATCCTAAATATGATTTAAACCTTTAAAATTAATACAAAATAAACCGTAGCTCGGATGGAAAAACTTTGTACATGAAAGTTGCTCAAAACGACAAGACAAACCAGGATACGCAACCCGTTCGTCCGCCATGCATCCCTAGCATAGTGAACATGCAACTTTCCCCCTCCGATTCATCTTTCCAAAAACGATATTTTCCCGGATGTTTCCCCCTTCACCGGTATCACCTCATACCGCGTTAGGGAACACCTAGCAATGCTAATTGTCATGTCATGCATTGTTATGCATCTGTTTGCATTGTATTCCTTATTTCTTCCCCCTCTTCTCTCCAGTAGACTACGAGACTGACGTTGCTACTGGTGCCCCGATCAACTATGGTGTTGACGACCCCTCCTTCTTGCCAGAGCAACCAGGCAAGCCCCCCCTTGATCACCAGATATCGCCTACTTTTCTCTATACTGCTTGCATTAGAGTAGTGTAGCATGTTACTGCTTTCCGTTATTCATATCCTGATGCATGGCCTCTCATTGTTGCTACAACTGTTGATACCTTACCTGCAATCCTAAATGCTTAGTATAGGATGCTAGTTTATCATCAGTGGCCCTACATTCTTGTCTGTCTGCCATGCTATACTATCGGCCCGTGATCACGTCGTGTGTTGATCACGGGTATATACTATACCTACTACACATGATATATGTTGTGACTAAAGTCGGGTCGGCTCGTTGAGTACCCGCGGTTGATTCAAAAATTGGGGGCTGAATGGACATACTTTCCCGACGACCCTCTGTGTGGATCTTTGTGGCGAAGCGATAGGGCAGGTTGAGACCACCCTGGTGAGAGGTGGGCCTGGCCCTGGTCGGCGTTCACGATTACTTCAAGATAACACGCTTAATGAGATCTTGGTATTTGATCTGAGTCTGGCCACTGGCCTATATGCACTAACCAACTACACGGGAACAGTTATGGGCACTCGACGTCGTGGTATCAGCCGAAGCCTTTGTGACTTCAGCGCTGAGCGGCGCGCGCCGGGTTGGACCGCGTAACGTAACTTCCTTTGTAATGGAGGTTGCTATGTCTGCTCTCCGGCCGCCAATGCAACGTGCAGGTGTGCAATGGGAGATGGGCCCAGACCCCTGCGCTATAGGATTTAGACCGGCATGCTGACCTCTCTGTGGTGCCTAGGTAGGGCTGCGACGTGTTGATCTTCCGAGGCCGGGCATGACCCAAGAAAGTGTGTCCAAACAAAGGGGATCGAGTGTGTTGGGAAATGTGGTGCACCCCTACAGGGAAGTTAATCTATTCAAATAGCCATGATCTAAGGTAACAGGACGACTTGGAGTTGTACCTTTACCTTATGACAACTAGAACCAGATTTTTAATAAAACACACCCTTCCAAGTGCCAGATACAACCGGTGATCGCTCCCTCACAGGGCGACAACGGGAGGATCGTCGGTTAGGATTGTGCTATGCGATGTTACTTGGTGAACTTACCTTATACTCTCTTCTTCTACTGCAAGATGGAGGTTACCAGAAGCGTAGTCCTCGATTGGACTAGCTATCCCCCTCTTATTCTGGCATTCTGCAGTTCAGTCCACATATGTTACCCCCTTTTCCATTTGATACCAATGCATACATATGTAGTGTAGCTCCTTGCTTGCGAGTACTTTGGATGAGTACTCATGGTTGCTTTGCTCCCCCTTTTCCCCTTTCTTATACCCGATTGTTGTGACCAGACGTTGGAGTCCATGAGCTAGACGCCACTGTCGATGACGACTACTACTACTCGGGAGGTGCATACTACTACGTGCAGCCCGCTGACGACGACCAGGAGTATTTTTAGGAGGATCCCAGGCAAGAGGCCTGCGCCTCTTTTGATCTGTATCCCAGTTTGTGCTAGCCTTCTTAAGGCAAACTTGTTTACTTATGTCTATACTCAGATATTGTTGCTTCCGCTGACTCGTCTATGATCGAGCTCTTGTGTTCGAGCCCTCGAGGCCCCTGGCTTGTAATATGATTCTTGTATGACTTATTTTATTTATAGAGTTGTGTTGTGGTATCTTCCCATGAGTCCCTGATCTTGATTGTACACGTTTGCGTGTATGATTAGTGTACGATTGAATCGGGGGCGTCACAACAGGCTTCTCCAAAAGTTTGTATAGAACCATATGCTTTGATCACACTATCAAAACATTTATTCCAACTCTGAGAGGCTTGCACCAGTCCATAAATGGATCGCTGGAGCTTGCACACTTTGTTAGCACCCTTTGGATCAATAAAACCTTCAGGTTGCGTCGTATACAACTCTTCTTCCAAAAATCCATTCACGAATGCAGTCTTTACATCCATTTGCCAAATTTCATAATCATAAAATGCGGAAATAGCTAACATGATTTGGATGGACTTAAGCATCGCTACGGGTGAGAAGGTCTCATCATAGTCAACTCCTTGAACTTGTCGAAAACCTTTCGCAACAAGTCGAGCTTTGTAGACAGTAACATTACCATCAGCGTCTGTCTTTTTCTTGAAGATCCATTTATTATCGATGGCTTGCCGATCATCGGGAAAGTCAACCAAAGTCCACACTTTGTTCTCATACATGGATCCCATATCAGATTTCATGGCCTCTAGCTATTTTGCGGAATCTGGGCTCATCATCGCTCCCTCATAGTTCGTAGGTTCGTCATGGTCCAGTAACATGGTTTCCAGAACAGGATTACCATACCACTCTGGTGCGGATCTTACTCTGGTTGACTTACGAGGTTCGGTAGTAATTTGATCTGAAGTTTCATGATCATCATCATTAGCTTCCTCACTAATTGGAGTAGGTGTCACAGGAACCGGTTTCAGTGATGAACTACTTTCCAATAGGGGAGCAGGTACAGTTACCTAATCAAGTTCTACTTTCCTCCCACTCACTTCTTTCAAGAGAAACTCCTTCTCTAGAAAGGAACCATTCTTAGCAACAAAAGTCTTGCCTTCGGATCTGTGATAGAAGGTGTACCCAACTGTTTCTTTTGGGTATCCTATGAAGACACATTTCTCTGATTTGGGTTCGAGCTTATCGGGTTGAGGCTTTTTCACATAAGCGTCGCAACCCCAAACTTTAAGAAACGACAACTTTGGCTTCTTGCCAAACCACAGTTCATAAGGAGTCGTCTCAACAGATTTAGATGGTGACCTATTTAACGTGAATGCAGCTGTCTCTAAAGCATAACCCCAAAATGATACCAGTAAATCAGTAAGAGACATCATAGATCGCACCATATCTAGTAAAGTACGATTACGAAGTTCGGACACACCATTACGTTGTGGTGTTCCGGGTGGCGTGAGTTGCGGAACTATTCCGCATTGTTTCAAATGAGGACAAAACTGGTAACTCAAATATTCTCCTCCACGATCAGATCATAGAAACTTTATTTTCTTGTTCCAATGAGTTTCCACTTAACTCTGAAATTCCTTGAACTTTCCAAATGTTTCAGACTTATGTTTCATCAAGTAGATATACCCATATTACTCAAATCATCTATGAAGGTGAGAAAATAACGATATCCTCCACGGGCCTCAACATTCATCGAACCACATACATCAGTATGTATGATTTCCAACAAATCAGTTGCTCACTTCATTCTTCCGGACAACGGTGTTTTAGTCATCTTGCCCACGAGGCATGGTTCGCAAGTACCAAGTGATTCATAATCAAGTGATTCCAAAAGTCCATCAGAATGGAGTTTCTTCATGCGCTTTACACCAATCTGACCCAAACGGCAGTGCCACAAATAAGTTGCACTATCATTATCAACTATGAATATGTGTATCTTCACTATCGAGATTCAAAAAGAATGGACCACTCTTTAAGGGTGCATGACCATAAAAAATATTACTCATATAAATAGAACAACCATTATTATCCGATTTAAATGAATAACCGTCTCGCATTATACAAGATCCAGATATAATGTTCATGCTCAACGCTAGCACCAAATAACAATTATTTAGGTCTAAAACTAATCCCGAAGGTAGATGTAGAGGTAGCATGCCGACCGCGATCACATTGACTTTGGAACCATTTCCCACGCGCATCGTCACCTCGTCCTTTGCTAATCTTCGCTTAATCTGTAGTCCCTGTTTCGAGTTGCAAATATTAGCAACAGAACCAGTATCAAATACCCAGGCACTACTGTGAGAATTAGTAAGGTACACATCAATAACATGTATATCACATATACCTTTGTTCACCTTGCCATCCTTCTTATCCACCAAATACTTGGGGCAATTCAGCTTCCAGTGACCAGTCTGTTTGCAGTAGAAGCACTCAGTCTTAGGCTTAGGTCCAGACTTGGGTTTCTTCTCCTGAATAGCAACTTGTTTGCCATTCTTCTTGAAGTTCCCCTTCTTCTTCCCTTTGCCCTTTTTCTTGAAACTGGTGGTCTTGTCGACCATCAACACTTGATGCTCCTTCTTGATTTCTACCTCCGCAGCCTTTAGCATTGCGAAGAGCTCGGGAATCGTCTTATCCATCCCTTAAATGTTATAGTTCATCACGAAGCTCTTGTAGCTTGGTTGCAGTGATTGAAGATGTCAATAACACTATCATCCGGAAGATTAACTCCCAGTTGAATCAAGTGATTGCTGTACCCAGACATTCTGCGTATATGCTCACTGACAGAACTATTCTCCTCCATCTTGCAGATGTAGAACTTATTGGAGACTTCATATCTCTCAATCCGGGCATTTTCTTGAAAAATTAACTTCAACTCCTGGAACATCTCATATGCTCCATGACGTTCAAAATGTCGTTGAAGTCCCGGTTCTATGCCATAAAGCATGGCACACTGAACTATCGAGTAGACATCAGCTTTGCTCTGCCAAACGTTCATAACATATGGTGTTACTCCTGCAGTAGGTTTGGCACCTAGCGGTGCTTCCAGGACATAATTCTTCTGTGTAGCAATGAGGATAATCCTCAAGTTACGGACCCAGTCCGTGTAATTGCTACCATCATCTTTCAACTTTGCTTTCTCAAGGAACGCATCAAAATTCAATGGAACAACAGCACGGGCCATCTATCTACAACAACATAGACATGCAAAATACTATCAGGTACTAAGTTCATGATAAATTAAAGTTCAGTTAATCAAATTATTAAAGAACTCCCACTTAGATAGACATCCCTCTAATCATCTAAGTGATTACGTGATCCATATCAACTAAACCATGTCCGATCATCGCGTGAAATGGAGTAGTTTTCAATGGTGAACATCACTATGTTGATCATATCTTCTATATGATTCACGCTCGACCTTTCTGTCTCTAGTGTTCCGAGGCCATATCTGCATATGCTAGGCTCGTCAAGTTTAACCCAAGTATTCTGCATGTGCAAAAATGGCTTGCAACCATTGTATGTGAACGTAGAGCTTATCACACCTGATCATCACGTGGTGTCTTGGCACGATGAACTTTTGCAACGGTGCATACTCAGGGAGAACACTTACCTTGAAATTTAGTGAGAGATCATCTTATAATGCTACCTTCGATCTAAGCAAAATAAGATGCATAAAAGATAAACATCACATGCAATCAATATAAGTGATATGATATGGCCATCATCATCTTGTGCTTGTGATCTCCATCTCCGAAGCACCGTCATGATGACCATCGTTACCGGCGCGACACCTTGATCTCCATCTTAGCATCGTTGTTGTCTCTCCAAATATTGCTTCTATGACTATCTCTACTGCTTAGTGATAAATTGAAGCCATTACAGGGTGATTGCATTGCATACAATAAGGCGACAACCATATGGCTCCTGCCAGTTGCCGATAACTCAGTTAAAAAACATGATCATCTCATACAATAAAATATAGCATCATGTCTTGACCATATCACATCACAACATGCCCTGCAAAAAACAAGTTAGATGTCCTCTACTTTGTAGTTGCAAGTTTTACGTGGCTGCTACAGGATGAGCAAGAACCGTTCTTACCTACGCATCAAAACCACAATGATAGTTTGTCAATTTAGTGCCGTTTTAACCTTCTCAAGGACCGGGCGTAGCCACACTCGATACAACTAAAGTTGGAGAAACTGACACCCGCTAGCCACCTGTGTGCAAAGCACGTCCGTAGAACCAGTCTCGCATAAGCGTGCGTGTAATGTCGGTCCGGGCCGCTTTATCCAACAATACCGCCGAACCGAAGTGTGACATGCTGATAAGCAGCATGACTTGTATCGTCCACAAATGACTTGTGTTCTACTCGTGCATATAACATCTACGCATAAACCTGGCACGGATGCCACTATTAGGGAACGTAGTAATTTCATGAATTTTCCGACGCACACTCAGGATCATGGTGATGCATAACAATGAGAGGGGAGAGTGTGTCCACGTACCCTCATAGACCGAAAGCGGAAGCGTTAGCACAACGCGGTTGATGTAGTCGTACGCCTTCATGGTCCGACCGATCCAAGTACCGAACGCATGATGACATCCCACGAACTCCGATCCAGCTGAGCTTGACAGGAGAGATCGTCAGCACGATGGCATGATGACGGTGATGATGATGCTACCGATGCAAGGCTTCGCCTAAGCACTGCTACGATATGATCAATGTGGATTATGGTGGAGGGGGGCACCGCACACGGCTAGGAGAGATCAACAGATCAACTTGTGTGTGTGGAGGTGCCCCCTACCCCCGTATATAAAGGAGCAAGGGGGGAGGCCTGCTGGCCCCTGTAGGCGTGCCAGGAGGAGGAATCCTCCTCCTTGTAGGAGTAGGACTCCCCTCTTTTCCTACTCCTACTAGGAGGGGGAAAGGAAGGGGAGAGGGGGAAGGAAAGGGGGGCGTCGCCCCCCTCTCCTAGTCCAATTCGGACTAGAGGGGGAGGGGCGCGCAGCATGCCCTAGGCCAGCCCTCTCTCTCTCTCCACTATGGCTCATAAGGCACACTATTTCTCCCGGGGGGTTCCGGTAACCCTCCGGCACTCCGGTTTTCTCTGAAACTACCCGGAACACTTTCGGTGTCCGAATATAGTCGTCCAATATATCGATCTTTATGTCTCGACCATTTCAAGACTCCTCGTCATGTCTGTGATCATATCCGGGACTCCAAACTACCTTCGGTACATCAAAACAAGAAAACTCATAATACCGATCGTCACCGAACTTTAAGCATGCGGACCCTACGGGTTTGAGAACTATGTAGACATGACCGAGACACGTCTCTGGTGAATAACCAATAGCGGAACCTGGATGCTCATATTGGCTTCCACATATTCTACGAAGATCTTTATCGGTCAAACTGCATAACAACATACGTTGTTCCCTTTGTCATCGGTGTGTTACTTGTCTGAGATTCGATCGTCGGTATCTCAATACCTAGTTCAATCTCGTTACTGGCAAGTCTCTTTACTCGTTCTATAATACATCATCCCCCAACTAACTCATTAGTTACAATGCTCGCAAGGCTTATAGTGATGTGCATTACCGAGTGGGCCCAGAGATACCTCTCCGACAATCGGAGTGACAAATCCTAATCTTGATCTATGCCAAATCAACAAGTACCATCAGAGACACATGTAGAGCACCTTTATAATCACCCAGTTACGTTGTGATGATTGGTAGCACACAAAGTGTTCCTCCGGTAATCGGGAGTTGCATAACCTCATAGTAATAGGAACATGTATAAGTCATGAAGAAAGCAATAGCAGTAAACTAAACGATCAAGTGCTAAGCTAACGGAATGGTCAAGTCAATCACATCATTCTCCTAATGGTGTGATCCCGTTAATCAAATGACAACTCATGTCTATGGTTAGGAAACTTAACCGTGTTTGATTAATGAGCTAGTCAAGTAGAGGCATACTAGTGACACTCTGTTTGTCTATGTATTCACACATGTACTAAGTTTCTGGTTAATACAATTCTAGCATGAATAATAAACATTTATCATGATATGAGGAAATAAATAATAACTTTATTATTACCTCTAGGGCATTCTTCCTTCACCAAGAAGATCCTAAAGGCTTTACTTGGCACAAACACTAATCAAAACATAAAAACACAATCATAACAGAGGATAGATGATTTATTTATTACTAAACAGGAACAAAAGGTAAAGAACAAAAATAAAATTGGGTTGCCTCCCAACAAGCGCTATCGTTTAACGCTCCTAGCTAGGCATTGATAATTTCAATGATGCTCACATGAAAGACAAGAATTGAAGCACAAAGAGAGCATCATGAAACACGTGACAAACACATCTAAGTCTAACATACTTCCTATGCATAGGTATCTTATAGGCAAACAAATTATCATACCAAGCAAAAACTAGCATATGCAAGGAAGCGGAAAGAACCAATAACAATCTCAACATAACGAGTGGTAATTTAGTAACATGAAAATTTCTAACATGTGGGATCATAATAGCTATCACATAATAATGATATGTGGGATCATAAGAAAATTCAACAAAATAGCTATCACATAAAATATTTTCAACATGATCCCACATGCATCTAAAGATGACACTCTTCCAAAATAGTGGGATTAACATTAACTAAAGTCATGACTTATCCAAACCAAGTTTTATCAAAAACTTCATAAGATTGAACATTCTCCAAATATGTGGGATCTAAAGTTGACACTCTTCCAAACGCACTTTCAATATTATTGCAAACATTATTATTAATCTCATATTCATCATGGGGCTTAAATAAATTTTCAAGATCATAAGAAGAATCACCCCAATCATGATCATTGCAACAAATAGTAGTCATAGCAAAACTAGAATCCCCAAGCTTGAGGTTTTGCATATCATTAACACAACTGACATTAAGAGAATTTATAATAACATCATTGCAATCATGCTTTTCAATGAAGGAACTATCAAGTATGGGTGCAATAGCAACGATCTCATGTTTAACATAAGGAACTATAGAAAATTCATCTTCATAAATATTGGCATCATGGCCACAAGAATAGCAAGCATCATGTTCATCAAGGGATATTTCAATCAAATCATCGGAATCATAATTATCTATAGATTCATGCATATCATTATTTTCTTCCAAAGTAGCGGTCATTTTTTCAATAAATTCTTTGACATAGACATTATAAGCATAGTTTTCATAGCAATGTTTAAGTATGTCAAGATTTTCAGATTCGTAGAGAGTAATATCATAATTTTCAATCAAAGAAGCAACTTCATAAGCATCCTTAAAAGCAACAAATTCTTCAATTTGTTCGATATCGTAGTAACTATAAACACCCTTTGCATAAGAAGAAAAGATTTCATTATCATTAATCTCACATAGGTAGGGGAGGTGTTTTTTTAGGGTTCTTAGAGAAACAAGTAAAATCGTAAATTTCAGAAAGATTCCAAGCGTAACACAACAATATGTTTATTTGATCCCATAAGAGTCTCCCTTTTTCAGACAAATGGTGACGCACATAATGAGTATGCTCATCTAAAGATTTCCCATCAACTAGGCTAGTTGGGGTTTCAGCACGAGCGCATAAGGATCGAAGATGATCCAAGTAGACCACTTTAAGTGGATCCATATCAATAGCTTTTTAGCAAACAAAGATGGAAGCAAAATGGAGGGCACAAGGAAACACAAACAAAGATACAGACGGGAAGAAGGCGAAGAAAAGGCAAAGGTTTTCGAAAATCGTTTTAGAAGTGGGGGAGACGAAAACAAGAGGCGAATGTCAAATAATGTAATGCGAGGGAGAAGAGTTTGTGATGGGTACTTGGTATGTCTTGACTTGAGCATCGATTTCCCCGGCAATGGCGCCAGAAATCCTTCTTGCTACTCCCTCCGTCCGGAAATACTTGTCATCAAAATAGATAAAAGGGGATGTATCTAGATGTATTTTAGTTCTATATACACCACTTTTTATCCATTTGATGACAAGTATTTTCATTCGGAGAGAGTACCTCTTGAGCATGCGTTGGTTTTCCCTTGAAGAGGAAATGGTGATGGAGCAAAGTAGTGTAAGTATTTCCCTCAGTTTTTGAGAACCAAGGTATCAATCCAGTAGGAGATAACATGCAAGTAACCTAGTACCTTTACAAACAATGAAGAACCTCGCAACCAACGCGATAAAAGGGGTTGTCAATCCCTTCACGGTCACTTACGAAAGTGAGGTCTGATAAAGATAATAAGATAAATATTTTTGGTATTTTTGTTGTATAGATTGTAAAATACTAAACGAGATGCGATAATAAAAGGGATGCAATATAATAAGTAAGAGACCCGCGGGCCATAGGTTTCACTAGTGGCTTCTCTCATGATAGCAAGTATTACGTGTTGGGGAAGGCAGTAATTTCAAAAAAATTCCTATGCACACGCAAGATCCATCTAGGTGATGCATACCAACAAGAGGGGAGAGCGTTGTCTACGTGCCCTCGTAGACTATAAGAGGAAGCATTATATCAACGCGGTTGATGTTGTCGTACATCTTCATGATCCGACTGGTCCTAGCACCAAAGTTATGGCACCTCCGCGATCTGCACACGTTCAGCTCGGTGACGTCCCATGAACTCTAGATCCAGCTGAATGTTGGGGGAGAGCTTCGTCAGCACGATGGCATGATGACGGCGATGATGAAGTTACCGACGCAGGGCTTCGCCTAAGCACTACAGCGATATGACCGAGGTGGAAATATGTGGAGGGGGCACCGCACACGGCTAAGAGATCAACTTGTGTGTCTATGGGGTGCCCCCTCACCTCTATATAAAGGAGTGGAGGAGGGGAGGCCCAGCCCTCTCTATGGCACGCCCTAGGGGGAGTCCTACTCCCACCGGGAGTAGGATTCCCCCCTTTCCCTAGTAGGAGTAGGAGAGAAGGAAGGGGAATATAGAAGGAAGGAAGGGGGCACCCAATTCAGATTGGGGGGGGGGGGACACGCCCTCCTCCTTGGCCTTCCTCTCCTCTATTCCACTAAGGCCCAATAAGGCCCATATACACCCTGAGGGGTTCCGGTAACCCCCCGGTACTCTAGTAATTGCCCAAACTCACCCCGAACCATTCCGATGTCCAAATATAGGCTTCCAATATATCGATCTTTATGTCTTGACTATTCGGAGACTCCTCGTCATGTCCGTGATCATATCCAGGACTCCAAACTACCTTCGGTACAAAAAACACATAAACTCATAATACCGATCGTTAAGCGTGCGGACCCTACGGGTTCGAGAACTATGTAGACATGACCGAGACTCATCTCCGGTCAATAACCAATAGCGGAACCTGGATGCTCATATTAGTTCCTACGTATTCTACGAATATCTTTATCACTCAAACCGCATAACAACATACGTTGTTCCCTTTGTCATCGGTATGTTACTTGCCCGAGATTCAATCGTCAGTATCTCAATACCTAGTACAATCTCATTACCGGCAAGTCTCTTTACTCGTTCCGTAATGCAACATCTCGTAACTAGGTCATTAGTCACATTGCTTGCAAGGATTATAGTGATGTGCATTACCGAGAGGGCCCAAAGATACCTCTCCGATACACGGAGTGACAAATCCTAATCTTGATCTATGCCAACTCAACAAACACCATCGGAGACACCTGTAGAGCATCTTTATACTGACCCAGTTACGTTGTGACGTTTGATAGCACACTAAGTGTTCCTCTGGTATTCGGGAGTTGCATAATCTCATAGTCATAGGAACATGTATAAGTTATGGAGAAAGCAATAGTAGTAAACTAAACGATCAAAGTGCTAAGCTAACGGATGGGTCAAGTCAATCACATCATTCTCTAATGATGTGATCCTGTACATCAAATGACAACTCTTTTTCCATGGCTAGGAAACTTAACCATCTTTGATCAATGAGCTAGTCAGGTAGAGGCATACTAGTGACACTATGTTTGTCTATGTATTCACACATGTAGTAAGTTTCCGGTCAATACAATTCTAGCATGAATAATAAACATTTATCATGATATAAGGAAATATAAATAACAACTTTATTGTTGCCTCCAGGGCATATTTCCTTCAGTCTCCCACTTGCACTAAAGTCAATAATATAGATTACATTGTAATGATTCTAACACCCATGGAGTCTTGGTGTTGATCATGTTTAGCTCGTGAGAGAGGCTTAGTCAACGGGTCTGCAACATTCAGATCTGTATGTATCTTGCAAATCTCGATGTCTCCCTCCTTGAATTGATCACGGATGGAATTGAAGCGTCAAGTGATGTGCTTGGTTCTCTTATGAAATCTGGATTCCTTTGCCAAGACAATTGCAGCAGTATTGTCACAAACGATTTTCATTGGACCCGATGCACTTTCAACCAGACACCTTCATTTGCTGCTTCTGAAGCAGCTATGTACTCCGCTTCACATGTAGATCCCGCCACGACGCTCTGGTTGGAACTGCACCAACTGACTGCTCCACCATTCAACAAAAATACGTATCCAGTTTGTGACTCGGAGTCATCCGGATCAGTGTCAAAACTTGCATCAACGTAACCGTTTACGACGAGCTCTTTGTCACCTCCATAAATGAGAAACATATCCTTAGTCCTTTTCAGGTATTTCAGGATTTTCTTAACCGCTGTCCAGCGATCCAGTCCTGGATTACTTTGGTACCTCCCTGCTAGACTTATAGCAAGGCACACATTAGGTCTGGTACACAACATTGCATACATGATAGAACCTATGGATGAAGCATAGGGATTGACTTTCATTTTCTCTCTATCTTCTGCAGTGGTCGGGCATTGAGCCTGACTCAATTTCACACCTTGTAACATAGGAAAGAACCCTTTCTTTGCTTGATCAATTTTGAACTTCTTCAAAACTTTATCAAGGTATGTCCTTAGTGAAAGTCCAATTAAGCGTCTTGATCTATCTCTATAGATCTTGATCCCCAATATATAAGCATCTTCACCGAGGTCTTTCATTGAAAAATTCTTATTCAAGTATCCTTTTATGCTATTCAGAAATTCAGTATCATTTCCGATCGGCAATATGTCATCAACATATAATATCAGAAATGCTACAGAGCTCCCATCACTTTCTTGTAAATACAAGCTTCTCCAAAAGTCTGTATAAAACCATATGCTTTGATCACAGTATCAAAGCGTATATTCCAATTCCGAGGGGCTTGCACCAGTCCATAAATTGATCACTGGAGCTTGCACACTTTGTTAGCACCTTTTGGATCGACAAAACCTTCGGGTTGCATCATATACAACCCTTCTTTAAGAGTTCCATTAAGGAATGCAGTTTTGACATCCATTTGCCAAATTTCATAATCATAAAATGCGGCAATTGCTAAAATGATTCGGACGGACTTAAGCATCGCTACGGGTGAGAAGGTCTCATCGTAGTCAACTCCTTGAACTTGTCGAAAACCTTTTGCAACAAATCGAGCTTTGTAGACAGTAACATTACCGTCATCGTCAGTCTTCTTCTTGAAGATCCATTTATTCCCTATTTCTTGCCGATCATCGGGAAATTCAACCAAAGTCCACACTTTGTTCTTACACATGGATCCCATCTCAGATTTCATGGCCTCAAGACATTTTGCAGAATCTGGGCTCATCATCGCCTCCTCATAGTTCGAAGGTTTGTCATGGTCAAGTAACATGACCTCCAGAACAGGATTACCGTACCACTCACTTTGGTGCGGATCTTACTCTGGTTGACCTACAAGGTTCGGTAGTAACTTGATCAAAAGTTTCATGATCATCATCATTAGCTTCCTCACTTACTGGTATAGGAATCACTGGAACTGATTTCTGTGATGAACTACTTTCCAATAAGGCAGCATGTACAATTACCTCGTCAAGTTCTACTTTCCTCCCACTCACTTCTTTCGAGAGAAACTCCTTCTCTAGAAAGGATACATTCTTAGCAATGAATATCTTTCCTTCGGATCTGTGATAGAAGGTGTACCCAACAGTCTCCTTTGGGTATCCTATGAAGACACATTTCTCCGATTTGGGTTCGATTTTATCAAGTTGAAGCTTTTTCACATAAGCATCGCAGCCCCAAACTTTGAGAAATGACAACTTGGGTTTCTTGCCAAACCACAGTTCATAAGGTGTCGTCTCAATGGATTTCGATGGTGCCCTATTTAACATGAATGCAGTTGTCTCTAAAGCATAACCCCAAAATGATAGCGGTAAATCAATGAGAGACATCATAGGTCGCACCATATCCAATAAAGTGCGGTTATGACGTTCGGACACACCATTACGCTGTGGTGTTCCACGTGGCGTGAGTTGCGAAAGTATTCTGCATTGTTTCAAATGAAGACCAAACTTGTAACTGAAATATTCTCCTCCACGATCAGATCATCGAAACTTAAATTTCTTGTTACGATGATTTTCCACTTCACTCTGAAATTCTTTGAACTTTTCAAATGTTTCAGACTTTTGTTTCATGAAGTAGATATACCCATATCTGCTCAAATCATCTATGAAGATAAGAAAATAATGATACCTGCCGCGAGCATCAACACTCACCGGACCGCATACATCAGTATGTATTATTTCCAACAAGTCTGTGCTCGCTCCATTGTTTTGGAGAACGGAGTCTTAGTCATCTTGCCCATGAGGCATGGTTCGCAAGCATCAAGTGATTCCAAAAGTCCATCAGCATGGAGTTTCTTCATGCACTTTACACCAATATGACCTAAACGGCAGTGCCATAAATAAGTTGCACTATCATTATTAAACTTATATCTTTTCGCTTCAATACTATGAACATGTGTATCACTACTATCAAGATTTAGTAAAAATAGACCACTCATCAAGGGTGCATGACCATAAAAGATATTACTCATATAAATAGAACAACCATTATTCTCTGATTTAAATGAATAACCGTCTTGCATCAAACAAGATCCGGATATAATGTTCATGCTCAAAGCTAGCACCAAATAACAATTACTTAGGTCTAAAACTAATCCCGGAGGTAGATGTACAGGTAGCGTGCCGACGGCGATCACATCGACTTTGGAACCATTTCCCATGCGCATCGTCACCTCGTCCTTAGCTAATATTCGCTTAATCCGTAGCCCCAGTTTCGAGTTGCAAATATTAGAAACAGAACCAGTATCAAATACCCAGGCACTAATGCGAGCATTAGTAAGGTACACATCAATAACATGTATATCAAATATACCTTTCACTTTGCCATCCTTCTTCTCCGCCTAATACTTGGGGCAGTTCCGCTTCCAGTGACCAGTCCCTTTGCAGTGGAAGCACTCAGTCTCCGGCTTAGGTCCAGAGTTGTGCTTCTTCACTTGAGCAGTAACTTGCTTGTCGTTCTTCTTGAAGTTCCCCTTCTTCCCTTTACCCTTTTTCTTGAAACTGGTGGTCTTCTTGACCATCAACACTTGATGCTCCTTCTTGATTTCTACCTCCACAGCCTTTAGCATTGCGAAGAGCTCGGGAATCGTCTTATCTGTCCCTTGCATATTATAGTTCATCACGAAGCTCTTGTAGCTTGGTGGCAGTGATTGAAGAACTCTATCAATGAAACTATCATCATGAAGATTAACTCCCAGCTAAGTCAAGTGGTTGTGGTACCCCGACATTCTGAGTATATGTTCACTAACAGAACTATTCTCCTCCATCTTGCAGCTATAGAACTTATTGGAGACTTCATATCTCTCAATCCGGGCATTTGCTTGAAATATTAACTTCAACTCCTGGAACATCTCATATGCTCCATTACGTTTAAAACATTGTTGAAGTCCCGGTTCTAAGTCATAAAGGATGGCACACTGAACTATCAAGTAGTCATCAGCTTTGCTCTTCCAGACGTTCAAAACATCTGGTGTTGCTCCTGCAGCAGGTCTGTCACCTAGCGGTGCTTCCAGGACGTAATTCTTCTGTGCAGCAATGAGGATAATCCTCAAGTTACGGACCCAGTCCGTGTAATTGCTACCATCATCTTGCAACTTAGCTTTCTCTAGGAACGCATTAAGATTCAACGGAACACCAGCACGGGCCATCTATCTACAACAACATAGACATGCAAAACACTATCAGGTACTAAGTTCATGATAAATTAAAGTTCAATTAATCAAATTACTAAAGAACTCACACTTAGATAGACAGCCCACTAATCATCTAAGTGATCACGTGATCCAAATCAACTAAACCATGTTCGATCATCACGTGAGATGGAGTAGTTTTAAATGGTTAACATCACTATGTTGATCATATCTACTATATGATTCACGCTCGACCTTTCGGTCTCAGTGTTCTGAGGCCATATCTGCATATGCTAGGCTCGTTAAATTTAACCCGAGTATTCTGTGTGTGCAAAACTGGCTTGCACCCGTTGTATGTGAACGTAGAGCTTATCACACCCGATCGTCACGTGGTGTCTCGGCACGACGAACTATAGCAACGGTGCATACTCAAGGAGAACACTTATACCTTGAAATTTCGTGAGAGATCATCTTATAATGCTACCATCGAAGTAAGAAAAATAAGATGCATAAAGGATAAACATCACATGCAATCAATATAAGTGATATGATATGGCCATCATCATCTTGTGCCTTTGATCTCCATCTCCAAAGCACCATCATGATCACCTTCGTCACCGGCTTGACACCTTTATCTCCATCGAAGCATCACTGTCGTCTCACCAACTATCGCTTCTACGACTATCACTACCTCTTAGAGATAAAGTAAAGAATTACATGGTGATTGCATTTCTTACAATAAAGCGACAACCATATGGCTCCTGCCAGTTGCCGATAACTCTGTTACAAAACATGATCATCTCATACAATAAAATTTATCATCATGTTGACCATATCACATCACAACATGCCCTGCAAAAACAAGTTAGACGTCCTCTACTTTGCTGTTGCAAGTTTTACGTGGCTGCTACGTGTTGAGCAAGAACCGTTCTTACCTACGCATCAAAAACCACAACGCGACATAGTGATTGCTTTTTGATCTTGAGAAAGAACCCCGTTCATTGAATCCGATTCAACTAAAATTGGAGAAACTGACACCCACCAGTCACCTGTCTGCGAAGCACGTTGGTAGAACCAGTCTCGCGTAAGCGTACGTGTAATGTCGGTCTGAGCCGCTTCATCCAACAATACCACTGAATCAAAAATCAACTAGTGATGGCAAGCAATATGTATATACCCACGCCCACAACTCCTTTGTGTTCTACTCGTGCATATAACATCTACGCATAGACCTGGCTCGGATGCCATTGTTGGGGAACGCGGTAATTTCAAAAAATTTCCAATGCACACGCAAGATCCATATAGGTGATGCATAGCAACGAGAGGGGAGAGTGTTGTCTATGTCCCCTCATAGACTGTAAGCGGAAGTGTTATGACAACGCGGTTGATGTAGTCATATGTCTTCATGATCTGACAGATCCTAGCACCGAAGGTACGACACCTCCGCGATCTGCACATGTTCAGCTCGGTGACGTACCACAAACTCTAGATCCAGTTGAGTGTCGGGGGAGAGCTTCGTCATCACGACGGCGTGATGATGGTGATGATGAAGTTACCGATGCAGGGCTTCGCCTAAGCACTACAACGATATGAATGAGGTGGAAATCTGTGGAGGGGGGCACCGCACACGACTAAGAGATCAACTTGTGTGTCTATGGGGTGTCCCCTCCCCCGTATATAAAGGAGTGTAGGAGGGGAGGACCGGCCCTCTCTATCGCGCGCCCTAAGGGGAGTCCTACTCCCACCTGGAGTAGAATTCCCCCTTTTCCCTAGTAGGAGTAGGAGAGAAGTAAGGGGAAGAGAGAAGGAAGGAAGGGGGCCCGGCCCCCCACCCAATTCGGATTGGGCTAGGGGGCGCCCTCCTCCTTGGCCTTCCTCTCCTCTATTCCACTAAGGCCCAATAAGGCCCATATACTCCCTTCGGGGTTCCGGTAACACCCCGGTACTCCGGTAAATGCCCAAACTCCTCCGGAACCATTCCGATGTCCAAACATAGGCTTCCAATATATTGATCTTTATGTCTCGACTATTCCGAGACTCCTCGTGATGTCCGTGATCATATACGGGACTCCGAACTACCTTCGGTACATCAAAACACATAAACTCATAATACCGATCGTCACCAAACATTAAGCGTGCGGACCCTACGGGTTCGACATCTATGTAGACATGACCAAGACTCATCTCCAGTCAATAACCAATAGTGGAACCTGGATGCTCATATTGGTTCCTACATATTCTACGAAGATCTTTATTGGTCACACCGCATAACAATATATGTTGTTCCCTTTGTCATCGGTATGTTACTTACCCGAGATTCGATCGTTCGTATCTCAATACCCGGTTCAATCTCATTACTGGAAAGTCTCTTTACTCGTTCCGTAATGCAACAACCCGTAACTAACTCATTAGTCATATTGCTTGCAAGGCTTATAGCTGTGTACATTACCGAGAAGGCCCAGAGATACCTCTTCGATACACGGAGTGACAAATCCTAATCTTGATCTATGCCAACTCAACAAACACCATCGGAGACACCTTTAGAGCATCTTTATAGTAACCTAGTTACATTGTGACGTTTGATAGCACACTAAGTGTTCCTCCGGTATTCGAGAGTTGCATAATCTCATAGTCATAGGAACATGTATAAGTTATGGAGAAAGCAATAGCACTAAACTAAACGATCAAAGGTCTAAGCTAACGGATGGGTCAAGTCAATCACATCATTCTGTAATGATGTGATCCTATTCATCAATGAGCTAGTCAGGTAGAGGCATACTAGTGACACCGCAAGATTGAACCCAAAGCTAAGCACTTCTCCCATTGCAAGAAAGATCAATCTAGTTGGCCAAACTAAACTGATAATTCGAAGAGACTTGCACAGATATCAAATCATGCATATAAGAATTCAGAGAAGAACCAAATATTATTCATAGATACACTTGATCATAAATCCACAATTCATCGGATCTCGGCAAACACACCGCAAAAAGTATTAAATCGAATAGATCTCCAAGAACATCGAGTAGAACTTTGTACTGAGATCCAAAGAGATGGAAGAAGCCATCTAGCTAAAAACTATGGACCCGAAGGTCTGTGGTAAACTACTCACACATCATCGGAGAGGTCATGGTGTTGATGTAGAAGCCCTCCATGATAGAATTCCCCTCCGGCAGATCGCCAGAAAAGGTCCCAAGATGGGATCTCATGGGTACAGAAGGTTGCGGCGGTGGAGAAGTGGTTTCATGGCTCCCTTGGATGTTTTAAGGGTATAAGAGTATATATAGGCGAAAGAAGTACGCCGATGGAGCTACAAGAGGCCCATGAGGGTGGGGGCACGCCTACCCCCCTAGGCGTGCCCTTCTGCCTCGTGGCCGCCTCGTTGTGTCTTTGACTTCCAGTCAAAGTCTCCTGGATTGCCTTTGTTCCTAGAAAGATCCTCGCGAAGGTTTCGTTCCGTTTGGATTTTGTTTGATATTCCTTTTCTGCGAAAAATTGAAATAGGCAAAAAACAGAAAGTAGCACTGGGCCTCCGGTTAATAGGTTAGTCCCAAACATAATATAAAAGTGCATATTAAAGCCCATTTAACATCCAAAACAGATAATATAATAGCATGGAACAATCAAAAATTATAGATACGTTGGAGACATATCATTTGGTGTGATTGTATAATTTATTTATGGTGTTGTCCTACGGTGCCCTCCATGTTGCGCAAACGGAGGGGCCCCCGCTGTAGGTGTTGGGCAACGTTGCATGGAAAACAAAAAAAATTCTACGCACACGCAATGATCTATCCATGGAGATGCATAGCAATGAGTGGGAGAGTGTGTCTATGCTACCTCTTGAGCATGCGTTGGTTTTCCCTTGAAGAGGAAAGGGCGATGCAGCACAGTAGCGTAAGTATTTCCCACAGTTTTTGATAACCAAGGTATCAATCCAGTAGGACGTAACACGCAAGTCACCTAGTACCTGCACAAACAAATAAGAACCTCGCAACCAACGTGATAAAGGGGTTATCAATCCCTTCACGGTCACTTACGAAAGTGAGATCTGATAGAGATAATAAGATAAATATTTTTGGTATTTTTATTATATAGATTGGAAAATAAAGATTGCAAAATAAACGGTAATAAAAATAGCAAATTGATATGAAAATAATATGATGGAAGATTGACCCGGGGGCCATAGGGTTCACTAGTGGCTTCTCTCAAATAGCAAATTCTACGGTGGGTGAACAAATTGTTGTCGAGCAATTGATAGAAAAGCGAATAATAATGAGAATATCTAGGCATGATCATGTATATAGGCATAATGTCCGCAACAAGTAGACCGGAATGATTCTGCATCTACTAGAATTACTCCACACATCGACCGCTATCCAGCATGCATCTAGAGTATTAAGTTCATAAGAACAGAGTAACGCATTAGGCAAGATGACATGATGTAGAGGGATGAACTCAAGCAATATGATATAAACCCCATCTTTTTATCCTCGATGGCAACAATGCAATACATGCCTTGCTGCCCCTGCTGTCACTGGGAATGGACACTGCGAGATTGAACCCAAAGCTACACACTTCTCACATTGCAAGAAAGATCAATCTAGTAGGCCAAACCAAACTGATAATTCAAAGAGACTTGCAAAGATATTTAAATCAGGCATAAGTGATTTCAGAGAAGAATCAAATATTGTTCATAGATAATCTTGATCATAAACCCACAATTCATCGGATCTCGACAAACAACCCGCAAAAAGAATTACGTCGAATAGATCTCCAAGAGAATCGAGGAGAACTTTGTATTGAGATCCAAAGAGAGAGAAGAAGCCATCTAGCTAATAACTATGGACTAGAAGGTCTGTGGTAAACTACTCACACATCATAGGAGAGGCTATGTTGTTGATGTAGAAGCCCTTCGTGATCGATTCCCCATCTGGCAGAGCGCTGGAGAAGGCCCCAAGATGGGATCTCATGGGTACAGAAGGTTGCTGCGGTGGAAATAGGGTTTCGTGGTGCTCCTGGATGTTTTCGGGGTATATGGGTATATATAGGAGGAATAAGTACATCGGTGGAGCTGCGAGGGGCCCACAAGGGTGGGGGCCGTTCCTACCCCCCTAGGCGTGCCTTCCTGTCTCGTGGTCTGCTCGCTTCTTTCTTGACGTCCACTCCAAGTCTCCTAGATCACGTTTGTTCCAACAATAACTCCCTCAAAGGTTTCATCCCGTTTGGATTCCGTTTGATATTCCTTTTCTGCGAAACACTGAAATAGGCAAAAAACTAACAATTTGCACTAGGCCTTTGGTTAGTAGGTTAGTCCCAAAAATAATATAAAACGGTATATTAAAGCTCATTAGACATCCAAAATAGATAATATAATAGCATGGAACAATCAAAAATTACAGATACGTTGGAGACGTATCAAGCATCCCCAAGCTTAATTCCTGCTCGTCCTCGAGTAGGTAAATGATAAAAACAGAATTTTTGATGTGGAATCCTACCTAGCATAATTCTCAATGTAATTTTCTTTATTGTGGAATGAATGTTCAGATCCAAAAGATTCAAGACAAAAGTTTAATATTGACATAAAAATAATAATTCTTCAAGCATACTAACAAAGCAATCATGTCTTCTCAAAATAACATGGCCAAAGAAAGTTATCCCTACAAAATCGTATAGTCTGGCTATGCTCTATCTTCACCACACAAAGTATTTAAATCATGCACAACCCCGATGACAAGCCAAGCAATTGTTTCATACTTTTTCAATCTTCACGCAATATATGAGCGTGAGCTATGGATATAGCACTACAGGTGGAATAGAATGGTGGTTCTGGAGAAGAAAAAAGGGAGAAGATAGTCTCACATCAACTAGGCGTATCAATGGGCTATGGAGTTACTCATCAATACATATCAATGTGAGTGAGTAGGGATTGCCATGCAACGGATGCACTAGAGATATAAGTGTATGAAAGCTCAAAAAGAAACTAAGTGGGCATGCATCCAACTTGCTTGCTCACGAAGACCTAGGGCATTTTGAGGAAGCCCATCATTGGAATATACAAGACAAGTTCTATAATGTAAAATTCCCACTAGTATATGAAAGTGACAACATAGGAGACTCTCTATCATGAAGATCATGGTGCTACTTTGAAGGACAAGTGTGGTAATAGGATAGTAGCATTGTCCCTTCTCTCTTTTTTGGGCCTTCTATTTTTATGGCCTTTCTCCTTTTTTTTCTTTTTCGTCCGGAGTCTCATCCCGACTTGTGGGGGAATCATAGTCTCCATCATCCTTTCCTCACTTGGTACAATGCTCTAATAATGATGACCATCACACTTTTATTTACTTACAACTCAAAAATTACAACTGGATATTGATACGTCTCCAATGTATCTACTTTTCCAAACACTTTTGCCCTTGTTTTGGACTCTAACTTGCTTGATTTGAACAGAACTAACCCGGACTGATGCTGTTTTGAGCAGAAATGCCATGGTGTTATTTTTTTGCAGAAATAAAAGTTCTCAGAATGACATGAAAATCAAAGGAGAATATTTTCGGAATATATAAAAATACTGGCAAAAGAATCAAGGCAAGGGGGCCCACACCCTGTCCACGAGGGTGGGAGGCGTGCCTACCGTCCTGGGCGCGCCCCCTGGTGGTCCACCGACCTCAACTCCAACTCTATATATTCACGTTCGGGGAGAAAAAAATCAGAGAGAAGGATTCATCGCATTTTATGATACGGAGCCACCGCCAAGCCCTAATCTCTCTCAGGAGGGCTGATCTGGAGTCCGTTCGGGGCTCCGGAGAGGGGAATCTGTCGCCCATCGTCATCATCAACCTTCCTCCATCACAAATTTCATGATGCTCACCGCCGTGCGTGAGTAATTCCATCGTAGCTTGCTGGACGGTGATGGGTTGGATGAGATTTATCATGTAATTGAGTTAGTTTTGTTAGGGTTTGATCCCTACTATCCACTATGTTCTGAGATTGATGTTGCTATCACTTTGCTATGCTTAATGCTTGTCACTCACTAGTGTAGAACCGGGCAATAGCACCGGTTCGTAAGGGCCTTTAGTGCCAGTTCGGTAATCGGCACTAAATTGTAGGCACTAAAGGCCCCCCCTTTAGTACCGGTTTAGCACGAACCGGTGCTAAAGGGCAACCACGTGGCACGAGCCAGCTTCGGAGGCAGGGAGCCCTTTAGTACCGGTTGGTGTCACCAACCGGTACTAAAATGTTGGGTGGTTTTGGGTTTATGATTTCTTTTTCATTTAATTTTGTGTTTTCCATTTAATTCTTTTTCGTTTGCTGGTATTTTACGATACTACATATTGTACACGTTATGCATATATACAAATAGAATTTCTAGTAGAACCGATCATAATATATATATATATATATCATCGAATGTCCCACAACCACCATTAATTAAATCACACATATACACACACATGTATATATATATATATATATATATATATATATAATTTCTCCTAATTGGTGCCTTCGGAGCCAGTGGCATTAGCCTAGCTAATTGGTGCCTTCGGAGCACGATAACAACTGGAAGTGGTTCATGGGGCGGTAGCAGGTAATAGTATTATCCTTTGGGATCTATGACCTGGTCGAGCAAAAATCCCGCTATTTCCTCTTGAATTGCTTCTATACGGTCCTGTGCTAGGAGCTTGTCCCACACCTCTTTGAACTGTTAAGAAGGAGATCAATATGCATGTGTATTAGTTGTGTGACTAGATATCGAAAATGGTGTAAAAATTGTGAATAGTGTTCTGACAATCGATATCGTACCCACTCCTGTCTTTGAGATTTGCTCCTTTCGGACGCCATCATGCGAATGTTCTTGCAAACGTAGTATGCACATAGATCATTCCCCGGCGCCTGCCTCAGGGCCTTTACGAGAATGGAATTTTGATTAGATAATAATTAATCAAGCATGATAATTAAAGAGATGGCAGCTAGCTAGTACTACTTAACTACTTACCTTGGGTCGATACCATTTCAGACTTTGTTTCCATGGGCCTGGAGTGACCCTAATGAACTTTGCCCAAGTCCTGCCCGCCGACAAAGAAAATGAATAAATGGGTTATTAAATAGTTGTTATCAGGAAATGACGAACTAATTAAATAGGCCGAGATATAGTTAATAATGATTGAAATTCCCTATTGACTATCCCGTTCACGATGGTGTAGTCACTTGCTTTCTTAAGTAGTGAGTCTAGTACTTCAACTGTTCCATCATCAACTTTAATGATTAACAAGATCCAGTATTTACTGCATGCACACACGTTTGCATGTCTTAATTAAGCGGGCATATGTAAGCAAAAACATGTAGCTATAGCTAGTAGGGAAAAACAGAATTTGTAGTACAAGACAGTGTGACTCACTGGAAGTTGTAAGGAAGTAGTATATCTTCATTGTATTTGAGTTCCTTGAAGAACTGTAGCATGCTTTCCTCTACACATTTTGCGTGATATGGATCTAATTTCCATGTGTATTCATTAATGGTATTTGGGTCAACGAACCCAATGCCATAGCGTCCACCTTTTTTCATTTCATAAATCTTCATCCTGCATAATACCACAAAAAATAATATAGTGAGGATAATTGTAGGTAATGATTGATCAAAATGATTAGCTAGCTTGAGACTTAAATTACAGAAAGGAATCACTTACAGACAATAGCAACTGACGATAGATTTGTCGAGTGCGTCTTTATTGTATAGCAGAAAAAGTTCTGAATACTCAACGGTCACAACTTTCTTATGGTAGTAATGCTCCTCGTTGACATTCACCATGAGGGACTCTCAATTGGAAATCTTGGTAATGTCCATGTACCATTGATGCAATTCATACATTCTCGTTGGGAGCTTATTGACCTCCTCTGGGTCGACCAAAGGTTGGCCCCGGGCATATTTTTGTTTTATTTCCTCCTCTCTAGTCGGAGACATGGGCTCGATATCGAGGAGTTGTCCAACAGTGATCCCGATCGATTTACCCTGCGCAATATGCTCCTCGGTTATTACCACATCGCCCACCCCGGAAACATTAACGGTTTTCCCACAATAATATTGGGCGCGCCTACTCTCACGTGTTGTTGGCATAACAAGAGGGGGGATTGATTGCGCAGCCTGTTCTCCCAGCTGGGGAACGGTTTTACCGCTCCTTTTGCCAGCTGATTTTCTCGAGCTCGAGCTCGCCTCTTTCTGTAGACGTGCTCGATTTAACTTCTTGAGGTGGCGCTCATAGTCTGTGTCAATAGGCTTGGGAGCTGGTGGTTTAGCCATACGAATGAAGTGGTCAATCTTTTCCACAGGCACTTTCTCCCTTGGCGGCGGTGGCGGTTTCGGTGCAAAATGGGCTTCCACCTCGGCCTTCGATATGGCTACGTTTTCCTCCTCGGACTTGTCGTAAGGCCTCTGCGGAAGAGGCGCGAGGCTTGGACCATATTGAAATCGCTTGCCTCCGCCTATACCTGCAGTACTACCTCGACTTGTACCGCTACGCACCATAGCTGAGGCGGCTCTCTTCTGTGATTGCTGAGGCGGCGAAGACGGCTGACGTGGCTGAGTTGGAGGAGGAGGAGTGGCCTGAAGCTGTGCCGGACTTGGAGGAGGAGTGGCCTGACGCTTTGCCGGAATTGGTGGAGGAGTGGCCTGAAGCTGTGCCGGACTTGGAGGAGGAGTGGCCTGACGCGTTGGTGGACTTGGAGGAGCGGGACTCACCTGACTCGGTGGCGGACTGCGACGAGGAGTCGGATGACGCGATGTCGGTGGCCTTCAAAAGATGATGCAATCCTTTCTCCATAGGATGATACGATGGTTGGCCTCTCCTAGTGTGTGCTCATCGTCACCTCCAGGAATGTCAAGCTCTAGCCCCAAATATTGGTCCACCACCTCATCAACCAAGACACGAGCATAGCCCGCTGGAATCGGGTTGCAATGGAAGGTTGCCTCGGGGGGATTTGTAAAAGCAAGGGCGTCCGCCACCTTCATGGATATGTTCTTCATTTTGAAGTGTAGCTCGCAGTTAGTGTTCTCCATGATGTCATCCACTGGGTAGCTATCCAGCAATGCGTCGCCCGGGGCGGAACCCACGCTGCTTCTCGGCATGGATGGGACGGTGCTATCCATTGGTGGATCATCCGCTAGCTGCTGAGACCCCCTTTGCTGGCTAAGTGAGTCGATCTGCTCCTGCTGCCACTGGAATTTGATTGCCAAGTCCGCGTGCGCTGATTCTAGGCTTTGAAGGCGTTCATAGTCTAGCTTCCTCTGCTCCTCCACCATCTTCCTCTTCTTCTCCCTCGCAATCTTCTTTGTCGCACGGGTTCTATAGTTGGCGTTCCAGTCCGAAAACCCCTCATACCACTGAATAGCGCCCATGCCTCGTGTTCTTCCCGGGTCTTCAGGATTTCCCAGGGCACGCGTAAGCTCGTCATTCTCTATGTTGGGCTCGAACAACCCGGATCGAGCCTCTTCTATTGCAAGAAGTAGCTTACCTTTGGCTCCGTCCAGACATGCCTTCTTGGAAACTTTGCCTGTCTTCGGGTCCAACTCCCCCCCATGCGCATAGAACCAAGTCCTGCACCTGGGGGGCAGCGCAATGTTTCTGGAGTGACACCTGCATCCAGCATCTCTTTCTCAGACTTATCCCACTTAGGCATTCCCACCGCATAGCCACCTGGCCCCAGCTTATGGAACTTATCCTTTTTTGCGGCATTGGCCTTGTTTATTCTCGACCGTTCCTTAGATAATTCCGAACCCTTGAATTTCACGAAATCGTCCCAATGAGCACTTTGGTTCTCTAGTGTTCCCTCGAATACTGGAGTCTTCCTTCCTCCATTGACGTACTTGGCCCATTCACGAATCTTGTGGTTCTTGAATGCAACCGCCATCTTCCTAAGAGCAGCGTCCTTGACTTTCTCCACATCTGCATTTGTTAAATGATCGGGTAGGGTGAAATGTTCCATGAGCATTTCCCAAAGCAAATATTTTTGTCTCGTCGACAAAAGTAACTCCTGGACGTGGCTTTGATGGCTCTCTCCATTCTTGAAGGCAGATCAGGAGTTGGTCCTTCACAAGAACTCCGCACTGACGAACGAACTTGTCCGCAATCTTCTTAGGCGCGAAAGGTTCGCCATTAGGTCTGATTGCCTCGATATTGTACTTTACGCCCTCCTTCAACTTTTTGTTCGGGCCTCGTTTCGTCCTGTTGCCTGAAGATTTGCTCGATCCGGATGGCTGAAAGAAGAAAGATCGATTCGTTAATATATCTTCAAGTCATTTAAAACATGTGATGATCACCAGATGCCTGCTTATATAAATATATATACCTCGCCGGTCTTTGTTGTTTCAAGATCAACATTTTCTTCGTCATGTTCATAGTTCACGACTTCATCAATTCGGTCGTTGCGATCGAATATCATATCACCCTCCCCAGTGTTGTTTAGATATTCGGAGCCGTCATGATCTTCTTCATTCTGATCATCATCTGGCCTGCGAGGATTGCGTATGATATTGCACAGGGCCTCTTCTCCCTCTCTGCCGGTATTGACCGCCATAGGTTTTGTTTAACTAATCCAAAAGAAATATATTCAAATTACAATGCATGGATGCAATCAATTAATAAGGAAAAACTGAATCAATCATACTACATAATAAGCATCATCGAATATAATCTCGAATACGTCGTCTCGAATAATAGATATAATCTCGAATACATCGTCTCGAATAATAGATATAATCTCGAATACATCGTCTCGAATAATAGATACAATCTCGAATACATCGTCTCGAATAATATATAATCTCGAATACATCGTCTCGAATATTATATATCGAGTACATCACTGGCTAGATAGCTAATAAAGATCGAATACTACAGAAGAATCTAGGACACTCGCGGTTCCTGCGGCGCGGGCGGTGGACACCCAAAGAGAAGGAACCCTCACAGGATCATAGCTGAAGTGAGATCCCTGAAGAAACTGGCAGGTATTGGAGAACCTGCCGCCCTCTAACGCAACCATGTAGCGATGGACGTGCTCGTCCTCCTCCCTAACACGGTGATGTACCACCTCCGGCGGGGCCGGCTCCCTCCGCACCGAAACTGGCCCATGCGGATGCCACCAAACGAGATCAGGGTCGACGACGGGACCCGGGGCCGGGTTCCTCATCAAGCGGCGCACCCCTCGAGGCAGCACCTCCCAGTGCCAGCCCGGCGGAGCCCAGTCCCGGACATGGGTCAGCCGGACGTCGTCGCGGACGGGTCGACGGCGAGGATGCGGGCCGGGCATCATCGAGAACAAATACTAGCTATATGCCCGCAAAAAGTAACATTTTTTAATGATTGGATTTTGATAACTAAAATTTCTAACATTTCTATATAACTAACATTCCTATAACATTTCTAACAATGCTATATAACTAACATTTCTATAACATTTCTAATATTTCTATAACTAAAAAACAGAAAAAAAAATTATAACATTTCTATATATATAACTAACATTTGTATAACATTTCTAATATTTCTATAACTAAAAAAAAGAAAAATTTCTAACTTTTTTATAACTATTTCTATAACTAAAAAACAGAAAAATTTCTAACAATTCTAACATTTCTAACAATGCTATATAACTAACTATTTCTATAACTAAAAAAAGAAAAATTTCTAACATTTTTATAACTATTTCTATAACTAAAAAACTAAAAAAATGTATGTGTGTGTGTGCTCACCGGCGAGGCAAGAGGCGATGGGGGCCGGCGACGGGAACAGCGACGGGCGTGGCGACGACGGGGATGACGACGACGGGGACGGGGCGGGGCGGCGACAACGGGGACGGGGCGGCGATGACGGGGACGGGGACGACGCGGGACGGGCCGGGATGGCGCGGCGGTGATGACGGGGACGACGGGGACGGGGACAATGGGGCGGCGACGACGGGGACGGGGTGACGACAAGGGATATGGAGACGGGGGCGGCGAGCGACGGGGTAGAGGAGAAGAAGCAGATGAGAAACTGAAATTTTTGAAGTGTTTAGTTATATAGGATGGAACTTTAGTACCGGTTGGAGCCACCAACCGGTACTAAAGGCCTGTTTTGGCCAGGCTAAGCGGCGGGAACCGCACCCCTTTAGTACCGGGTGGTGGCTCCAACCGGTACTAAAGACCCCTCCCCTTTAGTACCGGTTTGAGGGACCACTCGGTACTAAAGGGGGTGCGCTGGCGCAGGTGCGGTGCGAAATGTTTAGTCCCACCTCGCTAGCCGAGGGGCGTCCGCACTGGTTTATAAGCCCCAGCGGTAGCTCCCTTGAGCTCCTCTCCAAAGCAGGCTTACCGGGCCTAAATGTTCTGTGCTGCCCTGTGGGCCTACTGGGCCTTTGCGGGCCTGCATCCTGGCCCAACAACAAGTTGGGTTTCTAGTCATATGCAGGCCGCTGTGCCACAGTAGGTGGGCTTTTTTTCTTATTTTTTCGCTTTATTTATTTTTGTTTGAGTTGTTTTTTGCTGTATTTAGAGTTTCTTTGTGAATATTTTTGCTTTAGTTACAAAAAATTACAAACTTTCTGTTAGTATCAGTAGTTTACAAATTTGAATAGTTTAAATTTTGATTTATTTGAAATTTCTGTGAATCACTAGTTTGTGAATAACTTAACTTTGAGAATAGATTTTGAAGTGATTCTTTTTTCTTATGTTTAATATTAGTGTGTTTTATCATTATATTCAATTTGGTAATGCTTAGGTTATTTTAAAAAATGAAATGCCTTTTGTAATTGATGAGTTTTCGTCCGAAACCCTGATACTTCGAAAGAGATTGTCCATTTAGTACACGAAGTGCATCCAGTTTTTGCGGTAACCCTCTCTACTTTTTTGCACATGCTATGTGGGTGAAATTATGATACCATGCCAACTTTCAACCTTTTCTGAGTTCATTTGAAATGCTTTTCAATTTCAGGGTCATTTAGCTTTAAAAAATCAGTAAAGGCATGAAAGAATTTGTTTGCACATAAAATTTCTTCACATTTCAAATGCTATAACACATAACTACCCTAACTATTACAGAGATTCCCTCCTGGGTGTGAAACACAGAAGAAAGTGATGATAGTGAAGCCGATCACATCCCAGATCTTTGGGTGTGAAACTTTTTCTTCACGTGTGTCCCTTTGCGCCGTAACCATGGAAAATCTTCATCATTCAACGGGATGCTCGGGTCAATATTCACTGTGAATGGAGCAATTTCATCAAACTTTTCATAATCTTCTGACATGTCTGTCTTGTCATCCACTCCCATGATGTTTCTCTTCCCAGAAAGAACTATGTGCCGCTTTGGCTCATCATACGATGCATTCGCTTCCTTATCTTTTCTTTTTCTTGGCTTGGTAGACATGTCCTTCACATTGAAAACCTGTGCCACATCATTGGCTAGGACGAATGGTTCGTTTGCATACGCAAGATTGTTGAGATCCACTGTTGTCATTCCGTACTGCGGGTCTTCCGTTACCCCGCCTCGTGTCATATTGACCCATTTGCACCGAAACAAAGGGACCTTCAAACCACGTCGATAGTCAAGTTCCCATAGGTCCTGTATATAACCATAATATGTTTCCTTTCCTGTCTTGGTTTCTGCATCAAAGCGGACACCACTGGTTTGGTTGGTGCTCTTCTTATCTTGGGCGATCGTGTAAAATGTATTACCATTTATCTCGTACCCTTTGAAAGCCATCATATTCGAAGATGGTAACTGGGACAACAAGTACATGTCATCTTCAATAGAGGTGTCATGCATGGTACGTGTCTGCAACCAGATGGCGAAACTCCTGGTTTGTTCACGTGTAATCCAGTCATCAGACCGCTCCGGGTGTTTGGAGCGTAGCAAATTCTTGTGTTCATCCATATACGGAGCCACCAAGGCGGAATTTTGTAGAACTGTGAAGTGTGCTTTAGTGAGAGAATGTCCATCCATACATATTATTTGTTCCCCTCCTAGCATGCCTTTTCCATCCAGTCTGCCCTTATGCCGCGATTCAGGAACACCAATCGGCTTAAGGTTAGGAATAAAGTCAATACAAAACTCAATGACCTCCTCATTTTCATGGCCCTTGGAGATGCTTCCTTCTGGCCTAGCACCGTTATGAACATATTTCTTTAAGACTCCCATGAACCTCTCAAAGGGGAACATATTGTGTAGAAATACAGGACCCAAATCGTTAATCTCTTCGCATAGGTGAACTAGGACGTGCGTCATGATGTTGAAGAAGGATGGTGGGAACACCAACTCGAAACTGACAAGACATTGCACCAAATCATTCTCTAACCTTGGTATGATTTCTGGATCGATTACCTTCTGAGAGATTGCATTGAGAAATGCACATAGCTTCACAATGGCTAATCGAACGTTTTCCGGTAGAAGCCCCCTCAATGCAACCGGAAGTAGTTGCGTCATAATCACGTGGCCGTCATGAGACGTTAGGTTTTGGAACTTTTTCTCTGCCATGTTTATTATTCCATTTATATTCAACGAGAAGCCAGACGGTACCTTAATACTAAGCAGGCATTCAAAGAAGATTTCCTTCTCTTCTTTGATAAGAGCGTAGCTTGCATGACCCTGATGTATGTCGTCTTTTCCGTGCATACGTTGCTGGTCCTCCTGTGCCTCAGGTGTATATTTTGTCTTCCCATACACGCCCAAGTAGCCAAGCGGGGTCACACAAAGATTCTTCGTCACGTGCATCACGTCGATTGCGGAGCGGACCTCTAGGTCTTTCCAATAGGGCAGGTCCCAAAATATAGATTTCTTCTTCCACATGGGTGCACGTCCGTCAGCATCATTCGGAACAGGTTGTCCACCAGGACCCTTTCCAAAGACCACCTTCAAATCCTTGACCATATCATGTACATCAGCACCAGTACGGTGGCGAGGCTTCGTCTGGTGATCCGCCTCACCTTTGAAATGCTTGCCTTTCTTTCTTACGGGATGCCTCCTCAGAAGAAATCGACGATGTCCGAGGTACACATTCTTCTTACAATTAGCCAAATATATACTGTCGGTATCGTCCAAACAGTGCATGCATGCGCGGTATCCCTTGTTTGTCTGTCCTGAAAGGTTACTGAGAGCAGGCCAATCATTGATTGTCATGAACATCAACGCCTTTAGGTCAAATTCTTCCCCCATGTGCTCATCCCACGCACGTACACCTGTTCCATTCCACAGTTGTAAGAGTTCTTCAACTAATGGCCTTAGGTACACATCAATGTCGTTGCCGGGTTGCTTAGGGCTATGGTTGCTGCTCTGCTCCCCAAAAGGATTAATGCCATCTGCGCTTAGACCAAACCATATGTTCCTTGTATCATTTGCAAACTCCTTCCCATACTTTCTTTCGATTTTTCTCCACTGCGACCCGTCAGCGGGTACTCTCAACTTTCCATCTTTCTTACGGTCTTCTTTGTGCCATCGCATCGCCTTGGCATGCTCTTTGTTTTGGAACAAACATTTCAACTTTGGTATTATAGGAGCATAGCACATCACCTTGGCAGGAATCTTCTTCCTGGGGCGCTCGCCCTCGACATCATCAGGGTCATCGCGGCTGATCTTATAGTGAAATGCACCGCATACCGGGCAAGCGTTCAAATCCTCGTACTCACCGTGGTAGAGGGTGCAATCATTAGGGCATGCATGTATCTTCTGCACCTCTAACCCTAGAGGGCAGACAACCTTCTTTGCTTGGTACATACTCTCGGGCAATTCGTTGTCCTTTGGAAGCATATCCTTTATCATTACCAGCAACTTTCCAAATCCCTTGTTAGATACACCATTCTCTGCCTTCCATTGCAGCAATTCCAGTGTGGTGCCCAGCTTTTTCTTGTCACCTTCGCAATTCGGGTACAATAATTTTTTGTGATCCTCTAACATGCGCTACAACTTCTTCTTCTCCAAATCACTTGCGCAGTTTCTCTTTGCATCGGCAATGGCCCGACCTAGATCATCAACGGGCTCATCCGATGCCTCTTCTTCAGCTTCTTCCCGCATTGCCGGCTCAGCTTCTTCTCGCATTACCGGCTCAGCTTCTTCCCTCATTGTTGTATCATCGTATTCAGGGAACCCATGGCCAGGATAGCTGTCGTCGTCCTCTTCTTCTTCATTGTCTTCCATCATAACCCCTCTTTCTCCATGCTTGGTCCAAACATTATAGTGGGGCATGAAACCGGACTCAAACAGGTGGACGTGAATGGTTCTTGACGTAGAGTAATTGCGACCATTCTTACAGCCAGCACATGGACAATGCATAAAACCATCCGCTCGCTTGTTTGCCTCAGCCGCAAGCAGAAAAGTACGCACGCCATTAATGAACTCGGGAGAGCATCGGTCATCGTACATCTATTGCCGGCTCATCTTCAATACACAGCACCGAAAACATCAAATTAATACAATGCATAAAGTTCATACATAAAGAGCATACAACACTTCAATGCAACAAACAAATAACTCTCTAGCTAAAGAATTTAAATGCAACAACAAATGCGATCAAGATTGCAACTAAGGTAACAATTGATCCGACAGCATAATAATACCAAGCTCACTATGAATGGCATATTTTCTAATCTTTCTAATCTTCAAGCGCATTTTATCCATCTTAATCTTGTGATCATCGACGACATTGGCAACATGCAACTCCAATTCCATCTTCTCCCCCTCAATTCTATTCAATTTTTCCTTCAAATCTTTGTTTTCTCTTTCAACTAAATTTAACCTCTCGACAATAGGGTCGGTTGGAATTTCGGGTTCAACTACCTCCTACATACAAATATCTATGTCAACTTGATGGGCATAATTTGTCATAAACACGAAATGCAATGAATATTTTTAAAAGAGAATATACCACATCCGAATCATAACCCGGACGAGGGCCGACGGGGACGGATATCAAAACCATGGCACTATGCATAACAAACAACGTATGGGTAAGATAATTATGCGAGTAACTATATATCCAAATCACACAAACATCATTTTTTATATAAAACTTCATGAACAAGAGGCTCACCACAAGGTGGTGCCGGCGACGGGACGTTGCGAGCGATCGACGGTGGTTACGACGGAGATTTAGAGGGTACTAAGTAAACCACACCTACGTATGCAAAACTAAGTGTTATTTTTGACCTCAAATTGCATATAAATCAAATACTAGCACATATATATAATTCCTCCCAAATTACTAAACTCAAAAATCAATCACTATATAAAGCATTGCACGAGCTAATCTAGCAATGAGAGATGAAAGGAAAGAGTTGCTAACCTTTGTGATCATTTGAATGGATGGGGGCCTTCAAATCTTGGGCAAAATGTGTGATGAGCTTGAGAGGAAGAGGGAAAAGAACAGAGAGAGGAGAGGGGAAAGGGGAAGAACAGAGCGAGCTCGGGTGGACGAAGGGTCTATGTAGGACGACCTTTAGTACCGGTTCGTGATACGACCCGGTACTAAAGGTGCTGGAGGGGCCCCGGACTGACAACATCCTGCCACCACTCACTTTAGTACCGGTTCGTGGCACGAACCGGTGCTAAAGGTTTGCCACGAACCGGTACTAATGACAGCGGCCCGGTTAGCCGTTGGAACTGGCACTAATGTACACATTAGTGCCGGCTCAAATTCAAACCGGCACTAATGTGCTTCACGTTTGACCCTTTTTCTACTAGTGACTAGAGCCCGAGTGCCATGATTTCGGATCTGAACCTATTATGTTTTCCTGAATATATGTGAGTTCTTGATCCTATCTTGCAAGTCTATAGTCACCTATTATGTGTTATGATCCGTTAACCCCGAAGTGACAATAATCGGGATACTTACCTGTGATGACCGTAGTATGAGGAGTTCATGTATTCACTATGTGTTAATGCTTTGGTCCGGTACTCTATTAAAAGGAGGCCTTAATATCCCTTAGTTTCCAATAGGACCCTGCTATCATGGGAGGGTAGGACAAAAGATGTCATGCAAGTTCTTTTCCATAAGCACATACGACTATATTCGGTATACATGCCTACATTACATTAATGAACTGGAGCTAGTTCTATGTCACCCTATGTTATAACTATTGCATGAGGAATCACATCCGACATAATTATCCATGACTGATCCATTGCCTATGAGCTTTTCATATATTGATCTTTGCTTATTTACTTTTCCGTTGCTACTGCTACAATTGCTATAAAACCAAAATTATTACTTTTGCTACCATTACTGCTACTATCATACTACTTTGCTACTAAATACATTGCTGCAGATATTAAGTTCCAGGTGTGGTTGAATTGACAACTCAGCTGCTAATACTTGAGAATATTCTTTGGCTCTCCTTGTGTCGAATTAATAAATTTGGATTGAATACTCTACCCTCAAAAACTGTTGCGACCCCCTATACTTGTGGGTTATCAAGACTATTTTCTGGCGACGTTGCCTGGGAACATATCTCTATTCTTTGAGTCACTTGGGATTTATATCTGCTGATCACTATGAAGAACTTGAAAGATAAAAGAACCAAGATTTTTCCCTCAACTACGAGGGGAGGTACGGAACTGCCATCTAGCTCTGCGCTTGATTTACCTTCTGTTTTGAGTAAACGTGTGACACCTACTCCTGCTATTCATTCTGATATGTCGCATGTTATTGGTGATGCCACTTCTGCTTTGCATGATACTTATGATGAAACTACTTCTATGCTTGATAATACTGTGCCATTAGGTGAATTTCTTTATGAACAACTTGCTAGGGTTAGAGAGAATGAAATTATTGAAACTGATAATATTCACGGAAGTGATGATGAAGATTCTCCCCCTAGATATGAATTGCCTATTGTGCCTGATGGTTATGTTATGGATGAAGAAACTGCTAGAGACTTTTTAGCTTGCAATGATAGATATGATCTTAAGAAATTATTATCTAAGCTTAAAGAAAAGTCTTTGAATGCTAGATTGAAATATGACCCTGCTTTTGCTACTTAACCTATCTTTATTTCTGATAAGGATTACAATTTCTCTGTCGACCCTGAGTTAATTACTTTTGGTTGAATATGATCCTTTTTATGGCTATGAATCTCAAACTGTTGTGGCACATCTATTAAATGATATAGCCACCCTGTTCACTAATGATGAGAAAACTCGCTATTACTTTATCCTTATGTTGTTTCCGTTCACATTAAAGGGTGATGCTAAAACATGGTTTAGTACTCTTGATCCTGGTTGTGTGCGTAGTCCCCAGGATATGATTTATTACTTATGTGCTAAATATTTCCCCACTCATAAGAAACAAGTTGCCTTAAGGGAAATATATAATTCTGTGCAAATTGAAGAAGAGGGTCTCCCACTAGCTCGGGGGAGGCTTCTCCAATTACTTAATGCTTTGCCTGATCATCCTCTTAAGAAAAATGAAATACTTGATATCTTTTATAATGGACTAACTAATGCTTCGAGAGACCACCTAGATAGTTGTGCTGGTTGTGCTTTCAGGGATAGAACTATCGATCAAGCGGAATTGCTATTGAATAATATGTTGAGTAATGAAAATGATTGGACACTTCCTAAACCAACTCTAAGCCAACTCCGAAGAAAAGGGGTATTCTATTTCTTAGTCCTGAAGATATGCAAGAGGCAAAGAAATCTATGAAAGAGAAAGGTATTAAAGCTGAAGATGTTAAGAATTTACCACCTATTGAAGAAATACATGGTCTTGATAACCTGACACGGGTAGTAAAGGTAAATTCTCTCTATAGATTTGATAAATGTGAAATCCCATCTAGTAAGTTTGCTAGCCAATGCTTAGATGAGTTTGATTATTTTATGGTTAAACAAGAAGACTTCAATGCTTATGTTGGTAGACTATTGAAATGAAATGCTTATATGATTGAACACTTGAGTGATTATATGTCTAGAGTTAAAGGTGAACTTAAACTCATTAGTAAACATGCTTCTATGGTTACCACTCAAGTTGAACAAGTACTTAAAGCTCAAAATGATTTGGTCAATGAATTGAATAATAAGAAAATGATAATGCTATTAGAGTTATGACTAGAGGGGGTAAAATGACTCACGAACCTTTGTATCCTGAGGGCCACCCTAAGAGAATCGAGCAAGATTCTCAGAGAACTAATGATGATGCACCTAGTTCTTCTAAGAAGAAGAAAAAGAAGAATGATAGGACTTTGCATGCGTCTATTGAACCTGTTGTTGACACACCTGAGAATCCCAATGATATTTCTATTTCTGATGCTGAAAAATGATCTAGTAATGAACATGAACCCGGTGATAATGTTAATGAAGATGTTCATGTTGATGCTCAACCTAGCAATGACAATGATGTAGAGATTGAACCTGCTGTTGATCTTGATAACCCACAGTCAAAGAATCAACGTTATGATAAGAGAGACTTCGTTGCTAGGAAGCACGGTAAAGAAAGAGAACCATGGGTTCGAAAACCCATTCCCTTTCCTCCTAAACTATCCAAGAAAAAGGATGATGAGGATTTTGAGCGCTTTGCTGAAATGATTAGACCTATCTTTTTGCGTATGCGTTTGACTGATATGCTTAAAATGAATCCTTATGCTAAGTACATGAAAGATATTGTTACTAATAAAAGAAAGATACCGAAAGCTGAAATTTCCACCATGCTTGCTAATTACACTTTTAAAGGTGGAATACCAAAGAAACTTAGAGATCCAGGAGTACCAACTATACCATGCTCCATTAAGATTTACTCTATTAAAACCGCTTTATGTGATCTCAGAGCCGATGTTAGTGTTATGCCTCTCTCTTTATATCGTAGACTTGAATTGAATAAGTTGACACCTACTGAAATATCTTTGCAAATGGTTGATAAATCAACTGCTATACCTGTCGGTATTTGTGAGGATGTGCCTGTTGTGGTTGCAAATATTACTATTTTAACTGATTTTGTTATTCTTGGTATTCCCGAGGATGATAGTATGTCTATTATTCTTGGAAGACCCTTTTTGAATACTGCATGGGCTGTTATTGATTTCAAAAAAGGCAATGTCACTTTTCATGTTAATGTAATGAGCATATGGTACACTTTCCGAGGAAACAACCTCAAGTCCAAAGTATTAATTCTATTAGAAAAACTTCAACGATTACTATTGGAAGTTTTGAATTTCCTCTTCCTACTGTCAAGAAGAAATATGATATTCTTATTGTTGGGGATGTGCATATCCCTGTTGAGGTAACCTAGTGTTATTCGAAAATTCTCTGGTTTCCTGTTATTCGAAATGAGTTTGTTAACAAGACTTGATCAACCTTGTTAGTGATTCCTTTTGATGAGCATGAGATGGATGAAGTTAGAAAGCACAACTCTCTGTACCCTCTTTTTACTTTATGTTATTTAGTTTAAATAAAGCAAAAATAGCATGTTCTGTCTGTTTTATGAATTATCCTTGCAATAAAAAATACCTCGAAAATAAAAGTTCTCCAAATGCCCTGAAAATTTAATATGATTTTTTCTTGAATATTTAAGAATTATTGGCACTGAGAACACACTAGGGGGCCTCACCATGTGCCCATGGGGGTGGAGGGCGCGCCCTACCCCCCTGGGCGCGCCCCGTGCCTCATGGACCCCACGTGGGCCCCCTCCACTTATTCTTTCACCCCCACACTTCGTCTTCCTCCAGAAAAAAATCACCCACCAGCTCAAACCCGAGTTCTAGCTCATCTTGCTGCCATTTTCGATCTACTTGCTCCAAGCTCCATTCACAAAACTACTTTGGGGGATTGTTCTTTGGTATGTGAGTCCTCCAATGGTCCAATTAGTTTTTGTTCTAGTGCTTTATTTATTGCAATTTTTTGCTGCTTAGGTGACCCTGTTCTTGAGTTTTCATGTCAAATTTATTTGGTCCCAAGTAATTCTAATGCATGATATGGCCTCTAGGCACTTCTAGGAGTAGTTGCTATCAATCTTATTGAGTTTGGTTCACTTTTATTTTTGAGCTACTAAAAATTTCAGAAATTTTTCAAAGGAATAAATATGTTTAGGAAAATGTACCAAGGTGGTTCCTCAAGGAAGCAAGGCTCAAGGCCTGTGATACGTGAGCCGGACCATGAACTACCAAGAGAAGCTCAAGTGCGGCCTTCTGAATGGCCGTCAGAAAATTTCAATGTCCAAGGAGGAATTAAGGAGGAATTTGAAGCATATGTGCGTAACGCTGAACTTGAGGGCTTCTTGTCAGATGAGGGCCCCCAGTACCACTACCTAACTGATTCCTTTGTGAGAAGGTTTAAATTTACATCATCACGCAATTCTCACACTTTCCTATTTGATCTTTATGATAAATCTTATACCATGGACTTAGAAGATTTTAATACTGCTTGTAAACTCCCGCAGTGGGGTAGTGTTAATGAACCTCGCAAATCTGAATTTAAAGAATTTCTTGCTAGTATCACTGTGGGGTAATATAGAGAAATAACATAAGCTATCATAGGGAGCATTCATTTTCCTGCCATACATTATTTTGCTCTCTTTATAGGTAGATGCATAAACGGTAAGCATGAGGCATGTCATATGTGTGTTCCAGATCTTAGTGTTCTCAAGAGTGCTATATTAGGAGATAGACAATATAAGTTGGGGGCCATTGTTGCACGTAGGTTGCATAATAACAGTATTAATGGAGATTTGTTCGGTGGAATTTACGCAACCCGTTTAGAAATGATATGGAGTTGCCCCCTACTTATCTAGATTATAATGCTATGGTTCGTCATCAGTTTGTTGAGAGGAACGAACAGTTCCTCCAATACCGACTAATCTTTGACAGACGTCGCACTGTCCATGTTGCTCTCCCTGCTCCTGGTTTCTTTGACTTTCAGGCAAAAAGGAGATATATTATAACCAGGGAGGAGGCGAACGAGTATGAGAGGTGGACGGAGGTAGCTCGCCTCCAAGTTGCAGCTCATGAGGCAATTGCTGCTGCATCTCAGTACGACACCAGCTACAACTTTGATCCATGGGCATAGACCTACTTAGGCCAAAAGCCTAAGCTTGGGGGAGTACGTATTTCTCACTGACATTACATTGATGTTCACACACTCATTCTAGTTGTCGGTGCTCATACTTTTTCATTGTACTATCCATGCTAGTTTATTTTATTTTTAAGCTTTCTTCTTGTGTGTTTGAAAAACCTTAAGAAAAACCAAAAAAAATTAGTTGTAGCTTTTAGCTAGTTTACTTTCCATGCATGTAGTAGTAATAATTAAAAGAAAACCCAAAAAGATTTCCCGTTCTTCTTTTGCTTGTTGGGAGCTTTCCCGTGTAAATAGTTTCATTTCTTTCCTTTGGGAGTCGAGAGGAGAAGACCTTGATGAAAATGTTGAGTGGATCTCATATGCATTATTCTTGATCTAACAAAGAGCGCATATTACCTTGTCTTCTCCCTTGAATTGAATGCTTGCAGATTCCAGCTTAGTCCAATGCACGTGCACTATTATAATTATCCACACTATTCGGTTGTGCAAGTGAAAGGCAATAATGACGATATATGATGGACTGACTGAGATGAGAGAAGCTGGTATGAACTCAACCTGTATTTTTTTGTAAATATGATTAGTTCATCATTCCTGATTCAGCCTATTATGAATGAAACACGTTTGCAATGACAATTAGAGATTATAGTTGCTCATGCCATGCTTCATTTGCTAGGAGTTTATAATGGTTTACCTTGCGTGCCAACATGCTATTAAAATGGTTGTGATGTGGTATGATAGGGTGGTATCATCCTTTGAACGATTCGAGTGGCTTGACTTGGCACATGTTCACGCATGTAGTTGAAATAAAATCAACATAGCCTCTACGATATTTATGTTCATTGTGAATTATATCCTACTCGTGCTTGCATTCAATGTTGATTAATTTTAATGCATGTTCATGACTGTTGTCGCTCTCTAGTTGGTCGCTTCCTAGTCTCTTTCTAGCCTTCAATTGTACTAAGCGGGAATACTGCTTGTGCATCCAAGTCCATAAACCCCAAAAGTTATTCCATATGAGTCCACCATACCTTCCTATATGCGGTATCTACCTGCCGTTCCAAGTAAATTTGTATGTGCCAAACTCTAAACCTTCAAATGAAATTCTGTTTTGTATGCTCGAATAGCTCATGTATCAACTAGGGCTATCTATATATTCCATGCTAGGCAGGTTATTCTCAAGAGGAGTGGACTCCGCTCCTCACTCATGAGAAAATGGATGGTCACCGGGATGCCCAGTCCCATGCTCAAATCAAATCAAAATAATTGCAAACAAAACTCCCCTAGGATTGTTGTTACTTGGAGGCACCCGTTGTTTCGGGCAAGCCATGGATTGATGCTTGTTGGTGGTGGGGGAGTATAAACTTTACCATTCTGCTTGGGAACCGCCTATAATGTGTGTAGCATGGAAAATATCGAGACCTCTCGGTTGTTACGTTGACATGAAAGTATACCGCTCAAAATATTATTCATCTCTATTTCAAAATCGAGCTCTGACACCTCTACAAATCCCTGCTTCCCTCTGTGAAGGGCCTATCTATTTGCTTTTATGTTGAGTCATCATCCTCTGATTAAAAAGCACCAGTTGGAGAGCACCGCTGTCATTTGCATCCATTACTATTAGTTTACATTGAGTATGACTGTGACTGGATCTCTTTTACCATGAATTACAATTTCCAGTCAGCCCTTGATCTTCAGGGGTTCTCTGCATTTATGTTTTGCGGTCTCAGAAAGGTCTAGCGAGATACCATCTTGTTATATCATATTTATGCTTGTTTTGAGAAAGTGTTGTCATCCGAGATTTATTATTATTGCTCGCTAGTTGATTATGCCATTGATATGAGTAAACATGAGACCTGAATGTTATTGTGAATATGGTTAGTTCATAATCTTTGCTGAAAACTTGAATGCTGGCTTTACATATTTACAACAACAAGAGCAAACAGAGTTTGTAAAAGTTTTTCTTTATCACTTTCAGTTTGTCAACTGAATTTCTTGAGGACAAGAAAAGGTTTAAGCTTGGGGGAGTTGATACATCTCCAACGTATCTACTTTTCCAAACACTTTTGCCCTTGTTTTGGACACTAACTTGCATGATTTGAATGGAACTAACCCGGACTGGCACTGTTTTCAGCAGAATTGCCATGGTGTTATTTTTGTGCAGAAATAAAAGTTCTCGGAATGACCTAAAAATCAATATTTTGGGAATATATGAAAAACATTGGCGAAAGAATCAAGGCCAGGGGGCCCACACCCTGTCCACGAGGGTGGGGGCGCGCCCCCCGCCTCATGGGCCCCCTAGGCGAGCACCCTTGCCTCATGGGCCCCCTGTTGCTCCATCGACCTCAACTCCAACTCTATATATTCACGTTCGGGGAGAAAAAATCAGAGAGAAGTATTCATCGCATTTTACGATACGAAGCCGCTGCCAAGCCCTAATCTCTCTCGGGAGGGCTGATCTGGAGTCCGTTCGGGGCTCCAAAGAGGGGAATCTGTTGCCATCGTCATCATCAAGCTTCCTCCATCACCAATTTCATGATGCTCACCGCCATGCATGAGAATTCCATCGTAGGCTTGTTGGACAGGGATGGGTTGGATGAGATTAATCATGTAATCGAGTTAGTTTTGTTAGGGTTTGATCCCTAGTATCCACTATGTTCTGAGAGTGATGTTGCTATGACTTTGTTACGCTTATTGCTTGTCACTAGGGCCCGAGTGCCATGATTTCAGATCTGAACATATTATGTTTTCATTAATATATGTGAGTTCTTTATCCTATCTTGCAAGTCTATAGTGACCTATTATGTGTTATGATCCGTTAACCCCGAAGTGACAATAATCGGGATACTTAGCGGTGATGACTGTAGTATGAGGAGTTCATGTATTCACTATGTGTTAATGCTTTGGTCCGGTACTCTATTAAAAGGAGGCCTTAATATCCCTTAGTTTCCAATAGGACCCCGCTGCCACGGGAGGGTAGGACAAAATATGTCATGCAAGTTCTTTTCCATAAGCATGTATGACTATATTCGGAATACATGCCTACATTACATTGATGAACTAGAGCTAGTTCTGTGTCACCCTATGTTATAACTATTGCATGAGGAATCGCATCGGACATAATTATCCATCACTGATCCATTGCCTACGAGTTTTTCATATATTGACCTTTGCTTATTTACTTTACCGTTGCTACTGTTACAATCGCTAATAAACCAAAACTATTACTTTTTCTACCGTTACTGTTACTATCATACTACTTTGCTACTAAATACTTTGCTGCAGATATTAAGTTCCAGGTGTGGTTGAATTGACAACTCAGCTGCTAATACTTGAGAATATTCTTTGGCTCCTCTTGTGTCGAATCAATAAATTGGGTTGAATACTCTACCCTCGAAAACTGTTGCGACCCCATATACTCGTGGGTTATCAGATACTAGAACAAAATATGACTCTATATGAATGCCTCCGGCAGTGTACATGTGCAATGAATCAAGAAGTGACATGTATGAAAGAATTATGAACATGGCTTTGCCAGCAATACGATGTCAACTACATGATCATGCAAAGCAATATGACAATGATGAAGCGTGTCATAATAAACTGAATGGTGGTAAGTTGCATGGCAATATATCTCGGAATGGCTATAGAAATGCCATAATAGGTAGGTATGGTGGCTGTTCTGAGGAAGGTAATTGGTGGGTTTATGGTACCGGCGAAAGTTGCGCGGTACTAGAGAGGCTAGCGATGGTGGAAGGGTGAGAGTGTGCATAATCCATGGACTCAACATTAGTCATAAGAACTCACATATTTATCGCAAAAATCTATTAGTTATCGAAACAAAGTACTACGTGCATGCTCCTAGGGGGATAGATTGGTAGGAAAAGACCATCGCTCATCCCCTGTCGCCACTCATAAGGAAGACAATCGATAAATAAATCATGCTCCGACTTCATCACATAACGGTTCACCATACATGCATGCTACATGAATCACAAACTTTAACAGAAGTATTTCTCAAATTCACAACTACTGAACTTGCAGGACTCTAATATCACCATCTTCATATCTCAAAACCATCATCAAGTATCAAACTTGTCATAGTATTCAATGTACTTTTTATGATAGTTTTTATTATACCCATCTTGGATGCCTCATATTAGGACTAATTTTATAGCCAAAGAAAATTTCCATGCTATTATATAAGACTCTCAAAATAATATAAGTGAATCATGAGAGATCAATAATTTCTATAAAATAAAACCACCCCCGTGCTCTAAAAAGATATAAGTGAAGCACTAAAGCAAAATTATCTAGCTCAAAAGATATAAGTGAAGCACATAGAGTATTCTAATAAATTCCGATTCATGTGTGTCTCTACCAAAAGGTGTGTACATCAAGGATGATTGTGGTAAACTAAAAATTAAAGATTCAAATCATACAAGACGCTCCAAGCAAAACACATATCATGTGGTGAATAGAAATATAGCCTCAAGTAAAGTTACCAATAGACGAAGACGAAAGAGGGGATGCCTTCCGGGGCATCCCCAAGTTTAGGCTTTTGGTTGTCCTTGAATTTTAACTTTGGGTTCCTTGGGCATCCCCAAGCTTAGGCTCTTGCCACTCCTTATTCCAAAATCCATCAAATCTTTATCCAAAACTTGAAAACTTCACAACACAAAACTTAACAGAAAATCTAATGAGCTCCGTTAGTATAAGAAGACAAACCGCCACTTCAAGGTACTGTAATGAACTCATTATTTACTTATATTGGTGTTAAACCTACTGTATTCCAACTTCTCTATGGTTCATACCTACGGTACTAGCCATAGATTCATCAAAATAAGCAAACAACACACGAAAAACTGATTCTGTCAAAAACAGAACAGTCTATAGTAATCTATAGGTTTCGAATACTTCTGTAACCCCAAAAATTCTGAAATAAATTGGTGGACGTGAGGAATTTGTCTATTAATTATATGCAAAAATAATCAACCTAATCACACTCTCCAGTAAAAAATAGCAGCAAATCTCCAGTAAAAATAGAACAGCCTATTTTTTACAGCAAGATCGCAAAAACTTCCCCCAAGTCTTCCCAAAGGTTCTACTTGGCACAAACACTAATTAAAAACATAAAACCACATCTAAACAAAAGCTAGATGAATTATTTATTAGTAAAAAGGAACAAAAATAAAATTGGGTTGCCTTCTAACAAGCGCTATCGTTTAACGCCCCTAGCTAGGCATTAACAATTTCAATGATGCTCACATGAAAGACAAGATTTGAAGCACAAAGGGAGCATCATAAAAAACGTAACAAACACATCTAAGTCTAACATACTTCCTATGCATAGGCATCTTATAGGCAAACAAATTATAAATTCAATCAAAAACTAGCATATGCAAGGAAGCGGAAAGAAACAATAACAATCTCAACATAACGAGAGGTAATTTAGTAACATGAAAATTTATACAACCATATTTTCCTCTCTCATAATAATTACATGTAGGATCATAATCAAATTCAACAATATATCTATCAAAAACATATTTTTAACATGACCCACATGTATGCAAAGTTGAAACTCTTCCAAGATAGTGGGATTAAAATTAACTAAAGTCATGACCTCTCCAAACCCACTTTTATCAAAAATTCCATAAGATTGAACATTCTCCAAATATGTGGAAACTAAAGTTGACACTCTTCCAAACCCACTTTCAATAATATTGCAAACACTATTATCAATCCCATATTAATCATGGGGCTTAAATAAATTTTCAAGATCAAAAGAAGAATCACCCCAATCATGATCATTGCAACAAGTAGAGGACATAGCAAAACTAGCATCCCCAAGCTTAGGGTTTTGCATATCATTAACACAATTGACATTAATAGAATTTATAATAACATCATTGCAATCATGCTTTTCATTGAAGGAACTATCAAGTATGGGTGCAATAGCAATGACCTCATGTTTAACATGAGGAACTATAGCAAATTCATCTTCATAAATATTGGCATCATGGCCAAAAGAATAGCAAGAATCATGTTCATCAAGGGATATTTCAATCAAATCATCGGAATCATAATTATCTATAGATTCATGCATATCATTATTTTCTTCCAAAGCAACAGTCATAATTTCAATAAATTCTTTGACATAGACATTATGAGCATAGTTTTCATAGCAATATTTAAGTATGTCAAAATTTTCCAATTCGTAGAGAGTAATATCATACTTTCCAATCAATTAAGCAACATCATAAGCACCCTTAAAAGCTACAAATTCTTCAATTTGTTCAACATCGTAGTAACTATAAACACCCTTTGCATAAGAAGATATGATTTCGTTATCATTAAACTCACATAGATAGTTGAGGTGTTTTTTAGGGTTATTAGAGCAACTAGTAAAATCACAAATTTCACAAAAATTCCAAGCATAACACAGCAATCTATTTATTTGATCCCATAAGAGTTTCCCTTTTTCAGACAAATGGTGATGCACAAAATGAGCATGCTCATCTAAAGATTTCCCATCAACTAGGCTAGTTGGCGTTTCAGCACGAGCGCATAACGACCGAAGATGATCCAAGTAGAACACTTTAAGTGGATCCATATCAACAGATTTTTAGCAAGCAAAGATGCTAGCAAATAGAAGGCGCATGGAAACACAAACAAACATACATACGGAAAGAAGGCGAAGAAAAGGCAAAGGTTTTCAAAAATCATTTTAGAATTGGGGGAGAGGAAAATGAGAGGCAAATGACAAATAATGTAATGCGAGGGATAAGAGTTTGTGATGTGTACTTGGTATGTCTTGACTTGATGCAACCTCCCTGGCAACGACGCTAGAAATCCTTCTTGCTACCTCTTGAGCATGGGTTGGTTTTCCCTTGAAGAGGAAAGGGTAATGCAGCACAGTAGCGTAAGTATTTCCCTCAGTTTTTGAGAACCAAGGTATCAATCCAGTAGGAGGGAACATGCAAGTCACCTAGTACCTGCACACACAAACAAGAACCTCAGAACCAACATGATAAAGGGGTTGTCAATCCCTTCACGGTCACTTTGAGATCTGATAGAGATAATAAGATAAATATTTTTGGTACTTTTATGATATAGATTGGAAAATAAATATTGCAAAATAAACGGTAATAGAAATAGCAAATTGATATGAAAATAATATGATGGAAGATAGGCCCGGTGGCCATAGGGTTCACTAGTGGCTTCTCTCAAGATAGCAAATTCTACGGTGGGTGAACAAATTACTGTCGAGTAGATCATGTATATAGGCATCACGTCCACGACAAGTAGACCGAAACGATTCTGCATCTACTACTATTACTCCACACATCGACCGCTATCCAGCATGCATCTAGAGTATTAAGTTCATAAGAACAGACTAACACGTTGAGCAAGATGACATGATGTAGAGGGATAAACTCAAGCAATATGATATAAACCCCATCTTTTTATCTTCAATGGTAATAATAAAATACGTGCCTTGCTTCCCCTGGTATCACTGGGAAAGGAGACCACAAGATCGAACGCAAAGCTAAGCACTTCTCCCATTGCAAGAAAGATCAATCTAGTAGGCCAAACCAAACTGATAATCGAATTGACTTGCAAAGATATTTAAATCATGCATAAAAGATTTCATAGAAGAATCAAATATTGTTCATAGATAATCTTGATCGTAAACCCACAATTCATTGGATCTCGACAAAGACACCACAAAAAGAACTACATCGAATAGATCTCCAAGAGAATCGAGTAGAACTTTGTATTGAGATCCAAAGAGAGAGAGAAGAAGCCATCTAGCTAATAACTATGGACCCAAAGGTCTGTGGTAAACTACTAACACATCATCGGAGAGGCTTTGGTGTTGATGTAGAAGCCCTCCGTGATTGATTCCTCCTCCGGCAGAGCGCTGGGAAAGGCCCCAAGATGGGATCTCACGTGTACAGAAGGTTGCGGCGGTGGAAATAGGGTTTCGTGGTGCTCCTGGATGTTTTCATGGTATATGGGTATATATAGGAGGAAGAAGTACGTTGGTGGATCTGCAAGGGGCCCACGAGGGTGGGGGCGCGCCCTCCTGTCTCATGGCCTCCTTGCTTCTTTCTTGACGTCCACTCCAAGTCTCCTGGATCACGTTTGTTCCAAAAATAACTCTCCCGAAGGTTTCATTCTGTTTGGATTCCGTTTGATATTCCTTTTCTGCGAAACATTGAAATAGGCAAAAAACAACAATTTGCACTGCGCCATTGGTTAGTAGGATAGTCCCAAAAACACATATATAAAGGTATATTAAAGCCCATTAGACATCCAAAACAGATAATATAATATCATGGAACAATCAAAAATTATAGATACCTTGGAGACGTATCAGTCTACGTATCCTCGTAGACCGTAAGCAGAAGCGTTTCACAATGCGGTTGATGTAGTCGAACTTTCTTCGCGCTCCAACTGATCTAGTACTGAACGCACGTCACCTCCGCGTTCTGCACATGTTCAACCAAGTGACGTCCTCCGCCTTCTTGATCCAGCAAGACGGTGAGGTAGTAGATGAGTTCCGTCAGCACGACGGCGTGGTGACGGTGATGGTGATGTGATCTCTGAAGGGCTTCGCCTAAGCACTACAAAAATATGACCGAGGGAGTTAACGGTGGACGGGGGCGCCGCACACGGTTAAGACAATGTTGTGTGTTCTAGGCGCCCCTCCCCACATTTATATAGGTGGGAGGGGAGGAGAAGCAGCCAGGGGGCGCTCCAAATAGTATCTGAATCCTTCTTGGTGTTTCCTCAAGTGGCTCCCCTTCCTTATTTTATCGAAGAACAAAGGGAAGGGGAAGAGAGAAAGGAAGGGGGGCCGAACTCCCCCCCCCTTTTCCTTCTCCAATTCGGCCACATGCCATAGGGGGCGCGCGCCACCCCTTGTGGGCTGGTGTGCTCCGTCTCATGGCCCATATGTCCCATATATTCCCCCTCGGGGGTTCCGGTAACCCCCCGGTACTCCGATAAATACCCGATACATTCCGGAACACTTCTGGTATCCAAATAGTTTCGTCCTATATATCAATCTTGACCTCTCCACCATTTCGAGACTCATCGTAATGTCCGTGATCTCATCCGGGACTCCGAACAACATTTAGTCACCAAATCACATAACTCATATAATACAATATTGTCATTGAACATTAACCATGCGGACCCTACGGGTTCGAGAACTATGTAGACATGACTATGACACCTCTCCCGTCAATAACCAATAGCGGAACCTGAATGCTCATATTGGCTCCTACATATTCTACGAAGGTCTTTATCGATCGAACCGTTATGACAACATACGTTATTCCCTTTATCTGTCAGTATGTTACTTGCCCGAGTTTCGATTGTTGGTATCTTCATACCTAGTTCAATCTCATTACCGGCAAGTCTCTTTACTCGTTCCGTAATTATTCATGCTATAATTGTATTAACCGGAAACTAAGTACATGTGTGAATACATAGACAAACACAGTGTCACTAGAATGCCTCTACTTTACTAGCTCGTTAATCAAAGATGGTTAAGTTTCCTAGCCATAGACATGAGTTTTCATTTGATGAACGGGATCACATCATTAGAGAATGATGTGATTGACTTGACCCATCCGTTAGCTTAGCACTATGATCGTTTAGTTAATTGCTATTGCTTTCTCCATAACTTATACATGTTCCTATGACTATGAGATTACGCAACTCCCGAATACCGGAGGAACACTTAGTGTGCTATCAAACTTCACAACGTAAATGGGTGATTATAAATATGCTCTACAGGTGTCTCCGATGGTGTTTGTTGAGTTGGCATAGATCGATATTAGGCTTTCTCACTCCGATTGGCGGAGAGGTATCTCTGGGCCCTCTCGGTAATACACATCACAATAAGCCTTGCAAGAAATGTGACTAAGGAGTTAGTTGTGGGACGTTGCATTACAGAACGAGTAAAGAGACCTGCCGGTAACGAGACTGAACTAGGTATGATGATACCGACGATCGAATCTCGGGCAAGTAACATACCGATGACAAAGGGAACAACGTATGTTGTTATGCGGTTTGACCGATAAAGATCTTCATGGAATATGTAGGAACCAATATGAGCATCCAGGTTCCTCTATTGGTTATTGACCGGAGATGAATCTCGGTCATGTCTACATAGTTCTCGAACCCATAGGGTCCGCACGCTTAACGTTTGATGATGATATGTATTATGAGTTATGTGATTTGATGTAGCGAAGATAGTTCGGAGTCTCAGATGTGATCATGGACATGACGAGTATTCTATAAATGGTCGAGACATAAATATTGATAAATTTGAAGGCTATGTTTTGACACTGGAAAGGTTTCGGATAGGTTCGGGCATTTTACGGAGTACTGGGGGGTTACCAGAACCACCCCGGGGAGTTAATGGGCCTTAATGGGCCATGGTGGGAGAGAGGAGGAGGCGGCCAAGTGGGAGGTGCGCCCCCCAAGCCCAATCCGAATTTGGAGGGTGGCCGGCCCCCCTTTCGTTCTCTCCCTCTTCCTTCTTCTCCTACTCCAACTAGGGAAGGGGGAAACCTACTCCTACTAGGAATAGGAATCCCCCTTGGGGCGCACCATTGGAGGCCGGCCCTTCCCTCCTCCAGTCCTTTATATACGAGGGAGGGTGGCACCTCATAGACACACAAGTTGATCTCTTAGCCGTGTGCGGTGCCCCCCTCCACTGATTTCCACCTCGGTCACATTGTCGTAGTGCTTAGGCAAAGTCCTGCGTCTGTAACTTCATCATCACCGTCAACACGCCGGCGTGCTGACAAAACTCACCCTCGGCCTCATCTGGATCTAGAGTTCGAGGGACATCACCGAGCTGAACATGTGCAGATTGCGGAGGTGCCGTGCGTTCAGTACTTGATCAGTTGGATCACGAAGACGTTCAACTACATCAACCGTGTTAGTTAACGCTTCCGCTTTCGGTCTACGAGGTTATGTAGACACACTCTCCCCTCTCGTTGCTATGCATCCCTAGATAGACCTTGCGTGATCATAGGAATTTTTTTTGAAATACTGCGTTCCCCAACACTCTAAGGATAACTTTGATCGTTGTCTAATGATCTACTCCTAGATCACTATTGTACCTCTAGCCAAACTCATGGCAAGACACACAATAGGTCTGGTACACAACAAGGCATATTTTATAGAACCTATTGCTGAGGCATAGGGAATGACTTTGATTCTCTCTCTATCTTCTTTCGTGGTCGGTTTTTGAGTCTTACTCAACTTCACACCTTGAAATACAGGAAAGAACCCTTTATTTGACAGATCCATTTTCAACTTCTTGAAAACTTTGTCAAGGTATGTGCTTTGTGATAGTCCTATTAAGCGTCTCGATCTATCCTTATAGATCTTGATGCCCAATATGTAAGCAGCTTCACCGAGGTCTTTCATTGAAAATATTTCTTATTCAAGTGTCCTTTTATGCTATCCAGAAATTCTATATCATTTCCAATCAATAATATGTCATCCACATATAATACCAGAAATGCTATAGAGCTCCCATTCACTTTCTTGTAAATACATGCTTCTTCGAAAGTCTGTATAAAACCATATGCTTTGCTCACCTCATCAAAACGTATATTCCAACTCCAAGATGCTTGTAGTACTCCATAGATGGATCGCTGGAGTTTGCACACTTTGTTAGCACCTTTAGGATCGACAAAACCTTATGGTTGCATCATATACAACTCTTCTTTAAGAAATCCATTAAGGAATGCAGTTTTGACGTCCATTTGCCAAATTTCATAATCATAAAATGCGGCAATTGCTAACATGATTTAGAGTGACTTAAGTATCGCTACGGGTGAGAAGGTCTCATCGTAGTCAACCCCATGAACTTGTCAAAAACCTTTTGCGACAAGTCGAGCTTTGTAGATGGTGACATTACCATCAGCGTCAGTCTTCTTCTTGAAGATCCATTTATTCTCAATGGCTTTCCGATCATCGGGCAAGTCCAACAAAGTCCATAATTTGTTCTCATACATGGATCCTATCTTAGATTTCATGGCCTCAAGCTATTTATCAGAAGCTAGGTTCATCATAGCTTCTTCATAGTCCGTAGGTTCGCCATGGTCTAGTAACATGGCCTCCAGAACAGGATTACCATACCACTCTGGTGCGGAACATGCTTTGTTCGACCTACGAGGTCCAGTAGTAACTTGATCTGAAGTTTCATGATCATCATCATTAGCTTGGTGTAGGCATCACGGGAACGAATTTCTTTGATGTGCTACTTTCCAAATGGAGAGAAGGTACAATTATCTCATCACGCTCTACTTTCCTCCCACTCACTTCTTTCGAGAAAAACTCCTTCTCTAGAAATGTTCCATTCTTGGCAGCAAAGATCTTGCCTTCGGATTCGTGGTAGAAGGTGTACCCAATTGTTTCCTTAGGGTATCCTATGAAGACACACTTCTCTGATTTGGGTTTGAGCTTATCAGGCTGAAGCCTTTTGACATAAGTGTCGCAACCCCAAACTTTAAGAAACGATACCTTAGGTTTCTTTCAAAACCACAGTTCATACGGTGTCGTCTCAATGGATTTAGATAGTGCCCTATTTAACGTGAATGCGGCTGTCTTTAATGCATAACCCCAAAACGATAGTGGTAAATCGATAAGAGACACAATAGACCGCACCATATCTAACAAAGTATGATTATGATGTTTGGACACACCATTACTCTGTGGTGTTCCACGTGGCGTGAGCTATGAAACAATTTGTAACATCCCAATTTTCAATTTGGATGTTAAATTAGGTCATCATATGCATCCATGCTCTATGCATTTTTATTAGGTTTTATTTGAACAGTTTGATCCTAGAGGCCTTAAGCAACTCAAGGACCATTTGAGAGAGTTGGAGGTTTTCATAAAATTCCATTTTTGAATTTTCAAAATTGGTAAATTGGATCAAAGTGATTTTTATTTGAAATTATTTTTCCGATTATTTTGAAAGTAAATAAAATAATTAGAAAAGATAATATGACTTCTTCAAAACAGAGGAAATAATGGAAATTTAATTTTAAATAAATTTTATTTTATTTAATTTTTTATTGAGATTTCATTTGATTAAATTAAGAAAATAATTGCATTTTTCAAAATTGCATTTTAGCCAAGAAAAATGTTATGTTGTCCTAAATATTAGTAGAGGACCGTGAAAAGTATTTTTGGGATATTAGGATTTTTATTTATTTTATTTTGGGTTTTATATCCGTTCAGCAAAATTATTTAAAAAAACTACGTGCGACCCAACCGGGCTGGCCCAGCCGAGCCAGGCCTTGGCCCAGCAGGCCGCCACCACCTTCCCCGCACCGCCCCGCCGTGCCGCCGCCGGACTCTGGAGGAGTCCGAGCACGCCCCGTCCCGCGCCGCCCGACCCCTCCCCCAAGTCGGACGGGGCCGCCGCCTCGCCCCGGCCTTTATAAGGCGCCGCCCCGGCCCCCTCTCTCCTCAGCCGCCGCATCCGCCACCCGCCGCCGCCTGCCACCGCTGTCGTAGCCGCACGCGTCGCCGCCCTCGCTGCCAACGCCCCACCTGCGCTGCGCTGCTGCCTCCGCGCCACTCCGCCGCTGACACCGCTCACCCGAGCAAGACGCCGTCGCCGCCGGTTTTTCTGCCCCGAACCACCCCGAACCGGTATATAACCAAACCGCTGCCCCAGTTTCTTCGGTTTATTCGTTTAGATCGATTTTATTTTTAGGGTTCGCTAATTAGTGAACGTTCACCCATTCTTCTCTGTTAGCGAACGTATTCGTTCGTTAGATTCTGTTAACAAACGTTCATTCTTTAGGTTTTTTTTAGTTTAATTTTCGGCCAGGCACCTATCTGTAATTACTTTTATCGCAGATTAGTCCCTGAACTTCAAACCTTCGCTACTTTTTGCTCTTTTGTCGAAATCCAGTGAAACCAACGCCAAAATCTTCGTCTTATTCCCCTCTATCCAGATAATGAACTTAAACATGATTTTGAAAATTTAAATTTGGTTTCCAGCTGATTTGAATTTGAACCTCTTTTGATCGTAGTTTGAGTTTCATAACTTCAATTTGATTGATTCTTTTTGCAAATCGAAGCTCTTCGCTTGAACTTTCGATTTAGATCTTTCCTTTTGGGTTTTACCTTTACATATTATGCTTGAGTGCTTATGTATGCTATTTTTTGTTCACGATAGACTTTCCGGAGTGCGAGGCTTGCTACTACGAATAACTAGGGTTTTCCGATTATCAGCAAGGCAAGTAACACTTTGATCATATCCCTTTATTACCTAGTTTTTGTGCATTAGTTTCAACCCTCAAACATTGCATGAGTAGGATTGATAACATGTGGGTATCAGGAAGTAGTAGATGAGGTAGGAACCTACTATATTATATTCAAACCTTGGGTGTTACTACGTTATGCTTATACTGTTATGCTATGCTCGTAGATGTGGTTTGGTTTTGAGAGAATTCATGAAAGATGTGAGAGTTCATTTTTAACCAAGGGTTACCTTAAGGTGGCTACTTTAATACACATCTGGGTGGATTTTTTGTGGGCACCTCGCGAATCTAGTGTTGTCCTAGGAGATCCCGGGGAACCTGTGTGATCATCCTATGGTTTGCCACCCAAGCTCAAAGGGATCAGAAGATTATTCATGCTATAAAATTCCATGTGCAGCCAGAAGCCATTATGGGCTCTAGCATAGTTGAGTAAGTTGTGGGAATCGTTTCCATGATGGGCTAGCAGATGTAGGGGGTGTAGGTGTACCGGCCTGTCTATCGGTTAAGGGGACTTCTTCGGAAAGACCGTGTCTCGGTCATCCGTTTCTCAAACATCAGGTAGTGTGAGAAATACAATGGAGGAGATCGAGTCTTGTGGGGGAAAAGTGCGCAAATCTCTGCAGAGTGTACAAACTAATCATGGTTAGCTGTGTCCCTGGTAATGGACATCTTGAGTATCTGGTGCTTGAATTACTATGTTGATCTCATCACTTTACTTAATTAATTTGTTGGGTTATTAATTTTAATTTTGGAATTGAGTTGGGGTTACCTTCTCAATGTTTTCAACAAATTTTGTAGATAAATATAATATATTCCTTTGATGTAGGGAAAAACTAGCTTTATGCAAATGATAACCATAGAGCCTCCACCAGCCATATATGCATGTAGTGATAGCTGTTATTTTGTTCATTGCTCTATAGTGTTATGTTGCCAGCATATTCCATGTGCTAACCTGCACATGCTGCAATGTATTATGTTGCAGAATTTTCAGACGTGGAGTAAGGTGTGCTAGGTCATTGTCGTGCACTCAATATTGCCGTGGAGTTGGATGAACTCAATTTATCTTCGATGCTTCCATAGTTATCTTATTTTAGATGGCCTTCAGCCATATTGTTGTAATAAGTTCTCTTTTTGACACACTCGATGTAATAAGTGTGTGATTGAACTCTGCAATAAATCCTCGAGTACTATGTGTGTCAGCAATACCGATCCTGGGATCACACTTAAGCACAGAGACTTGATCGTCTGAGGTCGGGTCGCTACAAGATGGTATCAGAGCCCACGCTAACTGTAGGACGTGACGACTAGGATAAGCCACATGATACTCTTCTCTTCTCATTTCTGACTCTTCTCCATTTCTACTCTATAGATGGCGACCCAAGGAACAAGTTCACTCAACCGGATGACGACACACCTTTTGGACGACACTTGAAGGAAGGCACTAGGTACCTGAGCATCGGAATACCAAGCTTCACCGAGACATACACCACCACTCTACCCGAAGAAGAGCGTTGGATGATTCGAGTTCATATTCCAGGAAGGACGTTCACGCCAGTTTCCGAGCCCATCGAGTTTTCCTTTGATACACCAACCTGGAGTCTAGGAAAGGGCATGGCCGCCCACATCGCCATTGGACACATCAGCGAGGTATACAACAAGGATCTTAAGGACACCATCTACCAGGAAGGACAAATTTATTGCAGCCTACATGTAGGAGTTGAACCAGCACATTCGTCGCCAGGAGAACTAGATGTGCGCCAACATGATAGACATGAAGAAGATGATGACCAGGAACATGGAGCTATAAGAGGAACTCAAGTCTACACGCGATGGATATAAAGAAGAAATTGCAATACTACTAGAGAAGAATGAGGACCTAGACAAGAAGCTAGGAGTATTGATGGGAGATCCCGAACCTGAAAAGGACATCTGTTCTGAAGACTACATCATACTCGACGACACCGAATCCGACCCCGACAGCGATTATGACTATGAAGACGAAGCTGGAGCAGATATCATGGAGTCCTCCACCCATCAAAATTTCTAGTTGACCACCATATTATTAGTAGTATTCTCCCATGTATATAGTAATAGTCCGAGCATTTTGTAACATTAGCTTAGATCGATTGTATGATCTTGTTTGAATTGAGTGGTGTGAAATGAATGTGTTTGTCTCATGTGCATATGGGTAGTGATATCTCTGTAGACCTCACTCTATTCTATTCTCACTCCTCTAAACCTATCAGATGCCTCCGAGACGTGACCCCGGATTTGTCTTCCCACCAGAGCTCACTCAGTTGATCCAACAACAGAAAGCCCTGATGCAGTTGCTAGTCCAGAACCAAGGCAACAACAACAACAACCCGCCGCCACCACCACTAGTTGACAACTTAGCCCATTTTCTAAGGTTGAATCCGCCGATGTTCTCTAGTAGCACCGAGCCGATTGTTGCTGATGACTGGCTCCGTAGGATTGGAAGGGAGCTGACCACCGCAGGTTGCACAGATGCTGAGAAGGTGCGCTTTGCCGCACATCAACTGCATGGACCCACAGCCTCATGGTGGGAGAAATACACTGCCACTTTCCCCGTGGCTAATGTCACTTGGGATCAATTTCAGCAAACCTTCCGCAATGCACATGTCTCAACCGGAGCTATGACCATGAAGAAGCATGAGTTTCACAACTTAAGCCAGGGAAATCGTACTGTGGGATAGTACGTGGAGGAGTTCGGCAAGTTAGCTCGCTATGCCGCAGATGATGTGGCCACAGATGCCACGAAGCAGGAGAAGTTTGTGGAGGGGCTTAACGGTGAGTTGAGTATGCAGTTGATGGTGGAAACATTCACCAACTACCAGGAGTTGGTAGATAGGGCTCTCATGATTGAAGGCAAGCATCAGCAGATTGAGAACCGCAAACGGAAGTATGGATAGGGGAAGTACAACTCTAGAGCTCAGCAGAAGCCCCATTTTACCCCGAACTCGGGAGGACATAACCATCATAACCATGGAGGCCACACTCACAATGGAGGGAGTTTGCATAACCACAGTGGTCCTACGAGTGGAAATGGGAATGGAGGAAGCAGCAGTTAGAGCCGTTCCAACCTAGCAACACCCGCCAAGAAGGATTTGAATGATGTCACCTGTTACAAGTGCGGGAAGACTAGACATTATGCCAATGAATGCCCTGAGATAAAGAATGTCAATGGAAATGGAAGCTCTGGAAAGAAGCCCAACCCTTTCACCAGAGGACAGGTGAACCACGTTAACGTGGAGGAAGTTGAAGAGTAGTCGAATGCAGTTATCGGTACGTTTTTGATTAATTCATTTACCGCTATTGTTCTTTTTGACATTGCTGCATCGCATTCATACATATCGAGGGTATTTGTGGATAAGTTTAAGTTGCCCACCGTAGCCCTTAAGACACCTATTTAGTAAGCTCACCTGGAGCGGAGTATATGGTAAGGTGAGGATGTTTTCAGATGCCATTGACCATAGGTGGGAATGTTTTTCCCTCAGACCTAATAATTTTGGAGTCACAAGGATTGGATATAATACTTGGTATGGATTGGTTATCAAACTATGGAGCAAACATCGACTATGCTAGTAAATCGATACTACTCACCACCCCTGAGGGAAAGAGGATCAAGTATGTATCTAGGCATGCGCCAAGGAGGAATCAAGTGAATTCACTATGAGGAGTTGTTCAGGAGGAAGTGCCAGTTGTGAAGGATTATCCCGACGTATTCCCAGAGGAATTAGCAGGCATGCCACCAGATAGAGATATAGAATTTTTGATAGAGCTGTTACCAGGCACCGGACCAATATCGAAGAGACCGTATCGGATGCCCGCAAATGATCTGGAGGAAATCAATAAGCGGACTCGAACCGCTGACATCCGCCACAAGGTAAACCACCGCCTCTCAGGCCTCGAAGCAGATTAAGGAGTTATTGGAGAAAGGTTACATTCGACCAAGTTCATCACCGTGGGGAGCCCCAGTGCTCTTAGTTGAGAAGAAGGATGGATCTTTGAGAATGGTTGTTGATTATCGTGCATTCAACAAAGTGACTATCAAGAACAAATACCCACTACCGATGATCAACGATTTGTTTGACTAGCTACAGGGAGCCAAAGTATTCTCCAAGATCGATCTTCGATCGGGATACCACCAGCTGAAGATCTGAGAACAGGATATACCTAAGACAGCTTTTACCACAAGGTATGGGCTATATGAGTACATGGCCATGTCTTTTAGATTAACTAACGCCCCTGCCTATTTTATGAGTATGATGAATAAGGTGTTCATGGAGTTCTTGGATAAGTTTGTTGTGGTGTTCATTGATGACATATTGGTGTACTCGAAGAAGGAAGAAGAACAGAAGGAAGATTTATGCTTAGATCTCGAGAAGCGCAGGGAACATCAGCTATACGCCAAGTTCAGCAAATGTGAGTTTTGGTTGAAGGGAGTTAGATTTCTTGGACATGTTATATCAGGAGAAGGAATAGTAGTAGACCCTACCAAGGTTCAGTCTGTTACTGAGTGTTTAGCACCCACCTCAGTTGGAGAGATACACAGTTTTCTTGGACTCACAGGATATTACCGAAGATTCATTGAGAATTTTGCCAAGATTGCGAAACCCATGATGGAATTGTTGAAGAAGGAAACAAAATTCAAATGGACCGAAGAATGTGAGGCTAGTTTTCAGGAGTTGAAGAAACGTTTAGTTATAGCCCAGTGCTAATTCTCGCATGGGACTTGGAGGTGTACTTATGCAAGACGGAAGAGTTGTTTCATATGCCTCACGGCAACTTTCGACCTCATGAGTTGAATTATGCTACACATGATTTGGAGTTAGCAACCGTAGTGCATGCGCTCAAGACCTAGAGACATTTTCTTATTAGAAACCGTTGTGATGTATACACGGATCATAAGAGTTTGAAGTACATTTTCACGCAGAAGGAGTTGAATCTCAGGCAAAGGAGATGGTTGGAGCTCATAAAGTATTATGATATGAAGTTAAACTATCATCTAGGAAAGGCCAATGTTGTAGCAGACACTTTAAGCCGCAAGAGTTATGTAAATACTCTAGTAACCGGAGGTTTACCGCAAGAGTTAACAGACAATCTTAGAGAACTACGGATGGAGATAGTTCCGAGAGGTTTTGTTGGAGCTTTGGAAGTTCAGTCCACGTTATTGGGAAAAATTTGAGAAGCCCAGAAGACTGATAAGGAGATTGCTGAGATAAAGGAGAAGATGAGTAAAGGAAAAGCCAATGGTTTTCGTGAGGATGAACACAAAACTTTATGGTTTGAAAACCGTATTTATGTGCCTAGTGACTCAGAGATCAGGAAGTTAATACTTCAGGAAGCTAATGACTCGCCATACTCAATTCACCCCAGAAGCACTAAGATGTATTTAGATTTGAGGGAACGTTTCTAGTGGACAGGTATGAAGAAGGATATCGCCGAGTATGTAGTAGTATGTGATGTATGTCAGAGAGTTAATAAGGCAGAACATCAGAAGCCAGCAGGATTACTTCAGCCTATGCGGATACCCGAATGGAAGTGGGATAAGCTTGGCATTGATTTTATCACCGGATTACCCAGGACAAAATCAGGCTATTACTCCAACCGGGTAGTAGTTGATCGTTTAACCAAAGTGGCTCACTTTATCCCTATGAAAACCACCTATACAAGCGCAAAGTTGGCCAAGATATATATGACCAGGATTGTATGTCTGCATGGAGTTCCGAGGACCATCATATCAGATAGAGGAACCCAGTTTACCTCGAAGTTTTGGAATCGGTTACATCAGACTTTGGGTACTAGGCTAGAGTTCAATACAACCTTTCATCCATACACAGATGGAGAGACTGAGAGAGTCAATCATATTCTGGAGGACATGTTGAGATCTTGTGCACTAGATTATGGATCTGGTTGGGATGATAATTTGCCTTATGCAGAGTTCTCATACAACAACAACTAGCAGGCTAGTTTGAAGATGGCCCCTTTCGAAGCCTTGTATGGAAGGAGGTGGAGGGCACCATTGATGTGGGATGAAGTTGGAGACCGTCAGTTGTTCGGACCAGATTAAGCAAAGAGTCTGAAGAGAAGGTTAAGCTGATTCGTGATAGACTAAAGGTAGCTCAGTCCAGGCAGAAGAGTTATGCCGATATGAAACACGAGGAGGTAGCCTATGAAATCGAAGACAGAGCATATCACCATGTGTCACCACTACAAGGAGTTAAACGATTTGGAGTCAAACGAAAGTTAGCCCCAAGGTTTGTAGGACCATACCGAGTTCTGGAATGTATGGGAGAAGTGGCCTACAAGCTGGAATTACCTGAAGCTTTTTCAGGAGTTCATGATGTGTTTCACGTTTCCCAGTTAAAGAAGTGCCATGTGGAGATGGTTGATATTCCTTTGAGAGATACAGTGCCCCTGGAAGCAATTTAGTTGGAGAATGACCTAACCTACAAGGAGAAACCCGTCAAGATTCTCGAGTTTGCCAGCCGAGTTACACGCAGCACGATTATCAAGTTTTGCAAAGTTTAGTGGAGCTACCATACTGAGGAAGAAGCCACCTGGGAGCGAGAAGAAGACCTATGAAAAGACCACCCACACCAATTTGCTAGCCAACCCAAATCTCGAGGGCAAGATTCATCTTAAGGGGCGTAGGTTTGTAACATCCCAATTTTCAATTTGGATGTTAATCATTAGGTCATCATATGCATCCATGCTCTTTGCATTTTTATTTGGTTTTGTTTGAACAGTTTGATCCTAGAGGCCTTAAGCAACTCAAGGACCATTTGACAGAGTTGGAGGTTTTCATAAAATTCCATTTTTGAATTTTCAAAATTGGTAAATTGGATCATAGTGATTTTTATTTGAAATTATTTTTCCGATTATTTCGAAATAAATAAAATACTGAGAGAAGATAATATGACTTCTTCGAAACACAGGAAATAATGGAAACTTAATTTTAAATAAAAATATTTATTTTATTGGAATTTTTATTGAGATTTTACTTGATTAAATTAGTAAAAAATTGCACTTTTCAAAATTTCATTTTAGCCCAGAAAAATGTTCATGTTGTCTTAAATATTAGTAGAGGACCATGAAAATTATTTTTGGGATTTTAGGATTTTTTTTATTGTTTGGATTTTTTTCCGTTTGGCGATTTTTTTAATAAACTGCGAGCGACCCAACCGGGCCAGCCCAGCTAACCCGGGCCTTTGCCAAGCAGGCCGCCACTGCCTTCCCCGCGCCGCCCCGCTGTGCCCCCACCGAACTCCGGAGGAGTCCGAGCACGCCTCGCGCCGCGTCGCCCGACCCCTCCTCCAAGTCCGACGAGGCCGCTGCCTCTCCCCGACCTTTATAAGACGCCGCCCCTGCCCCCTCTCTCCTCAGCCGCCGCACCCCGCCACCCACCGCCGCCTGCCACCGCCGCCGCAGCCGCACGCTCCGTCGCCCGCGCTGCCGACGCCCCGCCTGCACCACGCCGCTACCTCCGCGCCACTTCGCTGCCGAAGCCACCTGCCACCGCCGACGCCGCCTGCCACCGCCGTCGCCGACACCGCCCGACGCCGCTGCCGCCGCTCACTGTTGCAAGACACCGCCGCCACCAGCTTTTCCGCCCCGAACCACCCCGAACCGGTATAAAACCGAACCGCTGCCCTTTTTTTCTTCGGTTTATTCGTTTAGATCGGTTATTGTTAGGGTTCCCTAATTAGCGAATGTTCACCTGTTCTTCTCTGTTAGCAAACGTATTCGTTCGTTAGATTTTGTTAACGAACGTTCGTTCGTTAGTTTTTTTAGTTTTATTTTCGGCCAGGGTCCTATGCATTATTACTTTTATCGCGAATTAGTCCCTGAACTTCAAACCTTCGCTACTTTTGGCTCGTCTGTCCAAATCTAGTGAAACCAACGCCAAAATCTTCCACTTGTTCTCCTCTATCCAGATAATCAACTTAAACATGATTTTGAAAATTTAAAATTTGGTTTCAAGAAGCTTTGAATTGAACTTCTTTTGATCGTAGTTTGAGTTTCTTAACTCCTAATTGATTGACTCTTTTTGCAAATCGAAGCTCATCGCTTGAACTTCCAGTTTAGATATTTTCTTTTGGGTTTTACCTTTTCATATTATGCTTGAGTGCTTATGTATGCTATTGTTTGTTCATGATAGAGTTTATGGAGTGCGAGGCTTGCTACTACGAATCACTAGGGTTTTCTGATCGTCAGCAAGGCAAGTAACACTTTGATCATATCCCTTTATTACCCAGTTTTTGTGCATTAGTTTAAACCCTCAAACATTGCATGAGTAGGATTGATAACATGTGGGTATTGGGAAGTAGTTGATGAGGTAGGAACCTATTGTCTTATATTCAAACCTTGGGTGTTACTACGTTATGCTTATACTGCTATGCTATGCTCGTAGACATGGTTTGGTTTTGAGAGAATTCATGAAAGATGTGAGAGTTAATTTTTAACTAAGGGTTACCTTAAGGTGGCTACTTTAATACACATCTGGGTGGATTGGTTGTGGGCACCTGGGGAATCCAGTGTTGTCCTATGAGATCCCGGGGAACCTGTGTGATCATCCTATGGTTTGCCACCCAGGCTCAAAGGGATCATAAGATTATTCATGTTAGAAACTTCCGTGTGCATCCACAAGCCATTATGGGCTCTGCCATAGTTGAGTAAGTTGTGGGAATCATTTCCATGATGGGCTAGCAGATGTAGGGGATTGTAGGTGTACTGGCCTATCTATTAGTTAAGGGGACCTCTTCGGAATGAATGTGTCTCGGTCATCCATTTCTCAAACATCAGGTAGTGCGAGCAATACAACGGAGGAGGTCGAGTCTTGTGGGGAAAAGTGCGCAAACATCTGCAGAGTGTACAAACTAATCGTGGTTAGCTGTGTCCCCAGTTATGGACATCTTGAGTATCTGGTGCTTGAATTACTATGTTGATCTCATCACTTTACTTAATTAATTTTTTGGGTTATTAATTTTAATTTTGGGATTGAGTTGGGGTTACCTTCTCAATGTTTTCAACAAACTTTGTAGATAAATAAAATATATTCCTTTGTTGTAGGAAAAAACTAGCTTTATGCAAATGATAACCATAGAGCCTCCACCAGCCATATATGAATGTAGTGATAGCTGTTATTTTGTTCATTGCTCTATAATGTTATATTGCCAGCATATTCCATGTGCTGACCTACACAAGCTGCAACGTATTATGTTGCAGAATTTTCAGACGAGGAGTAAGGTGCACTAGGTCGTTGTCGTGCACTCAGTTTTGCCATGGAGTTGGATGGACTCAATTTATCTTCGATGCTTCCACAGTTATCTTATTTTAGATGGCCTTCAGCCGTATTATTGTAATAAGTTCTCTTTTTGAGACACTCGATGTAATAAGTGTGTGATTTAACTCTGCCATAAATCTTCGAGTACTGTGTGTGTCAGCAATACCGATCTAGGGATGACACTTAAGCACAGAGACTTGACCGTCTGAGGTTGGGTCGCTACACAATTACACATTTTTTTAAATGAAGGTCAAACTCGTAACTCAAATATTCGCTTCCGCGATCAGATTGTAGAAACTTTATTTTCTTGTTACGATGATTCTCCACTTCACTCTGAAATTCTTAGAACTTTTCAAATGTTTCAAACTTGTGTTTCATTAAGTAGATATACCCATACCTACTCAAATCATCTATGAAGGTTAGAAAATAACGATATCTGCCACGTGCTTCAATACTCATCGGACCACATACATCACTATGTATTATTTCCAATAAGTCATTAGCTTGCTCCATTGTTCCCGAGAACGGAGTTTTAGTCATCCTGCCTATGAGGCATGGTTCCCAAGTATCAAATGATTCATAATCAAGTGATACCAAAAGTCCATTCACATGGAGTTTCTACATGCGCTTTACACCAATATGACCTAAACGGTAGTGCCATAAGTATCACTACTAGGGAAAATCTTATACACAGAACTTTAGCAGAAGTGCTAGGTAAAATAGGGCGCTACTAGAAGTTGCACGGGGCAAAGGAAGGCGGTACTGCTATGAACATAGTAGTATCACGGCCAGGGAAAAGAGGCCATGACTAAAATTACCCCACCGTTGCCGCTAGGCTAAGTTTAGTAGTAGCGCTTTCCTCCAAAACCACACTACTGCTAATCCAGCCTTATCCCCCCGCGCCCCCGCCCATTTCCTCACTCTCCTGTCTCACTGTCACGGGCGTCGTCCTCCTCCTGCCATCATCCCCATCGCCGCATTGCTTTTTTGGCCGCCGGCGTCGCCGCCATTCTTTATCCTCCATAAGCCTCCTCCTTCTCCGCTTCCTCCTCCCTCCTCCCTCCTCCGCCCCACTCCTCCTCCCCTCGTCCCTCCCCAGCTCGTCCCTCCTCTAGCCACCCCTCCATCAACAACACCTCCTCCCTCCATAGCCCCTCATCCCTCCACAGCCCCTACTCCCTCCCCCTCTTCCCTCCATGTATTTTTCCGTGAATTTAAGCATGACTGGTGCTAGAATATTTAGGAAATATCGAGTGCCCCGGATTTGTGTGTTGAGTTTCCTCGTAGTTGTCTTCGATCGATTTTCAATTAAAGTTCTGACGACGAAAAGGATTTCGGTATGTGCGAATACTGCGAAGACGAGCGTGGCCTGTGCGACAGACATGTCCTAGTTGATGATAGGCATTTCATCATCAAGCTAGATGAGAACTACGAAGTGGATACAATAAGTCACAACGACAAGACCTTTTTCGTAATTAAGCATGATTTTTTGCTTCTTTTGCTTCAACTTATAATTTTAAGTTTTTACTATTCTACTAGCGTATCCCCTGCCATGCAAGAATTTTTGTCTTGGATAAGATTGGTTTTAGTCCTATGAAAACTATGGAGGTAAAGAGAGTTCACTTGAAGACAGAGCATGGTTATACTTTTGACACAAAATTTTACAATGCAGACACCTACACCTATTTTGAATGCAAAAATTGGAGAGCATTATGCAAGGCTTATGCATTTGAGCCTGATATGCTTATCACCTTTGATATTCGTCCGGAAGATGATATTAAAGGCAATGTCGACATATGGGTCGATGTGTAGACGCCTCCAGTTCTACCATTATATGAGTTTCTCAAACATATTAATGTCTTGGATATTACTTATTCAAAAATATTTGACAACTAATTTCTATTGACAGCTTATTTCCAATCAAGCAAACATGTTTGTCGCTTGGTAGAGATGACCTACTACTGTCCCGAGGCTGAACTAAACCATGAGGAGATAACTCATTACGTTTCATGGCTTGAGGATCTTGATACTGTCAAGACAAATTATTTTCCTGGACTTCAAAATCTTAGTATTCAAAACGTGCGACGAATAGCGTGCGTATTGAACTACGGTCACATCTATTTAGGAAAGATGGTAAGATTTTTACTATTTGTCCTTAGTGCATCTTTTGCATACATTATTTTTAAACTAAACTTCATTGCTAAGTATGTTACTACGATGTTCTTCAACAGGGACTCCCGATGATAGTTGTGCCTCATTGGATCGATGGTGAAGGTCACATGAAAATGGTTAGCTTACAGTCAAGACATCCTACATTGCACATGAGTGCATTCAGGATTTCTAAAAAGCGAGCAAGTATTAATAATCAAAGACTTGAGCAGAATTGTGAAGGATTGCAGAGAAGTACTAGGGGGGAGCAATCAGAAGCACATCCCACAATTAGGAGATAGGTTCATCTGCATGCTCCAATATGATGAATCAGTAGTGCTACACATGTTCTATGCTATTTTACCTTAGAGAGAGCAACATGAGTGATTAGCTAGCTAGAATGAGTTTGAAGATGATGACGTGCTACACTATGACTATGATGGTTAAATAGCTAGAGTTGGTGGTAATGACTATGATGATTAAATAGTGGTAATGACTATGATGATTATTAGCTAGTGTTGTTGGTGATGATATGATGCAAGAGTTTATATATTAATATGATGGTGATGACGATGAGTTACTATATCATTGGGTGAAAGAACCGCGAATTAGTTTCAAGTGGATGGATCCAAGTGATCAAGTCATGGATTCCATGACTTGATCACTTGGATCCATCCACTTGAAACTAATTCGCAGTTCATTCACCTAATGATTTAATAACTCATTATAATGTAAAAACAATCTCTAAATTGCTACTCTATGAAAAATTATATAAATATGTATGAATACGACATAAAATAAAAAAGAAATAGAATACGAAATAATAGTAGTAGCGCGGGCAGTGCGACGCGCTACTACTAGGTAGATATAGCAGTAGCGCCTGTGTAACACACGCTACTGCTAACCTTTAGCTGTAGCGTCATAGCAGTAGCACGCTAGTGATAGGCCAAAACCCATCCTACTGCTAGGCTTTTCCCTAGTAGTGTATGTTGCACTATCATTACCAACTTTGCATCTTTTGGCATCAATATTATGAGTATGTTTATTGCTATGATCGAGATTAAATAAGCCATTTACATTTGGTGTATGACCATAGAAAGTTTTATTCATGTAAACAGATCAACAATTATTCTTTGACTTAAATGAATAACCGTATTGCCATAAACATGATTCAATCATATTCATGCTCAACACAAACACCAAATAACATTTATTTAGGTCGAACACTAATCCTAAAGGTAGCGGGAGTGTGGGATGGTGATCTTATCAACCTTGGAATCACTTCCAATACAGATCGTCACCTCGCCCTTAACTAGTCTCTGTTCATTTTGCAACTTCTGTTTTGAGTTACTAATCTTAGCAACTGAACCGGTATAAAATACCTAGGGGATACTATGAACATTAGTAAATTACACATCAATAACATGTATATAAAATATACCTTTGTTCACTTTGTCATCCTTCTTATCCGCCAAGTATCTGGGGCAGTTCAGCTTCCAGTGACCATTTCCTTTGAAGTAGAAGGACTCAGTTTCAGGCTTGGGTCTATCTTTGGGTTTCTACATGGGAGCGGCAACTTGTTTGCCATTCTTCTTGAAGTTCCCTTTCTTTCCCTTTTGCCCTTTTTCTTGAAACTAGTGGTCTTGTAAACCATCAACATTTGATGCTCTTTCTTGATTTCTACCTTCGTTGATTTCAGCATCGCGAAGAGCTCGGGAATAGTTTCCATCATCCCTTGCATATTATAGTTGATCCTGAAGTTCTAGTAGCTTGGTGATAGTGACTAGAGAACTCTTTCAATCACTATATTATCTGGAAGATTAACTCCCACTTGATTCAAGCGATTGTAGTGCCCAGACATTCTCAGCACATGCTCACTAGCTGAGCTATTCTCCTTCATCTTGTAGGCAAAGTACTTGTTAGTGGTCTCATACCTCGACACGGGCATGAGTCCCAAAAACAATTTTCAGTTCTTGGAACATCTCATATGCCCTGTGGCATTCAAAATGTTTTTGAAATCCCGGTTCCAAGCCGGTTAAGCATGGCGCACTAAACTATTAAGCAGTCATCATATCGAGCTTGCCAAACGTTCATAACGTCTGCATGTGCTCCCACAATAGGTCTGTCACGTTCAACGCCGGCGAACGGCGGCTCCCCGCGGGCTCCAGAGGGTCAGGATGGATCCGCAAGACCAGTGCGGTCCTCCCGGTGGTCGTTTGGTCGGCGGGGGTGGAGGGAATCGCCGCCGACGAGCTCCGCGGCGGAGGAAGCTTCGGGTGAAATTGGGGTTCTGGGTTGCGGTGGATCTGGGTTGCATTTGATGGGTTGGGCAGCTCCGCGTGGTTGAGGGGAGTCGAGTGGTGGCGCTAGATGGACGGGAGGGGCTTGGGTTGTGACGCACGGCACCGAAACGAGGCGGAGGCCGCACTGATCGGAGACGGGGAAGAAAGCTTCCCGCCGTCGATTGCTGGCCGTGGTAACTCTAGAGAGGTGGCTTGAGGTCGCCTGAATGCTTAGTCGAGCTCGGCGTTCCCTTTTATAGGCGGCCAAGGTCGGTTCTGCGGTGGCCGTGGATAAGCTCGCCGGTGACCGTCATTCTGTAGGGGCAGGGCGACGTGGCGGCGACGAGCGCTAGCGGACGCATTTGCGGATGAGATCGAGTTGTCCCAGTGGCAGCTGGCGCGCTAGGGAGGCTCGGGCGGTTTTGCCATGGCCGGGGCCTGCTATGGCCGGCCGCTAGTTGCCACGGCCGACCTGACGGCGGCGCTGTAGAGCTCCAGGGGCGGCTCTGCGGTGAGGGGAGGGGTCGGGGCGTCGACTGGGCGAGGGGAAGGGCCAGAGTGAGCGCGGGGCGTCGGCAGCGGGACGCGGCGACTCGCGTGCACGCACGTGCAAAACGCGCTCTCTGGGCGCGCCTAGAGCGTGCACGCCAAGCGTTCGGTGGAATGCCCAAGCATGCTAGGCGGCGTGGGTGGAGCTGGGGATTTGCAGGTCTAGGCTAGGGTCTCTTAGGAGATTAATGGACATGCCAGTAGGTACAGAGGGGCAAGATCACAGTGCAAAACCAAAATCATGCCAAAACTAGACATGCACACCAGGTGTTTAACAGAATGCCAAAGGCACCTAGGCAACTCTTGGGGTGGCCCAAATCTCCAGATCAGAGTCTCTTTGGATGACTAAGAGAGTGGTGAGGTTAGTTTGTCAAGAGCAGAAACTTGTCAGTTCAAGTTTGTGAGGAAATTGATTTTGGACAGAAAGGGAAAGGCACCATTGCATGAACTTAAAATCCTCCAATGAGTCCACTCTCCTGGACTTAAGGGTTTAGCAGGATGGGCTATAAGTAGGAAATGGAATCATGGGTAAAAGAAGAAGATAAAAAGGGGTTGCAGTACAAACCACCAAGATGGATCAGAATGAAAAAGAGGTTGATTCACTCAATTTTTGCAAAGAACCTAAAAGGGCTTTTGCATAAAGTTGCATAATATACTCCTATTAACATCCCATCATTTTGGTGGCAGCTAGAAAGGAATATTTAAATGGGTTGTAGTGCAAAATTGCCCACTGGACCCGATTTGAAAAATTGGTGTAGAGCTTAAAATATTAAATGAATGGAATATATTTTTGCATAAAAGTGATTTAAAAACATCACATGACATCTCCAAATTTTGGTGAAAATTTTAAATAAATTTATCAAGTGGTTGTAGTTCAAAGAGAGCTCCAAAACTAACGAAAAATCATTTTAAGGAATAAAGTTAAGAGAGAAATGCTTGTGCAAACAAATTCCACTGATAATAGGAATGCTTTCTTGAGAGGGTAAACAAGTCCAATAATATATTTGAAAGGTTGTCACCTGGGGTAAACTCCATAATAACCAAGGAAGAATGGTTCTGAAATCAATGGAAAATCCAGAAAATGAATGTCTGAATTTCCTGGCAGAATTTTAGTTAATAAAACAAGGTCAAAATTTTGGGGTGTCACAACACTACCTCCCTTAAGAAAAATCTCATCCTCGAGATTTGTTAAAAGTTGTTTTGAAAATATATGCAATAAAATGTGGCAACAGTGAGAGGGCAATAAGTGGTGTAAAACCACAGTGTGGAACACTGGCGCTGCGTGGAAAATCTACGGTTAGGGGAAAACGAGAGAATTCTACACTGGATATAGTAAATTTAGAATAAATTCTAAATTTATAATACGCTGGTCGTACCCGAGAGCACAGTGCTCTCACTGGCTGACAGGTGGACCCGGGGTCTACTGTCAGTCTCTTCTTCTTCCTCCGGTTCTTTCTTCTTCCTCTCTCCCGCGCGCTTTCCCGCGCTTTCTCCACCGGCGACGTCTAGCGCATAGGGCATCTAGGCCGTACCTGCGGTAGTGCGCGGCATGCTAGCTGCCGGTGCAGCGTGCACTCACCTCACGGGCCAGCTTGCTGTCGGCACTGCCCGCGGATTCGCCTCCGAACACCGACGATCGGGCGACGAGCGGTGCTGGTGGCCTCCGCCCACCGTACACCGAGCTCGAGCTATAAAACTGCCGAGGTGCTTCTCTCTTCTTCTTCACACCTGGCCTCGCTTCCCCTTCCCGTTCTTCCTCCTCCATTTCCGTTTACAGAAGCTAGAGACGAGGTTTTAATGGCGGAGGCGATGCCGGATTGGTACGTGATCCTGATGTGCGGAGGGCTGGCGGCATTGCTGGGGCTCTCCGTGCTCTTGTGCGTGATGATCCTCGATGATCGACGTGACGCTGCTGCTCGAGTGCTGGCTCTTCGCGGTGGCGGTGATCACGAGGAGTAGGTGTGGTGTCGGGTGCTAACTGTTGTCGGTATACTGGGTAACTTGTACCCGGATGATTACCCACTAATCTCTCCTTCAGGGACTGTGGTGTACTAGGGAGATGATTAGCCAGATGCACCACGGTTACGTGGTGTTGCAGGTAGTGTATGTGTTCAAGTGGTTGTGGTTGTGAGTCTGCTACCGTGGTGCTGCGTGAATAAAAAATCCATGTCATGAGGAGATATATGCTGCAGCAACTCAGGGAAAAGAAATCTCACTCCTAGATTTTTCGCGAGAGAAAATTAGTTAATCAAAATTTACAGCAGCAAAAACTACTCACCACAATTGAAACCAAATATTTATCTCAATGCATAAGAATTAAAATAACACGCATGAGTTATAACACTTAGCTAAATGCTGGAATAAAAGAACAAGGCAGTGACGTCTAGAACGAAAATGGCAACTGGACGGGGTCCCGAGAAAACGTCTCTGGTACTGGGGCACACTCTTATTCTATCGGGGAAAGCGGGTTGATCAGTCGATGAACCCGTCTCTCCTGGCCGGGCCTTAGTGGTCTGCCGATGGCGATCTGAGGATCTAAATCAGCGAGGCTTTGGAGGTAACCCATCACTCGCAGGGTCAAACGCTCTTGAGCGATGCCATACTGGACAAGGTTGGCCAGTACTGGGTCCCTCTCAATCCTTCCACCGGGAAAAGATAGTACTTCCCCGGGTGCTGCACGGCTCGGAAAGTAATAATATCCTTGTTCGCTGGCATAGGGTACCGCGAATCGAAGGCGAACAAGCGCTTCATGTGCAGCCACTTCTATGGCCATCTGTGGAGTCGGCATAGATTTCCCTAGGAAGGAGACTTTCGTTGGGTCTTGGTTTGCGTCTACGGGAGGGATGTGTACTGCTGCCCAATATTTCGAGGTGGAAGAGGTGATCCTCGATTTGAGCAGCTCGTACTGGGGTGGCTGGGTAGAACCCATGGTACTGCAGGTAAAGTCCCACAATATTTTAACAAAACTACCTGGGTTTGCATTTGGGGTTCTCAGATAAATGCTGGGGCTCGGCATGGCAAGAAATGGTTCTAAGGGTTGCGCACAAGATTGAGAGGTACTCGGAAAGGTCACGAGGTGGTTATTTATATAGCCTCCAGGCTGGGTTATTCACCGTGGTGAGGGGCACTAGCTTGCTGGTTCTACTCTCATGGGGGTCGGGGTCAAAGCCACAGATACACACATCTCCCAAAAGTGACGTGTTACTGTGGGTGCCGTCGGGGCTGGTTTTGGTAGCTACGCCCGGAATAAAAATGCAGCCGTACACCAACGCACTCATGCATGGCCACTATTCAAAATAGGGATGCACAAGCAGGTAGCCCTCCAGTATGGCGATACATGATCACACAATTATAGGGCGTGGGGTATACTAAGACTTGGTACTACTCGAGTGACTTAGTCTACCTCGTTCATATCTAAGTGGGCGTGCCTTGCGGCTGTCGAGTTTTCTCCACAGGCTTCACCGTCGGAGTTAGCTGCAGGGGTTTGAGGAATTGCAGGGTCAGGGTAGTGATGACGACCATCACGGGGATTGTTGGCCACAATCCCGTTGGAGTATGTTCCCAAAAGGCGACGAAGCACTTCTGGGGTCATCTAAGCACCTTGGTTGATGGCTGGGGCTGACCTCAAGGTCTCAATCGGTTGTCCGAACAACACAACTGGATTGTCGGCGTCGGGCTCATCTTCTCTTCTTGCTGGGGGTCGGCGGATCAGTTCTCCGCGAGTTGCGATCAGATCCAGGGTGATTTGATCGAACAGTCCCTCTAGTGCACTTACATAGTGCACCAGATGCAATAATGCAGGATCCGTCTCGTGATCTCCATTGGCAACTTGCGGTGGTGTACCATACCCGTCACGGCTGGGGTAGTAGTAGAAGGAGCGACAGCTAACTCGGGGCGACAAGTGCCGGAGTTGAACTATAGCTTCTCGAGCAGCTAATTGGATGGCTTGTGGCTCAAAGGAAGTTGTCCTTTCGGTGAACCTGTAGGGGCGTTTTGGTGATAAACCCCTACAATAGATGTGCACAGTGGCCCAAAATTGACGGCTCTCACCGCTCATGGACCCTTGGTACACAACATATTCTGGGGGGCTCTTCTAATGCAAAGGCACGGCGGGTGAGGTTTGCTAGCACGGTCACAAAACCTCCAAGGTTGGTTGCCGTGGTCTCATTGTGGACAATGGGGCCAGGCATTATGGCTTGGTGTGGGGTAGAGGCTATGCTGTGCTGGGTTGAGGCCAGCGTGCCCTTTTATAGAAAAAGGGAACGGAGTCTTCCTTCGCACGCTTGCGAGAAAGACTATTTAGGGGCTGGTCACTGGCGTGTGACTGGCAGGTTAGGCTGATAGGTTGGGCACTGACTGCCAAAAGGTGTCGGGTCACTGTGTGGCTATCTTACGCGAGAAGCTTGGCCGGGGTGTGGTTAAGGTCTGGTGGGTTGGTTTACCTAGGTTTTTCAACCTGGCTAAGATAGGATTAGCCAATGGTCAGCCTGGCTCTGATACCAAGTTTGCCAGGACCGGTTTTTTTTGGGATATTAATTTCCCAAAAGCGGCCCTTGTGCTCACCAGCCCCAGGATTACTGTTAGCTGATGAGACACCAACTTGTTACAGAAACTCCAAGCAAACTACAAAATATGTAGTACAAGACCATTCTGGCCTATGGGTACAACAATTGGTTTCTAGCGGTTGATGGCGGAAGTGGTTTGCGGATCATCAGCGTCTATGGGACTCCATTTCCCTCAGGAACAGCTGACAAGGATAACTCCTATCTTCACGAGGCCGCTATCTCCATTGCGTAGGTTCCGGGGCTGTCATCGCAACATTCCTTTCCACGCAAGAAATCTGGCCAAGACAATAGCCAGGGACAAGCCAGTGAGTACTTTGAATGTACTCGCAAACATTTAAGAACACAGGTATAATATGGCCACTGATAATCGTGCTTTAAAATATACTATGATCACTTCGACGGTTATGAAATAAGGCTCATGATGCACGCAAGTAGATCATTTAAATAAAACATGAGTAAGAAATCAGGGTGTAGAAATGCAGAGCACCGATCGGGTGTCTGAAGCGACGCCTCAAAGGATAATAATATGAAGCATGCCTCAGTCGGGCGTCTGAGCGACACCACATAAAGGGCTTATAAGTAGATAAAATATCAAGCATGCCACAGTCGGGCGTCTGAGCGACACCGCATAAAGGGCTTATAAGTAAATAAAATAACAAGCATGCCACAGTCGGGCGTCTGTATGACACCACATAAAGGGCTTATAAGTAAATGAAATGACAAGCATGCCACAGTCGGGCATCTCTGCGACACCACATAAAGAGCTTATATAAGAATAGTCACGGTGAATATCCAGGAGGTAGAACCGTCCCAGCGATACTCTTAAATTTCAAATAATAAAACCGATTAGTCCACAATAATAATAATCATAATCATCATATGTCGTAGATCATCACTAATGTTCTGGTTCAGTAGTTTTTCCTCCGAAGACCGACACTTGACCCATCCCGGACTGTAGTCCTTCACCATGGACACGGCTATTCGAATAGGTATAATATCTCTGTAGAGGGTGTACTCTTTACCCACTAGCAAAGGATTCCTTTAGTCCATCAGGACTAATTCCGTCCACGGTCTTTTGATTGAAAACACACCTGACCGCACACACTAGCCCAACTCATCAGTGTCTGGAATCACCCTTGACACCTGTTAAGCAAAACTCTAAGTGAGGAGGCTACAACCTCGACTCGCATGGGATCACAAAATTTATACCGCGCTCAAACTGGGGGAGCTACCCCCTTCGGCTACAACCGAAAACACCCATGCCCCCGGACCGGATGACTGGCTTTAATCCAGGGCCATGGAACCCTCATCACGGTCTCTCTGTATGGTGTGTGCTAGACAGGGGTTGGCAACTTACTGAACCATACCCTACCTACGGCAGGGACAAGTGGCAGCACAAAACGAGTATGGGGGTTACTGGAACAAGACTCGATCTACGGCTGACTCAGGAGGCTTAAGTATTTCCTGCATGATTAGCTCAAGGATAATATTTCACATCCATCAGACACAACCACCACTCATCATACCTCCCCCTGCCCCGCCGGTCATAACCGTCTCGACGAGGGAGAAGCTCGTGTCTACCCAAGACAGAGACTTTCCTGGATCCTTCCCGGTTAGCATGAGAGGCATATGAGGGTGATTGCTATCAAAAGTATGTCCATTGCCAATAGCAAAAAATTTCATCTTTGTACTCAAAGCGTATGATCATATCGTCACAAACACATAACGGATACTCCGTGTCATGGTGGTGTTGTAACTGTATCAAACAACACACGATAATATTATGCCTGAGTTCAGAAATGCTTGCCTTCAAGGTGTGGAGAGGTGAGGTGCCCTCCAAAACTTTTGAAAGTTATATCTCCCTTCCAAATTCTTTCGGCTGTTTGCGTTTTCACTTAAAACATGCGGGGGGGGGGGGCTAGGTCGCTGACAGTGGGTCCAGGGGGCCCACTGGTCAGGTTTGACCAGTCCTCTCTCCCTCCTCTTCCTATGCCCGAACGGAGGCGTGGCTCCGGCGATCAACGCCGGCGAACGGCGGCTCCCCGCGGGTTCCAGAGGGTCGGGATGGATCCGCAAGACCGGTGCGGTCCTCCCGGTGGTCGTTGGGTCGGCGGGGGTGGAGGGAATCGCCGGCGACGAGCTCCGCGGCGGAGGAAGCTTCGGGTGAAATTGGGGTTCTGGGTTGCGGTGGCTCTGGGTTGCATTTGAGGGGTTGGGTAGCTCCGCGAGGTTGAGGGGAGTCGAGTGGTGGCGCTAGATGGACGGGAGGGGCTCGGGTTGTGACGCACGGCACCGGAACGAGGCGGAGGCCGCACTGATCGGAGATTGGGAAGAAAGCTTCCCGCCGTCGATTGCCGGCCGTGGTAACTCAAGAGAGGTGGCTTGAGGTCGCCTGAATGCTTAGTCGAGCTCGGGGTTCCCTTTTATAGGCGGCCAAGGTCGGTTCTGCGGCGGCCGTGGAAAAGCTCGTCGGTGACCGTCATTCTGTAGGGGCAGGGCGACGTGGCGGTGATGAGCGCTAGCGGATGCGTTTGCGGATGAGATCGAGTTGTCCCAGTGGCAGCTGGCGCGCTGGGGAGGCTCGGGCAGTGCTGCCATGGCCGGGGCCTGCTGTGGCCGGCCGCTAGTTGCCACGGCCGACCTGACGGCGGTGCTGTAGAGCTCCAGGGGCGGCTCTGCAGCGAGGGGAGCGATCGGGGTGTTGACTGGGCGAGGGGAAGGGCCAGAGTGAGCGTGGGGCATCGGCAGCGGGACGCGGCGACTCGCGTGCACGCACGTGCAAAACGCGCGCTCTGGGCACGCCTAGAGCGTGAACGCCAAGCGTTCGGCGAAATGCCCGAGCATGCTAGGCGGCGTGGGTGGAGCTGGGGATTTGCAGGTCTAGGCTAGGGTCTCTTAGGAGATTAATGGACATGCCAGTAGGTACAGAGGGGCAAGATCACAGTGCAAAACCAAAATCATGCCAAAACTGGACATGCACACCAGGTGTTTGACAGAATGCCAAAGGCACCTAGGGAACTCTTGGGGTGGCCCAAATCTCCAGATTAGAGTCTCTTTGGATGAATAAGAGAGTTGTCGGGTGGTAGGTGCGACATATGCCAACGGGTGGCTTATCATTGTGGGAGCCAGGAAGACATGCATGCCGGCGAATCTTACCCAGCTTCGGGGCTCTCCGTGGAGATAACACCCCTACTGCTGCTCTGCGGGGTCTCCGCATGATCACTAGATGGACAAGTAGCTACACAATGCTCCTTGAGCTATTCGGTGGGAGGAGGAAGAAGGGCACGGCTAGCTTGCTTCATCTCCTTGTGTGGTGTGTAGAACTAGCAGGGGGTCGAACCCTTTGCATGGGTGCCCCGGGGGGTTTATATAGGCCTACCCCCCGGGGGTACAATGGTAATCCGACTGGGCACGGGGCCTAGCCGTCTGTGACTGCGCTCGCCAGCTTCAGCGCCGACTGCTGGGGCCCGCCGGCTGGTGGGTCCCACCAGCTACCAACTCCTTGGCAACAGGCAGGCCCCACTGCCAAGGGTCTTGTCGATGGCTGGGTACTGTTGCCTCAACCTGATGACGAGGGCTTCGTCGAGGTAAGCGTGGCTACAGTGCCGCCGTCCGGCGGGCAATCGCTGTAGCCTCACCGCGTCTTGTCTTCGTAATGGGGCGTCTCCTTCGAGGGAGGCGGCAAGCCGGCTGCGGGGAGCCGGCTCTGTCTTGGGCCGACTGGGGGAGGCGTGGCCGCCTTCGGGTATCTCTCTGCCCGAAGGGACCCGCCGCCCGTGGGCCGTACTGGCAGGCCGTCGTGGATGACATCAGGGTCAGCGTGGCAATAGTGCTGCGCCGGACGGGTCATGGTCACCCGTACGGCGCACTGTGCCGGTCGTGCTCCGGGATTTGGGGGTGGCAGGCTTTACTATAGCCACGCCCCGTCTCGTCGCTGCTAGGTGGATGCAAACTTTGAGGGTACGGTCTCGACCGCTTTACAGGAGCCGGCTTCTTGGAGGCGGCCTCCTCACGGCCGGCTTCTCGAAGTCGGCCCTCCCATGGCTTTCTTCATGAGGTCTAAAGTCGGACCGCCTTCCGAAAGCCGGCCTGGGTGGCAGCCAGCAAGGGGAAGGCGGCTCCATGTCTTGGATTCTTGAGAGCCGGACGGGCTCGTAATTTTTTCAGAAGGGCCAGGGGATGCCGGCTAGGCTACCCATGGCTATTTACTCCGACAGTAGTCCCCGAAGCTGAGCGAGCTTCGAGGCTGATAAGGGGACGAGAAGCTTGGTCAGCTTCCTATCCTGCGGGGCCGGCTTTGCTTGTGCGCGCCGACTTCAGAGAGCTCCGGTTCTCGTAGGCGGGAACGCGGGCCACGTGGCGAGGAAATCCTGCGAACGCACGCGCGTGACGGGATGTCACCGCAGGCCCGAGCCCGCCACTCGCAGGCCTCGGTCCGAGCGCGGATCTTTCGTGGCCCACATGTACCACTCGCCTTCCCGCGGCGGTTTTATTCCGCCATAAAGGCACAGTAATCGCGAGACGTGGGGGAGTGGGCATGATCGATCCCCACGTTTCCCCACGCCGCGCCTCCTCGGCTCCGCCGCGCGAGCCTATAAGTAGGGGGATGAGGGGGAGCGACAGAGGTTCGCACGCCCTCTCTCGCTCCGCCCCTTCTCGTCCTCCTTTCTTCCTCTCGTTGCCGCCGCAGCCTCCCGTCTCAGCGCCACCGCGCCACCACATCGTCTTGCTCCCGTGGCGCTGTCGAGCTAGTGGGATGGCTCTAACTTCCATGAGGACCATGCTGAGTTCCTCCACCAGACTCAGCGCCTGCCCGGCGCCAACCTCGTGCGAGTCTGCCTGGTGCCGGAGACGGAGATCTCGCCGGCACCGGAGGAGGGCGAGCGGGTCGGCTTCCGCTCGCACTTCCTTCGCGGCTTCAGCCTTCCGGCGAGCGGATTCCTGCGCTCCTTTCTCGAGTTCTACAATCTTCAGCCGCATCACCTCATGCCCAACGCGGTGATGCTACTGTCGGCCTTCGTCTCTCTCTGCGAAGGTTTCTTGGGGCTGCTCCCCACGCTGGAGCTCTGGGGGGAATTCTTCCAGAGCAAACTCGGCACCATCGTCGCAGGCGTGCCCGCCCCCTGCGGGGCCTTCATCGCCATGAGGAGGGCGGCGAGAACAACCCGTTCCCACCCATCCCCCTGATCTAGTCGGTAAAGATCTGGCAGAAGTCGTACTTCTACGTGAAGAACATCGCCCAGCAAAGAGACCACGTCAACCTGCCGGCTTACGTAGCCGGCCCGCCGGCTGGGAGGCAGCCCTCATGGAGTTTCTGGTCCCGGTCACTGTCTCAGGCCGGGAACGCTGCCGTCTCCCGGCTTCGGGTGATGATCCAGTCGGAAGGCATGAGCGGGGCCGACTTGGTGGCCGCCTTCGTGGAGCGCCGGATATCTCCTCTCCAAAGCCGGCCCCACATGATGTGCCAGATGAGCGGCCGCTTCGACCCAAGCCGGCTGAGCACCAGGGAGATGCCTCACGCGGAGGTGTCATATATGGTAAATTATATCTCCAATTGCAAGCTCGCCAAGGACTGGCGATACGGCAAGGTGCCGTATTCTCGCGCCAACCCCCCGCCCGTGGTAAGCTTTCCTCTCTTTCTTCTTTTTGTTGGTAGCCGGCTTTATGATGGCCGGCTTCTGATCGGTCGGTTCTTCTTAGCAGAACCCCCTTCTTTCGCCGACAACCGGGGCAGCAGGGATAGAACGCTAGTACGTCGCCGACCGCACGGTGGACGACGTCGACGACCCGGATTTGGGGGCGGCCTCCATGGAAGACGCGGTCGTGGGAGACGACACCGAGCCTGGAGGCACAAGGCTCACCGCCAGCTTGGAGGACTGGCCGGATGACGCCGAAACCGAAGTCGCCCCTCGTCGCCAGCCGGCGGCCGACCATCAGGGCGCGGGCTCGTCCACCGTGCTGGCTGCCAGCGGCGGCGCACAGAAGCGCCGGGCCGCGTCAATCTTCTTTGGCAGTCGGCCGAAGAAGTCCAAAGCCTCCACCGCGACGACAAAACGAGATGAGGCGGCCGCGAAGGCGGCCCGCTTCCGCAAGGCGGTGAAGCAGCCTCAAGCGGTCTCAGCGTAAGTCATCGATTGCCCGGTCGCATGCTCTTCATCATTCTGTTCTTGTTCGAACATTCTTCTTAACTTTTTCCTGCTTGCTGGACAGGGTGCCGCTTTCCCTTGAGCAGGGTCCAGGCAGCTCCGTAGTTGGGCCGACTGGAGGGTCTTCGGGCTCCCGCCGCGTGGACCCCCGCGCCGACCTCAGGGAGGCCACAGAGCGGAATGCCCGTGAGGCGCGGGAGGAGCGCGAGGCGGCGGAAAAAGCGGCCGCCCAGGCGGCGAGGGAGCAGGCTGACGCGGCAGCCAAGGCCCAGGCGGAGGCGGCGACCGCGGAGACAGAGGCGGAGGGTTCGCGTAACCAGCCTCCGCTGCTCGCCATTCCCCTCCGAGACATGGCCCCTGACACCCCATTGCCCCTGGCGGAGGAAATCATCCAAGACCCGCCACTGATGGAGAGGAGGGAGGACCTTGTGGTCCTCGCGGGGAGAGCGCCGCCGGCAGCGCCAACCGGAGCGGGCCAAGGCGGCCAATCGTCAGCGGCGCTAGAGGAGCCGGCCGGGGGTGAGCCGGAGGACGGAGCCGGCTTCGAGGTGCAGCCGGTGACGCGTCGGCGCGCAGGGGGAGGCGCCGCTCCGCCGGAGTCGCGCCGAGTTGCGGGCGCCGGCCAGTCGGCTGAGGCTCTGGAGGCGGCCAGCACCGCCTCGTCCGAGTGGACTCCTAGCGGGGGGACTGGCGAGCTGAATGCGGCGGCTCAAGAGGTCCGGAGCCGGCTTCAAGCTCAGGCCGCCCTGCTGCAGCAGTACACCCAGGAGTTCCTGTCGACGCGGGCCATCATCCGGGTGAGTTTTTCATTCTTGGCCGCTTTGGTCTCTTGATTTCTTCCGTGGGGGCGCGTCAGCGCACCCACTGGGTGTAGTCCCCGAGATTCGGGCCGACTGCTGCGCAGTTGGGTCGGATCTTTCTTGACGACTACCTTATTTTTGCTTCCTGTCTGAACTTCCAGGAATATCATAACTCCCGTGCTGCCGCCTTCAACTCCTAGGCTCAGGAGTTGGGTCGGAAGACCGACGACCTGGCCAACAGTCGAAGCAAGTGCTTGATCTTGTCTTTCTCCTGTGGGGGCGCGTCAGCGCACCCACTGGGTGGTCCCCGAGATATGGGCCGACTACTGAGCAGTCGGGTCGGATCTTTCTTGACGACTTTTTCCTTATTGGTTTTCTTTTGTCTTTCGCGCTTTCAGGGGCCAACGCCGACTTGAGGAGGGAGCTCGGCGAAGCGCAGGCCGCCCTTCGTACCAAGGATGCTGAGTATGCTGCCTTTGTCCAGGAGCATGACTGCCTGGCCAAGAAGCTGGCTGACCAAGAGAAAAGCCACAAGGCGGCCCTGCAAAAAGCGTAGGATAGCGAGGCCGCCCTGAAGGCAGAGTTTGAGACCGAGGCGGCGAGCTGGGCTGAGACTCGGCGAGCACTGGATGAAGGCTTCGGCCGCATTGAGGACTTGATCGACGGTAAGCCGCCTTCCTCGCTCCTCTCCTGCCACTTGGCGCCTGGTTTTTGGCCTAACTTGTGCTGCTACCTGCTTTCTTGTGCAGACTACTTTCCCGGCTACTCCGCCTTTGCCGCCCAAAGCATCGAGGCCCATCGCGAGGCGCGCCGTCAGGCGGGGGCCAACATCGCACCGGACGCGAACCGGACGCTTGAGGAGCAGCTCTTGGCTGTCCAGGCGCGGTTGCAGCCTGCTCATCGGATGCTTCGCCGGCTCCAATGTGCCGGGGCGCAGGTGTTGGCCGCCCTCTAGCCCGGCGAGACGATCCCCCGCACCCCAAGCCGGACTGCCGACTGGCTGGAGGTCGCAGTCGGTCGCTTTGAAGCTTGGAAGGCGTCGACAGCCCGTCTTGGAGCCGGGCGGGCATTGGAGTTCTTTCGGGCTTGGTACCCAGGGTTGAACCTGGACCAGCTGCGCACTTGGCGGCTGGAGGCCAACGCGGAGCTGGAGGAGGTGCGGCCGGCTATCGCCCAGCGTGCTTCGACGATCGCCGAGTGCACCGACATCAGCGTTTTTGCCCCTGAAATCAATGATGACGGCGTTGCCCAGCCGGAGGAGTGGTTCGGGCTGAACCCGGCGGTGGGCGAAGACTCGGCAGAGGAGATCGCCTCCAGCGATGAGGGCGAGGATGACGAAGAAGACGACGGCGAAGACGTCGAGCCGGCTAGTGGAACAACTGGCCGGCCTCAAGCTGACCGTGCCTCCAGCAACAAGGCGCGTGGAAGCGCGCCCTCTGCGGGAGGCGGTGATCAAGCCGAGGTCCGCCAGCCGGCCGCTCCTTCAGCCGGCACAACCGTCTCCGCCGACCAGCCCGGCTCGTCGGTCGCTCCGCCGGCTTGACCTGCCGTCCTTATTTTTCCTGCTTGTTGCCTTTTGAACAATCTTTATTAAGCTTTCGCAGTTCCACCCACTAGGGGTGTATCCAAACTATGTTGAATGCTGGCCTCTCGGAGGTCTTTTATGTAAATATTATTATTTGCATGTTTGGTTTCCATTCGCGTATGCTTTTTATCCTTAGGCTTTTTCCTTTGCCGCCTTCCCTCTTTGGGGAGGCAAGTACTCGAGCTTTCTTGGATTGAAGTGAAGTGAATGGAAACCGGCCGGCCGGCTACTCTAGTAGTCGGTCGGTGGTAGGCGGCAAACCGGCTTTCGTTATATTAGTCAGATGGTCCCTGGCCATTTTTCGTGTGGGCATCCTTTCCTGCTTTTGACTCTTGCCAGCCGGACAGCCGGTTCTTCGAACTGCGACTTTGGCAAGAGCTAAGCCTGGGTGTCGGCACACTACTTGTCTGACCGCGGGTAGGACTTTTAATATAACTCCAGTCGGCCAGTCCCCGGGCCAACTAGTCGAACCCGGTGCCGGACGGAACAAGTAAATGAAATGACAAGGTCATAAGCATGATACTTTTCATTCATAGATAAAAGATGGCAGTCCCCGAGCTCTCCTCGGGGGCCCTATTGTCTCACACTTAGTACAAAAGTTAGCGTGATACATACTGCATTTCAGATGTAAAATCTTCGAAGGAGGTTGGCGTTCCATGGTCATTCCGACTCCTTGCCGGAGTCGTCTCTCTTTCGTGCCTTCGGCTTCTGCGCGTCGATCAGGTAGTAGGAGTCGTTGCCTAGGGCTCTGCTAATGACGAAGGGGCCCTCCCAAGGGGCCGAGAGCTTGTGCTGGCCGGCTGTTCACTGGATCAGCCGGAGCACAAGATCGCCCTCTTGGAAGGATCTTGGCTTGACCTTCCGGCTATGGTAGCGGCGCAGGCCCTGCTGATAGATGGCGGACCGGCTGAGGGCTAACAGCCGGCTTTCTTCCAGCAGGTCGACGCCGTCTTCTCGTGCTTCCTTGGCCTCCGCTTCCGTGTACATGGTTACTCAAGGCGCGTCGAACTCGATGTCAGTTGGGATGACCACCTCAGCGCCATACACGAGGAAGAAAGGAGTGAAGCCGGTTGACTTGTTTGGTGTAGTGCGCAGGCTCCAGAGGACAGCCGGCAGCTCATCGAGCCAATAGCCGGCTGAACGCTCCAGTGGTATGACCAGTCGGGGCTTGATGCCGGAGAGGATGAGGCCGTTGGCTCGCTCGACCTGGCCGTTTGACTGCGGGTGGGCGACGGACACTAAGTCCAGCCGGATACCTTGGGCTACACAGAAACGTGCCAAGGCTCCTTTGGCAAAATTCGTGCCATTTTCGGTGATGATGCTGTGTGGCACGCCGTACCAAGTTGTTATGTCTGCGATGAATGTCACAGCAGTCGGCCCATTTAGCTTCTTGATCGGCTTTGCCTCAATCCACTTGGTGAATTTGTCCACGGCAACGAGCAAATGCGTCATGCCACCGCGCGCCGTCTTGAATGGGCCCACCATGTCCAGTCCCCAAACGGCGAAGGGCCAGGTGAGGGGAATGGTCTTGAGTGCCAAAGCCGGCATGTGTTGCTTGGAGCTGAAGAGTTGGCACCCCTTGCAATACTTAACTAATTCCTTAGCGTCATCCAAAGCAGTCGGCCAAAAGAAACCATGGCGGAAGGCTTTGGCGACGAGTGATCTTGAGGCCGCATGGTGGCCGCATTCTCCTTGGTGAATGTCTCTGAGGATTGCAATGCCCTTCTCTTGCTCGACGCACCATTGGAGGACTCTAGTGACACTGCGCTTGACTAGTTCTCTGTTGACGATTGTGTATGCTCCGGCTCGACGTTGGACTTGTCTTGCCTCTGTTTCGTCAGCCGGCAGATCTTGGTTTACTAGGAAGTTGAGGATGGACTGAGCCCATGACGGAGCCGCGACTTCTCCTACTGCCAATGCGGCTACTGCCACCAGGGTGGGCGGGCTGGGTGGTGAAATGCTGGAGTCGGCCGCCGGCTGTTGTGCTGGTGCAGTCCTCGGGCCGGCTACCGCAGTCCCCGAGCCGGGTGTGGCAGTCCCCGAGCCGGTTGCTGAAGTCCCGGAGTCGCCTGCTTGGTTCTTCGATCCGGACCCGGCCGCGTCGGGGTCAGGCGGTACGAAGATGGAATCGGACTCTAGAAACGGCTTGATGGATGGCTTGAGGAGGCGTTGTAGAGCGACGCCGGTTGGTATTGCTTGCCGAGTGGAGCCTATTCGAGCAAGGGCATCGGCTGGCTCGTTGTGGCTCGTGGTACATGGAGGAACTCGCATCCTTCAAAGTATCCGCTGAGCTGCTGAACGAGGAAGCGGTAGCTTGCCATATTTGCGTCCTTGGCATCCCAATCGCCGGATGATTGCTGGACCACCAAGTCCGAGTCGCCATAACATAGGATCCAGCGAATGCCGAGCTCTTTGGCAAGCCGGAGCCCGTGTATGAGCGCCTCGTACTCGGCCACATTGTTGGAGGCGGCAAAGTGAATTTGCAGCGTGTATCTGAGCTTGTCGCCTTTGGGAGAGGTAAGGACAACGCCGGCTCCCAAGCCGGTGCGCATCTTGTACCCGTCAAAGTGCATGCGCCAATGGGTGGAGTCGGGAGCCGGCGGCAGGTACTGGGTCTCGGCCCAGTCGACGAGGAAGTCGGCCAGTGCTTGGGACTTGATGGCGGTGCGGGGCTGGTAGAAGATTGTGTAAGGGGCCAGCTCGATGGCCCATTTCGCCACCCGGCCAGATGCGTCCCGGCTGCCTATGATCTCGGCCAGTGGGGCGGTGCATACGACCGTGACGGGATGCTCTTGAAAGTAGGGCTTCAGCTTCTTGGCGGTGAAGTACACGCCGTAACACATCTTCTGGTAGTGCGGGTAGTTCTGCTTTGAAGCAGACAGCACCTCACTCAAATAATACACCGGCCTCTGGACCAGTTGGGCTCGGCCTTCTTCTGTGTGTTGGACTACGATGACGGTGCTGACCACCCGGCTGGTTGCGGCAATGTAAAGGAGCATGGGCTCTTTCTCAGCCGGCGCCGCTAGGACGGGCGGCGTGGCCAGCATCTTCTTCAACTCGTGAAAAGCTTGGTCGGCCTGGTCGTTCCACTCGAAGTGAGCGCTCTTCTTCATGAGGCGGTACAGGGGGAGAGCTTTCTCTCCGAGCAGGCTGATGAAGAGGTTCAAGGAGGCCAAGCATCCGGTGAACTTTTGGATGTATCGAAGCTTGGTGGGGATCGCCATTCTCTCGATGGCCTTGATCTTCACCGGGTTGCATTCAATGCCGCGTTGGGAGACCAGGAAGCCTAGGAGGTGGCCGGCTGGCACTCCGAACACGCATTTCTCGGGGTTGAGCTTGATTTGGAACCGACGTAGGTTCTCAAACGTTTCCTTGAGGTCTCCCAGCATGGTGCCACGCTTCTCCGTCTTCACCACAATGTCGTCCACGTAGACGTGAGCGTTTCTGCCGAGTTGCTTGAGGAGGCACTTCTGCATGCAACGCTGAAAAGTAGCACCGGCATTTCTCAAGCCAAATGTCATAGTCAGGTAGTAGAAGGCTCCAAATGGCGTGATGAAGGCGGTCTTCAGGCGGTCGTCCGGATCCAGCTTTATCTGGTGATATCCTGAGTAAGCATCCAGGAAACTCAACAGCTCACATCCGGCTGTGGAGTCTATCACTTGGTCAATCCTTGGCAGGGCAAAGGGATCTTTGGGGCAGGCCTTGTTGAGGCTTGTGTAGTCTATACACATGCGCCACTTGTTCTTCTTTAGCACGAGGACCGGGTTGGCGAGCCACTCTGGAAAGAAAACTTCCATAATGAAGCCGGCTGCCAGAAGCCGGGCTATCTCCTCCCCTACAATCCTGCGTTTTTCCTCCGACAGTCGGCGAAGGGGTTGTTTGACTGGCTTTGCGTCTTCTCGGATGTGTAGTTTGTGCTCGGCGAATTTCCTCGGAACACCAGGCATGTCCTTGGGGGACCATGCAAAGATGTCCCAATTCTTACGGAGGAAATCGGCAAGCTCGCCTTCCTATTTGCTGTTCAGGTTTTGCCCCGATGACGGCAAACCTCTCTAGGTGCTCGGGGTCAAGAGGTATCTTCTTCGTCTCCTTGGCCGGCTGGAAAGATCCTTGAGCATCATGCTCCTTGGGGTCGAGGGACACGACCGACTGCTTGCCGGCTATGGCCACGACTCGGTCCAACATCTTCTTTTCTTCGGCGATCACAAGGGACTCGGCCAGCCGGCTGCCGGCTGCCGCGCACTTAGAGGACTTCTTGTAATCGCCGGCTACGGTGATGACGCCTTTGGTGCTTGGTATCTTCATCTTGAGGTATGCATAGTGGGGAACTGCCATGAATTTGGCCAAGGCAGGTCGGCCAAGCAATGCATGGTAAGGGCTCTCCAGGTCCACCACTTCAAACCAGATCGCTTCCCGGCGGAAATGCTCCTTGTCCCCAAAAAGTACATCAATCTTGATCTTGCCAATGGGGGCGCAGGACAAGCCGCGTACGATGCCATGAAACACTATCCGAGTAGGCATGAGCTGCTTCGTCTTGACATTTAGCTTCTCCAGGGTGTCACGGTACAGGATGTTGATGCTGCTCCCACCGTCTATCAACACACAGGAGAAGCGGGCAGCGCGTCTGTCCGTCGCGAGGGTGGCTTCCAAGACCAACGCATAACAGCCGGGAGACGGCATCACCTCTGGATGGCCGGCCCAGCTCCAGCTGATGGGCTTTTCTGACCAATGCATGTGTCCGGCGGGGTTGGCAGCGACCACGCTGACTTCCTGATGCTCTCGGCGTTTGCTGCGCCGGTCTTCGGGCTGGCTTGTAAAGATGATGTAGGTTCCTTGCTCGTCGGGGAATTCGTCGTGCACGGCTCCGACTGCGGGCCGAGCGGCCGGAGGCGGCGGGGCCGGAGGCGGTGGGCCGGCAGGTGGAGGCGGCGCGAGCCCTCGCCTTTGGAGATTCGGGTGAGCCAATGGCACTTCCGGGTTGTGTGGTTGGACGGCTTCGCACCGCTGTGGAACTTGCACGGGGTGTCGAGAGTTTGCTCGTAGGAGAAGGCCGGCTGCCAAGCCGGCCTGCCGCCCTTGGGCTTCTTGGGCGCGGGTCGCCCTTCAGGCGGCACGTCTTCGACTGTGGCCACCTGCTGAGTGGCGGGAGGCGGCGCGGGGCCCTTGCGCTTGTGGTCGTTCGAGTGTGGGCGTCGGCCGGAATCCCCAGCCGGCGTCTTGGGCGCCGGGTTGAGTACTTTTTCGGACGCGTCTACCCGAAGTTCTGTCTTCATCGAGGAGTCGGCGGTGGCGTACTTGTCCGCTATGTCCAGAAGCTCGTCGAGGGTAGTCGGCTCGTCGCAGAGGAGCTTGTGCTTGAGGAGGGTGCCTTCTCGGCATCCGGCTGTGAAGTATTCTATGGCTTGCACCTCGTGCACCCCTTCGCAAGAGTTGCGGAGCTCGGGCCAACGCGTGAGGTAGTCGCGAGTGGACTCGGCGGGGCCTTGTACGCACAAGGAGAGCTGTCTGGGCTTGGGAGCCTGCTTGTAGGTGCTGGTGAAGTTGCGGATGAAAGCTTCGGTGAAATCTAGCCAGCTGTTGATGCTGCGCGGTTTGAGGCTGTTGAGCCAGGTCCGCGCCATGCCTTGCAGCACGAGGGGCACGTACTTCCCGGCAACGCGCCGGTTGCCGTTGGCTATGCTGACCGCCGTGGAGTAGTCGATCAACCAATCTTCCGACTTCATGGAGCCGTTGTACTTGGGCGTGTCTCTTTGGTGTGAGAACCCTTTGGGGAAGGTCTCGTCGTGGATGTGGGGGCCGAAGCAAGGCGGACCTACATCGTCTTCTTCTTCCATCGCCAGGGATCGCGCCAGGCGGTCGATCCGATGGCGGGCGTCGTTCTCGCCGACTCCTTCGCGGCGACCTAGTCGGCCGCTGAGAGTCGGGTGCGCCACTGGCGGCGGGGTGGGATATCTCTCTCCACGGGGTCGAGGCGGAGGCGGGTTACCCCGCCATTCCATGGCTCGGGGATGGCCGTCCGCGTCTCGCTCGATGGAGATTCGGGTTTGGCTTCGGCTGGCGGGAGGCTCTTTCTCGCGTCGCGCGCGGTCTCTGCCCGCAGTCGGCGTCGGGGACGTCGCGCCGTGATCTCGGCGCGGGGGAGGGCTTTCCGCGCGGGCGTCGGCTTCGTGCCGCTGCGCGGCTGCATCGATCAGCTGCTGGATGCGTCGGGCCATGTGGGGGAGTTCTTCGGCCCCCAGTCCGTCCAGCTCGTCTACGGCCGCCTGGGCGGTGCGCAGGTTCTCGAGTGGAGTGGCGTAGACTGGGCGGTCGACTCCTAATGTATCGGCGATGACGGCGCCGCGTTGCTTGACAATGCCGGCCCGGCTCGGCCCGCCCAGTGCCGGTGTGCCGAAGGCAGCGCGGTCAGCTTTGCGCTGGTGGGCCTCAGCGAGGCGTCTCATGGAAACCAATTTCCAGCCTTCCACGAGGAGGGCGAGGCGGCGAGCCTCCAGTGCTTCGTCGTGGGCATCAGCCGGGAGGGGGGTGGACAAGTCGTGGGCCGCCACGTGCGGGGCATCGTGGGCGCTTTCATTGGCCGGGCTGCCGTGGCCGATGACCATCACTTCGGTGGTGACAATATCGCGGCCGTCGGTCCGAGGAAGCGGGTCGTTGTAGATCGCGATGTTGGTGGGGAAGGTGTCGAAGGAGGCCGTGTCGGAGTCGACAGGCATCGGCTCGGTGGAGCCAACCGACTCCAGATGCACAGCGGGCTCGCTGGAGACATGGAGCTGGCCGAGGAGGTTGGCGAGGTGGTCGGCGCCCGCATCGGAGGCGAGCTCGTCGAAGATGAGGGTTTCGTTGTGGAGGTTGGCGAGGCTGCTCGCCGCGCAGATGCTGGTGACGCCTTGCAGCGCATCGTGGCAAGCGCCATCGGGCGTGCCGGGCTGGCTACGCTCGCTGGGGAGGAAGAGGGTTCCTGTCCAGAACAGGTCTCCGGACGACGGTGCACCTGGCCCCACGGTGGGCGCCAAATGTCGGGTGGTAGGTGCGACATATGCCAATGGTTGGCTTATCATTGTGGGAGCCAGTAAGACGTCGCCGGTGCCTGGAAACGGGATGAGGCGAAGACATGCACGCTGGCGAATCTTACCCAGCTTCGGGGCTCTCCGGAGATAACACCCCTACTGCTGCTCTGCGGGCTCTCCGCATGATCACTAGATGGACAAGTAGCTACACAATGCTCCTTGAGCTGTTCGGTGGGAGGAGGAAGAAGGGCACGGCTAGCTTGCTTCTTCTCCTTGTGTGGTGTCTAGAACTAGCAGGGGGTCGAACCCTTGGCATGGGTGCCCCGGGGGGTTAATATAGGCCTACCCCCCGGGGGTACAATGGTAATCCGACTGGGCACGGGGCCCAGCCGTCTGTGACTGCGCTCGCCGGCTTCTGCGCTGAATGCTGGGGCCAGCCGGCTGGTGGGTCCCGCCGGCTACCAACTCCTTGGCAACAGGCAGGCCCCACTGCCAAGGGTCTTGTCGATGGCTGGTTACTGTTGCCTCAACCTGATGACGAGGGCTTCGTCGAGGTAAGCGTGGCTACAGTGCCGCCGCCCGGCGGGCGATCACTGTAGCCTCACCGCGTCTTGTCTTCTTAATGGGGCGTCTCCTTCGAGGGAGGCGGCAAGCCGGCTGCGGGGAGCCGGCTCTGTCTTGGGCCGACTGGGGTAGGCGTGGCCGCCTTCGGGTATCTCTCTGCCCGAAGCGACCCGCCGCCCGTGGGCCGTACTGGCAGGCCGTCGTGGATGACATCAGGGTCAGCATGGCAACAGTGCTGCGCCGGACGGGTCATGGTCACCCGTACGGCGCACTGTGCCGGTCGTGCTCCGGGATTTGGGGGTGGCAGGCTTTACTATAGCCACGCCCCGTCTCGTTGCCGCTAGGTGGATGCAAAATTTGAGGGTACGGTCTCGACCGTTTACGGGAGCCGGCTTCTTGGAGTCGGCCTCCTCACGGCCGGCTTCTCATAGTCGGCCCTCCCATGGCTTTCCTCATGAGGGCTAAAGTCGGACTGCCTTCCGAAAGCCGGCCTGGGTGGCAGCCAGCAAGGGGAAGGCGGCTCCATGTCTTGGATTCTTGAGAGCCGGACGGGCTCGTAATTTTTTCAGAAGGGCCAGGGGAAGCCGGCTAGGCTACCCATGGCTATTTACTCCGACAAGAGTGGTGAGGTTAGTTTGTCAAAAGCAGAAACTTGTCAGTTCAAGTTTGTGAGGAAATTGATTTTGGACAGAAAGGGAAAGGCACCATTGCATGAACATAAAATCCTCCAATGAGTCCACTCTCGTGGACTTAAGGGTTTAGCAGGATGGGCTATAAGTAGGAAAAGGAATCATGGGTAAAAGAACAAGATAAAAAGGGGTTGCAGTACAAACCACAAAGATGGATCAGAATGAAAAAGAGGTTGATTCACTCAATTTTTTCAAAGAACCTAAAAGGGCTTTTGCATAAAGTTGCATAATATACTCCTATTAACATCCCATCATTTTGGTGGAAGCTAGAAAGGAATATTTAAATGGGTTGTAGTGCAAAATTGCCCACTGGACCAAATTTGAAAAATTGGTGTAGAGCTCAAAATATTAAATGAATGGAATATATTTTTGCATAAAAGTGATTTAAAAACATCACATGACATCTCCAAATTTTGGTGAAAATTTTAAATAAATTTATCAAGTGGTTGTAGTTCAAAGAGAGCTCCAAAACTAATGAAAAATCATTTTTAGGAATAAAGTTCAGAGAGAAATGCTTGTGCAAACAAATTCCACTGATAATAGGAATGCTTTCTTGAGAGGGTAAACAAGTCCGATAATATATTTGAAAGGTTGTCACTTGGTGTAAAAATCCATAATAACCAAGGAAGAATGGTTCTGAAATCAATGGAAAATCAAGAAAATGAAAGTTTGAATTTCCTGGCAGAATTTTAGTTAATAAAACAAGGTCAAACTTTTGGGGTGTCACAACTCCAACTTAAATAGACATCCCTCAAGTCATCTAAGTGATACGTGATCCAATAAACTAACCCATTTCCGATCATCACGTCAGATGGGGTAGTCATCAATGGTGAACATCGCTATGTTGATCATATCTACTATATGATTCACGTTCGACCTTTCGGTCTCCTATGTTCCGAGGCCATGTCTGTACATACTAGGCTCGTCAAGTTTAACCCAAGTATTCCGCATGTGCAAAACTGTCTTGCACCCATTGTATGTGAACGTAGAGTCTATCACACCCGATCATCACGCGCTGTCTCAACACGATGAACTGTAGCAACAATGCATACTCAGGGATAACACTTTTACCTTGAAATTTTTAGTGATGGGATCATCTTATAATGCTACCGCCGTTCTAAGCAAAATAAGATGCATAAAGGATAAACATCACATGTAATCAAAATTTGTGACATGATATGGCCATCATCATCTTGTGCTTTTGATCTCCATCTCCAAAGCATCATCATGATCTCCATCGTCACTGGCTCGACACCTTGATCTCCATCATCATGATCTCCATCGTCACTATTGCTTCTACAACTATCGCTAACGCATAGTGATAATGTAAAGCAATTACATGGCGTTTGCATTTTATACAATAAAGAGACAACCATAAGGATCCTGCTGGTTGTCAGATATCTTACAAAACTTGATCATCTCATACAATAACATTTATCACATCATGTCTTGACCATATCACATCACAACATGCCCTGCAAAAACAAGTTAGACGTCCTCTAATTTGTTGTTGTAAGTTTACGTGTATGCTATGGGATTCTAGCAAGAATCGTTCTTACCTATGCATAAAACCACACCGGTGTTTCATTAAGTTTGCTGTTTTAACCTTCTTCAAGCACTGGCCGCAGTCAAATTTGATTCAACAAAAGTAGGAGAAACAGACACCCGCCTGCCACCTTTATGCAAAACTAGTTGCATGTTTGTCGGTGGAACCGGTCTCATTTGCGTGGATGTGTAAGGTTGGTGTGACACTCCAAAAATTTTATTTGGTTTTCAGCAAAAACTTTGTTGGTTTTTGAAAAGAGGCCATTTAAATTTTTTCCAGAAAACCTTCCTCTTAAAAACTTCTTTGGCAAGGACTTTTATTTTTGTATCTTCTTCAAACTATGGTGTTTGATCATTTAAAACTCTTTCTCTGATGGTTCCCTTCTCAAAGTATATTTTTGGAAATTATTCTTTTTCTTATAAAAAGAACTCTGTGAATTTTGAGGTTTTTCTGATCTTGAAAACCACCCATGGTTTTACCATGTCTCTTATAGTAAATCTTCTCAAAATCCCTCCCTCCACCTTTGAATAATCTAAATTCTCTGTCTCAACAAGTCCAAACAAGTTTTGGATTTTATTTCAATTATTTTTATCTCTCAAATCATTTCTGCCAATTATTTTGAGCCTGAGTGATTTTCAAAGCAAGTACCTCATTGCCTTTGAGTTTTTATCCCAAACCAACTCCCCTGGATAGTCCTTAGTACCCACAACCTAGAACCATCTTGATCCACTCTTCTTCTTTTCAAATTTTTCAAATTTTACTCTCTGCAAGTTTGGACCAGATTTGTCAAATTTGGTGAAATTCATATCTACACTTCTCCAAAAATTCCACCAAAATTCAGGCAGTCTCCTGGTGAAATGAGAGGCCACTCCACAAAAAATCAGCTCAAGCAGAGCCTCCCTCATACCAAAAACATTCTGTCAAACACCTGAGCTGCACTGTTCGTTTGCACATTCAGAAAATTCAGAGAAACTTCAGGGTTCAGTGTCGTTTCTCTTCGTCAGATTTTGGTCACGCGGCCACAGTGCCCTTGGCACGTTGCTCGCCGCCTGGCCTACTTGTCCGGAGCTCCACACGTGCGCTTGGCGCCTTCTTGGCGTCGGTGGCACCCTGGCCCGCCTGCGCCGGCGTGTCTTGCGGCGGCCGAACCACCGTAGCGGCCGACAGGGAGCAGAACGGCGGCTCAACGCCGCTCGGCGCCGCCCAATCCTCCTGGTAGCTCCACGTGGCCTCATGCACGCCAGCACACCCCGCTGTACCGTCGCCGTGGCCCGGCAAGCACTGGGCACGCTCTCTACCGCCGACAGACCCGCACCACCCCGTTCCGTCGAAACCCACCCCAAGCTCCGAATCCAAGTCCGTTTAGCGTCCGAGTGGAACCAGTGGACCTCCACGTTGATGCCCATCCTCCTAAACTCCCCGACCGAGCACTGCGCCATCGTAATCCATTGCCGGAGAACCCCGTTCACGGCCACCGCCTCGGATCACCTACAAAAGGGGACCCCGAGCTCGCCCTCGAGCACACACCCTCACTACACCCCACAGACACCCCGCCAGGCCACTAGGAGGACCTCGAGGAGGTCTCCTCCCCCAACTCCGGCCGCCTCGTTCCGCCTCGGCCACCAACTCGATTCACTCCGGTGAGGCCATCCCCGACGCTCAAACCTCGTCAGTAGCCTCCTCGAGCACCCAAGAGTCTAACCCCCACTCCAATTTGATCTTCACAGCTCTCTCCGACGAGGTCCACAACCACCTGAATCGCCGTCCGCCGGAGCCAGTGTCGCCGCCGACGTGGTACTCGCCGGCGACCACCACCACCACCCACCGACGTGGAAGGACACACTGAACACAGAGGTACCACCCGATCCCCCTGCCTCACCGTGGATCGCCGCCGGCGACCACCGCGGCTCTCGGGCACCGTCGAGCTCTGCCGCCTCTCTTTGAAAATTCAAACCTGACGGGGGGACCCGCCTGTCAACCTCTCTGTCCTTTCTAAACGAACCGTTTTCTGAAAGCGGCTTCTGCCAAATGCGTTTTCCCGCTGGGCCGGCGTATTCTTTATCGAATCGTTTTCTGTTTTTATAAGTTAGCCCCTGGGAACTTTCTGTTTCATTACAGATGAGTCCCTGGACTAAAACCCTTATAACTTTTTGACAGAAAAGTATTTTTGATTGATTCTTTTTCTGTCCTCCTTAAAATTTTGTCTAGTTTTTTATCAGATTTATTTGAAAAATATTTGAGAAATTTTTGTGCACCTCATGGTATTCACGATAGCGCGTATATTTTCTTTATGCCATAGATACCGAAGGAGGTGACGGGACCGCGAACTTCACCGAGCTAGGCTCCGACTACTCTGAACCAGGCAAGCATGTTTGAACTTTTGATATGATGATTGTTTTGGCATGTTGCATTAAGTAGTTTCATGGCATGTTGATGAGCATACCGACGAATGGCATGTTACATGCAACGATGAGGCAAGTGAGTTTCAAAAATCCATAAGTGGATGGATGTGAGTATGCATGGCCATGTGTTGGCATGAGGATGGGTAAGATGGCAGTGTTGTAGCACGCCAGTCTTATGCCAGGCTATATGACTTCAGTGTCAACCCGTATCGGTCCAGTTCCTTCCATTTTTCCTTCCCTGTACTACCACATGTTTTCCGCAAGGAATATGGCTTAGTAAGTTGCAAACCGCTTTCCTGGTACACACCAAAAGGAGAGGCCGTGATGATGGTTCCATGGCCCTGGATTAAAGCCAGTCATCCGGTCAGGGGGCATGGGTGTTTCCGGTTGGGACCGAGAGGGGGGCACCCCTTAGAGCGCGCGTATATAAATTTGATCCCATGCTATTCGAGATTGTGATCTCCCCGTCTCAAAAGTTTTTCTTGGACGATGTCTAGGGTGATTCCTGGCATCGAGAGGTAGGATGGGTGTGTACTGGTTAGCTGTGTTTTCTTCCGAAATACCGTAAACGGAACTAGTCCTTCGTGACTACGGAAATCCGTTGGCTGTGGGAAATTTTTTTCGTACAAACTCTGCAGAGTCATATATTCCTTTGAATCATCTATTCCATGTCCATGTTCGGTAATATCTTATCCTGACAAATGTCAGTTTTGATGACAGAGACTCCGGTGAATCACATGAGTGCTAAGTCCGGTTAAATGTTTATTCCTGTGGATGGACTAACCCGTTTATTATCATGAATTGAATATTTATTATGAGTATTACTTACTTGTGAATAAAAGCCCTTTCTGCAATGTCGCTCAGACGTCCGACTGTGGCATTGTTATTATTTACTTTCAATAAAAGCCCTTTCTGCGATGTCGCTCAGACGTCCGACTGTGGCAGTGTTATTATTTACTTTCAATGAAAGCCCTTTCTGCGATGTCGCTCAGACGTCCGACTGTGGCACTGTTATTATTTACTTTCAATAAAAGCCCTTTCTGCGATGTCGCTCAGACGTCCGACTGCGGCAGTACTGTTATTTACTTCCAATATAAGCCCTTTCTGTGATGTCACCCCGACGTCCGACTGTGGCACGCATGTCTTTTATTTTTAGTTTAAGCCCTTTACGTGGTGTCGCTTAGACGCCCGACTGCGGCATGATCTTTATTTATTTGTTCACCCTTCGAGGTGTCGCTTCAGACACCCGATCAGTTTCCTATTATTTCTTTTTCTTGGGTTTTCAGGCAGACTACCGCCGATTCCCTTTTTACTTACCTTGCTTTGCTAAATTTTAAATGTGCATTGGTAAATTAATCATGACGCAGCCATGCATGCATTTGTTATATCTTACGTCCGAACTGTCTTGCGAGTACTTTCAAAGTACTCACCTGGCTTGTTGATTTGGCCAGATGCTGACGAAGGCGATCTCATGGATGAAGAATTTGATAGCGAGTCCGATGCCAAGAGGAATCCCAGTCAGTATCGTGCGACCCTGGATTTGGTCACTGTATTATATCCGCTTCCGCTACCAAATAAATTCATCGAGCCTCGCCTCGACGCTCGATGAGGTGCCAGTTTTAGAGTCATGTATCACACTCCCCACTGTGATTTTCCACCACCACCCTATCCTCGAGTCAGTAGTATGCCTCCACACCACTGTGTCATTTCCGCCATTATGTATAATTATTGGCGTGCTTGTAATAATTTGGTTGAGCAACCGTAGCTCGACCCTGTAATATATTTTATGCTACTGGCTTATTGTATCAAGAATTTGTCTACCAGTAACGAGGTTTTATCTCATACTGGACTCAAAAGATTGGTTTCTCAATAAACCTTTTTATTGGAAAACCGGTCGTGACAGTTGGTCCGGGCCACTTCATCCCACAATACCGCCAAATCAAAATAAGATGTTGGTGGTAAGAAGTATGACTATCACTTCCCATAACTCTTTGTGTTCTACTCATGCATATCATCTACGCATAGACCTGGCTCAAATGCCACTGTTGGGAAACATTGCATGGAAAACTAAAAAAATTCTACGCACACGCAATAATCAATCCATGGAGATGCATAGTGTCGGTGTCAAAACTGGCGGATCTCGGGTAGGGGGTCCCGAACTGTGCGTCTAAGGTGGATGGTAACAGGAGGCAGGGGACACGATGTTTTACCCAGGTTCAGGCCCTCTTGATGGAGGTAAAACCCTACGTCCTGCTTGATTATTCTTGATAATATGAGTAGTACAAAAGTTGATCTACCACGAGATCGGAGAGGCTAAACCCTAGAAGCTAGCCTATGGTATGATTATATGTTGTCCTACGGACTAAAACCCTCCGGTTTATATAGACACCGGAGGGGGCTAGGGTTACACAAGGTCAGTTACAAAGGAGGAGATATACATATCTGTATTCCCTAGCTTGCCTTCCACGCCAAGTAGAGTCCCATCCGGACACGGGACGAAGTCTTCAATCTTATGTCTTCATAGTCCAATAGTCCGGCCAACGGATATAGTCCGGCTGTCCGGAGACCCCCTAATCCAGGACTCCCTCAGTAGCCCCTGAACTAGGCTTCAATGACGATGAGTCCGGCGCGCAGTGTTGTCTTCGGCATTGCAAGGCGGGTTCCTCCTCCGAATACACCACATAAGAGTTTGAATACAAGGACAGTGTCCGACCCTGCAAAAAAAGTTCCACATACCACCATAGAGAGAATAATATTTCCACAAATCCAATCTGCTGACATGTTTTGGCAGCATGACATCATGCCATGGTCCGGTAATTATTCGAACCATTTTTCTTTAACCAGCCCCGCACATAACACGAGACGGTTTCTTGACATGTCTTGTCAAGGCAGAGATCATGTTCCCCTTGTTACGGGATTCTCATCAATACGGACGTGGGTAACCCAACTTCACCATCAATTACGGCGCTTGGGGCATAAGCGAGTTTTACCAGGCTAGTGGGGGCGCATAGTTTAGTCTGCCCTTATAAAGGGATAAGATCTCACCTTTTTCTACACATGCCTTCTTCCTCCTTGCTCATCCATTCTCGCGCACTCGAGCTCCAGCGCCCAAGTCCGCATCCTCCTCCTCAACTCTCTCCAAACATGTCCGGAGCGGGAGGCAAGTGGATGGCCTCCTCCGTCACGGAGGGGCACATCAAAAAGTTGCGTGGAGCCGGATATTTGACGCGGACATCGCGCACCGGCTGCCAGCCGCGGGGCAGGTCGTCCCTACCCTGGAACCTCACGAAAGGGTGGTTTTCCTGCCCCACTTCATCCGTGGATTGGGGTTTCCCCTCCATCCATTTGTCCGCGGCCTCATGTTCTACTACGGGCTGGACTTTCATGATCTGGCCCCGAATTTCATCCTCAACATCTCGGCGTTCATCGTCGTGTGCGAGGCTTTCCTCCGCATCCGGCCCCACTTTGGCCTATGGCTGAAGACCTTGAATATCAATCCGAAGGTTGTAGGCAGCCAACAAGCGGAATGCGGTGGAGCCATGGTGGGAAAAATGCCCAACGTTGCATGGCTCGAGGGCTCCTTTGTGGAGACCGTAAAGGGGTGGCAATCGGGGTGGTTCTACATCACCGAGCCGCGCGACAACAACTGGGTGGCGGCCCCCGAGTTTCGATCCGGAATCCCCACGCGGCTCACTTCATGGAAGGAGAAGGACTTGTCCTGGGGTTCATCGGTGGAGCTGGACGGACTCCAGAAGTGTATCCGGAACATGACAAGCAAGAAACTTAAGCTTGTCAACATAGTCCAGGTCATGCTCTTCCGCCGGATCCTCCCGTGTCAACAACGGGATTTCAACTTATGGGAGTTCGACCCGACCTGTGACCAGACTCTAACCGAGCTCTTTGACCCGACACACAAAGATGTCTGGAGGGTGCTGTTCAAGGGCGCCGAGGTCCCTCCCTCTCTCACCAAGGACCGCGGGCTAAGCGCGAAGCGCCCTGCGAATCCGGTAAGTTCTGTACATCTGGTAGGATATTTATTTCTCATAGATTAACCATGTGCGGGGTCTAAGCTCCCATGCCTTTAACATGACTGGGTGGAGGCATCGGAGCAGATTTACTGTCCAGCCTCCCTGCCCGAAGACATCGCGGAAGCTCTCCTGATGGAGATGCTGACTCCGGCTCCTTATAAGGTGCCGGAAAAGACCAAGAAGAAGGCCAAGGGAACCTGAAAGAGTTCCCGGCGCCAGGTGGTATCGGACTCATCGTCCGATAACTCCGCGATGCACTCCTCCCATGAAGACGAGGAGGAAGATGAAGATGCTCCCCCTCCAGCCGGGGGAGACAAGAAAAGGAAGGCCGCCCCGACCGGGGAGGCCGAAGGGTCCAAGAAGGGAAGGACTCTTCTTCCGGACTGCTCCACCACCGCCGCCGAAGGCGAAGACGAGTGGCTGCTCAGGGCCAAGGCCCTGGCGAAGTCGTAAGTATTCTGATACCAGAGTAACTCATAGCATACCTTTGTCGCACTGCTTCTCCTAACGCCGAATATGATTATGCAGACCGCCCCAAGCCCGTATCGACGTATCCTCATCGGACGGCTCCTTGGATTCATCGGATATGGATAGCGATCCACTTGCGACTGCCTCCTCCCCTTACCCTATGCACAATGCCCAGGTATTGTCTCAAAGGGCACTAAGCCGGGGGAGACAGTCCCGGAGGCGCCTCAAGGCGACGTTCCGGACTCCAGGAGCAAAGGGAGCAAGGCTCCCGGGGGCTCCAAGTTCGGTTCTCAGCCGAACACCGCGCCGGAACCTCCATTGGTTTCGGACTCGGGCAGGCGGCCCCCTTCCAAAAGGGGTAAGACGCCCGTGCCGGTGACCTCTGTCCATCTAGAGGCACCAGACGACCTGCTGGGAGCGCTTCGCGGCATTTCCATCGACGAAGAGCACGGCACTATTATGAGTGCGTTGATCAAGAAGGTTCAGTCCGCCAAGAGCGGACTGACTGAAGCCTATGCCAGCCTTCTAAGAGGCTTTGAGGTAGGTATTTAAAATATAGGGAAAATATTACCACATAGACTGTAGCCCCTGATGCTCTGTTTGGTGTTCACAAAGAAAATCCGAATAGAGGATCAAATAATATCTGCAGGAGTCTAATATAAGTATGTCTATATGGGTATGCAGGCTTCGCTGCTGACCTCTGCCGCACTGACTGCGGAGGTCGCCGCACTTAAGCAGGACCTCGAGGGGTCCGAGAAACAGCTCAGCCTTGCCAAGAGGCAGCTCGAGGAGAACAAAGGTAAGTAATACCTTGTCTATATATATATATACAAAAAAGATGCGATTGCAAAATGACAGGATCATCATGAATTTGCCAGGGGCCACGACCAAAGTGGTGACCCTGAAGCAAGCGTTGTCCGAGGCCGAAAACAAAGCGGCCTAGCAGCGCACCGAGCGGGAAAAGCAAGAGGCACGGGTGGGCGAGCTGTAGCAAGAGCTCCAAGCTCTCGTGACGAAGCACGAGGCGTTGGAGCTTGACTCCAAGACGCGAGAGTCTGAGCTTACCGCGGCCCTTGAGAGCGCAAAGAATGCCAAGGCTGAAGCCCAAAAGGCCCTGCAGGAGATTGAGGCAATGAGGAAGATAGCGGAGGGTAAGGCATTCAATATGCAAAGCAAGCATGTGAAAGTAAATTACTTGTTACTTACCCGAGTCCGGAGCTCTCCAGGAGCATTCACAGATTTTCCCCGCAGCGTGTCGGATGCCGCAAAGTTTTACCAGGCCGAGGAGGGAAGCTCGACGGAGAAGCTATTCTGGTCTCAGTATACTGGGACCGAACACCCGATGCCTATGAGCGACCAGCTGAAGCAACTGGTCGAGCTGCACAAGGCGGCCGAACAGGCCATGAAGGGCTTTATAGTCCGGATGTGGCCTATCGACGCCCTTCACAACAGCTACTTCGACCTGGTGAGGCGGCTTGTGGATGCCTGCCGACGGCTGGAAGTCATCAAGTGGTCCGTGTGAAGGTGCACGCCGGGCTTTTGCCCGTGTGAAGGTGCACTGGGACAAGATGGACGCCGAGAAGTTGGTGAAGGAGGGGCCACCGTAGGGCAAGGAGCATCGCCACCCCAAGATATATTATGAGGGTGTCATGAAGGGTGCCCGTCTTGTAGGGGATGAGTGTGCAAAAGATGTAATATTTGAATGAACTTGCTCATGTGATCCTGTGGTATGAAAACTTGTTCATATGCGCTATGCAACGCTTGTTTGAATTTAAAATATTACCTTCTGTTCGGCTATTTATCAAATCTGGGAGATGGCTAGTCTTCGACTTCTGCCCCCATGCCACGAGTGCTGGGGTGTTCGGGATAAACCTGAGCACTCTTGTTCCCATTTTTGGGTCCTCCGAGGGAGGTGCTCAGCACAACGAACAAGGCAATCAGATTATAATGCTTTATCACTCTCACTTAGCCATAGAATTCTATAATTTTAAATTTTGGCAAAGCCCCTAGTATTCGGAAGGCCGAATTTGGGGCGCTATACACGCCTTAAGCCGGACAAAGCCGACTCCTCGCTCTAAGCGGCATAAGTCTTTAGGGACTCGAAACCTCTCGAACAGCGACCAGTCTCTCGCCTTATCATGACAGTCAGTTTTAGCTTTCTCTAATGAGGTGCTTAGCCCAGCTGAACCGGGGCACAATCGCAGTAGTTCTCCCAATGCTACCTTAGCCGATATAGTGGAACGTAAGGTACCAAAACATGGGAGCCAGGAAAACCCAACTATTGACCCAAGACATGATTCGGAGTTGATGCATATAATGCTATAAGTTCGGGGTGCCGCACTGTCTAAAGTGTTCAGACTTCTCACGCCGTATTATGGGGTATGCTTAAGCCCCTAGCGTATTGGCCGTACCAGAGTGTACGGGTGCTGGATGTCATGAATGAACATATGTATATATAAAAAAAGAAGAATAAAGAATGCGATAATAGTTTAGTGCGATGCATTGTTTATTCAAAAAGGTGCGTTAAAGCAGAATGATACAAGTGGTGCGGTAAGCAAAAAGTAGGACTATTTGACATGTCCCCTCCAAGGGCAAGCTGAGGAATGGTATTTAGAGCGAGTATTTCACTCGTTGTCAGAGACCACCTGGGAGTTCCATGGTGCGACGTAGCTTTCTTCCTCCTTGGTTGCTGCATGATGTGATCGACAATCATACTACCGGACAGGGTTTCCAGAGATTAAGGTCCTGAAAGAGAGAAAAATAAAAAAGCAGGAAGCGCCTAGTGCGGTTGAGCCGCGTCTTGGGGCGTGCCGTAGTCATGCCCCCTCCCCACCTGTGCCCCTGGTATTTTCAATGCGTAATTATGTACGCGTGGCACGGATTTCGCCGTTTGGCTGGTACTAGGGTGGGGGCCGCATTGCTATGCGAGCTCGGAACATGCCAGGCGGTCTTGCTGCCGATAACTCTGGGCGCGCTTGAAGGTGTCCGGGTCCTTAATCGCCGAACTAGTGGATTACCTTAAGAGGCTGCTTTGCGCTTCTGCTGCGAGGGCCGCAGTGTGCTCCCTCGTGCGGAGAGAGCGCTCTGTGTTTCCATTAACTGTGATGGCCCCCTGAGGTCCTGGCATCTTGAGCTTGAGGTATGCATAATGCTGTACCGCATTGAATCTCGCAAATGTGGTTCGCCCGAGCAGTGCATGGTAGCCACTGCAGAACGGGACTATATCGAAGATTAACTCCTCGCTTCGGAGGTTATCCGGGGATCCGAAGACCACTTCTAGTGTCACTGAGCCTGTGCAGTCGGCCTCTACACCTGGTATGACGCCTTTGCAGGTCGTTTTTATGGGTTTGATCCTTGAGGGGTTCAGGCTGCTGCCGCCATCCATAAGGACTCGAGTAAGGTGAAATCCGTCAATGGTTGGGTCTAGGACCATTGCGGCAAATCCGCCATGACGGATACTAGTGGGGTGGTCCCTACGATCGAAGGTGATCGGGCAAGAGGACCATGGGTTGAACTTTGAGGCGACTGGCTCCAACGTATATACGTCCCTTTACGCATGCTTGCGCTCCCTCTTGGGGATGTGGGTTGCGTATATCATGTTCACCATCCCCACTTGTGGGGGGAACCTCTTCTGTGCTCCGGTGTTCGGCTGCCGGGGCTCCTCCTCGTCATCGCTATGCGACCCCTTATCTTTGTTTTTGGCATTTAACTTGCCAGCCTGCTTAACACCCAACAATCCCTGTTGGTGTGGTTGGCTGGCTTGTCGGGGGTGCCATGTATTTGACACGAGCGATTGAGTATACGGTCCAAACTAGACGGGCCCGGAGTGCTTCTTTTAAATGGCTTTTTCCACTGACCGGGTTTAGAGCCTTTGAATCCGGCATTGACTGTCGTATCCTCTGTATTGTCGCTGTTAATGCGGCGCTTGTGTTTGTTGTGATGTGACCTGCCATTGCCATCCTTGGTATCCGAAGTACCATGGTTATTTGATATGTTATTGCTACGAGCCAGCCAGCTGTCTTCTCCCGCACAAAAGCGGCTCATGAGTGTCGTGAGGGCTGCCATAGATTTCGGCTTTTCCTGGCCAAGGTGCCGGGCGAGCCACTCGTCGCGGATGTTATGCTTAAAAGATGCTAGGGCCTATGCATCCGAACAGTCGACAATCTGATTCTTCTTTGTTAGGAACCGTGTCCAGAATTGCCTGGCCGATTCCTCTGGCTGCTGAATTATGTGGCTCAAGTCATCGGCATCTGGCGGTCGCACATAAGTGCACTCGAAGTTGTCGAGGAATGCGGCTTCCAGATCTTCCCAACAGCCAATGGACTCTGCTGGCAAGCTGTTGAGCCAATGCCGAGCTGGTCCTTTGAGCTTGAGTGGGAGGTATTTGATGGCGTGTAGATCATCACCGCGGGCCATGTGGATGTGCAGGAGGAAATCCTCGATCCATACCGCAGGATCTGTTGTGCCATCGTATGATTCGATATTTACGGGTTTGAAACCCTCTGGGATTTGGTGATCCATTACTTCGTCTGTGAAGCATAGGGGGTGTGCGGCGCCTCTATACTGGGCTATATCGCGACGCAGCTCAAATGAGTCTTACCCGCTGTGTTCGGCCCGGCCGGATTTACTTTTACTGTATCCGGCATGACGGTTATCGTCTCGCATAGTGGCGCGCCCTCGTGATCCGTAGATCGATCTTGCATGTTTTGCTTTGTCCTCCAATATACCTCGCAGGTCTAGCATGTTTCCCCGAGCCTTGTCATTTTTAATTGAATTGTGTCGGGGTGCGGGCTGAGTTTTTGGCTGAAATGCCTCTCTGTCGCGGCCACGAGGTGGCCGGTCAGCCGCATCATATGCTGGAGATGTAGGTTTGAGTGCTTCCTCCTCCAGCCGGGGTAGCAACCTACGCTTTGGGTAACTCTTGGAGGGGCGTTCGAGTTTATATTCCTCGACCGCAAGGACTTCAGCCCATCTGTCAGCTAGTAAATCTTGATCAGCTTGAAGCTACTGTTGCTTTTTCTTAAGGCTATTTGCCGTGGCTATAAGTCGGCACTTGAAGCGCTCTTGTTCGATGGGATCCTCAGGCACGACAAATTCGTCATCGTCGAGGCTTGCCTCGTCTTCGGAGGGAGGCATGTAATTATCATCCTCCGCCTCTCCATCTGCCGCTCTCTTTGGTGGGCTGGCTTCCCCATCCTCCTGCCCTAAATCTTGCTGGAGGGGATTGCTGTCGTCTTCGGCACTGTCCGGAGTGCTATTATCTCCTGTGCCGGGATCACCGCTTTTGCTTTTGTGAGACTTAGAGCGGCGCCGCTGACGCGGACGCTTGGGTTGCTTCTTGGAGGGGTCATCCTCCGCTGTCTCGTCGCCATTGCCTTCTTTGGGTGTGTCCACCATGTATATATCATATGATGAGGTGGATGTCCAGTGCCCTGTGGGCAGTGGTTCCTCTTCACCTCCCGCATCGTCGTCCATACCGTTGATGTCTTCGGAGTCGAAGTCGAGCATGTCGGTTAAGTCGTCGACAGTGGCTACTAAGTGGGTGGTGGGTGGGCGGCGAATTTCTTCGTCATCCGCATCCCAATCCTGCCGGACATAGTTCGGCCAGGACTCTCCTGACAAGGAGAGAGACCTTAATGAGTTCAGTATGTCGCCTAAGGGCGAGTGCTGAAAGATATCCACGGAGTTAAACTCCATGATCGGTGCCCAATTGGATTCGATAGGCATGGGCGCAGGCGGTTTGGAGTCCGTGGCCGGGGAGGAATCCGGTAGTTCGGCATCACGGCTCTCATGAAGGGTAAGCTCGATACTCGGATCGATCGCCGATGAGAGTGCGGCCTCCCTGGCGGGGTCTATCCACCCGACCATGGATGGCACAGCTGGTTCCATACTAAGGGTCGGAGCGGTTGCCGGTGCGATCTCCTGAACACTGTCTGATGGTAGAGCTAAATCATACTCATTGTGACCGTGTGGCGCACAAGGCAGGGGCTCGAGTCCGTCGAAGATCAATTCTCCGCGGATATCGGTCGTGTAGTTTAAGCTTCCAAACCTGACCTGGTCGCCAGGGGCGTAACTCTCAATGTACTCCAGATGGCCAAGTGAGTTGGCCGGCAGTGCGAAGCCGCCGAACACACAGATCTGTCGGGGGAGAAAAGTCTCACCCTGGACTGCATCGCTATCGATGATCGAAGGAGCCATCAAGCCTAATGGCGACGACAAAGAGGAACTCTCAATGAAAGCACCAATGTCGGTGTCAAAACCGGCGGATCTCAGGTAGGGGGTCCCGAACTGTGTGTCTAAGGCGGATGGTTACAGGAGGCAGGGGACACAATGTTTTACCCAGGTTCGGGCCCTCTTGATGGAGGTAAAACCCTACGTCCTGCTTGATTATTCTTGATAATATGAGTAGTGCAAGAGTTGATCTACCACGTGATCGGAGAGGCTAAACCCTAGAAGCTAGCCTATGGTATGATTATATGTTGTCCTATGGACTAAAACCCTCCGGTTTATATAGACACCTGAGGGGGCTAGGGTTACACAAGGTCAGTTACAAAGGAGGAGATATACATATCCGTATTGCCTAGCTTGCCTTCCACGCCAAGTAGAGTCCCATCCGGACACGGGACGAAGTCTTCAATCTTATGTCTTCATAGTCCAACAGTCCGGCCAAAGGATATAGTCCGGTTGTCCGGAGACCCCCTAATCCAGGACTCCCTCACATAGAAACGAGGGGGAGAGTGTGTCTACATACCCTGGTAGACCGTAAGCGGAAGCATTTCACAACGCGGTTGATGTAGTCGAACTTTCTTCGCGCTCGAACCGATCTAGTACCGGACGCACGACACCTCCATGTTCTGCACACGTTCAGCTTGGTGACGTCCTTCGCCTTCTTGATCTAGCAAAATGGCCAGGTAGTAGATGAGTTCCGTCAGCACAATGGCGTGGTGACGGTGATGGTGATGTGATCTCCGCAGGGCTTCGCCTAACCACTACATAAATATGACTGAGGAAGTAAACGGTGGACGGGGGCGCCGCACACGGCTAAGACAATGTTGTGTGTTCTAAGCACCCCCTCCCCACATATATATAGGTGGGAAGGGAGGAGAGGCAGCCAGGGGGCGTCCCAAGAAGGATCTGAATCCTACTTGGTGTTTCCCCATGTGGCGCCCCCTTCCTTATTTTACCAGATAAGAAAGGGAAGGGGGGCAAACCCCCATTTTTCCTAATCCAATTCTGCCACATGCCATAGGGGGGCGCGCCAGGCCTTGTGCACTGGTGTGCTCCCCCTCTCATGGCCCACGTCATGTACGTGATCTCATCCAGCACTCCGAACAACATTCGGTCACCAAATCACATTATTCATATTATACAATATCGTCATCGAACGTTAAGCGTGTGGACCCTACGGGTTCAAGAACTAGGTAGACATGACCGAGACACCTCTCCAGTTAATAACCAATAGCAGAACCTAGATGCTCATATTGGCTCCTACATATACTATGAAAATCTTTATCGGTCGAACCGTTATGACAACATATGTTATTCCCTTTGTCTGTCGTATGTTACTTGCCCGAGATTCAATCGTCAGTATCTTCATACTTAGTTCAATATCGTTACTGGCAAGTCTCTTTACTCGTTCCGTAATACAACACCTTGTGACCAACTCCTTACTCGTTTGCTTACAAGCTTATGATGTGTTTTGCCGGGAGGACCCAGAGATACCTCTTCGATATTCGGAGTGACAAATCCTAATCTCGATCTATGCTAACTCAACAAACACCTTCGGAGATACCTGTAGAGCATATTTATAATCACCCAGTTACGTTGTGACGTTTGATAGCACACAAGGCATTCCTCCGGTATCCGGGATTTGCATAATCTCATAGTCGAAGGAATATGCATTTGACATGAAGAAAGCAATAGCAATAAAACTGAACGACCATAATTCTAAGCTAACGAATGGGTATTGTCCATCATATCATTCTCCTAATGATGTGATCCCTTTTTCAAATGACAACACATATCCATTGTTAGGAAACCTTAACCATCTTTGATCAACGAGCTAGTATAGTAGAGGCTCACTAGGGACATAATATTTTTTTATGTATTCACACATGTACTTAGGTTTCCGATCAATAAAATTCTAGCATGAATAATAAACATTTATGATGAATAAGGAAATATAAAATAACAACTTTATTATTGCCTCTAGGGCATATTTCCTTTATTAGGGTGTTGCAATAAGTTCATGGTTTGCTTATTGTTGGTGTTGCGGGGGCGACAGTAGCCTAAACACAGATAAGTGGGTTATGGCGTATGGGAGTAAAGAGGAGTTGTAACTTATTGCTATGGTTGGGTTTCACAACCTTAATGATCTTTAGTAGTTGCGGGTGATTTCTAGAGTTCCAATCATAAGTTCATATGATCCAAGTAGAGAAAGTACGTTAGCTCATGCCTCTCCCTTATGTAAAATTGCAAGAATGATTACCGGTCTTGTTATCGATTGCCTAGGGACAAATGAATTTCTTGTTGAGAAAAGATATCCACTTTTGTTGTCTTGCATTTTATTCATAGTTTTATTCTTGCAAAGTACTCATAGTTTTATTCCTGCCAAATAGTTTCATACTTGTTTTCAGTAAAGCAAACGACAAGTGTGCATAGAGTTGTATCGGTGGTCGATAGAACTTGAGGGAATATTTGTTCTACCTTTAGCTCCTCATTTGGTTCGACACTCTTATTTATCAAAAAAGGCTACAAACGATCCCCTATACTTGTGGGTTATCAAGACCTTTTTCTGGCGCCGTTGCCGGTGAGCAATAGCGTGGGGTGAATATTCTTGTGTGTGCTTTTTTGCTTTATCACTAAGTAGTTCTTATTTTATGTTCTATGTTGTTCTCTGTCTTTAGTTATGGATATGGAACACAAAACACAAAAAACATTAGTTGTACTTACTACTCATGGAGATGGGGAACCTCCTAAAACCCTTGATGCTCCTTGTGTGAAAAATATTAATCACTACTTTGATAATCCTGAGAAAACCCCATTAAACTTGATAATGGGAGTTATGTTGGATCAGCGTGAATACTTTTGGGATTATCACTTGACTCAAAAAGGGAAACTGTTATGGGATCAAATTGATATGTTGCATTGGTATGCTTGGAATTTATGCCAGAGATATGAATATACTTGTTTCTCTAAGATGAAGGCTCCACACCTTCCCTTTTCATGCAAATTTAACGATAATGGAACCTTGGTTTCTTATGCTAGTGCTAGATACGATTACTACGATCTAGAACGAATACAAGAATTTGTTGCTTTTAAGGGTGCTTATGAAATTGAATCTTTGTTTTTAAAGTATGAAGCTTTAGATGATGATGTTTATAGACCTGAAAATTTTGCCATCCTTAAATATTGCTATGAAAATAATAATTACAATTCCAATATTGATGTATTTATAGAGAAAGTCTCCACTGTCCAAGAAGAGATTAATATTTTGCAGGAGTCTATGGAAGAAGAAATTGATGAAATTGTGGGTTCATTGGATGAAAATGATGATGGGGAGAGCGAAGAACAAAAGGAGGAAGAGCGGATTAGCTAACTGGGCCCACCTTCTAATGAGAGTAACCCTCCAACTCATACATTGTTTAATGTCCCTTTATTCTTACCGAAGGATGAATGTTATGATAATTGCTATGACCCCATTGATTCATTCGAAATATCCCTTTTTGATGACCTTGATGCTTGCTATGCTTGTGGCCAAGATGCCAATATGAATTATGCTTATGGAGATGAACTTTCTATAGTTCCTTATGTTAAGAATGAAATTGTTTCTATTGCACCCACGCATGATAGTCCTCTTATATCTTTGAATTCTCCAAACTACACTATATCGAAGAAATTTGCACCTATTAAAGATTAAATTGATGGGTTGCGTTCTACCACTACACATGATGATTTTGATGAATATAATATGCATGTGACTGCTGCTCCTACTTGAAACTATAATGAGAGAGGAACTGCATCTTCACCTCTCTATGTTTCTGACACGATAAAATTGCAAGAAACTGCTTATTCTATGTATTGGCCTTTACTTGATGTGCATGCATTGTTCTTGTATGACATGCCGATGCACAGGAAGAGAGTTAGACTTCGTCATTGCATGATATATGTTTCTTTGTGCTCAGTACTAAATGCCAAATCATTGTTAATTAAAATTGGGTTTGATATACCTTGGGATCCGGGTGGATCCATTACTTAAGCACTGTATGCCCAGCTTTATGGATTTAAAGAAAGCGCTGCTAGGGAGACAACCCAAAAGTTTTATGGAGTTTATTGTATTGAGTGCTTTTATAAAGTTTTACAACAAAAAAATATAGAGGGGAACTTAAAACTTCAGAAAAGGAAAAGTGAAAGTGAGAAAGACGAGCATCGTGAAAGTGGGAGCTAGCCTTGAACTTTTTTCATGCCCATGGAAACTTTGTGAATCTCAATTACAGAAAATTTTCAACAAAAATAATTATCCCCTTGTACAAATCCTTTGTATTGTAAAATTATTGTGCCATGATTTGCCTTTAGGATGAGTAGATTGCTTGTTGGTTTGTGCGGTGCAAAAATAGAAACTTTGGCTGTAGTGCATGAATTTACATTTTCTACTAGAACGCCAAAAGTTTCTGAAACTTTTTGCACAGTATTGATATAAAAATTGTTTATTTTTCCAAAATTTTCAGAATTTTTGGAGTACTAGAAGTATGGTAGATGTTCATATTGCTACAGACTGTCCTGTTTAAGACAAATTCTATTCTTGATGCATTGTCTGCTTATTTTGATGAAACTATCGATTTTTATCGGCAGTATAAGCCATGGTTATAATACAATAGCTATACTACAAAAAAATATGAATGGGTTTGCAATAATACTTAGATTAGTGATTTGCATTATTATACTAACGGATCTCACCAGTTTTCTGTTAAGTTTTGTGTGGATGAAGTCATCAAAGATTGAGGAGGTCTCGATATGAGGAGAAGGAGGAGAGGAAAGAGATAAAGCTTGGGGATGCCCAAGGCACCCCAAGTAAATATTCAAGGACACTCAAGTTTCTAAGCTTGGGGATGCCCCGAAAGGCATCCCATCTTTCTTTAACAAATATCGGTATGTTTTTGTCTTTGTTTCGTTCATGTGATATGTGTAAATCTTGGAGCGTATTTTGTGTTTCATTTTCATTTTTATTTTATGCACCATGCTAGTATGAGATAGTCCATGGTGATTTATAGAATGCTCATTGCACTTCACTTATATCTTTTGAGTGTGGCTTTATAGAATGCTTCATGTGCTTCACTTATATCATTTGAAGTTTGGATTGCCTGTTTCTCTCCACATAGAAAACCGCTATTTGCATAATACTCTTTTTCTTCACTTATATTTATTTGAGCATGGTATTTTATAGAAAGAATTAAACTCTCATGCTTCACTTATATCAATTTAGAGAGTCAAAAGGAATTGGTCAGTTGCATGGTTAGTCATGAAATCCTACATAAAGCTTATGGATCACTAAATATGATATGTTTGACTCCTTGCAATAGTTTTGCGATATAGAGATGATAACATGTGGGAGGTACTAGTAAATGGCTATGGTTAGTAAGAATATTGGTGTTAAGGTTTGTGATTCCCTATGCAAGCACGAAAGTCAATAGTTATGCAATGAAATTACATCCTACTTGTGGTGCATTGTTCGGTGTCAGTATGCTTAATGCTCGTTTATGAGAATTTTCGTTTCTTGGTTGGTTGCTTCTCAATCTTTTTGCTAGCCTCCACTTGTACTAAGTAGAAATACTACTTGTGCATACAAAATCCTTAAACCCAGTTTTGCCATATGAGTCCACCATACCTACCTATATGCAGTATTTCCGTGCCGTTCTAAGTAAAGTTGTATGTGCCAACTCTAATTTTTGAAATAAATCTCTGTTTTGTGTGCCCGTACCGCTCATGTGGCGATAGGGGGTGGCCGATGTCTTCCATGTTTAGGCAGGTCATCCTCACGATGAGTGTTTATTCACTTGTCATTGCACGAGAGTATGGGGTAATAGGGGTGCCCAGTCCCACAATGAATCAAAAATAATAACAACAAAATTCCTTGGAAAGTGTTGGTATGGAAGGCACCCGTGGATAAGGTTAGTTATGGATTGTGAAAGAATGGTGGAAAGGAAATGAACTTTATTTTTGGTTAGGGAACTGCTTATAATGTGTCTAGCATGGAGGATGTTGGGAACTCTCAGTCGTAGAGTTGACACGGAAAGCATGCCTCTCAAAATGTTTTTATCTCTCAATTTTTGCTTTGAGCTCTTGCACCTCTATGAATCTCTGCTTCCCTCTGCAAAGGGCCTATCTATTTACTTTTATGCAATTTTTATTTTTATTTGAGTCTCCATCTTCTCTTATAAAGAACCAACTAGGGAGCACTATGATAATACTTGTGCATTGAGGCAGCTAATATTCGAGTGTGTTTCATGAATGGATCAATGATTGAGCATGACAAGCTAGGGATAGCTTTCTTTAGCGTTGATATTTTGAAAGACATGATTGTTTGTTGGGATGCCTCAGTATTGATGTCTTTATGTCAAATTATAGACTATTGCTTTGAATCACTTGTGTCTTAATAGTCACGCCATGATTAGATATATGATCATGTTTATGCTAGGTAGCATTCCACATCAAAAATTATCTTTTTTTTTCATTTACCTACTCGAGGACGAGCAGGAATTAAGCTTGGAGATGTTGATACACCTCTGTCGTATCTATAATTTTTGATTGTTTCATGCCAATAATATACAACTTTCACATAGTTTTGGCAAAAACTTATATGATTTATTAGACTAACCTATTGATCCAGTGCCCAGTGCCAGTTCCTATTTTCACATGTTTTTTGTTTCACAAAATATCCGTATCAAATGAAGTCCAAATGAAATAAAATTTTACAAAGAACTATTTTGGAATATTTGTGAATTTTGGGAGGTGGAATCAACGCAAACGAGGGCCCACAGGCCCCAAGATACACCTGGGCACGCCCAGGTGTCTTATGATCATCTCGTACGTCGGCTGGATCTCTACTTTGGGCGCAAGAAAGCTTATATTCGAAAAAAATCATATTAAAATTTCAGCGCAATTGGAGTTACGGATCTCTGGGAATATAAGAAACAGTTTTCGGCCAGAACTGGGGGGGCATGAAACAGAAGGGAACAGAGAGACAGATCCAATCTCGGATGGGCTCCCATCCTCCGCTGCCATGGAGGCCATGGACCAGAGGGGCAACTCTCCTCCCATCTAGGGGGGAGGCCAAGGAAGAAGGAAAAGGAGGGGGCTCTCTCCTCTCTCTCTCGGTGGCGCCGGAGTGCCGCCGGGGCAAGGATCGTGACGGCGATCTACATCAACCACTACAAAAAAAGTACACTTCCGTGATGATACGTGTTTGTCATAGTAGGTCGCTTTTTTTTGTCATGCATGTACATCCATGACAAATTTATGACAGAATCAAGATAGTCATACCTGTGCTGTCGTAGAAGTGTTCCATGACATTACCAAAATTATCATCACGGAAGTGTCCACTTCCATGACGATAAATCGCATGTCAAAGAAGTGCTTTCGTCAAGGGTGACCGACACATGGCATCCACCGTAACGGAACGCCATTAAGCTATCGGGTCGCGTTTTGGATCCGATAACCCGTTAACAGCCCCGACCAATGGGAAATTTCCACGTGTAAAATTATTATTGGCCGGACGAAACATGTGTCAGCACGTCAGTGGGTCAGATAGGCGCCTATGATACGTCGACACGTGGCATGGCCCAACAAAGGCCCATTCCTGTGAAAAGGCCGGCCCATTTGACTTGGTCAAAAGGTGGTGGGCCGGCCCATGTAAATCATGTTAACGGCATGTTCGCATATATCTTATTTACAACCCGCTAACCCAAGGCCTGTTACGCCCTATCTGAATTAGGCCCATTAGCGTCATCTGGGCCACCCAATATGATTCCCCGTTTTCACTTCTGGCCCATGTATGGCCCATGACGTCTTTCGGCCCATATGAGGCCCTATGTAACTCTTGGCCTATTAACGGCCCGTGGTGAAACTGGCCCGTAATGAACAGTGTATCACTTTACACCCATTAATGGCCCGTGGTGAAACTGGCCCGTAATGAACAATGTATCACTTTATACCCATTAACGGCCCGCTATTCTGTTGGGCCGTTTCTAGCCCATGTTATCTTTCGGCCTTCTTAGAGCCCATTTATTCTTGGGCTCATTTCTAGCATTCGTTTACTTATGGCCCGTAACTATCATTTTTTGCTTGTGGGCCAAATTCAGCCCGTGGTTACAGTCGGCCCCTTTGTGGTCCGTTAATACGTTGGGCCGTTTTCATAGCGTCATCAAATACGGCCTATTAACGATGGCCCGTTATGGTCGGCCCATGAACGGACGATTCCAACTCTAGCCCGTTTACGGCTATAATGCGGCCTGTTATTGGACCATGTTTCGCCATCGATCATACTGCCCGTATAAGGCCCATTGATGATACGGCCCGTAGAAGAACCATTGTTTCTACGGCCCGTAGAAGGCCCACTGTTTCTATGGCCCAGAGAAGGCCCATTGTTTCTATGGCCCGTAGGAGGCCCAGTGTCACTACAGTAAATATTAGCCCATGGTTATTGTGGCCTAGTTTTAAAAAATAGGTTATTGCAGCCACTAGCAAACCGCGGAAAAAGAACTGCAATGACTAGAAGCAAACAATTAAACAAGACAAGGAAATAAATAAGCAAGCAACTTACGCTAGGCTATCACGGCTATCACACATATTACATCCACTGGGCATCAAAGTTCACCACCAGTGCAAATATACGCGCTGACAAAAGAATATACAAAAATGAGAGCACTTCAGAAGGCACTAGGCCTGGCCAGGTTGCCCCCCCCCCCAAACAGCTGAAGAAGCTGAGTAGACCTCAGTTGTGTCAACGATAGATGCATCAACACTAGATTTAAGGCATGATGGTGCGCACGGCAGTCCTCTGACATCTTCATTGCACCTTTGACTTCAAGTCGGAGCTGAGCTGAAGCAAGCCTTTCTGCTTTAAGTGGAGACTGAATAAGTCGAACTGATTGAGGCAGCGACTGCATAGAGGTTGTCTAACACCTGCTGGTGAGTAGCTTCAACTCACTGTCTTCATCAAGACAGGACCTTGGGGTCATCTCGCTGTCCTGAAGATGGTTTGGCTCACTATCTTCCCTAAAGTTCTGCCTGGCGTACGAGATACGAGTCTGAAAGAGAAACAAGGAGACACGTAATAGGTTTCACAATTATATAACCAAATAAATGGATCTGTTCTGCATAAGGAACATGTTTTTACAACTACAATTTGAAACTGGTGGTTGTTGCAAACATCCAATCAGATGTAAACAGCAAAGCAAACAACAGTGGAGGAAATGATGCCTATCCAAATCTATACTAGAACAAAGTTTGAAGGCTTGAGAAGGATGAACTTACATTACATGTTAACACGGGCTGGACAAAGCCCTTCTCCATCTTGATGGAAGGATAATTCAATAAATTCCCCAAAGAAAATTCTTTATAAGCGTTGCCATTATTCTACATTTTGCAAAGAGTAAATATAGATCAAATAATATTGGAAGAAACAGAGGATAATGAAGCTCAGGTGCAGACTGATGATACATAATCAAATAGCAATTAATTAAGTACATCGTTACAAGGCTTAAGGGAGAGAGGTACTGACAAGAGCAATGCAGAGCCCATTATTGTTTTGAGATCGTATGATCCTTTGAGCAAGGAGATTCATCTGAAATTAGTTTTCATACAAGAGAGAAGGTAAGCCACAAGCAGAAATTTAGGAGTTCAAATTTTGAATTGATATCATAGACAGTACCTGACGCTGGGTTCCCAGCAGTTCTATTAGGGGTTTGGCCACTGGAGTAGGGGTAAAGTGTGGTATAGTTGGGCCTGTGTTTTCTGTGGCTGCTGATCTATCTGATTTAACATGTATCACTACCTTTTCCAAATACCTAGTTTGTACTCCTTGACGACCTGCACTCACCCGCTTCCTTTTGGACACCTATTACGAAAGAACAACATTTGACTGGAAAAACATAGTGTGACGACACATGGAATAGGTACAGAAAATGGATAGGTATGGCATATACTCATATATGATGCTTAAACTAAGCAGATGGTGTAACAAAGTAGAAGTAATGCAAGAGGCCAGAAGCAAAATATGTGCGACCAATACAACTTTGCAAAGTTAGAGCAAGCACCTTGATGGGTGAATAAGATAGACCATCCTCCACCATGCCAAGTTTGTTAGGCAGTGGATCATTCCGCAATATTCCTCTCGTGCGCCCATTCTCATATTCATTTTGATAATGTTCAATATCTAACATGCATGAAAACATAAAAACGAGTGAGATTTTCTTTGTAATGCAGAAGTGATTCTAATCCAATACTGCCTCCCTGTAAACCCCTTTTTCCTATCTCTGCAATTCTTTTAAAAGATGCCATGCATGCTGTAATTTGTTGTGTGCATTAATATAATGTGGCCTACTACTCAAAATACGAGAGCTCCAGAAGTGATGACACTTCGCAGATGATAGCTTCAACATATAGTAAAGAAGAACAAGTCGACCTGACCTGACAGATTCAAAATATACTAAGGGAGAACAACTCGACTTGACCAGTCGACCACAAGAGAACAATATCATCTTAAAGAAGAGCAGAAGAGCAAGAAGATTGAAGATATTACAAGTCTTTTAATACAATGTCGGTTGGCCACCCATGATGAACCAGAGCGCACAGAGAAATACTATTCTTTCTGGTCTCTCCATATGTGGCTCACGTGCATTTCGAAACTAAAGTAGGAACATTTAGCGAACCAATTAAACATCTCTCAGTTTTACTAATATCAGCAATAATATCAGATATGAATTTGTACAACTAAGCTTGTTTAGCTCGATGGGTGGAGCAGTGCTATTACGACATGAACCACGTAGGCTGATTGTGGTCATCATAAAATGGGGAAAACATAAGCATGATGAGTACAGTGTTGACCGTGGCAGTGGGATGGCAGATCTGAAGCTGCAAACCACGCAAAGGGTAGTTAGCAACCGATGTTTTCTTTGAAATAACAACTAAGATTTGGTATGGACAAGAAAGTACGGTCAACAAGTGGCAAAGAAATGCAATTACGTTGTCTCTCTATATGTCGCGACATGCATTTGGAAACTCGAGTCGGACCTTTAGCTAACCAATTAAATATGTCGGTTAACTAATATCATTATCATATCACAATCATATTTGAACAACTAAGCTTTCGAATTCTGAGTGTTGTGTTGTTTAGCTTGAAGGGTGGAGTAATGCTAGTACGACAGAAAGCACCTACACAGATAATAGTAGAGTAGATAAAAGGGGAAAACCCTAAGAATCGAGAGAAAAAATCAGGAAAGTGGAACTAGCTGGACCAGTGGGTGGCGCACATGCTTTTCGAAACGAATATAGGAACATTAGGTGACCAATTAGACGTTCTCTGTTTTAGTGATATGAGCATCATATCAGATTCGTATTTCAACACGTAAGCTTTGGGTTGAGGTCTTGAGGAGCAGTGCTAGCATGACACGAAGCACCTACGATGATGGTAGTGAATATAAAGGGGGGAAACAATAAGCTTTACGAGTATAGTGTCCATGCCATGGCGGATCTAAAGGTGCAAACCGGACAAAGCTACTTCGCAACCAATGTTTGCTTTCAACTAGCCACTAAGATTTGTTACGGACAAGAAAAGTACAGTAAACAAATTACGATCTATTTTCCGGGTGAGATAAATAACTTAAGCACATATGGAAGAGTACCACCACTCTTGCGACGCCGTGTAGGCCTATGGTGATACGTTGAGGGTGCTGCGGGTGCGATGGCTGTCGGCGACGGGGAAGAAGACTTTAGACAGCAGACGGTCGGTCGGGGGATATATCCTGTTGCCGTGGACGAGGCAGTCGTAGGAGCGGCAACGACAAGGTGGACGACGGCGCCGATGAAGCGAGAGGAGGCGGTGAAAGGATGCTGGTCCAGCGCCGTGGATGAGAGACGTCCATATCTTGCAGTGGACGACGGGGTAGGGGTAGTGGCTCCGACAAGGTGGAGGATGGGGTGATGGACGGAGGAGGCTGGCCGCAGTGCGGAGGTGTCGTGCCACCGACGGTGTATGAATGGGGAAATGGAGGGGAGGGGGAGGATCTCAAACTTTGGGACACGCTTCTCTGAAATGGGGGAAAGTTAAGAACTTATCCCCCGTTTAAAATTTCATACATCGCGTCGGTTGGGGATAGGACGGTAATCTCGCATCTCCCAAGTATTTGCCGGTAACTATTTCGGGCGAGGAGAGGGTGTTTTGCCGCCCACGGTTGGTGCCCACGGTGTATGAACGGGGCTGACAGGTAGGGCAGTTGTGTCACGTCTGATGGAAGTTACACATCTACCCCTATTTAAAATATTAGCCTACATCGATTTCGGGCGAGGAGAGGGTGTCTTGCCGCCCACGGTTGTCGCCCACGGTGTATGAACGGGGCTGACAGATAGGGCGGTTGTGTCACGTCTGATGGAAGTTACACATCTGCCCCTATTTAAAATATCAGCCTACATCGATTTCGGACGAGGAGAGTTTGTTTTGCCGCCCACCGTGTATGAATGGGGAAATGGAGGAAGAGACACATGTCTTTTGGACGAGCTTGAACGAAATGTGTTTGGCGCCCACGTTTGGCGCCCACCGTGTCTGAATGGACTTAGAGGCCGTCGTGTCACGTCTGACTGAAGTTACTAGTCTACCCCTATCGACAGCAGTGTAAATCCTGTCGATAAGGATGTCAAGTGTCAGGGGTAGACAGTAATTTCCATCTCGCAAACACTTGCTTCGAGTAGCCCACAAATTATAGTGGGTGTTTAGCCGCTTCGTTCAAAACTTGGGAGAATTAGCATTCACGTTTGCCCTGGGACCTGACAAACTAAATTCAAATCCAATTTGTATTCGATTACGAGTATCCAAAGATAATTATATGTTTTGTTATTTATTTCTTCAAAACCACAACAAAGATTTATTCCACTTTCATATATGATTATGATTTAGAAATGTCGTGATATTCGAATTCAGTAGGTTGGATACACTCTGAGTCAAACAGTTATTTCATCCAATACAGTATGCTCACACGACAAACAGTTCACCTTATGTCAATCATACAAGTTCTAAGGATTACCTCGCCTAAAAAATTCGGATCATTACAACACATGGACAACATAGGGGGTCTTGCAACATAATCCATTCAGAGACATGACACAACATGCAAGTACAATAACCTAATGAAAATTTCAACTAGTATCTAAAGAAGAACCGGGATTATCTTGGGCTTCAGATAGCAGAAACAGCAGGACCTCCTCCGTCTTCAAATGGAACATTCTTACTTCCTCCAATTCTTGGGTTGCTTTCATAATGCGTGCCGCTAATTCCGTAATTTCCAGCCTCAAGATAAATATTACCTCATTCATGGCAGCCACACCATCTCCTTCTGCCTCTAGTAGAGCCTCAAGCACTATAATATTTGTGCTCAGACTGCTCTTCGTCAGTGTTGCCTCTGAACTGCTACCATCTGGTAACATTGATGGCGCACTACTCCCACAAATAGATTCTGGGGTTGTACATTGTGTCCTAGTGTGAACGGCATCCTGAAAGGTTTCCGCTGGACATCAGTAAGAGATAGTTATCGTATGATCCAGGCAGTAAGCTTACATGGTAAACGACGGACGAATTATTGCCGAGCATGGCAAACTATATTTAAATGGTTCGAAGCAGCATCAGCCGAAAAGAAATTAAAATGGTAAGATGAAACTAGGCATGTAAGTGGCAAATAAACGAAATCCGCCAGTCCCATCTAGTTAGTTTTTGCTACCTCCCTAGTTCATTTTCCTCAAAAAAACAAAAACTCTTTTGAACTATCACACCACTAGTGGACTTTAATCGGGATTAAACCGGACCCAGTTGACATCCCTAGTTGAAAGGGAGTGTACAACCGCTATATTTAAGTTGCCAAGGCATCTAAGCAGTTGAAATAATCTGAGAAAGAACTTAACAGTGTGGCCTCATATAAACTACGAAGATAGTCTTGTGATGAAGTTGAGAGGAAAAGTTAAGGACTCAAATGAAATAGGCATGCATTTCTTTACGATAGTACAGCAGGCACTGCTAACATATTGGCCAACTCAGGTATAGCATAACAACAAATAAGCATTCGAATCAAGCAATACAGCAAAGCAGACAACTGAACTATGTGTAATTCGGTAGGATTACACGTTGAGGGCACAAGCCAAGAAAGCAGCCCACTCGCATTACATATCACATGTACTAAAACACACTGGCTTACCATATGTTGCTGTGAAGCCTAGCTGATGTCGCAATGTTCTTTGAAGATATCGTCAGCATCCCGTGGTTGCAAATCTAGTTGTTGTAGTTTATTTTGCACCATCTATTTAGGTAAAATTAATTTTAATTGCATGCACTGGTCCGAATTGATCATCAATGGTTCATCTAAACTAATGAAAGAAGGGTGTGTGCATACACGACAATACTCCCTCCGATTCTTTTTTACTTTGCGTATAACTTTTTCTTAGTTTTCTCATATTAGTCTGCGCGTTGCCGATTCCTAGCACAGGTTTCCTTTTGTGCCCCGCCCCATCCGCGTCTACCCTAATTGATTGGCAAATTAGTCCAGAAAAATTAAACCAGTGCCCTCCTTGGTATGCGGGTCAAGAGTTATGCGCAGAGTAAATAGAATCGGAGGGAGTATATCTGCTTCCCTCTATTCTTATGCTTGTTCGAGGTGCCAGTCCCAAAAGAACAAATATTTTGCCTGATGGGGTTGGCAGCTCCATAATTAATAGAAGCATCAAATTGGTCATGCAACTTGGGAAGATCAAGAACACACAAACAAGTAGTGAACAGAGGCTCGGAGCAGTGATGTAATAGCTGGCATCAGAAAATGTAGGGTAAAACGAACAAAAAGCAGCGGAACCATGCTAGTTTGCTGATGTGTAATTAAGCATAGAGAACATTAAGCAGTCCGATGGAACCAACAGGTGGCATCAGAACAAACCTAAAGCATATTAACTATATGTGCACTGGTATTTAATTTAGCACATGTAACATGTTCACTGCGAGAAGTATGGCCCTACAGGTGCAAGCAGAATAACGCGCCTCATGAAAAACTGAATGATGCACTGAAGAAATTCAAAGGTGTGGTGCTTATGCTAGGAAAGTGAACGTAGGCGCCGGCCGTTGGATAATAGTACCTGATTCTCGGCGGCGTATGGGTATCGTTGTCATACTTGATAGCTAAGGATCGTCGATGGTGCTCGTGTTGCGGTTGAGTTTGGGCCGGCTGTCGCCGTCGCTGAAGTGGCTCCGATGCTACGGTTCCGGTGCCTGTCGACATACAAGAAAGCTCATCTGTGGTAAGTGAACAGTTGCACGATAACGAGAAAAACCGAAGGAGTACAAATCGAAATAACCTGATGAGGCTGCGGCATCGGTAAAGCAGGACCGGTGGTGTTGAATATGGCGTCCGTGGAGCGGGTCCGGTGCAGTGGACGAAGGCTTCGGCGGGCGCGTTGTACAGTGCTTTCGGTGAGGCGGATCTGTTGCGGCGGACGAGGGCTTGTATGAAGGGCCAGCGAAGTGGCGGACGAGGGAGTCACTGAAGGGCCTACGCTGTGGTGGACGAGGGCGCCGGTTAGGCAGATCCGGTGCGGTGGACCATGATGGTGGTCAAGGAGATCTGGAGCGGTGGACAAGCCAGTCGCTGAAGCAGCTCCGGTGAATTGGTGAGTTGGCAGTTTGGGGTTCCAAGATGCGGAAGGTAGATCCGGCGGGGTGTGAGGTCCACCGCTGCGATGGAGGACTAGATTCGGTGGCTTGCCGTGGTTGGGGGGGTCGGGGAGGGGGAGGGGAGGGGCTCTGGGGAAGAATGTTGGGGGTAAAGAGGGGAAAACAATGGAGTTACCAAAGCAGCCCTTTTCCGTTCATGTGGCAGGGGTAAAACAGGAATATCGCAGGGCTAAACTTTCGGGCGCATGATATTTCGATGTGAGCGGGAAATTTGAATGCTTTTGGCGCCTAAAATTATAAGTATTCTGCTCTCGTACGGCCGTCTATGATATCATGGCCGACAATTTGTTTGTTTTGCACGCAAAAAAAGTCCATATCGTCGGGGCTGGGAGACCTTGGACGACGATCCTGTGGGAGAAATCGCACGCCCCTCCGACGTCCTCACCGCTGCAAGACTCGGTGCTTCCTGCACCAACTTTTTCAAGACGCTGCTTAAACATGCCATGCTTGTTGGTCTTCCATGCATCCTCGAGGAGAAGGTTCTTCTATGGGACAATCCTTCGAACAGTCCACCGCTCCCTGGCCATGGTTGCATGTTGACTCCGCTAGAGTTGCCGACATTGAGAGGTAGTCGGATTTTGTCCGATCAACAGGTCAGTAATGGAGATTGATCATGTACCAGTACATAGTTATTCCATTTCCATCCCATAATTTCTCCGCTGCCCACCGTCTTATATATAGGTCTGGGTCGGTGCCAATGAAGATTGGCTTGCATACCTCCGGCCGGATACCACCATCATTTTGCACAACATCCACAGTAGTGCGGCCGTTCTGGTAGACCCCTTCTCCATCATTGGGATCGGCCTTTCGGACTTGCTGGGCAAGAATACGTATGATGATGCCTACATGAGATTGAAGAAGATAGCAATTGCGGACCCGCCGACAAAGCGACACGGCTACGAGGATTACTATCTCATCGCGGTGTTCGACATAAGGATTGCCATCAATGTTGGAGGCAGTAACGGCAGAGGCTGGCGCATGTTGGCCGCGGCAGATTTGTACCCCTACACGTTCGAACACGCCGTGTGCCATCTAGGCCGCATCTTCACAGTGACAAGCCAGGGGACTTGTTTCATCTGGTTGACATCCTAAGGTACGGGAGATTACAAACGGAATGCACAAACCATCATTTGCATCCCTAACGGTACTTCATTATTTTGCAGGGACCAGTCATCCCCTGATCAAAATAAGATCGCCGATCCTGGATGTGCATTTGCATCCATGATTCGGTCTAACCTTGAACCTTGTAGCTGACTTTGGTATATTGGGATCAACTATCTTATCGGTCGTTACCCATGGTACCACTGATGTGCAACATGGTCACATAATCTACCACGATCGGACCGTCACCATCTACCCAGGTATTCCATTTTTTAACCCTCTCGCCTTCTCTTTCATTATTGTACTAGTAGTATACTTTGTAGTACTAGTAGGAGTAGTTTTTACCTTGGAGGACCCGTATAGCTAGCTAGGCCCTTGAAGAATTGAACCCACTAGCTGCCACCATTTTTGTTTTTCCATGTCTTACTATCTCATCCATGCAGCCAAGAGTGGCTATATATAATAAGCCGGTTATTTTACTTCCTCTATACCGGAGTAGTACGATTTGCTGCACAGTATTACTGACCGCCACATTTGAGCACAACATTATTATGCATGGACCTTGACTATGTACGTTACCATGTGTCCAGATCTGGGATGCCGCGTGTACCAGATGAACGACGCCGAGTTCGACCCCCATGATGCTACGTAGGTGCCGAGGAACACTCTTCGAGAGTACTCGCTTTTCATCGGGGACAGCTACCCCATTGTGAAGCGGATGCCACCTTCAGTGCACGACACGGAAGGCCTGCTGTTCATGAAGCATGGTTGTGTCTTCAGTGCGCACCGCCGGATGAACGACATGCTGGGACACACTATCCCTAATTTATGTCGCTTCAGCTTGGATGAGTCTCCATCATGTGGAACCGGACTAGAAAGCTGCGACAATGATTCCCGTTGCCCACTGCTATGGATCGTGCCATCCATGAAGAACACCTGGGACTGGATCCTGTAGGAGGACATGTAGCCCATCTATAACGTGTAAGTGGAGTACGGTAATTGTGAACTGTAGCGCTGTGAATATATGTAGACCAGTCGTGCACAAATTTATCACATGAGTTGGAGATGAACTTGTGTGGCATACTAGCATTTGTCCTTTAGAATTTATTACTAGTAAATGTGTTATGTGTACGTGTAACTTGTGTGGTTGTTGCACGGGCTCCAACACGCTCTTTGAGAAAAAAAGGTGGCACAGCTTTGGATATACGTGATATGGCGGCATCATACAGTAGCATCGTTCGCTATAGTTGTACTAGTACACTCCTACTAGGACGAAAACTCCTATAAAACCTTGCACTTGGCTCTTTGCCTCTTCGGGAGGTTCAATAGTTCGTACTCGTGTGATCCTTGCACTTGGCTCTTCGCCTCTTCAGAAGGTCCAACAATGATGATACTACAATACAATATGCTTCTGGCAATCTGACACCGATTGAACTGCTGCACGTCCACCACGAGGGTGGGGGAGAGGGAGAGGGCACTGTAGTCAAAACCCTCTCCTCGTCCTGCGAACCACCGCGCGTGTGGGTGAGGGAGAGACGTAGTAAGCAAGATTCTCCTCGTTCGACGAGTTGACGGGACACATCAAAGCAGTACTAGTACTAGTAGTAGTAGTCCATACTGCGTCCTTTCCGATTAATATGGATTAATTTGAAACGAGAAAAATACACTGGCGGTTAACGTATGTAATAGTATGCTCTTTACGGTCACTATATATAGTTTTGCGGCGATTATGCGATCACTAGCTCATCACAGAGCACCGTATTGCACCCTACTGACCGGCCACATAGTCGACGTGGAACTTTGTTGACTGGTTAAATTGTCACCTGGTTTCTGTGTCCCACCTGTCAGTTGGCAGAGCAAAGAAATCAGTTAAACAAAACTTTACACAGGCGCGGCACGAGTCCAACCCTTGCGCGCGAACCGCCCTGGCTGTGTATGTGAGTGCATGCACGGGTTGAGTACTTTTTCGGACGCGTCTACCCGAAGTTCGGTCTTCATCGAGGAGTCGGCGGTGGCGTACTTGTCCGCTATGTCCAGAAGCTCGTCGAGGGTAGTCGGCTCGTCGCAGAGGAGCTTGTGCTTGAGGAGGGTGCCTTCTCGGCATCCGGCTGTGAAGTATTCTATGGCTTGCACCTCGTGCACCCCTTCGCAAGAGTTGCGGAGCTCGGGCCAACGCGTGAGGTAGTCGCGAGTGGACTCGGCGGGGCCTTGTACGCACAAGGAGAGCTGTCTGGGCTTGGGAGCCTGCTTGTAGGTGCTGGTGAAGTTGCGGATGAAAGCTTCGGTGAAATCTAGCCAGCTGTTGATGCTGCGCGGTTTGAGGCTGTTGAGCCAGGTCCGCGCCATGCCTTGCAGCACGAGGGGCACGTACTTCCCGGCAACGCGCCGGTTGCCGTTGGCTATGCTGACCGCCGTGGAGTAGTCGATCAACCAATCTTCCGACTTCATGGAGCCGTTGTACTTGGGCGTGTCTCTTTGGTGTGAGAACCCTTTGGGGAAGGTCTCGTCGTGGATGTGGGGGCCGAAGCAAGGCGGACCTACATCGTCTTCTTCTTCCATCGCCAGGGATCGCGCCAGGCGGTCGATCCGATGGCGGGCGTCGTTCTCGCCGACTCCTTCGCGGCGACCTAGTCGGCCGCTGAGAGTCGGGTGCGCCACTGGCGGCGGGGTGGGATATCTCTCTCCACGGGGTCGAGGCGGAGGCGGGTTACCCCGCCATTCCATGGCTCGGGGATGGCCGTCCGCGTCTCGCTCGATGGAGATTCGGGTTTGGCTTCGGCTGGCGGGAGGCTCTTTCTCGCGTCGCGCGCGGTCTCTGCCCGCAGTCGGCGTCGGGGACGTCGCGCCGTGATCTCGGCGCGGGGGAGGGCTTTCCGCGCGGGCGTCGGCTTCGTGCCGCTGCGCGGCTGCATCGATCAGCTGCTGGATGCGTCGGGCCATGTGGGGGAGTTCTTCGGCCCCCAGTCCGTCCAGCTCGTCTACGGCCGCCTGGGCGGCGCGCAGGTTCTCGAGTGGAGTGGCGTAGACTGGGCGGTCGACTCCTAATGTATCGGCGATGACGGCGCCGCGTTGCTTGACAATGCCGGCCCGGCTCGGCCCGCCCGGTGCCGGTGTGCCGAAGGCAGCGCGGTCAGCTTTGCGCTGGTGGGCCTCAGCGAGGCGTCTCATGGAAACCAATTTCCGGCCTTCCACGAGGAGGGCGAGGCGGCGAGCCTCCAGTGCTTCGTCGTGGGCATCAGCCGGGAGGGGGGGTGGACAAGTCGTGGGCCGCCACGTGTGGGGCATCGTGGGCGCTTTCATTGGCCGGGATGCCGTGGCCGATGACCATCACTTCGGTGGTGACAATATCGCGGCCGTCGGTCCGAGGAAGCGGGTCATTGTAGATCGCGATGTTGGTGGGGAAGGTGTCGAAGGAGGCCGTGTCGGAGTCGACAGGCATCGGCTCGGTGGAGCCAACCGACTCCAGATGCACAGCGGGCTCGCTGGAGACATGGAGCTGGCCGAGGAGGTTGGCGAGGTGGTCGGCGCCCGCATCGGAGGCGAGCTCGTCGGAGATGAGGGTTTCGTTGTGGAGGTTGGCGAGGCTGCTCGCCGCGCAGATGCTGGTGACACCTTGCAGCGCATCGTGGCAAGCGCCATCGGGCGTGCCGGGCTGGCTACGCTCGCTGGGGAGGAAGAGGGTTCCTGTCCAGAACAGGTCTCCGGACGACGGTGCACCTGGCCCCACGGTGGGCGCCAAATGTCGGGTGGTAGGTGCGACATATGCCAATGGTTGGCTTATCATTGTGGGAGCCAGTAAGACGTCGCTGGTGCCTGGAAACGGGATGAGGCGAAGACATGCACGCTGGCGAATCTTACCCAGCTTCGGGGCTCTCCGGAGATAACACCCCTACTGCTGCTCTGCGGGGTCTCCGCATGATCACTAGATGGACAAGTAGCTACACAATGCTCCTTGAGCTGTTCGGTGGGAGGAGGAAGAAGGGCACGGCTAGCTTGCTTCTTCTCCTTGTGTGGTGTCTAGAACTAGCAGGGGGTCGAACCCTTTGCATGGGTGCCCCGGGGGGTTAATATAGGCCTACCCCCCGGGGGTACAATGGTAATCCGACTGGGCACGGGGCCCAGCCGTCTGTGACTGCGCTCGCCGGCTTCTGCGCTGAATGCTGGGGCCAGCCGGCTGGTGGGTCCCGCCGGCTACCAACTCCTTGGCAACAGGCAGGCCCCACTGCCAAGGGTCTTGTCGATGGCTGGTTACTGTTGCCTCAACCTGATGACGAGGGCTTCGTCGAGGTAAGCGTGGCTACAGTGCCGCCGCCCGGCGGGCGATCACTGTAGCCTCACCGCGTCTTGTCTTCTTAATGGGGCATCTCCTTCGAGGGAGGCGGCAAGCCGGCTGCGGGGAGCCGGCTCTGTCTTGGGCCGACTGGGGTAGGCGTGGCCGCCTTCGGGTATCTCTCTGCCCGAAGCGACCCGCCGCCCGTGGGCCATACTGGCAGGCCGTCGTGGATGACATCAGGGTCAGCATGGCAATAGTGCTGCGCCGGACGGGTCATGGTCACCCGTACGGCGCACTGTGCCGGTCATGCTCCGGGATTTGGGGGTGGCAGGCTTTACTATAGCCACGCCCCGTCTCGTTGCCGCTAGGTGGATGCAAACTTTGAGGGTACGGTCTCGACCGTTTACGGGAGCCGGCTTCTTGGAGTCGGCCTCCTCACGGCCGGCTTCTCATAGTTGGCCCTCCCATGGCTTTCCTCATGAGGGCTAAAGTCGGACTGCCTTCCGAAAGCCGGCCTGGGTGGCAGCCAGCAAGGGGAAGGCGGCTCCATGTCTTGGATTCTTGAGAGCCGGACGGGCTCGTAATTTTTTCAGAAGGGCCAGGGGAAGCCGGCTAGGCTACCCATGGCTATTTACTCCGACAAGAGTGGTGAGGTTAGTTTGTCAAAAGCAGAAACTTGTCAGTTCAAGTTTGTGAGGAAATTGATTTTGGACAGAAAGGGAAAGGCACCATTGCATGAACATAAAATCCTCCAATGAGTCCACTCTCGTGGACTTAAGGGTTTAGCAGGATGGGCTATAAGTAGGAAAAGGAATCATGGGTAAAAGAACAAGATAAAAAGGGGTTGCAGTACAAACCACAAAGATGGATCAGAATGAAAAAGAGGTTGATTCACTCAATTTTTTCAAAGAACCTAAAAGGGCTTTTGCATAAAGTTGCATAATATACTCCTATTAACATCCCATCATTTTGGTGGAAGCTAGAAAGGAATATTTAAATGGGTTGTAGTGCAAAATTGCCCACTGGACCAAATTTGAAAAATTGGTGTAGAGCTCAAAATATTAAATGAATGGAATATATTTTTGCATAAAAGTGATTTAAAAACATCACATGACATCTCCAAATTTTGGTGAAAATTTGAAATAAATTTATCAAGTGGTTGTAGTTCAAAGAGAGCTCCAAAACTAATGAAAAATCATTTTTAGGAATAAAGTTCAGAGAGAAATGCTTGTGCAAACAAATTCCACTGATAATAGGAATGCTTTCTTGAGAGGGTAAACAAGTCCGATAATATATTTGAAAGGTTGTCACTTGGTGTAAAACTCCATAATAACCAAGGAAGAATGGTTCTGAAATCAATGGAAAATCAAGAAAATGAAAGTTTGAATTTCCTGGCAGAATTTTAGTTAATAAAACAAGGTCAAACTTTTGGGGTGTCACAACTCCAACTTAAATAGACATCCCTCAAGTCATCTAAGTGATACGTGATCCAATAAACTAACCCATTTCCGATCATCACGTCAGATGGGGTAGTCATCAATGGTGAACATCGCTATGTTGATCATATCTACTATATGATTCACGTTCGACCTTTCGGTCTCCTATGTTCCGAGGCCATGTCTGTACATACTAGGCTCGTCAAGTTTAACCCAAGTATTCCGCATGTGCAAAACTGTCTTGCACCCATTGTATGTGAACGTAGAGTCTATCACACCCGATCATCACGCGCTGTCTCAACACGATGAACTGTAGCAACAATGCATACTCAGGGATAACACTTTTACCTTGAAATTTTTAGTGATGGGATCATCTTATAATGCTACCGCCGTTCTAAGCAAAATAAGATGCATAAAGGATAAACATCACATGTAATCAAAATTTGTGACATGATATGGCCATTATCATCTTGTGCTTTTGATCTCCATCTCCAAAGCATCATCATGATCTCCATCGTCACTGGCTCGACACCTTGATCTCCATCATCATGATCTCCATCGTCACTATTGCTTCTACAACTATCGCTAACGCATAGTGATAATGTAAAGCAATTACATGGCGTTTGCATTTTATACAATAAAGAGACAACCATAAGGCTCCTGCTGGTTGTCAGATATCTTACAAAACTTGATCATCTCATACAATAACATTTATCACATCATGTCTTGACCATATCACATCACAACATGCCATGCAAAAACAAGTTAGACGTCCTCTAATTTGTTGTTGTAAGTTTACGTGTATGCTATGGGATTCTAGCAAGAATCGTTCTTACCTATGCATAAAACCACACCGGTGTTTCATTAAGTTTGCTGTTTTAACCTTCTTCAAGCACTGGCCGCAGTCAAATTTGATTCAACAAAAGTAGGAGAAACAGACACCCGCCTGCCACCTTTATGCAAAACTAGTTGCATGTTTGTCGGTGGAACCGGTCTCATTTGCGTGGATGTGTAAGGTTGGTGTGACACTCCAAAAATTTTATTTGGTTTTCAGCAAAAACTTTGTTGGTTTTTGAAAAGAGGCCATTTAAATTTTTTCCAGAAAACCTTCCTCTTAAAAACTTCTTTGGCAAGGACTTTTATTTTTGTATCTTCTTCAAACTATGGTGTTTGATCATTTAAAACTCTTTCTCTGATGGTTCCCTTCTCAAAGTATATTTTTGGAAATTATTCTTTTTCTTATAAAAAGAACTCTGTGAATTTTGAGGTTTTTCTGATCTTGGAAACCACCCATGGTTTTACCATGTCTCTTATAGTAAATCTTCTCAAAATCCCTCCCTCCACCTTTGAATAATCTAAATTCTCTGTCTCAACAAGTCCAAACAAGTTTTGGATTTTATTTCAATTATTTTTATCTCTCAAATCATTTCTGCCAATTATTTTGAGCCTGAGTGATTTTCAAAGCAAGTACCTCATTGCCTTTGAGTTTTTATCCCAAACCAACTCCCCTGGATAGTCCTTAGTACCCACAACCTAGAACCATCTTGATCCACTCTTCTTCTTTTCAAATTTTTCAAATTTTACTCTCTGCAAGTTTGGACCAGATTTGTCAAATTTGGTGAAATTCATATCTACACTTCTCCAAAAATTCCACCAAAATTCAGGCAGTCTCCTGGTGAAATGAGAGGCCACTCCACAAAAAATCAGCTCAAGCAGAGCCTCCCTCATACCAAAAACATTCTGTCAAACACCTGAGCTGCACTGTTCGTTTGCACATTCAGAAAATTCAGAGAAACTTCAGGGTTCAGTGTCGTTTCTCTTCGTCAGATTTTGGTCACGCGGCCACAGTGCCCTTGGCACGTTGCTCGCCGCCTGGCCTACTTGTCCGGAGCTCCACACGTGCGCTTGGCGCCTTCTTGGCGTCGGTGGCACCCTGGCCCGCCTGCGCCGGCGTGTCTTGCGGCGGCCGAACCACCGTAGCGGCCGACAGGGAGCAGAACGGCGGCTCAACGCCGCTCGGCGCCGCCCAATCCTCCTGGTAGCTCCACGTGGCCTCATGCACGCCAGCACACCCCGCTGTACCGTCGCCGTGGCCCGGCAAGCACTGGGCACGCTCTCTACCGCCGACAGACCCGCACCACCCCGTTCCGTCGAAACCCACCCCAAGCTCCGAATCCAAGTCCGTTTAGCGTCTGAGTGGAACCAGTGGACCTCCACGTTGATGCCCATCCTCCTAAACTCCCCGACCGAGCACTGCGCCATCGTAATCCATTGCCGGAGAACCCCGTTCACGGCTACCGCCTCGGATCACCTACAAAAGGGGACCCCGAGCTCGCCCTCGAGCACACACCCTCACTACACCCCACAGACACCCCGCCAGGCCACTAGGAGGACCTCGAGGAGGTCTCCTCCCCCAACTCCGGCCGCCTCGTTCCGCCTCGGCCACCAACTCGATTCACTCCGGTGAGGCCATCCCCGACGCTCAAACCTCGTCAGTAGCCTCCTCGAGCACCCAAGAGTCTAACCCCCACTCCAATTTGATCTTCACAGCTCTCTCCGACGAGGTCCACAACCACCTGAATCGCCGTCCGCCGGAGCCAGTGTCGCCGCCGACGTGGTACTCGCCGGCGACCACCACCACCACCCACCGACGTGGAAGGACACACTGAACACAGAGGTACCACCCGATCCCCCTGCCTCACCGTGGATCGCCGCCGGCGACCACCGCGGCTCTCGGGCACCGTCGAGCTCTGCCGCCTCTCTTTGAAAATTCAAACCTGACGGGGGGACCCGCCTGTCAACCTCTCTGTCCTTTCTAAACGAACCGTTTTCTGAAAGCGGCTTCTGCCAAATGCGTTTTCCCGCTGGGCCGGCGTATTCTTTATCGAATCGTTTTCTGTTTTTATAAGTTAGCCCCTGGGAACTTTCTGTTTCATTACAGATGAGTCCCTGGACTAAAACCCTTATAACTTTTTGACAGAAAAGTATTTTTGATTGATTCTTTTTCTGTCCTCCTTAAAATTTTGTCTAGTTTTTTATCAGATTTATTTGAAAAATATTTGAGAAATTTTTGTGCACCTCATGGTATTCACGATAGCGCGTATATTTTCTTTATGCCATAGATACCGAAGGAGGTGACGGGACCGCGAACTTCACCGAGCTAGGCTCCGACTACTCTGAACCAGGCAAGCATGTTTGAACTTTTGATATGATGATTGTTTTGGCATGTTGCATTAAGTAGTTTCATGGCATGTTGATGAGCATACCGACGAATGGCATGTTACATGCAACGATGAGGCAAGTGAGTTTCAAAAATCCATAAGTGGATGGATGTGAGTATGCATGGCCATGTGTTGGCATGAGGATGGGTAAGATGGCAGTGTTGTAGCATGCCAGTCTTATGCCAGGCTATATGACTTCAGTGTCAACCCGTATCGGTCCAGTTCCTTCCATTTTTCCTTCCCTGTACTACCACATGTTTTCCGCAAGGAATATGGCTTAGTAAGTTGCAAACCGCTTTCCTGGTACACACCAAAAGGAGAGGCCGTGATGATGGTTCCATGGCCCTGGATTAAAGCCAGTCATCCGGTCAGGGGGCATGGGTGTTTCTGGTTGGGACCGAGAGGGGGGCACCCCTTAGAGCGCGCGTATATAAATTTGATCCCATGCTATTCGAGATTGTGATCTCCCCGTCTCAAAAGTTTTTCTTGGACGATGTCTAGGGTGATTCCTGGCATCGAGAGGTAGGATGGGTGTGTACTGGTTAGCTGTGTTTTCTTCCGAAATACCGTAAACGGAACTAGTCCTTCGTGACTACGGAAATCCGTTGGCTGTGGGAAATTTTTTTCGTACAAACTCTGCAGAGTCATATATTCCTTTGAATCATCTATTCCATGTCCATGTTCGGTAATATCTTATCCTGACAAATGTCAGTTTTGATGACAGAGACTCCGGTGAATCACATGAGTGCTAAGTCCGGTTAAATGTTTATTCCTATGGATGGACTAACCCGTTTATTATCATGAATTGAATATTTATTATGAGTATTACTTACTTGTGAATAAAAGCCCTTTCTGCAATGTCGCTCAGACGTCCGACTGTGGCATTGTTATTATTTACTTTCAATAAAAGCCCTTTCTGCGATGTCGCTCAGACGTCCGACTGTGGCAGTGTTATTATTTACTTTCAATGAAAGCCCTTTCTGCGATGTCGCTCAGACGTCCGACTGTGGCACTGTTATTATTTACTTTCAATAAAAGCCCTTTCTGCGATGTCGCTCAGACGTCCGACTGCGGCAGTACTGTTATTTACTTCCAATATAAGCCCTTTCTGTGATGTCACCCCGACGTCCGACTGTGGCACGCATGTCTTTTATTTTTAGTTTAAGCCCTTTACGTGGTGTCGCTTAGACGCCCGACTGCGGCATGATCTTTATTTATTTGTTCACCCTTCGAGGTGTCGCTTCAGACACCCGATCAGTTTCCTATTATTTCTTTTTCTTGGGTTTTCAGGCAGACTACCGCCGATTCCCTTTTTACTTACCTTGCTTTGCTAAATTTTAAATGTGCATTGGTAAATTAATCATGACGCAGCCATGCATGCATTTGTTATATCTTACGTCCGAACTGTCTTGCGAGTACTTTCAAAGTACTCACCTGGCTTGTTGATTTGGCCAGATGCTGACGAAGGCGATCTCATGGATGAAGAATTTGATAGCGAGTCCGATGCCAAGAGGAATCCCAGTCAGTATCGTGCGACCCTGGATTTGGTCACTGTATTATATCCGCTTCCGCTACCAAATAAATTCATCGAGCCTCGCCTCGACGCTCGATGAGGTGCCAGTTTTAGAGTCATGTATCACACTCCCCACTGTGATTTTCCACCACCACCCTATCCTCGAGTCAGTAGTATGCCTCCACACCACTGTGTCATTTCCGCCATTATGTATAATTATTGGCGTGCTTGTAATAATTTGGTTGAGCAACCGTAGCTCGACCCTGTAATATATTTTATGCTACTGGCTTATTGTATCAAGAATTTGTCTACCAGTAACGAGGTTTTATCTCATACTGGACTCAAAAGATTGGTTTCTCAATAAACCTTTTTATTGGAAAACCGGTCGTGACAGTTGGTCCGGGCCACTTCATCCCACAATACCGCCAAATCAAAATAAGATGTTGGTGGTAAGAAGTATGACTATCACTTCCCATAACTCTTTGTGTTCTACTCATGCATATCATCTACGCATAGACCTGGCTCAAATGCCACTGTTGGGAAACATTGCATGGAAAACTAAAAAAATTCTACGCACACGCAATAATCAATCCATGGAGATGCATAGTGTCGGTGTCAAAACTGGCGGATCTCGGGTAGGGGGTCCCGAACTGTGCGTCTAAGGTGGATGGTAACAGGAGGCAGGGGACACGATGTTTTACCCAGGTTCAGGCCCTCTTGATGGAGGTAAAACCCTACGTCCTGCTTGATTATTCTTGATAATATGAGTAGTACAAAAGTTGATCTACCACGAGATCGGAGAGGCTAAACCCTAGAAGCTAGCCTATGGTATGATTATATGTTGTCCTACGGACTAAAACCCTCCGGTTTATATAGACACCGGAGGGGGCTAGGGTTACACAAGGTCAGTTACAAAGGAGGAGATATACATATCTGTATTCCCTAGCTTGCCTTCCACGCCAAGTAGAGTCCCATCCGGACACGGGACGAAGTCTTCAATCTTATGTCTTCATAGTCCAATAGTCCGGCCAACGGATATAGTCCGGCTGTCCGGAGACCCCCTAATCCAGGACTCCCTCAGTAGCCCCTGAACTAGGCTTCAATGACGATGAGTCCGGCGCGCAGTGTTGTCTTCGGCATTGCAAGGCGGGTTCCTCCTCCGAATACACCACATAAGAGTTTGAATACAAGGACAGTGTCCGACCCTGCAAAAAAAGTTCCACATACCACCATAGAGAGAATAATATTTCCACAAATCCAATCTGCTGACATGTTTTGGCAGCATGACATCATGCCATGGTCCGGTAATTATTCGAACCATTTTTCTTTAACCAGCCCCGCACATAACACGAGACGGTTTCTTGACATGTCTTGTCAAGGCAGAGATCATGTTCCCCTTGTTACGGGATTCTCATCAATACGGACGTGGGTAACCCAACTTCACCATCAATTACGGCGCTTGGGGCATAAGCGAGTTTTACCAGGCTAGTGGGGGCGCATAGTTTAGTCTGCCCTTATAAAGGGATAAGATCTCACCTTTTTCTACACATGCCTTCTTCCTCCTTGCTCATCCATTCTCGCGCACTCGAGCTCCAGCGCCCAAGTCCGCATCCTCCTCCTCAACTCTCTCCAAACATGTCCGGAGCGGGAGGCAAGTGGATGGCCTCCTCCGTCACGGAGGGGCACATCAAAAAGTTGCGTGGAGCCGGATATTTGACGCGGACATCGCGCACCGGCTGCCAGCCGCGGGGCAGGTCGTCCCTACCCTGGAACCTCACGAAAGGGTGGTTTTCCTGCCCCACTTCATCCGTGGATTGGGGTTTCCCCTCCATCCATTTGTCCGCGGCCTCATGTTCTACTACGGGCTGGACTTTCATGATCTGGCCCCGAATTTCATCCTCAACATCTCGGCGTTCATCGTCGTGTGCGAGGCTTTCCTCCGCATCCGGCCCCACTTTGGCCTATGGCTGAAGACCTTGAATATCAATCCGAAGGTTGTAGGCAGCCAACAAGCGGAATGCAGCGGAGCCATGGTGGGAAAAATGCCCAACGTTGCATGGCTCGAGGGCTCCTTTGTGGAGACCGTAAAGGGGTGGCAATCGGGGTGGTTCTACATCACCGAGCCGCGCGACAACAACTGGGTGGCGGCCCCCGAGTTTCGATCGGGAATCCCCACGCGGCTCACTTCATGGAAGGAGAAGGACTTGTCCTGGGGTTCATCGGTGGAGCTGGACGGACTCCAGAAGTGTATCCGGAACATGACAAGCAAGAAACTTAAGCTTGTCAACATAGTCCAGGTCATGCTCTTCCGCCGGATCCTCCCGTGTCAACAACGGGATTTCAACTTATGGGAGTTCGACCCGACCTGAGACCAGACTCTAACCGAGCTCTTTGACCCGACACACAAAGATGTCTGGAGGGTGCTGTTCAAGGGCGCCGAGGTCCCTCCCTCTCTCACCAAGGACCGCGGGCTAAGCGCGAAGCGCCCTGCGAATCCGGTAAGTTCTGTACATCTGGTAGGATATTTATTTCTCATAGATTAACCATGTGCGGGGTCTAAGCTCCCATGCCTTTAACATGACTGGGTGGAGGCATCGGAGCAGATTTACTGTCCAGCCTCCCTGCCCGAAGACATCGCGGAAGCTCTCCTGATGGAGATGCTGACTCCGGCTCCTTATAAGGTGCCGGAAAAGACCAAGAAGAAGGCCAAGGGAACCTGAAAGAGTTCCCGGCGCCAGGTGGTATCGGACTCATCGTCCGATAACTCCGCGATGCACTCCTCCCATGAAGACGAGGAGGAAGATGAAGATGCTCCCCCTCCAGCCGGGGGAGACAAGAAAAGGAAGGCCGCCCCGACCGGGGAGGCCGAAGGGTCCAAGAAGGGAAGGACTCTTCTTCCGGACTGCTCCACCACCGCCGCCGAAGGCGAAGATGAGTGGCTGCTCAGGGCCAAGGCCCTGGCGATGTCGTAAGTATTCTGATACCAGAGTAACTCATAGCATACCTTTGTCGCACTGCTTCTCCTAACGCCGAATATGATTATGCAGACCTCCCCAAGCCCGTATCGACGTATCCTCATCGAACGGCTCCTTGGATTCATCGGATATGGATAGCGATCCACTTGCGACTGCCTCCTCCCCTTACCCTATGCACAATGCCCAGGTATTGTCTCAAAGGGCACTAAGCCGGGGGAGACAGTCCCGGAGGCGCCTCAAGGCGACGTTCCGGACTCCAGGAGCAAAGGGAGCAAGGCTCCCGGGGGCTCCAAGTTCGGTTCTCAGCCGAACACCGCGCCGGAACCTCCATTGGTTTCGGACTCGGGCAGGCGGCCCCCTTCCAAAAGGGGTAAGACGCCCGTGCCGGTGACCTCTGTCCATCTAGAGGCACCAGACGACCTGCTGGGAGCGCTTCGCGGCATTTCCATCGACGAAGAGCACGGCACTATTATGAGTGCGTTGATCAAGAAGGTTCAGTCCGCCAAGAGCGGACTGACTGAAGCCTGTGCCAGCCTTCTAAGAGGCTTTGAGGTAGGTATTTAAAATATAGGGAAAATATTACCACATAGACTGTAGCCCCTGATGCTCTGTTTGGTGTTCACAAAGAAAATCCGAATAGAGGATCAAATAATATCTGCAGGAGTCTAATATAAGTATGTCTATATGGGTATGCAGGCTTCGCTGCTGACCTCTGCCGCACTGACTGCGGAGGTCGCCGCACTTAAGCAGGACCTCGAGGGGTCCGAGAAACAGCTCAGCCTTGCCAAGAGGCAGCTCGAGGAGAACAAAGGTAAGTAATACCTTGTCTATATATATATATACAAAAAAGATGCGATTGCAAAATGACAGGATCATCATGAATTTGCCAGGGGCCACGACCAAAGTGGTGACCCTGAAGCAAGCGTTGTCCGAGGCCGAAAACAAAGCGTCCTAGCAGCGCACCGAGCGGGAAAAGCAAGAGGCACGGGTGGGCGAGCTGTAGCAAGAGCTCCAAGCTCTCGTGACAAAGCACGAGGCGTTGGAGCTTGACTCCAAGACGCGAGAGTCTGAGCTTACCGCGGCCCTTGAGAGCGCAAAGAATGCCAAGGCTGAAGCCCAAAAGGCCCTCCAGGAGATTGAGGCAATGAGGAAGATAGCGGAGGGTAAGGCATTCAATATGCAAAGCAAGCATGTGAAAGTAAATTACTTGTTACTTACCCGAGTCCGGAGCTCTCCAGGAGCATTCACAGATTTTCCCCGCAGCGTGTCGGATGCCGCAAAGTTTTACCAGGCCGAGGAGGGAAGCTCGACGGAGAAGCTATTCTGGTCTCAGTATACTGGGACCGAACACCCGATGCCTATGAGCGACCAGCTGAAGCAACTGGTCGAGCTGCACAAGGCGGCCGAACAGGCCATGAAGGGCTTTATAGTCCGGATGTGGCCTATCGACGCCCTTCACAACAGCTACTTCGACCTGGTGAGGCGGCTTGTGGATGCCTGCCGACGGCTGGAAGTCATCAAGTGGTCCGTGTGAAGGTGCACGCCGGGCTTTTGCCCGTGTGAAGGTGCACTGGGCCAAGATGGACGCCGAGAAGTTGGTGAAGGAGGGGCCACCGTAGGGCAAGGAGCATCGCCACCCCAAGATATATTATGAGGGTGTCATGAAGGGTGCCCGTCTTGTAGCGGATGAGTGTGCAAAAGATGTAATATTTGAATGAACTTGCTCATGTGATCCTGTGGTATGAAAACTTGTTCATATGCGCTATGCAACGCTTGTTTGAATTTAAAATATTACCTTCTGTTCGGCTATTTATCAAATCTGGGAGATGGCTAGTCTTCGACTTCTGCCCCCATGCCACGAGTGCTGGGGTGTTCGGGATAAACCTGAGCACTCTTGTTCCCATTTTTGGGTCCTCCGAGGGAGGTGCTCAGCACAACGAACAAGGCAATCAGATTATAATGCTTTATCACTCTCACTTAGCCATAGAATTCTATAATTTTAAATTTTGGCAAAGCCCCTAGTATTCGGAAGGCCGAATTTGGGGCGCTATACACGCCTTAAGCCGGACAAAGCCGACTCCTCGCTCTAAGCGGCATAAGTCTTTAGGGACTCGAAACCTCTCGAACAGCGACCAGTCTCTCGCCTTATCATGACAGTCAGTTTTAGCTTTCTCTAATGAGGTGCTTAGCCCAGCTGAACCGGGGCACAATCGCAGTAGTTCTCCCAATGCTACCTTAGCCGATATGGTGGAACGTAAGGTACCAAAACATGGGAGCCAGGAAAACCCAACTATTGACCCAAGACATGATTCGGAGTTGATGAATATAATGCTATAAGTTCGGGGTGCCGCACTGTCTAAAGTGTTCAGACTTCTCACGCCGTATTATGGGGTATGCTTAAGCCCCTAGCGTATTGGCTGTACCAGAGTGTACGGGTGCTGGATGTCATGAATGAACATATGTATATATAAAAAAAGAAGAATAAAGAATGCGATAATAGTTTAGTGCGATGCATTGTTTATTCAAAAAGGTGCGTTAAAGCAGAATGATACAAGTGGTGCGGTAAGCAAAAAGTAGGACTATTTGACATGTCCCCTCCAAGGGCAAGCTGAGGAATGGTATTTAGAGCGAGTATTTCACTCGTTGTCAGAGACCACCTGGGAGTTCCATGGTGCGACGTAGCTTTCTTCCTCCTTGGTTGCTACATGATGTGATCGACAATCATACTACCGGACAGGGTTTCCAGAGATTAAGGTCCTGAAAGAGAGAAAAATAAAAAAGCAGGAAGCGCCTAGTGCGGTTGAGCCGCGTCTTGGGGCGTGCCGTAGTCATGCCCCCTCCCCACCTGTGCCCCTGGTATTTTCAATGCGTAATTATGTACGCGTGGCACGGATTTCGCCGTTTGGCTGGTACTAGGGTGGGGGCCGCATTGCTATGCGAGCTCGGAACATGCCAGGCGGTCTTGCTGCCGATAACTCTGGGCGCGCTTGAAGGTGTCCGGGTCCTTAATCGCCGAACTAGTGGATTACCTTAAGAGGCTGCTTTGCGCTTCTGCTGCGAGGGCCGCAGTGTGCTCCCTCGTGCGGAGAGAGCGCTCTGTGTTTCCATTAACTGTGATGGCCCCCTGAGGTCCTGGCATCTTGAGCTTGAGGTATGCATAATGCTGTACCGCATTGAATCTCGCAAATGTGGTTCGCCCGAGCAGTGCATGGTAGCCACTGCAGAACGGGACTATATCGAAGATTAACTCCTCGCTTCGGAGGTTATCCGGGGATCCGAAGACCACTTCTAGTGTCACTGAGCCTGTGCAGTCGGCCTCTACACCTGGTATGACGCCTTTGCAGGTCGTTTTTATGGGTTTGATCCTTGAGGGGTTCAGGCTGCTGCCGCCATCCATAAGGACTCGAGTAAGGTGAAATCCGTCAATGGTTGGGTCTAGGACCATTGCGGCAAATCCGCCATGACGGATACTAGTGGGGTGGTCCCTACGATCGAAGGTGATCGGGCAAGAGGACCATGGGTTGAACTTTGAGGCGACTGGCTCCAACGTATATACGTCCCTTTACGCATGCTTGCGCTCCCTCTTGGGGATGTGGGTTGCGTATATCATGTTCACCATACCCACTTGTGGGGGGAACCTCTTCTGTGCTCCGGTGTTCGGCTGCCGGGGCTCCTCCTCGTCATCGCTATGCGACCCCTTATCTTTGTTTTTGGCATTTAACTTGCCAGCCTGCTTAACACCCAACAATCCCTGTTGGTGTGGTTGGCTGGCTTGTCGGGGGTGCCATGTATTTGACACAAGCGATTGAGTATACGGTCCAAACTAGACGGGCCCGGAGTGCTTCTTTTAAATGGCTTTTTCCACTGACCGGGTTTAGAGCCTTTGAATCCGGCATTGACTGTCGTATCCTCTGTATTGTCGCTGTTAATGCGGCGCTTGTGTTTGTTGTGATGTGACCTGCCATTGCCATCCTTGGTATCCGAAGTACCATGGTTATTTGATATGTTATTGCTACGAGCCAGCCAGCTGTCTTCTCCCGCACAAAAGCGGCTCATGAGTGTCGTGAGGGCTGCCATAGATTTCGGCTTTTCCTGGCCAAGGTGCCGGGCGAGCCACTCGTCGCGGATGTTATGCTTAAAATATGCTAGGGCCTATGCATCCGGACAGTCGACAATCTGATTCTTCTTTGTTAGGAACCGTGTCCAGAATTGCCTGGCCGATTCCTCTGGCTGCTGAATTATGTGGCTCAAGTCATCGGCATCTGGCGGTCGCACATAAGTGCACTCGAAGTTGTCGAGGAATGCGGCTTCCAGATCTTCCCAACAGCCAATGGACTCTGCTGGCAAGCTGTTGAGCCAATGCCGAGCTGGTCCTTTGAGCTTGAGTGGGAGGTATTTGATGGCGTGTAGATCATCACCGCGGCCCATGTGGATGTGCAGGAGGAAATCCTCGATCCATACCGCAGGATCTGTTGTGCCATCGTATGATTCGATATTTACGGGTTTGAAACCCTCTGGGATTTGGTGATCCATTACTTTGCCTGTGAAGCATAGGGGGTGTGCGGCGCCTCTATACTGGGCTATATCGCGACGCAGCTCAAATGAGTCTTACCCGCTGTGTTCGGCCCGGCCGGATTTACTTTTACTGTATCCGGCATGAAGGTTATCGTCTCGCATAGTGGCGCGCCCTCGTGATCCGTAGATCGATCTTGCATGTTTTGCTTTGTCCTCCAATATATCTTGCAGGTCTAGCATGTTTCCCCGAGCCTTGTCATTTTTAATTGAATTGTGTCGGGGTGCGGGCTGAGTTTTTGGCTGAAATGCCTCTCTGTCGCGGCCACGAGGTGGCCGGTCAGCCGCATCATATGCTGGAGATGTAGGTTTGAGTGCTTCCTCCTCCAGCCGGGGTAGCAACCTACGCTTTGGGTAACTCTTGGAGGGGCGTTCGAGTTTATATTCCTCAACCGCAAGGACTTCAGCCCATCTGTCAGCTAGTAAATCTTGATCAGCTTGAAGCTACTGTTGCTTTTTCTTAAGGCTATTTGCCGTGGCTATAAGTCGGCACTTGAAGCGCTCTTGTTCGACGGGATCCTCAGGCACGACAAATTCGTCATCGTCGAGGCTTGCCTCGTCTTCGGAGGGAGGCATGTAATTATCATCCTCCGCCTCTCCATCTGCCGCTCTCTCTGGTGGGCTGGCTTCCCCATCCTCCTGCCCTAAATCTTGCTGGAGGGGATTGCTGTCGTCTTCGGCACTGTCCGGAGTGCTATTATCTCCTGTGCCGGGATCACCGCTTTTGCTTTTGTGAGACTTAGAGCGGCGCCGCTGACGCGGACGCTTGGGTTGCTTCTTGGAGGGGTCATCCTCCGCTGTCTCGTCGCCATTGCCTTCTTTGGGTGTGTCCACCATGTATATATCATATGATGAGGTGGATGTCCAGTGCCCTGTGGGCAGTGGTTCCTCTTCACCACCCGCATCGTCGTCCATACCGTTGATGTCTTCGGAGTCGAAGTCGAGCATGTCGGTTAAGTCGTCGACAGTGGCTACTAAGTGGGTGGTGGGTGGGCGGCGAATTTCTTCGTCATCCGCATCCCAATCCTGCCGGACATAGTTCGGCCAGGACTCTCCTGACAAGGAGAGAGACCTTAATGAGTTCAGTATGTCGCCTAAGGGCGAGTGCTGAAAGATATCCGCCGAGTTAAACTCCATGATCGGTGCCCAATTGGATTCGATAGGCATGGGCGCAGGCGGTTTGGAGTCCGTGGCCGGGGAGGAATCCGGTAGTTCGGCATCACGGCTCTCATGAAGGGTAAGCTCGATACTCGGATCGATCGCCGATGAGAGTGCGGCCTCCCTGGCGGGGTCTATCCACCCGACCATGGATGGCACAGCTGGTTCCATACTAAGGGTCGGAGCGGTTGCCGGTGCGATCTCCTGAACACTGTCTGATGGTAGATCTAAATCATACTCATTGTGACCATGTGGCGCACAAGGCAGGGGCTCGAATCCGTCGAAGATCAATTCTCCGCGGATATCGGTCGTGTAGTTTAAGCTTCCAAACCTGACCTGGTCGCCAGGGGCGTAACTCTCGATGTACTCCAGATGGCCAAGTGAGTTGGCCGGCAGTGCGAAGCCGCCGAACACACAGATCTGTCGGGGGAGAAAAGTCTCACCCTGGACTGCATCGCTATCGATGATCGAAGGAGCCATCAAGCCTAATGGCGACGACAAAGAGGAACTCTCAATGAAAGCACCAATGTCGGTGTCAAAACCGGCGGATCTCAGGTAGGGGGTCCCGAACTGTGTGTCTAAGGCGGATGGTTACAGGAGGCAGGGGACACAATGTTTTACCCAGGTTCGGGCCCTCTTGATGGAGGTAAAACCCTACGTCCTGCTTGATTATTCTTGATAATATGAGTAGTGCAAGAGTTGATCTACCACGTGATCGGAGAGGCTAAACCCTAGAAGCTAGCCTATGGTATGATTATATGTTGTCCTATGGACTAAAACCCTCCGGTTTATATAGACACCTGAGGGGGCTAGGGTTACACAAGGTCAGTTACAAAGGAGGAGATATACATATCCGTATTGCCTAGCTTGCCTTCCACGCCAAGTAGAGTCCCATCCGGACACGGGACGAAGTCTTCAATCTTATGTCTTCATAGTCCAACAGTCCGGCCAAAGGATATAGTCCGGTTGTCCGGAGACCCCCTAATCCAGGACTCCCTCACATAGAAACGAGGGGGAGAGTGTGTCTACATACCCTGGTAGACCGTAAGCGGAAGCATTTCACAACGCGGTTGATGTAGTCGAACTTTCTTCGCGCTCGAACCGATCTAGTACCGGACGCACGACACCTCCATGTTCTGCACACGTTCAGCTCGGTGACGTCCTTCGCCTTCTTGATCTAGCAAAATGGCCAGGTAGTAGATGAGTTCCGTCAGCACAATGGCGTGGTGACGGTGATGGTGATGTGATCTCCGCAGGGCTTCGCCTAACCACTACATAAATATGACTGAGGAAGTAAACGGTGGACGGGGGCGCCGCACACGGCTAAGACAATGTTGTGTGTTCTAAGCACCCCCTCCCCACATATATATAGGTGGGAAGGGAGGAGAGGCAGCCAGGGGGCGTCCCAAGAAGGATCTGAATCCTACTTGGTGTTTCCCCATGTGGCGCCCCCTTCCTTATTTTACCAGATAAGAAAGGGAAGGGGGGCAAACCCCCATTTTTCCTAATCCAATTCTGCCACATGCCATAGGGGGGCGCGCCAGGCCTTGTGCACTGGTGTGCTCCCCCTCTCATGGCCCACGTCATGTACGTGATCTCATCCAGCACTCCGAACAACATTCGGTCACCAAATCACATTATTCATATTATACAATATCGTCATCGAACGTTAAGCGTGTGGACCCTACGGGTTCAAGAACTAGGTAGACATGACCGAGACACCTCTCCGGTTAATAACCAATAGCAGAACCTAGATGCTCATATTGGCTCCTACATATACTATGAAAATCTTTATCGGTCGAACCGTTATGACAACATATGTTATTCCCTTTGTCTGTCGGTATGTTACTTGCCCGAGATTCAATCGTCAGTATCTTCATACTTAGTTCAATATCGTTACTGGCAAGTCTCTTTACTCGTTCCGTAATACAACACCTTGTGACCAACTCCTTACTCGTTTGCTTACAAGCTTATGATGTGTTTTGCCGGGAGGACCCAGAGATACCTCTTCGATATTCGGAGTGACAAATCCTAATCTCGATCTATGCTAACTCAACAAACACCTTCGGAGATACCTGTAGAGCATATTTATAATCACCCAGTTACGTTGTGACGTTTGATAGCACACAAGGCATTCCTCCGGTATCCGGGATTTGCATAATCTCATAGTCGAAGGAATATGCATTTGACATGAAGAAAGCAATAGCAATAAAACTGAACGACCATAATTCTAAGCTAACGAATGGGTATTGTCCATCATATCATTCTCCTAATGATGTGATCCCTTTTTCAAATGACAACACATATCCATTGTTAGGAAACCTTAACCATCTTTGATCAACGAGCTAGTATAGTAGAGGCTCACTAGGGACATAATATTTTTTTATGTATTCACACATGTACTTAGGTTTCCGATCAATAAAATTCTAGCATGAATAATAAACATTTATGATGAATAAGGAAATATAAAATAACAACTTTATTATTGCCTCTAGGGCATATTTCCTTTATTAGGGTGTTGCAATAAGTTCATGGTTTGCTTATTGTTGGTGTTGCGGGGGCGACAGCAGCCTAAACACAGATAAGTGGGTTATGGCGTATGGGAGTAAAGAGGAGTTGAAACTTATTGCTATGGTTGGGTTTCACAACCTTAATGATCTTTAGTAGTTGCGGGTGATTTCTAGAGTTCCAATCATAAGTTCATATGATCCAAGTAGAGAAAGTACGTTAGCTCATGCCTCTCCCTTATGTAAAATTGCAAGAATGATTACCGGTCTTGTTATCGATTGCCTAGGGACAAATGAATTTCTTGTTGAGAAAAGATATCCACTTTTATTGTCTTGCATTTTATTCATAGTTTTATTCTTGCAAAGTACTCATAGTTTTATTCCTGCCAAATAGTTTCATACTTGTTTTCAGTAAAGCAAACGACAAGTGTGCATAGAGTTGTATCGGTGGTCGATAGAACTTGAGGGAATATTTGTTCTACCTTTAGCTCCTCATTTGGTTCGACACTCTTATTTATCAAAAAAGGCTACAAACGATCCCCTATACTTGTGGGTTATCAAGACCTTTTTCTGGCGCCGTTGCCGGTGAGCAATAGCGTGGGGTGAATATTCTTGTGTGTGCTTTTTTGCTTTATCACTAAGTAGTTCTTATTTTATGTTCTATGTTGTTCTCTGTCTTTAGTTATGGATATGGAACACAAAACACCAAAAACATTAGTTGTACTTACTACTCATGGAGATGGGGAACCTCCTAAAACCCTTGATGCTCCTTGTGTGAAAAATATTAATCACTACTTTGATAATCCTGAGAAAACCCCATTAAACTTGATAATGGGAGTTATGTTGGATCAGCGTGAATACTTTTGGGATTATCACTTGACTCAAAAAGGGAAACTGTTATGGGATCAAATTGATATGTTGCATTGGTATGCTTGGAATTTATGCCAGAGATATGAATATACTTGTTTCTCTAAGATGAAGGCTCCACACCTTCCCTTTTCATGCAAATTTAACGATAATGGAACCTTGGTTTCTTATGCTAGTGCTAGATACGATTACTACGATCTAGAACGAATACAAGAATTTGTTGCTTTTAAGGGTGCTTATGAAATTGAATCTTTGTTTTTAAAGTATGAAGCTTTAGATGCTGATGTTTATAGACCTGAAAATTTTGCCATCCTTAAATATTGCTATGAAAATAATAATTACAATTCCAATATTGATGTATTTATAGAGAAAGTCTCCACTGTCCAAGAAGAGATTAATATTTTGCAGGAGTCTATGGAAGAAGAAATTGATGAAATTGTGAGTTCATTGGATGAAAATGATGATGGGGAGAGCGAAGAACAAAAGGAGGAAGAGCGGATTAGCTAACTGGGCCCACCTTCTAATGAGAGTAACCCTCCAACTCATACATTGTTTAATGTCCCTTTATTCTTACCGAAGGATGAATGTTATGATAATTGCTATGACCCCATTGATTCATTCGAAATATCCCTTTTTGATGACCTTGATGCTTGCTATGCTTGTGGCCAAGATGCCAATATGAATTATGCTTATGGAGATGAACTTTCTATAGTTCCTTATGTTAAGAATGAAATTGTTTCTATTGCACCCACGCATGATAGTCCTCTTATATCTTTGAATTCTCCAAACTACACTATATCGAAGAAATTTGCACCTATTAAAGATTAAATTGATGGGTTGCGTTCTACCACTACACATGATGATTTTGATGAATATAATATGCATGTGACTGCTGCTCCTACTTGAAACTATAATGAGAGAGGAACTGCATCTTCACCTCTCTATGTTTCTGACACGATAAAATTGCAAGAAACTGCTTATTCTATGTATTGGCCTTTACTTGATGTGCATGCATTGTTCTTGTATGACATGCCGATGCACAGGAAGAGAGTTAGACTTCGTCATTGCATGATATATGTTTCTTTGTGCTCAGTACTAAATGCCAAATCATTGTTAATTAAAATTGGGTTTGATATACCTTGGGATCCGGGTGGATCCATTACTTAAGCACTGTATGCCCAGCTTTATGGATTTAAAGAAAGCGCTGCTAGGGAGACAACCCAAAAGTTTTATGGAGTTTATTGTATTGAGTGCTTTTATAAAGTTTTACAACAAAAAAATATAGAGGGGAACTTAAAACTTCAGAAAAGGAAAAGTGAAAGTGAGAAAGACGAGCATCGTGAAAGTGGGAGCTAGCCTTGAACTTTTTTCATGCCCATGGAAACTTTGTGAATCTCAATTACAGAAAATTTTCAACAAAAATAATTATCCCCTTGTACAAATCCTTTGTATTGTAAAATTATTGTGCCATGATTTGCCTTTAGGATGAGTAGATTGCTTGTTGGTTTGTGCGGTGCAAAAATAGAAACTTTGGCTGTAGTGCATGAATTTACATTTTCTACTAGAACGCCAAAAGTTTCTGAAACTTTTTGCACAGTATTGATATAAAAATTGTTTATTTTTCCAAAATTTTCAGAATTTTTGGAGTACTAGAAGTATGGTAGATGTTCATATTGCTACAGACTGTCCTGTTTAAGACAAATTCTATTCTTGATGCATTGTCTGCTTATTTTGATGAAACTATCGATTTTTATCGGCAGTATAAGCCATGGTTATAATACAATAGCTATACTACAAAAAAAATATGAATGGGTTTGCAATAATACTTAGATTAGTGATTTGCATTATTATACTAACGGATCTCACCAGTTTTCTGTTAAGTTTTGTGTGGATGAAGTCATCAAAGATTGAGGAGGTCTCGATATGAGGAGAAGGAGGAGAGGAAAGAGATAAAGCTTGGGGATGCCCAAGGCACCCCAAGTAAATATTCAAGGACACTCAAGTTTCTAAGCTTGGGGATGCCCCGAAAGGCATCCCATCTTTCTTTAACAAATATCGGTATGTTTTTGTCTTTGTTTCGTTCATGTGATATGTGTAAATCTTGGAGCGTATTTTGTGTTTCATTTTCATTTTTATTTTATGCACCATGCTAGTATGAGATAGTCCATGGTGATTTATAGAATGCTCATTGCACTTCACTTATATCTTTTGAGTGTGGCTTTATAGAATGCTTCATGTGCTTCACTTATATCATTTGAAGTTTGGATTGCCTGTTTCTCTCCACATAGAAAACCGCTATTTGCATAATACTCTTTTTCTTCACTTATATTTATTTGAGCATGGTATTTTATAGAAAGAATTAAACTCTCATGCTTCACTTATATCAATTTAGAGAGTCAAAAGGAATTGGTCAGTTGCATGGTTAGTCATGAAATCCTACATAAAGCTTATGGATCACTAAATATGATATGTTTGACTCCTTGCAATAGTTTTGCGATATAGAGATGATAACATGTGGGAGGTACTAGTAAATGGCTATGGTTAGTAAGAATATTGGTGTTAAGGTTTGTGATTCCCTATGCAAGCACGAAAGTCAATAGTTATGCAATGAAATTACATCCTACTTGTGGTGCATTGTTCGGTGTCAGTATGCTTAATGCTCGTTTATGAGAATTTTCGTTTCTTGGTTGGTTGCTTCTCAATCTTTTTGCTAGCCTCCACTTGTACTAAGTAGAAATACTACTTGTGCATACAAAATCCTTAAACCCAGTTTTGCCATATGAGTCCACCATACCTACCTATATGCAGTATTTCCGTGCCGTTCTAAGAAAAGTTGTATGTGCGAACTCTAATTTTTGAAATAAATCTCTGTTTTGTGTGCCCGTACCGCTCATGTGGCGATAGGGGGTGGCCGATGTCTTCCATGTTTAGGCAGGTCATCCTCACGATGAGTGTTTATTCACTTGTCATTGCACGAGAGTATGGGGTAATAGGGGTGCCCAGTCCCACAATGAATCAAAAATAATAACAACAAAATTCCTTGGAAAGTGTTGGTATGGAAGGCACCCGTGGATAAGGTTAGTTATGGATTGTGAAAGAATGGTGGAAAGGAAATGAACTTTATTTTTGGTTAGGGAACTGCTTATAATGTGTCTAGCATGGAGGATGTTGGGAACTCTCAGTCGTAGAGTTGACACGGAAAGCATGCCTCTCAAAATGTTTTTATCTCTCAATTTTTGCTTTGAGCTCTCGCACCTCTATGAATCTCTGCTTCCCTCTGCAAAGGGCCTATCTATTTACTTTTATGCAATTTTTATTTTTATTTGAGTCTCCATCTTCTCTTATAAAGAACCAACTAGGGAGCACTATGATAATACTTGTGCATTGAGGCAGCTAATATTCGAGTGTGTTTCATGAATGGATCAATGATTGAGCATGACAAGCTAGGGATAACTTTCTTTAGCGTTGATATTTTGAAAGACATGATTGTTTGTTGGGATGCCTCAGTATTGATGTCTTTATGTCAAATTATAGACTATTGCTTTGAATCACTTGTGTCTTAATAGTCACGCCATGATTAGATATATGATCATGTTTATGCTAGGTAGCATTCCACATCAAAAAATATCTTTTTTTTTCATTTACCTACTCGAGGACGAGCAGGAATTAAGCTTGGAGATGTTGATACACCTCTGTCGTATCTATAATTTTTGATTGTTTCATGCCAATAATATACAACTTTCACATAGTTTTGGCAAAAACTTATATGATTTATTAGACTAACCTATTGATCCAGTGCCCAGTGTCAGTTCCTATTTTCACATGTTTTTTGTTTCACAAAATATCCGTATCAAATGAAGTCCAAATGAAATAAAATTTTACAAAGAACTATTTTGGAATATTTGTGAATTTTGGGAGGTGGAATCAACGCAAACGAGGGCCCACAGGCCCCAAGATACACCTGGGCACGCCCAGGTGTCTTATGATCATCTCGTACGTCGGCTGGATCTCTACTTTGGGCGCAAGAAAGCTTATATTCGAAAAAAATCATATTAAAATTTCAGCGCAATTGGAGTTACGGATCTCTGGGAATATAAGAAACAGTTTTCGGCCAGAACTGGGGGGCATGAAACAAAAGGGAACAGAGAGACAGATCCAATCTCGGATGGGCTCCCATCCTCCGCTGCCATGGAGGCCATGGACCAGAGGGGCAACTCTCCTCCCATCTAGGGGGGGGCCAAGGAAGAAGGAAAAGGAGGGGGCTCTCTCCTCTCTCTCTCGGTGGCGCCGGAGTGCCGCCGGGGCAAGGATCGTGACGGCGATCTACATCAACCACTACAAAAAAAGTACACTTCCGTGATGATACGTGTTTGTCATAGTAGGTCGCTTTTTTTTGTCATGCATGTACATCCATGACAAATTTATGACAGAATCAAGATAGTCATACCTGTGCTGTCGTAGAAGTGTTCCATGACATTACCAAAATTATCATCACGGAAGTGTCCACTTCCATGATGATAAATCGCATGTCAAAGAAGTGCTTTCGTCAAGGGTGACCGACACATGGCATCCACCGTAACGGAACGCCATTAAGCTATCGGGTCGCGTTTTGGATCCGATAACCCGTTAACAGCCCCGACCAATGGGAAATTTCCACGTGTAAAATTATTATTGGCCGGACGAAACATGTGTCAGCACGTCAGTGGGTCAGATAGGCGCCTATGATACGTCGACACGTGGCATGGCCCAACAAAGGCCCATTCCTGTGAAAAGGCCAGCCCATTTGACTTGGTCAAAAGGTGGTGGGCCGGCCCATGTAAATCATGTTAACGGCATGTTCGCATATATCTTATTTACAACCCGCTAACCCAAGGCCTGTTACGCCCTATCCGAATTAGGCCCATTAGCGCCATCTGGGCCACCCAATATGATTCCCCGTTTTCACTTCTGGCCCATGTATGGCCCATGACGTCTTTCGGCCCATATGAGGCCCTATGTAACTCTTGGCCTATTAACGGCCCGTGGTGAAACTGGCCCGTAATGAACAGTGTATCACTTTACACCCATTAATGGCCCGTGGTGAAACTGGCCCGTAATGAACAATGTATCACTTTATACCCATTAACGGCCCGCTATTCTGTTGGGCCGTTTCTAGCCCATGTTATCTTTCGGCCTTCTTAGAGCCCATTTATTCTTGGGCTCATTTCTAGCATTCGTTTACTTACGGCCCGTAACTATCATTTTTTGCTTGTGGGCCAAATTCAGCCCGTGGTTACAGTCGGCCCCTTTGTGGTCTGTTAATACGTTGGGCCGTTTTCATAGCGTCATCAAATACGGCCTATTAACGATGGCCCGTTATGGTCGGCCCATGAACGGACGATTCCAACTCTAGCCCGTTTACGGCCATAATGCGGCCTGTTATTGGACCATGTTTCGCCATCGATCATACTGCCCGTATAAGGCCCATTGATGATACGGCCCGTAGAAGAACCATTGTTTCTACGGCCCGTAGAAGGCCCACTGTTTCTATGGCCCAGAGAAGGCCCATTGTTTCTATGGCCCGTAGGAGGCCCAGTGTCACTACAGTAAATATTAGCCCATGGTTATTGTGGCCTAGTTTTAAAAAATAGGTTATTGCAGCCACTAGCAAACCGCGGAAAAAGAACTGCAATGACTAGAAGCAAACAATTAAACAAGACAAGGAAATAAATAAGCAAGCAACTTACGCTAGGCTATCACGGCTATCACACATATTACATCCACTGGGCATCAAAGTTCACCACCAGTGCAAATATACGCGCTGACAAAAGAATATACAAAAATGAGAGCACTTCAGAAGGCACTAGGCCTGGCCAGGTCGCCCCCCCCCAAACAGCTGAAGAAGCTGAGTAGACCTCAGTTGTGTCAACGATAGATGCATCAACACTAGATTTAAGGCATGATGGTGCGCACGGCAGTCCTCTGACATCTTCATTGCACCTTTGACTTCAAGTCGGAGCTGAGCTGAAGCAAGCCTTTCGACTTTAAGTGGAGACTGAATAAGTCGAACTGATTGAGGCAGCGACTGCATAGAGGTTGTCTAACACCTGCTGGTGAGTAGCTTCAACTCACTGTCTTCATCAAGACAGGACCTTGGGGTCATCTCGCTGTCCTGAAGATGGTTTGGCTCACTATCTTCCCTAAAGTTCTGCCTGGCGTACGAGATACGAGTCTGAAAGAGAAACAAGGAGACACGTAATAGGTTTCACAATTATATAACCAAATAAATGGATCTGTTCTGCATAAGGAACATGTTTTTACAACTACAATTTGAAACTGGTGGTTGTTGCAAACATCCAATCAGATGTAAACAGCAAAGCAAACAACAGTGGAGGAAATGATGCCTATCCAAATCTATACTAGAACAAAGTTTGAAGGCTTGAGAAGGATGAACTTACATTACATGTTAACACGGGCTGGACAAAGCCCTTCTCCATCTTGATGGAAGGATAATTCAATAAATTCCCCAAAGAAAATTCTTTATAAGCGTTGCCATTATTCTACATTTTGCAAAGAGTAAATATAGATCAAATAATATTGGAAGAAACAGAGGATAATGAAGCTCAGGTGCAGACTGATGATACATAATCAAATAGCAATTAATTAAGTACATCGTTACAAGGCTAAAGGGAGAGAGGTACTGACAAGAGCAATGCAGAGCCCATTATTGTTTTGAGATCGTATGATCCTTTGAGCAAGGAGATTCATCTGAAATTAGTTTTCATACAAGAGAGAAGGTAAGCCACAAGCAGAAATTTAGGAGTTCAAATTTTGAATTGATATCATAGACAGTACCTGACGCTGGGTTCCCAGCAGTTCTATTAGGGGTTTGGCCACTGGAGTAGGGGTAAAGTGTGGTATAGTTGGGCCTGTGTTTTCTGTGGCTGCTGATCTATCTGATTTAACATGTATCACTACCTTTTCCAAATACCTAGTTTGTACTCCTTGACGACCTGCACTCACCCGCTTCCTTTTGGACACCTATTACGAAAGAACAACATTTGACTGGAAAAACATAGTGTGACGACACATGGAATAGGTACAAAAAATGGATAGGTATGGCATATACTCATATATGATGCTTAAACTAAGCAGATGGTGTAACAAAGTAGAAGTAATGCAAGAGGCCAGAAGCAAAATATGTGCGACCAATACAACTTTGCAAAGTTAGAGCAAGCACCTTGATGGGTGAATAAGATAGACCATCCTCCACCATGCCAAGTTTGTTAGGCAGTGGATCATTCCGCAATATTCCTCTCGTGCGCCCATTCTCATATTCATTTTGATAATGTTCAATATCTAACATGCATGAAAACATAAAAACGAGTGAGATTTTCTTTGTAATGCAGAAGTGATTCTAATCCAATACTGCCTCCCTGTAAACCCCTTTTTCCTATCTCTGCAATTCTTTTAAAAGATGCCATGCATGCTGTAATTTGTTGTGTGCATTAATATAATGTGGCCTACTACTCAAAATACGAGAGCTCCAGAAGTGATGACACTTCGCAGATGATAGCTTCAACATATAGTAAAGAAGAACAAGTCGACCTGACCTGACAGATTCAAAATATACTAAGGGAGAACAACTCGACTTGACCAGTCGACCACAAGAGAACAATATCATCTTAAAGAAGAGCAGAAGAGCAAGAAGATTGAAGATATTACAAGTCTTTTAATACAATGTTGGTTGGCCACCCATGATGAACCAGAGCGCACAGAGAAATACTATTCTTTCTGGTCTCTCCATATGTGGCTCACGTGCATTTCGAAACTAAAGTAGGAACATTTAGCGAACCAATTAAACATCTCTCAGTTTTACTAATATCAGCAATAATATCATATATGAATTTGTACAACTAAGCTTGTTTAGCTCGATGGGTGGAGCAGTGCTATTACGACATGAACCACGTAGGCTGATTGTGGTCATCATAAAATGGGGAAAACATAAGCATGATGAGTACAGTGTTGACCATGGCAGTGGGATGGCAGATCTGAAGCTGCAAACCACGCAAAGGGTAGTTAGCAACCGATGTTTTCTTTGAAATAACAACTAAGATTTGGTATGGACAAGAAAGTACGGTCAACAAGTGGCAAAGAAATGCAATTACGTTGTCTCTCTATATGTCGCGACATGCATTTGGAAACTCGAGTCGGACCTTTAGCTAACCAATTAAATATGTCGGTTAACTAATATCATTATCATATCACAATCATATTTGAACAACTAAGCTTTCGAATTCTGAGTGTTGTGTTGTTTAGCTTGAAGGGTGGAGTAATGCTAGTAGGACAGAAAGCACCTACACAGATAATAGTAGAGTAGATAAAAGGGGAAAACCCTAAGAATCGAGAGAAAAAATCAGGAAAGTGGAACTAGCTGGACCAGTGGGTGGCGCACATGCTTTTCGAAACGAATATAGGAACATTAGGTGACCAATTAGACGTTCTCTGTTTTAGTGATATGAGCATCATATCAGATTCGTATTTCAACACGTAAGCTTTGGGTTGAGGTCTTGAGGAGCAGTGCTAGCATGACACGAAGCACCTACGATGATGGTAGTGAACATAAAGGGGGGAAACAATAAGCTTTACGAGTATAGTGTCCATGCCATGGCGGATCTGAAGGTGCAAACCGGACAAAGCTACTTCGCAACCAATGTTTGCTTTCAACTAGCCACTAAGATTTGTTACGGACAAGAAAAGTACAGTAAACAAATTACGATCTATTTTCCGGGTGAGATAAATAACTTAAGCACATATGGAAGAGTACCACCACTCTTGCGACGCCGTGTAGGCCTATGGTGATACGTTGAGGGTGCTGCGGGTGCGATGGCTGTCGGCGACGGGGAAGAAGACTTTAGACAGCAGACGGTCGGTCGGGGGATATATCCTGTTGCCGTGGACGAGGCAGTCGTAGGAGCGGCAACGACAAGGTGGACGACGGCGCCGATGAAGCGAGAGGAGGCGGTGAAAGGATGCTGGTCCAGCGCCGTGGATGAGAGACGTCCATATCTTGCAGTGGACGACGGGGTAGGGGTAGTGGCTCCGACAAGGTGGAGGATGGGGTGATGGACGGAGGAGGCTGGCCGCAGTGCGGAGGTTGTCGTGCCACCGACGGTGTATGAATGGGGAAATGGAGGGGAGGGGGAGGATCTCAAACTTTGGGACACGCTTCTCTGAAATGGGGGAAAGTTAAGAACTTATCCCCCGTTTAAAATTTCATAAATCGCGTCGGTTGGGGATAGGACGGTAATCTCGCATCTCCCAAGTATTTGCCGGTAACTATTTCGGGCGAGGAGAGGGTGTTTTGCCGCCCACGGTTGGTGCCCACGGTGTATGAACGGGGCTGACAGGTAGGGCAGTTGTGTCACGTCTGATGGAAGTTACACATCTACCCCTATTTAAAATATTAGCCTACATCGATTTCGGGCGAGGAGAGGGTGTCTTGCCGCCCACGGTTGTCGCCCACGGTGTATGAACGGGGCTGACAGATAGGGCGGTTGTGTCACGTCTGATGGAAGTTACACATCTGCCCCTATTTAAAATATCAGCCTACATCGATTTCGGACGAGGAGAGTTTGTTTTGCCGCCCACCGTGTATGAATGGGGAAATGGAGGAAGAGACACATGTCTTTTGGACGAGCTTGAACGAAATGTGTTTGGCGCCCACGTTTGGCGCCCACCGTGTCTGAATGGACTTAGAGGCCGTCGTGTCACGTCTGACTGAAGTTACTAGTCTACCCCTATCGACAGCAGTGTAAATCCTGTCGATAAGGATGTCAAGTGTCAGGGGTAGACAGTAATTTCCATCTCGCAAACACTTGCTTCGAGTAGCCCACAAATTATAGTGGGTGTTTAGCCGCTTCGTTCAAAACTTGGGAGAATTAGCATTCACGTTTGCCCTGGGACCTGACAAACTAAATTCAAATCCAATTTGTATTCGATTACGAGTATCCAAAGATAATTATATGTTTTGTTATTTATTTCTTCAAAACCACAACAAAGATTTATTCCACTTTCATATATGATTATGATTTAGAAATGTCGTGATATTCGAATTCAGTAGGTTGGATACACTCTGAGTCAAACAGTTATTTCATCCAATACAGTATGCTCACACGACAAACAGTTCACCTTATGTCAATCATACAAGTTCTAAGGATTACCTCGCCTAAAAAATTCGGATCATTACAACACATGGACAACATAGGGGGTCTTGCAACATAATCCATTCAGAGACATGACACAACATGCAAGTACAATAACCTAATGAAAATTTCAACTAGTATCTAAAGAAGAACTGGGATTATCTTGGGCTTCAGATAGCAGAAACAGCAGGACCTCCTCCGTCTTCAAATGGAACATTCTTACTTCCTCCAATTCTTGGGTTGCTTTCATAATGCGTGCCGCTAATGCCGTAATTTCCAGCCTCAAGATAAATATTACCTCATTCATGGCAGCCACACCATCTCCTTCTGCCTCTAGTAGAGCCTCAAGCACTATAATATTTGTGCTCAGACTGCTCTTCGTCAGTGTTGCCTCTGAACTGCTACCATCTGGTAACATTGATGGCGCACTACTCCCACAAATAGATTCTGGGGTTGTACATTGTGTCCTAGTGTGAACGGCATCCTGAAAGGTTTCCGCTGGACATCAGTAAGAGATAGTTATCGTATGATCCAGGCAGTAAGCTTACATGGTAAACGACGGACGAATTATTGCCGAGCATGGCAAACTATATTTAAATGGTTCGAAGCAGCATCAGCCGAAAAGAAATTAAAATGGTAAGATGAAACTAGGCATGTAAGTGGCAAATAAACGAAATCTGCCAGTCCCATCTAGTTAGTTTTTGCTACCTCCCTAGTTCATTTTCCTCAAAAAAACAAAAACTCTTTTGAACTATCACACCACTAGTGGACTTTAATCGGGATTAAACCGGACCCAGTTGACATCCCTAGTTGAAAGGGAGTGTACAACCGCTATATTTAAGTTGCCAAGGCATCTAAGCAGTTGAAATAATCTGAGAAAGAACTTAAAAGTGTGGCCTCATATAAACTACGAAGATAGTCTTGTGATGAAGTTGAGAGGAAAAGTTAAGGACTCAAATGAAATAGGCATGCATTTCTTTACGATAGTACAGCAGGCACTGCTAACATATTGGCCAACTCAGGTATAGCATAACAACAAATAAGCATTCGAATCAAGCAATACAGCAAAGCAGACAACTGAACTATTTGTAATTCGGTAGGATTACACGTTGAGGGCACAAGCCAAGAAAGCAGCCCACTCGCATTACATATCACATGTACTAAAACACACTGGCTTACCATATGTTGCTGTGAAGCCTAGCTGATGTCGCAATGTTCTTTGAAGATATCGTCAGCATCCCGTGGTTGCAAATCTAGTTGTTGTAGTTTATTTTGCACCATCTATTTAGGTAAAATTAATTTTAATTGCATGCATTGGTCCGAATTGATCATCAATGGTTCATCTAAACTAATGAAAGAAGGGTATGTGCATACACGACAATACTCCCTCCGATTCTTTTTTACTTTGCGTATAACTTTTTCTTAGTTTTCTCATATTAGTCTGCGCGTTGCCGATTCCTAGCACAGGTTTCCTTTTGTGCCCCGCCCCATCCGCGTCTACCCTAATTGATTGGCAAATTAGTCCAGAAAAATTAAACCAGTGCCCTCCTTGGTATGCGGGTCAAGAGTTATGCGCAGAGTAAATAGAATCGGAGGGAGTATATCTGCTTCCCTCTATTCTTATGCTTGTTCGAGGTGCCAGTCCCAAAAGAACAAATATTTTGCCTGATGGGGTTGGCAGCTCCATAATTAATAGAAGCATCAAATTGGTCATGCAACTTGGGAAGATCAAGAACACACAAACAAGTAGTGAACAGAGGCTCGGAGCAGTGATGTAATAGCTAGCATCAGAAAATGTAGGGTAAAACGAACAAAAAGCAGCAGAACCATGCTAGTTTGCTGATGTGTAATTAAGCATAGAGAACATTAAGCAGTCCGATGGAACCAACAGGTGGCATCAGAACAAACCTAAAGCATATTAACTATATGTGCACTGGTATTTAATTTAGCACATGTAACATGTTCACTGCGAGAAGTATGGCCCTACAGGTGCAAGCAGAATAACGCGCCTCATGAAAAACTGAATGATGCACTGAAGAAATTCAAAGGTGTGGTGCTTATGCTAGGAAAGTGAACGTAGGCGCCGGCCGTTGGATAATAGTACCTGATTCTCGGCGGCGTATGGGTATCGTTGTCATACTTGATAGCTAAGGATCGTCGATGGTGCTCGTGTTGCGGTTGAGTTTGGGCCGGCTGTCGCCGTCGCTGAAGTGGCTCCGATGCTACGGTTGCGGTGCCTGTCGACATACAAGAAAGCTCATCTGTGGTAAGTGAACAGTTGCACGATAAAGAGAAAAACCGAAGGAGTACAAATCGAAATAACCTGATGAGGCTGCGGCATCGGTAAAGCAGGACCGGTGGTGTTGAATATGGCGTCCGTGGAGCGGGTCCGGTGCAGTGGACGAAGGCTTCGGCGGGCGCGTTGTACAGTGCTTTCGGTGAGGCGGATCTGTTGCGGCGGACGAGGGCTTGTATGAAGGGCCAGCGAAGTGGCGGACGAGGGAGTCACTGAAGGGCCTACGCTGTGGTGGACGAGGGCGCCGGTTAGGCAGATCCGGTGCGGTGGACCATGATGGTGGTCAAGGAGATCTGGAGCGGTGGACAAGCCAGTCGCTGAAGCAGCTCCGGTGAATTGGTGAGTTGGCAGTTTGGGGTTCCAGGATGCGGAAGGTAGATCCGGCGGGGTGTGAGGTCCACCGCTGCGATGGAGGACTAGATTCGGTGGCTTGCCGTGGTTGGGGGGGTCGGGGAGGGGGAGGGGAGGGGCTCTGGGGAAGAATGTTGGGGGTAAAGAGGGGAAAACAATGGAGTTACCAAAGCAGCCCTTTTCCGTTCATGTGGCAGGGGTAAAACAGGAATATCGCAGGGCTAAACTTTCGGGCGCGTGATATTTCGATGTGAGCGGGAAATTTGAAAGCTTTTGGCGCCTAAAATTATAAGTATTCTGCTCTCGTACGGCCGTCTGTGATATCATGGCCGACAATTTGTTTGTTTTGCACGCAAAAAAAGTCCATATCGTCGGGGCTGGGAGACCTTGGACGACGATCCTGTGGGAGAAATCGCACGCCCCTCCGACGTCCTCACCGCTGCAAGACTCGGTGCTTCCTGCACCAACTTTTTCAAGACGCTGCTTAAACATGCCATGCTTGTTGGTCTTCCATGCATCCTCGAGGAGAAGGTTCTTCTATGGGACAATCCTTCGAATAGTCCACCGCTCCCTGGCCATGGTTGCATGTTGACTCCGCTAGAGTTGCCGACATTGAGAGGTAGTCGGATTTTGTCCGATCAACAGGTCAGTAATGGAGATTGATCATGTACCAGTACATAGTTATTCCATTTCCATCCCATAATTTCTCCGCTGCCCACCGTCTTATATATTGGTCTGGGTCGGTGCCAATGAAGATTGGCTTGCATACCTCCGGCCGGATACCACCATCATTTTGCACAACATCCACAGTAGTGCGGCCGTTCTGGTAGACCCCTTCTCCATCATTGGGATCGGCCTTTCGGACTTGCTGGGCAAGAATACGTATGATGATGCCTACATGAGATTGAAGAAGATAGCAATTGCGGACCCGCCGACAAAGCGACACGGCTACGAGGATTACTATCTCATCGCGGTGTTCGACATAAGGATTGCCATCAATGTTGGAGGCAGTAACGGCAGAGGCTGGCGCATGTTGGCCGCGGCAGATTTGTACCCCTACACGTTCGAACACGCCGTGTGCCATCTAGGCCGCATCTTCACAGTGACAAGCCAGGGGACTTGTTTCATCTGGTTGACATCCTAAGGTACGGGAGATTACAAACGGAATGCACAAACCATCATTTGCATCCCTAACGGTACTTCATTATTTTGCAGGGACCAGTCATCCCCTGATCAAAATAAGATCGCCGATCCTGGATGTGCATTTGCATCCATGATTCGGTCTAACCTTGAACCTTGTAGCTGACTTTGGTATATTGGGATCAACTATCTTATCAGTCGTTACCCATGGTACCACTGATGTGCAACATGGTCACATAATCTACCACGATCGGACCGTCACCATCTACCCAGGTATTCCATTTTTTAACCCTCTCGCCTTCTCTTTCATTATTGTACTAGTAGTATACTTTGTAGTACTAGTAGGAGTAGTTTTTACCTTGGAGGACCCGTATAGCTAGCTAGGCCCTTGAAGAATTGAACCCACTAGCTGCCACCATTTTTGTTTTTCCATGTCTTACTATCTCATCCATGCAGCCAAGAGTGGCTATATATAATAAGCCGGTTATTTTACTTCCTCTATACCGGAGTAGTACGATTTGCTGCACAGTATTACTGACCGCCACATTTGAGCACAACATTATTATGCATGGACCTTGACTATGTACGTTACCATGTGTCCAGATCTGGGATGCCGCGTGTACCAGATGAACGACGCCGAGTTCGACCCCCATGATGCTACGTAGGTGCCGAGGAACACTCTTCGAGAGTACTCGCTTTTCATCGGGGACAGCTACCCCATTGTGAAGCGGATGCCACCTTCAGTGCACGACACGGAAGGCCTGCTGTTCATGAAGCATGGTTGTGTCTTCAGTGCGCACCGCCGGATGAACGACATGCTGGGACACACTATCCCTAATTTATGTCGCTTCAGCTTGGATGAGTCTCCATCATGTGGAACCGGACTAGAAAGCTGCGACAATGATTCCCGTTGCCCACTGCTATGGATCGTGCCATCCATGAAGAACACCTGGGACTGGATCCTGTAGGAGGACATGTAGCCCATCTATAACGTGTAAGTGGAGTACGGTAATTGTGAACTGTAGCGCTGTGAATATATGTAGACCAGTCGTGCACAAATTTATCACATGAGTTGGAGATGAACTTGTGTGGCATACTAGCATTTGTCCTTTAGAATTTATTACTAGTAAATGTGTTATGTGTACGTGTAACTTGTGTGGTTGTTGCACGGGCTCCAACACGCTCTTTGAGAAAAAAAGGTGGCACAGCTTTGGATATACGTGATATGGCGGCATCATACAGTAGCATCGTTCGCTATAGTTGTACTAGTACACTCCTACTAGGACGAAAACTCCTATAAAACCTTGCACTTGGCTCTTTGCCTCTTCGGGAGGTTCAATAGTTCGTACTCGTGTGATCCTTGCACTTGGCTCTTCGCCTCTTCAGAAGGTCCAACAATGATGATACTACAATACAATATGCTTCTGGCAATCTGACACCGATTGAACTGCTGCACGTCCACCACGAGGGTGGGGGAGAGGGAGAGGGCACTGTAGTCAAAACCCTCTCCTCGTCCTGCGAACCACCGCGCGTGTGGGTGAGGGAGAGACGTAGTAAGCAAGATTCTCCTCGTTCGACGAGTTGACGGGACACATCAAAGCAGTACTAGTACTAGTAGTAGTAGTCCATACTGCGTCCTTTCCGATTAATATGGATTAATTTGAAACGAGAAAAATACACTGGCGGTTAACGTATGTAATAGTATGCTCTTTACGGTCACTATATATAGTTTTGCGGCGATTATGCGATCACTAGCTCATCACAGAGCACCGTATTGCACCCTACTGACCGGCCACATAGTCGACGTGGAACTTTGTTGACTGGTTAAATTGTCACCTGGTTTCTGTGTCCCACCTGTCAGTTGGCAGAGCAAAGAAATCAGTTAAACAAAACTTTACACAGGCGCGGCACGAGTCCAACCCTTGCGCGCGAACCGCCCTGGCTGTGTATGTGAGTGCATGCACGTGTCCTCCCTCGGTCGTCCAACAAAGAGTGTACTACATGATGTACATCTACACTTCCAATGTGTTTAGCCTTTAATATAAATCGATATTGATTGACTAATGCACCAACTTGTGCTGTAGGTATAGGCTACATGTCTATCCTTTTACGGCATGCAACGGCCTTCATTTAATCTTCTTATCTAAATGGTCGCATGCACACATAAGTCTGCTACTTTTGGGCGTTAATTATGCCCTGGTCAATGTCTAAATCTTTAAATGTACAGTCTTTCACGGACGTAAGGAGTAGGTTGAGCACTTGAGCGTGAGCGTGTGTGTTCTGTCGTGTGCTGTGTGCCGCATGGGTGCGTGAGTGTTGCGTGCGTCCATGTGTACATGTGAGTGTTGCATGTTGCATGCATGCATGGGGCTTACTCCCTCCCATTGACATGTTCATATTTCAAGCTTCCTATGTTCCCTCCATATGGTGATACTCACTCTGTTCCCAAAGAGTACGGAGTAAAAGCCTCCCTCTGTTCCCAAATATGGAGTATTTGTCTTTCTACAGATTTCAACAAGTGACTAGGTATGGAGCAAAATGAGTGAAGTAAGCGTAGAGGCATAGGGATACTGTAGAAAGGAAGTCCTTGCAATCCATTTATTCCCCATCTTGGTCAGAGAGAACTATTCAACTAGTCTCTTCTTCTTCCTCCTCTCTTCCCCATCGTCGTCCGCACACCATTTACCCCCGCTCACTGCTCGCCCGCCCGCGCCATCTTCCTTGGTAGCTCGCGTGTACCATATCCCCCCGCTCACTGCTCGGCCACACGAGGAGAAGCTTCTTCGCTTGCCCGCCCGAATCCACTTCCCCGCTGGCTCATAGGCACCGAAAACCCCAATGGCAGAACCGACTGGCACGCAGAGCCGCGATTGGAATTCCCTCGCCGATGTTCTCTTGGAGCAGATTTGTAGTCGTATGGACCTACTCAGCACCATCCATCTGGCCGCATGCTCAGTGTCTTTGTACCGTCTACTCGTTTGCAACCGGCCGGCTCTTTTCAAGACACCCTGCTTGCTGATGCCCGATCCTCGCAGGTGGCCCAAACATCGAGACACCGACTTGACGATCCTACGGAGGTTGCCGTGGTGCCCCTCGACATGCCACCACTACCCGTCCACCTGTCCTTCATGTGTGGCCACTACTGGGCGGGCATGAAGGCCAACTGGATCGTCCTCATCCACCACACTGGTAGTCTGTGGCGTCTTGTGGATGTCTAAACCCAGCGTGAGATCACCCTTCCATCATTCGATACCGCCGCCATCGAGCCTCGCGGCCCGCCGGACACTCCTGCCTACTACGCACGAAACGCGTCAAGCTTTTGGCTCGACCTTTGTTTGCAGAAAGTTGTAATCTGCGAAGTGCCCACACCATCAGAAGACTACATGGATTACAAGCTCATTGCCATGTTCAACAAGGGATTAGTCTATCTGGAATCCGGTTGCCATACATGGTTATGGATCATCATCAATCCTGTTGAGGAAACATTTCTGTCTGATGCTATAGTGCACGATGGCATCGTTTACGCGGTCGACGCACAGATTGGCTACCTATATTGGTGGAATCTATCGCCGTGTAATTGTTCTATCTCATCTAATCTTTACCTTATGAATATGACTGCCTGTTCATTTGTTACAAATTTAGAATGCATAGCATGTCTATAACCACATCATTGCTATATGTTCCTCTCATTTCCTAGATTTTTATGACCACACATGTTATTGTTAGAGTTGATATGAGAACAATTGGCATCTAATGATTGTTAGAATACATATTATGAGCATAACATCATGATTGCTATATGTTACTCTCGTTTACAAGATTTTTATAACAACGCATGTTATTGCTTAGAGTTGATATGAGAACAGTAGTAGTAAGTGCTATGGTAGAATATGAGTAGGCGTTGTCATAGCTGTTTTCCTCTCATTGTTACATCGATGTTTGAACCATGACATATTGCTAGAATATGAAAGCCATTGGCTTATTTTTTTAACTTGGGGCATGATTATGACCACGACATTGCAATTCTCTGTCTATGATATGTGTCACTTTTATAATAATCTTAATTCCACACATACTCTGAACATAATTATTTATTTTTGTCCTTTTGGTCTCCAATTTGAATTGTTGCAGCAGACGCAAATGCGCTGGCCTTCATGAATCCAGGACGTGGAATCATACCAGCCGATGGGTGGTGGTTTATTGCTCGTTCTGCTGACGGCGGTCATTTGATGCTCATTCGCACGTACCAAATTGGCCAAACCATTACATCAAACCACATGCAGTACAATGCGTGGGGCGTTCATGACATTGATGGCTATGGCTTCTTCGTGTTCGAGAAAGATCCCAGCTCCATTGGGCTAGGCGTATTCAACTGGAGGCGGGTTTACAGCCTCAGCAACCACTCCTTGTTCCTCGGGCTCAATTATCCGATAATCCAACCAATCATCGACCATATCACTGGTGATGATTACTGTGCTATGCAACTTCCATTCGCGAGGGGGGATGTGTTTACACATCATACCATGGGTTTCATGAATCACCATATCTAGAGATTCATCGACACAGCTTGTTGCCAGATAATCTTCAGTGTGTGAAAGGCATCAAGCTTCCATGCGATGGATGGCTTTTGCAAACCCGACATGCGGCGATGTGGTTCATGCCAACAGCAAATATGCACAAATTCATTCGTGTTGATATCTAGACCGAGCCATGTATTCTGCTGCTGTAGCACGACCCTCTTTTGTTGGATATTATGTATTGTTGTTAGTTTGAAGCACTCCTCTAGTTTGAAGGACAGATACCATCCTGGGATCAAGTGCATCCTAACTCACCTGCGTAGGATGTACTGATAATGATGATGGAGATGCTGTGTAGGAGCTGATCGAGCACCTTGAGGCCAAAGTGAGTGCTGACAGCACGAGATTTCAGTCTCTCATCGATTTTTTCATACCAACCATCGACAACGAGCATGGAATATGTTACACCCAACCTGAGAAACTTCCAGGTAAGACACCGATCGGCCGTCTACTTGCACAAACATATTCCTTTGTTTATAGCTCTATTTTTCTTTTTAGACACAGACCTGGTGAAGCAATTACAATTTGACAGTTAATAAAAAGTGAAACAAGTGACTGCAACATGCCAAAGATGTTATGAAAATGCCAACTAGGTACACTAAAACCTGTATTCCACAATACTGTAGGTATCACACTGAGTGGCCTAAGGAAGCATTTCTTCCAGCGCAATTCCAGGGTGTTCAAAAGGGGCGCGTGGACGCGTCGCAAGATATAGTCGGAGTGCGGCATGCATGCGATGTGGCACAAGACCGGCAATACCTTGCCGGTGATGGTCAACGGCCGGCAGACGGGCAGCAAAAAAGGTTCTGGTGCTGCACACCAACAAGAACTTCGACCAACAGAGGACCAACTAGGTAATGCACCAGTACCACCTCGGGGACCTGGAGCAAGAGAAGGAGCGGGAGCTGGTCCTCTGCAAGATTTTCTACCAGACGAACACTAGGGCCAGGAGTAAAAAGATTATAAGTTAGCTTGGTATTGGTAGTTGGACTACCTTGTCGTCCGCAAGTTGGTATTGTTGTTAACGATCTTTTGGTATGAACTTGCATTTGCTTCCATGTAACGCCCCGAGACCGATGTGCCAGGTGTCCTCCAGTTATTCGCTGCTGTTGCCTTTTCATTGCTTGTGTGTCATGCATTGCATATCATGTCATCATCCGCATTTCATTTGCATACATGTTCGTCTCATGCATCCGAGCATTTTCCCCGTTGTCCGTTTTGCAATCTGGCGCCCCTATGTCACCCGGTGTCCCCTTTTACCTATTTTCGTGTGCGGGTGATAAACGTTTTCGGATTGGACCGAGACTGCTCATGCGGCCTTGGTTTACTACTGGTAGACCGCCTGTCAAGTTTCGTACCATTTGGACTTCGTTTGATACTGCAACGGTTAACCGAGGGACCGAAAAGGCCTCGTGCGTGTTGCAGCCCAACACCCTTCCAATTTGCCAAAACCCACCAAAACCCTTCCATCATCTAGAGCATTCGATCACGATCGCGTGGCCAAAAACCGCACCTCATTTGGACACTCCTAGCTCCCTCTACCTATAAATATGTACATCTCCCCGAAATTTCGGATGAAACCCTAGTCTTCTTCCACCTCCTGCCACCGGACATGCCATCCCGAGTCGGACGTGTCCGCATTGCCGCGCCGGACCAATCGCGTCACGCCACTTGTTCTCCGCTGCCGTCCCCGCGCCACCGGCCCACGGAGCCCATCGCGGGCCCGCCCGGGCCAGGGTTTGCGCGCCGCCGCCCGAGCATTGCCGCCGCCTACCCGCTGCACGGCCCCGCGCCTCCGCCCGCCGCCCATCGTCGGCCAGCCCCGCCACGGCCGCGCCGAGCCGCGCCGCCCCCCTGCCGCGGTAGCGCTCGTCGCTGGCGCCGCCCATCGCCACTCGACGCCGCCTCCGCCGCCTGGCCTCCCCCGCCGCCTCGGGAGTCCGCGCCATGCCGCGGCAGCGCCCGTCGCCCGCTGCCGCCTCAAGCTCTCCGGCGAGCTCCGCTCGTCACCGCGCCGCCTCACCCCTTTGACGGAGCGACCACCGGACGCCGGGGTCCGGTGCCCCTCGCCGTCGCACGCCCAGATCCGGCCGTCGCAGCTCCAGATCTGTCTTTCCCCGGCCTCCTTCGATCTCTTCCTCGTCTCCGGCAACTTCTCCGGCGACATCTCCGGCGGTCCTCGAAGAACGTGCACGAACCCTAGATCTGAAATCTAAGAGAGGTTGACTTTTTCTCAAAGTGCGCAGTATTTTTATGCCTTTTCATTGCATCATAACTCATCATCCGTGACTCCGATTTGTGCGCGTAGCAAATCAAAATGTTCGTCTCGATGAGTACATCATTTCATCTCATTGCATCATTTTCATTTGAGCTCATCTTGATGCCCGAAATGCTGTTGGAAGAGGGCTATGTGAGTAATTTGTCAGATCTCTTTCAGCAAATGGCATTTTGTTATTTTTGCCATGTTTAATGTGTGCATGCTATGATGCTGAGCTCTACATGTGTTTTGTTATATGCCATGCCATGTTTACAGAGGTGATTGCCATGTATTGTTGTGATCTTTGTGGTGACTAGCACAAGCATCCAAAGTAGCGTAATCGTTGATGCTGATTTCAGGGACTTAGAATTTCACAAAGTCTGTCCTGTTTTTGTCTTTATGCCATATGTTCATGTTGTTTCCTAGTGACTAGTGCCTCTTTTGAGGATGATCAGTAAGGATGTTTTGTTAACATTGTGGTACTATATCCATCCATGTCTTTGTTTGCATTTATGGAGAACCCTAGCATGAGTCAATCGAGCTCTACTTTTGCTATAAAATGATCCTGGCAGATTGTTGACATGTTTAGCGATTTTGCCGAGGATGTTGCTATTGATCCATGCATGTTATGTTGTTGTTCTTGACATGTCTAGCTTCTATGCCATGTCTTCTTGATGGGTGAATGCTTGGTTTGTCATGCCATGCTCTGTAGTGAGTGCACCGAGCTCGTAAACATGCCTACTCGTTAACTGATTTGCATGCTGCAGTTTTTCACCAAGTCTATATCTATTTATGTTTTTGCCATGTTCACATGCTTGCAATTGTATTTTCTGATCCCTTTTGGCTCACGATCACTAAGGGACTTTTGTTAAGTGCTTTGAGTAGCTTCATGCCATGCCTTGCTTTGCCATGTTAAGTTCCTGTAGCATGTACTTTTCATGCTCTAAAGTGTGCTTCCTCATGATAAATTCCAGACTTGTGTTAATTTCACTAAGTCTGAAACCTGTTATCATTTGCATTTTTTCCATACTTGTTTGAACCTGTTAATGGATGAACTAGCTGTAGCTCAGTGTTCATCTTTTGTCAAGCTTCATGAGTGGATACCTGCCATGTATTTTGTTGCCATGTTTGAGTGCTGTAGCATATTTATCTTGATGCATTTAGGTGGTCACTTGCTGTTTATCGCAGACCGGTGCCATATTTGTTTTGCTTGCCATTTCCAAACCGTGCATCCTATTCCGGTGATCTTTATATCGATTTCAACCGAAATCACCTCACCTTTCCAGTGGCACTCTTGGATTTCCAAGTTGAGTCCAGGTTCAATCATTCCTTTGCAAATCATGCATATGCATCACATACCGCATCCCGCATATCATACCTTGTTCAGGTGTTGGTTGTTTACTATGTTGTGCGCTTCTTTCCGGTGTTGCTTCGTCGGGTTGGTTCCGCTAACGTCGCATTTGTGAGGACTCGTTCAACTATGTCCATTTGTCTTCTTCATGGACTCGTTCTTCTTCCTTGCGAGATTTCAGGCAAGATGACCATACCCTCGAAATCACTTCTATCTTTGCTTGCTAGTTGCTCGCTCTTTTGCTATGCCTATGCTGCGATACCTACCACTTGCTTATCATGCCTCCCATATTGTTAAGCCAAGCCTCTAACCCACCTTGTCCTAGCAAATCGTTGTTTGGCTATGTTACCTCTTTGCTCAGCCCCTCTTATAGCGTTGTTAGTTGCAGGTGAAGATTGAAGTTTGTTCCTTGTTGGAACATGGAGATGTTGTTCCTTGTTGGAACATGTTTACTTGTTGGGATATCACAATATCTCTTATCTAATTAATGCATCTATATACTTGGTAAAGGGTGGAAGGCTCGGCCTTATGCCTAGTGTTTTGTTCCACTCTTGCCGCCCTAGTTTCCGTCATATCGGTGTTATGTTCCCGGATTTTGCATTCCTTACGCGGTTGGGTTATAATGGGAACCCCTTGACAGTTCGCCTTGAATAAAACTCTTCCAGCAAGGACCAACATTGGTTTTACCATTTTCCACCTAGCCTTTTCTTTCCCTTGGGTAGGCCTTCCCAAGGGTCATCTTTATTTAAACCCCCGAGCCAGTGCTCCTCTGAGTGTTGGTCCAACCTGTCACCTGCCGGTGGCCACCAGGGGCAACTCTGGGCTGGCCTACCGGAACCTTGGACAATCCGGTGTGCCCTGAGAAAGAGATATGTGCAGCTCCTATCGGGATTTGTCGCCACATTCGGGTGGCTTTGCTGGTCTTGTTTTACCATTGTCGAAATGTCTTGTAACCGGGATTCCGAGTCTGATCGGGTCTTCCCGCTAGAAGGAATATCCTTCATTGACCGTGAGAGCTTGTGATGGGCAAAGTTGGGACACCCCTGCAGGGATTTGAACTTTCGGAAGCCGTGCCCGCGGTTATGCGCGAATGGGAATTTGTTAATGTCCGGTTGTAGAAAACCTGAAGATGACCTTAATTAAAATACATCAACCGCGTGTGTAGCCGTGATGGTCTCTTCTTGGCGGAGTCCGGGAAGTGAACACGGTGTTGGAGTTATGTTTGACGTAGGTTGTTCTAGGATCACTTCTTGATCATAGTTTCTCGATCGTGCTTTGCCTTCTCTTCTCCCTCTCATTAGCGTATGTTAGCCACCATATATGCTAGTCGCTTGCTGCAGCTCCACCTCATACCTTTTACCTACCTATAAGCTTAAATAGTATTGATCGCGTGGGTGTGAGATTGCTGAGTCCCTGTGACTCACAGATACTTCCAAAACCAGTTTGCAGGTGCCGATGTTACCGAGCAGGTGATGCAACCAAGCTCAAGGAGGAGCTCGATGAAGATCTTATCCTTTGTGTTGTTTCGTTCTAGTTGATCAGTAGTGGAGCCCAGTCAGGACGATCGGGGATCTGTGTAGCATTTGGGGTTGTCTTCTTTTATTTTGGTTCCGTAGTCGGACTTTGATTGTATCTGGATGATTTAATGCTTTATTCATGTACTGTGTGAAGTGGCAATTGTAAGCCAACTATGTATCTCTTTCCCTTATGTATTACATGGGTTGGGTGAAGATTAACTCACTTGCGACATTGCTTTCAATGCGGTTATGCCTCTAAGTCGCGCTTCGACACGTGGGAGATATAGCCGCATCGAGGGCGTTACATTCCAACCATCATGCCGAGGGTCGATGTGGATATAAAGCTGAATCATTTGTTTCGAAACGAATTTTCAGGCACCTGATTTTTATTTGATGGGTACCATAAACACCCGCCGTTCGAATTCCCAGTTCTCCATTTTTTTGAAACAAGTGCATGCACTTATTATCACGATAAAAAACAATATCCGTGCTGCATCCCAGTTATCAGTCTGTACTTGCAGAATTCTCTCGTTTATTGAGCACGTATATTGTTTTTTCAGGTCAAGCAAGTTTCAACTGGGCTGTAGATTGCCCAGGGTTGTTTTTGTCGGGTGGTAGGTGCGACATATGCCAACGGGTGGCTTATCATTGTGGGAGCCAGTAAGACATCGCCGGTGCCTGGAAATGGGATGAGGCGAAGACATGCACGCCGGCGAATCTTACCTAGCTTCGGGGCTCTCCATGGAGATAACACCCCTACTGCTGCTCTGCGGGGTCTCTGCATGATCACTAGATGAACAAGTAGCTACACGATGCTCCTAGAGCTGTTTTCTGAGAGGACGAAGAAGGGCACGACTCGCTCTCTTCTTCTCCTTGCGTGGTGTCTAGAACTAGCAGAGATCAACCCTTTGCATGGGTGTCCCGGGGGGTTTATATAGGCCTACCCCCCGGGGTTACAATGGTAATCCGGCTGGGCGCGGGGCCCAGCCGTCTGTGACTACGCTCGCCGGGTTCTGCGCCGACCGCTGCGGCCCGCCGGCTGGTGGGTCCCACCGGCTGCCGGCTCCTTGGTCGACAGGCTAGCCCCACTGTCCAGGGCCTTGTCGGCAGCTGGTTACTGTTGCTCAATCCTGGTGACGAGGGCTTCCCCGAGGTAGTCGTGGCTACAGTGGCGCCGTCCGGCAGGTGATTGTTGTAGCCTCACCATGTCTTGTCTCCTTAATGGGGCGCCTTCTTCGAGGGAGATGGCGAGCCGGCTCTGTCTTGGGTCGACTGGGGGAGGCCTGGCCGCCTTCGGGTGTCTCTTTGCCCGAAGGGGCCCACCGCCTGGGGGCCGCGCTGGCAGCCCGTCGTGGATGACATCAGGGTCAACATGGCAACAGTGGCGCGCCGGACGGGTCATGGCCACCCGTACGGCGCACTGTGTTAGGCGTGCTCCGGGATTCGGGGGTGGCAGGCTTTACTATAGCTACTCCCCGTCACATTGCCGTTAGGTGGATGCAGACTCCGAGGGTGCAATCTTGACTGCTTTGTGGGAGCCGGCTTCTTGGAGTCGGCCTTCTCGTGGCCGGCTTCTCGAAGCCGGCCCTCCCGCAGCTTTCTTTATGAGGGCTGGAGTCGGATCGCCTTCTGATAGTCGGCTTGGGAGACAACCGGCAAGAGGAAGGCAGCCCCAGGTCTTGGATCCTCGAGGGCCAGATCGGCTCGTAATTTTTCTAGAAAGGCCAGGGGAGCCAGCTTGGCTACCCGTGGTCATATCCTCCGACGGTAGTCCCCGAAGCTGATCGAGCTCCGAGGCTGACAAAGGGACGAGAAGCTTGGTCAGTTTCCTTCCCTGAGGGGTCAGCTTCGCTTGCGCGCGCCGTCTTGGGAATAGCCCCGTTTCTTGGCGGGAACGCGGGTCGGCCTGCAAGCTGACCGCGCGCCATCCCGCGGGCCATGTGGCAAGGAGATCCTGCCATCGCACGCGCGCGACGGGACGCCGCCGCAGGCCCGGGCCCGCCACTCCCACGCCTCGGTCCGAGCACGGATCTTCTGCGGCCCATATGGACCGCTCGCCTCCCGTGGCGGTTTTATCACGCCATTAGGGCGCAATAACCGTGGTACCTGGGGGAGTGGGCGCAGTTGATCCCCACGCTTCCCCACGCCGCGCCTCCTCGGCTCCGCCGTGCGAGTCTATAAGTAGGGGGAGGAGGGGGAGCGGCAGAGGCTCTCGCGCTCTCCCTCGCTTCACCCCCTCTTTCTCCTTCCTTCCGCTGCTGCAGCACCCACCGCCGCGTCGTTTCTCCGTCACTTTGTCTTGCTCCCCGTCGCATCGCCCCCATGGCGCTATCGAGCTCGTGGGACGGCTCCAATGTCCATGAGGATCACGTCGAGTTCCTCCGCCGGACGCGGCGCCTGCCGGGCGAGAACCTCGTGCGGGTTCGTCGGGCGCCGGAGAGGGAGATCTCGCCGGCGCCGGAGGAAGGCGAGCAGGTGATCTTCCGCTCGCACTGCTTGCGCGGCTTCGGCCTCCCGGCGAGTGGATTTCTTCGAGCCTTCCTCGAGTTCTACCACCTCCAGCCGCATCACCTGACACCCAACGCGGTGATGCTGCTGTCGGCCTTCGTCACCCTGTGCGTGGGCTTTCTTGGGGTTCTCCCCACTCTCGAGCTCTGGGGGGAGTTCTTCCAGAGCAAGCTTGGCACCGTCGTAGCGGGCGTGCCCGCCCCCTGCGGAGCCTTCATCGCCATGAGGCGGACGGGCGAGAACAATCCGTTCCCGCCCATCCCGCTGATCCAGTCGGTGAAGCTTTGGCAGAAGTCTTACTTCTACGTGAAGAACGTCGCCCAGCAAGGCGACTACGTCAACCTGCCGGCTTACGTAGCCGTCCCGCCGGCTGGGAGGCAACCCTCATGCAGCTACGGGGCCAGGTCGCTGTCTCAGGCCGGGAACGCAGCCGTCTCCCGGCTCCGGGTGATGATCCAGTCGGAAGGCCTGACCGGAGCCGACTTGGTGGCTGCCTTCGTCGAGCGCCGGGTACTTCCGCTCCAAGGTCAGCCACACATGATCTGCCAAATGAGCGGCCGCTTCGACCCGTGCCGGCTGAGCACCAGGGAGATGCCTCACGCGGAGGTATCCTACATGGTGAACTACATCTCCAACTGCAAGCTCACCGAAGATTGGCGATACGTCAAGAGTCCGTATTCCCGCGCCAACCCTCCGCCGACAGTAAGTTTTTCCTTTTTTCTTCCTTTGGTAGCCGGCCTTATGACAGCCGACTTCTGATTAGTTGGTTCTCCCTTGGCAGAACTCTCTTCTTCCACCAACGACCGGGGCCACAGAGGTAGAGCGCCAGCTCCAGGCCGACCGCACGGTGGACGACGCTGACGATCCGGACCTGTGGGCGGCCGCCATGGAAGACGCCATCATGGGGGAAGGCAACGAGGCAGGAAGCGCAAGGCCCGGAGACAGCTTCGAGGACTGGCCGGATGATGACGAGGTCGAAGCCGTCCAGCACCGCCAGCCGGCCTGACCTTCAAGGCGCGGGCTCGTCCGCCACGCCGGCTGCCCGAGGCGGCGCGCAAAAGCGCCGGGCCGCGTCGACCTTCTTCGGCAGCCGGCCGAAAAAACCCAAGGCTTCCACGGCGGCGACCAGGCGGGACGAGGCGGCCGGGAAGGCGGCCCGCTTCCGCAAGGCGGTGAAGCAGCCACAGGCGATCTCGGCGTAAGTCGTCAAATGTCTTGTATATTTCATATATATTTTTGTTGTTCTTTCCGATTGACAACCCTTCTAACCCTTTCTTCGCAGGCCGGGCAGGGCACCGCTTTCCCTTCAGCGCGGCCCTGGCGGCTCCATAGTCGGGCCGACTGGAGGGTCCTCCAGCTCCCGTCATGTGGACCCCCGCGCCGACCTTAGAGAGGCCACGGAGCGAAACGCACGTGAGGCGCGGGAGGAGCGGGAAGCGGCGGAGCGAATTGTCGCCCAGGCGGCGAAGGAGCAGGCCGATGCGGCAGCCAAGTCCTGGGCGGAGGAGGCAACCGCGGAGACGGAGGCGGGGGCTTCGCACAACCAGCCTCCGCTGCTTGCCATTCCCCTCCGCGTCGTGTCCCCCGACATCCCAGTGCCTCCGTCGGAGGAGGTTGACCAAGCGCCGCCGGTGATGGAGAGGAGGGAGGTCCATGTGGCCTCCGTGGAAAGGACGCCGCAGGCGGCGCCGACCAGAGCGGGCCAAAGCAGCCAGTCCGCTGCGGCGCCAGAGCAGCCGGCTGGGGGTGAGCTAGAAGCAGGAGCCGGCCTCGAGGTCCAGCCGGCAACGTGCCAGCGCGCAGTGGGAGGCACCGCCGCGCCGGAGCCGCGCCGAGTTTCGGGTGCCAGCCAGACGGCGGAGGCCCTGGAGGCGGCCAGCACCGGCACATCCGAGTGGACTCCCAGCGGGCGGACAGGCGAGCTGAACGTGGCGGCCCAAGAGGTTCGGAACCGGCTTCTGGCCCAAGCCGCCTTGCTGCAGCACTACACCCAGGAGTTCCTTACGACGCGGGCCGTCATCCGGGTGAGTCTCCTAGCCTTGGTTGTTTTGTTCTCTTGATTTCTTCCATGGGGGCGCGTCAGCGCACCCACTGGGTGTAGTCCCCGAGTTCCGAGTCGGCTGCTGCGCAGGCGGTTCAGAACTTACTAGGTCCTGACACCCATCTTATACCCGCCTCCTGTCTGTTCTTTCAGGAATATCATAACCTCCGCGCTGCTGCCTTCAACTCCCAGGCTCAGGAGATGGGCCGGAGAACCGAAGACCTGATCAGCAGCCGGAATACGTACTTGGTTTTGTTCATCTCCTGTGGGGGTGTGTCAGCGCACCCACTAGGTGTAGTCCCCGAGATTCGGGCCGACTGCTGAGCAGTCGGGTCGGATCTTCCCTGATGACTTCTTCCTTATTGGTTTTTCTTTTGTCTTTCGTGCTCGCAGAAGCCAATGCCGACTTGAGGGGGCAGCTCAGCGAGGCGCAGGCCGCCCTTCGCGCCAAGGAAACCGAGTACGACGCCTTGGTCCTGGAGCGTGACCGCTTGGCCAAGAAGCTAGCTGACCAGGAGGAGAGCCACAAGGCGGCCTTGAAGGAGGCGCAGGATAACGAAGACGCCCTGAAGGCCGGGTTCGAGACCGAAGCGGCAGGCTGGGCTGAGACCAGGCAAGCGCTGAACGAAGGCTTCCGCCGTATTGAAGATTTGATCGACGGTAAGCCGCCTTCCTCGCTCCTTGCCCGCCCCTTGCCGCCTGATTTGTGTTCTGACTTGTGCTGCTTTTTATTCTCTGTGCAGACTACTTTCCCGGCTACTCCGCCTTCGCTACCCAAACCATCGAGGCCCATCGCGAAGCGCGCCGTCAGGCGGGGGCCGACATCGCGCCGGACGTGAGCCGGACGCTTGAGGAGTAGCTCTTGGCGGTCCAAGCGCGGCTGCAGCCGGCTCATCATATGCTCCGCCGCCTCCAGCGCGCCGGAGCGCAGGTGTTGGCCGCCCTCTGGCCAGGCGAGACGATTCCCCGCACCTCGAGCCGGACTGCCGACTGGCTGGAGGTTGCGGTTGGCCACTTCGAAGCTTGGAAAGCATCAGCGGCCCGGCTTGGAGCTAGGCGGGCGCTGGAGTTCGTCCGAGCTTGGTATCCGGGGCTGAACCTGGACCAGCTGCGCACTTGGTGGCTGGAGGCCAACGAGGATATAGAAGAGGTGCGGCCGGCTATTGCTTAGCGCGCGTCGACGATCACCGAGTGCACTGACATTAGTGTCTTTGCACCTGAAATAAATGACGATGGCGTTGCCCAGCCGGAGGAGTGGTTCGGGCTGGACCCGGCAGCAGGTGAAGACTCGGCAGAGGAGATCGCCTCCAGCGACCAAGGCGAAGACGACGAAGGAGAGGAAGACGAAGACATCGAGCCGGCTGGTGAAACAGCCGACCAGCCTCAGCCTGACCGTGCCTCCAGCAACGAGGCATGTGCAAGCGCGCCTTCGGCGGGGGGTGGTCATCACGCCGAGGTTCGCCAGCCGGCCACTCCTCCAGCCGGCACTGCCGTCTCCGCCGACCAGCCCGACTCGCCAGTCGCTCCCCTGGCTTAGTCTGCCGTTGCCTTCCCTGCTTGTTGTCCTTTGAACAATTTTTATTAAACTTGCGCAGTTCCACCCACTTGGGGTGTATTCGAACTATGTTAAATGCTGGCCTTGTGAAGGTCTTTTGTGTAAATATGATTGTGTGCATGTTTGGTTTCCATTCACGTATGCTTTTTATCCTTAGGCTTTTTCCTTTGCCGCCTTCCCCTTTTGGGGAGGCAAGTACTCGAGCTTTCTTGGATTGAAGTGAAGTGAATGGAAGCCGGCCGGCCGGCTACTCTGGTAGTCGTTCAGTGGTAGGAGACAAACCGACTTTCGTTATATTAGTCCGTTAGTCCCTATCCATTTTTCGTGTGGGCATCCTTTCCTGCTTTTAACTCTCGCCAGTCGGACAACCGGTTCTTCGAACTGCGACTTTTGGCGAGAGAAAGCTTGGGTGCCGGAACGCTACTTGTCTGACTGCGGGTAGGACTTCAGATATAACTCTAGGCGGCCAGTCCCCGGGCCGACTAGTCGAACCCGGTGCCGGACGAAGAAAAAGGTGAATGTAATGACAAGGTCATAAGCATAATGTTCTTCATTTATAGATAGGAGGTGGCAGTCCCCGAGCTCTCCTCGGGGGGCCTATTGTCTCGTACTTAGTACAAAAGTTAGCGTGGTACATACTGCATTTCAACTGTAAAATCTTCGGAGGAGGTTGGCGTTCCATGGTCGTTCCGACTCCTTGCCCGAGTCGTCTCTCTTGCATGCCTTGGGCTTTTGTGTGTCGATTAGATAGTAGGAGTCGTTGCCCAAAGCTCTGCTAATGACGAAGGGGCCTTCCCAAGGGGCCGAGAGCTTGTGCTGGCTGGCTGTTCGCTGGATCAGCTGGAGCACAAGATCGCCCTCTTGGAAGGATCTTGGCCTGACCTTCCGACTGTGATAGCAGCGCAAACCCTGCTGGTAGATGGCAGATCGGCTGAGAGCTAACAACCAGCCTTCTTCCAGCAGGTCGACACCGTCTTCTCGTGCTTCCTTGGCCTCCGCCTCTGTGTACATGGTTACGCGAGGCAAGTCGAACTCGATGTCAGTTGGGATGACCGCCTCGGCACCATACACGAGGAAGAAGGGAGTGAAGCCGGTTGACTTGTTTGGGGTTGTGCGCAGACTCCAGAGGACGGCCGGCAGGTCATCGAGCCAACAGCCGGCCGAACGCTCCAGTGGTACGACCAGCCGGGGCTTGATGCCGTAAAGGATGAGGCCGTTGGCCCGTTGGACCTGCCTGTTTGACTGTGGGTGGGCAACGGACGCCAGGTCCAGCCGGATGCCCTGCGTCGCACAGAAATGTGACTACAGTCGGCCCATTCAGCTTCTTGATCGGTTTTGCCTCAATCCACTTGGTGAATTTGTCCACAGCGACTAACAGATGTGTCATGCCGCCACGCGCCGTCTTGAACGGGCCTACCATGTCCAGTCCCCAAACGGCGAAGGGCCAAGTGAGGGGAATGGTCTTGAGTGCCGAGGCCGGCATGTGCTGCTTGGAGACGCCGGTTTGGGGAGACGCCGGTTGGTATTGCTTGCCGAGTGGAGCCTATTCGAGCCAGGGCATCGGCCGGCTCGTTGTCGGCTCGCGACACATGGAGGAACTCGCATCCTTCAAAATACCCACTGATATGCTGAACAAGGAAGCGGTAGCTTGCCATATTTGCGTCCTTGGCATCCCAGTCGCCGGATGATTGTTGGACCACCATGTCCGAGTCGCCAAAACATAGGATCCGGCGAATGCCGAGTTCTTTGGCAAGCCGGAGCCCGTGTATGAGCGCCTCATACTCGGCCACATTTTTGGAGGTGGCAAAGTGAATTTGCAGCGTGTATCTGAGCTTGTCGCCTTTGGGAGAGGTAAGGACAACGTCGGCTCCCAAGCCGGTGCGCATCTTAGAACCATCGAAGTGCATGCGCCAATGAGTGGAGTCGGGAGCCGGCGGCAGGTACTGGGTCTCAGCCCAGTCAACGAGGAAGTCGGCCAATGCTTGGGACTTGATGGCGGTGCGAGGTTGGTAGAAGATCGTGTAGGGTGCCAGCTCAATGGCCCATTTCGCCACCCGGCCGGATGCATCCCGGCTGCCTATGATCTCGGCCAGCGGGGCGGTGCATACGACCATGATGGGATGCTCTTGAAAATAGGGCTTCAGCTTCTTGGCGGCAAAGTACACGCTGTAGCACATCTTCTGATAGTGCGGGTAGTTCTGCTTCGAGGCAGACAGCACCTCGCTCAAATAGTACACTGGCCTCTGGACCGGCTGGGCCCGGCCCTCTTCCGGGCGCTGGACTACGACGACAGTGCTGACCACCCGGCTGGTTGTAGCAATGTAGAGGAGCATGGGCTCTTTCTCAGTCGGCACCGCCAGGACAGGCGGCGTGGCCAGCATCTTCTTCAGCTCGTGAAAAGCTTGGTCGGCCTGGTCATTCCACTCGAAGTGAGTGGTCTTCTTCATGAGGCGGTAGAGGGGGAGGGCTTTCTCTCTGAGCCGGCTGATGAAGCGGTTCAGGGAGGCCAATCATCCGGTGAACTTCTGGACGTCCCGCAGCTTGGTGGGAATCGCCATTCTCTCGATGGCCTTGATCTTTACCGGGTTGCATTCGATGCCGCGTTCGGAGACCAGGAAGCCTAGGAGTTGGCCGGCTGGCACTCCGAACACGCATTGCTCGGGGTTGAGATTGATTTGGAATCGGCGCAGATTCTCAAATGTTTCCTTGAGGTCTTCCAGCAGAGTGCCGCGCTTCTCCATCTTCACCACAATGTCGTCTACGTAGACGTGGGCATTTCTGCCGAGCTGCTTGAGGAGGCACTTCTGCATGCAACGCTGAAAAGTGGCACCGGCATTTCTCAAGCCGAATGCCATAGTCAGGTAGCAGAAGGCTCCGAACCGTGTGATGAAGGCGGTCTTCAGGCAGTCTGCCGGATCTAACTTTATTTGGTGGTATCCTGAGTAAGCATCCAAGAAACTCAACAGCTCGCATCCGGCCATGGAGTCTATCACTTGATCAATCCTTGGTAGGGCGAAAGGATCTTTGGGGCAGGCCTTGTTGAGGCTTGTGTAGTCAATGCACATGCGCCACTTGTTGTTCTTCTTTAGCAAAAGGACCGGGTTGGCGAGCCACTCTGGAAAGAAAACTTCCATAATGAAGCCGGCTGCCAGAAGTCGGGCTATCTCTTCTCCTACAATCCTTCTTTTTTCCTCTGACAACCGGCGGAGGGGTTGTTTGACGGGTTTTGCGTCTTCTCGGACGTGTAGCTTGTGCTCGGCGAATTCCTTCGGAACACCCGGCATGTCCTTGGGAGAACATGCGAAGATGTCTCGATTCTCACGGAGGAAATCGGTGAGCTCGCCTTCCTATTTGCTGTTTAGGTTTGCCCCGATGACGGAAAACCTCTTTGGGTGCTCGGGGTCGAGAGGTATCTTCTTCGTCTCCATGGCCGGCTGGAAAGACCCTTGGGTATCATACTCCTTAGGGTCGGGGGACAAGGCCGACGGCTTGCCGGCCATGGCCACAACTCGATCCAATATCTTCTTTTCTTCGGCGATCACAAGGGACTCGGCCAGCCGGCTGCTGGCTGCTGCACACTCGGAGGACTTCTTGTAATCGCCGGCTATGGTGATGACGCCCTTGGTGCTTGGCATCTTCATCTTGAGGTAAGCATAGTGGGGAACTGCCATGAACCTGGCCAAGGCAGGTCGGCCTAGCAACGCATGGTAGGGGCTCTCCAGGTCCACTTCAAACCAGATCGCTTCCCGGCGGAAATGATCCTTGTCCCCAAAGAGCACATCAATATTGATCTTGCCAATGGGAGCGCGGGACAGGCCAGGTACAATTCCATGGAACATAGTCCGAGTTGGCATGAGTTGCTTTGTCTTGACATTCAGCTTCTCCAGGTTGTCACGATACAGGATATTGATGCTGCTCCCGCCGTCTATCAGCACGCGGGAGAAGAGGGCGGCGCGTCTTTCCGTGGCAAAGGTGGCATCCAAGAACAATGCATAAGAGCCGGGAGACGGCATTACTTCCAGGTGGTCGGCCCGGCTCCAGCCGATAGGTTTTGCTGACCAGTGCATGTGCTCGGCGGGGGTGGCAGTGACCATGCTGACTTCCTGGTGCTCTTGGCGTTTGCTGCGCCGGTCTTCGAGCTGGCTCGTAAAGATGACGTAGGTGGCCTGCTCGTCGGGGAACTCGTCATGCACAGCTCCGACTGCAGGCCGAGCGCTCGGCGGCTGCGGAGCTGGAGGCGGCGGACCAGCAGGCGGAGGTGGCGCGAGCCCTTCGCCCTTGGAGATTCGGGTGAGCCAATGACACTTCCATGTTGTGTGGTTGGATGGCTTCGCGCCGCTGTGGAAGTTGCAGGGGGCGTCGAGAGTTTGCTCATAGGCGAAGGCCGGCTGCCAAGCCGGGTTGCCGCCCCTCTGCTTCTTGGGTGTGGGACGCCCTTCGGGCGGCTCGTCTTCGACGGTAGCCGCCTGCCGACTGGTGGAAGGCAGCACGGGGCCCTTGCGCTTGTGGTCGTTCGGGTGTGGGCGTCGGCCGGAGTCCCCAGCCGGCGTCTTGGGCGCCGGGTTGAGTACTTTTCCGGACTCATCTACCCAGAGTTCGGTCTTCATTGTGGAGTCGGCGGTGGCGTACTTGTCCGCTATGATCAGAAGCTCGTCAAGGGTTGCCGACTCGTCGCAGAGGAGCTTGTGCTTGAGGAGGGTGCCTTCTCGGCATCCGGCAGTGAAGTATTCTATGGCTTGCACCTCGTGCACTCCTTCACAAGAGTTGCGGAGCTCGGCCCAGCGCGTGAGGTAGTCACGGGTGGACTCGGCGGGGCCTTGCACACACAGGGAGAGCTGTCTAGGCTTGGGAGCCCGCTTGTAGGTGCTGGTGAAGTTGCGGACGGAGGCTTCTGTGAAGTCTAGCCAGCTGTTGATGCTGTACGGCTTGAGGCTGTCGAGCCAAATCCGCGCCGTGCCCTGCAACATGAGGGGCACGTATTTCATGGCAACGCGCCTGTTGCCGTTCGCTATGCTAACCACCGTGGAGTAGTCGATCAGCCAATCTTCCGGCTTCACGGAGCCGTTGTACTTGGGCGTGTCTCTTGGGAGCGAGAACCCTTTGGGGAAAGGCTCGTCGTGGATGCGGGGGCCGAAACAAGGTGGGCCGACATAGTCTTCTTCTTCCAATGCTTGGGATCGCGCTAGGCGGTCGATTCGATGGCGGGTGTCGTTCTCGCCGACTCCATCGCGGCGGCCTAGCCGGCTGCTGAGAGTCGGATGCGCAACAGGCAGTGGGGTGGGGTATCTCTCCCCACGGGGCCGAGGCGGGGGTGGGCTGCCTTGACACTCCACAGCCCGAGGTTGGCCTTCAGCGTCTCGCTCGATGGAAATCCGGGTTCGGCTTCGGCTGACGGCCGGCTCTTTCTCGCGCCGTGCGCGGGCTTTGCCCGTGGTCAGTGTCCGGGACGTCGCGCCGTGATCTCGGTGCGCGGGGAGGTTCTCCGCGCGAGCATCGGCTTCGTGCCGCCGCGCAGCAGCATCAATTAGCTGCTGGATGTGTCTGGTCATGCGGGAGAGTTCTTCGGCCCCCAATCCGTCCAACTCATTTACGGCCGCCTGCGCGGCACGCAGGTTCTCGAGTGGAGTGGCATAGACCGGGCGGTCGACTCCCAGCGTGTCGGCGATGACGGCGCCGCGCTGCCTGACAACGCCGGCCCGGCTTGGCCCGCCCGGGGCCGGCGTGCCAAAGGCGACGCGGTCGGGTTCGCACTGGTGGGCCTTAGTGAGGCGTCGTATGGAGGGCAGCCTCCGGCCCTCCGCGAGGAGGGCAAGGCGGCGAGCCTCCAGTGCTTCATCGTCGGCATCAGTAGGGAGGGGGATGGACAAATCGTGGGCCGCCGCATGCGGGGTGTCGTGGGCGCTTTCGTCAGGAGCGTCGCCGTGGCCGATGACCATCACCTCGGTGGTGACAGCGTCGCAGCCATCGGCCCGGGGAAGCGGGTCATTGTAGATCATGACGTCGGTGGGAAAAGTGTCGACTGAAACCTTGTGGGAGTCGACAGGCATCGGATCGGTGGAACCAACCGACTCCAAGTCCACGGCAGGCTCGCCGGAGACGTGAAGCTGGCCGAAGAGGTTGACGAGGCGGTCGGTGCCCGCGTCAGAGGCGAGCTCGTAGGAGATGAAGGTTTTGTCGAGGAGATCGGCGAGGCTGCTCGCCGCGCAGATGCTGGTGACGCCTTGCAGCGCGTCGTGGCAAGCGCCATCGGGCGTGCCGGGCTGGCTACGCTTGCTGGGGAGGAAGAGGGTTCCCGTCTAGAACAGGTCTCCGGACGACGGCGCACCTGGCCCCACGGTGGGCGCCAAATGTTGGGTGGTAGGTGCGACATATGCCAACGGGTGGCTTATCATTGTGGGAGCCAGTAAGACATCGCCGGTGCCTGGAAACAGATTGAGGCGAAGACATGCACGCCGGCGAATCTTACCCAGCTTCGGGGCTCTCCGTGGAGATAACACCCCTACTGCTGCTCTGCGGGGTCTCCGCATGATCACTAGATGAACAAGTAGCTACACGATGCTCCTAGAGCTGTTTGGTGAGAGGAGGAAGAAGGGCACGGCTTGCTCTCTTCTTCTCCTTGCGTGGTGTCTAGAACTAGCAGAGATCAACCCTTTGCATGGGTGTCCCGGGGGTTTTATATAGGCCTACCCCCTGGGGTTACAATGGTAATCCGGCTGGGCACGGGGCCCAGCCATCTGTGACTACACTCGCCGGCTTCTGCGCCGGCCGCTGGGGCCCGCCGGCTGGTGGGTCCCGCCGGCTGCCGGCTCTTGGTCGACAGGATGGCCCCACTGTCCAGGGCCTTGTCGGCGGCTGGTTACTGTTGCTCAATCCTGGTGACGAGGGCATGGCTACAGTGGCGCCGTCCGGCGGGTGATTGCTGTAACCTCACCGTGTCTTGTCTCCTTAATGGGGCGCCTTCTTCGAGGGAGATGGCGAGCCGGCTGTGGGGAGCCAGCTCTGTCGTGGGTCGACTACTGGAGGCCTGGCCACCTTCGGGTATCTCTCTGCCCGAAGGGGCCCACCGCCTGGGGGCCGCGCTGGCAGCCCGTCGTGGATGACATTAGGGTCAACATGGCAACAGTGGCGCGCCGGACGGGTCATGGCCACCCGTACGGTGCACTGTGCAAGGCGTGCTCCGGGATTCGGGGGTGGCATGCTTTACCGTAGCCACACCCCGTCACATCGTCGTTAGGTGGATGCAGACTTCGAGGGTGCAATCTTGACTGCTTTGTGGGAGCCGGCTTCTTGGAGTCGGCCTTCTCGTGGCCGGTTTCTCGAAGCCGGCCCTCCCGCAGCTTTCTTTATGAGGGCTCGAGTCGGATCGCCTTCTGATAGTCGGCCTGGGAGATAGCCGGCAAGAGGAAGGCGGCCCCAGGTCTTGGATCCTCGAGGGCTGGATCGGCTCGTAATTTTTCTAGAAAGGCCAGGGGGAGCCGGCTTGGCTACCCGTGGTCATATCCTCCGACAGTTTTGTTTTTAACAAGCCCATCCCATGACGACAACGGGGCACAAAGATCCAGAAGGTATCTACTGGCCTCTGGCCCGTCAGCGTTAGTTATATTTTGTCTTACAACATCCGCATGCAGTTTTTTTATTCAATCAAACACACAGTCCAGATCTATTTTCCTCTTGAAACGCATGTCCTACATCTATTTTCTAATCTCTACCTATAGTTTTACTAGTTCATATACACGTATCATTATATTGAAAACACATAAAATTCCCTTTTCGTATTTACATCCTTATTTTTGTTGTTTTTTCCCACCCAGCGCTGATTTTTTTACCACTGGTTTTCCCTTAAACCAACTAAATTGTCCCACGTCTTATTTGCTTACAAAAACAAAAGGATTTTTTGGCAAATCAATAAGTTCTTAAAAAATGTTTATCATTCCGGGATTACAACAGTTCGGACTCCACCGAAATATGAAAAATAAGGTTGGACTTTTTGACCATGGTCCTGGGCAGAAAATGGGCTGTAATAAATTACTTAAGAATTAGCAAATGGGCTGCAAATTATCAAAAATAGCAAATGGGCTTTATGTTGTCTCCCACAGATTTGGATGCTGACTTGTGGGCCTACTAAGTTCATGCGTACACAAGGTTTCTCAAGAAAGAAGCTTAGTCAACAATCGACTCTACCAGCGTCAGGCCGTTAGATATCAATCTAACGGCAATCGTGCTTCTTCAGTCTCAGATCTTCCTGCCCCAGCCACCCAAACCAGCGCCGTCGGAACCGCTTGCTCCTGCCTCCCGTGGCCGGCAGTGCTGCCGGGAAGGCCTCACGGCCCCATCATACTCGCATCCCTGGCCTGTCTATCCCTCTACTCTCCCAAACCTCCTGTTATTTTCCGGCGACGGCAACCGAACCAATCAACCCTCATACTCTCCACCGCGTGGGCAGCCACGGCTGTGTCTTCCCCGGCTCCGTGTCGTTCCCTTCATAGGCCTCGCCGTCCTCCACCACCCTGGTGCTCTCGGCGCGGCACGGTCAGCGATGCCGATCCAACGGCCGTAGTGCTTCTTCAACCTCTGGTGTTCTTGCCCCAGCCGCCCAAAGCAGCGCCGATCATGCCGCATGCTCCTGCCTCCCATGGCCGGCTGTGCTGCCGTGGAGGCCTCACCGTCCCCATACTACTCCCACCGTTGTCCAGGCCATCCATCCACTCAGCCACTCCCCCTTTTATTCTGCGGTGACGGCAGCCTCACACCGCAGCCGAACCAGTGAACCCTCGTACTCCTCTCCGCATGGGCATCCACTACCGCGTCTTCCCTGGCTCCGCGTCGTCCACTTCCTAGGCCTCTCCGTCGTCCACCGCTGTGGTGCTGTCGGCGCGGCATGGTCAATGTGGTCAACGACCGACTTCCATCGAAAGAGTACTATACGTGAAGAGGCTGACAGCTGGGTACACGGCAGCCGCAAGGAAGTGCCTCCTTATTATGGGAAAAATAATTATTCCCCCACCTGACAGCAGGGACCCGCCGGACGGGCCACCAGTATTTCACGGAAAAAACGTTTCCCCCCTGACTGCTGGGACCCACCGGATGGGCCACCGTATTTCGCAAAAAAAATGTTTGCCCCTGACTGCTCGGACCCACCGGATGGACCACCGTATTTCGTGAAAAAAATGATTCCCCCCGCTGTCAGCTCGGACCCACCGGACGTGCCTCCTTATTACGCACAGGAAAATGAATACTCCCCCTGCTAGCTGGGACCCAACCTGGTGGGAGGCTCACTTGTGGGCCTACTAAGTTGACAAGGATGGAGGGCTTTGTCAACTTAGTCAATATGAACGATTCTAGCTCTAGTGAGCGTACGATGTCCATCCAACGACCGTAGTGCTTCTTCAACCTCTGGTCTTCTTGCTCCAGCCGCCCAAAGCTGCGCCGGTCGTGCCGCGTGCTCCTGCCTCTCGTGGCCGGCTGTGATGCCGCGGAGTCCCCACCGCCCCTACTACTCCCACCGCTGGCCCATGCTATCCCTATACTCACCCACACCCCCTGTTATTCTGCGGCGACGGCAGCCTCACGCCGCAGCCGAACCAGTGAACCCTCATACTCCTCTACGCGTGGGCATCCACTGCCGCGTCTTCCCTGGCTCCGCGTCGTCCCCTTCCTAGGCCTCGCTGTCGTCCACCGCCTTGGTGCTCTCGGCGCGGCGTGGTCAATGTGGTCAACGACCGACTTCCATCGGAAGAGTACTGTACGTGGAGAAGATGACGGCTGGGTCCATGGCCACAACCCAGTTTTTTTGTGATTTGCCAAGTAAGTCACTTTGTCAGGCCTGTTGGGCTGCAAATCTTTCAAGACGAGGAGAGCTTCATTCAGCTGGCCGAGAAAATGGCCCATCAGTAATGAGAAATGGGTTGTACATTTTTAAAACACATCAAATCGGCAATTAGTTTAAAATATCTTTTTTTCATTTCGAGATTTTAAATTACATTAATTTTTATGCGTGGAGAATTTGTTGGATTTAATATTGATATACATTTACTTTTCAAATCAGTTTGAATGTGAGTCAAAATTTCGGGATTAAAAACAGTTCGGACCACACCGAAATATGCAAAATTTCGTTAATTTTTTAACCGTGGCCACAATATGGGCTGTAATGCTAAAAAAAAGAATATGGGCCCAAAAAAACCTTAAGAATTAGCAAATGCACTCTAAATTATTAGAAATAATGGCAGATGGGCTGTATGCTATTTTCCACAGGTTTGAGGCTTTCCTAAAAAAAGGTTGACGCACAAGCAGTGACTGTTCGATGTCCTTCGAACGGCCGTTGTGCTTCTTCAATCTCTGCCCTTCCTGCTCCAGCCGCTCAAACAAGCACCGGCGGGACCGCTGCTCCCTCCTCCCCGCGGCCGGCTGTCCTGCCGCGCAGGCCTCACCGCCCCAAAGTACTCCCATCGCTGGCCTAGCCATCCCTCTACTCACCCACACCTGCTGTTATTCTCCGGCGATGGCAGACGAACCAGTAAACCCTCGTACAGTCATACTCCCCTCCGCGTGGGAAACAACTGCCGAGTCTTCCCTGCCTTCGTGTCATTCCCTTCCTAGGCCTCGCCTTCGTCTACCGCCCTGATGCTCTTGGCGCGGCCTGGTCAACATGGTCAACGACCGACATGCATCTGAAGTGGACTATACATGGACAGGCCGACAGCTGGGTCCAAGGCCGCACGCAAGGAAATGCCTCCTTATTAAGCGCAAAATAATGATTCCTCCCGCTGACATCAGGGACCCACCGAAAGGGCCTCTATATTTCACGAAAAAACGTTACCGCCGCTGACAGCTCGGAGCCACCAGCTATATCTTCTCACGGAAGGAAGTGGCTCCTTATTACGCTCAAAAAATGAATACCCCCTGCTAGCTGGGACCCACCTTGGTGGGAGGCTGACTTGTGGGCCTACTAAGTTGACGGGGATGGAGGGCTTTGTCAACTTAGTCAATATGCACGGTTCTAGCTCCAATGACCGTACGATGTCCATCCAACGGCCGTAGTGCTTCTTCAACCTCTGGTCTTCTTGCTCCAGCCGCCCAAACCAGCGCCTCCCGTGGCCGGCTGCGATGCGGCGGAGGCCTCACCGCCCCCTACTACTCCCACCGCTGGCCAGGCCATCCCTCTACTCACCCACACCCCCTGTTATTCTGCGGCAACGACAACCTCACACCGCAGCGAACAACTGAACCCTCGTACTCCTCTACGCGTGGGCATCCACTGTCGCGTCTTCCCCAGCTCCGCGTCGTCCCCTTCCTAGGCCTCGCCGTCGTCCACCGCCCTGGTGCTCTCGGCGCGGCGTGGTCAACATGGTCAAGGAACGGCTTCCATCGGACGTGGACTGTACGTGGAGAGGCTGACAGCGGGGTCCACGGCCGCAGCAAGGAAGTGCCTCCTTATTACGTGCAAAATAATTATTCCTTCACCTGACAGCAAGGACCTACCGGACGGGCCACCGTATTTCGCCCCCCTGACTGCTGGGACCCACCAGCTACATCTTTGCATGCAAGGAAGTGCCTGACAGTCGGGAGCCACCTGGTCGAAGCGTACGTAGCGTTGTCATTCTGGTCGTGAAAGTGTACGTACATATATACTGGTCGATGTAGAGGCGCGCACGTGTCGTAGTAGAGGCGCGCACGTAGCATGTACACGTACGTACAGCGGCCAGGGTGCAAGAAAGAAAATACGGCCACGTATGTGTACATACGGGCGGGGTCTTGAACGCCTACTAGCGCATACGTACGGCCAGGGCTCGTGTACATGGCTGGGTCGGAACAGAGAAAAGCATCATCGTCGTTGTGTTCATGGGGAGGCTACGGAATGCGTCGTGTTCATCGGGAGGCTTGGATGGAATAGGCGATGGAAACGAGGTCTGGCATACCGCAGAATGGAGGAAACGGCCTTATGTTCGACCGGCCACGTTCGAAATGGGATACTGTTCATCAGGAGGGGTCTAGCGTACCGCAAAACGGAGGAAACAGACCTCCTACGGTCGAAACAGGGGCCCTGTTGATCGGGAGGGGTGTGGCGTACCGCAAAACGGACGAAACGGACTTGTGTTGGAGCGCTACGGTCGAAACGGGGGTCCTGTTCATCGGGAGGGGTGTGGCGTACCGCAAACCGGGACTCCACGGGATACTGTTCATCTCCATCGTCGACCTCCTCCAGCCTCCACGGGCTCCTGTTCATCCAGCCTCCACGGGCTCCTGTTCATCCAGCCTCCACCGCACGCGACTCCACCGGCTACTGTTCAACCACCCCTCCACCGTCTACTGTTCATCCAGCCCTCCACACCACGGGGTCCTGTTCAACCACCCCTTCACGGGCACCCCTCCACCGTCTACTGTTCATCCAGCCATCCACACCACAAGGTCCTGTTCAACCACCCCTCCACCGTCTACTGCTCACTGTTCATCCCAACCCCCCTGCAACGCTCACTGTTCGTCCCATCGATCGGCTTCAGTTAGCAGCAGTAGCGAAGGAATCGCTCGATCGGGTTCAGTTATCAGCCATCGATCGATCGCTCGGGTTCAGTAACGCGTAGCCTGCAGTGCAATCGCTCGGGTTCAGTTAGAGCCCAAAGCCTCGCTTGGGTTCAGTTAGAGCCAACGCCTCGCACACACGCTCGTACGTGTACGAGAGAAACGCGCATCGCTCGGCCCCCGACCTCCCACCGTAACCGGGAACTCCCCGAAATTTTCCTCGCCCTCGCTTCTACCATGATTTTTTTCGTCATGGACGGCCCAAAGAATGTCATGCAGTTGCGTCTCCGGCCCGCCCAGGACGAAAAGTCCATTTTCTGTCATGATTTTTTTGTCATAGAAGTAGGAGCCCACCACATCTCTGATGATACCGGGTTTTGTCACAATTATCGTCATAGAAGTGTCATATGTATGACAGAAAAAAAAATTCGTTCGACCCAAAATGTCACGGATGTGTATTTTTTTGTAGTGAACAATCTTGCTACCATCAACACCAACTTTCCACCCTCTATGCAGCGGTGTAACCTCCCTTCTCCCTGCTATGATCTCTACTCAAACATCATGCTCAACTCCATATATTATTTCATGATCTATGGTTATCCTATGATGTTTGAGTAGATCCGTTTTATCCTATGGGTTAATCATGATCTTGGTTTGTATGATTGTATATTTTATTTATGATGTTGTCCTATGATGCCCTCCGTGTCGCGCAAACGGAGGGGCCCCCGCTGTAGGATGTTGCAATATGTTCATGGTTTGCTTATTTTCGGTGTTGCGGGGGTGACGTAAAACAGCCTAAATGCAGATAAGTGGGTTATGGCGTATGGGAGTAAAGAGGACTTGATACTTAATGCTATGGTTGGGTTTCATGACCTTAATGATATTTAGTAGTTGCGGATTATTGCTAGAGTTCCAATCATAAGTGCATATGATCCAAGTGGAGAAAGTATGTTAGCTCATGCCTATCCCTCATGTAAAATTGCAAGAACGATTACCGGTCTTGTTATCGATTGCCAAGGGACAAATTACTTTCTTCTTGACAAAAGCTATATCAGCTTTTATTGTCTTGCATTTTATTCGTAGTTTTATTCTCACAAAGTACTCTTAGTTTTATTCTTGCTAAATCATTTCATACTTGTTTTTGGTAAAGAAAATGTCAAGTGTGTGTAGAGTTGTATCGGTGGTCGATAGAATTTGAGGGAATATTTGTTCTACCTTTAGCTCCTCATTGGTCGACACTCTTATTTATCAAAAAGGCTACAAATGATCCCCTATACTTGTGGGTTATCAGTGAACTTAGAGGAATCACCCTCGATGGTTCACACTTGAGGAGTTACACGACAGAGTCATATCGGGAGTGGTGATGGAGGAACCACCCTCGAACACTACGACCGATTAGCTACTCTACAAAGTTATCATTAGGAGTGTGTTATGAGATATCACCCTCAGCACTCGATAGTAGCTCTGTAGAGTCGTACAACTAAATGGGGTGAGGTGATATGTCGGGTCCTGGACGTAGATCACATTGATCGAGTCACCAAGTAATCCAGCGGGGGCAACATGGGCAATATGAGGAGGGTCACAGATGGATCACAAACCAACCCATACTAAGCATATAGGATAAGAAGGTAAGGTACAAAAGGCAGGTTACAAAAGCAGGCTATGCATCAGAATATGAGCAATCATTTACAATAGCAAAATCTAATGCAAACATGAGAGAGAATGGAGTGGGTGAAATCGGAATGATCAAGGGGGTTCGCTTGCCTGGAAGCTCTGTAGACAGGTATAGATCCTCAATGGAGAATACGATCACCAGATCATCAACGGTCTCAGGGTCTATCGCAGTATCGGTGTCTAGCGAAACAGAAGCAATGAAGGGAAACAAATAAATAACACAACAAAAAATGCAACAGAAAGCATGACATGACTGTATGCTATGCTAGGGGTGACCTAACGCGGTGCTAAGTGCTATAGGTGGAGCGGTATAATATCTAGGAATACTTTCCCAGCTCCAAGCATTTATCGGTTAGACGATTTGAAGGAGAAGGTTCCATGTTCACTATGTTGGGGGCATGTGACAAGTATGTGGATGTTGTATTCGGATTCGTCTCATTATTTTTCTGATCGTTTTTCATATATAAATTATTTCGATCCAAGTTACAGTTTATTTTCTATTAATTTTTAAAGTTTTACACATTTTCTAATTTACTAGAATTATTTTAATTCGGAACTAAAAATAGAATATACTTTTTATACTCAGCAGGGGCTAGCCACAGTCAATGACATGTGGGCCTAGGTCAAAGTCAGCATAGTCAAACTGACAGGTCAACAAGGTCAGTGGGGACCCACCTCTCATTAACTTTGTTTTTTTAAACTACCTCTTTTTTAACTAAAATTTAATTAGGGGGTGTTTAACCCCCAAATCTGGGCGGCCCATAAGGCAGTGGCCCAGGGCAACCGGCCACACAGAGGTGTGCACGCACGCACGAACTCCGGCGTGGCCATGGCGCGGCTGGTCGTCTAGGGGGCAGTGGTGAGTGGCGGCGCACGAACGGGCACCGGGCATCGACGAGTGGCGGGCGCACGAGTGGTGTGACAGCCTGATTTTTGGCCCTTTCTTTTTGTTTTGTTTTCTGAGGTTTTTGCTTGAGTTTCCTTTTTCTGTGGCTATGTGGTGTGGAAACTTAAGGATATGCCCTCTTCTTTGTTTCCAGAGTGGCTTGTCATTCCCAAATCCTTCCCTAGACCCCGTCATCCAAGCCCAAATCCCCATATTCTTTTTATTGGGAATATTCCTTTTTCTATTAAAGGAATAACTCAAACTGTCCTAAGTTGTGAAGCAACCTTTATTTCCATCACTCCTAAAATGCCCAAATAATTCTCATAAATTGTTTGGGTCATATGTTCCTCAAATATGGCAAAATATTTCATTAGACATATTTCTCATCATGCAAAATAAATTCATTTCCTATTCTGTCCTAAATGGCATATTGCGAAGAAAGTGCTATTTATCTCCGCCCATTTGACCCCAAACTTTTCAGATATCTTTTCCTATACAAATAATTGACATGTGCCAAAATTCAATATTATTTGCCTAGCCAAACTTCCTCAGCAATTTTTCAAACTTTCTGTCAGATTGAAGGCATTGTGAAGGAAGTACTATCTAGGATTATCCAAATGAGTTGAACTTTTGCACACTCCTTCATGTGATCATATTAGCACACTCCTCCAAATTGCAGCCCCATCCAATAATCTATGTGAGAACATAGTCAAATCTTTGCTTCTGGTAAAATTTTCAGTTTGTGGAGCAAGTATAATTTATATTGCTTCGGAAATCTTGATAAGTTACCAGATTGTTCTCCTACCCAAATGACTTCTCTCCACCAAATTTGGCCCCATTTAACTTAGCCAATATTTCTATGGAATTTTTGCAAGATTCTAGTCAGTGAAGATGTCTGTGAAGCAAGTACCACTTTGGCTTGACCAATTGGTATAAATTTTTTACAGCATCTTACTATGACCAAATAAATAGGCCTTGCCAAATTTCAGCTCAAGTGGTGGATTCATCAGAGTGCATCATCCTAATCTCATTTCTGGACTAGATTTGGTAGTTGTAAAGCAACAATATAAATCTTGATCCTAATCCTCTCAAAGTTACCAGGATGAAAGTCCTTCTTACCCTAAATCTACCAGAAAACTCCATTGCTTCCAATCACCTTCCTGTTGATCAACAGTGCTTGGTCAAGTTTACTACAGTAAACTTCAGGTGTTAATGGCGTTCGGCCGCGTCTCTCCTGCGCTCCCTTGGCCGCCTCTTCCCCGTGAGCTCTCCCTCCGGTTCCCTCTTGTCGCCTCCCCCCGAGTCCATGAGTGAGCACACGCGTCCGCGGCGCTGGCCCCGCGTCTGCAGCGACGACAGCGCGGCACCTCGCCCCGCGGCTATATAAGCCCATCACAAGCGCCTCCGAGCTCACCACCAGCCTCACAACTCTCCTTCGGTCCCACCCAGCCTCTCAAATGACCTCGAGGAGCTCTCTGTGTCCACCGTGGCCTCCATGGCCGCCTCGGGTCTCCTCTCGAATCTGAGCCACCCGAGCCACCCCTCCACTCCCTGACCTCTCCACGAGCTTCCCCACACGTCGGAGACCCTTCCCCTCACCTCCATTCCTTGCCGGAGCCCCTCCAGGGCCTTGTCCCCCGAGAACGAGCACCGCCTTCCGTCCCTGCCTCCTCCCGTCGATGTGGCCCCGCTCCCTCTCCGGCGTCAGTTCTGCTCCAGGCAGGAGCGGCACTCCACCCGCGTCGTCCGCTGGCCTCGTCTCGACCGGAAGTGGCCAGAGCCGGTCGGCCCATCGCCGGCGCTGTGCCGCCCTCCCCTGCCTCTCATCTGTCTATGATTGGGGAGGCAGCGAGGAGGAAGAAGACAGGTGCGAGGAGAGGGAGCTGGATAAGGCGGGCCCCACGCGTCATCAACCCAGAGCCCGTCCCCACCATGCCGACCTGGATAAGTGACGGGTCCCACCCGTGGGACCCACACGTCAGCTGCCCAAGCCCGGCCCCGCCACTGTCCACTTGGATAAGTGGAAGCGTACTTCGCAGAAGTACGTTTTCGCCTTCAGAAAGCGTATTTCTCTTCTGCTCCTGCCGTAACTGCGCTTTCATAGTTTGAAAACGTATTTTCTCCTTAGGCGCCTTCTGTTTTCTCACTCAGGGGCCGATTTATAGAGATTCTTTTACAGATCAGTCCTTGAATTTCGTCGAGCTATAACTTTTTGCTCGCACTCCAAATGAGGTGATTCCAAAGCCCACGTCTTCGTTTCATCGAACCCGTTCTGTTGGTTTCATTTTCACTATGGTTTGACTCTATGAAAATGACCTTTTTTCCCGTGCACGTAAACAGCCCCTCCGAGAGAGAACTGTTTCCGGCAAATCTTTCCGCGGCTTCACTGCACTTCTCCCCGGTGCGTTCTTCATCCCCAGGAAAGCCACAATACCCACTTGCATCATAGTCATGCAGTAGCCATGCTTTTCAACTTGAATATTTATTAAATGATTGCTTGTTTAAAATATGGTTATCATTGTTTCGGTAATGCTTCTGGGTTAGTGCTTACTTTCTTGCTATGTTGTTATGCACCTGGTTATCATGCCCTGTTAGTTGCTAGTATTCCTTTCATATGCTTATGCTTGCTAGCAGTACATGTTGATATTGGTGATGGTCTTCGATGCATGACTGCCGTCTGTCCAGTGTACCGTTGTTATGCATGTTCCTTTGCATCCAATTGGTTAAATGATTGCATGGTAGCATTGTTGATATGTCTTGCTTGATAATTATTGTTGATGATAGTGGTCATGCTATGTTTCAATGAGTAGTTTTGTACTTGTGATCTTCATGCTCGTCATTATAATATGTCCAGTTGGATATGATTCATTGTGGATATGGTGGATAATTATGTTGCACCCCGTGCTTACGTTGATATCATGCTTATGCATTATCGCATCATGTTATTTTATCATGGCTCAGCATATTGCATTCAAGTTTAACCGGATTAAATTGAACTTGAACAATTTTTGGCTGAGTCATGGTGCTGCCATATCGAACTGACCAGTGCAACCACGCTTACCTTTATGGGAAGGTCCTAACTGGGTCTATTGTCGTGCCTCTCGCCGGTGCCTCCAACTAGGGAAGGTTATGGGCGTGCTTACCCTGATCTGGTAGGCGGACATAACCTTGTGTGCCCATAGATTTGATGATAAGCGCTTTTGTCCCTGTTTGGGACGGGCCCCGACGGTGGCCGTGGTGTCTTTGGTAGACACGGTGCCACCCATGACTTAGCCCAAAGGGGAGTTGGTCGGAGTGGCCGGGAGAGTGTCATGGCAGTAGATCGGTTTTGTCGGAACGTCGTTGGTCCACCCAATTGGGAGTGCGAGGCCATGGGTTCCGTAGTGTGGGTACAGTGTGCTAACCTCTACAGAGTCTATATTAAAACTATCCATTGCCGCGCCCGCGGATAAGGGCCTAGTTCGTGTCGGTTCCACTGTGAGTCAACAATATTAATAATAATGTGTTTAATAACAACCCCGGTTCGATGAGGAGATAAGTTGGTTGTGATCACCGAAAAGATCACCGTTTGAGACCAAGTGTTGGCCATGGTTGTGAGGATACCGAGTGGTTGGATATCCGTGATGTTGTGCGAGAATCAAGGGTAAAGATCAAGCTCGTTGTGGTCATTTAATGATTACTACGGTATTGCTTATACCAAGCCTAATTTCATCTTGAGATAATTGTGCGATGTCCGAGGTTGGTATGTGATGCATGTGATGGTTATGTAGTAACCCGAGCAGATTAAATAGTGCATATAGTGTCATCATGTTGCATACTAGTATCGTCAGATTCATATGTTCATGCCATGATCATGTTTTTCTAGCTGTATCATGTTCATGTTGCTCATGTCATGTTGTTATGAGGATCTCATGTTAATTCCTGCTTAACCTGTAAATGCCATGTTGATGTTTGTCTTGAATGCTTCTGGTTATTGTGAGCTTGCAAGTACATTCAATGTACTGACCTGGCGTGCCATGCCTGGATTGCTTGCTTGTTGGGTGTTGTTCCTGTGTTCGCGAGCTAGGATAAGCGTTCCAGCCAGAGTCCCTGTGGAGTGGAGTTCACCACCGTTGTCGTTGTTCCGCTGCTAGAAGTTTTTCCGCTGCTTCGAGTTGTTCCGCTGTTTGCATAAAGCAACCGAGGATGGCGTAGTGTCGCCATGCCGATGTTATTCATTGTAGTATCGGAGACCTTGTAATCATATTCGTGTAATAATAGGAAGCTGGTTTGTTCTATGCTAAGCAGTGATGTATTCCAGAAGACTTCTCCTCGATCTCTGTGCTAGAATACAGGATGTTCCGGTTTTCACTGAGCTGGGGTGCCACAGGCTTGGTATTAGAGCACATATGGCTGTAGGATGCCCTAGCCCACGCGAACGTTAGAAAGCGGTAGTATAGACCCCAGTTGGTTTGTTGCACTTGATTGTTGCATTTGTTTATCACATAGCATGCATATAGATTGTTATTTTGTCACTAACGGTTAATCTTGTGAGTGTAGGTGGCATCGTTATTGGTCCACCTCCTGCACCATCTTTCTTAGCATGCCTGCTCCTCGTTGTGATGCGACCACCTCATCATCCATGCCCTCCATCTTGTCCCCTTGGCAACCCTTGCTGATCTTTGTTATCAGAAAAGGGCAATGCCAATAAACCCAGTCTTCCACTGTTATCTTGCCATGTCATTTCATTCTTTGGACAGGTACGATTCCCTTCGTACGCTTGATGATGAGGTGGTCGTGACTTTTGTGTCTCGCTACTTGATCATAAAGTCCATCCTAACCTGTGTATCCATCTAGATCTAGCCACTGTTCAGCCAGTGCTTGGTGTAGCTTCGGTTACGCCAACTCCTTCCGCACATGGATATAATTTTCATGCACACCGCCATACCATATTAGACTGTAATACCGGAGTTTCCGTGCAATTTGTGTGCTTAGGTGTGCATGCATATTATGGTGTGAGTAGCAGTAATATGTGATGATTACTTGATTAATTATATTAGTAGTATGTTTGTGTGCTTTTTTTAGTCGTTTCTTTTGTTTCTTTCTTTGGGCCTTCGGTGTTACAAATTTTCCCCCTATTAAAGTTGCTCATCAGCCGACACCGGACCCGAAGAGTCAGCAAGAAATGCATATATTTGGAAACTCAGCTGAGCAGAATGGAATTGTCAGCAGACTGCAGTGAAATTGGAAATAGCTCGTCTGAATACAAAAGAAATCCTAGATGGAATGTCAGTATAAAGTTTTCATTAACGTGCACTGCTCACAACAGTATGGAATTCTCAGCCGACTGCATTCAGATTGGGGGATATCTGATCATGTTACTAAGTGTCAAGTCTCCCTCAGCGTGTACTCCTCATAGCAAAAATAATCAAATCAACAAGAAGATAAATTGTGTGCAAGGTTGATAGAATATTATCAAAGGTATGGCTCAGATACAAGTTTAATTTTTCGTTGAGGATGATTTTGGAAACCGATGTATCTGTAAGCAAGCAAAAATATGGCACGTACTCAGAAAGGAGGATAGTCCTGCAAAACCCCGTTTCATACAAGAAATCAATAACAAAATTTTTAAGATGGTTATATATGTGGAAATCGGTCTGCATATCACAATAAGAAGCTTCTGGTGTAAGCAACCCAATCTTCCCTCGCAAGATACCCGAGAAGCTTCCAAGGCAAGATTCATCTATCTTCCTCAGTACGATATATGGATGATTTCCCGTACAAGTTACTCTGCCTTCTTCAATAAGCAACCGCAAAGGTTCCAGCATAAGGTACTGAGTCTTTCCCTAGCAAAGTCTTTAAGGGGCTAAGCTTCTGATACCCAGTCTTCTTCAACAAGTTGTCCGATGAAAGTTTCAAGCACAAGCCAGCCAATCTTCCTCAGTAAGACATTGGTACAAGGTAGTACGCTGTGAATTGATAGCATATGGCAGTGAATCCCAAGAATCAGATCCACAACATTTTGGTCAGAAGCAAGAATCAGCCAGAATACACGTCTGTCTCGGGAATCAGATTCTCATATATATGCGGTGAGCATACCACCAAGATCTTACAAGTCACTCAGATGAGGATCTGACAACCACGTGAGGATGGTTAAGAGAAGAAAGACAGTATACACCACAGTGTGACAAAGGATTATGAGGATTCACGACATCAATGAGCTCAATGCAAGTACCTGTGAACCTGGAAAATGATCCTGATTAGCCCTTGTCCCTTTTTTTCTCCAATGACGACACCGCGCATGTGATCTAAGCTGTTTTTAGCTATCCGGGGTGGATGCCGATTTTTATTTCTCTCTTCAACAACTGTCACGAGTTCTGAGCTGCTTTTCGGCCGTCTCATACAGCTGTTGAGTTTCTTTTTGTGACAGTAGCCCTATAGCTGCTTTTTGGCTATTTTAGGGCGTTGCCACCATCTTCTTGTCAACCCGGTCTCATGTTCTGAGCTGCTCTTCGGCCGTCCTAAGCCGTGGTTAAGTTATTTCACTAATGTTCCAGATCTGAGTTGTAAAGACAGTTCTGGTGGCTACTGATTTAGTTGCTGATTTCTTGCAAAGGTTCGGATGATCGTTTTCCTGCTATCAGAACTTGAGGGGTGTTTACCTTGCCATTTAATGGGGTACCCTGTCAGAAAAATGAGGATAAGCTGGGATTGCTGAAAAATTGCACCGACAATACCTATGGTGATACGAAGAAGCAATATGATCCCGCTCTTTCAGCCAAGGATCCAGGCCAAGAAAGCAATAATGAAGGAGCAAGACCAGTGATGCAGTTATGAAAATTGTTGCAAGACCAGTGTGGTGCAGAACCACCGTTAGTCAAGTCTACAGATATTATCCTACAGGACAAACTCTTATGCTAGCCATGACAGGCGACAATAAATATTTGGTATGGATCCGATACTCAAGACAGTGAACCAGTTAAGATGATTCAGAAACTTCCGTGAAACTGTTAGGAAAATGGGTATGACCCAAGTCACTGTTTGAAACCCGAAGGACCTGCATTTAGTGGAGAAACCCAATGCAAGGAGTTAGAGCTTGGGTGTCCACTAGAAAAATCTGATCACCACTTCATGAAAGATTACAGTCATGAGGATCAATTACAGTCAGCTAAGTCAGCAGACCTAAAAAGAAATTGGATCCTGTATAAGCATGAGCAAGCAAGGTAAGATCTGTCAGAATATGGATATATTAATGCAAACCACCCCAGGGCCAGTCAGAGAAAAATTAAGTGGGAACAAAAATAAGAAAAAGGATACCCGAGTTGGAAATAGTTTCCTTAAGTCAGTATCTTCATACTTGTTCCCTGAGCAACCAAATCTCGAGGAAGAGATTTCTTTAAGGGGGTAAGGTTTGTGACAGCCTGATTTTTGGCCCTTTCTTTTTCTTTTGTTTTTCTGAGGTTTTTGCTTGAGTTTCCTTTTTCTGTGGCTATGTGGTATCGAAACTAATGGAGATGCCCTCTTCTTTGTTTCCAGAGTGGCTTGTCATTCCCAAATCCTTCCCTAGACCCATCATCCTATCCCAAATCCCCATATTCTTTTTATTGGGAATATTCCTTTTCTATTAAAGGAATAACTCAAATTGCCCTAGGTTGTGAAGCAACCTTTATTTCCACCACTCCTAAAATGCCCAAATAATTCTAATAAATTGTTTGGGTCATATCTTCCTCAAATATGGTAAAATATTTTATTAGCCATATTTCCCATCATGCTTAAATTCACTTCCTATTCTGTCCTAAATGGCACATTGTGGAGCAAGTGCTATTTATCTCTGCCCATTTGACCCCAAACTTTTTGGACATCTTTTCCTGTACAAATAGTTGACCTGTGCCAAAATTCATCTTTATTTGCCTAGCCAAACTTCCTCAGCAATTTTTCAAACATTCTGTCAGACAGAAGGCATTGTGAAGGAAGTACTATCTAGGTTTATCCAAATGAGATGAACTTTTCCACACTCCTTCGGGTGCTCATATTACCACACTCCTCCAAATTTCAGCCCCATCCAATCATCTATGTGAGCACAGGGTCAAATCTTTGCTTCTGGTAAAATTTTCAGGTTGTGAAGCAAGTATAATTTATATTGCTTCAAAAATCTTGATAAATTAGCAGATTGTTCTCCTACCCAAATGACTTCTCTCCACCAAATATGGCCCCATTTCACCTAGCCAATATTTCTGTATAATTTTTGCAAGATTCCGGTCAGTGAAGATGTTTGTGAAGCAAGTACCACTTTGGCTTGACCAATTGGTATGAAATTTTTACACCATCTTACTATGACCAAATCATTAGGCCTTGCCAAATTTCAGCTCAAGTGGAGGCTTCATCAGAGTGCATCATCCTAATCTCATTTCTGGACCAGATTTGGCAGTTGTAAAGCAACTATATAAATCTTGATCCTAATCCCCTCAAAGTTACCACGATGAAAGTCCTTCTTACCCTTAATCTACCAGACAATTCAATTTCTCCCAATCACCTTCTTGTTGATCAGCAGTGCTTGGTCAAGTTTACTGCAGTAAACTTCAGGTGTTAACTACCATTTAACCATGCCACTTTTAATCAAACTACCACCACAGTTGCGACCTCCCCAGGAAGGACTCCACCCCAGACATCGTTTGGTTTTGCTTGTGGCACTGTGTGCACCAGTGCGCGTAGGGACCACCGACTTGGCATGAAGTGGGCGCGTCCTTTGCTCGGCGTCTCAGCGAGCACGGGCATGTCCCTTAGCTTCCTCTCGTCGTCGCCGTTCTCCTAGACCTCTCTTCCCCTCTGTAAGCCCCTCCGTCAGCACTCGTCGCCACACGCCCACGGGCGCACTGTGGCCGACCGCGCCTTAATGGCGTTCGGCCGCGTCTCTCCTGCGCTCCCTTGGCCGCCTCTTCCCCGTGAGCTCTCCCTCCTGTTCCCTCTCATCGCCTCCCCCCGAGTCCATGCGTGAGCACACGCATCCGCGGCGCCGGCCGCGTGTCCGTGGCGATGACAGCGCCGCACCTCGCCCCGCGGCTATATAAGCCCACCCCAAGCGCCTCCAAGCTCACCACCAGCCTCACAACTCTCCTCCTGTCCCACCCAGCCTCTCAAACGAGCTCAAGGAGCTCTCTGTGTCCACCATGGCCGCCATGGCCGCCTCAGGTCTCCTCTCGAATCCGAGCCACCCCTCCACTCCCTGACCTCTCCACGAGCTTCCCCACACGCCGGAGACCCTTCCCCTCACCTCCATTCCTTGTCGGAGCCCCTCCAGGGCCATGTCCCCCGAGAAATGCCACCGCCTTCCGTCCCTGCCTCCTCCCGTCGCTGTGGCCCTGCTCCATCTCCGACGCCACTGCTGCTCCAGGTGGGAGCGGCACTCCGCCCGCTCCGTCCGCTGGCCTCGTCTCGACCGGAAGTGGCCGGAGCCGGTCGGCCCATCGCTGGCGCTGTGCCGCCCTCCCCTGCCTCTCCTCTGTCTCTGATCGGGGAGGTAGCAAGGAGGAAGAAGACAGGCACGAGGAGAGGGAGATGGATAAGGCGGGCCCCACGCATCATCGACCCAGAGCCCGGCCCCGCCACGCTGACGTGGATAAGTGATGGGCCCCACCCGTGGGACCCGCACATCAGCTGCCCAAGCCCGCCCCCGCCACTGTCCACGTGGATAACTGGAAGCGTACTTCACAGAAGTGCGTTTTCGCCTTCAGAAAGCGTATTTCTGTTCGGCTCCAGGTGTAAGTGCACTTTCATAGTTTGAAAACGTATTTTCTCCTTAGGCGCCTTTTGTTTTCTCACTCAGGGACCTGTTTGTAGAGATTCATTTACAGATCGGTCCCTTAATTTCGTCGGGCTATAACTTTTTGCTCGCAACTCCAAATGAGGTTATTCGAAAGCCCACGTCTTCGTGTCGTTGAACCTGTTCTGTTGGTTTCATTTTCAATATGGTTTGAAACTGTGAAAATGACCTTTTTGCCCTTGCACGTAAACAGCCCCTCCGAGAGAGAACTGTTTCTGGCAAATCTTTCCGCGGCTTCACCGCACTTCTCCCCGGTGCCTTCTTCATCCCTAGGCAAGAAACAATACCCACATGCATGATAGTCATGCAGTAGCCATGGTTTTCAAATTGAATATTAATTAAATGACTGCTTGTTTAAAATATGGTTATCGTTGTTTCGGTAATGCTTCTGGGTTAGTACTTACTTTCTTGCTATGTTGTTATGCAGCTGGTTACACTACTAGGGAAAACCTTATACATAGAATCTTAGCAGCAGCGCGGTCTAAAAGCAGACGCTACTTCTAATTAGCAGCAACGAGCTTTAGAAAAGAGCGCTGCTAATGACTGAGTAGCAGTAGCGCTCTAGGTGAAAAGAGCGCTACTACTATAATTGCCACGGTGTTGCCTCCAGGAAAGATATAGTAGTAGCGCCCTTCCCGTGGACGCGCTACTGCTAAAGAACTTAGTAGCAGTGGTTTTGCTCAAAACTCGCTGCTGCTATGTATGACCGCAACTAATTAAGTTTAGCCCCATACTGCTAAGCGAACAAGGTGTTTACCACCTTAAATATGTTGCTTCTCAACCTATCTCGAGCACTTGGTCTTCATTGAACTATATGTGTATGATTTGTGGTTGCAATATGAATCCTCGCCTGTACCTATACAGGTATAGTGAGGATTCATGTTGACTATTTAGATTATACACAAAAAGATCAATGATGACCAATGTATATTTTTGATGTTTTTACTAAACAAAAGAAATAACTGCTTCCATTAGCAGTAGCAGTTTTCCCCAAAACGCGTTGTAGATAAGTTAGCTATAGCGCGTCTTTTGTACATGCGCTACTGCTAGTTCGAGTTAAACAACCCCCGCATCAAAATTTCGCTAAGTCCACCTTTCCCCCCCACCGGCCTGTTCCCCTACTCCTTGTCGCCGCCGCCCGAGCCCGAGCACGCCTGCGCCCTCATCGCCGCCGCCGCCGCCCGCCCTCAATCTCACCTCCGCCGCTCTCGACCACACTGTCGCCGCCCTCGACCTCACCGCCGCCGCCCTCAACCGAGCCAGCCGAGCCCGCTGCCCAGGACCGCCGCCCTCCCGATCCCGAGCCCGCCCTCGCCGCCCCTCCGTCGCCGAGCACCTCACGCCATTGTCTCTCCCTCTATAAGCCCCCCACCCCTCCCCAACCCCCTCTCTCTTTGCTTAGTTAGTAGATGATTTTAGTAGTAGTAGATGTTAATTTAGGGTTCATAGATAATGATTTTTAGAAGTAGTGGATATTAATTACTAGTAGTGATGGTAAACTAGTTGTATAATTAGCAGTAGTACATGTTAATTAGTAGTAGATGTAGTAGTTAAATGTTAATTAGTAGTAGTAAATGCCTCAAAGCCCCTCTCTCCTCTCCCTCACTCGCTGCTCACTCTCCCTTCCCCTGCTCTCTCTCTGTAGCACGCCCGAACGGTTCCGTCGCCGCCGTTCGCTGCCACCGTGAGCACCGTGGTCTTCTCGCCCCTTCCCCGTGTCCAAAAGCTCCATGACGACGCACAGCTCCTCCACGCGGAAGATCCCGAACCCAGGAGCACCGTGGTGACGCCTTCGAGCTCGTCTTCCACCTCGGGTGCCGCCGATCACCGCCGGCGATTCGCGGTGTCTGGCGCGCCCCCGAGCCCGCTGACCTTCTCTTCCGACCCCCAGTGAGCCCCGCCGTATTTCCCCTCTCTTCTTGCTGCTGAACGCGTCCCCTAACCATGCTCTTCACCAGAGCCGAAAGCTTCCGCCCGCCGGCCATGTCAGCGCCGTCGCCGCAGCCGCCCAAGCCCAAAACCGAGCGCGTCACCGTGCTCAGCATAGTTCCACGGGCCCAGAGCAACCAACTGTTGCTCCTGCCGAGCACCATAGCAATGTTTTCATCATCGCCCGAACTCCGGCCAGCGCTACGGGCTTGCCTCCGGCGAGCTCGGGCCACCTCAGCCCCTGCCGTTTGCACAGATGGATGCGGGCGAGTCCCAGCTCCACGTAGATGCCCTCCGCCGGCCATTTGGTCACCAGAGGAGGAATCCCGAGCCCCTCCGCCATCTCTGGCCTTGCCGGCGACGAGCGCCGGGTCAACTCCAGCGTGGGTTGACCCCCCGACAGCCCATTTATGAAAAATTATCAGAAAAATGCAAGGAATCCATTTATGCCAGTTTCATGCATGAAAAACAAACTTATACTTGCTGTATAAGTGAAAACGTAATAATGGCATGTTATATACTTAATTTGGGGTTTGCATATGAATCCTTGGTTCATATGGACTTCAACCAAATTGATGCTAGATGCATTAGGGCAAATCATAGCATCTTTGAAATGTCATCTTCATGCATCATATTGTTGCATATGGTTGTTTATTGATTGCCGGCACCGTCCCCTCTCGATAGGTTCTACTCCGGAAGGTGTCCCGAGTACCTGTCTGAGGAGCAGTGCTTCTTCGTGGATCTATCAGGCAAGCAAACCCCCTTGAGCATCTCGATAAAATCCCACTCTCTCGCTCCTGCTCCTTTTACTGGATTAGGACAACAACGATTCAAACTGCTACTTTCTGCTGCGGTAGCTAAACCCATTCCTCAGCATGACTTGTCATTGTCACAGTAAATAGTTGAAACCCACTAGCATGAGTAGGAGTTGCTTGAGCCTTGATGTGCCTTCTCATCCATGCTTGTTTTCTTTATGCCAGCTATGCTTAGAGTTGTGTCAGGTCTGATTCATCGAAAATGAATCGGAGTGGTGAACATGTCCTACCGATAAAGGCTAAGTGTGTGAACACATTTTGGTAAAGGTAGCGATGAGAGGCCATGTAGGAGTACATGGTGGGTTGTCTCATTGGAACCGTCCCTAAGCACTGAGTTCTGTGTATGTTATCCAAGTCCATTTACTACCACACATTGGGTTCCGGTTATCCGGCCCCTCTCGGCTTATTAATCCGCTTGATCTCTGTCCAGGAGTTGCAACTAGTTTCTGGCATTTGTAGGTAGTGCTACTTGTCTACCAGGTGGTGTCCGACGGGACGGGCTTGGAACAGACTAGACACCGTGGCACGGTGTACCAAGTCGCACCCGGATGGTGGGCTTGGGAACCCTGCACACATCGTTTGGGGCCGTGAGCGACACCCCGGCCGGATCTCCTTGCGGATGGAACCCGAATAGGCGATAAACCTGGACGAGAGACTTGTGTGGTTAGTCAAGTCGTGGCCGACACCCTCGCCCGGCTTCCGCTTGAAGGTTGCCGAGGTACATGACGTGTACAGGGCTATAAGTGGCGAGAGCGTGTGTGACGAAGTACACCCCTGCAGGGTCAACATTATCTATTCGAATAGCCGTTTTCCTCGGATATGGAAACTTGGAGGACTTATGTAGTACATAGACAATTTGGAGTGGATACTCTAAAATCCGCAAGATAAGCGTGAGTGCTATGGATGGCCTTCTCGTAGGGAGACGGGAACGGATCCATAGTGGAGTATTGTAATGCCCTCGATGCGGCTATAGTTACCACGTGTCGAGGCACGACTTAGAGACATAACCGCATTGAAAGCAATGTCGCAAGTTAGGCAATCATCACAACATCCCATGTAATGTAATATAAAAGGGGGAAGAAACATAGTTGGCTTACACTCGCCACGTCAGATCAAAGTACATAAATAACATCCATCATACAAACACTCATGGCCCGACTACGGCGCCAAAATAGAAAAGAACCCAACATGCGACAAGGCCCCGAATCAAACCCCAACTAGGCACCACTACTGATCATCAGGAAAAGACACGTAGTAACGCTGAGAGTCTTCGTCGAACTCCCACTTGAGCTCGTACTCGTCACCTGGAGCGGAATCACCTGGACCTGCATCTGGAGTTAAAGTATCTGTGAGCCACACGGACTCAGCAATCTCGCACCCTCGGGATCAAGACTATTTAAGCTTATAGGAAGGGTAAGGAAAAATATGAGTGGAGCTGCAGCAAGCGACTAGCATACATGGTGGCTAACTTATACGCAAAAGAGAGCGAGAAGAGGAGGCAAAGCGCGAGCGAGAATCTAGAGGAACAACCTGCACAAGCATTACTCCAACACCGTGTCCACTTCCCGAACTCCGCCGAGAAGAGGCCATGACGGTAACACACTCGGTTGATTCATTTTAGTTAATTAAGGTTCAAGTTATCTACAACCGGACATTAACAAATTCCCATCCGCCCATAACTGCGGACACGGCTTTCGAAAGTTCAATCCCTGCAGGGGTGTCCCAACTTAGCCCATGACAAGCTCTCACGGTCAACGAAGGAATAGACCTCCTCCCAAGACGTTCCGATCAGACTCGGTATCTCGGTAACTCAAGACACTTCGACAGGTTAAAACAAGACCAGCAACACCGCCCGAATGTGCCGACAAATCCCGATAGGAACTGCACATATCTCTTTCTTAGGGCACACTCAGATTGTCTAAACTTCCGGTAGGCCAGCCCAGAGTTGCCCCTAGTAGCCACCGGCGGCTGATGGTTTGGACCAACACTCAGAGGAGCACTAGCCTAGGGGGGGGGTGTTAAAATAAGATGACCCTTGAGTCTGCAGAACCCAAGGGAAAGAAAAGGCTAGGTGGCAAATGGTAAAACCAAGGTTGGGCATTGCTGGACAAGCTTTAATCAAGGCGAAATATCAAGGGGTTCCCAATATAACCCAACCGCGTAAGGAACGCAAAATCCGGGAACATAACACCGATATGACGGAAACTACGGCGGCAAGAGTGGAACAAAACACTAGGCGAGAGGCCGAGCCTTCCACCCTTTACCAAGTATATAGATGCATTAAGATAACATAGCAATATAATGATATCCCAACAATTAAATAAAAGATGTTCCAACAAGGAACGGCCTCCAATCTTCACCTGTAACTAGCAACGCTATAAGAGGGGCTGAGCAAAGCGGTAACATAGCCAATCAACAGTTTGCTAGGCCATGGTGGGTTAGAGGTTTGACATGGCAATTGGGAGGCTGACAAGAAAATGGTAGGCATCGTAGCATTGGCATAGCAAAGAGCGAGCAAGCTAGCATAGCAAAGATAGTAGTGATTTCGAGGGTATGATCATCTTGCCTGCATAGTTGTCAGAGTTGACTGGATCCTCACAAGCAAACTCAACGGGCTCCTCGGTACCGAACTCGTCTCCCAGCTCTACCCAAACAAGACAAACAAGCAACAACGACACAATCAACCACGTGCAAGGATCGAGCGATACGATGCAATGATGATATGCTATGCGGGATGCGATGCGGGATGCAAAATGCAAGATATGACAGGAAATGCATGAACCTGGCCTCAACTTGGAATTCCAAGGGTTCCACTGGAAAGATGAGATGAAATCTCTTGAAAACGATATAAAGAACGCCGAAATCGGAGTTATGGTTTGGAAATGGCAAGCGATTCAAAATTGACACCGGTCTGCGATTTACAGCAAGTAGGCATCTAAATGCAATGAAATGAACATGCTACAGCACCCAAACATGACAACAAAATACATGGCAGGGATGCACACAAGAAGCTTAACAAAATACTAGCACTGAGCCACGGCCAATTCATCCATTAGGAGGTTCAAACAAGCATGGCAAAAACGCAAATGCAAAGCTGATTTCAGACTTGGTGAAATCAACACTTGCCTGAAATTTCAGATCACGAAGCTCTCTTCGGAGCAGCAAAACAACATGATAAATGACCTGATTAAGACAAGTAAGAACATGGAATGGAGCTATTAAACAAGCTTAACAAAAGACCCAAAGTGACCTGGGGCCAAAATGGTTCACAAGATATACTAACGGGCACACGAACATAGCTAAAACACAATCAGTTTTCAGACTTGGTGAAAACTGAGACATGCTGAAATATAACTCACGAAGGCATGTAAACGAGCTCGATGCACTCACCACGGTGCAAGTCATGGCAAGGCAAGCATACATCCATTAAGAAGGCACAAAATGCTAGCTAGAAATGGCAAGAACAATGGCATAACATGCACGGATCAACTACAATAGCATCGGCAAAATCGCAAATGAGTTGACGATCTGCCCAGATTCACCATGAAGCAAAAGTAGAGCTCGATTGACTCAAGATAGGTTGCTCCATAAATGCAAACAAATACATGGATCGATAGAGCATAACATGATTAACAAAACTCCTTAACTGATCATCCTCAAAAGAGGCACGGATCACTAGGAAACAAGCTAAACATATGGCATCATGAACTAAATAAGTCCCTGAAAACAGATTACCGGGTGCCTCACTTTGCAAGCTTGCACAAGTCACCACACACATCCTAAAAATGCATGGGTTGCACCTCTGGAAAGAATACAAAATGCTTAACAAAACATATGAAGGACTCACAGGCATATCATGCACACAATAATCATGGCAAAAATGACAAAAGTCTAAGATGAACTAGCAGATCTGACAATTAACTCACGAAGCCTCCTTCTAACAGCATTTTGGGCATCAAGACGAACTCAAATGAAAATAATGCAATGGAATTAAATGATGTACTCATCGAGACGAACATTTTGATATACTATATGCCGAAATACGAGCTACGGATGCGGAGATACGGCCGGTCAAAGTAGGCATAAAAAATTAGGGTTCGGGGAAGAAAAGTCAACCGAGGTGATTTTTTCCAGATCTGGATCTGGCGCGGTTCCCGAGGTTCGCCGCCATTACTGTAGCTGCCAGACTTGGAGAGGAGGAGGCCGGGCGTGGGGGGCTCGCCGGAGTGGAGGAGAGGCCGGGGCGGCGGCCGGCCGGCTCGGGGCGGAGCGGTGGCCCGAGGCGGCGGGCGGCGGCGGCCGCCGGTGTGGAAGCCGAGGCCGGCAACGGCCGGAGTTGGCGGGGCGGTGCGGTGGTGCCGGAGAGGCGGCGCGGTGGCTCCGGCCACCTGGCGCGAGGAAGAGGGCGGAGGAGGCGGGCGCTGGCGGCGGAGGAACGGGCCGCGGGGGCCGGATCCGGGCCTCCCGGCCCGCGGCGGCGGCGGGCGGCGACAGGTGGCGGCTGGCGAGTGGCGGCGGGGTGGATCGGATGTTGTCCGGCGCCGGCTGGACACGTCCGGTGCGGCGGAGATTTTTTTTTAGGGTTGGACGGGGGTAGATCCGAGATATGGAAAGGGGGTGTATATATAGGCATAAGTGGAGCTAGGAGAGTCCAAATGAGGTGCGGTTTTTGGCCACGCGATCGTGATCGAACGCTCTAGGACATGGAGCAGAGTTTGGTGGGTTTTGGGCCAAATTGGAGGGGTGTTGGGCTGCAACACACACGAGGCCTTTTCGGTCCCTCGGTTAACCGTTGGAGTATCAAACGAAGTCCAAGTGATACGAAACTTGACAGGCAGTCTACCGGTAGTAAACCAAGGCCGCTTGGCAAGTCTCGGTCCAATCCGGAAATGTTTAATCCCCACACAAGAAAGAAAGCTAGAAATGACCACCAGAGGAGAACGAAGCGCCGGAATGCAAAACGGACAACGGGGCAAATGCTCGAATGCATGAGATGAACACGTATGCAAATGCAATGCACATGATGCCATGATATGAGATGCATGACAAAGAAAAGAACACACGGAGACAAAGACCCGAACCCAAGAAATAAATATAACTTAACGCCGGAAATGGCAAGAGTTGGAGTACAAAAAGGGAAAGTTACATCCGGGGTGTTACAACACTCTACCACTACGAAAAGATCTCGTCCCGAGATCTAGGACTGAAAGAACTCCGGGTACTCAGAACGGAGGTGATCCTCGCGTTCCTAGGTAGCTTCACGGTCGGAATGGTGTGACCACTTGACTTTGAGAAATTTGATTAACTTGTTGCGAGTCTTGTGTTCAGTCTCTTCAAGAATAGCAACTGGGTGCTCACGATAGGAGAGATCTTCTTGGAGCTCAATGTCCTCGAAGTTGACTGTGCGGTCAGGAGTCCTGAAGCACTTTCGAAGCTGAGAGACATGGAACACGTCATGAACATTTGCAATGTTTGTAGGAAGCTCGAGTTGATAGGCGAGGTCACCTCTCTTGCTGACAATATTGAAAGGTCCCACGTATCTAGGGGCAAGCTTCCCTTTGATACCGAAGCGACGAGTACCTTTCATAGGAGAGACACGGAGGTAAACATAATCTCCGATTTCAAAAGCCAAATCACGGTGCTTACTATCATAGTAGCTCTTTTGGCGGGATTGGGCTGCTTTGAGGTTATCACGAATGACTTTGCACATTTCTTCTGCTTCTGTGATTAAGTCATTACCCAAAAGCTGACGTTCACCGGTTTCAGACCAGTTGAGAGGGGTACGGCACTTCCTGCCATACAGAATTTCAAATGGGGCCTTGCCCGAACTTGCTTGAAAACTATTGTTGTAGGAGAATTCAGCATAAGGAAGACAATCCTCCCACTTCATGCCAAAGGAGATCACACAAGCCCTGAGCATATCTTCAAGAATCTGGTTGACACGCTCGACTTGACCGCTTGTTTGAGGATGGAAAGCTGTGCTGAAGCGGATGTTGGTGCCCATGGCCTTCTGGAAAGAATCCCAAAACTTCGAGGTAAAAATGCTGCCACGGTCTGAAGAGATCACTTGAGGAATACCGTGCAGAGAGACAATGCGAGAGGTATAGAGTTCCGCCAATTGAGCTGCAGTGATCGACTCTTTGATAGGCAGAAAGTGAGCCACTTTGGTGAGTTCGCCGATGACAACAAATATAGCATCATTGCCACGCTTAGACTTTGGAAACCCAGTCACGAAGTCCATTTCAATGTGGTCAAACTTCCATTCTGGAATGGCAAGAGGTTGGAGGAGACCTGCTGGCCTTTGGTGTTCTGCCTTCACTCTTCTGCAGACATCACATTCATTCACGAATTGAGCGATCTCGCGCTTCATTCGAGTCCACCAATAATCTTGCTTGAGGCCTGATACATCTTCGTGCTCCCAGGGTGGATGGAGAGGAGAGAATTGTGAGCCTCGTTCATGATCACTTGACGGAGGTCACCTTTAGGCACAACAATACGATCCTCGAAGAAGAGAGTGTCCTTGTCATCAAGGCGGTAGCACTTGTACTTGGACTGACTCTTGGCAATCCCATTCTCCACCTTTTTCACCATAGCATCGAGAAGTTGGGCTTGGCGAATCTGGTCTTCTAAGGTAGGAGAGACTTGAAGGTTGGCGAGGAAACCTTGAGGAACAACTTGCAGATTAAGCTTCCGGAAAGCTTCACAAAGCTCGGGATGATAAGGCTTAAGAATCAGACTGTTGCAGTAGGCCTTTCTGCTCAAAGCGTCAGCAATCACATTGGCCTTGCCTGGAGTATACTCAATACTCGGATTATACTCTTGAATCATTTCGACCCAACGAGTTTGCCTGAGGTTGAGATTAGACTGAGTGAGGATGTACTTGAGACTCTCGTGATCAGTGAAAATATCCACTTTTCTTCCCAATAGAAGATGTCTCCAAGTCAAAAGAGCATGCACAACTGCCGCCAACTCGAGATCATGAGTGGGGTAGTTCTTCTCATTAGGCTTCAACTGGCAAGATGTATAAGCAACAACTTTCTTCTCTTGCATCAATACTGCGCCAAGACCTTGGAGAGAGGCATCACAAAAGACCTCGTACGGCTTGGATTCATCAGGCGGAGTCAGAACTGGAGCAGTGATCAATTTCTCTTTCAAAGTGTTGAAAGCAATATCACACTCTGGAGACCAAACGTACTTGACGTGCTTCTGAAGAAGATTAGAGAGAGGCTTCGCGATCTTAGAAAAGTTTTGAACGAATCTTCTGCAATAGCTTGCGAGACCGAGAAAACTGCGGAGTTGCTTGACGTTCTAAGGAGGTTCCCAATTCACAATTGCGGACACCTTCTCGGGATTCACAGCAATGCCCTTGGCAGAGATGATATGACCAAGATAAAGAACCTCATCGAGCCAAAATTCACACTTGGAGAACTTGGCGTAGAACTGATGTTCCCTGAGCTTATCAAGAACCAAACACAAATGCTTGGCATGATCTTCCTTGTTCTTGGAGAAAACCAGAATGTCGTCGAGATAGACCAAAACGAAGTCATTGGTGTAGGCGTTGAAGATGAAGTTCATCATGCGAGAGAACGTTGGAGGAGCGTTGGCGAGGCCAAAAGACATGACAGTGTATTCATATGAACCAAAGCTTGTTCTGAATGCTATCTTGGGAATATCTTCTTCACGAATGCGAATCTGGTGATAACCCATACGGAGATCAAGCTTGGTGAATACTTGAGCAGCTTTGAGTTGTTCGAATAGCTCATTGATGTTGGGAAGTGGGTATTTGTTCTTGATGGTCTTCTTGTTCACCGGACGGTAATCAACACAAAGTCGGTCTGTTCCATCCTTCTTCTTCACAAAAAGAACACCACAACCCCACGGAGAAGAACTAGGCCGGATAAGACCCATTCTTTCTTGCTCATCGAGTTGCTTCTTCAGCTCCTTCAACTCTTCAGGTCCGAGCTTGTAAGGATGTTTGCACACAGGTTCCGTGCCAGGCTCAAGTTCAATAACGAATTCAACTGGCCGGTGCGGAGGCATTCCTGGGAGCTCTTCTGGAAAGACGTATTGATATTCGCAAACGACTGGAATTTGAGAGATGGCATCCAATTCACCCTTCTCATTGAGAGAAAACAGACGGATAGTATTATCCTGAGCGGGAAAGACAATTACATCCTCAGACGAATGAGTTGATTGAATCTGCCCGGCTGCACAATCAAGCTGAGCCTTGTGCTTAGAAAGCCAATCCATTCCGAGAATAAGATCAATATCCGAGTTACCAAGGATCATTGGGGAAGCCAGAAACTTGAAATCACCCATCGAGATAGAAATATCCGGAACTTCGTAGTTAGCAAGCAAGCATCTACCCGGAGAGACGACTGCTAATGGCTTATGCATAACTTGAGAAAACCACCCATGCTTAGATGCAAAAGGTCTGGAAATGAAGCAATGCGATGCACGCGTGTCAAAAATAGCTTTTGCAGGAACATCGTTAACAGGAAGGTTACCCATAATCACGTCTGACGAGTCCTCTGCCTGGGCTGCATTCACCATGTTGACCTTGGCGTACTTGGGGTTATGCTTGACCACAGCTGTACTTGCCGATCTCACAGGAGGAGGAGGAGGAAGACGCCTCTGGTTGAGACACTTGTTGGCATAGTGGCCCTTCTGTTGGCACTTGTTGCACGTGACCTCTGACAGCGGACGGTGATACGGAGCACTCGATCTTGGAGCTTGAGACGAATTCTTGTTCTGAAAGCCAGGGTTGGGTGGGTGGGAAGAACCACTGCCACCTTTACTCTTCTGCTGATACGGCTGACGGAACGGAGGAGGAGGAAGCCAAAACTTCTGCTGCTTGGTCACTTGAGTAGAGGAAGAAGGAATAACATCTCTGACTCGCTTCCTGGAAGCATCACACCTCAATTGAGCAGCCTCTTGCTTCAGTGCCATGTTGTAGAACTCATGATACCTCAAGGGCTCAAAGAGAACAAGAGCGAGCTGAATATCTTCTCTGAGACCACCCCTGAACTGGTATATCATGCTCTTCTCATCAGGCACGTCCTGCTTGGCAAAGCGGGCGAGCTTCTGGAACAACTTGTTGTAGTCATAGACAGACAAAGAGCCTTGCTTCATATTGCGGAACTCCTCACGCTTGCTTTCAACCACGCTCTGCGGAATATGATGAGCTCAGAAATCTCGACGAAAATCATCCCAAGTGATAACACATCCACCTCTGGAGTCCTTGTACTATTGGAACCATTCTGCAGCTTGATCTTTGAGTTGGAAGGAAGCGAACATGACAAAGTCCTCAGGCCTGACGTTACTGCACTGGAAATGCTTACACAGATCCACAAGCCAATCGTCAGCATCGGTTGCCTCAACACAATTGCTGAAAGTCTTTGGCCCGTTAGCAAGGAACTGGTTGAGTGTAGCAAAGTGACTCTGATTGCTGCCTTGATTCCCTTGACTGCCTTGATTGCGCTCTTGGAGAATTTGCATGATCAGCTGTGTGTTTGCATTGGTTGCGGCCATCACAGCTTGCCATGCCTCTGGAGGAGGTGGAGGCGGTGGCGGATCAGGATTCGGAGTCGTGCGCGTTGGAGGAGCCATCCTGAAGAGGTTGCCCACCATTAGCACATTGACAGATAAATATTGAAGCTGAATCCAACGGAATGAAAATTGCAACATAAAGTCTTCACATCCGAACAAAATGAACGAATGCATTTCTCTTGAAATGGTCACATATCCATAAATTGAGAAGCCACGTAGAATTAAGGTAGAGAAATAAATCAACAAGGTACGGATCAAGAACGAATAATCGGTAAGAAATCCCAATCTCAAACCAATATTCTTGGAAGAAGAACTAGAGCTACTAGATTTCCCACCTATGAAACTCCCGAACCTTTCCGGTTATGCAATCAGGTGTTGGGGATACAGGGGAAGCATAATATCTCACCCAAACTAGCAAATCCTACATCCAGTTGTATCCATCCTTCAACACATAACCAAGAAAACTTCGGAAACCAACTACCTCAACCTTCGAAAAGCATCCGTTATGCAAGTTATGGCGATACTCCCGAACTCCTGCCCCAGTACTGGGTGGCGTCGAGGTTATCTCACCAACGAACTGCATAAAAGAGATTTTCGATGTCGGCGAACATATCTCAAGTATTCCAGAATTGCAACGATAAAATTATGATGACAACACCTCAGAGCTCAACTCCCCGGGACACTTCCACTAAACCCCTGACAGGAGGCACCAAGACAATGTTCTCATCATAAGCCATCGGAACGATTCCAAGATACTCGCGTGCTCCTAAATTTTTTTTCGTGAAATTTGAGAAGAGAAGATTCAAAATTCTATGTCAGGATGCCTTACCAGAGCGATGAGGAGACTGGGAAGTAAAAAGAATTCCTAATATCTCCGATATATAATTCCTAAATGACTCAAAACATTTTTCTAGACACAACTCGGCCGCTAAAAACGATCAAGCAATGGGGCTCCTAAGGTCGGGGAAGGCTCTGATTACCAACTTGTAACGCCCTCGATGCGGCTATAGCTCCCACGTGTCGAGGCACGACTTAGAGACATAACCGCATTGAAAGCAATGTCGCAAGTTAGGCAATCATCACAACATCCCATGTAATGTAATATAAATGGGGGAAGAAACATAGTTGGCTTACACTCGCCACGTCACATCAAAGTACATAAATAACATCCATCATACAAACACTCATGGCCCGACTACGGCGCCAAAATAGAAAAGAACCCAACATGCGACAAGGCCCCGAATCAAACCCCAACTAGGCACCACTACCGATCATCAGGAAAAGACACGTAGTAACGCTGAGAGTCTTCGTCGAACTCCCACTTGAGCTCGTACTCGTCACCTGGAGCGAAATCACCTAGACCTGCATCTGGAGTTATAGTATCTGTGAGCCACACGGACTCATCAATCTCGCACCCTCGCGATCAAGACTATTTAAGCTTATAGGAAGGGTAAGGCAAAATATGAGTGGAGCTGCAGCAAGCGACTAGCATACATGGTGGCTAACTTATACGCAAAAGAGAGCGAGAAGAGGAGGCAAAGCGCGAGCGAGAATCTAGAGGAACAACCTGCGTAAGCATTACTCCAACACCGTGTCCACTTCCCGGACTCCGCCGAGAAGAGGCCATCACGGTAACACACTCGGTTGATTCATTTTAGTTAATTAAGGCTCAAGTTATCTACAACCGGACATTAACAAATTCCCATCCGCCCATAACCGCGGGCACGGCTTTCGAAAGTTCAACCCCTGCAGGGGAGTCCCAACTTAGCCCATGACAAGCTCTCACGGTCAACGAAGGAATAGACCTCCTCCCAAGACGTTCCGGTTAGACTCGGTATCTCGGTAACTCAAGACACTTCGACAGTTTAAAACAAGACCAGCAACACCACCCGAATGTGCCGACAAATCCCGATAGGAGATGCACATATCTCTTTCTCAGGGCACACTCAGATTGTCTAAACTTCCGGTAGGCCAGCCCAGAGTTGCCCCTGGTAGCCACCGGCGGCTGACCGTTTGGACCAACACTCAGAGGAGCACTGGCCCGGGGGGGGGGGTTAAAATAAGATGACCCTTGAGTCGGCAGAACCCAAGGGAAAGAAAAGGCTAGGTGGCAAATGGTAAAACCAAGGTTGGGCATTGCTGGACAAGCTTTAATCAAGGCGAAATATCAAGGGGTTCCCATTATAACCCAACCGCGTAAGGAACGCAAAATCCGGGAACATAACACCGATATGACGGAAACTAGGGCGGCAAGAGTGGAACAAAACACTAGGCGAGAGGCCGAGCCTTCCACCCTTACCAAGTATATAGATGCATTAAGATAACATAGCAATATAATGATATCCCAACAATTAAATAAAAGATGTTCCAACAAGGAACGGCCTCCAATCTTCACCTGCAACTAGCAACGCTATAAGAGGGGCTGAGCAAAGCGGTAACATAGCCAATCAACGGTTTGCTAGGACATGGTGGGCTAGAGGTTTGACGTGGCAATTGGGAGGCTGACAAGCAAATGGTAGGCATCGTAGCATTGGCATAGCAAAGAGCGAGCAAGCTAGCATAGCAAAGATAGTAGTGATTTCGAGGGTATGATCATCTTGCCTACATAGTTGTCAGAGTTGACTGGATCCTCACAAGCAAACTCAACAGGCTCCTCGGTAGCGAACTCGTCTCCCGGCTCTACCCAAACAAGACAAACAAGAAACAAGGACACAATCAACCACGTGCAAGGATCAAGCGATACGATGCAATGATTATATGCTATGCGGGATGCGATGCGGGATGCAAAATGAAAGATATGACAGGAAATACATGAACCTGGCCTCAACTTGGAATTCCAAGGGTGCCACCGGAAAGATGAGATGAAATCGCTTGAAAACGATATAAAGAACGCCGGAATCGGAGTTATGGTTTGGAAATGGCAAGCGATTCAAAATTGACACCGGTCTGCGATTTACAGCAAGTAGGCATCTAAATGCAATGGAATGAACATGCTACAGCACCCAAACATGACAACAAAATACATGGCAGGGATGCACACAAGAAGCTTAACAAAAGACTAGCACTGAGCCACGGCCAATTCATCCATTATGAGGTTCAAACAAGCATGGCAAAAACGCAAATGCAAAGCTGATTTCCGACTTAGTGAAATCAACACTTGCCTGAAATTTCAGATCACGAAGCTCTCTTCGGAGCAGCAAAACAACATGATACATGACCTGATTAAGACAAGTAAGAACATGGAATGGAGCTATTCAACAATCTTAACAAAAGACCCAAAGTGACCTGGGGCCAAAATGGTTCACAAGATATACTAACGGGCACACGAACATAGCTAAAACACAATCAGTTTTCAGACTTGGTGAAAACTGAGACATGCTGAAATATAACTCACGGAGGCATGTAAACGAGCTCGATGCACTCACCACGGTGCAAGTCATGGCAAGGCAAGCATACATCCATTAAGAAGGCACAAAATGATAGCTAGAAATGGCAAGAACAATGGCATAACATGCATGGATCAACTACAATAGCATCGGCAAAATCGCAAACGAGTTGACGATCTGCCTAGATTCACCACGAAGCAAAAGTAGAGCTCGATTGACTCAAGCTAGGTTGCTCCATAAATGCAAACAAATACATGGATCGATAGAGCATAACATGATTAACAAAACTCCTTAACTGATCATCCTCAAAAGAGGCACGGATCACTAGGAAACAAGATGAACATATGGCATCATGAACTAAATAATCCCAGACTTGGTGAAAACCACTAAGTCCCTGAAAACAGATTACCGGGTGCCTCACTTTGCAAGCTTGCACAAGTCACCACACACATCCTAAAACTGTATGGGTTGCACCTCTGGAAAAAAGATAAAATTCTTAACAAAACATATGAAGGACTCACGGGCATATCATGCACACAATAATCATGGCAAAAATGACAAAAGTCTAAGATGAACTAGCAGATCTGACAATTAACTCACGAAGCCTCCTTCTAACAACATTTTGGGCATCAAGATGAAATCAAATGAAAATAATGCAATGGAACTAAATGATGTACTCGTCGAGACGAACATTTTGATATACTATATGCCCAAATCGGAGCTACGGATACAGAGATACGGCCGATCAAAGTAGGCATACAAAATTAGAGTTCGGGGAAGAAAAGTCAACCGAGGTGATTTTTTCCAGATCTGGATCTGGCGCAGTTCCCGAGGTTCGCCGCCGTTACTGTAGCTGCCGGACTTGGAGAGGAGGAGGCCGGGCGTGGGGGGCTCGCCGGAGTGGAGGAGAGGCCGGGGCGGCGGCCGGCCGGCTCGGGGCGGAGCGGTGGGCCGAGGCGACGGGCGGCGGCGGCCGCCGGTGTGGAAGCCGAGGCCAGCGATGGCCGGAGTTGGCAGGGCGGCGCGGTGGCGCCGGAGAGGCGACGCGGTGGCTCCGGCCAGCGGGCGCGAGGAAGAGGGCGGAGGAGGTGGGCGCTGGCGGCGGAGGAACGCGCCGCGGGGGCCGGATCCGGTCCTCCCGGCCTGCGGCGGTGGCGGGCGGCGACAGGTGGCGGCTGGCGAGTGGCGACGGGGTGGATTGGACGTTGTCCGGCGCGGGCCGGACACGTCCGGTGCGGCGGAGATTTTTTTTGTTAGGGTTGGACGGGGAGAGATCCGAGATATGGAAAGGGGGGGTGTATATATAGGCATAAGTGGAGCTAGGAGAGTCCAAATGAGGTGCGGTTTTCGGCCACGCGATCGTGATCGAATGCTCTAGGACATGGAGCAGAGTTTGGTGGCTTTTGGGCCAAATTGAAGGGGTGTTGGGCTGCAACACACACGAGGCCTTTTCGGTCCCTCGGTTAACCGTTGGAGTATCAAACGAAGTCCAAATGATACGAAACTTGATAGGCGGTCTACCGGTAGTAAACCAAGGCCGCTTGGCAAGTCTCGGTCCAATCCGGAAATGTTTAATCCCCACACACGAAAGAAAGCTAGAAATGACCACCGGAGGAGAACGAAGCGCCGGAATGCAAAACGGACAACGGGGCAAATGCTCGAATGCATGAGATGAACACGTATGCAAATGCAATGCACATGATGACATGATATGAGATGCATCACAAAGAAAACAATACACGGAGACAAAGACCCGAACCCGAGAAATAAATATAACTTAACGCCGGAAACGGCAAGAGTTGGAGTACAAAAAGGGAAAGTTACATCCGGGGTGTTACAAGTAACTATATGGTGAATATGTGGACTCGTGTGCGTCTTCTCACCTCAAGAAGTTTCTGATACTCGTAGTATAGGTTAGCCACTGAGTCAAAGCTGGCTTGCTGCTGTTAAACTCCACCACCCCCTTTGTTGATAATCTTGCATATGTAGTTAGTTCTGATGTAAGACTTGCTGAGTACCTTTGTACTCACGTTTGCTTATTTATGTTTTGCAGTTGGTTACACTAGTGGCTTCGACGAGTGGCTTGTATCCCAGCTACGATCTTGTACCCTTGGGAGGGTCGTGTTTATTCAGGATTCTTAGTCTTTTCCTTTTGTAGTTGTCTATACTCAGACATGTAATGCTTCCATTGCTTGTATGCTCTGAATGATGGGTCATGAGACCCCTGTTTGTATTGGTTGCTATGTGGCTCTTCTGGGCCTTTATCTATATGAGTTTGAGTTATGTTGTGATGCCATGATGTACAACACATACTTGCATGTTATGCATACGTGTAACGTGTATTGCTATGTGTGGGATCCGACAACCTAGTTGTTTACCTCTGATAGCCTCTCTTATGGGGAAATGTAGTCTTGTGCTTCCATGTGCCATAGTAGTCCGCTATAGCCCGGTTCACCACATACTTGCATGTTATGCGTACGTGTAACGTGTATTGCTATGTGTGGGATCCGACAACCTAGTTGTTTACCTCTGATAGCCTCTCTTATGGGGAAATGTAGTCTTGTGCTTCCATGTGCCATAGTAGTCCGCTATAGCCCGGTTCACCGGAGTCCTGCTAGCCCAGCACTACTGCTCCGGAACACTTGACTGGCCGGCATGTGATTCACTTCGTTCCTGTGTCTGCCCCTTCGGGGAAATGTCACGCGGTGACATCTGGAGTCCTGTTAGCCCAGTGCTACAGCCCGGATTCATACGCTGTTGACCGACATGCTCGAGGTTGATTCATGTATGCCTGTCTTTGTAAGTTAGTGCTACTTTGGGTTCACGACTAGTCATGTCGGCCCGGGTTCTCTGTCATATGGATGCTAGCGACACTATCATATACGTGAGCCAAAAGGCGCAAACGGTCCCGGGCCAGGTAAGGTGGCACCCGTGGAAATACCGTGCATGAGGCCGCAAAGTGGTATGAAGTGTTACATGCTAGATCGGTGTGACTTAGGATCGGGGTCCCGACAGCGTTGGTATCAGAGCCTGACTGACTGTAGGATTACCAAGCCAAACTGGTCGAAGTTGAGTCTAGAAATGCTTTAGTTATATAAGGGAATTGATTGTGGAAGGGAACGTAAGGCTCTTTTTACTCCTTCACCTCATGTCATTCTTTCTGAGTCAGCCTCTTGTTTTCTACGAGGGTTAAGGCCTAGGCTTCTCCTCTATCTCTCAGGATGACGTGTTACTAAACCGTAAAGTCTTAGGATTGTTGGGTTGTGTCTCCGTTCAGTTCTACTACTTCCGTGTGTCCTCAGTTTGACCCAGAACCTTGATATTATGATGCTGATTGATTATGCTATTCCTTTGATGAAATGTCTCAAACAAATCCTTTTGAGCATTTACAGCCGTTATGCTCCCGAAATTGTCCCAGGATTTCAAGAGTTTCCAATGCTTTTGCATTACATTTCGCATCCCTATGTCGATGCTAATTCCATCCTTGTTTCCTTGGTTTCTGTGCCAGGATGTCGTCTGCTAACCGAGGTTCAGTTGCTCATAGCAAGAACCACGGAGATGGTAGGGATGAGGATCCTCCTGACCAGCCTTTGATGACAGAGTTCTTGTTAGCATCCGAGAGGAACAAGTGTGAGACTAACCGCTTGCTGGCACAGATTGAGCAGAACACCGCACATCAGCGTAAGAAGTTGGTTTCCATCACCGACTTCATTGGTCTGAAACCACCCACCTTCCATCATTCCATTGAGCCACTCGATGCGGATGACTGGCTCCGGAGCATCACTCACAAGATTCTTTCTACGAATGTGGCTGAAGGTGACAAGGTCACCTATGCTACCTATCACCTGGAAGGTCCTGCTAGTATTTGGTGGCAGAGCTATGAGGCTATGCTCCCAGCTGGCCAGATTCCTACGTGGAAGGATTTCACCGAGGCTTTTCATGAGCACCACATTCCTCAGGCTCTCATTGACCGCAAGAGGGAAGAGTTCTGTAGTTTTACCTAGGGTAAGTTGCATGTTGATGCTTATAGTAGGGAGTTTGTAAGCCTCGCCCGCTATGCTACAGAAGAAGTGTCCACGGACACTAAGAAACAGGCTAGGTTCCGAAAGGGTCTCAACCCTAAGTTGCATCGTGATCTCCACCTGCATCATTGTGATAATTTCCAGGCTCTTGTGAACAAGGCCATTAATGCAGAGACAGCTCAACTCACTTACGAGGAGTCTCGTAAGCACAACCGCGATCTGGGTTCTTCCTCCCGCTCTGGCTCTCAGAAGCGACGGATTTGGATTCCGAACTCAGCTCTTCCACCTCGATATGCACTGAGGCCATCCTATGTGGCGCCTCACCCAACTCAGCAATGTGCTCCACCCAGGCCTATTAGTGGACCACTTGCTAATGTAGGTCCACGTCCTACCTCAGGAACTTGCTTTACCTGCGGAGAACCAGGACACTACGCACGTAACTGCCCTCAGTCCAGTTATACTCCACCCCAGTCTGAGAGGTCTGTTGGCCGTGAAAAGACATCAGTCAAGATGATCAGTACCAAGCTAGCCTCCATTGAACGAGCATGTGTGCACCATGTCTCAGCTACAGAAGCTCAAGATGATCCCGACGTCGTACTGGGTACGCTTCTTGTCAATTGTCACCCAGCTTCAGTTTTGTTAGATACTGGAGCATCCCACTCCTTCATATCCGAAGGTTACGCTCGGTTGCACGACATGTCATTTTGTGATATGCCAACTACACTAATAATCCAGACTCCCGGTTCCAAATGGGAAACCTCCAAGGTAAGCCATGGTAATGAAATCCTTGTTGACAGACTGGTATTCCTTGCTTCTTTGATATCTCTAAAGTCCTCAGATATTAACATCATCTTGGGTATGGACTGGATGACAGCTCATCATGCCAAGATCGATTGTTACACCAGATCTGTTCAACTTACACATCCATCTGGCAAAATAGTCACTGTCTCTACTAGAGTTGCAAGGCGCCAACTTTATTCTCTTAATGCCAGCCCTCTTCCAGACCTTGAACATATTCCAGTAGTCCGTGACTTCCCAGATGTATTTCCAGAAGAACTGCCAGGTGTCCCACCTGACAGAGATGTAGAGTTTGTCATAGAACTTATCCCAGGAACTGTTCCAATCTCTAGGAGACCATACAAGATGGCACCTTTGGAGTTAGTCGAGCTTAAGAAACAACTTGATGAGTCCTTGCAAAAGGGTTTCATCCGTCCCAGTTCTTCTCCTTGGGCTTGTCCTATCCTCTTCGTCAAGAAGAAGGATGGTACGGATCGGATGGTTGTAGATTATCGTCCCGTTAATTTGGTCACAATAAAGAACAAGTATTCGCTCCCCAGGATCAACGACCTGTATGATCAGCTCGCTGGATCCTCAGTCTTTTCCAAGATGGATTGAGGTTAGGCTACCACCAAATCAAGATCAGAAACGGGGACATCCCCAAAACGGCCTTTGTTACTCGTTATGGTCAATGTGAGTACACCGTGATGTCTTTCGGCCCAACCAATGCTCCAGCTACTTTCTCCCGCTTGATGAACTCGATCTTTATGGAGTACTTAGATAAATTCGTCATGGTTTATCTCGATGATATTCTTATTTACTCGAAGAACGAGGAAGAGCATGCCGAACATCTTAGGTTTGTGTTAGAAAAACTCAGAGAGCATCGTCTTTATGCCAAGTTCTCCAAGTGTGGATTTTGGTTGCTAGAAGTGACCTATCTAGGCCACGTGATCTCCGGTAAGGGCATTGCTGTCAATCCCGAGAGAGTTAAAGCCGTTCTCGATTGGACTCCACCCGAAACGGTCAAACAAGTTAGGAGTTTCCTTGGTCTAGCCAGTTATTGTCGCCGCTTCATTGAAAACTTCTCCAACGTGGCCAAACCCCTCACGGAGCTTCTCAAGAAAGATAAAAGGTTTGAGTGGACCCCACAGTGTGAGCACAATTTCCAGGAACTGAAAAGGCGCCTGACTTCTGCGCCCATACTCGTGCCACCGGATTTCACTAAAGACTTTGTTATCTATTGCGACGCTTCGCGTCAAGGACTAGGTTTCTTTCTTATGCAAGATCGTCATGTGATTGCCTATGCATCTCGACAGTTGCATCCACACGAGGAAAATTATCCTACACATGATCTGGAGCTTGCAGCCGTATTCTATGCACTTAAGACTTGGCGACACTACCTTCTTGGTAACCGTTGCGAAATCTACACTGACCATTAGAGTCTCAAGTATATCTTCACCCAACCGGATCTGAATCTCAGACAGAGACGTTGGTTGGAGTTGATCTCGGATTATGACTTAGGAATCACCTACACCCCAGGCAAAGCCAATGTCATGGCTGATGCTTTAAGTCGTAAATCCTATTGCAACAACCTCATGTTGCAACAATGTCAACCACCCCTCCATGAGGAATTCTGTAAGCTTAACCTTCACATAGCTCCTCATGGTTCCCTTTCTACCTTGGTGGCCAAACCTACCCTTACGGATCAGATCATAGAGGCTGAGAAGCATGATACGAGAATTTCCCGAATCAAGAAGAATATTTCCAAGGGAGTTGCTGGCTGTTTCTCTATGGATGAACGAGGCGTTGTTTACTTTGGTAACCGTTTGGTGGTTCCCAAATGTTAACAGATGCAGTAACTGATCCTTAAGGAGGCCCATGAATCCCCTCTCACGGTTCATCCCGGTAGTACAAAGATGTATCAGGACCTATGCCAGAGGTTCTGGTGGACTAGGATGAAGAGAGAAATCGCTCAGTTTATTGCCAATTGTGACGTTTGTCGTCGCGTTAAGGCAGAGCATCAAAGACCTGCGGGCACCCTTCAACCTTTAGCTATTCCCGAGTGGAAATGGGACAAAGTTGGTATGGACTTCATCACCGGCATTCCCAGGACCAAGAAAGGAAATAATGCTATCTTCGTAGTCATTGATCGTCTCTCCAAAGTGGCTCACTTCCTACCTGTTCGAGAGAGTATCACTGCTAGTCAGCTCGCTGACTTATATATCTCCCGAATAGTGTCACTCCATGGTGTTCCACTAGAGATCAATTCAGACCGTGGCAGTCTTTTCACCTCTCATTTCTAGGAAAGTTTCCAAACTGCCATGGGCACCCATCATTCCTTCAGTACCGCTTTCCACCCTCAGTCAAGTGGTCAGGTGGAAAGGGTCAACCAAATTCTTGAAGACATGCTTAGAGCTTGCGTTATCTCATTCGGTATGGATTGGGAGAAATGTCTTCCCTTTGCCGAGTTTGCTTATAACAATAGCTACCAATCCAGTCTTAAGAAAGCACCCTTCGAGATTCTGTATGGACGAAGATGTCGAACACCTTTGAACTGGTCAGAAACCAGCGAAAGACAATTCTTTGGACCGGATATGATCCAGGAGGTAGAAGAGCTAGTTCGCACCATTCGTGGCAATTTGAAAACAGCCCAATCTCGTCAAAAGAGCCAGTATGACCGTCGTCATAAGGAAGTGGCTTATGAAGTTGTCGACAAGGCTTACCTTCGGGTTACTCCTTTGATGGGTACCCATCATTTTGGTATCAAGGGCAAGTTGGCTCCTCGCTATATCGGTCCTTTTCGCATTCTCGCCAAACGAGGAGAGGTTGCCTACCAGTTGGAACTACCCCCATATCTTTCTCGAGTTCATGATGTCTTCCACGTCTCTCAACTCAGGCGTTGCTTCTCGAATCCCATCCGTGGAGTGGACCACGAAACGCTTGATCTCCAAGATAACCTCACTTATCGAGAGCACCCTGTTAGCATTCTGGATCAAGCAGAGCGCGTCACTCGACGTCATAACATCAAGTTTCTCAAGGTTCAATGGTCTCATCATTCCGAGAGAGAAGCTACTTGGGAGCGAGAAGATCGTCTTCGACTTGAGTACCCCGCTTTCTTTCCGCCAACTCCTTAATCTCGGGACGAGATTTTTTCGAGTGGGGCGAGTTGTCACATCCCTAGTTCTGGTATGGTCCTAGGCTTTCTTTATATGTTATGTTTAAATTTCAAATGAAATTGAAATGGGGATGTTTCAAACCCTAGCACCAAAGCAAATTCAAATAGGTTCAACTTTAAAATGGATTTTCAATGAACCCAAAATGCTATTAAAAAATGTTCATGCTCTTTGCATAATGTTGGGAACAACAACCAGAGGTGATGCACATTTTTACTACAACATTTTGGATTTTTGAATCAATGCATAAATATTTGGTTTGGAGCTGTTTTAATTATATAAATATTTTAATGGCTCCAAAAATGTTGGGAATTGGTAAGTGCCTCTGGAATATTATATCTAGATGCCACAAATATTTTCAGCATTTATGGAAATGTTTTAACATTTATTTTAGATACAAAACAAATGTCAGAAATAGAAAAAAGAAAACAGGAAAAGGAAAAGGCTTACCTGTCCTTACCTGGCAGCCCAGCCGGCCTGGCACTGTTGGCCCAGCCCACCAGGGGCAAGGTTGTCTTCAACCTTGTGCCCACTGGAAGCCAACGCACGCAGCCGACCGCGCCACCTCCTGCTTCGCCGTGCCGCGCTCCCCGTCAACCCAATCCCGCGCCTGGAGACGCCTTGAAGCCCCTCTCTCCTCTCCCTCACTCGCTGCTCACTCTCCCTTCCCCTGCTCTCTCTCTGTAGCATGCCCGAACGGGTCCATCACCGCCGTTCGCTGCCACCGTGAGCACCGTGCTCTTCTCGCCCCTTCCCCGTGTCCAAAAGCTCCGTGACGATGCACAGCTCCTCCACGCGGAAGATCCCGAACCCAGGAGCACCGTGGTGACACCTTCGAGCTCGTCTTCCACCTCGGGTGCCGCCGATCACCGCCGGCGATTCGCGGCGTCTGGCGCGCCCCCGAGCCCGCTGACCTTCTCTTCCGACCCCCAGTGAGCCCCGCCGTCTTTCCCCTTTCTTCTTGCTGCCGAACGCGTCCCCTAACCATGCTCTTCATCGGAGCCGAAAGCTTCCGCCCACCGGCCATGTCACCGCCGTCTCCGCAGCCGCCCAAGCCCAAAACCGAGCGCGTCACCGTGCTCAACATAGTTCCACGGGCCCAGAGCAACCAACCATTGCTCCTGCCGTGCACCATAGCAACGTTTTCATCATCGCCCGAACTGCGGCCACCGCCGCGAGCTTGCCTCCGGCGAGCTCGGGCCACCTCAGCCCCTGCCGTTTGCACAGATGGATGCGGGCGAGTCCCAGCTCCACGTAGATGCCCTCCGCCGGCCATTTGCTCACCGGAGGAGGAATCCCGAGCCCCTCCGCCGTCTCTGGCCTTGACGGCGATGAGCGCCGGGTCAACTCCGGCGTCGGTTGACCCCCCCACAGCCCAGTTTGACCTCCCCCCTCTCTCTCACTAACTTGCAGGCCCTGCCGACTAATTACTATAGTTAACGCTAATTAACTAACTAGGTTAGCTACTACAGTCACTGACTAGTGGCCCTGCCCAGTTAGTTAGGACTAACTAACTTAGTTAGTTGACTGGGTCACTGACCAGTGGGACCCACTGGTCAGGTTTGACCTGGTCAGCCCCGTTGACTCACTTACGTCATGCTGACATGGAGCTGACGCATTATATCATTTACTGGTATTAATTTAAATCAGGAAATTCTAGAAAATAGTTAAAACTTCTAAAAATCATAGTAATTCAACCGTAACTCCAAATCAAATAAATTATATATGAAAAATTATCAGAAAAATGCAAGGAAACCATTTATGCCAGTTTCATGCATGAAAAACCAACTTATACTTGCTGTATAAGTGAAAATGTAATAATGGCATGTTATATACTTAATTTGGGGTTTGCATATGAATCCTTGGTTCATATGGACTTCAACCAAATTGATGCTAGATGCATTAGGGAAAATCATAGCATCTTTGAAATGTCATCTTCATGCATCATATTGTTGCATATGGTTGTTTATTGATTGCCGGCACCGTGCCCTCTCGATAGGTTCTACTCCGGAAGGTGTCCCGAGTACCTGTCTAAGGAGCAGTGCTTCTTCGCGGATCTATCAGGCAAGCAAACCCCCTTGAGAATCTCGATAAAATCCCACTCTCTCGCTCCTGCTCCTTTTACTACATTAGGACAACCACGATTCAAACTGCTGCTTTCTGCTGCGGTAGCTGAACCCATTCCTCAGCATGACCTGTCATTGCCACAATAAATAGTTGAAACCCACTAGCATGAGTAGGAGTTGCTTGAGCCTTGATGTGCCTGCTCATCCATGCTTGTTTTCTTTATGCCAGCTATGCTTAGAGTTGTGTCAGGTCTGATTCATCGGAAATGAATCGGAGTGGTGAACATGTCCTACCGATAAAGGCTAAGTGTGTGAACACGTTTTGGTAAAGGTAGCGATGAGAGGCCATGTAGGAGTACATGGTGGGTTGTCCCATTGGAACCTTCCCTAAGCACTGAGTTCTGTGTATGTTATCCAAGTCCAGTTACTACCACACATTGGGTTCCCGTTATCCGGCCCCTCTCGGCTTATTAATCCGCTTGATCTCTGTCCAGGAGTTGCAACTAGTTTCTGGCGTTTGTAGGTAGTGCTACTTGTCTACCAAGTGGTGTCTGACGGGACGGGCTTGGAACAGACTAGGCACCTTGGCACGGTGTACCATGTGGCACCCAGATGGTGGGCTTGGGAACCCTGCACACATCGTTTGGGGCCGTGAGCGACACCCCGGCCAGATCTCCTTGCGGATGGACCCTGAATAGGCGATAAACCTGGACGAGAGACTTGTGTGGTTAGTCAGGTCGTGGCCGACACCCTCGCCCGGCTTCCGCTTGAAGGTTGCCGAGGTACATGACGTGTACAGGGCTATAAGTGGCGAGAGCGTGTGTGACGAAGTACACCCCTGCAGGGTCAACATTATCTATTCGAATAGCCGTTTTCCTCGGATATGGAAACTTGGAGGACTTATGTAGTGCATAGACAATTTGGAGTGGATACTCTAAAATCCGCAAGATAAGCGCGAGTGCTATGGATGGCCTTCTCGTAGGGAGACGGGAACGGATCCACAGTGGAGTATTGATATGGTGAATATGTGTACTCGTGTGCATCTTCTCACCTCAAGAAGTTTCTGATACTCGTAGTATAGGTTAGCCACTGAGTCAAAGCTGGCTTGCTGCTGTTAAACTCCACCACCCCCTTTGTTGATAATGTTGCATATGTAGTTAGTTCTGATCTAAGACTTGCTGAGTACCTTTGTACTCACGTTTGCTTATTTATGTTTTGCAGTTGGTTACACTAGTGGCTTCGACGAGTGGCTTGTATCCCAGCTACGATCTTGTACCCTTGGGAGGGTCGTGTTTAGTCAGGCTTCTTAGTCTTTTCCTTTTGTAGTTGTCTGTACTCAGACATGTAATGCTTCCGTTTCTTGTATGCTCTGAATGATGGGTCATGAGACCCCTGTTTGTATTGATTGCTATGTGGCTCTTTTGGACCTTTATCTATATGAGTTTGAGTTATGTTGTGATGCCATGATGTACAGCACATACTTGCATGTTATGCGTACGTGTAACGTGTATTGCTATGTGTGGGATCCGACAACCTAGTTGTTTACCTCTGATAGCCTCTCTTATGGGGAAATGTAGTCTTGTGCTTCCAAGTGCCATAGTAGTCCGCTACAGCCCGGTTCACCGGAGTCCTGCTAGCCCAACACTACTGCTCCGGAACACTTGACTGGCCGGCATGTGATTCACTTCATTCCTGTGTCTGTCCCTTCAGGGAAATGTCACGCGGTGACATCCGGAGTCCTATTAGCCCAGTGCTACAGCCCGGATTCATACGCTGTTGACCGACATGCTCGAGGTTGATTCATGTATGCCTGTCCCTGTAAGTCAGTACTACTTTGGGTTCACGACTAGTCATGTCGGCCCGGGTTCTCTGTCATATGGATGCTAGCGACACTATCATATACGTGAGCCAAAAGGCGCAAACGGTCCCGGGCCAGGTAAGGTGGCACCCATGGGAATACCGTGCGTGAGGCCACAAAGTTATATGAAGTGTTACATGCTAGATCGGTGTGACTTCGGATCGGGGTCCCGACAGTGCGACAAGTTCGTTCAGCTGGATGAAGATCTGCGCTTCAGCATTAAGCTCGAGCAGACCTTCGATGTTGAAACGGTACACAACAACGATAGTGTTTTTTTTCATAATTAAGCATGACTTCAAATATTTCCACGTCTAATTTTCATCTTTTACAATTCGACTAGCTTATCCCATGCCATGCAAGACACTATGTCTTGGAGAGGATGGGTTTTGAAGACCATGAAAATTTTCAAACAAAGAAAATACACCTAAGGACCCATCATGATATCGATTTTGAAGTAAATCTGTACAATTCTCCGAGCGTAACCCATTTTGGTTGCCAAAATTGGGAAGCACTTTGCAAAATGTATGGTTTTTATGAGGGTATGATTGTCAGCATGGATCTTGGTGATCCTGACATCGAGCAAGACAATATGGACATTTGGGTCCTTGTTGATACGCTTCCGATTCTACCGCAATGTGAGTTTCTCAAACATAGTTATTAACTAATTTATATTGTTTATTTCAAAATAGTTGACAGCTTATTTTCATTAACAGCTTATTTTGAATCTTCAAAGAATGTGCAGAAGATGGTAGACAAAATCCACTACACTGATGGCTCCGAATTAACTTATAAGGAGAAAAATCATCTGATTGCTTATTGTACTTTTTTTGAGAATTACAATACCTATTATCGAACTCCTCCAAATTATGGTGAATACGTGCCACTAGTGCACCTGTTGAACCACGATAACTTCTATGGAGATACCCTCGTAAGATATTTTACTATTACGATATCCGTGCATCTTTTGCATACTTCTAAAACTAGTACATCATTGCTAACTACGAAGTTATTACTATGTTTTTCAACAGAAAATCCCGATGGATTATGTGCCTCATCTGATGTATTACAATGGTCGCCTTGAAGTTCTGAACCTACAGCCAGGTCATCCTACGGATCTCACCTGTGCATATCGAGTTTCTGAAACCGGTGAACACATGCTAATCAAAGAGTGGAAAAAAATTTTGGACATTCGTAAGGAGGTTCTTGGAAGCGACATTAAGCGAAAGGCAAGAATTGGAGACAGGATAATCTGCATTCTTCATAATGGAGAGCGAGGGGCTATCTTGTTTTTTGCTATTTTACCTTAGAGAATATAGTAGGTCCTAAGAGAATGTAGTAGGACCTACGAGGTACAATATGTTTATTATGTGATACAATGTGTTAGAGTTGAAGATGTGAGGAGTACTTGTGATTACGACTAGTGACCAATGATATGATGATGATGATGATAAGTTGTTAATGATATGGTGATGATGATATTTATTATATCATTGGGTGAAAGAACCGCGGATTAGTTTCAAGTGGATGTCCGTCCACTTGAAACTAGTCCACACGGTTCTTTCACCCCATGATGTAATAACTCATTATGATGTAAAAACAATTTGTAAATTCCTGTTGTATGAAAATTTGTGTAAAGGTGTACGAATACAACATGAAATAAAAAAGAAATAAAATACGAAATAATAGTAGCAGCGCGGGCAGAGAGAAGCGCTACTACTAATTACCAGCAGCGCTCCTCCTGGAACTCGCTGCTACTAAGTCGATTTAGCCGTAGCGTGGGTGGAGGCACGCTAGTGCTATTCGTTAGTTGTAGCGCCTTATCAGTAGCGCACCACCCCGCGCTACTGATAGGTCTAAAACCCGCGCTGCTGCTAGCCATTTCCCTAGTAGTGTTATCATGCCATGTTAGTTGCTAGTATTCCTTTCATATGCCTATGCTTGCTAGTAGTACATGTTGATATTGGTGATCGTCTTCGATGCATGACTGTCGTCTGTCCCGTGTACCGTTGTTATGCATGTTCCTTTGCATCTAGTTGGTTAAATGATTGCATGGTAGCATTGTTGATATGTCTTCCATGATATTTATTGTTGATGCTAGTGGTCATGCTAGGTTTCAATGAGTAGTGTAGTACTTGTGATCTTCATGCTCCTCATTATACTATGTTCAGTTGGATATGATTCATTGTGGATATGGTGGATAATTATGTTGCACCCCGTGCTTATGTTGATATCATGTTTATGCATTATCGCATCATGTTATTTTATCATGGCTCAGCATATTGCATTCAAGATTAACCGGATTAAATTGAACTTGAACAACTGTTGGCTGAGTCATGGTGCCACCATATCGAACTGACCAGTGCAACCACGCTTATCTTTATGGAAGGTCCTAACTGGGTCTATTGTTGTGCCTCTTGCCGGTGCCTCCAACTAGGGAAGGTTATGGGCGTGCTTACCCTGATCAGGTAGGCGGACATAACCTTGTGTGCATGTAGATTTGATGATAAGCACTTTTGTCCCTTTTTGGGACAGGCCACGACGGTGTCCGTTGTGTCTTTGGTAGACACGGGGCCACCCATGACTTAGCCCAAAGCGGATTTGGTCAGAGTGGCCGGGAGAGTGTCATGGCAGTAGATCAGTTTTGTCGGAACGTCGTTGGTCCACCCGAATGGGAGTGCGAGGCCATGGGTTCCGTAGTGTGGGTTCAGTCTGCTAACCTCTTCAGAGTGTATATTAAAACTATCGATACACTACTAGGAAAAGGCCTATTAGTGGCGCACCTGTTTTGCCTACTAATGTCGCACTACAGGTGCGCCACTAGTACCACGCCATTAGTATCTGGTATACTAATGGCGCACCATTCAGTGCACTATTAGTATAGCCCACAGTGCGCCATTAGTATGCCTCGCAGGGGGCCATATTTACCCATGTGCTTTGGCATACTAATGGCGCACTAGTGGATGATGCGCCATTAGAGTCCTTTATGTAGTGCGCCATTAGTGTGCTGAGTGGTGCGCCACTAGTATGAATATTAGGGATTTTTTCTTTTCTGATATTTGCACAGGTTACAAAACATATTACTACACATAATATAGAGAGCACAACATATAAACAGCAGATTCATCTAATACAATAAAAGATTAGTCTCCGAATACAATTCATCATATTAGTCTCGGAATTCAAAAGACTGAACAAAGATAGAACATTACAAGTCTCGAGACCGCGAGTAGCGAGTTTGTCGGAAGTAATACTAATCCTAACAAGTCCTACTAATCATCATGACACAACTTCTACACGTTATTAATAACAAGTCATACGATCATCATCTTGATATTCATCGAACCAACCCTACTTAATTGTTCTTAGCACATGATCATTAGTATTACGCAGGACCTAAATACCCTATTTAAGGTAAAATAGCATAAAACAATATAGACCCTGACTCTCCATTATGGAGAATGGAGATCATCCTGTCTCCAATTCTTGCGCTTCGCTTCCTTTTGCTTCCAAGAACCTCCTTACGACTGTCCATAAATTTTTTCCGTACTTTGATGTGCATGTCTCCACTTCTTTTAGAAATCTGGTATGGATAGTTGAGATTCGTAGGATGACCTGGCAGTATGTTGAAAACATTAAGGATACCTTTCTGATACATCAAATGAGGCACACAATTCTCTAGGATTTTCTGTTGAAGAACATAGTAATAACTTCATAGTTAGCAATGATGTACTAGTTTTATAAGTATGCAAAAGATGCACGGATGTCGTAATAGTAAAATATCTTACCACGGTATCTCCATGGTAGTTACCGTAGTTGAACACATGCACTAGTGGCACGTATTGACCATAATGTTGAGGAGTTTGATTGTAGATATTGTAATTCTCAATGTCAGTACAAAATCCGACAAGATGATTTTTCTCCTTGTAAGTTACTTCGGAGCCATCGGTGTATTGGGTTTTGTCTACCATCTCCTGCACATTCTTTGAACAATGAAAATAAGTTGTCAATGGAAATAAGATGTCAACTATTTTGAAATAAACAATATAAATTAGCTAATAACTATGTTTGAGAAACTCACATAGCGGTAGAATTGGAGGCGTATCAACAAGGACCCAAATGTCCATATTGTCTTGCTCGATTTTAGGGTCACCAAGATCCATGGTGACAAGCATACCCTCATCAAAACCATACATCATGCAAAATGCTTCCCAATTTTTGCAACCAATTATACAGATTTACTTCAAAATCCACATCGTGATGAGTCCTTAGGTGAATTTTCTTTGTTTCAGAATTTTCATGGTCTTCAAATTCCATCCTCTCCAAGACATAGCGTCCTGCATGGCATGGGATAAGCTATACTCGAATTGCAAAAGATGAAAATTACACGTTGAAATAGTTGAAGTCATGCTTAATTGTGAAAATAACACTTGTCGTCGTTGTGTACCGTTTCAACTTCGAAGGTCTCCTCGAGCTTAATGCTGAAGAGTCGATCATCATCTAGGTGAGGCATGTCGCACAGACCTCAATCGTCGTGGCACCAGCCGCACTCCCCCGGGAGACTTTCGTCGTCCGATGATGACATATCCTACGTTCATAATTCAAAACTACATCATCTCTTGCGTTGGGTCCAATAAGATAATCCAGAGTGTGGTGAAAACACGCCCTTCGATCTGGTTTGTGCTATTGGTGAATGGAGATGGTCTAAGATTTTCAGTGGTAAGAAGTGAAGTGGTAATTTTGAGAGCAAATGGTTAGGATGTGTGGTTCCTCTTTCCTGTTTAGCTTTACAATAGAATATTGTTAGTCATGCACACTTGTGCATTTTCAGCCAGGCCCAGTGGAGTTGGCCTAAAAACATTTCTTTCTTTAAACCTGCTACATCCATCTCAAGTATTTATGGTCAAGGGTTAGCAGGGCCATCCAAATAGAATATGTGGTATGGGCTTTTTTAGTAGGTCATCCTACCAGATTAGGGTTTATCGATGAGGAGCAACTCACATTAGTAGTAACTATGAGTTCATATCACACTTCTATATGTATAACACAAGAGGTAGTTTATCCTACTTAATTAAGTACTAAGATACCCCGACCCATGCATTAGTCGCAAGTACCCCATATGTCCTATTTTTAGCAAAGTCATGCTAAAATTCACGGAAAATTTCAGCAGGACCTTTGCTGAAAATAGGACATATGGAGTACCCAAATTTGCCGGAACGGAAGTTAATCGACATTCCAGCAAACTCAAGGGCTTCTCGGGGTACCTGCAAAATCATCATGACACGATGGTCGGAGACATGACCTTTGCTGAAAATTGTTTTCTGTAAAAGATGATCATGCCAACCAGCCAGGCAGGTGATTGTCACTCAAATTAAGCTGGGCTTAGACTGACTGAAGCATCTGTCTTCCTCCCTTTCTTTTTCTCTCTTCCTTTCACATTAACTTTACTTTCCAAAGGAAATAAAAATACAATGCATACATACATACTAAAGCAGGTAGATAGATAGTAAGATAGATGAGCATGTTCAGTTTACAAGAATGAATATAAACAAGCAAAGAATGCATGCATGCATATCAAGCTTGCCTTGAAAAATCTACCAAGCCTGCCTAAAGCATGTCTGCATGTTGGGTATCACACTATCAGTTACTACCAGTTAATTACTAGTCATGCCAAATAAGATACTCCTCCTCATCATCATATTAAAATAAATGACCAATCAGCACATGCATCAATATGCTCCTCTCCTCTGCTATTACTTCTCTGCTATTACTTCTCTGCTGCTACAAACATAACCACAACAACAATAACAACTAGTGACCACCAACCAACAGCAGTCTCATTCACCACACAATTCAACCAGACAACACAGACAGACATTCAGGGACGGTTTGATTAGAAGAAAAATCAAGCTTGCAGATTTAAAATATGGTTTGACACAAGGCATGTTTGCTTATTTCAAGATATCGAACAACCTTCATTTGAGCCAAGGAAGATAACTTTTAAGCTATGCCACTGAAGAATAAGGACGCCAAACAGAATATAGTCAGCACCATATTATATTATGCTCCAATGCAGCAGAAAATTTACATCAGACCAATTAGGCTCATTTTTCAAACTCCCGAGCTTGCAAATTTGCACCCCTGCCTAATAGACCAGACGTACGGATTAAATCTTACACCCTATCCATCGAGTTTCACACCGACAGAAAGAACATCACATTTATCATCAAATGCAAAGCTAACATCATTCAAGCGCTTCAATTGACAAATTTGCATAGCAGAGGAGCTCATCGTCCGGTGACGAGGCAGAGGCAGGTCGACAGCGGCCGGTGTTGAAGAGGGGGGCGTCGTCGAGGAGGGCGGTGAAGAGGGGGGCGTCGGCGTCTCTCCTGGATGCTTTGCACGACGTGGGAGGGGGCGGCGTCCAGAGGCAGAGGAGATGGTGGGCACGGCCCTGAACTCGGGGTTGTCGGTGGAGGAGGAGATGGTGAGAGGAGCCGGCGGCGGGCGGAGTCGTCAGCGGCGGCGCTGGATTGGGGGGTGGGGGAGGAGGACGGCGGCGGCGGCAGTCTGGTGGGGGTCGGGGGTGTCGGGGGCGGTGGGGCGACGGGCAGCGAGGCGCCGGGGCATTGGGGAGGTGTTGGTCGGGTGCAGCGGGGGCAGCGAGCATGGTCGGGGACGGCGAGCATGGTCGGGGACGGCGAGCATGGCGGCGCGTGGGCGGCTGCATCGCAGTGGGTCAGAAAGGGGAGTAATTGGAAGGGGATTGGGGATTTTAGTGGGGGGAGGCTTAGCAATGGCGCACCCCCTAGCGGTGCGCCATTAGAAATTATTATTTTTGTTATTTGAAAATATCATCAAATTTGTTATTTGAAAATATAATCAAATTTGTTTTTTTGGATTTTTAGTTGCATTCATTTGTGACGGTGGAGCGGGGGGTCGTCGGCGGCGGTGGAGGGGGGAGGGTGCGGGGGGTCCTCAGCGGCGGTGGAGCGAGGGAGGGTGCGGTGGGTCGTCGGCGGTGGTGGAGCGGGGGTGTCCTCGGCGGCGGCGGAGCGGGGGAGGGGGCAGTGGGTCGTCAACGGCAGTGGAGCGGGGGAGGGTGCGGTGGGTTGTCGGCGATGGTGGTGCGGGGGGGTGGGGGGTGCGGAGGGGGGGTCGTCGGCGGCGGTGGAGCGGGGGGTGCTCGGCGGCGGTGGAGCGGGAGAGGGTGCGGCGGGTGCTTGTGGTGCGCCATTAGTAGTTTTGCAAAAAAATTATAGTAGTGGCGCACTGTGCCCTGGTGAACCATTAGTATTTTTGGAAAAATAATAAAAAAATTGTTACTAGTGGCGCACCGTGGGTCTGGTCCGCCATTAGTGTCTATCACACTGACACTAATGGCGCACCAACACATGGTGCGCCACTGCTATATAGTAGTGGTGCACCACATGTCTGGTGCACCATTAGTGGCCCTATCATCTATAGCCCTTTTCCTAGTAGTGGGGGGAGGGTGCGGGGGGTGCTTGTGGTGCGCCATTAGTAGTTTTGCAAAAAAAATTATAGTAGTGGCGCACTGCGTAGCAGGTGCGCCATTACTAGTTAAAACTAGTAATGGCGGACTGTGCCCTGGTGCGCCATTAGTATTTTTGGAAAAAAAATGTTACTAGTGGCGCACCGTGGGTCTGGTGCACCATTAGTGTCTATCACACTAATGGCGCACCAACACATGGTGCGCCACTGCCATAAAGTAGTGGCGCACCACATGTCTAGTGCGCCATTAGTGGCCATATCATCTATAGCCCTTTTCCTAGTAGTGGTAGCTGCGCCCGCGGATAAGGGCCCAGTTCGTGTCGGTTCCACTATGAGTCAACAGTATTGATAATAAAGATTTTAATAACAACCCCGGTTCGATGAAGAGATAAGTTGGTTGTGATCGCTGGAAAGATCACTGTTTGAGACCAAGTGTTGGTCATGGTTGTGATCGTCAGAATGATCACCGTGGTATCGAGGATACCGAGTTGTTGGATATCCGTGATATTTTGCGAGAATCGTGGGTAAAGATCAAGCTCCTTGTAGTCATTTAATGATTACTACGGTATTGTTTATACCGAGCTTGATTTGATCCTGAGATAATCGTGCGATGTCCGAGGTTGGTAAGTGATGCATGTGATGGTTACGTAGTAACCCGAGCAGATTAAATAGTGCATATAGTATCATCGTGTTGCATGCTAGTATCGTCAGATTCATATGTTCATGCCATGATCATGTTGTTCTAGCTGTATGATGTTCATGTTGCTCATGTCATGTTGTTATGAGGATCTCATGTTAATTCCTGCTTAACCTGTAAATGCCATGCTGATGTTTGTCTTGAATGCTTCTGGTTATTGTGAGCTTGCAAGTACATTCAATGTACTGACCTAGTGTGTCATGCCAGCTTGCAGGTCATGCCTGGATTGCTTGCTAGTCTGGTGTTGTTCATGTGTTCGCGAGCTAGGATAAGCGTTCTAGCCAGAGTCCCTATGGAGTGGAGTTCACCACCGTTATCGTTGTTCCGCTGCTAGAAGTTTTTCCGCTGCTTCGAGTTGTTCCGCTGCTTGCATAAAGCAACTGAGGATGGCGTAGTGTCGTCGTGCCGACGTTATTCATTGTAGTATCATAGACCTTGTAATCATATTCGTGTAATAATAGGAAGATGGTTTGTTCTATGCTAAGCAGTGCCGTATTCCAGAAGACTTCTCCTCGATCTCTATGCTGGAATACGAGGCGTTCCGGTTTTCTCTGAGCTGGGGTGCCACAAGTGGGCACCGGTGTCGGATTTCGGGTTCCGGCAAAACCCTCAAGGTTCGAACACTGGGTGTGCACGAAGATCTCCGCTAGCAACTCACGCCCTCAGCCTCGCCATGACCTCAAAGGCAAGCTCAACGAACTCGCAACACAAGGGACACAAAATTTATACTGGTTCGGGCCACCGTTGTGGTGTAATACCCTACTCTAGTGTGGTGTGGTGGATTGTCTCTTGAGCCGAGGATGAACAGTACAAGGGGAAGAACAGCCTCCTGAGGTAAGGTGTTCTTGTGCTTGGTGGGTGTGATGATGGGTTGGATCTAGTCCAAGATGAGATGGCTGAGGCTTCGTTCTAGTTGCCTCCTTATGTGGTGGCTAATCCTATTTATAGAGGCCCTGGTCCTCTCCCCACATATTGAGTGGGAAGGGAGCCAACAACGGCCAATTTGAAAGGGGACAGCTAGTACAAGTTATCCTGACCAAAGCAGCCTTCGCCTGCCAAAGGCTCTGGTGGTGACGCCGCCTTGGGCTCCATGGTGACCTCCGTCTTGTCGTCCTGCTGGTCTTGGTCTCGTTGCACCAATATGGAAACCTTTGCTTTACACCTCGGTACTCCTCGCCTGCGCTTGCCTCCTTAGCACCAAAGAGAAAACAAGGACATTGTGCACGTTGGCGCCCACCTGGTCTCGATCGTCATGGCTCACATCATTGGAACCTCACGAGGTTTGCCTTGCCTTGATCTCTATGCCCCTCGTGAGCCAGCCTGGTGAGGCCGCTCCCAAGGAGGTCTTGTGTCGTCCACCTCGTGAGGCTTGGCCCCTCATGAGGGTCTTGAATGCTTGTTGGTGAAGATGGGCCGTACGGGATGTCTTGCAAAGCCACACCGTGGGCCGTAGGCAGGCAAGTCTGGGGACCCCCGCTCCCAGAACACTGACAGTAGCCCCCTGGCCGAAGGAGCGCTCGGCTTGGCTTCGAGGCGAAGCCGAAGGGCAAGTGCGGAGCACTGCTGGCCCCAATAGCCTGCGGCCTTGGCCGACGAGTGGCGACTGATTGGACATGGGCATCTCTGCTTCCCCATGTTGTCTCGGCAACTGCCTGACTTGACGAGTCCCTGCTGCATGCAAGGAAAAACCATCATTACCTGTGATCGTGGGGGCGTTGGTTGGCCTTCTCCTGCTATAAATGGGATGGGGGGCAGAGCCCCCCTCACCCATCTGTTCCCATTCCACTCGCTTCTCTCCCTTTGCTCCATCACCAATAGCGACACCAATGGCGCCGTCAAAGAGGTTCTCCTCTGCGGAGAAGGGGAAGGCCCCTCACGAGGGGCCCGGCTCTCCAGTGCCCAAGCGTGGACGCGGCCGTCCCCGCAAGCACACCGCAACCCCCGCCGCGGCCCCCCGCAGCCGCGGGGTGGCAGTCCTGTTGATCAAGGGAGACGTGTCGTGGTCGTGAGGCCTCCCCAGCCGCGGTTCCACTCAGCGGAGGTGCTGCCGAAGTTTGTCGTGTGGTCGGAAAACCCGGTCGGCAACTAGCTTTAGCTCCCGTGCTTCTTCGCCGACGAGCTGCCGGCCTCAGGTCCAGGCGGGCTCTGGATACAGGCGGACGACTACTGCAGCAGGGCTTCCTAGGGCGCCGTTGAGGTCTCTGTGATGGGCAACATAGCCCTGGCCCACGAATGGCAGACGTTTGCCCACGCGCGCGGCCTGGGCAGGCGATGCACCCTCCATTTCCAGTATGACGGTGAAGCGACCCTCTACGTGAGGGTGTTTGGGGAAGATGGTCGCCGCGCCGGGCATTGCCCTGAGGTTAACGACGACGATTAGGTGCTCGGCCTTTGTGATGGTCGTGATGAGTATGCGGGCGAGCCCGCCCTTGGTGCCGACCACGTCTCGTCCAGCTACGGTGGCTCTTCATCCGGCGACAGCTCTAGCAGCGGTGGTTACGACGAGCCGCCGCGCTCGCTTCGAAGGCGGTAGTGGGTTGTCTTGTCACCATGCCTCCATGAAGCGCGAGGAGGGGTTTGGTTGAGCTTGGGACGGTGCCAAGAGCCCGCCCTTGCGGACCGCTGTAGGGGCACGCGCCGCTTTTTTCTCGTTCTTCCTTTCCTTCCTGTATTAAGAAAGAAGCCAGTATGGGCCCCGGAGGGGCGTGCAACAAACTGTGATTCCTGAGTATTATGTTATGTTTATCATTCCTGTGTTGTGTTGCAACATCGTCGTTTTATGTAGAGATAACTTAGCTTGACTTGCTCGGGGTAGTCTCCTCCTCACAAGGCGCTTTCTTCCCAGTGCATGTCGAGGCCTGATACGTCTCCGTCGTATCTACTTTTCCAAACACTTTTGCCCTTGCTTTGGACAATAACTTGCATGATTTGAATGGAACTAACCCGGACTGACGCTGTTTTCAGCAGAATTGCCATGGTTTTATTTATGTGCAGAAACAGAAGTTCTGGGAATGACCTGAAACTTCACTGAACATCTTTTCGGAAATCATAAAATATCCTTGCAAAAGATGAAGACCAGGGGGCCCACACCCTAGCCACGAGGGTGGGAGGCGCGCCTAGCCCCCCAGGGCGCGCCCCTACCTTGTGGCCCCCCTGGAGCTCCTCCGACCTCAACTCCAACTCTATATATTTGCTTTTGGGGAGAAAAAAATAGAGAAGAAGGATTCATAGCGTTTTACGATACGGAGCCGCCGCCAAGCCCTAAAACCTCTCGGGAGGGCTGATCTGGAGTCCGTTCGAGGCTCCGGAGAGGGGAATCCGTCGCCATCGTCATCATCAACCATCCTCCATCACCAATTTCATGATGCTCACCGCCGTGCGTGAGTAATTCCATCATAGGCTTGCTGGACGGTGATGGGTTGGATGAGATTTATCATGTAATCGAGTTAGTTTTGTTAGGGTTGGATCCCTAGTATCCACTATGTTCTGAGATTGATGTTGCTATGACTTTGCTATGCTTAATAATTGTCACTAGGGCCCGAGTGCCATGATTTCAGATCTCAACCTATTATGTTTTCATCAATATATGAGTGTTCTTGATCCTATCTTGCAAGTCTATGGTCACCTACTATGTGTTATGATTCGACAACCCCGAAGTGACTATAATCGGGACCACTCCCGGTGGTGACCGTAGTATGAGGAGTTCATGTATTCATTATGAGTTAATGCTTTGGTCTGGTACACTATTAAAAGGAGGCCTTAATATCCCTTAGTTTCCGCTAGGACCCCGCTGCCATGGGAGGGTAGGACAAAAGATGTCATGCAAGTTCTTTTCCATAAGCACGTATGACTATATTCTGAATACATGCCTACATTACATTGATGAATTGGAGCTAGTTCTGTGTCTCCCTAGGTTATGACTGTTACATGATGAACTGCATCCGGCATAATTCTCTATCATCGATCCATTGCCTATGAGCTTTCCATATATTGTTCTTCGCTTATTTACTTTTCCGTTGCTACTGTTACAATCACTACAAAATACCAAAAACAGTACTTTTTCTATCATTACCTTTTGCTACCATTACCACTACTATCATATTACTTTGCTACTAAACACTTTGCTGGAGATATTAAGTTTCCAGGTGTGGTTGAATTGACAACTCAGCTGCTAATACTTGAGAATATTCTTTGGCTCCCCTTGTGTCGAATCAATAAATTTGGGTTGAATACTCTACCCTCGAAAACTATTGCGATCCCCTATACTTGTGGGTTATCAAGGCCTCCTTGGCCTAGTAGGCGCTTAGGAACTGCAAAAAAATCGTTAAGGGGCTTATCGTTCACCCGAGCCTTGGTCACAGGCACCGCTGGCCTTGACCCTGCGCTTCGTATCGCGGTACCCGAGGGGCATGGATTAGGAGAGGTGCGCCAGCTTGTGGGCTCGAACGAGGGTGCCTCGCAAAAAGCAGACAAAAGGCAAAAAAAGGAGAAACGCTCATGAGGGCACCCGTCCAGCCCCCTCGCGAGGAATGTGAGAGAGAGTGCAGGATAAACTGAACACGGAAACAGAGGCAGAAGGCGACGGAACCAAATCAGTGAAGATCACGAGAAGCAAACTCCAACTCTAGTCTTCATGTCTTCTCACCAGCGCGGAGCTAAGTCCTGCCACTAGGACGGGGGAGGGAGCCCCCAAGGCCCGAGGGCGGCACTCCTGAGACTCTGGGGCGTGTACAGCCCCACTCATTATTACGTGAGAGTGTCACAAGTAGAGACCTTGACAGGCATTGGGCCTTCTGCATAGGCGCTGGGCCTTTCTTCACTGGCGCTGGGCCTTTCTTCATGGGTAGAACTTCTGGAGGTGCTGGATGTTCCATGCGTTCTGGATGGGTACCCCGTCCTGTGTCTCCAGGGGCGCGGCGCCAGGCCTGGAGACATGGACGACCTTGAAAGGGCCCTCCCAGATTGGTGAGAGCTTATGCAGTCCTTCCCTCGAGAGCACCCGCCTCAGGATGAGGTCACCCACCTCGAGCGTCCTGGAGCGGATGCTGCGAAAGTGGTACCGCCGCAGCGCCTGCTGGTATCTTGCCGCCCGTAGTGCAGCTTCGCGGTGGTGTTCCTCCCCCAGCACGAGGTCCATCCCCCGCGTGGCGTCCTGCTACGTCTCATCAGAAGCCAGGACCCGTGCAGAGCGATGCTTGACCTCGTGAGGGAGCACCTCTTCTGCTCCATAGACGAGGAAGAACGAGGTCTAGCCCGTGGGCTTGGTGGAGGTGGTGTGGATGGACCACACCACAGACTGCAGCTCGTCGTGCCAGCCCCTGCGACACGCTTCAAGCTTCTTCTTGAAGGTAGTGGTCTAGAGGCCTCTCAGGACCTCCGTGTTGGCGCGTTCATCTTGGCCATTGCTCCGGAGGTGCGCCATTGAAGCGTAGCAAATCTGCGTTCCAAGGTTAGTGCAGTACATTTTGAAGAGATTACTGGTGAACTGCGAGCCATTATCGGTGATGATGCGATTGGGGACCCCAAAACAGCTCACGAGGCCCTTGACGAACTTGACCGTATAGCCAGATGGGATGGTGCGGACGGCTTCCACCTCCGCCTAGTTGGTGAACTTGTCGATGGCAACGTAGAGGTATCGGTAGCCCCCAGGCGCTCGAGGGAACGGGCCCAGGATGTCCAGTCCCCAGACTGCGAATGGCCACGAGAATGGGATGGTCTGGAGGCCCTGAGCTGGCTGATGGATTTACTTGGAATGGAGTTGGCAGGCCTCGCAGGACCAGCTCACCTGCGTTGTTGAGCACCGTAGGCCAGTAGAATCCGCTGTGGAATGCCTTGCCGACGAGGGTTCGTGACGACAAGTGGTGCCCACAGTCCCCGTTGTGTACGTCGTCTAGCAGCTCTTTCCCCTGTTCCCTAGAGATGCAACGTAGTGAACATCATTTGGCCGCTTCCTGTATAACTCACTATCCTGGATGCAGGATGTCGTGGCTTGCCGGGCCACACGCTCCGCGTCCTCATCCTTCGCCGGCAGTGTCCCTTGCATCAGGTATTCCTTGAATTCCTTGGTCCAGTATCCTTCCTGGGGCTTGAGCGCCAATAGTAGACGTGCTCCCGAAGTCAGGCCACAGGCTAGGGCTCCCGTGGCAGGTGGCTGCGGGAGCTCCTCCCAAGGTTGTGTTGTCCTTGAAAGCGGTGGTGTCGCCGATGGCTTGAAGAGATGCTCGTCGAACACACCAGGTTCTTGGGGCTGTCGCTTGGATGCCCTTCTGGCGATGTCACCGGCTTCCTTGTTGGTTCCCCGGGGCACGTCCTACAACTCCAAGCCCAGGAACCGCTTCTCCATCTTGCGCACTTCCGCGAGGTATGCCTCCATGTGTTTGTCCTTCGGCTCGTATACCTTGTTGGAGAAGTTGACGAGGAGCTGCGAGTTGCCCCTGATGGTGAGACGCTTCACCCCCAGTGCCGCCACAGCCTTCACGCCGGCTATGAGGCCTTCGTACTCTACATTGTTGTTGGAGACCTTCTCGCCCTACTGCACAGCGTAGTAGAGCTTGTCCCGAGTGGGAGAGATGAGCACTGCTCCAGCCCCCGCGCCTTGGCGCGCGAAGGCACCATCGAAATACATGACCCAGCCATCGGGCGCCTCACTTCCAGGTGAGAGGGACCGGTCCTCGCCTATTTCAAGCATCGGGGTGTCCGTCCATTCTGCCACAAATCGGCAAGCGTGGCCCCCTTGATGACCCTGGTGGTGCTGAACTCCAACTTGAATGCCTGCAGCTCGATGTTCCACTCGATGACCCTCCCGGCGGAGTTGGGGCTCCTGAGCACCCTCTCCAATGGGTAGGACGAGACGACCTTGATGGGGTGGCCTTGAAAGTAGTGTCGCAGCTTACGTGAGGCCACCAGGAGCGAGAGTAGGAGCTTCTGAGGCATGGGGTACCATGCTCTTGTATCCCACAACACCGTGCTAACGAAAAATACCAGGTGATCGATGAGGGCAGGTGCGCTGATGAGGTTTGCGCCTTCCGGGAGTTGGGGTGCCTCCTGAGGCGGTGGAGCCCCCAACGCTTGATCGCTTGTCGGGACCTTTGTGGGTTCGGGGGCGTCGTCCTGCTGAGCTTGATGATCTGTTGTCGCTGCTGCGGCCCTTGCGGCGCCCTCCTGGTCTTGCGTCGTCACTGCTAGGGACGTAGCTCGCCGCAATGCGCCCTTGGCTTGGTGTTCTTCCCAAACCGCCACTAGAGCCGCGCTGGCGGAGTGGGGAGTGGAGGCAAGATAAAGCACTAGGGGCTCGAGAGGTCGCGGCGCCACCAGCACTAGGGGCTGGTCAGGTATCTCTTGAGGTCTTGAAATGCTCGGTCGGCCTCCGGGGTCCACTCGAATGAGCCTTCTTCTTCATCAACTTGAAGAAGGGTAGGGCACACTTTCCCAGCATGGAAATGAAGCATCCCAACGCAGTCACCCATCCAACAAGCTTTTGCATTTCCTTGAGGATCGACGGTGGACTCATGTCTTCAATGGCCTTGACCTTCTCTGGGTTGGCCTCGATCCCCCTGTTGGACACAAGGAAGCCCAGCAGCTTACCAGAAGAGACGCCAAACACGCACTTCTCTGGGTTGAGTCGCAAATCCACTTGGCGGAGGCTTTCAAAGGTCTCCTCCAGGTCTTGGATCAAGGTCCTCGCCTCCCGAGACTTCAGCACGATGTCGTCGACGTTGGCTTTAGCATTTCTCCTGAGTTGTCAACCCAAGGCGATGTGCATGAGCCACTGGAAGAGTCGCGCCTGCGTTGCGCAGCCCCAAAGGCATGCAAGTGTAGCAGTACACCCCACACGGGGTCAGGAAGGCTGTCTTCTCCACATCTTCTACCGCCATCTTGATCTGGTGATATCCTGAGAACGCATCTAGGAAGCACAGCAAGTCACACTCGGTGGTGGAGTCGATGATCTGGTCGATGCGTGGAAGAGGGAACAGATCTTGAGGGTAGGCCTTGTTGAGGTTGGTGAAGTCGATGCACATGCACTCCTTCCCTGCTTTCTTGGGCACGGCGACGGGGTTTGCTAGCCACTCAGGGTACCGAACCTCGCGAATGATACCCGCAGCCTCCAACTTGCGGGTCTCTTGGACGATGAAAGCTTGCTTCTTCGTGGACTGCCGCCTCGCCCTCTACTTTACAGGGCGTACGTTGGGGCACACCTTCAGGTGGTGCTCTATTACCCCTCTTGGGACCCCTACCAGCTGCTCGGGCTCCCAAGCGAACACTCCCTTGTTTGCGCGCAAGAACTTCACCAGCGCCTCCTCCTGATCAGGCTCGAGGTTTGCACCTATGGTAAAGGTTGCCCTCGAGGACTCGTCCTCCTCGACTGGCACTTGCTTGGTTTCTGCCTTGTCTTGAGTGAAAAACTGCTTCTTCTTGGTTGGTGTGGCTCCCTTGGCCTTGGAGGTATCCGCGTCGGCGGGCTGCGCTGTCGCGGCAGTCTTGAGGGCGAGCTTGAGCGTCATCAGGGCTTCCTTGATGTCCCCAACCACAGTGAGGACACCATTGCTCCCGGGCATCTTCATGAGGTTGTAGGCCGGATGGGTCGCTGCCATGAACTGAGCCAGGGCCGGGTACCCGAGGCTGGCGTTGTACGGGAGGCGTTGTACCCGAGGCCGGATGAAGTCGACCAGCTCAGTGCGGTAGTTTTCACGCGTGATGAAGGTCACGGGGAGGCGTATCCGCCCCAGGAGTGGGTGGAGCCTCCACCAACCCCTGAGAAAGGCTTGCTAGGGCGGAGCCGCTCGAGCGGTACGTGAAGAAGGCTCAATGCCTCGACGGAGAGTATGTTGAGGCCGGCACCGCCATCGATGAGCGTCTTGCTGACGAACACGTTGTAGATGGTGGGCGTGCCACTACTAGGAAAAGGGCTACTAATGGCGCACCAGTTTTGCCTACTAATGGCGCATCACTGGTGCGCCATTAGTATCACGCCACTAGTATTTTTTACTAATGGCGCACCACTGGTGCGCCATTAGTATCTGGTATACTAATGGCGCACCACTGGTGCGCCATTAGTATAGGCCACGGTGCGCCATTAGTATAGGCCACTGGTGCGCCATTAGTATAGGCCACGGTGCGCCATTAGTATTTTTGAATTTTGAAGGCGGGAAAATAGTAGTGGCGCACCGTCTAACCCCCACCGTGCGCCATTGCTATTTTTGAATTTTGAATTTGGATCTGGATCGTGATTTTTTTGCCCATTTTTTGCTGGTTTTTTGCTCGTTTTTTGGCACGATATTATTTCAAATTTTGTTCCTGTTTTTGGATCTTGTACGTTCTTTTGTCTTGTTCTTTTGCCGGAGAGGAGTTCGCCGGAGAGGAGGAGGAGGAGGTCACCGGAGAGGCGCTCGCCTACATCGCCGAAGAGGAGGAGGAGGTAGCCGGAGAGGAGTTCACCGAAGCATCGGAGAGGAGGAAGGAGAAACCATGAGGGAATGGGAGGAGAGGAGGGAGGAGGAGGAGCTCACCGGAGTGGAGGGAGGAGGAGCTCACCGGAGAGTAGGGAGGAGGAGCTCACTGGAGAGGAGGGAGGAGAAACCGTGAGGGGAGGGGAGGGGAGGAGAGGAGGGAGGAGGAGGTCGCCGGAGAGGAGGAGTAGGTCGCCGGAGAGGAGGAGGAGGTTGCCGGAGAGAAGGAGGAGGAGGAAGTTGCCGGAGAGGAGGGTAGTATGGTGGAGGAGAGAAGGGAAAATGGTGTGGAGGAGAGGAGGATATGGAGTGGAGGAGAGGTGGAGTGGAGGAGAAGAATCAAGAGGTAAGGAGGAGAGGACCACGCCCAGCCATATATATGGCATAGTAATGGCGCACCGTGAACAGGTGCCCCATTACTAACTTTTTTTTATTTTCTTAATTTATTTTCAATTTTGAAGGCGGGAAGATACTAATTCGGATGTAACTTTTCGAGTAGATGCTTTTTCATATAAAAAACTTTTTGATCTGAGTTCGTACGCAAAAGTTATGCCGATTTTTACAAATTCTCGAGAGATTTTGCAAAAAAGTTGAAAATTCATTTTTGTAAATTTTGCTAACAACTAGACCACATATCACATGGGAATCTTATTTTCATTTATTTTTTTGACATTTCTATCATTTTCTTTTATTTTTTTAAACTGAAAAGGCGGTCCGGGGGGGGGGGTGCATTCGGGCGAATGTTTGGGCCAAGTTACTAAAAATACTAATGGCGCACCGTGGATGTGGTGCGCCATTACTATTTCAACTACTAATGGCGCACCACACGTCGGAGACCCTTCCCCTCACCTCCATTCCTTGCCGGAGCCCCTCCAGGGCCTTGTCCCCCGAGAACGAGCACCGCCTTCCGTCCCTGCCTCCTCCCGTCGATGTGGCCCCGCTCCCTCTCCGGCGCCACTTCTGCTCCAGGCAGGAGCGGCACTCCGCCCGCGTCGTCCGCTGGCCTCGTCTCGATCGGAAGTGGCCGGAGCCGGTCGGCCCATCGCCGGCGCTGTGCCGCCCTCCCCTGCCTCTCATCTATCTATGATTGGGGAGGCAGCGAGGAGGAAGAAGGCAGGTGCGAGGAGAGGGAGCTGGATAAGGCGGGCCCCACGCGTCATCGACCCAGAGCCCGTCCCCACCATGCTGACCTGGATAAGTGACGGGCCCCACCCGTGGGACCCGCACGTCAGCTACCCAAGCCCGGCCCTGCCACTGTCCACTTGGATAAGTGGAAGCGTACTTCGCAGAAGTACGTTTTCGCCTTCAGAAAGCGTATTTCTCTTCTGCTCCTGCCGTAGCTGCGCTTTCATAGTTTGAAAACGAATTTTCTCCTTAGGCGCCTTCTGTTTTCTCACTCAGGGGCTGATTTATAGAGATTCTTTTACAGATCGGTCCCTGAATTTCGTCGAGCTATAACTTTTTGCTCGCAACTCCAAATGAGGTGATTCCAAAGCCCAAGTCTTCGTTTCATCGAACCTATTCTGTTGGTTTCATTTTCACTATGGTTTGACACTATGAAAATGACCTTTTTTCCCGTGCATGTAAACAGCCCCTCCGAGAGAGAACTGTTTCTGGCAAATCTTTCCGCAGCTTCACTTCACTTCTCCCCGGTGCGTTCTTCATCCCCAGGCAAGCCACAATACCCACTTGCATGATAGTCATGCAGTAGCCATGCTTTTCAACTTGAATATTTATTAAATGATTGCTTGTTTAAAATATGGTTATCATTGTTTCGGTAATGCTTCTGGGTTAGTGCTTACTTTCTTGCTATGTGCTATGTTGTTATGCACCTGGTTATCATGCCCTGTTAGTTGCTAGTATTCCTTTCATATGCTTATGCTTGCTAGCAGTACATGTTGATATTGGTGATGGTCTTCGATGCATGACTGTCGTCTGTCCAGTGTACCATTGTTATGCATGTTCCTTTGCATCCAGTTGGTTAAATGATTGCATGGTAGCATTGTTGATATGTCTTGCATGATAATTATTGTTGATGATAGTGGTCATGCTATGTTTCAATGAGTAGTTTTGTACTTGTGATCTTCATGCTCATCATTATAATATGTCCAGTTGGATATGATTCATTGTGGATATGGTGGATAATTATGTTGCACCCCGTGCTTATATTGATATCATGTTTATGCATTATCGCATCATGTTATTTTATCATGGCTCAGCACATTGCATTCAAGTTTAACCGGATTAAATTGAACTTGAACAATTGTTGGCTGAGTCATGGTGCCGCCATATCGAACTGACCAGTGCAACCACGCTTACCTTTATGGGAAGGTCCTAACTGGGTCTATTGTCGTGCCTCTCGCCGGTGCCTCCAACTAGGGAAGGTTATGGGCGTGCTTACCCTGATCTGGTAGGCGGACATAACCTTGTGTGCCCATAGATTTGATGATAAGCCCTTTTGTCCCTGTTTGGGACGGGCCACGACGGTGGCCGTGGTGTCTTTGGTAGACACGGTGCCACCCATAACTTAGCCCAAAGGGGAGTTGGTCGGAGTGGCCGGGAGAGTGTCATGGCAGTAGATCGGTTTTTTTGGAATGCCGTTGGTCCACCCAATTGGGAGTGCGAGGCCATGGGTTCCGTAGTGTGGGTACAGTGTGCTAACCTCTGCAGAGTCTATATTAAAACTATCCATTGCCGCGCCCGCGGATAAGGGCCCAGTTCGTGTCGGTTCCACTGTGAGTCCACACTATTAATAATAATGTGTTTAATAACAACCCCGGTTCGATGAGGAGATAAGTTGGTTGTGATCGCCGAAAAGATCACCGTTTGAGACCAAGTGTTGGCCATGGTTATGATCATCGGAATGATCACCGTGGCATCGAGGATACTGAGTGGTTGGATATCCGTGATGTTGTGCGAGAATCAAGGGTAAAGATCAAGCTCGTTGTGGTCATTTAATGATTACTACGGTATTTCTTATACCAAGCCTAATTTCATCTTGAGATAATTGTGCGATGTCCGAGGTTGGTAAGTGATGCATGTGATGGTTATGTAGTAACCCGAGCAGATTAAATAGTGCATATAGTGTCATCATGTTGCATACTAGTATCGTTAGATTCATATGTTCATTCCATGATCATGTTTTTCTAGTTGTATCATGTTCATGTTGCTCATGTCATGTTATTATGAGGATCTCATGTTAATTCCTGCTTAACCTGTAAATGCCATGTTGATGTTTGTCTTGAATGCTTCTGGTTATTGTGAGCTTGCAAGTACATTCAATGTACTGACCTGGCATGTCATGCCTGGATTGCTTGCTTGTTGGGTGTTGTTCCTGTGTTCGCGAGCTAGGATAAGCGTTCCAGCCAGAGTCCCTGTGGAGTGGAGTTCACCACCGTTGTCGTTGTTCCGCTGCTAGAAGTTTTTCCGCTGCTTTGAGTTGTTCCGCTGTTTGCATAAAGCAACCAAGGATGGCGTAGTGTCGCCGTGCCGATGTTATTCATTGTAGTATCGGAGACCTTGTAATCATATTCGTGTAATAATAGGAAGCTGGTTTGTTCTATGCTAAGCAGTGCTGTATTCCAGAAGACTTCTCCTCGATCTCTGGGCTAGAATACGGGGCGTTCCGGTTTTCTCTAAGCCGGGGTGCCACAGGCTTGGTATTAGACCTGATCTGGCTGTAGGATGCCCTAGCCCATGCGAACGTTAGAAAGCGGTAGTATAGACCCCAGTTGGTTTGTTGCACTTGATTGTTGCATTTGTTTATCACATAGCATGCATATAGATTGTTATTTTGTCACTAACGGTTAATCTTGTGAGTGTAGGTGGCATCATTTTTGGTCCACCGCCTGCACCATCTTTCTTAGCATGCCTGCTCTTCGTTGTGATGCGACCACCTCATCATCCATGCCCTCCATCTCGTCCCCTTGGCAACCCTTGTTGATCTTTGTTATCAGAAAAGGGCAATGCCAATAAACCCAGTCTTCCACTATTATCTTGCCATGTCATTTCATTCTTTGGACAGGTACGATTCCCTTCGTACGCTTTATGATGAGGTGGTCGTGACTTTTGTGTCTCGCTACTTGATCATAAAGTCCATCCACACCTGTGTATCCTTCCAGATCTAGCCACTGTTCAGCTAGTGCTTGGTGTAGCTTCGGTTACGCCAACTCCTTCCGCACATGGATATAATTTTCATGCACACCGCCATACCATATTAGACCATAATACCGGAGTTTCCGTGCAATTTGTGTGCTTAGGTGTGCATGCATATTATGGTGTGAGTAGCAGTAATATGTGATGATTACTTGATTAATTATATTGGTAGTATGTTTGTGTGCTTTTTTAGTCGTTTCTTTTGTTTCTTTCTTTGGGCCTTCGGTGTTACAAATTTTCCCCCTATTAAAGTTGCTCATCAGCCGACACCGGACCCGAAGAGTCAGCAAGAAATGCATATATTTGGAAACTCAGCTGAGCAGAATGGAATTGTCAGTAGACTGCAGTGAAATTGGAAATAGCTCGTCTGAATACAAAAGAAATCCTGGATGGAATGTCAGTATAAAGTTTTCATTAACGTGCACTGCTCACAACAGTATGGAATTCTCAGCCAAGTGCATTCAGATTGGGGGATATCTGATCATGTTACTGAGTGTCAAGTCTCCCTCAGCGTGTACTCCTCATAGCAAAAATAATCAAATCAACAAGAAGATAAATTGTGTGCAAGGTTGATAGAATATTATCAAAGGTATGGCTCAGATACAAGTTTAATTTTTCGTTGAGGATGATTTTGGAAACCGATGTATCTGTAAGCAAGCAAAAACATGGCACGTACTCAAAAAGGAGGATAGTCCTGCAAAACCCCGTTTCATAGAAGAAATCAATAACAAAAATTTTAAGATGGTTATATATGTGGAAATCGGTCCGCATATCACAATAAGAAGCTTTTGGTGTAAGCAACCCAATCTTCCCTCGCAAGATACCCGAGAAGCTTCCAAGGCAAGATTCATCTATCTTCCTCAGTACGATATATGGATGATTTCCCGTACAAGGTACTCTGCCTTCTTCAATAAGCAACCGCAAAGGTTCCGGCATAAGGTACTGAGTCTTTCCCCAGCAAAGTGTTTAAGGGGGTAAGCTTCTGATACCCAGTCTTCTTCAGCAAGTTGTCCGATGAAAGTTTCAAGCACAAGCCATCCAATCTTCCTCAGTAAGACATTGGTACAAGGTAGTACACTGTGAATTGGTAGCATATGGCAGTGAATCCCAAGAATCAGATCCACAACATTTTGGTCAGAAGCAAGAATCTGAAGGAAATATGCCCTAGAGGCAATAATAAATTTATTATTTATTTCCTTATAATCATGATAAATGTTTATTATTCATGCTAGAATTGTATTAACCGGAAACATAATACATGTGTGAATACATAGACAAACAAAGTGTCACTAGTATGCCTCTACTTGACTAGCTCGTTAATCAAAGATGGTTATGTTTCCTAACCATGGACAATGAGTTGTTATTTGATTAACGGGATCGCATCATTAAGAGAATGATCTGATTGACATGACCCATTCCATTAGCTTAGCACCCGATCTTTTAGTATGTTGCTATTGCTTTCTTCATGACTTATACATGTTCCTATAACTATGAGATTATGCAACTCCCGTTTACCGGAGGAACACTTTGGGTACTACCAAACGTCACAACGTAACTGGGTGATTATAAAGGAGTACTACAGGTGTCTCCAAAGGTACATGTTGGGTTGGCGTATTTTGAGATTACGTTTTGTCACTCCGATTGTCGGAGAGGTATCTCTGGGCCCTCTCGGTAATGCACATCACTTAAGCCTTGCAAGCATTGCAACTAAATGAGTTAGTTGCGGGATGATGTATTACAGAACGAGTAAAGAGACTTGCCGGTAACGAGATTGAACTAGGTATTGGAATACCGACGATCGAATCTCGGGCAAGTAACATACCGAGGACAAAGGGAACAACGTATGTTGTTATGCGGTCTGACCGATAAAGATCTTCGTAGAATATGTAGGAGCCAATATGGGCCTCCAGGTCCCGCTATTGGTTATTGACTGGACAGGTGTCTCGGTCATGTCTACATTGTTCTCGAACCCATAGGGTCCGCACGCTTAAGGTTATGATGATAGTTATATTATGAGTTTATGCATTTTGATGTACCGAAGGTTGTTCGGAGTCCCGGATGTGATCACGGACATGACGAGGAGTCTCGAAATGGTCAAGACATAAAGATTGATATATTGGAAGCCTATGTTTGGATATCGGAAGTGTTCCGGGTGAAATCGGGATCTTACCGGAGTACCGGGAGGTTACCGGAACCCCCCGGGAGCTATATGGGCCTTAGTGGAAAAGAGAAAGGGGCTGCCCAAGATGGGCTGCGCGCCTCCCTCCCTCCCCTACTCCTATTGGGACAAGGAGAGGTGGCCGGGCCCCCACTCTCTCTTTTCCCCCTCCGCGAATCCTATTCCAACAAGGATTGGGGGGGGAATCCTACTCCCAGAGGGAGTAGGACTCTCCTGGCGCGCCCTATGTGGCCGGCCAGCCTCCCCCCCATTGGTCCTTTATATACTGAGGCAGAGGCACCCCAGAAACACAGAAGTTGATCCACGTGATCTATTCCTTAGCCGTGTGCGGCGCCCCCAGCCTCCATAGTCCTCGATAATACTGTAGCGGAGTTTAGGCGAAGCCCTGCTGCTGTAGTGCATCAAGATCGTCACCACGCCGTCGTGCTGACAGAACTCTTCCCGACACTTTGCTGGATCGGAGTCCAGGGATCGTCATCGAGCTGAACGTGTGCTCGAACTCGGAGGTGCCGTAGTTTCGGTGCTTGATCGGTTGGCTCGTGAAGACGTACGACTACATCAAGCAAACGCTTCCGTTGTCGATCTACTAGGTATGTAGATCACACACTCCCCTCGTTGCTATGCATCACATGATCTTGCGTGTGCGTAGGAATTTTTTTGAAATTACTACGAAACCCATCAGTGGCATCCGAGCCTAGGTTATTTATGTTGATGTTATATGCACGAGTAGAACACAAGTGAGTTGTGGGCGATATAAGTCATACTGCCTACCAGCATGTCATACTTTGCTTCGGCGGCATTGTTGGACGAGACGACCCGGACCAACATTACGCGTACGCTTACGCGAGACCGGTTCCCCCGACATGCTTTGCACATAGGTGGCTTGCGGGCGACTGTCTCTCCAACTTTAGTTGAACCGAGTATGGCTACGCCCGGTCCTTGCGAAGGTTAAAACGGAGTCAAATTGACAAACTATCGTTGTGGTTTTGATGCGTAGGTAAGATTGGTTCTTGCTTAAGCCCGTAGCAGCCACATAAAACTTGCAACAACAAAGTAGAGGACGTCTAACTTGTTTTTGCAGGGCATGTTGTGATGTGATATGGTCAAGACATGATGCTGAATTTTATTGTATGAGATGATCATGTTTTGTAACTGAGTTATCGGCAATTGGCAGGAGCCTTATGGTTGTCGTTTTATTGTATGCAACGCAATCGCGATGTAATGCTTTACTTTTATCACTAAACGGTAGCTATAGTCGTAGAAGCACAAGCTTGGCGAGACGACAACGATGCTACGATGGAGATCAAGGTGTCAGGCCGGTGACGATGGTGATCACGACGGTGCTTCGGAGATGGAGATCACAAGCACAAGATGATGATGGCCATATCATATCACTTATATTGATTGCATGTGATGTTTATCCTTCTATGCATCTTATCTTGCTTTGATTGACGGTAGCATTATAAGATGATCTTTTACTAAATTATCAAGAAGTGTTCTCCCTGAGTATGCACCGTTGCGAAAGTTCTTCGTGCTGAGACACCACGTGATGATCGGGTGTGATAGATTCTACGTTCAAATACAACGGGTGCAAAACAGTTGCACACGCGGAATACTCAGGTTATACTTGACGAGCCAAGCATATACAGATATGGCCTCGGAACACGGAGACCGAAAGGTCGAGCGTGAATCATATAGTAGATATGATCAACATAACGATGTTCACCATTGAAAACTACTCCATCTCACGTGATTATCGGTTATGGTTTAGTTGATTTGGATCACGTAATCACTTAGAGGATTAGAGGGATGTCTATCTAAGTGGGAGTTCTTTAATTAATTTGATTAACTGAACTTAAATTTATCATGAAACTTAGTACCTGATTAGTATCTTGCTTGTTTATGTTTGATTGTAGATAGATGGCTCGTGCTGTTGTTCCGTTGAATTTTAATGCGTTCCTTGAGAAAGCAAAGTTGAAAGATGATGGTAGCAATTACATGGACTGGGTCCGTAACTTGGGGATTATCCTTATTACTGCATAGAAGAATTACGTCCTGGAAGCACCGCTAGGTGCCAGGCCTGCTGCAGGAGCAACGCCGGATGTTATGAACGTCTGGCAGAGCAAAGCTGATGACTACTCGATAGTTCAGTGTGCCATGCTTTATGGCTTAGAATCGGGACTTCAACGACGTTTTGAACATCATGGAGCATATCAGATGTTCCAGGAGTTGAAGTTAATATTTCAAGCAAATGCCCGGATTGAGAGATATGAAGTCTCCAATAAGTTCTATAGCTGCAAGATGGAGGAGAACAGTTCTGTCAGTGAGCATATACTCAAAATGTCTGGGTATAATAATCACTTGACTCAATTGGGAGTTAATCTTCCAGATGATTGCGTCATTGACAGAATTCTTCAATCACTGCCTCCAAGCTACAAGAGCTTCGTGATGAACTATAATATGCAAGGGATGAACAAGACTATTCCCGAGCTCTTCGCGATGCTGAAAGCTGCGGAGGTAGAAATCAAGAAGGAGCATCAAGTGTTGATGGTCAACAAAACCACTAGTTTCAAGAAAAAGGGCAAAGGGAAGAAGAAGGGGAACTTCACAAAGAACGGCAAGCAAGTTGCTACTCAAGAGAAGAAACACAAACCTGGACCTAAGCCTGAAACTGACTGCTTCTATTGCAAGCAGACTGGTCACTGGAAGCGGAACTGCCCCAAGTATTTGGCGGATAAGAAGGATGGCAAGGTGAACAAAGGTATATGTGATATACATGTTATTGATGTGTACCTTACTAATGCTCACAGTAGCACCTGGGTATTTGATACTGGTTCTGTTGCTAATATTTGCAACTCGAAACAGGGACTACGGATCAAGCGAAGATTGGTTAAGGACGAGGTGACGATGCGCGTGGGAAACGGTTCCAAAGTCGATGTGATCGCAGTCGGCATGCTACCTCTACATCTACCTTCGGGATTAGTATTAGACCTAAATAATTGGTATTTGGTGCCAGCGTTAAGCATGAACATTATATCTGGATCTTGTTTGATGCGAGACGGTTATTCATTTAAATCAGAGAATAATGGTTGTTCTATTTATATGAGTAATATCTTTTATGGTCATGCACCCTTGAAGAGTGCTCTGTTCTTGTTGAATCTTGATAGTAGTAACACACATATTCATAATGTTGAAGCCAAAAGATGCAGAGTTGATAATGAGAGTACAATTTATTTGTGGCACTGCCGTTTAGGTCATATCGGTGTAAAGCGCATGAAGAAACTCCATTCTGATGGACTTTTGGAACCACTTGATTATGAATCACTTGGTACTTGCGAACTGTGCCTCATGGGCAAGATGACCAAAACGCCGTTCTCTGGTACTATGGAGAGAGCAACAGATTTGTTGGAAATCATACATACAGATGTATGTGGTCCGATGAATATTGAGGCTCGTGGCGGATATCGTTATTTTCTCACCTTCACAGATGATTTAAGCAGATATGGGTATATCTACTTAATGAAACATAAGTCTGAAACATTTGAAAAGTTCAAGGAATTTCAGAGTGAAGTTGAAAATCATCGTAACAAGAAAATAAAGTTTCTACGATCTGATCGTGGAGGAGAATATTTGAGTTACGAGTTTGGTGTACATTTGAAAAATTGTGGAATAGTTTCGCAACTCACGCCACCCGGAGCACCTCAGCGTAATGGTGTGTCCGAACGTCATAATAGTACTTTACTGGATATGGTGCGATCTATGATGTCTCTTACTGATTTACCTCTATTGTTTTGGGGATACGCTCTAGAGACGGCCGCATTCACGTTAAATGGGGCACCATCAAAATCCGTTGAGACGACGCCTTATGAACTGTGGTTTGGCAAGAAACCAAAGTTGTCGTTTCTGAAAGTTTGGGGCTGCGATGCTTATGTGAAAATGCTTCAACCTGATAAGCTCGAACCCAAATCGGAGAAATGTGTCTTCATAGGATATCCAAAGGAAAATATTGGATACACCTTCTATCACAGATCCGAAGGCAAGACTTTTGTTGCTAAATTCGGAAACTTTCTGGAGAAGGAGTTTCTCTCGAAAGAAGTGAGTGGGAGGAAAGTAGAACTTGACGAGGTAACTGTACCTGCTCCCTTATTGGAAAGTAGTACATCACAGAAAACTATTTCTGTGACACCTACACCAGTTAGTGAGGAAGTCAATGATAATGATCATGAAACTTCAGAACAAGATACTACTGAACCTCGTAGATCAACCAGAGTAAGATCCGCGCCAGAGTGGTACGGTAATCCCGTTCTGGAAGTCATGATGCTAGATCATGATGAACCTACGAACTATGAAGAAGCAATGGTGAGCCCAGATTCCGCAAAGTGGCTTGAAGCCATGAAATCTGAGATGGGATCCATGTATGAGAACAAAGTATGGAATTTGGTTGACTTGCCCGATGATCGGCAAGCAATTGAGAATAAATGGATCTTCAAGAAGAAGACTGACGCTGACGGTAATATTACTGTCTACAAAGCTCGACTTGTCGCCAAAGGTTTTCGGCAAGTTCGAGGGGTTGACTACGATGAGACCTTCTCACCCGTAGCGATGCTTAACTCTATCCGAATCATGTTAGCAATTGCCGCATTTTATGATTATGAAATTTGGCAGATGGATGTCAAAACTGCATTCCTGAATGGATTTCTGGAAGAAGAGTTGTATATGATGCAACCAGAAGGTTTTGCCGATCCAAAGGGAGCTAACAAAGTGTGCAAGCTCTAGCGATCCATTATGGACTGGTGCAAGCCTCTCGGAGTTGGAATAAACGTTTTGATAGTGTGATCAAAGCATTTGGTTTTATACAGACTTTTGGAGAAGCCTGTATTTACAAGAAAGTGACTGGGAGCTCTGTAGCATTTCTGATATTATATGTGGATGACATATTATTAATTGGAAATGATATAGAATTTCTGGATAGCATAAAGGGATACTTGAATAAGAGTTTTTCAATGAAAGACCTCGGTGAAGCTGCTTACATATTAGGCATTAAGATCTATAGAGATAGATCAAAACGCTTAATTGGACTTTCACAAACAACATACCTTGACAAAATTTTGAAGAAGTTCAAAATGGATCAAGCAAAGAAAGGATTCTTGCCTGTGTTACAAGGTGTGAAATTGAGTAAGACTCAATGCCCGACCACTTCAGAAGATAGAGAGAATATGAAAGATGTTCCCTATGCATCAGCGATAGGATCTATCATGTATGCAATGTTGTGTACCAGACCTGATGTGTGCCTTGCTATAAGTCTAGCAGGGAGGTACCAAAGTAATCTAGGAGTGGATCACTGGACAGCGGTCAAGAACATCCTGAAATACCTGAAAAGGACTAAGGATATGCTTCTCGTATATGGAGGTGACAAAGAGCTCGTCGTAAATGGTTACGTTGATGCAAGCTTTGACACTGATCCGAACGATTCTAAATTGCAAACCGGATACGTGTTTACATTAAACGGTGGTGCTGTCAGTTGGTGCAGTTCTAAACAAAGCATTGTAGCGGGATCTACATGTGAAGCGGAGTACATAGCTGCTTCGGAAGCAGCAAATGAAGGAGTCTGGATGAAGGAGTTCATATCCGATCTAGGTGTCATACCTAGTGCATTGGGTCCAATGAAAATCTTTTGTGACAATACTGGTGCAATTGCCTTGGCAAAGGAATCCAGATTTCACAAGAGAACCAAGCACATCAAGAGACGCTTCAATTCCACCCGGGATCTAGTCCAGGTGGGAGACATAGAGATTTGCAAGATACATATGGATCTGAATGTTGCAGACCCATTGACTAAGCCTCTTCCACGAGCAAAACATGATCAGCACCAAGGCTCCATGGGTGTTAGAATCATTACGGTGTAATCTAGATTATTGACTCTAGTGCAAGTGGGAGACTGAAGGAAATATGCCCTAGAGGCAATAATAAAGTTATTATTTATTTCCTTATAATCATGATAAATGTTTATTATTCATGCTAGAATTGTATTAACCGGAAACATAATACATGTGTGAATACATAGACAAACAAAGTGTCACTAGTATGCCTCTACTTGACTAGCTCGTTAATCAAAGATGGTTATGTTTCCTAACCATGAACAATGAGTTGTTATTTGATTAACGGGATCAAATCATTAAGAGAATGATCTGATTGACATGACCCATTCCATTAGCTTAGCACCCGATCATTTAGTATGTTGCTATTGCTTTCTTCATGACTTATACATGCTCCTATAACTATGAGATTATGCAACTCCCGTTTACCGGAGGAACACTTCGGGTACTACCAAACGTCACAACGTAACTGGGTGATTATAAAGGAGTACTACAGGTGTCTTCAAAGGTACATGTTGGGTTGGCGTATTTCGAGATTAGGTTTTGTCACTCCGATTGTCGGAGAGGTATCTCTGGGCCCTCTCGGTAATGCACATCACTTAAGCCTTGCAAGCATTGCAACTAAATGAGTTAGTTGCGGGATGATGTATTACAGAACGAGTAAAGAGACTTGCCGGTAACAAGATTGAACTAGGTATTGGAATACCGACGATCGAATCTCGGGCAAGTAACATACCGATGACAAAGGGAACAACGTATGTTGTTATGCGGTCTGACCGATAAAGATCTTCGTAGAATATGTAGGAGCCAATATGGGCATCCAGCTCCCGCTATTGGTTATTGACCGGAGATGTGTCTCGGTCATGTCTACATTGTTCTCGAACCCGTAGGGTCCGCACGCTTAAGGTTACGATGACAGTTATATTATGAGTTTATGCATTTTGATGTACCGAAGGTTGTTCGGAGTCCCGGATGTGATCACGGACATGACGAGGAGTCTCGAAATGGTCGAGACATAAAGATTGATATATTGGAAGCCAATGTTTGGATATCGGAAGTGTTCCGGGTGAAATCGGGATTTTACCGGAGTACCGGGAGGTTACCGGAACCCCGCGGGAGCTATATGGGCCTTAGTGGAAAAGAGAAAGGGGCTGCCCAAGATGGGCTGCGTGCCTCCCTCCCTCCCCTAGTCCTATTAGGACAAGGAGAGGTGGCCGGCCCCCCACTCTCTCTTTTCCCCCTCCGCTAATCCTATTCCAACAAGGATTGGGGGGGGGGGAATCCTACTCCCAGAGGGAGTAGGACTCTCCTGGCGTGCCCTATGTGGCCGGCCAGCCTCCCCCCTTTGGTCCTTTATATACTAAGGCAGAGGCACCCCAGAAACACAGAAGTTGATCCACATGATCTATTCCTTAGCCGTGTGCGGCGCCCCCAGCCACCATAGTCCTCGATAATACTGTAGCGGAGTTTAGGCGAAGCCCTGCTGCTGTAGTGCATCAAGATCATCACCACGCCATCGTGCTGATAGAACTCTTCCCGACACTTTGCTGGATCGGAGTCCGGGGATCGTCATCGAGCTGAACGTGTGCTCGAACTCGGAGGTGCCGTAGTTTCGGTGCTTGATCGGTTGGATCGTGAAGACGTACGACTACATCAACCAAACGCTTCCGTTGTCGATCTACTAGGTATGTAGATCACACTCTCCCCTCATTGCTATGCATCACATGATCTTGTGTGTGCATAGGATTTTTTTTAAATTACTACGAAACCCATCAGAATCATCCAGAATACACGTCTGTCTCGGGAATCAGATTCTCATATATATGCGGTGAGCATATAACCAAGACCTTACAAGTCACTCAGATGAGGATCTGACAACCACGTGAGGATGGTTAAGAGAAGAAAGACAGTATACACCGCAGTGTGACAAAGGATTATGAGGATTCACGACATCAATGAGCTCAATGCAAGTACCTGTGAACCTGGAAAATGATCCTGATTAGCCCTTGTCCCTTTTTTTCTCCAATGACGACACCGCGCTTGTGATCTAAGCTGTTTTTAGCTATCCGGGGTGGATGCCGATTTTTATTTCTCTCTTCAACAACTGTCATGAGTTCTGAGCTGCTTTCCGGCCGTCTCGTACAGCTGTTGAGTTTCTTTTTGTGACAGTAGCCCTATAGCTGCTTTTTGGCTATTTTAGGGCGTTGCCACCTTCTTCTTATCAACCCGGTCTCTTGTTCTGAGCTGCTCTTCGGCCGTCCTAAGCCGTGGTTAAGTTATTTCAGTAATGTTCCAGATCTGAGTTGTAAAGACAGTTCTGGTGGCTACTGATTTAGTTGCTGATTTCTTGCAAAGGTTCGGATGATCATTTTCCTGCTATCAGAACTTGAGGGGTGTTTACCTTGCCATTTAATGGGGTACCCTGTCAGAAAAATGAGGATAAGCTGGGATTGCTAAAAAATTGCACCGACAATACCTATGGTGATATGAAGAAGCAATATGATCCGGCTCTTTCAGCCAAGGATCCAGGCCAAGAAAGCAATAATGAAGGAGCAAGACCAGTGATGCAGTTATGAAAATTGTTGCAAGACCAGCGTGGTGTAGAACCACCGTTAGTCAAGTCTACAGATATTATCCTACAGGACAAACTCTTATGCTAGCCATGACAGGCGACAATAAATATTTGGTATGGATCTGATACTCAAGATAGTGAACGAGTTAAGATGATTCAGAAACTTCCGCGAAACTGTCAGGAAAATGGTTATGACCCAAGTCACTATTTGAAACCCGAAGGACCTGCGTTTAGTGGAGAAACCCAATGCAAGGAGTTAGAGCTTGGGTGTCCACTAGAAAAATCTGATCACCACTTCATGAAAGATTACAGTCATGAGGATCAATTACAGTCAGCTAAGTTAGCAGATCTAAAAAGAAATTGGATCCTGTATAAGCATGAACAAGCAAGGTAAGATCTGTCAGAATATGGATATATTAAAGCAAACCACCCCAGGGCCAGTCAGAGAAAAATTAAGTGGGAACAAAAATAAGAAAAAGGATACCCGAGTTGGAAACAGTTTCCTTAAGTCAGTATATTCATACTTGTTCCCTGAGCAACCAAATCTCGAGGAAGAGATTTCTTTAAGGGGGTAAGGTTTGTGACAGCCTGATTTTTGGCCCTTTCTTTTTCTTTTGTTTTGCTGAGGTTTTTGCTTGAGTTTCCTTTTTCTATGGCTATGTGGTATCGAAACTAATGGAGATGCCCTCTTCTTTGTTTCCAGAGTGGCCTTTCATTCCCAAATCCTTCCCTAGACCCCATCATCCTATCCCAAATCCCCATATTCTTTTTATTGGGAATATTCCTTTTCTATTAAAGGAATAACTCAAATTGCCCTAGGTTGTGAAGCAACCTTTATTTCCACCACTCCTAAAATGCCCAAATAATTCTAATAAATTGTTTGGGTCATATCTTCCTCAAATATGGTAAAATATTTTATTAGCCATATTTCCCATCATGCTTAAATTCACTTCCTGTTCTGTCCTAAATGGCACATTGTGGAGCAAGTGCTATTTGTCTCTGCCCATTTGACCCCAAACTTTTTGGACATCTTTTCCTGTACAAATAATTGACCTGTGCCAAAATTCATCTTTATTTGCCTAGCCAAACTTCCTCAGCAATTTTTCAAACATTCTGTCAAACAGAAGGCATTATGAAGGAAGTACTATCTAGGTTTATCCAAATGAGTTGAACTTTTCCACACTCCTTCGTGTGCTCATATTAGCACACTCCTCCAAATTTCAGCCCCATCCAATCATCTATGTGAGCACAGGGTCAAATCTTTGCTTCTGGTAAAATTTTCAGGTTGTGAAGCAAGTATAATTTATATTGCTTAAAAAATGTTGATAAATTACCAGATTGTTCTCCTACCCAAATGACTTCTCTCCACCAAATTTGGCCCCATTTCACCTAGCCAATATTTCTATAGAATTTTTGCAAGATTCTGGTCAGTGAAGATGTTTGTGAAGCAAGTACCACTTTGGCTTGACCAATTGGTATGAAATTTTTACACCATCTTACTATGACCAAATCATTAGGCCTTGCCAAATTTCAGCTCAAGTGGAGGCTTCATCAGAGTGCGTCATCCTAATCTCATTTCTGGACCAGATTTGGCAGTTGTAAAGCAACTATATAAATCTTGATCCTAATCCCCTCAAAGTTGCCATGATGAAAGTCCTTCTTACCCTTAATCTACCAAACAACTCAATTTCTCCCAATCACCTTCTTGTTGATCAGCAGTGCTTGGTGAAGTTTACTGCAGTAAACTTCAGGTGTTAACTACCATTTAACAATGCCACTTTTAACCAAACTACCACCACAGTTGCGACCTCCCCAGGAAGGACTCCACCCCAGACATCGTTTGGTTTTGCTTGTGGCACTGTGTGCACCAGTGCGCGTAGTGACCACAGACTTGGCATGTAGTGGGCGCGTCCTTTGCTCGGCGTCTCAGCGAGCACGAGCATGTCCCTTAGCTTCCTCTCGTCGTCGCCGTTCTCCTAGACCTCTCTTCCCCTCTGTAAGCCCCTCCGTCAGCACTCGTCGCCACACACAAACGGGCGCACTGTGGCCGACCGCACCTTAATGGCGTTCGGCCGCGTCTCTCCTGAGCTCCCTTGGCCGCCTCTTCCCCGTGAGCTCTCCCTCCTGTTCCCTCTCGTCGCCTCCCCCCGATTCCATGCGTGAGCACACGCATCCGCGGCGCCGGCCGCGTGTCCGTGGCGATGACAGCGCGGCACCTCGCCCCGCGGCTATATAAGCCCACCCCAAGCGCCTCCAAGCTCACCACCAGCCTCACAACTCTCCTCCTATCCCACCCAGCCTCTCAAACGAGCTCAAGGAGCTCTATGTGTCCACCATGGCCGCCTCGGGTCTTCTCTCGAATCCGAGCCACCCCTCCACTCCCTGACCTCTCCACGAGCTTCCCCACACGCCGGAGACCCTTCCCTTCACCTCCATTCCTTGTCGGAGCCCCTCCAGGGCCATGTCCCCCGAGAACGGCCACCGCCTTCCGTCCCTGCCTCCTCCCGTCGCTGTGGCCCTGCTCCATCTCCGACGCCACTGCTGCTCCAGGTGGGAGCGGCACTCCGCCCGCGCCGTCCGCTGGCCTCGTCTCGACCGGAAGTGGCCGGAGCCGATCGGCCCATCGCCGGCGCTGTGCCACCCTCCCCTGCCTCTCCTCTGTCTCTGATCGAGGAGGTAGCAAGGAGGAAGAAGACAGGCGCGAGGAGAGGGAGAGGGATAAGGCGGTCCCCATGCGTCATTGACCTAGAGCCCAGCCCCGCCACGCTGACCTGGATAAGTGATGGGCCCCACCCGTGGGACCCGCACGTCAGCTGCCCAAGCCTGCCCCCGCCACTTCGCAGAAGTGCGTTTTCGCCTTCAGAAAGCGTATTTCTGTTCGGCTCCAGCTGTAAGTGCACTTTCATAGTTTGAAAACGTATTTTCTCCTTAGGCGCCTTCTGTTTTCTCACTCTGGGGCCTTTTTGTAGAGATTCATTTACAGATCGGTCCCTTAATTTTGTCGGGCTATAACTTTTTGCTCGCAACTCAAAATGTGGTGATTCGAAAGCCCACGTCTTCGTGTCGTTGAACCTGTTCTGTTGGTTTCATTTTCACTATGGTTTGAAACTGTGAAAATGACCTTTTTGCCCTTGCACGTAAACAGCCCCTCCGAGAGAGAACTGTTTCTGGCAAATCTTTCCGCGGCTTCACCGCACTTCTCCCCGGTGCCTTCTTCATCCCTAGGCAAGCCACAATACCCACCTGCATGATAGTCATGCAGTAGCCATGGTTTTCAAATTGAATATTTATTAAATGATTGCTTGTTTAAAATATGGTTATCGTTGTTTCGGTAATGCTTCTGGGTTAGTACTTACTTTCTTGCTATGTCGTTATGCACCTGGTTACACTACTAGGGAAAACCTTATACACAAAATCTTAGCAGTAGCGCGGTCTAAAAACAGATGCTACTTCTAATTAGCAGCAACTTGCTTTAGAAAAGAGCGCTGCTAATGACTGAGTAGCAGTAGCGCTCTAGGTGAAAAGAGCGCTACTACTATAATTGCCACGGTGTTGCCTCCAGGAAAGATATAGTAGTAGTGCCCTTCCCGTGGACGCGCTACTGCTAAAGAACTTAGTAGCAGCGGTTTTGCTCAAAACTCGCTGCTGCTATGTATGACCGCAACTAATTAAGTTTAGCCCCATACTGCTAAGCGAACAAGGTGTTCACCACCTTAAATATGTTGCTTCTCAACCTATCTCGAGCACTTGGTCTTCATTGAACTATATGTGTATGATTTGTGGTTGCAATATGAATCCTTGCCTGTACCTATACAGGTATAGTGAGGATTCATGTTGACTATTTAGATTATACACAAAAAGATCAATGATGACCAATGTATATTTTTGATGTTTTTACTAAACAAAAGAAATAACTGCTTCCATTAGCAGTAGCAGTTTTTCCCAAAACGCGTTGTAGATAAGTTAGCTATAGCGCGTCTTCTGTACGTGCGCTACTGCTAGTTCGAGTTAACCACCCCCCACATCAAAATTTCACTAAGTCCACCTTTCCCCCCCACCGGCCTGTTCCCCTACTCCCTGTCGCCGCCGCCCGAGCCCGAGCGCGCCTGCGCCCTCACCGCCGCCGCCGCCGCCCGCCCTCAATCTCACCGCCGCCGCTCTCGACCACACTGTCGCCTCCCTCGACCTCACCGCCGCCGCCCTTGACAGAGCCCGCCGAGCCCGCCGCCCAGTACCGCCACCCTCCCGATCCCGAGCCCGCCCTCGCCGCCCCTCCATCGCCGAGCACCTCCCCGCCATCGTCTCTCCCTCTATAAGCCCCCCACCCCTCCCCAACCCCCTCTCTCTTTGCTTAGTTAGTAGATGATTTTAGTAGTAGTAGATGTTAATTTAGGGTTCATATATAATGATTTTTAGAAGTAGTGGATATTAATTACTAGTAGTGATGGTAAACTAGTTGTATAATTAGCAGTAGTACATGTTAATTAGTAGTAGATGTAGTAGTTAGATGTTAATTAGTAGTAGTAGATGTGCTAGTTTCTTTCTATTTATAGTAAGTTTATATTTAGTAAGAACTAGTTGAATTAATAGAACTAGTTTAGTTTTAGTTGAACTAGTTAAGTTTTGGTCGAACTAGTATAGTAAGTAAATTAATAACTAGTTGAACTACTTCATTCTTAGAAAGAACTAGTTTTTTCTTTTTATACTAAGTTTATATTTATTAAGAACTAGTTGAATTAATAGAACTAGTTGAATTAATAGAACTAGTTGAACATGCCATATTTGGTGTTATTTTTTAGTTTAAGCAATTATTTCATGTTTCGGTTACACCTCCGAGTGGCCTATGTTTTGCCGGAGTGTTGATTAATTTCTGTTCCAGCAAATTTCAGGCGCTCGATATGTCCTTTTTTAGCAAAGGTCATGCCGGATTTTTTCGTGAATTCTGGCATGACTTGTGCTAGAATATGTACAAGTTTAATCTTTGAATTATGAACATAGGAAATGTCGTACTCGGACGACGACAGTCTCCCGGGGGAGTGAAGTTGGTGCCACGATGATCGAGGTATGTGTGTGTCACATCCCTGGTTCTGGTATAGTCCTAGGCTTGCTTTGTACATCATGTTTAAATTTCAAATGAAATTGAAATGGGGATGTTTCAAACCCTAGCACCAAAGCAAATTCAAATAGGTTCAACTTTAAAATGGATTTTCAATGAACCCAAAATGCTATTAAAAAATGTTCATGCTCTTTGGATAATGTTGGGAACAACAACCAGAGGTGATGCACATTTTTACTACACATTTTGGATTTGTGAATCAATGCATAAATATTTGGTTTGGAGCTGTTTTAATTATATAAATATTTTAATGGCTCCAAAAATGTTTGGAATTGGTAAGGGCCTCTGGAATATTATATCTAGATGCCGCAAATATTTTCACCATTTATGGAAATGTTTTCACATTTCTTTTAGATACAAAACAAATGTCAGAAATAGAAAAAAAAACAGGAAAAGGAAAAGGCTTACCTGTCCTTACCTGGCAGCCCAGCCGACCTGGCACTGTTGGCCCAGCCCACGAGGGGCAAGGTTGTCTTCAACCTTGTGCCCACTGGCAGCCAGCGCACGCAGCCGACCGCGCCACCTCCTGCTTCGCCGTGCCGCGCTCCCCGTCAACCCAATCCCGTGCTTGGAGACGCCTCGAAGCCCCTCTCTCCACTCCCTCACTCACTGCTCACTCTCCCTTCCCCTGCTCTCTCTCTGTAGCACGCCCGAACGGGTCCGTCGCCGCCGTTCGCTGCCACCGTGAGCACCATGGTCTTCTCGCCCCTTCCCCGTGTCCAAAAGCTCCGTGACGACGCACAGATCCTCCATGCGGAAGATCCCGAACCCAGGAGCACCGTGGTGACGCCTTCGAGCTCGTCTTCCACCTCGGGTGCCGCCGATCACCGCCGGCGATTCGCGGCGTCTGGCGCGCCCCTAAGCCCGCTGACCTTCTCTTCCGACCCCCAGTGAGCCCCGCCGTCTTTCCCCTCTCTTCTTGCTGCTGAACGTGTCCCCTAACCATGCTCTTCACCAGAGCTGAAAGCTTCCTCCTGCCGGCCATGTCACCGCAGCCGCCCAAGCCCAAAACCGAGCGCGTCACCGTGCTCAACATAGTTCCACGGGCCCAGAGCAACCAACCGTTGCTCCTGCCGAGCACCATAGCAACGCTTTCATCATCGCCCGAACTCCGGCCACCACCGTGAGCTTGCCTCCGGCGAGCTCGGGCCACCTCAGCCCCTGCCGTTTGCACAGATGGATGCGGGCGAGTCCCAGCTCCACGTTGATGCCCTCCGCCGGCCATTTGGTCATCGGAGGAGGAATCCCGAGCCCCTCCGCCATCTCTGGCCTTGCCGGCGACGAGCGCCGGGTCAACTCCGGCGTGGGTTCCACAGCCTAGTTTATGAAAAATTATCAGAAAAATGCAAGGAATCCATTTATGCCAATTTCATGCATGAAAAACCAACTTATACTTGTTGTATAAGTGAAAACGTAATATCGCATGTTATATACTTAATTTGGGGTTTGCATATGAATCCTTGGTTCATATGGACTTCAACCAAATTGATGCTAGATGCATTAGGGAAAATCATAGCATCTTTGAAATGTCATCTTCATGCATCATATTGTTGCATATGGTTGTTTATTGATTGCCGGCACCGTGCCCTCTCGATAGGTTCTACTCCGGAAGGTGTCCCGAGTACCTGTCTAAGGAGCAGTGCTTCTTCGCGGATCTATCAGGCAAGCAAACCCCCTTGAGAATCTCGATAAAATCCCACTCTCTCGCTCCTGCTCCTTTTACTACATTAGGACAACAACGATTCAAACTGCTGCTTTCTGCTGCGGTAGCTGAACCCATTCCTCAGCATGACCTGTCATTGCCACAGTAAATAGTTGAAACCCACTAGCATGAGTAGGAGTTGCTTGAGCCTTGATGTGCCTGCTCATCCATGCTTGTTTTCTTTATGCCAGCTATGCTTAGAGTTGTGTCAGGTCTGATTCATCGGAAATGAATCGGAGTGGTGAACATGTCCTACCGATAAAGGCTAAGTGTGTGAACACGTTTTGGTAAAGGTAGCGATGAGAGGCCATGTAGGAGTACATGGTGGGTTGTCCCATTGGAACCTTCCCTAAGCACTAAGTTCTGTGTATGTTATCCAAGTCCAGTTACTACCACACATTGGGTTCCGGTTATCCGGCCCCTCTCGGCTTATTAATCCACTTGATCTCTGTCCAGGAGTTGCAACTAGTTTCTGGCGTTTGTAGGTAGTGCTACTTTTCTACCAGGTGGTGTCCGACGGGACGGGCTTGGAACAGACTAGGCACCTTGGCACAGTGTACCATGTGCCACCCGGATGGTGGGCGTGGGAACCCTGCACACATCGTTTGGGGCCGTGAGCGACACCCCGGCCGGATCTCCTTGCGGATGGAACCCGAATAGGAGATAAACCTGGACGAGAGACTTGTGTGGTTAGTCAGGTCGTGGCCGACACCCTCGCCCGGCTTCCGCTTGAAGGTTGCCGAGGTACATGACGTGTACAGGGCTATAAGTGGCGAGAGCGTGTGTGACGAAGTACACCCCTACAGGGTCAACATTATCTATTCGAATAGCCGTTTTCCTCAGATATGGAAACTTGGAGGACTTATGTAGTACATAGACAATTTGGAGTGGATACTCTAAAATCCGCAAGATAAGCGCGAGTGCTATGGATCCACAGTGGAGTATTGATATGGATCCATAGTAGGGAGACGGGAACAGATCCACAGTGGAGTATTGATATGGTGAATATGTGGACTCGTGTGCGTCTTCTCACCTCAAGAAGTTTCTGATACTCGTAGTTCAGGTTAGCCACCGAGTCAAAGCTGGCTTGCTGCTGTTAAACTCCACCACCCCCTTTGTTGATAATGTTACATATGTAGTTAGTTCTGATGTAAGACTTGCTGAGTACCTTTGTACTCACGTTTGCTTATTTATGTTTTGCAGTTGGTTACACTAGTGGCTTCGACGAGTGGCTTGTATCCCAGCTACGATCTTGTACCCTTGGGAGGGTCGTGTTTAGTCAGGCTTCTTAGTATTTTCCTTTTGTAGTTGTCTGTACTCAGACATGTAATGCTTCCGTTGCTTGTATGCTCTGAATGATGGGTCATGAGACCCTTGTTTGTATTGATTGCTATGTGGCTCTTCTGGGCCTTTATCTATATGAGTTTGAGTTATGTTGTGATGCCATCACTAGTAGAAAAAGGGTCAAACGTGAAGCACATTAGTGCCGGTTTGTATTTGAGCCGGTACTAATGGTACCATTAGTGCCGGTTCGAACGGATTTGCATTAATGCCGGTTCGTGTTGAACCTTTAGTACCGGTTCGTGGCACGAACCGGTACTAAAGGGGTGGTGGCAGGCTGGCGTCAGGCTGGGGCCCCACGATCACCTTTAGTACCGGTTCGTGGCACGAACCGGTACTAAAGGTCTAACCTTTAGTACCGGTTCGTGCCACGAATCGGTACTAAAGGGGTCTAACCTATAGTACCGGTTCGTGCCACGAACCGGTACTAAAGGTCCCATTTTCAAACTCTACCCCCCCCTGTGGATCGCCTTTTTAGTTTAAAAAAAATAAAAGAAAATAATGGAAATGTCAAAAAAATAAAAGAAAATAAGTTTCTCATGTGATATGTGGTCTAGTTGTTGGGAAAATTTGCAAATGTGAATTTTGACTTTATTTGCAAAATCTCTCTGAAATTTGTAAAAATGGGCATAACTTTTGCATACTAACTCGGATGAAATTTTTTTATATGAAAAATCATCTACTCGAAAAGTTACATCCGAATTTAACATTTGCAAAATCCTCAAAAACCTGATAGAAAAAAAAGTTACGGGGCTTTTAAGATCTAGTGTGGAAAAAATTGAAAAATATTCAAACAGTGGGCAAACTGTGGTCAAACAATGGTCAAACAAATTATTCTAGAATATTAGTGTTACTAAATAATTATTTTAGTTATTTCAATTTTGGTCAAATCGGGTCAAACTGTGGTCAAACTGTGGTCAAACAATGGTCAACCTAATTATTCTAGAAATATTAGTGTTACTAAATAATTATTGTTTTTAAAACAATAGTTTCAAACTCAAACAGTGAAATGTGTCACTTCATGCTCAAGCAAAATTCCTGAAGGTTAATAGGATTGACATCTTACTATTGTCAGGAAAACAACAAGTGCAGACTCGGAAACGAAGGAGAATAGAACCTGAAAGTTAAGCGTGCTCGGGCTGGAGTAGTGAGAGGGATGGGTGACCGGTCGGGAAGTTAGATGATTTGGAATGAGTGATCCACACTTGAGCAGTTAAGAGAGGTGATTAGAGACTAAATCATCAATAATTCAGAAAAATTAAAAATAAAAAAAAAACAAATTTTTTTCCAAATTTAAAAAAAAATCAAAAAGAAAACCTTTAGTACCGGTTGGTAACACCAACCGGTACTAAAGGTCCCCCGTACCAGGGCGCGAGCTCACGCCACGTGGCTGCACTTTAGCGCCGGTTCGTGCTGAACCGATACTAAAGGGGGGGCCTTTAGTGCCGAAACTTTAGTGCCGGTTCCATAACCGGCACTAAAGGCCCTTACAAACCGGTACTAATGGTTCGTTTTCTACTAGTGCATGATGTACAACACATACTGGCATGTTATGCATACGTGTAACGTGTATTGCTATGTGTGGGATCCGACAACCTAGTTGTTTACCTCTGATAGCCTCTCTTATGGGGAAATGTAGTCTTGTCCTTCCAAGTGCCATAGTAGTCCGCTATAGCCCGGTTCACCAGAGTCCTGCTAGCCCAGCACTACTGCTCCGGAACACTTGACTGGCCGGCATGTGATTCACTTCGTTCCTGTGTCTGTCCCTTCGTGGAAATGTCACGCGGTGACATCCGGAGTCCTGTTAGCCCAGTGGTACAGCCCGGATTCATACGCTGTTGACCGACATGCTTGAGGTTGATTCATGTATGCCTGTCCCTGTAAGTTAGTGCTACTTTGGGTTCATGACTAGTCATGTCGGCCCGGGTTCTCTGTCATATGGATGCTAGCGACACTATCATATACGTGAGCCAAAAGGCGTAAACGGTCCCGGGCCAAGTAAGGTGGCACCCGTGGGAATACCGTGCGTGAGGCCGCAAAGTGATATGAAGTGTTACATGCTAGATCAGTGTGACTTAGGATCAGGGCCCCGACAGCGTTTGTATTAGAGCCTGACGGACTGTAGGATTACCAAGCCAAACTGGTCGAAGTTGAGTCTAGAAATGCTTTAGTTATATAAGGGAATTGATTGTGGAAGGGAACGTAAGGCTCTTTTTACTCCTTTACCTCATGTCATTCTTTCTGAGTCAGCCTCTTCTTTTCTACGAGGGTTAAGGCCTAGGCTTCTCCTCTATCTCTCAGGATGACGTGTTACTAAATCGTAAAGTCTTAGGATTGTTGGGTTGTGTCTCCCTTCAGTTCTACTACTTCCGTGTGTCCTCAGTTTGACCCAGAACCTTGATATTATGATGCTGATTGATTATGCTATTCCTTTGATGAAATGTCTCAAAAAAATCCTTTTGAGCATTTACAGCCATTATGCTCCCGAAATTGTCCCAGGATTACAAGAGTTTCCAATGCTTTTTCATTACATTCCGCATCCCTATGTCGATGCTAATTCCATCCTTGTTTCCTTGGTTTCTGTGCCAGGATGTCGTCTGCTAACCGAGGTTCAGTTGCTCATAGCAAGAACCACGGAGATGGTATGGATGAGGATCCTCCTGACCAGCCTTTGATGACAGAGTTCTTGTTAGCATCCGAGAGGAACAAGCGTGAGACTAACCGCTTGCTGGCACAGATTGAGCAGAACACCGCACATCAGCGTAAGAAGTTGGTTTCCATCACCGACTTCATTGGTCTGAAACCACCCACCTTCCATCATTCCATTGAGCCACTCGATGCGGATGACTGGCTCCGGAGCATCACTCACAAGATGCTTTCTGCGAACGTGGCTGAAGGTTACAAGGTCACCTATGCTACCTATCACCTGGAAGGTCCTGCTAGTATTTGGTGGCAGAGCTATGAGGCTATGCTCCCAGCTGGCCAGATTCCTACGTGGAAGGATTTCACCGAGGCTTTTCGTGAGCACCACATTCCTCAGGCTCTCATTGACCGCAAGAGGGAAGAGTTCTGTAGTTTTACCCAGGGTAAGTTGCATGTTGATGCTTATAGTAGGGAGTTTGGAAGCCTCGCCCGCTATGCTACAGAAGAAGAGTCCACGGACACTAAGAAGCAGGCTAGGTTCCGAAAGGGTCTCAACCCTAAGTTGCGTCGTGATCTCCACCTGCATCATTGTGATACTTTCCAGGCTCTTGTGAACAAGGCCATTAATGCAGAGATAGCTCAACTCACCTACGAGGAGTCTCGTAAGCACAACTGCGATCTGGGTTCTTCCTCCCGCTCTGGCTCTCAAAAGCGACGGATTTGGATTCCGAACTCAGCTCTTCCACCTCGATATGCACTGAGGCCATCCTATGTGGCGCCTCACCCAACTCAGCAACGTGCTCCACCCAGGCCTATTAGTGGACCACTTGCTAATGAAGGTCCATGTCCTACCTCAGGAACTTGCTTTACCTGCGGAGAACCAGGACACTACGCACGCGACTGCCCTCAGTCCAGTTATACTCCACCCTAGTCTGAGAGGTCTGTTGGCCGTGAAAAGACATCAGTCAAGATGATCAGTACCAAGCCAGCCTCCATTGAACGAGCATGTGTGCACCATGTCTCAGCTACAGAAGCTCAAGATGATCCCGACGTCGTACTGGGTACGCTTCTTGTCAATTGTCACCCAGCTTCAATTCTGTTCGATACTGGAGCATCCCACTCCTTCATATCCGATGGTTACGCTCGGTTGCACGACATGTCATTTTGTGATATGCCAACTCCACTAATAATCCAGACTCCCGGTTCCAAATGGCAAACCTCCAAGGTAAGCCATGGTAATGAAATCCTTGTTGACAGACTGGTAGTCCTTGCTTCTTTGATATCTCTAAAGTCCTCAGATATTAACATCATCTTGGGTATGGACTGGATGACAGCTCATCATGCCAAGATCGATTGTTACACCAGATCTGTTCAACTTACACATCCATCTGGCAAAATAGTCACTGTCTCTATTAGAGTTGCAAGGCGCCAACTTTATTCTCTTAATGCCAGCCCTCTTCCAGACCTTGAAGATATTCTGGTAGTCCGTGACTTCCCGGATGTCTTTCCAGAAGAACTGCCAGGTGTCCCACCTGACAGAGATGTAGAGTTTGTCATAGAACTTATCCCAGGAACTGTTCCAATCTCTAGGAGACCATACAAGATGGCACCTTTGGAGTTAGTCGAGCTTAAGAAACAACTTGATGAGTCCTTGCAAAAGGGTTTCATCCATCCCAGTTCTTCTCCTTGGGCTTGTCCTGTCCTCTTCGTCAAGAAGAAGGATGGTACGGATCGGATGGTTGTAGATTATCGTCCCGTTAATTTGGTCATAATAAAGAACAAGTATCTGCTCCCCAGGATCAACGACCTGTATGATTAGCTCGCTGGATCCTCAGTCTTTTCCAAGATGGATTTGAGGTTAGGCTACCACCAAATCAAGATCAGAAACGGGGACATCCCCAAAACGGCCTTTGTTACTCGCTATGGTCAATATGAGTACACCGTGATGTCTTTCGGCCTAACCAATGCTCCAGCTACTTTCTCCCGCTTGATGAACTCGATCTTTATGGAGTACTTAGATAAATTCGTCATGGTTTATCTCGATGATATTCTTATTTACTCAAAGAATGAGGAAGAGCATGCCGAACATCTTAGGCTTGTGTTAGAAAAACTCAGAGAGCATCGTCTTTATGCCAAGTTCTCCAAGTGTGAATTTTGGTTGCCAGAAGTGACCTATCTAGGCCACGTGATCTCCGGTAAGGGCATTGCTGTCAATCCTGATAGAGTTAAAGCCGTTCTCGATTGGACTCCACCCGAAACGGTCAAACAAGTTAGGAGTTTCCTTGGTCTAGCCAGTTATTGTCGCCGCTTCGTTGAAAACTTCTCCAAAGTGGCCAAACCCCTCAAGGAGCTTCTCAAGAAAGATAAAAGGTTTGAGTGGACCCCACAGTGTGAGCACAGTTTCCAGGAACTGAAAAGACGCCTGACTTCTGCGCCCATACTCGTGCCACCGGATTTCACTAAAGACTTTGTTATCTATTGCGACGCTTCGCGTCAAGGACTAGGTTGCTTTCCTATGTAGGATCGTCATGTGATTGCCTATGCATCTCGACAGTTGCATCCACACGAGGAAAATTATCCTACACATGATCTGGAGCTTACAGCCGTATTCTATGCACTTAAGACTTGGCGACATTACCTTCTTGGTAACCGTTGCGAAATCTACACTGACCATCAGAGTCTCAAGTATATCTTCACCCAACCAGATCTGAATCTCAGAAAGAGATGTTGGTTGGAGTTGATCTTGGATTATGACTTAGGAATCACCTACACCCCAGGCAAAGCCAATGTCATGGCTGATGCTTTAAGTCGTAAATCCTATTGCAACAACCTCACGTTGCAACAACGTCAACCACCCCTCCATGAGGAATTCTGTAAGCTTAACCTTCACATAGCTCCTCATGGTTCCCTTTCTACCTTGGTGGCGAAACCTACCTTTACAGATCAGATCATAGAGGCTCAGAAGCATGATACGGGAATTTCCCGAATCAAGAAGAATATTTCCAAGGGAGTTGCTGGCTATTTCTCTATGGATGAACGAGGTGTTGTTTACTTTGGTAACCGTTTGGTGGTTCCCAAATGTCAACAGATGCAGTAACTGATCCTTAAGGAGGCCCATGAATCCCCTCTCACGATTCATCCCGGTAGTACAAAGATGTATCAGGACCTATGCCAGAGGTTCTGGTGGACTAGGATGAAGAGAGAAATCGCTCAGTTTATTGCCAATTGTGACGTTTGTCGTCGCGTTAAGGCAGAGCATCAAAGACCTGCGGGCACCCTTCAACCTTTAGCTATTCCCGTGTGGAAATGGGACAAAGTTGGTATGGACTTCATCACCGGCTTTCCCAGGACCAAGAAAGGAAATAATGCTATCTTCGTAGTCATTGATTGTCTCTCCAAAGTGGCTCACTTCCTACCTGTTCGAGAGAGTATCACTGCTAGTCAGCTTGCTGACTTATATATCTCCTGAATAGTGTCACTCCATGGTGTTCCACTAGAGATCAATTCAGACCGTGGCAGTCTTTTCACCTCTCATTTCTGGGAAAGTTTCCAAACTGCCATAGGCACCCATCTTTCCTTCTGTACCGCTTTCCACCCTCAGTCAAGTGGTCAGGTGGAAAGGGTCAACCAAATTCTCGAAGACATGCTTAGAGCTTGTGTTATCTCATTCGGTATGGATTTGGAGAAATGTCTTCCCTTTGCCGAGTTTGCTTATAACAATAGCTACCAATCCAGTCTTAAGAAAGCACCCTTCGAGATTCTGTATGGACGAAGATGTCGAACACCTTTGAACTGGTCAGAAACCGGCGAAAGACAATTCTTTGGACCGGATATGATCCAGGAAGCAGAAGAGCTAGTTTGCACCATTCGTGAGAATTTGAAAACAGCCCAATCTCGTCAAAAGAGCCAGTATGACCGTCGTCATAAGGAAGTGGCTTATGAAGTTGGCGACAAGGCTTACCTTCGGGTTACTCCTTTGAAGGGTACCCATCGTTTCGGTATCAAGGGCAAGTTGGCTCCTTGCTATATCAGTCCTTTTCGCATTCTCGCCAAACGAGGAGAGGTTTCCTACCAGTTGGAACTACCCCATATCTTTCTCGAGTTCATGATGTCTTCCACGTCTCTCAACTCAGGCGTTGCTTCTCGAATCCCATCCGCGGAGTGGACCACGAAACGCTTGATCTCCAAGATAACCTCACTTATTGAGAGCACCCTGTTAGCATTCTGGATCAAGCAGAGCGCGTCACTCGACGTCATAACATCAAGTTTCTCAAGGTTTAATGGTCTCATCATTCTGAGAGAGAAGCTACTTGGGAGCGAGAAGATCGTCTTCGACTTGAGTACCCCGCTTTCTTTCCGCCAACTCCTGAATCTCGGGAAGAGATTTTTTCGAGTGGGGGCGAGTTGTCACATCCCTAGTTCTGGTATGGTCCTAAGCTTGCTTTGTACATCATGTTTAAATTTCAAATGAACTTGAAATGGGGATGTTTCAAACCCTAGCACCAAAGCAAATTCAAATAGGTTCAACTTTAAAATGGATTTTCAATGAACCCAAAATGCTATTCAAAAATGTTCATGCTCTTTGGATAATGTTGGGAACCACAACCAGAGGTGATGCACATTTTTACTACACATTTTGGATTTTTGAATCAATGCATAAATATTCGGTTTGGAGCTGTTTTAATTATATAAATATTTTACTGGCTCCAAAAATGTTGGGAATTGGTAAGTGCCTCTGGAATGTTATACCTAGATGCCACAAATATTTTCAGCATTTATGGAAACGTTTTAACATTTCTTTTAGATACAAAACAAATGTCAGAAATAGAAAAAAGAAAACAGGAAAAGGAAAAGGCTTACCTGTCCTTACCTGGCAGCCCAGCCGGCCTGGCACTGTTGGCCCAGCCCACCAGGGGCAAGGTTGTCTTCAACCTTGTGCCCACTGGCAGCCAGCGCACGCAGCCGACCGCGCCACCTCCTGCTTCGCCGTGCCGCGCTCCCCGTCAACCCAATCCCGCGCTTGGAGACGCCTTGAAGCCCCTCTCTCCTCTCCCTCACTCGCTGCTCACTCTCCCTTACCCTGCTTTCTCTCTCTCTGTAGCACGCCCGAACGGGTCCATCGCCGCCGTTCGCTGCCACCGTGAGCACCGTGATCTTCTCGCCCCTTCCCCGTGTCCAAAAGCTCCGTGACGATGCACAGCTCATCCACGCGGAAGTTCCCGAACCCAGGAGCACCGTGGTGACGCCTTCGAGCTCGTCTTCCACCTCGGGTGCCGCCGATCACCGCCGGCGATTCGCGGCGTCTGGCGCGCCCCCAAGCCCGCTGACCTTCTCTTCCGACCCCCAGTGAGCCCCGCCGTCTTTCCCCTGTCTTCTTGCTGCCGAACGCGTCCCCTAACAATGCTCTTCACCGGAGCCGAAAGCTTCCGCCCGCCGGCCATGTCACCGCCATCGCCGCAGCCGCCCAAGCCCAAAACCGAGCGCGTCACCGTGCTCAGCATAGTTCCACGGGCCCAGAGCAACCAACCGTTGCTCCTGCCGTGCACCATAGCAACGTTTTCATCATCGCCTGAACTCCGGCCACCGCCGCGAGCTTGCCTCCGGCAAGCTCGGGCCACCTCAGCCCCTGCTGTTTGCACAGATGGATGCGGGCGAGTCCCAGCTCCACGTAGATGCCCTCCGCCGGCCATTTGGTCACCGGAGGAGGAATCCCGAGCCCCTCCGCCGTCTCTGGCCTTGCCGGCGACGAGCGCCGGGTCAACTCCTGCGTGGGTTGACCACCACACAGCCCAGTTTGACCTCCCCCCTCTCTCTCACCGACTTGCAGGCCCCGCCGACTAATTACTATAGTTAACGCTAATTAACTAACTAGGTTAGCTACTACAGTCACTGACTAGTGGGCCCTGCCCAGTTAGTTATGACTAACTAACTTAGTTAGTTGACTGGGTCACTAACCAGTGGGACCCACTGGTCAGGTTTGACCTGGTCAGCCCCGTTGACTCACTTACGTCATGCTGACGTGGAGCTGACGCATTATATCATTACTGGTATTAAATTAAATCAGGAAATTCCAGAAAATAGTTAAAACTTCTAAAAATCATAGTAATTCAACCGTAACTCCAAATCAAATAAATTATATATGAAAAATTATCAGAAAAATGCAAGGAATCTATTTATGCCAGTTTCATGCATGAAAAACCAACTTATACTTGCTGTATAAGTGAAAACGTAATAATGGCATGTTATATACTTAATTTGGGGTTTGCATATGAATCCTTGGTTCATATGGACTTCAACCAAATTGATGCTAGATGCATTAGGGAAAATCATAGCATCTTTGAAATGTCATCTTCATGCATCATATTGTTGCATATGGTTGTTTATTGATTGCCGGCACTGTCCCCTCTCGATAGGTTCTACTCCGAAAGGTGTCCCGAATACCTGTCTGAGGAGCAGTGCTTCTTCGTGGATCTATCAGGCAAGAAAACCCCCTTGAGCATCTCGATAAAATCCCACTATCTCGCTCCTGCTCCTTTTACTGCATTAGGACAACAACGATTCAAACTGCTACTTTCTGCTGCGGTAGCTGAACCCATTCCTCAGCATGACCTGTCATTGCCACAGTAAATAGTTGAAACCCACTAGCATGAGTAGGGGTTGCTTGAGCCTTGATGTGCCTACTCATCCATGCTTGTTTTCTTTATGCCAGCTATGCTTAGAGTTGTGTCAGTTCTGATTCATCGGAAATGAATCGGAGTGGTGAACATGTCCGACCGATAAAGGCTGTGTGTGTGAACACGTTTTGGTAAAGGTAGCGATGAGAGGCCATGTAGGAGTACATGGTGGGTTGTCTCATTCGAACCATCCCTAAGCACTGAGTTCTGTGTATGTTATCCAAGTCCAGTTACTACCACACATTGGGTTCCGGTTATCCGGCCCCTCTCGGCTTATTAATCCGCTTGATCTCTGTCCAGGAGTTGCAACTAGTTTCTGGTGTTTGTAGGTAGTGCTACTTGTCTACCAGGTGGTGTCCGACGGGACGGGCTTGGAACAGACTAGGCACCTTGGCACGGTGTACCAAGTGGCACCCGGATGGTGGGCTTGGGAACCCTTCACACATCGTTTGGGGCCGTGAGCGACACCCCGGCCGGATCTCCTTGCGGATGGAACCTGAATAGACGATAAACCTGGACGAGAGACTTGTGTGGTTAGTCAGGTCATGGCCGACACCCTCTCCCGGCTTCCGCTTCAAGGTTGCCGGGGTACATGACGTGTACAGGGCTATAAGTGGCGAGAGCGTGTGTGACGAAGTACACCCCTGCAGGGTCAACATTATCTATTCGAATAGCCGTTTTCCTCGGATATGGAAACTTGGAGGACTTATGTAGTCCATAGACAATTTGGAGTGGATATTCTAAAATCCGCAAGATAAGCGCGAGTGCTATGGATGGCCTTCTCGTAGGGAGATGGGAACGGATCCACAGTGGAGTATTGATATGGTGAATATGTGGACTTGTGTGCGTCTTCTCACCTCAAGAAGTTTCTGATACTCGTAGTATAGGTTAGCCACTGAGTCAAAGCTGGCTTGCTGCTGTTAAACTCCACCACCCCCTTTGTTGATAATGTTGCATATGTAGTTAGTTCTTATCTAAGACTTGCTGAGTACCTTGGTACTCACGTTTGCTTATTTATGTTTTGCAGTTGGTTACACTAGTGGCTTCGACGAGTGGCTTGTATCCCAGCTACGATCTTGTACCCTTGGGAGGGTCGTGTTTAGTCAGGCTTCTTAGTCTTTTCCTTTTGTAGTTGTCTGTACTCAGACATGTAATGCTTCTGTTGCTTGTATGCTCTGAATGATGGGTCATGAGACCCCTGTTTGTATTGGTTGCTATGTGGCTCTTCTGGGCCTTTATCTATATGAGTTTGAGTTATGTTGTGATGCCATGATGTACAACACATACTTGCATGTTATGCGTACGTGTAACGTGTGTTGCTATGTGTGGGATCTGACAACCTAGTTGTTTACCTCTGATAGCCTCTCTTATGGGGAAATGTAGTCTTGTGCTTCCAAGTGCCATAGTAGTCCGCTATAGCCCGGTTCACCGGAGTCCTGCTAGCCCAGCACTACTGCTCCGGAACACTTGACTGGCCGGCATGTGATTCACTTCGTTCCTGTGTCTGTCCCTTCGGGGAAATGTCACGCAGTGACATCCGGAGTCCTGTTAGCCTAGTGCTACAGCCCGGATTCCTACGCTGTTGACCGACATGCTCGAGGTTGATTCATGTATGCCTGTCCCTGTAAGTCAGTGCTACTTTGGGTTCACGACTAGTCATGTCAGGCCGGGTTCTCTGTCATATGGATGCTAGCGACACTATCATATACGTGAGCCAAAAGGCGCAAACGGTCCCAGGCCAGGTAAGGTGGCACCCATGGGAATACCGTGCGTGAGGCCGCAAAGTGATATGAAGTGTTACATGCTAGATCGGTGTGACTTAGGATCGGGGTCCCGACAGTGCGACAGGTTCGTTCAGCTGGATGAAGATCGGCGCTTCAGCATTAAGCTCGAGCAGACCTTCGATGTTGAAACGGTACGCAACAACGACAAGTGTTTTTTTTTCGTAATTAAGCATGACTTCAAATATTTCCACGTCTAATTTTCATCTTTTACAATTCAACTAGCTTATCCCATGCCATGCAAGACGCTATGTCTTGGAGAGGATGGGTTTTGAAGACCATGAAAATTTTCAAACAAAGAAAATACACCTAAGGATCCATCATGATATCGATTTTGAAGTAAATCTGTACAATTCTCCGAGCGTAACCCATTTTGGTTGCCAAAATTGGGAAGCACTTTGCAAAGTGTATGGTTTTTATGAGGGTATGATTGTCAGCATGGATCTTGGTGATCCTGACATCGAGCAAGACAATATGGACATTTGGGTCCTTGTTGATACACTTCCGATTCTACCGCAATGTGAGTTTCTCAAGCATAGTTATTAACTAATTTATATTGTTTATTTCAAAATAGTTGACAGCTTATTTCCATTGACAGCTTATTTTGAATCTTCAAAGAATGTGCAGAATATGGTAGACAAAATCCACTACATTGATGGCTCCGAATTAACTTATAAGGAGAAAAATCATCTGATTGCTTATTGTACTTTTTTTGAGAATTACAATACATATTATCGAACTCCTCCAAATTATGGTGAATACTTGCCACTAGTGCACGTGTTGAACCACGATAACTTCTATGGAGATACCCTGGTAAGATATTTTACTATTATGACATCCGTGCATCTTTTGCATACTTCTAAAACTAGTACATCATTGCTAACTACGAAGTTATTACTATGTTTTTCAACAGAAAATCCCGATGGATTGTGTGCCTCATCTGATGTATTACAATGGTCGCCTTGAAGTTCCAAACCTACAGCCAGGTCATCCTACGGATCTCACCTATGCATATCGAATTTCTGAAACCGGTGAACACATGCTAATCAAAGAGTGGAAAAAATGTTTGGACATTCGTAAGGAGGTTCTTGGAAGAAACATTAAGCGAAAGGCAAGAATTGGAGACAGGATAATCTGCATTCTCCATAATGGAGAGCGAGGGGCTATCTTGTTTTTTGCTATTTTACCTTAGAGAATATAGTAGGTCCTAAGAGAATGTAGTAGGACCTACGAGGTACAATATGTTTATTATGTGATACAATGTGTTAGAGTTGAAGATGTGAGGAGTACTTGTGATTACGACTAGTGACCAATGATATGATGATGATGATGATAAGTTGTTAATGATATGATGATGATGATGATATTTATTATATCATTGGGTGAAAGAACCGCGGATTAGTTTCAAGTGGATGTCCGTGATCTTGAAACTAGTCCACACGGTTCTTTCACCCCGTGATGTAATAACTCATTATGATGTAAAAACAATTTGTAAATTCCTGTTGTATGAAAATTTGTCTAAAGGTGTACGAATACAACATGAAATAAAAAAGAAATAAAATACGAAATAATAGTAGCAGCGCGGGCAGAGAGAAGCGCTACTACTAATTACCAGTAGCGCTCCTCCTGGAACTCGCTGCAACTAAGTCGATTTAGCCGTAGCGTGGGTGGAGGCACGCTAGTGCTATTTGTTAGCTATAGCGCCTTATCAGTAGCGCACCACCCCGCGCTACTGATAGGTCTAGAACCCGTGCTGCTGCTAGCCTTTTCCCTAGTAGTGTTATCATGCCATGTTAGTTGCTAGTATTCCTTTCATATACCTATGCTTGCTAGTAGTACATGTTGATATTGGTGATCGTCTTTGATGCATGACTGTCGTCTGTCCCGTGTACCATTGTTATGCATGTTCCTTTGCATCTAGTTGGTTAAATGATTGCATGGTAGCATTGTTGATATGTCTTCCATGATATTTATTGTTGATGCTAGTGGTCATGCTAGGTTTCAATGAGTAGTGTTGTACTTGTGATCTTCATGCTCCTCATTATACTATGTTCAGTTGGATATGATTCATTGTGGATATGGTTTATAATTATGTTGCACCCCGTGCTTATGTTGATATCATGTTTATGCATTATTGCATCCTGTTATTTTATCATGGCTCAGCATATTGCATTCAAGATTAACCGGATAAAATTGAACTTGAACAACTGTTGGCTGAGTCATGCTGCCACCATATCGAACTAACCAGTGCAACCACGCTTACCTTTATGGAAGGTCCTAACTGGGTTTATTGTTCTGCCTCTTGCCGGTGCCTCCAACTAGGGAAGGTTATGGGCGTGCTTACCCTGATCAGGTAGGCGGACATAACCTTGTGTGCCTGTAGATTTGATGATAAGCACTTTTGTCCCTTTTTGGGACAGGCCATGACGGTGTCCGTTGTGTCTTTGGTACACACGGGGCCACCCATGACTTAGCCCAAAGGGGATTTGGTCGGAGTGGCCGGGAGAGTGTGATGGCAGTAGATCGGTTTTGTCGAAATGTCGTTGGTCCACCCGAATGGGAGTGCGAGGCCATGGGTTCCGTAGTGTGGGTTCAGTCTGCTAACCTCTTCAGAGTGTATATTAAAACTATCAATACACTACTAGGAAAAGGCCTACTAGTGGCACACCTGTTTTGCCTACTAATGGCGCACTACAGGTGCGCCACTAGTACCACGCCATTAGTATCTGGTATACTAATGGCGCACCATTCAGTGCACTATTAGTATAGCCCACGGTGCACCATTAGTATGCCTCGCAGGGGGCCATATTTACCCATGTGCTTTGGCATACTAATGGCGCACTAGTGGATGATGCGCCATTAGAGTCCTTTATGTAGTGCGCCATTAGTGTGCTGAGTGGTGCGCCACTAGTATGAATATTAGGGATTTTTTCTTTTCTGATATTTGCACAGGTTACAAAACATATTACTACACATAATATAGAGAGCACAACATATAAACAGCAGATTCATCTAATACAATAAAAGATTAGTCTCCGAATACAATTCATCATATTAATCTCGGAATTCAAAAGACCGAACAAAGATAGAACATTACAAGTCTCGAGACCGCGAGTAGCGAGTTTGTCGGAAGTAATACTAATCCTAACAAGTCCTACTAATCATCATCACACAACTTCTACACGTTATTAATAACAAGTCATACGATCATCATCTTGATATTCATCGAACCAACCCTACTTAATTGTTCTTAGCACATGATCATTAGTATTAGGCAGGACCTAAATACCCTATTTAAGGTAAAATAGCATAAAACAATATAGACCCTGACTCTCCATTATGGAGAATGGAGATCATCCTGTCTCCAATTCTTGCGCTTCGCTTCCTTTTGCTTCCAAGAACCTGCTTACGACTGTCCATAATTTTTTTCCGTACTTTGATGTGCATGTCTCCACTTCTTTTAGAAATCTAGTATGGACAGTTGAGATTCGTAGGATGACCTGGCAGTATGTTGAAAACATTAAGGCTACCTTTCTGATACATCAAATGAGGCACACAATTCTCTGGGATTTTCTGTTGAAAAACATAGTAATAACTTCATAGTTAGCAATGATGTACTAGTTTTAGAAGTATGCAAAAGATGCACGGATGTCGTAATAGTAAAAAATCTTACCACGGTACCTCCATGGTAGTTACCGTAGTTGAACACATGCACTAGTGGCACGTATTGACCATAATGTTGAGGAGTTTGATTGTAGATATTGTAATTCTCAATGTCAGTACAAAATCCGACAAGATGATTTTTCTCCTTGTAAGTTACTTCGGAGCCATCGGTGTATTGGGTTTTGTCTACCATCTCCTGCACATTCTATGAACAATGAAAATAAGCTGTCAGTGGAAATAAGCTGTCAACTATTTTGAAATAAACAATATAAATTAGCTAATAACTATGTTTGAGAAACTCACATAGCGGTAGAATTGGAGGCGTATCAACAAGGACCCAAATGTCCATATTGTCTTGCTCGATTTTAGGATCACCAAGATCCATGGTGACAAGCCTCATCAAAACCATACATCTTGCAAAATGCTTCCCAATTTTTGCAACCAAAATGGGTTACGCTCCCAGAATTATACAGATTTACTTCAAAATCCACATCGTGATGAGTCCTTAGGTGAATTTTCTTTGTTTCAGAATTTTCATGGTCTTCAAATTCCATCCTCTCCAAGACATAGCGTCTTGCATGGCATGGGATAAGCTATACTCGAATTGTAAAAGATGAAAATTACACGTTGAAATAGTTGAAGTCATGCTTAATTGTGAAACTAACACTTGTCATCGTTGTGTACCATTTCAACTTCGAAGGTCTCCTCGAGCTTAATGCTGAAGCGTCGATCATCATCCAGGTGAGGCATGTCGCACAGATCTCAATCGTCGTGGCACCAGCCGCACTCCCCCGGGAGACTTTCGTCGTCCGATGACGACATATCCTACGTTCATAATTCAAAACTACATCATCTCTTGCGTTGGGTCCAATAGGATAATCCAGAGTGTGGTGAAAACACGCCCTTCGATCTGGTTTGTGCTATTGGTGAATGGAGATGGTCTAAGATTTTCAGTGGTAAGAAGTGAAGTGGTAATTTTGAGAGCAAATGGTTAGGATGTGTGGTTCCTCTTTCCTGTTTAGCTTTACAATAGAATATTGTTAGTCATGCACACTTGTGCATTTTCAGCCAGGCCCAGTGGAGTTGGCCTAAAAACATTTCTTTCTTTAAACCTGCTACATCCATCTCAAGTATTTATGGTCAAGGGTTAGCAGGGCCATCCAAATAGAATATGTGGTATGGGCTTTTTTTGTAGGTCATCCTACTAGATTAGGGTTTATCGATGACGAGCAACTGACGTTAGTAGTAACTTTGAGTTCATATCACACTTCTATATGTATAACACAAGAGGCAGTTTATCCTACTTAATTAAGTACTAAGATACCCCGACCCATGCATTAGTCGCAAGTACCCCATATGTCCTATTTTTAGCAAAGTCATGCTAAAATTCACGGAAAATTTCAGCATGACCTTTGCTGAAAATAGGACATATGGAGTACCCAAATTTGCCAGAACGGAAGTTAATCGACATTCCAGCAAACTCAAGGGCCTCTCGGGGTACCTACAAAATCATCACAACACGATGGTCGGAGACATGACCTTTGCTGAAAATTGTTTTTTGTAAAAGATGATCATGCCAACTAGCCAGGCAGGTGATTGTCACTCAAATTAAGCTGGGCTTAGACTGACTGAAGCATCTGTCTTCCTCCCTTTCTTTTTCTCTCTTCCTTTCACATTAACTTTACTTTCCAAAGGAAATAAAAATACAATGCATACATACATACTAAAGCAGGTAGATAGATAGTTAGATAGATGAGCATGTTCAGTTTACAAGAATGAATGTAAACAAGCAAAGAATGCATGCATGCATATCAAGCTTGCCTTGAAAAATCTACCAAGCCTGCCTAAAGCATGTCTGCATGATGGGTATCACACTATCAGTTATTACCAGTTAATTACTAGTCATGCCAAATAAGATACTCCTCCTCATCATCATATTAAAATAAATGACCAATCAGCACATGCATCAATATGCTCCTCTCCTCTGCTATTACTTCTCTACTGCTACAAACATAACCACAACAACAATAACAACTAGTGACCACCAACCAACATCAGTCTCATTCACCACACAATTCAACCAGACAACACAGACAGACTTTCAGGGATGGTTTGATTAGAAGAAAAAATCAAGCTTGCAGATTTAAAATATGGTTTGACACAAGGCATGTTTGCTTATTTCAAGATATCGAACAATCTTCATTTGAGCCAAGGCAGATAACTTTTAAGCTATGCCACTGAAGAATAAGGACGCCAAACAGAATATAGTCAGCACCATATTATATTATGCTCCAGTGCAGCAGAAAATTTACATCAGACCAATTAGGCTCATTTTTCAAACTCCCGAGCTTGCAACTTTGCACCCCCTGCCTAATAGACTAGACGTACTGATTAAATCTTACACCCTATCCATCGAGTTTCACACCGACAGAAAGAACATCACATTTATCATCAAATGCTAAGCTAACATCATTCAAGCGCTTCAATTGACAAATTTGCATAGCAGAGGAGCTCATCGTCCGGTGATGAGGCAGAGGCAGGTCGGCAGCGGCCGGTGTTGAAGAGGGGGGCGTCGTCGAGGAGGGCGGTGAAGAGGGGGGCGTCAGTGTCTCGCCTAGATGCTTTGCACGACGGGGGAGGGGGCGGCGTCCGGAAGCAGAGGAGATGGTGGGCACGGCCCTGAACTCGGGGTTGTCGGTGGAGGAGATGATTCGAGGAGCCGGTGGCGGGCGGAGTCGTCGGCGGCGGGGCTGGATTGGGGGGTGGGGGAGGAGGACGGCAGCGGCGGCAGTCTGGTGGGGGTCGGGGGTGTCGGGGGCGGTGGGGCGATGGGCAGCGAGGCGCCGGGGCATTGGGGAGGTGTTGGTCGGGTGCAGCGGGGGCAGCGAGCATGGTCGGGGACGGCGAGCATGGGGGCGCGTGGGCGGCTGCGTCGCAGTGGGTCAGAAAGGGGAATAATTGAAAGGGGATTGGGGATTTTAGTGGGGGGAGGCTTAGCAATGGCGCACCCCCTAGCGGTGCGCCATTAGAAATTATTATTTTTGGATAGCAGTAGCATATCACCTAGAGGTGCGCCATTAGTAATCTTTTTTTCGATAGCAATGGCGCACCCCCTAGCAGTGCGCCATTAGTAATTTTTTTATATAGCAATGGCGCACCAGCCAGCGGTGCGCCATAAGTAATTTATTATTATTATTATTTTGTTGCATATAATAATTTTTTAGAAATGAATATGAGTATGGAACAGTAATAAATTTTTACAAAAATAGTAATATATTTTTAAAAAATATCATCAAATTCGTTATTTGAAAATATTTATGAATATAAAAAACTATCATCAAATTTGCTATTTGAAAATATCATCAAATTTGTTATTTGAAAATATAATCAAATTTGTTTTTTTGGATTTTTATTTGCATTCATTTGTGACGGTGGAGCGGGGGAGGGTGCGGGGGGTCGTGGGCGGCGATGGAGTGGGGGAGGGTGCGGGGGGTCCTCAGCGGCGGTGGAGCGAGGGAGGGTGCGGTGGGTCGTCGGCGGCGGTGGAGCGGGGCAGGGGTGCGGTGGGTCGTCGGCGACGGTGGAGCGGGGGTGTCCTCGGCGGCGACGGAGCGGGGGAGGGTGCAGTGTGTCGTCGACGGCGGTGGAGCGGGGGAGGGTGCGGTGGGTCGTCGACGACGGTGGTGCGGGGGGGTGGGGGGTGCGGAGGGGGGGTCGTTGGCGGCGGTGGAGCGGGGGGTGCTCGGTGGCGGTGGAGCGGGGGAGGGTGCGGCGGGTGCTTGTGGTGCGCCATTAGTAGTTTCGCAAAAAAATTATAGTAGTGGCGCACTGTGTGGCAGGTGCGCCATTACTAGTTAAAACTAGTAATGGCGCACTGTGCCCTGGTGCGCCATTAGTATTTTTGGAAAAACAATAAAAAATTTGTTACTAGTGGCGCACCGTGGGTCTGGTCCGCCATTAGTGTCTATCACACTGACACTAATGGCGCACCAACACATGGTGCGCCACTGCTATATAGTAGTGGTGCACCACATGTCTGGTGCACCATTAGTGGCCATATCATTTATAGCCCTTTTCCTAGTAGTTGGGGGAGGGTGCGGGGGGTGCTTGTGGTGCTCCATTAGTAGTTTTGCAAAAAATAATTATAGTAGTGGCGCACTATGTGGCAGGTGCGCCATTACTATTTAAAACTAGTAATGGCGCACTGTGCCCTGGTGCGCCAGTAGTATTTTTGGAAAAAAAATGTTACTAGTGGCGCACCGTGGGTCTGGTGCACCATTAGTGTCTATCACACTAATGGCGCACCAACACATGGTGCGCCACTGCCACAAAGTAGTGGCGCACCACATGTCTGGTGCGCCATTAGTGGCCATATCATCTATAGCCCTTTTCCTAGTAGTGTTAGCTGCGCCCGCGGATAAGGGTCCAGTTCATGTCGGTTACACTATGAGTCAACAGTATTAATAATAATGATTTTAATAAAAACCCCGGTTCGATGAAGAGATAAGTTGGTTGTGATCGCCGGAAAGATCACTGTTTGAGACCAAGTGTTGGTCATGGTTGTGATCGTCAGAATGATCACCGTGGTATCGAGGATATCGAGTTGTTGGATATCCGTGATATTTGGCGAGAATCGTGGGTAAAGATCAAGCTCCTTGTAGTCATTTAATGATTACTACGGTATTGTTTATACCAAGCTTGATTTGATCCTGAGATAATTGTGCGATGTCCGAGGTTGGTAAGTGATGCATGTGATGGTTACGTCGTAACCCGAGCAGATTCAATAGTGCATATAGTGTCATCGTGTTGCATGCTAGTATCGTCAGATTCATATGTTCATGCCATGATCATGTTGTTCTAGCTGTATGATGTTCATGTTGCTCATGTCATGTTGTTATGAGGATCTCATGTTAATTCCTGCTTAACCTGTAAATGCCATGCTGATGTTTGTCTTGAATGCTTCTGGTTATTGTGAGCTTGCAAGTACATTCAATGTACTGACTTGGCGTGTCATGCCAGCTTGCAGGTCATGCCTGGATTGCTTGCTAGTTTGGTGTTGTTCATGTTTCGCGAGCTAGGATAAGCGTTCCAGCCAGAGTCCCTATGGAGTGGAGTTCACCACCGTTGTCGTTGTTCCACTACTAGAAGTTTTTCCGCTGCTTCGAGTTGTTCTGTTGCTTGCATAAAGCCACTGAGGATGGCGTAGTGTCGTCATGTCGACGTTATTCATTGTAGTATCGGAGACCTTGTAATCATATTCGTGTAATAATAGGAAGATGGTTTGGTCTATGCTAAGCAGTGCCGTATTCCAGAAGACTTCTCCTCCATCTCTATGCAGGAATACGGGGCGTTCCGGCTTTCTCTGAGCTGGGGTGCCACAAGTGGGCACCGGTGTCGGATTTCGGGTTCCGGCAAAACCCTCAAGGTTCGAACACTGGGTGTGCACGAAGATCTCCGCTACCAACTCACGCCCTCAGCCTCGCCACGATCTCAAAGGCAAGCTCGACGAACTCGCAACACAAGGGACACAAAATTTATACTGGTTCGGGCCACCGTTGTGGTGTAATACCCTACTCTAGTGTGGTGTGGTGGATTGTCTCTCGAGCCGAGGATGAACAATACAAGGGGAAGAACAGCCTCCTGAGGTGAGGTGTTCTTGTGCTTGGTGGGTGTGATTATGGGTTGGATCTAGTCCAAGATGAGATGGCTGAGGCTCCGTTCTAGTTGCCTCCTTCTGTGGTGGCTAATCCTATTTATAGAGGCCCTGGTCCTCTCCCCACATATTGAGCGGGAAGGGAGCCAACAACGGCCAATTTGAAAGGGGACAGCTAGTACAAGTTATCCTGACCAAAGCAGCCTTCGCCTGCCAAAGGCTCTGGTGGTGACGCCGCCTTGGGCTCCATGCTGACCTCCGTCTTGTCGTCCTGCTGGTCTTGGTCTCATTGCAACAATATGGAAACCTTTGCTTGACGCCTCGGTACTCCTCGCCTGCGCTTGCCTCCTTAGCACCAAAGAGAAAACAAGGACACTGTGCGCGTTGGCGCCCACCTGGTCTCGATCGTCATGGCTCACGTCATTGGAACCTCACGTTGTTTGCCTTGCCTTGATCTCTACGCCCCTCGTGAACCAGCCTGGTGAGGCCGCTCCCGAGGAGGTCTTGTGTCGTCCGCCTCGTGAGGCTTGGCCCCTCATGAGGGTCTTGAATGCTTGTTGGTGAAGATGGGCCGTACGGGACGGCTTGCAAAGCCACGCCGTGGGCCGCAGGCAGGCAAGTCTGGGGACCCCCGCTCCCAGAACGCTGACAGTAGCCCCCTGGCCGAAGGAGCGCTCGGCTTGGCTTTGAGGCGAAGCCGAAGGGCAAATGCGAGCGCTGCTGGCCCCAATAGCCTGCGGCCTTGGCCGACGCGTGGCGATTGATTGGACGTGGGCATCTCTGCTTCCCCACGTTGTCTCGGCAGCTGCCTGACTTGACGAGTCCCTGCTGCATGCAAGGAAAAACCATCATTACCTGTGATCGTGGGGGTGCTGGTTGGCCTTCTCCTACTATAAATGGGATGGGGGGCAGAGCCCCCGTCACCCATCTGTTCCCATTCCACTCACTTCTCTCCCTTTGCTCCATCACCAATAGCGACACCAATGGCGCCGTCGAAGAGGTTCTCCTCTGCGGAGAAGGGGAAGGCCCCTCATGAGGGGCCCGGCTCTCCAGTGCCCAAGCGTGGACGCGGCCGTCCCCGCAAGCACACCGCAACCCCCGCCGCGGCCCCCCGCAGCTGCGGCACTGGCAGTCCTGTTGACCAAGGGAGATGTGTCGTGGTCGCGAGGCCTCCCTGGCCACGCTTCCACTCGGCGGAGGTGCTGCCGAAGTTCGTCGTGTGGTCGGAGAACCCGGTCGGCAACTGGCTTCAGCTCCCGTGCTTCTTCGCCGACGAGTTGCCGGCCTCAGGTCCAGGCGGGCTCTGGATACAGGCGGACGACTGCTGCAGCAGGGATTCCTGTGGCGCCGTTGAGGTCTCTGTGACGGGCAACATAGCCCTGGCCCGCGGATGGCAGACGTTTGCCCGTGCGCGCGGCCTTGGCAGGCGATGGACCCTCCATTTCCAGTATGACGGTGAAGCGACCCTCTACGTGAGGGTGTTTGGGGAAGATGGTCGCCGCGCCGGGCGTTGCCCCGAGGTTAACGACGATAATTAGGTGCTCGGCCTTTGTGATGGTCGTGATGAGGATGAGGGCGAGCCCGCCCTTGGTGCCGACCACATCTCGTCCAGCTACGGCGGCTCTTCATCCGGCGACAGCTCTAGCAGCGGTGCTTACGACCAGCCGCCGTGCCCGCTTTGAAGGCGGTAGTGGGTTGTCTTGTCACCACACCTCCGTGAAGCGCGAGGAGGGGTTTGGTTGAGCTTTGGATGGTGCCAAGAGCCCGCCCTTGCGGACCGCTGTAGGGGCACGCGCCGCTTTTTTCTCGTTCTTCCTTTCCTTCCTGTATTAAGAAAGAAGCCAGTATGGGCCCCGGAGGGGCGTGCAACAAACTGTGATTCCTGAGTATTATGTTATGTTTATCATTCCTGTTTTGTGTCTCGACATCGTCGTTTTATGTAGAGATAACTTAGCTTGACTTGCTCGGGGTAGTCTCCTCCTCACAAGGCGCTTGCTTCCCAGTGCATGTCGAGGCCTGATAAGTCTCTGTCGTATCTACTTTTCCAAACACTTTTGCCCTTGCTTTGGACAATAACTTGCATGATTTGAATGGAACTAACCCGGACTGATGCTGTTTTCAGCAGAATTACCATGGTTTTATTTATGTGCAGAAACAAAAGTTCTGGGAATGACCTAAAACTTCATGGAACATCTTTTCGGAAATCATAAAATATCCTTGCAAAAGATGAAGACCAGGGGGCCCACACCTTAGCCACGAGGGTGGGAGGCGCGCCTGGCCCCCCAGGGCGCGCCCCTACCTCGTGGCCCCCCTGCAGATCCTCCGACCTCAACTCCAACTCTATATATTTGCTTTTAGGGAGAAAAAAATAGAGAAGAAGGATTCATAGCGTTTTACGATACAAAGCCGCCGCCAAGCTCTAAAACCTCTCGGGAGGGCTGATCTGGAGTCCGTTCGAGGCTCCGGAGAGGGGAATCCGTCGCCATCGTCATCATCAACCATCCTCCATCACCAATTTCATGATGCTCACCGCCGTGCGTGAGTAATTCCATCGTAGGCTTGCTGGACGGTGATGGGTTGGATGAGATTTATCATGTAATCGAGTTAGTTTTGTTAGGGTTGGATCCCTAGTATCCACTATGTTCTGAGATTGATGTTGCTATGACTTTGCTATGCTTAATAATTGTCACTAGGGCCCGAGTGCCGTGATTTCAGATCTCAACCTATTATGTTTTCATCAATATCTGAGTGTTCTTGATCCTATCTTGCAAGTCTATGGTCACCTACTATGTGTTATGATCCGACAACCCCGAAGTGACAATAATCGGGACCACTCCCGGTGGTGACCGTAGTTTGAGGAGTTCATGTATTCATTATGAGTTAATGCTTTGGTCTGGTACACTGTTAAAAGGAGGCCTTAATATCCCTTAGTTTCCGCTAGGACCCCGCTGCCACGGGAGGGTAGGATAAAAGATGTCATGCAAGTTCTTTTCCATAAGCACGTATGACTATATCTGGAATACATGCCTACATTACATTGATTAATTGGAGCTAGTTCTGTGTCACCCTAGGTTATGACTGTTACATGATGAACTGCATCCGGCATAATTCTCTATCATCGATCCATTGCCTACAAGCTTTCCATATATTGTTCTTCGCTTATTTACTTTTCTGTTGCTACTGTTGCAATCACTACAAAATACCAAAAACACTACTTTTTCTATCATTACCTTTTGCTACCATTACCACTACTATCATATTACTTTTCTACTAAACACCTTGCTGCAGATATTAAGTTTCCAGGTGTGGTTGAATTGACAACTCAGCTGTTAATACTTGAGAATATTCTTTGGCTCCCCTTGTGTCGAATCAATAAATTTGGGTTGAATACTCTACCCTCGAAAACTATTGCGATCCCCTATACTTGTGGGTTATCAAGGCCTCCTTGGCCTGGTAGGCGCTTAGGAACTGCAAGAAATCGTTAAGAGGCTTATCGTTCAACCGAGCCTTGCTCACAGGCACCGCTGGCCTTGACCCTGCGCTTCGTATCGCGGTACCCGAGGGGCATGGATTAGGAGAGGTGCGCCAGCTTGTGGGCTCGAACGAGGGTGCCTCGCGAAAAGCAGACAGAAGGCAAAAAAAGGAGAAACGCTCATGAGGGCACCCGTCCAGCCCCTTCGCAAGGAATGCGAGAGAGAGTGCAGGCTAAACTGAACACGGAAACAGAGGCAGAAGGCGACGGAACCAAATCAGCGAAGATCATGAGAAGCAAACTTCAATTAAAATAGGGCGAGCCAGCTATGGAAAGCAAATGAAAAGCCGCGTCCGGTGCCTAGTCTAGTCTTCATGTCTTCTCACCAGCGTAGAGCTATGTCCTGCCACTAGGACGTGGGAGGGAGCCCCTGAGGCCCGAGGGCGGCACTCCTGAGACTCCGGGGCATGTACAGCCCCACTCATTATTACATGAGAGTGTCACAAGTAGAGACCTTGACAGGCACTGGGCCTTCTTCACAGGCGCTGGGCCTTTCTTCACAGGCGCTGGGCCTTCTTCACAGGTGCTGGGCCTTTCTTCATGGGTAGAACTTCTGGAGGTGCTGGATGTTCCAGGCGTTCTGGATGGGTACCCCGTCCTGTGTCTCCAGGGGTGCGGCGCCAGGCCTGGAGACATGGACGACCTTGAAAGGGCCCTCCCAGATTGGTGAGAGCTTATGCAGCCCTTCCCTCGAGAGCACCCGCCTCAGGATGAGGTCACCCGCCTCGAGCGTCCTGGAGCGGACGCTGCGACAGTGGTACCGCCGCAGCGCCTGCTGGTATCTTGCCGCCCGTAGTGCAGCTTTGCGGTGGTGTTCCTCCCCCAGCACGAGGTCCATCCCCCGCGTGGCGTCCTGCTACGTCTCATCACAAGCCAGGACCCGTGCAGAGCGATGCTTGACCTCGTGAGGGAGCACCTCTTCTGCTCCATAGACGAGGAAGAACGAGGTCTAGCCCGTGGGCTTGGTGGAGGTGGTGTGGATGGACCACAGCATAGAATGCAGCTCGTCGTGCCAGCCCCTGCGACACGCTTCGAGCTTCTTCTTGAAGGTCCTGGTCTAGAGGCCTCTCAGGACCTCCGTGTTGGCGCGTTCATCTTGGCCATTGCTCCAGAGGTGCGCCACTAAAGCGTAGCGAATCTGCGTTCCAAGGTTAGTGCAGTAGATTACTGGTGAACTGCGAGCCATTATCGGTGATGATGCGATTGGGGACCCCAAAACAGCTCACGAGGCCCTTGACGAACTTGACCGTATAGCCAGATGGGATAGTGCGGACGGCTTTCACCTCCGCCCAGTTGGTGAGCTTGTCGATGGCAACGTAGAGGTATCGGTAGCCCCCAGGCGCTCGAGGGAACGGGCCCAGGATGTCCAGTCCCCAGACTGCGAATGGCCACGAGAATTGGATGGTCTGGAGGCCCTGAGCTGGCTGATAGATTTACTTGGAATGGAGTTGGCAGGCCTCGCAGGACTAGCTCACCTGCGTCGTTGAGCACCGTAGGCCAGTAGAATCCGCTGTGGAATGCCTTGCCGACGAGGGTTCGTGACGACGAGTGGTGCCCACAGTCCCCGTTGTGTACGTCATCCAGCAGCTCTTTCCCCTGTTGCCTAGAGATGCAACGCAGTGAAACATCATTTGGCCGCTTCCTGTATAACTCACTATCCTGGATGCAGGATGTCGTGGCTTGCCGGGCCACACGCTCCGCGTCCTCATCCTTCGCCGGCAGTGTCCCTTGAATCAGGTATTCCTTGAATTCCTTGGTCCAGCATCCTTCCTGGGGCTTGAGCGCCAATAGTAGACGTGCTCCCGAAGTCGGGCCACAGGCTAGGGCTCCCGTGGCAGGTGGCTGCGGGAGCTCCTCCCGAGGTTGTGCTGTCCTTCAAAGCGGTGGTGTCGCCGATGGCTTGAAGAGACGCTCGTCGAAGACACCAGGTTCTTGGGGCTGTCGCTTGGATGCCCTTCTGGCGATGTCACCGGCTTCCTTGTTGGTTCCCCGGGGCACGTCCTACAACTCCAAGCCCAGGAACCGCTTCTCCATCTTGCACACTTCCGCGAGGTATGCCTCCATGTGTTTGTCCTTCGGCTCGTATACCTTGTTGGAGAAGTTGACGAGGAGCTGTGAGTCGCCCCTGATGGTGAGACGCTTCATCCCCAGTGCCGCCACAGCCTTCACGCCGGCTATGAGGCCTTCGTACTCTGCAATGTTGTTGGAGACCTTCTCGCCCTACTGCACATAGCGTAGTAGAGCTTGTCCCGAGTGGGAGAGATGAGCACTGCTCCAGCCCCCGCGCCTTGGCGCACGAAGGCACCATCGAAATACATGACCCAGCCATCGGGCGCCTCACTTCCAGGTGAGAGGGACCGGTCCTCGCCTATTTCAAGCATCGGGGTGTCCGTCCATTCTGCCACAAATCGGCGAGTGCGGCCCCATTGATGACCCTGTGTTGGAAATATGCCCTAGAGGCAATAATAAATTAGTTATTATTATATTTCCTTGTTCATGATAATCGTTTATTATCCATGCTAGAATTGTATTGATAGGAAACTCAGATACATGTGTGGATACATAGACAACACCATGTCCCTAGTAAGCCACTAGTTGACTAGCTCGTTGATCAATAGATGGTTACGGTTTCCTGACCATGGACATTGGATATCATTGATAACGGGATCACATCATTAGGAGAATGATGTGATGGACAAGACACAATCCTAAGCCTAGCACAAAGATCGTGTAGTTCGTATGTGAAAGCTTTTCTAATGTCAAGTATCATTTCCTTAGACCATGAGATTGTGCAACTCCCGGATACCGTAGGAATGCTTTGGGTGTACCAAACGTCACAACGTAACTGGGTGACTATAAAGGTGCACTACAGGTATCTCCGAAAGTGTCTGTTGGGTTGGCACGAATCGAGACTGGGATTTGTCACTCCGTGTGACGGAGAGGTATCTCTGGGCCCACTCGGTAGGACATTATAATAATGTGCACAATGTGGTCAAGGAGTTGATCACGGGATGATGTGTTACGGAACGAGTAAAGAGACTTGCCGGTAACGAGATTGAACAAGGTATCGGTATACCGACGATCGAATCTCGGGCAAGTACAATACCGCTAGACAAAGGGAATTGTATACGGGATTGATTAAGTCCTTGACATCATGGTTCATCCGATGAGATCATCGTGGAACATGTGGGAGCCAACATGGGTATCCAGATCCCGCTATTGGTTATTGACCGGAGAACGTCTCGGTCCTGTCAGCATGTCTCCCGAACCCGTAGGGTCTACACACTTAAGGTTCGATGATGCTAGGGTTATAAAGGAAGTTTGTATGTGGTTACCAAATGTTGTTCGGAGTCCCGTATGAGATCCCGGACATCACGAGGAGTTCCGGAATGGTCCGGAGGTAAAGATTTATATATGGGAAGTCCTGTTTCGGCCATCGGGACAAGTTTCGGGGTCATCGGTATTGTACCGGGACCATCGGAAGGGTCCCGGGGGTCCACCGGGTGGGGCCACCTATCCCGGAGGGTCCCATGGGCTGAAGTGGGAAGGGATCCAGCCCAAAGTGGGATGGGGCGCCACTTTCCCCTAGGGCCCATGCGCCTAGTGTGGGGAAACCCTAAAAGGAAGAGTCCTTGGAGGGGAAGGCACCTCCTAGGTGCCTCTGGGGGGAGGGAATCCTCCCTTGGCCGCCACCCCAAGTCCCATCTAGGGCTGCCGCCCCTCTAGGGGTGGGAACCCTAGAGGGGGCGCACCCTCCTCCCTCTCCCCTATATATAGTGAGGCCTGGGGCTGCCCATAACACGCGATCTGATCTCTGCCTGTTGGTACAGCCCTCCCTCTCTTTCTCCTCATATCTCGCGGTGCTTGGCGAAGCCCTGCAGGATTGCCACGCTCCTCCATCACCACCACGCCGTTGTGCTGCTGCTGGATGGAGTCTTCGTCAACCTCTCCCTCTCTCCTTGCTGGATCAAGGCATGGGAGACGTCACCGGGCTGTACGTGTGTTGAACGCGGAGGTGCCGTCCGTTTGGCACTAGGATCATCGGTGATTTGGATCACGACGAGTACGACTCCATCAACCCCGTTCTCTTGAACGCTTCCGCTTAGCGATCTACAAGGGTATGTAGATGCACTCTCCTTCCCCTCATTGCTAGTCTCTCCATAGATAGATCTTGGTGACACGTAGGAAAATTTTGAATTATTGCTATGTTCCCCAACAGTGGCATCATGAGCTAGCTCTATGCGTAGTTTCTATGCACGAGTAGAACACAAAGTAGTTGTGGGCGTTGATTTTGTTCAATATGCTTGCCGTTACTAGTCTTATCTTGATTCGGCGGCATTGTGGGATGAAGCGGCCCAGACCGACCTTACACGTATTATTATGTGAGACAGGTTCCACCGACTGACATGCACTATTTGCGTGAGGTGGCTAGCGGGTGCCAGTCTCTCCCACTTTAGTCGGATCGGATTCGATGAAAAGGGTCCTTATGAAGGGTAAATAGAAATTGGCATATCACGTTGTGGTTTTGCGTAGGTAAGAAACGTTCTTGCTAGAAACCCATAGCAGCCACGTAAAACATGCAAACAACAATTAGAGGACGTCTAACTTGTGTTTGCAGGGTATGCTATGTGATGTGATATGGCCAAAAGGATGTGATGAATGATATATGTGATGTATGAGATTGATCATGTTCTTGTAATAGGAATCACGACTTGCATGTCATGCTGGTGACAAGATGATCATAGAGCCCCAAGATGGAGATCAAAGGAGCTATATGATATTGGCCATATCATGTCACTATTATTTGATTTCATGTGATGTTTATCATGTTTATACATCTTATTTACTTAGAACGACGGTAGTAAATAAGATGATCCCTCATTACAATTTCAAGAATGTTTTCTCCCCTAACTGTGCACCGTTGCTAAAGTTCGTCGTTTCGAAGCACCACGTGATGATCGGGTGTGATAGATCCTTACGTTCACATACAACGGGTGTAAGATAGTTTTACACATGCAAAACACTTAGGGTTAACTTGACGAGCCTAGCATGTGCATAGACATGGCCTCGGAACACAGAAGACCGAAAGGTCGAGCATGAGTCGTATGGTAGATACGATCAACATGAAGATGTTCACCGATGATGACTAGTCCGTCTCACGTGATGATCGGACACGGCCTAGTTGACTCGGATCATGTAATCGCTTAGATGACTAGAGGGATGTCTATCTGAGTGGGAGTTCATAAGATGAACTTAATTATCCTGAACATAGTCAAAAGGTCTTCGCAAATTATGTCGTAGCTCACGCTATAGTTCTACTGTTTAGATATGTTCCTAGAGAAAAATTAGATCAAAGTTGATAGTAGCAATTATGCGGACTAGGTCCGTAAACTGAGGATTGTCCTCATTGCTTCTTAGAAGGCTTATGTCCTCAATGCACCGCTCAGTGTGCTGAACCTCGAATGTTGTCTATAGATGTTGCGAACATCTGACATACACGTTTTGATAACTACGTGATAGTTCAGTTAACGGTTTAGAGTTGAGGCACCGAAGACGTTTTGAAACGTCGCAAAACATATGAGAAGTTTCGAGGGCTGAAATTGGGATTTCAGGCTCGTGCCCACGTCAAGAGGTATAAGACCTCCGACGATCTTCTTAGCCTACATACTAAGGGAGAAAATCTCAATTGTTGAGCTTGTGCTCAGATTGTATGAGTACAACAATCATTTGAATCGAGTGGGAGTTGATCTTCGAGATAAGATAGTGATGTTTCTCCGAAGTCATTACCACCAAGATGCTAGAGCTTCGTGATGAACTATAATATGTCAGGGACATATATGATGATCCTTGAGATATTCGCGATGTTTGACACCACAAAAGTAGAAATCAAGAAGGAGCATCAATTGTTGACGGTTGGCGAAACCACTAGTTTCAAGAAGGACAAGGGAAAGAAGGGACACTTCATGAAACGGCAATTCAGCTGCTGCTCTAAGAAACCCAAGGTTGAACCCAAACCCGAGACTAAGTGCTTCTGTAATAAGGGGAACAGCCACTGGAGCAGAATTACCCTAGATACTTGGTAGATTAGAAGGCTGTAAGGTCGATAGAAGTATATTGGTTATACATTGTGTTGATGTGTACTTTACTAGTACTCCTAGTAGCACCAGGGTATTAGATACCGGTTCGGTTGCTAAGTGTTAGTAACTCGAAATAAAAGCTACAGAATAAACGGAGACTAGCTAAAGGTGAGCTGACGATATGTGTTGGAAGTGTTTCCAATGTTGATATGATCAAGCATCGCACGCTCCCTCTACCATCGAGATTGGTGTTTGCGTTGAGCATAGACATGATTGGATTATGTCTATCGCAGTACGGTTATTCATTTAAGGAGAATAATGGTTACTCTGTTTATTTGAATAATACCTTCAATGGTCTTACGCCTAAAATGAATGGTTTATTGAATCTCGATCGTAGTGATACACATGTTCATGCCAAAAGATAGTAATGATAGTACCACCTACTTGTGGCACTTCCACGGAAGTCATATCGGTATAAAACGCATGAAGAAGCTCCATGTTGATGGATCTTTGGGCTCACTCGTTTTTGAAAAGTTTGAGACATGCGAACCATGTCTATTGGTGTGTATGCATGAAGAAACTCCATGCAAATGGACCGTTTGGACTCACTTGATTTTGAATCACTTGAGACATGCAAATCATACCACATGGGCAAGATGACTAAAAGCCTCGGTTTCAGTAAAATGGAACCAGAAAGCTACTTGCTGGAAGTAATACATTTTGATGTGTGCAGTCCAATGAGTGCTGAGGCATGTAGTGGATATCGTTATGCTCTTACTTCACGGATGATTTGAGTAAATGTTGAGTATATTTACTTGATGAATCACGAGTCTGAATTATTGAAAGGTTCAAGTAATTTCAGGTTGAAGTTGAAAGATCGTCGTGACAAGAGGATAAAATATCTATGATATGATCATAGAGATGAATATCTGAATTACGAGTTTGGCACAGAATTAAGACATTGTGGAAATTGTTTCACAACTGATACAGCCTGAACACCATAGTGTGATGGTGTGTCCGAACATCATAACTGCACCCTATTGGATATGATGCATACCATGATGTCTCTTATCGAATGACCACGATAGTTTATGGGTTAGGCAATAGAGACAACCACATTCCCTTTAAATAGGGCACCACGTAATTCCGATGAGAAGACACCGTATGAACTATGGTTTAGAGAAACCTAAGCTGTCATTTCTTAAAAGTTTGGGGCAGCGACGCTTATGTGAAAAAGTTTCAGGCTGATAAGCTCGAACCCAAAGCGGATAAATGCATCTTCATAGGACACCCAAAACAGTTGGGTATACCTCCAGTCTCAGATCCGAAAGCAATAAGGGATTGTTTCTAGAATCGGGTCCTTTCTCGAGGAAAAGTTTCTCTCGAAAGGTTTGAGTGGGAGGATGGTGGAGACTTGATGAGGTTATTGAACCATCTTTTCAACTAGTGTGTGGCGGGGAACAGGGAGTTGTTCCTGTGGCACCTACACCAATTGAAGTGGAAGCTTATGATAGTGATCATGAAACTTCAGATCAAGTCACTACCAAACCTCGTGGGATGACAAGGATGCGTACTACTTCTGAGTGGTACATAATCCTGTCTTGGAAGTCATGTTGCTAGACAACAATGAACCTACGAGCTATGGAGAAGCGATGGTGGGCCCGGATTCCGATAAATGGCTCGAGGCCATAAAATCCGAGAGAGGATCCATGTATGAAAACAAAGTGTGGACTTTGGAAGAACTACTTGATGGTCGTAAGGCTGTTAGGTACAGATGGATTTTAAAAGGAAGACGGACAATGATGGTAAGTATCACCATTAAGAAAACTCGACTTGTCGTTAAGATGTTTTCCGATAAGTTCAAGGAGTTGACTGCGATGAGACTTTCTCACTCGTAGCGATGCTAAGAGTCTGTTGGAATTATATTAGCGATTACTGCATTATTTATGAAATCTTGCAGATAGGGTGTCAAAACATTGTTTCCTCGACGATTTTTCTTGAGGAAAGGTTGTATGTGATACAACCGGATGGTTTTGTCAATCCTGAAAGATGCTAATAAGTATGCAAAGCTCCAACAATCCTTCTAAGGACTGGAGTAAGCATCTCGGAGTTGGAATGTATGTTTTGATGAGATGATCAAAGATTTTGGGTTTATACAAAGTTTATGAGAAACTTGTATTTTCCAAAGAAGTGAGTGGGAGCACTATAGAATTTCTGATGAGTATATGTTATGGATCAGAAATGATGTAGAATTTCTGGAAAGCATATAGGGTTATTTGGAAAGTGTTTTTCAATGGAAAGCCTGGATTAAGCTACTTGAACATTGAGCATCAAGATCTATAAGGATAGATCAAAACGCTTAATGGTACTTTCAATGAGCACATACCTTGACATGATCTTGAAGGTGTTCAAGATAGATCAGTCAAAGAAGGAGTTCTTGCCTGAGTTGTAAGGTATGAAGTTAAGACTTAAAGCTCGACCACGGCAGAAGAAAGAGGAAGGACGAAGGTCGTCCCCTATGCTTTTGTCATAGGCTCTATACGGTATGCCATGCTGAGTACCGCACCTGATGTGTGACTTGCCACATATCTGGCAAGAGGGTATAAAGGTAATCTAAGAGTAGATCACCAGATAGCGGTCTAAATTATCCTTAGAGGAATAAGGATATGTTTCTCGGTTATGGAGGTGATAAAGAGTTCGACGTAAAGAGTTACGTCGATGCAAGCTTAACACCTATCCGGATAGCTCTGAGTAGAGATACCGGATACGTATAATGGAGCAACAATTTAGAATAGCTCCATGTAGAACAGTTATTTGAAATGGCTCCAAATATAGCGTAGTAGCTGCATCTACAAGATGACATAGAGATTTGCGAAGTACATACGGATGTGAAAGATTTAGACCCGTTGACTACAACATCTCTCACAAGCATAACATGATCAAACCCAGAACTCATCGAGTATTAATCACATGGTAATGTGAACTAGATTATTGACTCTAGTAAACTCTTTGGGTGTTAGTCACATGGGGATGTGACCTTGAGTGTTAATCACATGGCGATGTGAACTAGATTATTGACTCTAGTGCAAGTGGGAGACTGTTGGAAATATGCCCTAGAGGCAATAATAAATTAGTTATTATTATATTTCCTTGTTCATGATAATCGTTTATTATCCATGCTAGAATTGTATTGATAGGAAACTCAGATACATGTGTGGATACATAGACAACACCATGTCCCTAGTAAGCCTCTAGTTGACTAGCTCGTTGATCAATAGATGGTTACGGTTTCCTGACCATGGACATTGGATGTCATTGATAATGGGATCACATCATTAGGAGAATGATGTGATGGACAAGACCCAATCCTAAGCCTAGCACAAAGATTGTGTAGTTCGTATGCTAAAGCTTTTCTAATGTCAAGTATCATTTCCTAAGACCATGAGATTGTACAACTCCCAGATACCGTAGGAATGCTTTGGGTGTACCAAACGTCACAACGTAACTGGGTGACTATAAAGGTGCACTACAGGTATCTCCAAAAGTGTCTATTGGGTTGGCACGAATCGAGACTGGGATTTGTCACTCCATGCGACGGAGAGGTATCTCTGGGCCCACTCGGTAGGACATCATCATAATGTGCACAATGTGATCAAGGAGTTGATCACGGGATGATGTGTTACGGAACGAGTAAAGTGACTTGCCGGTAACGAGATTGAACAAGGTATTGGTATACCGATGATCGAATCTCGGGCAAGTACAATACCGCTAGACAAAGGGAATTGTATACGGGATTGATTAAGTCCTTGACATCGTGGTTCATCCGATGAGATCATCGTGGAACATGTGGGAGCCAACATGGGTATCCAGATCCCGCTGTTGGTTATTGACCGGAGAATGTCTCGGTCATGTCTGCATGTCTCCCGAACCCGTAGGGTCTACACACTTAAGGTTCGATGACGCTAGGGTTATAAAGGAAGTTTGTATGTGGTTACCGAATGTTGTTCGGAGTCCCGGATGAGATCCCGGACGTCACGAGGAGTTCCAGAATGGTCCGGAGGAAAAGATTTATATATGGGAAGTCCTATTTCGGACATCGGGACAAGTTTCGGGGTCATCGGTATTGTACCGGGACCATCGGAAGGGTCCCGGTGGTCCACCGGGTGGGGCCACCTATCCCGGAGGGTCCCATGGGCTGAAGTGGGAAGGTATCCAGCCCAAAGTGTGCTGGGGCGCCACTTTCCCCTAGGGCCCATGTGCCTAGTGTGGGGAAACCCTAAAAGGAAGAGTCCTAGGAGGGGAAGGCACCTCCTAGGTGCCTTTGGGGGGAGGGAATCCTCCCTTGGCCGCCACCCCAAGGCCCATCTAGGGTTGCCGCCCCTCTAGGGGTGGGAACCCTAGAGGGGGTGCACCCTCCTCCCTCTCCCCTATATATAGTGAGGCCTGGGGCTGCCCATAACACGCGATCTGATCTCTGCCTGTTGGTGCAGCCCTCCCTCTCTTTCTCCTCATATCTCGCGGTGCGTGGCGAAGCCCTGCAGGATTGCCACGCTCCTCCATCACCACCACGCCGTTGTGCTGCTGCTGGATGGAGTCTTCCTCAACCTCTCCCTCTCTCCTTGCTGGATCAAGGCATGGGAGACGTCACCGGGCTGTACGTGTGTTGAACGCGGAGGTGCCGTCCGTTCGGCACTAGGATCATCGGTGATTTGGATCACGACGAGTACGACTCCATCAACCCCGTTCTCTTGAATGCTTCCGCTTAGCGATCTACAAGGGTATGTAGATGCACTCTCCTTCCCCTCATTGCAGGTCTCTCCATAGATAGATCTTGGTGACACGTAGGAAAATTTTGAATTATTGCTACATTCCCCAACACCATGGTGGTGCTGAACTCCAACTTGAATGCCTGCAGCTCGATGTTCCACTCGATGACCCTCCCGGCGGAGTTGGGGCTCCTGAGCACCCTCTCCAATGGGTAGGACGAGACGACCTTGATGGGGTGGCCTTGAAAGTAGTGTCGCAGCTTACGTGAGGCCACCAGGAGCGCGAGTAGGAGCTTCTGAGGCATGGGGTACCGTGCTCTTGTATCCCGCAACACCGTGCTGACGAAAAATACCAGGTGATCGATGAGGGCAGGTGCGCTGATGAGGCTTGCACCTTCCGGGAGTTGGGGTGCCTCCTGAGGCGGTGGATCCCCCAATGCTTGATCGCTTGTCGGGGCCTTTGTGGGTTCGGGGGCGTCGTCCTGCTGAGCTTGATGATCTGTTGTCGCTGCTGCGGCCCTTGCGGCGCCGTCCTGGTCTTGCGTCGTCACTGCTAGGGACGTAGCTCGCCGCAATGCGCCCTTGGCATGGTGTTCTTCCCGAACCGCCACTAGAGCCGCACTGGCGGAGTGGGGAGTGGAGGCAAGATAAAGCACTAGGGGCTTGAGAGGTCGCGGCGCCACCAGCACTAGGGGCTGGTCAGGTATCTCTTGAGGTCTTGAAATGCTCGGTCGGCCTCCGGGTCCACTCGAATGGGCCTTCTTCTTCATCAACTTGAAGAAGGGTAGGGCGCGCTTTCCCAGCATGGAAATGAAGTGTCCCAACGCAGTCACCCATCCAGCAAGCTTTTCCATTTCCTTGAGGGTCGACGGTGGACTCATGTCTTCAATGGCCTTGACCTTCTTTGGGTTGGCCTCTGTCACAACCCGATTTTTCCAGACATTGATTTCCAGAAAATGGCCGTCGTGCTCACCAGCCCCAGGATTAATGTTAGCTGATGAGGCACCAACTTGATACAGAAATTCCAAGCAAAAATACAAAATATGTAGTACAAGACCATTCTGGCCTGTGAGTACAACAATTGGGTTTCTAGTGGTCGATGGCGGAAGCGGTTTGTGAGTCGTCCGTGTCTATGTGACTCCATTTTCCACAGGAACAGCTGACCAGGTCAAATCCTATTTCGCGAGGCTGCTATCACCGTTGCTTAGTTTCCGGGGCTGTCACCGCAACGCTCCTCTCCAAGCAGAAATCTGGCCAAGACAATAGCCAGGGACAAGCCAGTGAGTACTTTGAATGTACTCGCAAACATTATGAACACTGGGATAATATAATTGATAATCATGCACTAAAAAAAATTCTATGATCACATCGTCAGTCATAAATAAAACATCTTTTATGCATGCAAGCAGGTTGTTTATATGCAACATGAATAAGAAATAATGGAGTGGGGAATAAAATGCCGCAGTCGGGCATCTGAACGACACCACCTAAAGGGCTTATAAAGTAAAAATATATATAACAAGCAATTCCACAGTCGGGCGTCTCAGCGACACCACATAAAGGGCTTATAAAATAAATAAATAACAAGCAATGCCACAGTCGGGCGTCTCAGCGACACCACATAAAGGGCTTATAAAATAAATAAATAACCAGCAATGCCACAGTCGGGCGTCTCAGCGACACCACATAAAGGGCTTATAAATCAAATAATCACAATGAATATCCAGGAGGTAGAACCGTCCCAGGGATACTCAACGATGTAATGGGTTAGTCCAAAATAATAATAACCATAATCTTCACAAGTCACAATCCAAGTTCTGGTTTTATCAATTTTCTCCTCCGAAGACCGACACTAAGACCAACCCTTGACCCATCCCAGACTGTAATCCTTAACCATGGACACGGCTATTCGAATAGGTTTAATCTCTGCAGAGGGTGTACTCTTTACCCACGAGTAACGGATTCCTTTAGTCCATCGGGACTAAATCCGTCTACGGCCTTTTAGATGAAAACACGCCTAACTTGCACACACCAGCTTAACTCATCGGTGTCTGGAATCACCCACGACACTTGTTAAGCAAAACTCTAAGTGGGGAGGCTACAACCTCGCGTAGCATGGGATCAAATTTATATCGCGCGCTCTAAGGGGTGGCCTCCCCTCTCGGTCCCAACCGGAAACACCCATGCCCCCTGACCAGGTGGCATGCCTACCGGCTACAACCGACATCTTCCACCATGGCCTCTCTGTACGGTGTGTGCTGGAAAGGGGTTGACGACTTACTGAACCGTACCCTACCTGCAGCAGGGACGAGTGGTAGTACGAGGCAAATATGGGGGTTACTGGAACAAGACTCGATCTAAGGCCGACTCTGGAGGCTTATAAGTTCCCTGCATGACATGTATATCAAATATATTTCAACCGACGAAATCACCACCCATTATACCTTACTATGCCATACCGGACATAATCGTCCCGGCGGGGACCAGCGACAAGCTCACTCCTACCCAAGGCAGAGGCTTTCCCGGATTCCTTTCCGGCATGCATGCAAGGCACATGAGGGTGATTACCATCACAAGTATATTCATTTCCAACAGCAAGGAAATCACTAGTATGCATTCATGCAAATGATCGTATCACCACATAAAATAACGAGTTCTCCGAAATAAGGTGGTGTTATAAATGTGTCATCTAATACATCAAAAATAATATTCCGGAGTTCAGAATGCTTGCCTTCAAGGTGTGGAAAGGCAGGGTGCACTCCAAAACTTTTGAAAGTTTTCTCCTCTCTCCAAAAATCCTATTCAAAATATTTTTGAATCAATATATAGTTTCAAAAACAGTACCAAAAAGTTGTCTGAATTTTTTTGAAATAAATCTTAAAATAAAATAGATAATATTTGAGAGAGGTAGGAAAAAGAATCAACTCATTTGGAGTTTTATTTAAAAAGTTACAGCTAGTCAAAGTTTAGGTCAAAATCTGTTAATTAAAATAAAACAGAAAAGAAAACGTTTCGAATAAACACGTACACGTCGAAAGCGTATTTTGGATTTATGCTTCCACTTACTCCAGCGTGGAGGCGCGCGAGTCACTGACAGTGGGCCTGCCTGGCCCACTGGTCAGGTTTGACTGGTCTATCCCTCCCTCCTCTTCCTCTGCCCGAACGAAGGCGAGGCAACGGCGATCGTCGCCGGCGAACGGCGGCTCCCCGCAGGTTCTAGAGGGTCTGGATGGATCCGCGAGACGGAGGTTGTCCTTCCGGTGGTCGCTGGGTAGACGGGGGTGGAATGAGTCATCTGCGGTGAGCTTCGCGGCGGAGGGGGCTTCGGGAGCAGAGTGGTTTTGGGGCTACGGTGGTTCCCGATCAAAATCGAGTAGGGGGAAGTGTTCGCGGGAGGAAGAGAAGGCTCCTGGTGGAGAGAGTGGAGAGGGGGAGGTACTAGAGGTGCCGGAATGGCCGGGGTGGTGGCGGCGGCAGGAGTTGCCAGAGATGGGGAAGAAAACCTCCGTGGGTCGAATGCGAGCTAGGGGAGCGCCATTGGGGTGGCCTGAGGTTGCCTGCGTGCTCGGGGGAGTTCGGGGACCTCTCTTTATAGCACGTCCAAGTCGGTTTGTGGCGGCCGGGGATAAGAACGGCGGTGAACCGCCTCTCGGTGCTGCAGGGCGACGTGGCGGTGGCTGGCTAGCTCTAGGGGCTAACGACGACCACTACACTGTCGAAAGAGGCGAGCTGGTGCGCTGTGGTGGTTTTGGCGGTGCTGCCCATGGCGGTGGCGGATGCGGCCGCGGGCATGCCGCCAAGCGGCTCTGATGGCGGTGCTGCAGGGCACCAGGGCCTGCTTGGCGTGATGTGGTGAGGAGGAGAGCGAGTGGCGTGGCTCTGCAGAGCGGGCAAGGCCAGGGGCGCGACGCGTCGGCTCGGCACGGCACGTGCAAAATGCGTGCTCTGCTCGCGCCCAGAGCATGCACGAAACGTACTCGACGAAATGCCATGGCATGCTGGGGGGTTCCAAACCGCAAGAGGGTTAGCAGGGTGGGGCTATAGGCTAGGGAAACACCATTGGACAGGCTGGTTTGGTCAGGGGATCAAGTTCATACAGCAAACACAAACCCATGTCAAAACTGATCATGCCCATAAGGTGTTTGACAAAATGCTAAGGGCACTTAAGCAGGTCTTGGAGTGGCCAAAAACTCCTGATGGTGGTCTCTTTAGATGCATGAGAAGGTGGTGAAGTTAGTTTGCCAAAAGCAAATAGTTGTTAGTGCAAGTTTTGCAAAACTTCAGTTTTGGACAGAAAGAAAAGGGCATGATTTCAAGCACTTAGAGTCATCCAATGGGACCACTCTCCTGGACTTAAGGGTTTGGCAAGGTGCACTACAAGCATGAGAAAGCTTAAGGGCCAAAGAGCAAGCAAGGATATGGTTGCTGTACAAACCATCATGTTGGACCAGAATGAAGATGAGGTTGATTCACTCAAAACTTGCAAATAACATCACTGGGTTTCTGCATAAAGTTGAATCATATGCTACTACCAACATCCCATAATTTTGGTGGAGGCCAGAAAGAAATATTTAAATGGGTTGTAGTGCAAAATTGCACTCTGGACCAGAGAAGAAAAATTGATGCAGAGCTCAAAATATCTCATGAATAAAAGATATTTTTGTATAAAAGTGATTTAAAAATATCACATGACAACTCCAAATTTTGGTTGGAATTTTAAGTGAATTTATCAAATGGTTGTAGTTCAAATATGGCCATATAACCTTGGAAAACCATTTTTCAAGAAAATAAAGATCAAGCAAATTAATTATGTAATTAGTTATACTGATAAAACAAAAGTTTTTCTTGAGAGGTTAAACAAGTCCAATAACATATTTGTAAGGTTTTCACTTTAGGGAACAACTCCATGATAATAAGAAAGGAAATGTTTCAAAAAAAATCAAAAGGGAGTCCAAAAAAATCAAAGTTTTAATTCCTGGCAAAAAATTTAATTTAATAAAACAAGGCCAAAAAATTTTTTTTGGGGTGTCACAACACCACCCCCCTTAAGAAAAATCTCGTCCTCGAGATTTGTTCAAAGTTGTTTTAAGAAAAACTATACGCAATAAAAATGTGGCTACAGTGAGAGGGCAATAAGTGGTGAAAAACCACAGTGTGAATACTGGTGCTGCATGGAAAAATCTACGGTTTGGGACAAAAACGTGAGATTTCTACGCTGGATATAAATTTAGAATAACTTCTAAATTTAAATATACGCTGGTCGTACCCGAGAGCACAGTGCTCTCTCTGGCCGACAGGTGGACCCGGGGCTCACTGTCAGCCTCTTCTTCTCCCTCTGGTTCTCTCTTCTTCCTCTCTCCCGCGCGCTTTCCCGCGCTTTCTCCACCGGCGACGCCTAGCGCGTAGGGCATCTAGGCCGTACCGCGGTAGTGCGTGGCGTGCTAGCTACCGATGCAGCGTGCACTCACCTCGCGGGCCAGCGCGCTGTCGGCACTGCTCGCGGATTTGTCTCCGAACACCGGCGATCGGCGACGAGCGGCGTTGGTGGACTTCGCCCAGAATACACCGAGCTCGAGCTATAAAACGGCCGGGGTGCCCCTCCCTTCGTCCTCACACCTGGCCTCACTTCTCCTCCTCCTTCTTCCTCCATTACTACTTACAAAAGCTCAGGTTAGGCTCTAATGGCGGAGGCGATGCCAGACTGGTTTGCGATCCTGATATGCGGAGGGGTGGAGACACTGTTGGGGCTCTCCGTGCTCCTGTGCGCGATGATCCTCGACAATCGTCGCGACGCTACTGCTCGCGTGTTGGCTCTCCGCGGTGGTGGTGATCGCGAGGAGTAGATGGGGTGTTCCGGGTGCTAACTGTTGTGAGGGGGTGATTAGCTAGATGTAACACCGTTGCAAAGTTTTGCAAACAGTGTATGTGTTCAAATGATTATGGTTGTGAGTCTGCTGCCGTGGTGCTCTGTCAAATTAATTAATCCACGCCGTGAGAAGGTGCAGATGTAGCAACTTAGGGAAAAGAAATCTCACTCCAGGATTTTGCGTGGGAAAAACAGTTAATTTAAAGGAGCATAAACCACAACAAAAACTACACACATTAGTAGAAGCCAAATAATTGACTCGTCGTACAAACTCAGGGTATCACGCATAAGTCACACACATAAATAAATGTTGCAATAATGAACACCGCAGCGACGTCTAAAATGGAAACGGTAACTGGACGGGGTCCCTAGAAAACGTCTCTGGTACTGGGATACACTCCTCTTCTATTGGGGGAAGTGGATTGACCAGTCGATGCATGTGTCTCTCCTGGTCGGGCCTTAGTGCTCTGCCGATGGTGATCTGAGGATTTAAATCTGCGAGGCTCTGGAGATAACCCATCACGCGTTGGGTTAAACGCTCTTGAGCGATGACATACTAGACAAGGTTGGCCAGGACTGGGTCTCTCTCAATTCGTCCACCGGAAAAAGATGTCACTCCTCCGGGTGCTGCACGGCTCGGGAAGTAATAATACCCTCGTTCGCTGGCATAGGGTACCGCGAATCGAAGGCGAGCAAGCGCTTCGTATGCAACAACTTCTATGGCCATATGTGGGGTTGGCATAGATTTCCCCACGAAGGAGACCTCCGTTGGATCTTGGTTTGAGTTTACGGGAGGGATGTGTATTGCTGTCCAATATCTCGAGGTGGAAGGGGTGATTCTTGATTTGAACAACTCGTACTGGGGTGGCTGGGTAGCGCCCATGGTACTGTAGGTAAAATCCCACAATATCATGACAAAACTACCCGGGGTTGCATCTGGGGTTCTCAGGTAAATGCTGGGGGTCGACATGGCAAGAAATGGTTGTGAGGGTGGTGCACAAGGTGAGAGGTGCTTGGCAAGGTCACGCGGTGGCCTTTTTATAGCACCGGAGCTGGGTCATTTTTACCGTGGTGAATGGTAAAGAAAATTTTCAGCTCTGTTCCAATGGTCGGCGTCGAGCCACAGATTCACACCTTTCACTATAGTGATGTGTTACTGTGGGGGTTGTCGGGGAGGTTTTTGGTAACTGTGTCTGGGATAGAAATCTTATACTACATACTGGCGTATCCAGGCAAGGCTACTATTAAAACAGAGGCACGACAACAGGCGGCATTTAATTACAAGGCCACACGATTAAAAAGCGAGGGTACACTGGGACTCGATACGACTCGGGTGACTTAGTCTACCTCGTTTACATCCAAGCGGGCGTGCCTTGTGGATGTTGAGGCTTCTGCACGGGTCTCGCCGTCGGAATTAGCTGGAGTGGGTTGAGGGGCTGCAGGCTCGGGGTAGCGATGAGGACCATCTCGGGGATTGTTGGCCACAACCCCGTTGGAGTGTGCTCCCAATATGCGACGAAGCACTTCTGGGGTTATCGCAGCACCTTGGCCGATGGCTGGGGCAGGCCTCAGGGACTCGATGGGGTGTCCAAACAGCATGACTGGGTTCTCGGCGTTGGGCTCGTTCTCTTCTCTCGCCGGGGCTCGACGAACCAGCTCTCCACGAGCTGCGATTAGATCAATAGTGATTTGATCGCACAGTTCCTCTAGTGCACTTACATAGCGCACTAGGTGCAACAATGCAGGATCTGTCTCGTGATCTCCGTTGGCAACTTGGGGTGGTCTACCATACCCTTCACGTCTGGGGTAGTAGTGGAACGAGCGACAGTTAACTCTGGGCGACAAGTGTCAGAGATGAACTATAGCTTCTCGAGCAGCTAGTTGGATGGCTTGTGGATCAAAGGAAGTCGTTCTTCCGGTGAACCTGTATGGGCGTTCGGGTGCTAGACCCCTACTGTAGATGTTTACAGTGGCCCAGAATTGACGGTTCTCACCGCTCATGGGTCCCTGGTACACAACATATTCTGGGGGCTCTTAACGCATAGGCACGACGGGTGAGGTTTGCGAGTATGGTCACAAAGCCTCCAAGGTTGGTTGCCGTGGTCTCATTGTGCACGACAGGGCCAGGCATTGTAGCTTGGTTTGGGGTAGAGGCTGTGATGTGCTGTCTTGGGCTAGCGTGCCCCCTTTTATAGGAAAAGGGGACGGAGTCTTCCTTCGCACGTTTGCGAGAAAGGACTATTTAGGGGCCGGTCACCGGCGCATGAGCGACAGTTTAGGTTGATAGGTTGGGCACCGACTGCCAAAAGGTGTCGAGTCACTGTGGGGCTATCTTGCACGAGAAGCTTGGCTGGGGTTTGGTTATGGTTTGGTGGGTTGGTTTGCCTAAGTTTATAGACCCGCCTAAGATAGGATTAGCCAATGGTCAGCCTGGCTCTGATACCAAGTCTGTCACGACCCATTTTTTCCAAACATTGATTTCCAGAAAATGGCCGTCGTGCTCACCAGCCCCAGGATTACTGTTAGCTGATGAGGCACCAACTTGATACAAAAATTCCAAGCAAAAATACAAAATATGTAGTACAAGACCATTCTGGCCTGTGAGTACAACAATTGGGTTTCTAGTGGTCGATGGCGGAAGCGGTTTGTGAGTCGTCCGTGTCTATGTGACTCCATTTCCCACAGGAACAGCTGACCAGGTCAACTCCTATCTTCGCGAGGCTGCTATCACCGTTGCTTAGTTTCCGGGGCTGTCACCGCAACACTCCTCTCCAAACAGAAATCTGGCCAAGACAATAGCCAGGGACAAGCCATTGAGTACTTTGAATGTACTCGCAAACATTATGAACACTGGGATAATATAATTGATAATCATGCACTGAAAAAAATTCTATGATCACATCGTCAGTCATAAATAAAAAATCTTTTATGCATGCAAGCAGGTTGTTTATATGCAACATGAATAAGCAATAATGGAGTGGGGAATAAAATGCCGCAGTCGGGCGTCTGAACGACACCACCTAAAGGGCTTATAAAGTAAAAAATATATAACAAGCAATGCCACGGTCGGGCGTCTCAGCGACACCACATAAATGGCTTATAAAATAAATAAATAACAAGCAATGCCACAGTCAGGCGTCTCAGCGACACCACATAAAGGGCTTATAAAATAAATAAATAACAAGCAATGCCACAGTCGGGCATCTCAGCGACACCACATAAAGGGCTTATAAATCAAATAATCACAATGAATATCCAGGAGGTAGAACCGTCCCAGGGATACTCAATGATGTAATGGGTTAGTCCAAAATAATAATAACCATAATCTTCACAAGTCACCATCCAAGTTCTGGTTTTATCAATTTTCTCCTCCGAAGACCGACACTAAGACCAACCCTTGACTCATCCCCGACTGTAATCCTTAACCATGGACACGGCTATTCGAATAGGTTTAATCTCTGCAGAGGGTGTACTCTTTACCCACGAGTAACGGATTCCTTTAGTCCATCGGGACTAATTCCGTCTATGGCCTTTTAGTTGAAAACACGCCTAACTTGCACACACCAGCTTAACTCATCGGTGTCTGGAATCACCCACGACACTTGTTAAGCAAAACTCTAAGTGGGGAGGCTACAACCTCGCGTAGCATGGGATCAAATTTATATCGCGCGCTCTAAGGGGTGGCCTCCCCTCTCGGTCCCAACCGGAAACACCCATGCCCCCTGACCAGGTGGCATGCCTACCGGCTACAACCGACATCTTCCACCATGGCCTCTCTGTACGGTGTGTGCTGGAAAGGGGTTGACGACTTACTGAACCATACCCTACCTGCGGCAGGGACGAGTGGTAGTACGAGGCAAATATGGGGGTTACTGGAACAAGACTCGATCTACGACCGACTCTGGAGGCTTATAAGTTCCCTGCATGACATGTATATCAAATATATTTCAACCGACGAAATCACCACCCATTATACCTTACTATGCCATACCGGACATAACTGTCCCGATGGGGACCGGCGACAAGCTCACTCCTACCCAAGGCAGAGGCTTTCCCGGATTCCTTTCCGGCATGCATGCAAGGCACATGAGGGTGATTACCATCACAAGTATATTCATTTCCAATAGCAAGGAAATCACTAGTATGCATTCATGCAAATGATCGTATCACCACATAAAATAACGAGTTCTCCGAAATAAGGTGGTGTTATAAACGTGTCATCTAATACATCAAAAATATTATTCCGGGGTTCAGAATGCTTGCCTTCAAGGTGTGGAAAGGCAGGGTGCACTCCAAAACTTTTGAAAGTTTTCTCCTCTCTCCAAAAATCCTATTCAAAATATTTTTGAATCAATATATAGTTTCAAAAACAGTACCAAAAAGTTGTCTGAATTTTTTTGAAATAAATCTTAAAATAAACTAGATAATATTTGAGAGAGGTAGGAAAAAGAATCAACTCATTTGGAGTTTTATTTAAAAAGTTACAGCTAGTCAAAGTTTAGGTCAAAATTTGTTATTTAAAATAAAACAGAAAAGAAAACGTTTCGAATAAACACGTACACGTCGAAAGCATATTTTGGATTTACGCTTCCACTTACTCCAGCGTGGATGGCACGCGAGTCACTGAAAGTGGGCCCGCCTGGCCCACTGGTCAGGTTTGACTGGTCTATCCCTCCCTCCTCTTCCTCTGCCCGAACGGAGGCGAGGCAACGGCGATCGTTGCCAGCGAACGGCGGCTCCCCGCGGGTTCCAGAGGGTCTGGATGGATCCGCGAGACCGAGGCGGTCCTTCCGGTGGTCGCTGGGTAGACGGGGGTGGAAAGAGTCGTCGGCGATGAGCTTCGCCGCGGAGGGGCTTCGGGAGCAGAGTGGTTTTGGGGCTACGGTGGTTCCCGATCAAAATTGAGTAGGGGGAAGTGTTCGCGTGAGGAAGAGAAGGCTCCTGGTGGGGAGAGTGGAGAGGGGGAGATACTAGAGGTGCCGGAATGGCCGGGGCGGTGGCGGCGGCAGGAGTTGCCGGAGACGGGGAAGAAAACCTCCCTGGGTCAAATGCGAGCTAGGGGAGCGCCATTGGGGTGGCCTGAGGTTGCCTGCGTGCTCGAGGGAGTTCGGGGACCTCTCTTTATAGCACGTCCAAGTCGGTTTGCGGCGGCCGGGGATAAGAATGGCGGTGAACCGCCTCTCTGTGCTGCAGGGCGACGTGGCGGTGGCCGGCTAGCTCCAGGGGCTAACGACGACCACTACACTGTCGAAAGAGGCATGCTGGCGCGCTGTGGTGGTTTGGGCGGTGCTGCCCATGCCAGTGGCGGATGCGGCCGCGGGTATGCCGCCAAGCGGCTCTGACGGTGGTGCTGCAGGGCACCAGGGCCTGCTTGGCGTGACGTGGTGAGGAGGAGAGCGAGTGGCGTGGCTTTGCAGAGCAGGCAAGGCCAGGGGCGCGACGCTTTGGCTCGGCACGGCACGTGCAAAACGCGTGCTCTACTCGCGCCCAGAGCATGCACGAAATGTGCTCGACGAAATGCCATGGCATGCTGGGGGGTTCCAAACCGCAAGAGGGTTAGCAGGGTGGGGCTATAGGCTAGGGAAACACCATTGGACAGGCTGGTTTGGTCAGGGGATCAAGTTCATAGAGCAAACACAAACCCATGTCAAAACTGATCATGCCCATAAGGTGTTTGACAAAATGCTAAGGGCACTTAGGCAGGTCTTGGAGTGGCCAAAAACTCCTGATGGTGGTCTCTTTAGATGCATGAGAAGGTGGTGAAGTTAGTTTGCCAAAAGCAGATACTTGTTTGTGCAAGTTTTGCAAAACTTCAGTTTTTGACAGAAAGAAAAGGGCATGATTTCAAGCACCTAGAGTCATCCAATTGGACCACTCTCCTGGACTTAAGGGTTTGGCAAGGTGCACTACAAGCATGAGAAAGCTCAAGGGCTAAAGAGCAAGCAAGGATATGGTTGCTGTACAAACCATCATGTTGGACCAGAATGAAGATGAGGTTGATTCACTCAAAACTTGCAAATAACATCACTGGGTTTTTGCATAAAGTTGAATCATAAGCTACTACCAACATCCCATAATATTGGTGGAGGCCAGAAAGAAATATTTAAATGGGTTGTAGTGCAAAATTGCACTCTGGACCAGAGAAGAAAAATTGATGCAGAGCTCAAAATATCTCATGAATAAAAGATATTTTTGTATAAAAGTGATTTAAAAATATCGCACGACAACTCCAAATTTTAGTTGGAATTTTAAGTGAATTTATCAAATGGTTGTAGTTCAAATATGGCCATATAACCTTGGAAAACCATTTTTTAAGAAAATAAAGATCAAGCAAATTAATTATGTAATTTGTTATACTGATAAAAGAAAAGTTTTTCTTGAGAGGTTAAACAAGTCCAATAACATATTTGAAAGGTTTTCACATTAGGGAACAACTCCATGATAATAAGAAAGGAAATGTTTCAAAAAAAATCAAAAGGGAGTCCAAAGAAATCAATGTTTTAATTCCTGGCAAAAATTTTAATTTAATAAAACAAGGCCAAAAATTTTTTTTTGGGGTGTCACAGCATCGATCCCCCTGTGGGACACAAGGAAGCTCAGCAGCTTACCAGAAGAGACGCCAAACACGCACTTCTCTGGGTTGAGTCGCAAATCCACTTGGCGGAGGCTTTCAAAGGTCTCCTCCAGGTCTTGGATCAAGGTCCTCGCCTCCCGAGACTTCACCACGATGTCGTCGACATTGGCTTTAGCATTTCTCCCGAGTTGTCGACCCAAGGCGATGTGCATGAGCCGCTGGAAGAGTCGCGCCTGCGTTGTGCAGCCCCAACGGCATGCAAGTGTAGCAGTACACCCCACACGGGGTCAGGAAGGCTGTCTTCTCCAAATCTTCTACCGCCATCTTGATCTGGTGATATCCTGAGAACGCATCCAGGAAGCACAGCAAGTCACACTCGGTGGTGGAGTCGACGATCTGGTCGATGCGTGGAAGAGGGAACAGATCTTGAGGGTAGGCCTTGTTGAGGTTGGTGAAGTCGATGCACATGCACTCCTTCCCTGCTTTCTTGGGCACGGCGACGGGGTTTGCTAGCCACTCAGGGTACCGAACCTCGCGAATGATACCCGCAGCCTCCAACTTGCGGGTCTCTTGGATGATGAAAGCTTGCTTCTTCGTGGACTGTCGCCTCGCCCTCTGCTTTACAGGGCGTACGTTGGGGCACACCTTCAGGTGGTGCTCTATTACCCCTCTTGGGACCCCTACCAGCTGCTCGGGCTCCCAAGCAAACACTCCCTTGTTTGCACGCAAGAACTTCACCAGCGCCTCCTCCTGATCAGGCTCGAGGTTTGCACCTATGGTAAAGGTTGCCCCCGATGACTCGTCCTCCTCGACTGGCACTTGCTTGGTTTCTGCCTTGTCTTGAGTGAAAAACTGCTTCTTCTTGGTTGGTGTGGCTCCCTTGGCCTTGGAGGTATCCGCGTCGGCGGGCTGCGCTGTCACGGCAGTCTTGAGGGCGAGCTTGAGCGTCATCAGGGCTTCCTTGATGTCCCCAACCACAGTGAGGACACCCTTGCTCCCGGGCATCTTCATGAGGTTGTAGGCCGGATGGGTCGCCGCCATGAACTGAGCCAGGGCCGGGTACCCGAGGATGGCATTGTACGGGAGGCTGATGTGGGCGATGTCGAAGTCGACCAGCTCAGTGCGGTAGTTTTCACGCGTGCCGAAGGTCACGGGGAGGCGTATCCGCCCAGGAGTGGGTGGAGCCTCCACCAACCCCTGAGAAAGGCTTGCTAGGGCGGAGCCGCTCGAGCGGTACGTGAAGAAGGCTCAATGCCTCGATGGAGAGTATGTTGAGGCCGGCGCCGCCATCGATGAGCGTCTTGGTGACGAACACGTTGCAGATGGTGGGCGTGCCACTACTAGGAAAAGGGCTACTAATGGCGCACCAGTTTTGCCTACTAATGGCGCATCACTGGTGCGCCATTAGTATCACGCCACTAGTATTTTTTACTAATGGCGCACCACTGGTGCGCCATTAGTATAGGCCACGGTGCGCCATTAGTATAGGCCACTGGTGCGCCATTAGTATAGGCCACGGTGCGCCATTAGTATTTTTGAATTTTGAAGGCGGGAAAATAGTAGTGGCGCACCGTCTAACCCCCATCGTGCGCCATTGCTATTTTTGAATTTTGAATTTGGATCTGGATCATGATTTTTTTGCCCATTTTTTGCTGGTTTTTTTGCTCGTTTTTCGGCACGATATTATTTCAAATTTTGTTCCTGTTTTTGGATCTTGTACGTTCTTTTGTCATGTTCTTTTGCCGGAGAGGAGTTCGCCGGAGAGGAGGAGGAGGAGGTCACCGGAGAGGCGCTCGCCTACATCGCCGGAGAGGAGAAGGAGGTCGCCGGAGAGGAGTTCACCGAAGCATCGGAGAGGAGGAAGGAGAAACCATGAGGGAATGGGAGGAGAGGAGGGAGGAGGAGCTCACCGGAGAGGAGGGAGGAGGAGCTCACTGGAGAGGAGGGAGGAGAAACCGTGAGGGGAGGGGAGGGGAGGAGAGGAGGGAGGAGGAGGTCGCTGGAGAGGAGGAGGAGGTCGCCGGAGAGGAGGAGGAGGAGGTCGCCGGAGAGGACGAGGAGGAGGAAGTCGCCGGAGAGGAGGGTAGTATGGTGGAGGAGAGAAGGGAAAATGGAGTGGAGGAGAGGAGGAGATGGAGTGGAGGAGAGGTGGAGTGGAGGAGAAGAATGAAGAGGTATGGAGGAGAGGACCACGCCCAGCCATATATATGGCATAGTAATGGCGCACCGTGAACAGGTGCGCCATTACTAACTTTTTTATTTTTTTAATTTATTTTGAATTTTCAAGGCGGGAAGATACTAATTCGGATGTAACTTTTCGAGTAGATGCTTTTTCATATTAAAAAACTTTTTGATCTGAGTTCGTACGCAAAAGTTATGCCGATTTTTACAAATTCTCGAGAGATTTTGCAAAAAATTTGAAAATTCATGTTTGTAAATTTTGCTAACAACTAGACCACATATCACATGGGAATCTTATTTTCTTTTATTTTTTTGACATTTCTATCATTTTCTTTTATTTTTTTTAAACTGAAAAGGCTGTCCGGGGGGGTGTGCATTCGGGCGAATGTTTGGGCCAAGTTACTAACGGCGCACCGTGGCATGGTGCGCCATTACTAGTTCAACTAGTAATGGCGCACCACTCCCATAGTGCGCCATTAGTAGTTTTGAAAAAATTAAAAAAAATTACTAATGGCACATCATGGATGTGGTGCGCCATTACTAGTTCAACTACTAATGGCGCACCACTCCCACGGTGCGCCATTAGTAGTTTTGAAAAAAATTAAAATTATTTTTTTACTAATGGCGCACCGTGGATGTGGTGCGCCATTAGTATTTGCACACTAACGGCGCACCAACACATGGTGCGCCATTAGTATATAGTAATGGCGCACCACATGTCTGGTGCGCCATTAGTGTCAATTCCATCTATAGCCCTTTTCCTAGTAGTGTGCAAAGCATTGGGAGCACACCCGAGCCAACGGTGGAGAAGGGATGATCCCCCAAGTCGAAGGTGAGGTCGGCCTCGGGCGCGGCCCAGCCCGGCGGAGCCCCCGGGTGCTTGGAAGTGGCGCTGATCTGGCGAAAGAACGGCTTGACGTGACGATCCGAGCACTACTAGGAAAAGGCCTACTAGTGGCGCACCAGTTACTTGTCACTTGTGATACATCTATTTTACTTCATGATTTCATATTGTTATTTTTACTGTTTTAGAGTTATATTCCACTTTTTGATCAATTCTAATGCCTTCTCTCTCCCTTAAATTACAAGTTATATCACAAGAGGGAGGTTGTCGGCAGCTGGAATTCTAGATCTGAAAAGAGTTACATCAGGGATAGCTATTCTTTGGAGCTCCAAATGATTTGAAAACTCACGGAGATTTATTTTAGAATATATCAAAAATACTGAAAGAAGAATATACTTGAGAAGACTCACCCGGGGACCACAAGCTCAGGTGATGCCCCCCCAGGGCAAGCCATGTGAGCTTGTGGGGCCCTCATAGGTCCCTCGAGGCCCATCTTCTACTATTCGAAGCCATTTACCCTAGAAAAAAAATCAAGAGAATACTTTCAGGATGAGCCACCGCCATATCGAGGCAGAACCTAGGAAGGAGCACTTTTGCTCTCCGGCGGAGTGATTCCATCGGGGAAACTTCCCGTCGGGAGGGGGAAATCGAAGCCATCATCATCACCAACACTCCTATTACACTGGGAGGAATCGTCTCCATAAACATTGTTCACCAGCACTATCTCATCTCCAAACCCTAGTTCATCTCTGGTGTTCAAATCTTTGTATCAAATCTCATATTGGCACCCTGATACATCTCCAATGTATCTATAATTTTTTATTGTTCCATGCTATTATATTATCAATCTTGGATGTTTTATATACATTTACAACCAACTTTATGTCATTTTTGGGACTAACCTATTAACTTAGTGCCCAGTGATAGTTGTTGTTTTTTTTTGTTTTTGACTTTGCAGAATATCAGTACCAAATGAAGTCCAAATGGCAAGAAACTTTTTGGAGATTTTTTCTAACAATAAGAGACCCTGGAAGCTTCTGTAGGGAACGAGAAGACGAATGAGTGGCCCACTAAGCCCTAGGGCGTGCCAGGGTCTCTAGTGCCCTCATGGGTTGTGGGACCCATGAGCCTCCGTTGGACCTACCTTCGCCTCTATAAATACTCTAAAATCACAAAACCTACGAGGGAGTCCACAAAATACTATTTCCGCCGTTGCAAGTTCCAGAACCATGAGATCCCATCTAAAGGCCTTTTCGGGCACCCTGCCAGAGGGGGAAACAATCTCAGAGGGGTTCTTCATCATCGTTGCTGCCCCTCCGATGATGCGTGAGTAGCTTACCACAGACCTACGGGCCCATAGTTAGTAGCTAGATGCTTTCTTCTCTCTTTTTTATCTTCCATACAATGTTCTCCCCGGTGTTCTTGGAGATCTATTTGATGTAATAACTTTTTGTGGTGTGTTTCTTGGGATCTGATGAACTGTGAGTTTATGATTAGATCTATCCATGAATATTATTTGGGTTTTCTCAGAACTCTTTTATGCATGATTGTTATAGCCTCGTATTTCTTCTCCAATTTATTGGTTTGGTTTGGCCAACTAGATTGATTTATCTTGCCATGGGAAGGGGTGCTTTGTGATGGGTTTGATCTAGTGATTCTCAATCTCAGTGATAGAAAGAGACATGACATGCATGTATCGTTGATATTAAGGGTAACAAGATGGGATTTATTTCATACATGAGTTTATCTTGTCTACATCATGTCATCTTGCTTAAGGCGTTACTCCGTTCTTTCATGAAATTACAACACTAGATGCATGGTGGATAGCGGTCGGTGTGTGGAGTAATAGTAATAGATGCAGACTCGTTTTGGTCTACTTGTCTTGGACATGATGCCTATATACATGATCATTGCCTTGGATATCGTCATAATTATTTTCTTTTCTATCAGTTGCGCAATAGTAATTTGTTTACCCACTTCATGCTATTTTCTTGAGAGAAGCCTCTAGTGAAAACTATGGCCCCTAGATCTCTTTTCTTTCATATACTAAAACCAAAAATACCTTCCTGCAATTTTATTCTTTATTTTTGTCAGATTTATCTAACAAAACTTATACAATTCAATCTTGCTCATAACTGTTGAGGGATTGACAACCCCTCCACATGTTGGGTTGCAAGTATTTTTCGTTTGTGTGCAGGTGATGTTTACATAGTGTTGCTTGGTTCTCTGATAACCCACAAGTATAGGGGATCGCAACAGTTTTCGATAAGTAAGAGTGTCGAACCCAACGAGGAGCTAAAGGTAGAACAAATATTCCCTCAAGTTCTATCGACCACCGATACAACTCTACGCACGCTTGATGTTCGCTTTACCTAGAACAAGTATGAAACTAGAAGTACTTTCTAGGTGTTGTTGGATAGGTTTGCAAGAATATAAAGAGGACGTAAATAAAAGGTAGGGGTTGTTTAGGTAAAGACACAACTAAGTTAGTTTTAGTAAAGAGCTTTTTGTTACGAGAAAGTTATTTGTCCCTAGGCAATCGATAACTAGACCGGTAATCATTATTGCAATTTTATATGAGGGAGAGGCATAAGCTAACATAGTTTCTCCAATTGGATCATATGCACTTATGATTGGAACTCTAGCAAGCATCTATAACTACTAAAGATCATTAAGGTAAATCCCAACCATAGCATTCAAGCATCAAGTCCTCTTTATCCCATACGCAACAACCCCCCTTACTCGGGTTTGTGTTTCAGTCACTCACGCAACCCACTATAAGCGAATCATCAACGTATTGCAACACCCTACAGCAGGGAACCCTCACGCTTGCGCGACACGGAGAGCACCACAGGACAGCACCAATAATAAAACATGCAACTCAAATCAATCTTGATCATCAAATAGCCCATAGGACAAAACCGATCTACTCAAACATCATAGGATAGCCATACATAATTGGAAAATAATATATAGCGTTGAGCACCATGTTTAAGTAGAGATTACATCGGGTAAGAGAGAGGTTACACCGCTACCTAGAGGGGGGAAGAGTTGGTGATGATGGCGGTGAAGTTGTTGGTGAAGATTCCGGTGATGATGATGGCCCCCGGTGGCACTCCGGTGCCACCGGAAGCGAGGGGGAGAGAGCCCACCTCCTTCTTCTTCTTCCTTGACCTCCTCCCTTGATGGGAGAATGGTTACCCCTCTGTTCCATGGCCTCCATAGCGTGGGAGGGGCGAGAGCCCGTCCGAGATTGGATCTGTCTCTCTGTCTCTCTCTGTTTCTGCGTTCTCAGATTCTACACTTTCACCGTTTCTTATATTCCCAGAGATCCGTAACTCCGATTGGGCTGAAATTTTAACATGATCTCTATCCGGATATTAGATTTTTTGAGGCAAAAGAAGGGCACCAACCGCCGTACGGGGTGGCCACGAGGGTCAGGGGCGCGCCTGCCCCCTGGGGCACGCCCCCTGCCTCGTGGGCCCCTCGAGCATCGTCTCGCGTTGGTTTCACTTCCCAAAAATCACATATATTCCAAAAAAATCTCCGTACGTTTTTATCCCGTTTGGACTCCGATTGATGTGGATTTTCTGCGAAACAAAAAACATGCAACAAACAAGAACTGGCACTGGGCACTGGATCAATATGTTAGTCCCAAAAATAGTATAAAAAGTTGCCAAAATTATATGAAAGTTGTAGAATATTGGCATGGAACAATCAAAAATTGTAGATATGACGGAGATGTATCAGCATCCCCAAGCTTAATTCCTTCTCGTCCTCGAGGAGGTAAATGGTAAAAAAGATAATTTTTGATGGGGAATGCTACCTAGCATAATCTTGATCACATATCTAATCGTGGCATGAATATTAAGATACGAGTTATTCAAAGCAATAGTCTATCATTTAACATAAAAACAATAATACTTCAAGCCTACTAATAAAGCAATCATGTATTTTCAAAATAACATGGCCAAATAAAGTTATCCCTACAAAATCATATAGTCTGGCTATGCTCCATCTTCACCACACAAAATATTCACATCATGCACAACCTCGATGACAAGCCAAGCAATTGTTTCATACTTTTGACGTTCTCAAACCTTTTCAATTTTCACGCGATACATGAGCGTGAGCCATGGATATAGCACTATATGTGGAATAGAATGGTGGTTGTCGAGAAGATAAAAAGGAGAATATAGTCTCACATCGACTAGGCGTATCAACGGGCTATGGAGATGCCCATCAATATATATATATAAATGTGAGTGAGTAGGGATTTCCATGCAACGGATGCACTAGAGCTATAAGTGTATGAAAACTCAAACTGAAACTAAGTGGGTGTGCATCCAACTTGCTTGCTCATGAAGACCTCAGGCGTTTGACGAACCCCATCATCGGAATATACAAGACAAGTTCTATAATGAAAATTCCCACTAGTATATGAAAGTGATAACTCAAGAGACTCTCTATATAAAGAACATGGTGCTACTTTGAAGCACAAGTGTGCTAAAAGGATAGTAACATTGCCCCTTCTCTCTTTTTCTCTCATTTTTTTGGGCCTTCTCTTTTTTTCTAGCATTTCTCTCTTTTTTATTTTTTTCGTCCGGAGTCTCATCCCGACTTGTGGGGGAATCATAGTCTCCATCATCCTTTTCTCACTGGGGCAATGCTCTAATAATGATGATCAAAACACTTTTATTTACTTACAACTCGATATTTACAACTCGATACTAGAACAAAGTTATGACTCTATATGAATGCCTCCGGCAGTGTACCAGGATGTGCAATGATCTAGCGTAGCAATGACATCAAAAACGTCATGCTAGCTATCTTACGATCATGCAAAGCAATATGACAATGAATGCTCAAGTCATGTATATGATGATGATGGAAGTTGCATGGCAATATATCTCGGAATGGCTATGGAAATGCCATGATAGGTTGGTATGGTGGCTGTTTTGAGGAAGGTATATGATGGGTTTAAGGTACCGGCGAAAGTTGCGCGATACTAGAGAGGCTAGCAATGGTGGAAGGGTGAGAGTGCGTATAATCCATGGACTCAACATTAGTCATAAAGAACTCACATACTTATTGCAAAAATCTATTACTTATCAAAACAAAGTACTACGCGCATGCTCCTAGGGGGATAGATTGGTAGGAAAAGACCATCGCTCGTCCCCGACCGCCACTCATAAGGAAGACAAACAATAAATACCTCATGCTCCGACTTCGTGACATAACGGTTCACCATACATGCATGCAACGGGAATCACAAACCTCAACACAAGTATTTCTACTAATCCACAACTACCCACTAGCATGACTCTAATATCACCATCTTTATATCGCAAAACTATTGCAAGGAATCAAACATATCATATTCAGTGATCTACAAGTTTTATGTACGATTTTATGACTAACCATGTGAATGACCAGTTCCTGTCATCTCTCTAAATGGATATAAGTGAAGCAAGAGAGTTTAATTCTTTCTAAAAAGATATTCCCATGCTCTAAAAAATATAAGTGAAGCAAAAGAGCATTCTACAAATGGCGGTTTTCTATGTAAAGAGAAACAGGCAATCCAACCTTCAAATGATATAAGTGAAGCACATGAAGCATTCTATAAAGACATACTCAAAAGATATAAGTGAAGTGCGTCGAGCATTCTATAAATCAACCAAGGACTATCTCATACCAGCATGGTGCATAAAAGAACAATGAAAACTAAATGCACAAGACGCTCCAAGATTGCACATATCGCATGAACGAAACGAATCCAAAAACATACTGATACTTGTTGAAGAAAGAGGGGATGCCTTTCGGGGCATCCCCAAGCTTAGACGCTTGAGTCTCCTTGAATATTTACTTGGGGTGCCTCGGGCATCCCCAATCTTGAGCTCTTGCCTCTCTTCCTTCTTCTCACATTGAGACCTTCTCGATCATCGAACACTTCATCCACACAAAACATCAACAGAAAACTCGGTAAGATCCGTTAGTATAATAAAGAAAATCACTACTCTAAGTACTGTTGAAAACCAATTCATATTTTTTTGCATTGTGTCTACTGTAATATAACTTTTCCATGGCTTAATACACTGATATAAATCGAGAGTTTCATCAAAACAAGCAAACTATGCATCAAAAACAGAATCTGTCTAAAACAGAACAGTCTGTAATGATCTGAACATTTACCATACTTCTGATACTTGAAGAAATCTGCCAAAATTAGGAAAAATAAAAAATTTATATATAAAGACACTGCAAAAAGAATCAGAACCATTTGAAATACCATATAGAAATGTAAAATCGCACACTACAGCCAAAGTTTCTGTCCTGGACCATACAAACCAACAAGCATCTAAAACATCCTAAAGGCAAACCTTGGCACATTATTTTTATAATACAATGGAATTGTACAAGGGGATAATTATTTTTGTTGAAAATTTTCTGTAATCAAGATTCACAAAGTTGCCGTGAGCATGAACAAAGTTCAAGGAGCTCTCCCACTTCAACAATGCTTGTCTTTCTCACTTTCACTTTCCTTTTTGAAAAAGTTTTGGGTTCCCCTCTTTATTTTTGTTGTTTTTAAACTATATAAAAGCACTCAACAGAAATAAATGACTCTCTAAAACTTGCGAGTTGTCTCCCTAGCAGCGCTTTCTTTAAAGCCATTAAGCTAGGCATATAGTGCTCAAGTAATGAATCCACCCGGATCCCAAGGTATATGAAAGCCAATTTTAATTAATAATCATTTGTAATTTAGTAGTGAGCACAAAGTAACATATATCATGCAACAACGAAGTCTAACTATCTTCCTATGCATCGGCATGTCATAAAAGAACAATTTATGCACACATAGTAAAGGCCAATGCATAGTATAGACAGTTTCTTGCAATTTTATATTGTGGGAAACATAGAGAGGTGGAGATATAGTTCCTCATAATAATTGCAAGTACGAGAAGCAAGAACATGCATATTATATTCATCAAAATCATCATGTGCAACGGTATAAGGCAACCCATCAATATAATCCTTAATAAGGGTAAACTTCTCTGATATAGTGTAGTTGGGAGAATTCAAAAAGATAATAGGACTATCATGCATGGGTGCAATAGCAACAATTTCATGTTTAACATAAGGAACTATAGCAAGTTCATCTCCATAAGCATAATTCATATTGGCATCTTGGCCACAAGCATAGCAAGCATCATCAAAAAGGGATATTTCAAAAGAATCAACGGGATCATAATAGTCATCATAGCAATCATCCTTCGGTAAGCATGAAGAGAAATTAAGCAATGTATGAGTTGAAGAGTTACTCTCGTTAGAAGGTGGGCACGGGTGATCAATCCGCTCTTCCTCCTTTTGTTCTTTGCTCTCCTCCTCATCTTTTTCATCCAATGAGCTCATAGTTTCATCAACTTCTTCTTCCGTAGATTCCTGCAAAATATTAGTCTCTTCTTGGACAGAGGAGACTTTCTCAATAAGTGCATTAATTTCGTAATTGTATTCATAATTCTCATAACAATATTTGAGGATAGCTAAATTTTTAGGTCTATAAACGAATCATCAAAATCTTCAAACTCTTTAAACACAGATTCAATTTCATAAGCACCCATAAAAGCAACAAATTCTTCTATTTGTTCCACATCATAGTAATCATATATACCATTAGCATAAGAAGCTAAGGTTTTATTATCATTAAATTCGCATAAAAAGGGAAGGTGTGGAGCCTTCATCCTAGAGTAACAAGTATAATCATATCTCAAGCATAGTTGCCTAGCATACCAATTCAATATATGAATATGATCACATAATAGTTTCCCTTTTGTGTCAAGCGGTAATCCCTAAAGCATTCACGTTGATCCAATGTTACTCCCATTACATAATTGAATGGGGTTTTCTCAGGATTATTAAAGTAGTACATAATATCTTTCACATAACCAGCATCGAGGGTTTTAGGAGGTTCCCCATCTCCATGAGCAGAAAGGACACCTAATTTTTTTGGTATTTCGTGTTCCATATCCATAACTAAAGATAAAGAACAACTAAGAATAGCAAATAGAAATTACTTAGTGATAAAGCAAACAAGCACACATGAGAATATTCACCCCATGTTATTGCTCCCCGGCAACGACGCCAGAAAAAGGTCTTGATAACCCACAAGTATAGGGGATCGCAACAGTTTTCAATCAGAGTGTCGAACCCAACGAGGAGCTAAAGGTAGAACAAATATTCCCTCAAGTTCTATCGACCACCGATACAACTCTACGCACGCTTGACGTTCGCTTTACCTAGAACAAGTATGAAACTAGAAGTACTTTGTAGGTGTTGTTGGATAGGTTTGCAAGAATATAAAGAGCACGCAAATAAAAGGTAGGGGCTGTTTAGGTAAATACACAACTAAGTTAGTTTTAGTAAAGATCTTTTTGTTACGAGAAAGTTATTTGTCCCTAGGCAATCGATAACTAGACCGGTAATCATTATTGCAATTTTATATGAGGGAGAGGCATAAGCTAACATACTTTCTCTACTTGGATCATATGCACTTATGATTGGAACTCTAGCAAGCATCCGCAACTACTAAAGATCATTAAGATAAAACCCAACCATAGCACTAAAGCATCAAGTCCTCTTTATCCCATACGCAACAACCCCCCTTACTCGGGTTTGTGTATCAGTCACTCACGCAACCCACTATAAGCGAATCATGAATGTATTGCAACACCCTATAGCGGGGATCCCTCATGCTTGCATGACACGGAGAGCACCATAGGACAGCACCAATAATAAAACATGCAACTCAAATCAATCTTGATCATCAAATAGCCCATAGGACAAAACGGACCTACTCAAACATCATAGGATAGCCATACATCATTGGGAAATAATATATAGCGTTGACCACCATGTTTAAGTAGAGATTACAACGGGTAAGGGAGAGGTTACACCGCTGCGTAGAGGGGGGAGAGTTGGTGATGATGGCCGTGAAGTTGTTGGTGAAGATTGCGGTGATGATGATGGCCCTCGGCGGCACTCCGGTGCCACCGGAAGAGAGGGGGAGAGAGCCCCCCTCCTTCTTCTTGTTCTTCCTTGACCTCCTCCCTAGATGGGAGAAGGGTTTCCCCTCTGGTCCATGGCCTCCATGGCATTGGAGGGGCGAGAGCCCCTCCGAGATTGGATCTGTCTCTCTGTCTCTCTCTGTTTCTGCGTTCTCAGATTCTACCCTTTCACCATTTCATATATTCCCGGAGATCCGTAACTCCGATTGGGCTGAAATTTTAACACGATCTCTATCTGGATATTAGCTTTCTTGCGACGAAAGAAGGGCACCAACCGCCTTACGGGGTGGCCACGAGGGTCAGGGGCGCCCCCTTCCTCGCGGGCCCCTCGAGCATCGTCTCGCGTTGATTTCACTTCCCAAAAATCACATATATTCCAAAAAAAATCTCTGTCTGTTTTTATCCCCTTTGGACTCCGTTTGATATGGATTTTCTGCAAAACAAAAGACATGCAACAAACAGGAACTGGCACTGGGTACTGGATCAATATGTTAGTCCCGAAAATAGTATAAAAAGTTGCCAAAAGTATATGAAAGTTGTAGAATATTGGCATGGAACAATCAAAAATTATAGATACGACGGAGACGTATCATTCTCCTACTGGATTGATAACCTTCGTTTCATAACTGAGGGAAATACTTTTCTCTACTATACTGCATCATCCTCTCCTCTTCGGGGAAATCCCAACGCAGCTCACAAGTAGCGGGAGGAATTTCTGGCGTCGTTGCCGGGGAGACATCATCAACATCTATCAAGTTCCTACGCATAAACTTTCACCTGCTTGCGTTTACTTTATTTTCCATGTGCCTCTCATTTTCATCTCCCCCACTTCTCAAAAGATTTTACAAAAATACAAAAATATTTTGTGTTTGCCTTTTTCTTGTTTTGCTTGTTTGTTTGCTTGTGATCTTGTTTGCATAGTTATGATACGTCTCCAACGTATCTATAATTTTTGATTGTTCCATGCTATTATATTATCGGTTTTGGATGTTTAATGGGATTTAATATACCTTTTTACACTAGTTTTGGGACTAACCTACTAACCAAAGGCCCAGTGCAAATTGCTATTTTTTTGCCTATTTCAGTGTTTCGCAGAAAAGGAATATCAAACGGAATCCAAACCGAATGAAACCCTCGGGAGAGTTATTTTTGCAACAAACGTGATCCGGGAGACTTGGAGTGGACGTCAAGAAAAAAGCAAGGAGGCCATGAGGCAGGAGGGCTGATAACCCACAAGTATAGGGGATCGCAACAATTTTCGAGGGTAGAGTATTCAACCCAAATTTATTGATTCGACACAAGGGGAGCCAAAGAATATTCTCAAGTATTAGCAGCTGAGTTGTCAATTCAACCACACCTGGAAACTTAATATCTGCAGCAAAGTATTTAGTAGCAAAGTAATATGATAGTAGTGGTAATGGTAGCAAAAGTAATGTTTTTGGTATTTTGTAGTGATGATAGCAATAGCAACGAAAAAGTAAATAAGCGAAGAACAATATGTGAAAAGCTCGTAGGCAATGGATCAGTGATGGAGAATTATGCCGTATGCGGTTCATCATGTAACAGTCACAACCTAGGGTGACACAGAACTAGCTCCAGTTCATCAATGTAATGTAGGCATGTATTCCGAATATAGTCATACGTGCGTATGGAAAAGAACTTGCATGGCATCTTTTGTCCTACCCTCCCGTGGTAGCGGGGTCCTTATGGAAACTAAGGGATATGAAGGCCTCCTTTTAATAGAGTACCGGAACAAAGCATTAACACATAGTGAATACATGAACTCCTCAAACTATGGTCATCACCGATAAGTATCCCGATTATTGTCACTTCGGGGTTAACGGATAACACATAATAGGTGACTATGGACTTGCAAGATAGGCTCAAGAACTCTCATATATGGATGAAAATATAATAGGTTCAGATCTGAAATCATGGCACTCGGGCCCTAGTGACAAGCATTAAGCACACAAAGTCATAGCAACATCAATCTCAGAACATAGTGGATACTAGGGATCAAACCCTAACAAAACTAACTCGATTACATGATAGATCTCATCCAACCCATCACCGTCTAGCAAGCCTACGATGGAATTACTCACGCACAGCGGTGAGCATCATGAAATTGGTGATGGAGGATGGTTGATGATGACGATGGCGACGGATTCCCCTCTCCGGAGCCCCGAACGGACTCCAGATCAGCCCCCCGAGAGGTTTTAGGGATTGGCGGCGGCTCCGTATTGTAAAACGCGATGATTTCTTCTCTCTGATTTTTTTCTCCCCAAAACCAAATATATAGAGTCGGAGTTGAGGTCGGAGGAGCTCCAGGGGGCCCACGAGGTAGGGGGCGTGCCCCAGGGGGGCAGGCGCGCCCCCACCCTCGTGGACAGGTAGTGGGCCCCCTGGTCTTGATCTTTTGCAAGGATTTTTTATATTTTCCGAAAAGGTGTTACGTGAAGTTTCAGGTCATTCCGAGAACTTTTGTTTCTGCACATAAATAACACCATGGTAATTCTGCTGAAAACAGCGTCAGTCCGGGTTAGTTCCATTCAAATCATGCAAGTTAGAGTCCAAAACAAGGGCAAAAGTATTTGGAAAAGTAGATACGACGGAGACGTATCAACTCCCCCAAGCTTAAACCTTTGCTTGTCCTCAAGCAATTCAGTTGATAAACTGAAAGTGATAAGGAAAAGCTTTTACACACTCTGTTTGCTCTTGTTGTTGTAAATATGTAAAGCCAACATTCAAGTTTTCAGCAAAGATTATGACTAACCACATTCACAATAACGCTTAGGTCTCAAATTTACTCATATCAATGGCATAATCAACTAGCGAGCAATAATAATAAATCTCGGATTACAACACTTTCTCAAAACAATCATAATATGATATAACAAGATGGCATCTCGCTAGCCCTTTCTGAGACCGCAAAACATAAATGTAGAGCACCTTTAAAGATCAAGGACTGACTAGACATTGTAATTCATGGTAAAAGAGATCCAGTCAAGTCATACTCAATGTAAACTAATAGTAATGAATGCAAATGAGAACGGTGATCTCCAACTGGTGCTTTTTAATAAGAGGATGATGACTCAACATGAAAGTAAATAGATAGGCCCTTCGCAGAGGGAAGCAGGGATTTGTAGAGGTGCCAGAGCTCGGTTTTGAAATAGAGGTGAATAATATTTTGAGCGGTATACTTTCATTGTCAACATAACAACCAAGAGATGGTGATATCTTCCGTGCCACACACATTATATGCGGTTCCCAAACAGAATGGTAAAGTTTATACTCCCCCTTCCACCAACATGCATCAATCCATGGCTTGCTCGAAACAATGAGTGCCTCCAACTAACAAGAGTCCCAAGGGGAGTTTTGTTTGCAATTATTTTGATTTGATTTGTATAAAGCATGGGACTGGGCATCCCGGTGACCAGCCATTTTTCTCGTGAATGAGGAGCTGAGTCCACTCCTCTTGAGAATAACCCACCTAACATGGAAGATACAGACATCCCTAGTTGATACATGAGCTATTCGAGCATACAAAACAGGATATTTATTTGAAGGTTTAGAGTTTGGCACGTACTAATTTACTTGGAACGGCAGGTAGATACCGTATATAGGTAGGTATGGTGGACTCATGTGGAATAACTTTGGGGTTTATAGGATTGGATGCACAAGCAGTATTCCCGCTTAGTACAGGTGATGGCTAGCAAAAGACTGGGAAGCGACCAGCTAGAGAGCGACAACAGTCATGAACATGCATTAAAATTAATCAACACCGAATGTAAGCATGAGTAGGATATAATCCACCATGAACATAAATGTCGTGAAGGCTATGTTGATTTTGTTTCAACTACATGCATGAACATGTGCCAAGTCAAGTCACTTAAATCATTCATAGGAGGATACCACCCTATCATACCACATCATAACCATTTTAATAGCATGTTGGCACGCAAGGTAAACCATTATAAGCTCCCAGCTAATCAAGCATGGCACAAAAAACTATGATCTCTAGTTGTCATTGCGAACATGTTTATTCATAATAGGCGGAATGAGGAACTATGAACTAATCATATTTACAAAAACAAGAGAGGTCGATTTCATACCATCTTTTCTCATCTCAGTCAGTCGATCATATATCGTCATAATTTCCTTTCACTTGCACGACCGAATGATGTGAATAATAATAATAGTGCACATGCATTGGACTAAGCTGGAATCTGCAAGCATTCAATAAATAGGAGAAGACAAGGCAATATGGGTTCTTTTGTCAGATCAACAATAATGCATATAAGAGCCACTTCAACAATTTAATTATGGTCTTCTCCTATCGACCCCCAAAGAAAAGAAATAAAACTATTTACACGGGAAAGCTCCCAACAAGCAAAAGAAGAACAGGAAATCTTTTTGGGTTTTCCTTTTTAATTACTACTACAAGCATGGAAAGTAAACTAATTAAAAGCTACAACTAATTTTTTTGGTTTTTCTTAAGGTTTATTAAACACGCAAGAAGAAAGCATAAAAAGGGAAATAAACTAGCATGGATGATACAATGAAAAAGTATGAGCACCGACGTCTAGCAATGAGTGTGTGAACATGAATATAATGTCGGTGAGAAATACGTACTCCCCCAAGCTTAGGCTTTTGGCTTAAGTTGTTCTATGGCCACGGTTGGCCCGGCGGATATCCATAATAGTAGTTGGGGTTGTACTGAGATGAAGAGGACTCTGACTGCCACTGGTTGGCAATCATTTCCGGATCCCAATGGTAATTAGACTGTCGTGGAGGATCAACTTGTGGTTCCGGCTCTGGCTCTGTGGCTGATGTAGGGTTCCAATAGGCATGAATAGCCTCTAACGGAATAAGGTACTGGCCTGCAGATAAATCAAACAAGGAAGGAGCAGGCGATGTAATAGTCTCAGGATGATGTTTATCAAAGAACAATTTGTATTTAAGCTCTCCTTCCCTATTCTTAACAATAAAATCATGTGCCACCATACTCTTATAATCTAAATAAGCATGAAGCAGCAATTTTTCTTCCTTCTCATAATGCCTAATAGGTATATTAAAATGTGCAGCTAGGCGTGAAGCATAGATGCCTCCAAATATGGGGCCCTTTGTACGGTTCAAACTTAACTTTAGCAATGATGCCGCCCATACTAACAGAGTTATCACTAAATAAACCATGGAGCAAAATAATAATATCAGGAACACTAAGGTTTCCACAGTTTCCGCGACCAATTAAGTAACAACTAGCAAATAATGTGATATAGCGTAAAACAGGAAAATGTATGCTAGTGATTCATGCGTCGGAAACCTTCCTCGTTTCCCCTACAGTGATGATATCAATAAACCCATCCACATCGCTGCGATGTGGTTCCTCTGTCGTGCCCACAAAAGGGACCAAACAAACTCGACAAAACTCATAAAGTGGCATCTCCTCATGCTCATCATATAAATAAAACTCCACCATAGGTGGTGAGCTCCTAGAATGGAAATGAAAGTTTTGCACAAAGATATTTGTGAGTAAGAGATACTGATCGCGTTGGTCGTGGAGGAGAGCGGTGAGGCCTACATTCTTAGCCAATTCATAAATTCCGGCTGCTCTCAAGAAATCATCGGAAGGCCATTCACACGACCGAACCTCTGCGGTGCGAGGCAGATTATATTTGGGCTTTGGTGTCTTTTCCTTCGAGCTTTGGCTCGATGAGCCCCTCAAAAGTCTCTTCATTATTTTCTGAAAAATTCTGAAATTTTTAGTAACCTCAAAATAAAAGTAAACCAAACTCAACAAAATTGATAGCAACTACTCCTACAAGTGCCTAGAGCCTATATCATGCATCGAAACAACTTGGAACCATATAAATTTGACATGCAAGCTCAAGAACATGCTCACCTAGGAAGCACAAATTTGCAATGAATAGAGCACTAGAACAAAAACTAATTGGACCAATGGAGGAGTCACATACCAAGGAACAATCTCCCCAAGCAGTTTTATGAGAGGTGATTTGAGCAAGGAGATCAAAAATGGCAGCAAAACGAGCTTGGACTCGGGTTTGAGCTGGTTATTCATGTTTGTGGGAGGAATAAGGAGTGTGTGGGTGAAAGGATAGGTGGAGGAGGGCCACTGTGGGCCCACGAGGCAGGGGGCGCGCCCGGGGGTAGGGCGTGCCCTCCACCCTCGTGGCAGGTGTATGACCCCCCTGCTGTGTTCTCGGTGCCAAATATTCTCAAATATTCCAGAAAAAGTCATATTCAAATTTCAGGGCATTTGGAGAACTTTCATTTTCGGGGTATTTCTATATTGCACGGATAATCAGATAACAGACAGAAAATACTATTTTATTTTATTGAATATAAATAACAGAAAGTAAAAGTGGGGTACAGAAGGTTGTGCCTTCTAGTTTCATCCATCTCATGCTCATCAAAAGGAATCCACAAACAAGGTTGATCAAGTCTTGTTAACGAACTCATTCCGAATAACATGGAACCGGAGAAGTTTCGAATAACACTTTGTTACCTCAACGGGGATATGCACATCCCCAATAATAAGAATATCATATTTCTTTTTGACAGTAGGAAGAGGAAATTCAAAACCTCCAAATATAATCGATGGAATTTTTCCAATAGAGTTGATACCATGAACTTTAGGTTGTTTCCTCGGAAAGTGTAACGTATGCTCATTACCATTAACATGAAAAGTGACATTGCCTTTAGTGCAATCAATAACATCCCCTGCAGTATTCAAAGAAGGGTCTTCCAACAATAATAGACATACTATCGTCCTTGGGAATATCAAGAATAACAAAGTTTGTTAAAATAGTAACGTTTGCAACTACAATAGGCACATCCTCACAAATACCGACAGGTATAGCAGTTGATCTATCAGCCATTTGGAAAGATATTTCAGTAGGTGTCAACTTATTCAAATCAAGTCTTTGATATAAAGAGAGAGGCATAACACTAACACCGGCTCCAAGATCGCATAAAGCAGTTTTAACATAGTTTCTCTTAATAGAGCACGATATAGTGGGTACTCTTGGATCTCCAAGTTTCTTTGGTATTCCACCCTCAAAAGTATAATTAGCAAGCATGGTGTAAATTTCAGTTTCCGGTATCTTTCTTTTATTTGTAACAATATCTTTCATATACTTAGCATAAGGATTCATTTTGAGCATATTAGTTAATCGCATACGCAAAAAGATAGGTCTAATCATTTCAGCAAAGCGCTCAAAGTCCTCATAATCCTTTTTCTTGGATGGTTTGGGAGGAAAAGGCATGGGTTTCTGAATCCAAGGCTCTCTTTCCTTTCCGTGTTTCCTAGCAACAAAGCCATTCTTATCATAACGTTGATTCTTTGATTGTGGGTTATCAAGATCAACAACAGGTTCAATTTCTATATCATTATCATTGCTAGGTTGAGCATCATCATGAACATTATCATTAACATTATCACTAGTTTCAGGTTCATTACCAGATTGTGTTTCAGCATCAGAAATAGAAATATCATTTGGATTCTCAGATGGTTCAGCGATAGGTTTACTAGAAGAATGCAAAGTCCTATCATTTTTCTTTTTCTTCCTATTAGAAGGACTAGGTGCATCCACATTATTTCTCTGAGAATCTTGCTCAATTCTCTTAGGGTGGCCTTCAGGATACAAAGGTTCCTGAGTCATTCTACCACCTCTAGTCATGACTCTAATAGAATTATCATTATTCTTACTATTCAATTCATTGAGCAAATAACTATGAGCATGTTTACTAATAAGTTTAAGGTCACCTTTAACATTAGCCATATAATCACCCAAGTGTTCAAGCATATCTGAATTGTATTTCAATTGTCTACCAAAATAAGGATTAAAATCTTCTTGCTTAGCCATAAATTTATCAAACTCATCTAAGCATGGGCTAGCAAACTTAGTAAATGGGATTTCAGCTTTATCATATCTATAGAGAGAATTTACCTTTACTACCTATGTCGGGTTATCAAGACCACGAGTTTCTTCAATAGGTAAAGGATTAAGATCATATGTTTCTTCAACAGGCGGTAAATTAAGACCATGTATTTCTTCAATAGGAAGTAAATTCTTAACATCTTCAGCTTTAATACCTTTTTCTTTCATAGATTTCTTTGGCTCTTGCATATCTTCAGGACTGAGAAATAGAATACCTCTCTTCTTCGGAGTTGGTTTAGGAATAGGCTCGGGAACTAGCTCAGGAGGTGCCCAATTATTTTTATTTTTCAACATATTATTCAATAGAATTTCAGCTTCATCCGGTATTCTTTCCCTGAAAACAGAACTAGCACAACTATCCAGGTAATCTCTGGAGGCATCGGTTAGTCCATTATAAAAGATATCAAGTATTTCATTTTTCTTAAGAGGATGATCAGGCAAAGCATTAAGTAATTTGAGAAGCCTCCCCCAAGCTTGTGGGAGACTGTCTTCTTCAATTCGCACAAAATTATATATATATCCCTTAAAGCAGCTTGTTTCTTATGAGCAGGGAAATATTTAGCAGAGAAGTAATAAATCATATCCTGGGGACTACGCACACAACCAGGATCAAGAGAATTAAACCATATCTTAGCATCACCCTTTAATGAGAACGGAAATATTTTAAGGATATAAAAGTAGCATGTTCTCTCATCTTTAGTGAATAGGGTAGCAATATCATTTAATTTAGTAAGATGTGCCACAACAGTTTTAGATTCATAGCCATGGAAAGGATCAGATTCAACCAAAGTAATTATATCAGGATCAACAGAGAATTCATAATCCTTATCAGTAACACAGATAGGTGAAGTAGCAAAAGCAGGGCCAGGTTTCATCCTAGCATTTAGAGATTGCTTATTCCATTTAGCTAATAACCTCTTGAGTTCGTATCTATATTTGCAAGCTAAAATAGCTAAAGAAGCTTCTTTACCAAAAACATAATTAACCTTTAGGAATAAGAGGCAAGTCTTCATCATCACTTTAATCAGTATTATCAGATTCAATATTTTCATTCTCTCTAGCCCTAGCAAGTTGTTCATCAAGAAATTCACTAAGTGGCACAGTAGTATCAAGCATAGAAGTAGTTTCATCATAAGTATCATGCATAGCAGAAGTGGCATCATCAATAACATGCGACATATCAAAACAAATAGCAGAAGCAGGTTTAGGTGTCGTAAGCTTACTCATAACAGAAGGTGAATCAAGTGCAGAGCTAGATGGTAGTCCCTTACCTCCCCTCGTAGTTGAGGGATAAATCTTGGTTTTAGGATCTCTCAAGTTCTTCATAATGATAATCAGATATAAATCCCAAGTGACTCAAAGAATAGAGTTGTGCTCCCCGGCAACGGCGCCAGAAAATAGTCTTGATAACCCACAAGTATAGGGGATCGCAACAGTTTTCGAGGGCAGAGTATTCAACCCAAATTTATTGATTCGACACAAGGGGAGCCAAAGAATATTCTCAAGTATTAGCAGCTGAGTTGTCAATTCAACCACACCTGGAAACTTAATATCTGCAGCAAAGTATTTAGTAGCAAAGTAATATGATAGTAGTGGTAATGGTAGCAAAAGTAATGTTTTTGGTATTTTGTGGTGATGATAGCAATAGCAATGGAAAAGAAAATAAGCGAAGAACAATATGTGGAAAGCTCGTAGGCAATGGATCAGTGATGGACAATTATGCCGGATGCGGTTCATCATGTAACAGTCATAACCTAGGGTGACACAGAACTAGCTCCAGTTCATCAATGTAATGTAGGCATGTATTCCGAATATAGGCATACATGCTTATGAAAAAGAACTTGCATGACATCTTTTGTCCCAGCCTCCCGTGGCAGCGGGGTCCTTACGGAAACTAAGGGATATTAAGGCCTCCTTTTAATAGAGTACCGAAACAAAGCATTAACACATAGTGAATACGTGAACTCCTCAAACTATGGTCATCACCAGTAAGTATCCTGATTATTGTCACTTCAGGGTTAACGGATCATAACACATAATACGTGACTATAGACTTGCAAGATAGGATCAAGAACTCTCGTATATTGATGAAAACATAATAGGTTCAGATCTGAAATCATGGCACTCGGGCCCTAGTGACAAGCATTAAGCATAGCAAAGCCATAGCAAGATCAATCTCAGAACATAGTGGATACTAGGGATCAAACCCTAACAAAACTTACTCGATGACATGATAGATCACATCCAACCCATCACCGTCCAGCAAGCCTACGATGGAATTACTCACGCACGGCGGTGAGCATCATGAAATTGGTGATGGAGGATGGTTGATGATGACGATGGTGATGGATTCCCCTCTCCGGAGCCCCGAACGGACTCCAGATCAGCCCTCCCGAGAGTTTTAGGGCTTGGCGGCGGCTCCGTATTGTAAAACGCGATGATTTCTTCTCTCTGATTTTTTTCTCCCAAAACCAAATATATAGAGTTGGAGTTGAGGTCGGAGGAGCTCCAAGGGGCCCATGAGGTAGGGGCGCGCCCTATGGGGGCAGGCGCGCCCCCCACCCTCGTGGACAGCTGGTGGGCCCCCTGGTCATCCTCTTTTGCAAGGATTTTTTATATTTTCCGAAAAGGTGTTCCGTGAAGTTTCAGGTCATGCCGAGAAATTTTGTTTCTGCACATAAATAACACCATGGTAATTCTGCTGAAAACAACGTCAGTCCGGGTTAGTTCCATTCAAATCATGCAAGTTAGAGTCCAAAACACGGGCAAAAGTGTTTGGAAAAGTAGATACGACGGAGACGTATCAAGGGCGTGCCCAGGGGGTAGGCGCCCCCCACCCTCGTGGGCTCCTCGCAGCTCCACTGATGTACTTCTTCCTCCTATATATACCCATATACCCCGAAAACATCGAGGAGCACCACGAAACCCTATTTCCACCGCCACAACCTTCTGTACCCGTGAGATCCCATCTTGGGGCCTTTTCCGGCACTCTGCCGGAGGGGGAATCGATCACGGAGGGCTTCTACATCAACACCACAGCCTCTCCGATAATGTGTGAGTAGTTTACCATAGAATTTCAGGTCCATAGTTATTAGCTAGATGGCTTATTCTCTCTCTTTGGATCTCAATACAAAGTTCTCCTTGATTCTCTTGGAGATCTATTCGATGTAATTCTTTTTGCGGTGTGTTTGTCGAGATCTGATGAATTGTGTGTTTATGATCAAGATTATCTATGAACAATATTTGATTCTCCTCTAAAATATTTTAGGCATGATTTAAATATCTTTGCAAGTCTCTTCGAATTATCAGTTTGGTTTGGCCTACTAGATTGATCTTTTTGCAATGGGAGAAGTGATTAGCTTTGGGTTCAATCTTGCGGTGTTCTTTGCCACTGACAGCAGGGGCAGCAAGGCACGTATTATATTGTTGCCATCGAGGATAAAAATATGGGGTTTATATCATATTGCTTGAGTTTATCCCTCTACATCATGTCATCTTTCCTAATGCGTTACTTTGTTCTTATGAACTTCATACTCTAGATGCATGCTGGATAGCGTCCGATGTGTGGAGTAATAGTAGTAGATGCAAGACCCGTTTTGGTCTACTTGTCGCAGACGTGATGCCTATATACATGATCATGCCTAGACATTCTCATAATTATTCACATTTCTATCAACTGCTTGATAGTAATTTGTTCACCCACCATAGAATTTGCTATCTTGAGAGCAGCCACTAGTGAAACCTATGGCCCCCGGGTCTATCTTCCATCATATTATTTTCATATCAAATTGCTATTTCTATTACTGTTTATTTTGCAATCTTTATTTTCCAATCTATATCATAAAAATACTAAAAATATTTATCTTATTATCTCTATCAGATCTCACTTTCGTAAATGACCATGAAGGGATTGACAACCCCTTTATCGCGTTGGTTGCGAGGTTCTTGTTTGTTTGTGTAGGTACTAGGATACTTGCGTGTTACCTCCTACTGGATTGATACCTTGGTTCTCAAAAACTGAGGGAAATACTTACGCTATGTAACATCCCGGGTGTCAAGCTACAGTAAACTCCTGTTAATGGTGCCATGTAATCATAATTAAATTTTGTTAATCATCACTTTGTCCCAAACCGACCTCACATTCAAATTAAAAGACAAGTCAAAATATTGTTTCTCCAAACTATAATACTAAAATGTTCGCATTTTAGTATAAATCCCCCTGATCTTTGTCATGATAAAACCAACATCGTTTGACTCACCATATAATCCCTGGGAAAATATGAAGTGGTCCATCAGCATATCAATTGACCTTTTCAACTTCTAAAAATATTTAAACCTTTTCAATTGCTCTGAAACTTTTTGTGCCACATTATAGAGCTTGATTTATGTGCAAAGTATCACATCTCTCAAAAACCATTTAGTAGCTACCTTAATTAGAAAACATAGAAGGTTTAAGTAAAATCAGAAAAATAAAAAGAAATGAGAAAAGCCCCTGAGCACGTGGCCTCTCACTTCCCCTATTCCAGGCCCAGCCCACCTGGCCGGCCTTTCTCCTTTCTCTTGCCAGAGAAGGAGACAACGCCATGGCGTGGCGTCTGGCTGCCCGTCCATGTGCCCGATGCCGCTGTGTCGATCATCCGATGAGCCCCGAGGTGTATAAGGCCCTCCTCACCCCGTAGACGAACCCTAGATGCTCTCCTCCTCTTCCTCTCGCGCAGCTTCTCCCTCACAGCACGAACCCGAGCGAAGTCGTCGCTGTGCCTTTATGGCCATGGTCGTCCCCGAGCGACGACGAGATATCTAGAGGCAGCGCCGTCCTCTTCTCCGTCGACTTCAACCACTGGACCAAGCCGGGAGGCCCTCGCGCGTCGCCATCGCGCTCTTCTCCGCCTCTGCATCTCGACGGCCGCCGTCGTCAATTCGGCCGATCCGCTGCAACCCCGAGGCCGCCGACCCTCACTACCGCACCAATGTGAGCTCCTCCCATGTTTCCCTCTCGCCCCGGTCTCGATCCATCGTCGGAGCGCGTATCCCGCCCGTAGCCATAGCCGTCGTCCGTCACGGCCAGCGCCCACGCGACTCGCGTCCGCCCCACCCCCACGCCGTGACCACCCTGTGCCTGCGCCTCGCCTCGCCTCCCTGCCGCGCTAGGCCGCGCCCGGGCCTCGTTCGCCCCTGTGCCTGGCCAAGCCCATAGGCGTTGCCGCCGCTGCTTGTTCTGCCTAGAACTGCTGCTGCCCACTTTTGCAGCTCCCGATGCATCTAGCGCCGCCGCCGTTGTTGCTGCTTTGCTGTTTCTACTGCATGCCGCTGCTGATTACTTGCTGCTGCTTCTTAGCTACTAGCCTCTGAGCTATTGCTTGCTTGCCTCTCCTCCTTCTACTTTTGCCGCTGCTTTGCTTTGTGCTACTGCTGCTCCTTTGCGTTGGCTGCTGATGCTACCTGCTGCTGCCCGTTGTTGCCATTTGCTGTTGCTGTTGGCCAGGGCAGAGCACCCATGTGTTGTGCGTGAGTGTGCACAGCCGTGAGCTGACCACCAATGGCCGGACTAGTTAATTAGTGGTAGGTGAGATTAGGAGCTAAACTAGCATATGCCAAGTGGCCCCTTGTACTTAATTAGTTTAGTTAATTAGGTAGGTTTATTTCTGTTATTAGGTGTAGCCTATGACAAGTGGACCCCTAGACTAATTAATCTAATTAACTAGAATATTTTAGTTGCTTCCTATGACATATGGGCCACACACTCCTCATTTGACTAGTCGGGTTGACTTGGTCAACTCGATTTAAAATAAATCCAAACTTTCAGAAAATGCTTTAATCTTTGTAAATTCATATAAAATAATCCGTAATTCGGATGAAAATACTTTATACATGAAAGTTGCTCAGAATGACGAGACGAATTTGAATACGCAGCCCGTTTATCCGCCACACATACCTAACCTATCAAACTCGCAACTTTCCCCCTCCGGCTCCTCTGCCCGAAAACGCGAAACAGCGGGGATACTTTCCCGGATGTTTCCCCCCTTCACCGGTACCACCTTGTACCGCGTTAGGGCACACCTAGCATCACGCTTTGTCATGTCATGCATCGTCATGCATTTGTTTCCATTATATTTATTGTTTCTTCCCCCACTTCTCTCGCTAGACACCGAGACCGACGCCGTTGCTACCCAGTACGACTACGGTGTTGACGACCACTCTCTCTTGCCAGAGCAACCAGGCAAGCCCCCCCCTTTTGATCACCAGATATCGCCTAATCTTCTCTATACTGCTTGCATTAGAGTAGTGTAGCATGTTACTGCTTTCCGTTATTCCTATCCTGATGCATAGCCTGTCCTTGCTACTACTGTTGTTACCATTACCTGCTATCCTACTGCTTAGTATAGGATGCTAGTGTTCCATCAGTGGTCCTACACTCTTGTCCGTCTGCCATGCTATATTACTGGGCCGTGATCACTTTGGGAGGTGATCACGGGCATATACTATATACTTTACATAGTTACATTACCTGTGGTACTGTTCGGAGTTGGGGGCTGAAGGGGCAGGTGGCTCCATCCAGGTAGTGGTGGGCCTGAGTTCCCGACGGCCCCCGACTGTTACTTTGAGGCGAAGCGACAGGGCAGGTTGAGACCACCTAGGAGAGAGGTGGGCCTGGCCCTGGTCGGCGTTCGCGGATACTTAACACGTTTAACGAGATCTTGGTATTTGATTTGAGTCTGGCTACTGGTCTATATGCACTAACCATCTACGCGGGAGTAGTTATGGGTATCCCGGCGTCGTGGTATCAGCCGAAGCCTTCGTGACGTCAGCGACTGAGTGGCGCGCGCCGGATTGGAACGTAAGCCTGCTCTTGTATTAAGGGGGTTAGTTCTGCTTCCGGCCGCATTCGCAACGTGCAGGTGTGCTAAGGGCGATGGGCCCAGACCCCTGTGCGCTTAGGTTTAGACCGGCGTGCTGACCTCTCTGTTGTGCCTAGGTGGGGCTGCGACGTGTTGATCTTTCGCGGCCGGGCATGACCCCGAAAAGTGTGTCCGGCCAAATGGGATCAAGCGTGTTGGGGTATGTGGTGCACGCCTGCAGGGAAGTTAATCTATTCGAATAGCCGTGATCTTCGGTAACAGGACGACTTGGAGTTGTACCTTGACCTTATGAAAACTAGAACCGGATACTTAATAAAACACACCCTTCCAAGTGCCAGATACAAACCGGTGGTAGCTCTCTAACAGGGCATTGAGGAGAGGATCGCCGGTTAGGATTATGCTATGCGATGCTACTTGGAGGACTTCAGTCTACTCTCTTCTACATGCCGCAAGACGGAGGCTGCCAGAAGCGTAGTCTTCGAAAGGATTAGTTATCCCCCTCTTATTCTGGCATTCTGAAGTTCAGTCCACATATGATACCCTTATTCCATTTGATACCCATGCATATGTAGTGTAGCTCCTTGCTTGCGAGTACTTTGGATGAGTACTCACGGTTGCTTTCTCCCTCTTTTCCCCCTATCCCTCCTACCCGGTTGTCGCAACCAGATGTTGGAGCCCAGGAGCCAGACGCCACCTTCGACGACGACTCCTACTACACCGGAGGTGCCTACTACTACGTGATGCCCGCTGACGACGACCAGGAGTAGTTAGGAGGATCCCAGGCAGGAGGCCTGCGCCTCTTTCAATCTGTATCCCCGTTTGTGCTAGCCATCTTATGGCAACTTGTTTATCTTATGTTTGTACTCAGATATTGTTGCTTCCGCTGACTCGTCTATGATCGAGCTCTTGTATTCGAGCCCTCGAGGCCCCTGGCTTGTAATATGATGCTTGTATGACTTATTTTATTTGTAGAGTTGTGTTGTGATATCTTTCCGTGAGTCCCTTATCTTGATCGTACACGTTTGCGTGTATGATTAGTGTACGGTCAAATCGGGGGCGTCACAAGTTGGTATCAGAGCCGACTGCCTGTAGGAATCCCCCTTTCCAACTCCTTGGCTGAAGTCGAGTCTAGTCATTAAAAACTTTTACTAACATGGCTGTGCGGCTTGCGGGCCCATGTCGCCATCTGGGTGGTAGTAGGATCTTTTACTCCTTGACCTATACTCTGGGACTCTGACATCTCTTCTATTCGGGTTAAATGATTTTGCTAAAATCTAACTCTAGGTTCTCGTTACCACTTCCTGCCGGAGAGCCCTTTAATACGGATGATCGACTGCTTCAACGGAAGATTCTGACAATACGCTCAGATGTTCCCTCGATACTTTGTGCCATCCCTCTTGCAATTCCCCTTCCACCGTAAACCCTTAAGGATAACTACTTACAGTTGTTATTCTTACATTCATCCCCAGTTGGTCTTGTTATTACAAGATACCCCGAAACACTCGCCATTGTTTCGATAATCCTTTGAGCTTACTGCCTTGCAGTTCTTGACACATGAATATCCCTACGGATAATTCTCGCACTTATCGAGTATCTGCTCATCCCCCAGTTGTTCATGTGTTTCACAATGGTCATCGACATACTATTCGATCCTCGAAAAATCCTTAGTAGCTTATTGCTGTGCAAATACTTGTCTGCTTGCATTATGGTTGCGTTCCAAATGTCTAGCAATATTCATTAGTATCCCTTGTCATCATCATTTTCAGCCTTTAATTTGATGTGAGGTGAATGCTCGCAATCCTCAGTCGAAATCCTAGAATTCATCCTTCCGGATCAGACGTCATTTTAAACATGAACTGGTTCTCGACCAACCGAATTGCCGTCGGTTGTACCCCTAATTCTACTCAACTTATCCATCCTTAATCAGAGCGTTTTCTTCTGATCCCTTGATTTAGGAATCACAATTCCTTTGCATTCGAGATTTGAATTAATTAGTCAATGGTTTCTATAATCGGATACCTTGCATTCCTTTTCCCTTCTGATTGAGTATCGATACTCACATCAGGTTCCTTGTGGTCCGCGAGACCATTTGCTTGGTTATTATCCGACAATGTCCTTCACAACCAAAATTCTTGTGAGTTCTTTACCTGATACATAATTCCCTTGGTAAATTGTATCACCTGCTTGGCCAACCATGCTCTGCTTTCGAGCTGGTCGTATTTACTATTGAAGCTTGTGGTATATGTTTCCATGATACCCTGACGGGTTGAACCTATGCCTTCCTTTATATGTGTGAACTTGGAAGTTTTCACCAGTCATACTCATCTGGTATTTCACCAGATAAAACTTTCAACACTAATGCCTTTATCAAAGCGAAAAGTGAATGGAAGGTTATATTTTGAATAAGTGGGAGTCGACCTTGAACTTTGTGTTCATGCCCATGGACACGATGTAGATCTTATCATTAAAGCTTTTCTTAAATTAATTACTCCCTTGGTATAAGTTCATCTTATCTCTGGGATCTAGCCTTTTGCAATCGTGGTTCTGACCATGTTCTCCTTTAAATAACATTTCTCGTGCAAGTTTAAGCATTTGTCTTCTGCAAAGCAATACCCTAGTCCAATCTCTACTTTGATCTGTCGTCGAGCATTACCCCCCTGGTATCTCGAGATTATCATGGAACTGCATAACCTCTTACGAGTTCTTCATCAGGTATTACATTCTCACAGACTCCAATTTTTCACGGGCCTTGAGTTATGAAACACTCAAGGACAACGATAACGGAATTGAGTCTGCACTGCGATTCAACGAGGATTAGAGATCTTCATCACTTACAAGTTTAATACTCCATGTCTGCCCTAGCCTCAACGGATACATCATTATCGTGCTAATTTTAATCATCAGCATTCTGAGCTCTTCAAGGGTATCAACTGAATTCATGATGAGAAATACCATCCTTTCCCCCGATGATTTGTGTTATCATCGGCCACTTTATTGCCTTCCCTCCAACACAAACTTGTTCATGTTTTGTGTTATACCTTGAGTTCCTTGCTATCCAGCATTTGTCCTTCTTTACCTTGGAATATTACCACCTTTTGTGTCAAGAATGTCGTGGTAATTTTACCACCTCTTGAGAATTCTTGATATAGTAATATCTCTCGCCGTTTGCGTTCATTTCTTGGCCTCCGTGTTGTTTCTAACCGGAATACCGACAAATGGTCTGTGATGTGTAAATTCTAAAATTATAGCAACCCTATTGCTTTGAAGTTATTGGTCTACAGTTTCATTAGAATTCTATTGCTTATTGAATCATCATTCAAACATTGATCGTGCTACCTAGTCCAGATTCCTGGGTGCACCCTTCTATCATTGTTCAGTTGAGCATGTTTCCCTCGAGCATACATCATTATATCCTCGATCCGACAAATTATATCTCCTTGTTCACATAATTGTGGAAACCCCTCTTTTGGAAGTCTCGAGGAACTGTCGCTGAGTTCATCAGCCACCCCCTCATCCTGTCCTTGGTTTAATGATGAACTCTGGTTTCAGAACTCGCTCCCATAGTTCATTTCTTGAGAATCTTACATTGCCATCTCGTCAATTTGTGTTGCACCTTTTCTTCTCTGGCATCCTAAGTCAGAGGTATCCTGACACCAATCGGATCTGAACCTCGGTCAGATATGATGGTTGGGGCATATTTCCAAGAGTTATAACATTGGTCCTTATATGACTCGGTAAGGTGATGTCATGCCTAGCACACCTGACCGGAGGACCTATTGTTATAATTTCCTTTTTGGCAAGGAGAACCCTTCTTCCATGAGGGAATTGGATGATTTGATTTATAAATTTTTCCTGATGGATTCTTTGTGTATCCAAAGTCCGACCATCGCTTGAAGACCTTGTCAATACTATCTCGAAGCATGTCTGTGGTACTCCAATTTTCCACAAAGAACATTTGAAGCCCAATGCTAAATGTTTCTCGCTCAATTATCCAAACACCATTGTATGGGTAATATCATGAAATTTCTCTCCCCTTACCTAAAGAGATTTCTACTTTAAATCCTGTCATGGATATCATGCCCTACTTGTCCGTGGGAAGGATTTACCCCGGGAATATGTGTTTTAACACATTTTCCTTTCCATTGTTCTGTCAATGTGGTAATCATATTTTCCTTTCCATTGTTTGGTTTAACCTTTCTTGTGATCTATATGATCCAAGAAGAAATATTCTCCTGCTTATGTAAACACCTCAGTGTACAATTCTGTCAGCAAGACCCTGTTACTATTGTTGATGACATTTCGGTAGCCACCGATGGACGAGAACTTTGCCTATTGGTCCGCCTCGTTCAACGAGCAGGAAAATGGTTCTCTTCGTCCCTTGCTCTTGGTACCGATGTTGTTGTCGACATAACCGACAGACTAACCTCTGACATGCCTTGCCTACATGACCATGCAAGATGTCAACGCCCTTCCTAGTTTTAACCCACATGGTGGGCCCATAACCCACAGTTCCCAGGATCGAAACCTGACTCTCATGTATATCTTCGATTCCTAAATATTCTTGCATTTGGCTTCGTATCGTGTCACGAGCCACCTTTTGAGAGATGATCTATTCCCGATGCTCGGAACCCCTTTCTCATACTCTGTTCAGGTATCAATCGTTCGTCCATTCACTTGAAACTTCCTATTGTACCTTCATACTTGCTCTCGATGTTTTATTAATTTTCAACTCAAGAGATACTTCTGCCTCATTCCCTAAATTGTTCACCAGATAATTAACCCTATAAGGGTCACTTCTCCCGAAATTACTCTTTACTTCCCCACTTAAATCTCGGGACGAGATTTCTTTTAGTGGAGGAGATTTGTAACATCCCGGGTGTCAAGCTACAGTAAACTCCTATTAATGGTGCCATGTAATCATAATTAAATTTTGTTAATCATCACTTTGTCCCAAACCGACCTCAAATTCAAATTAAAAGACAAGTGAAAATATTGTTTCTCCAAACTATAATACTAAAATGTTCGCATTTTAGTATAAATCCCCCTGATCTTTGTCATGATAAAACCAACATCGTTTGACTCACCATATAATCCCTGGGAAAATATGAAGTGGTCCATCAGCATATCAATTGACCTTTTCAACTTCTAAAAATATTTAAACCTTTTCAATTGCTCTGAAACTTTTTGTGCCACATTATTGAGCTTGATTTATGTGCAAAGTATCACATCTCTCAAAAACTGTTTAGTAGCTACCTTAATTAGAAAACATAGAAGGTTTAAGTAAAATCAGAAAAATAAAAAGAAATGAGGAAAGCCCCTGAGCACGTGGCCTCTCACTTCCCCTGTTCCAGGCCCAGCCCACCTGGCCGGCCTTTCTCCTTTCTCTTGCCAGAGAAGGAGACAACGCCATGGCGTGGCGTCTGTCTGCACGTCCATGTGCCCGACGCCGCCGTGTCGATCATCCGATGAGCCCCGAGGTGTATAAGGCCCTCCTCACCCCGTAGACGAACCCTAGATGCTCTCCTCCTCTTCCTCTCGCGCAGCTTCTCCCTCACAGCACGAACCCGAGCGAAGTCGTCGCCGTGCCTTTATGGCCATGGTCGTCCCCGAGCGACGACGAGATGTCTAGAGGCAGCGCCGTCCTCTTCTCCGTTGACTTCAACCACTGGACCAAGCCGGGAGGCCCTCGCGCGTCGCCATCGCGCTCTTCTCCGCCTCTGCATCTCGACGGCCGCCGTCGTCAATTCGGCCGATCCGCTGCAACCCCAAGCCCGCCGACCCTCACTACCGCACCAATGTGAGCTCCTCCCATGTTTCCCTCTCGCCCCGGTCTCGATCCATTGTCGGAGCGCGTATCCCGCCCGTAGCCATAGCCGTCGTCCGTCACGGCCAGCGCCCACGCGACTCGCGTCCGCCCCACCCCCACGCCGTGACCACCCTGTGCCTGCACCTCGCCTCGCCTCCCTGCCGCGCTAGGCCGCGCCCGGGCCTCGTTCGCCCCTGCGCCTGACCAAGCCCACAGGCGTTGCCGCCGCTGCTTGTTCTGCCTAGAACTGCTGCTGCCCACTTTTGCTGCTCCCGATGCATCTAGCGCCGCCGCCGTTGTTGCTGCTTTGCTGTTTCTACTGCATGCCGCTGCTGATTACTTGCTGCTGCTTCTTAGCTACTAGCCTCTGAGCTATTGCTTGCTTGCCGCTCCTCCTACTACTTTTGCCGCTGCTTTGCTTTGTGCTACTGCTGCTCCTTTGCGTTGGCTGCTAATGCTACCTGCTGCAGCCCGTTGTTGCCATTTGCTGTTGCTGTTGGCCAGGGCAGAGCACCCATGTGTTGTGCGTGAGTGTGCACAGCCGTGAGCTGACCACCAATGGCCGGACTAGTTAATTAGTGGTAGGTTAGATTAGGAGCTAAACTAGCATATGCCAAGTGGCCCTTGTACTTAATTAGTTTAGTTAATTAGGTAGGTTTATTTCTGTTATTAGGTGTAGCCTATGACAAGTGGACCCCTAGACTAATTAATCTAATTAACTCGAATATTTTAGTTGCTTCCTATGACATATGGGCCACACACTCCTCATTTGACTAGTCAGGTTGACTTGGTCAACTCGATTTAAAATAAATCCAAACTTTTATAAAATGCTTTAATCTTTGTAAATTCATATAAAATAATCCGTAATTCGGATGAAAATACTTTATACATGAAAGTTGCTCAGAACGACAAGACGAATTCGAATGCGCAGCCCGTTTATCCGCCACACATCCCTAACCTATCGAACTCGCAACTTTCCCCCTCCGGCTCCTCTGCCCGAAAACGCGAAACACCGGGGATACTTTCCCGGATGTTTCCCCCCCTTCACCGGTACCACCTTGTACCGCGTTAGGGCACACCTAGCATCACGCTTTGTCATGTCATGCATCGTCATGCATTTGTTTGCATTATATTTATTGTTTCTGCCCCCACTTCTCTCACTAGACACCGAGACCGACGCCGTTGCTACCCAGTACGACTACGGTGTTGACGACCACTCTCTCTTGCCAGAGCAACCAGGCAAGCCCCCCCTTTTGATCACCAGATATCACCTAATCTTCTCTATACTGCTTGCATTAGAGTAGTGTAGCATGTTACTGCTTTCCGTTATTCCTATCCTGATGCATAGCCTGTCCTTGCTACTACTGTTGTTACCATTACCTGCTATCCTACTGCTTAGTATAGGATGCTAGTGTTCCATCAGTGGCCCTACACTCTTGTCCATCTGCCATGCTATATTACTGGGCCGTGATCACTTCGGGAGGTGATCACGGGCATATACTATATACTTTACACAGTTACATTACCTGTGGTACTGTTCGGAGTTGGGGGCTGAAGGGGCAGGTGGCTCCATCCAGGTAGTGGTGGGCCTGAGTTCCCGACGGCCCCCGACTGTTACTTTGAGGCGAAGCGACAAGGCAGGTTGAGACCACCTAGGAGAGAGGTGGGCCTGGCCCTGGTCGGCGTTCGCGGATACTTAACACGTTTAACGAGATCTTGGTATTTGATCTGAGTCTGGCTACTGGTCTATACGCACTAACCATCTACGCGGGAGTAGTTATGGGTATCCCGGCGTCGTGGTATCAGCCGAAGCCTTCGTGACGTCAGCGACTGAGTGGCGCGCGCCGGATTGGAACGTAAGCCTGCTCTTGTATTAAGGGGGTTAGTTCTGCTTCCGGCCGCGTTCGCAACGTGCAGGTGTGCTAAGGGCGATGGGCCCAGACCCCTGTGCGCTTAGGTTTAGACCGGCGTGCTGACCTCTCTGTTGTGCCTAGGTGGGGTTGCGACGGGTTGATCTTTTGCGGCCGGGCATGACCCCGAAAAGTGTGTCCGGCCAAATGGGATCAAGCATGTTGGGGTATGTGGTGCACCCCTGCAGGGAAGTTAATCTATTCGAGTAGCCGTGATCTTCGGTAACAGGACAACTTGGAGTTGTACCTTGACCTTATGACAACTAGAACCGAATACTTAATAAAACACACCCTTCCAAGTGGCAGATACAACCCGGTGGTCGCTCTCTAACAGGGCATTGAGGAGAGGATCGCCGGTTAGGATTATGCTATGCGATGCTACTTGGAGGACTTCAGTCTACTCTCTTCTACATGCCGCAAGACGGAGGCTGCCAGAAGCGTAGTCTTCGAAAGGATTAGTTATCCCCCTCTTATTCTGGCATTCTGCAGTTCAGTCCACATATGATACCCTTATTCCATTTGATACCCATGCATATGTAGTGTAGCTCCTTGCTTGCGAGTACTTTGGATGAATACTCACGGTTGCTTTCTCCCTCTTTTCCCCCTATCCCTCCTACCTGGTTGTCACAACCAGATGTTGGAGCCCAGGAGCCAGACGCCACCTTCGACGACGACTCCTACACCGGAGGTGCCTACTACTACGTGATGCCCGCTGACGACGACCAGGAGTAGTTAGCAGGATCCCAGGCAGGAGGCCTGCGCCTCTTTCGATCTGTATCCCCGTTTGTGCTAGCCATCTTATGGCAACTTGTTTATCTTATGTCTGTACTCAGATATTGTTGCTTCCGCTGACTCGTCTATGATCGAGCTCTTGTATTCGAGCCCTTGAGGCCCCCGGCTTGTAATATGATGCTTGTATGACTTATTTTATTTGTAGAGTTGTGTTCTGATATCTTTCCGTGAGTCCCTGATCTTGATCGTACACGTTTGCGTGTATGATTAGTGTACGGTCAAATCGGGGGCATCACACGCTACTATGCTGCATCACCCATTCCTCTTCAAGGGAAAACCAACGCATCCTCCAGAGGTAGCAAGAAGGATTTTTGGCTCCGTTGCCGGGGAGGTTGCACCAAGTCAAGTCAAGATTTGATCTACCAACAACTAGCCATTTTTGGCGCCATCTACGCACAAGTCAATACATACGAAGTACCCATCGCAAACTCTTATCCCTCATATTATATTATTTGCGATTTGCCTCTCGTTTTCCTCTCCCCCACTTCTAAGACGATTTTCGAAAACCTTTGCCTTTTCACTACTAGGGAAAAGCCTAGCAGCAGCGCAGGTTCTAGGTAAATCAGTAGCACGGGGACCGGCGCTACTAATAACGCGCTACAGCTAACCCGTAGCAGCAGCGTGTGCATGCCCGCGCTCCTGCTATACAAGTGTAGCAGCAGCGTGCTACGTGGAAGCTCGCAACTACTAATAGCTCTAGCGCGCTTTGGCTGGACGCCCTACTACTACTGTCACGCTGCTGCTAACTTTTCTCCACTCGCTACTGCTAATTTTAGTAGTTTTTGATTTTTTTTCTGCATATTTGTTTTGTATTTGAACAGGCTTTATACAAGAATCTTTAGCAGATACAAATGTCATCATGATACACATACAAATGGCTGCGAGACGACAAATGTAATCATAGCATATACATAAAAATAGTCTCATCATAATCATCATCCAACACAAACAGGTATCTCGTCATCATCTCAAAAATAGCGATACGTGCAAGTCTCGAATACTTGCAACTACAACGTCATCCATCTAAACAAAGGTATACGCGAGAAGAGCTATCACTATGAGTGAGAGCGGAACTATGCAGTACATGAGGCGGCGGTTAAGAGTCCTCTCTCGCGCTAGCGTGAACCTCAAGTAACTAGCTTCTCCTTCTTGTCTGCTTTTGAAGCCTTTATGGCTGGCCCCTAGACCCCATTCACTTGCGCCTGACACTCATGCCACTCGTTGTACACCCCCGGAACCTTCCTTTGTACACAAGATAGCACTGCCATCTCGCCATCAAGAAACTAGGTACATGTTAGAGATGCATCTTCATTAAGAGGATGTACAATCATATGCAACAAAATATACTAGAGCAACACGAAAAAGAAAGGGTTAGCAACTAGATGCAACATACAGTACGCAAACTAATTAACTAGAGGTACGTAGGTCATCGTACCCAAACAAACAAAGTAGCGTTACACAAGTTCGACAGGGACCATGGACATAGCAAAGTTTCATTGCTACAGAAAGTATACAAGTTCAACCAACACATATCATCATCATCGGCATCGTAAATCACTAGAAGTTCCATCCTTCCATATCATCGAGGATGGACCATAGCTTCTTGAACGGCTTGAGGTCATGACGTTGCATGCCTATGCGAGTTTGGACGTCAGCTCGCGATATAGGGACATGGTGGAACATCCCCTTTGAAGGAAATATGCCCTAGAGGCAATAATAAAGTTATTATTTATTTCCTTATATCATGATAAACGTTTATTATTCATGCTAGAATTGTATTAACCGGAAACATAATACATGTGTGAATACATAGACAAACAGAGTGTCACTAGTATGCCTCTACTTGACTAGCTCGTTGATCAAAGATGGTTATGTTTCCTAACCATATACATGAGTTGTCATTTGATTAACGGGATCACAGCATTAGGAGAATGACGTGATTGACTTGACCCATTCCGTTAGCATAGCACTTGATCGTTTAGTTTGTTGTTATTGCTTTCTTCATGACTTATACATGTTCCTATGACTATGAGATTATGCAACTCCCGTTTACCGGAGGAACACTTTGTGTGCTACCAAACGTCACAACGTAACTGGGTGATTATAAGGGTGCTCTACAGGTGTCTCCGAAGGTACTTGTTGGGTTGGCGTATTTCGAGATTAGGATTTGTCACTCCGATTGTCGGAGAGGTATCTCTGGGCACTCTCGGTAATGCACATCACTTAAGCCTTGCAAGCATTGCAACTAATAAGTTAGTTGCGGGATGATGTATTACGGAACGAGTAAAGAGACTTGCCGGTAACAAGATTGAAGTAGGTATTGAGATACCGATGATCGAATCTCGGGCAAGTAACATACCGATGACAAAGGGAACAATGTATGTTGTTATGCGGTCTGACCGATAAAGATCTTCGTAGAATATGTGGGAGCCAATATGAGCATCCAGGTTCCGCTATTGGTTATTGACCGGAGACATGTCTCGGTCATGTCTACATAGTTCTCGAACCCGTAGGGTCCGCACGCTTAAAGTTTGATGACGGTTATATTATGAGTTTATGTGTTTTGATGTACCGAAGCAGTTCGGGGTCCCCGATGAGATCAGGGACATGACGAGGAGTCTCGAAATGGTTGAGACGTAAAGATCAATATATTGGACAACTATATTCGGACATTGGAAAGGTTCCGAGTGATTCGGGTATTTTCGGGAGTACCGGGGAGTTACGGGAATTCGTATTGGGCCTTAATGGGCCATACGGGAAAGGAGAGAAAGGCCTCAAAGGGTGGCCGCACCCCTCCCCATGGGCTGGTCCGAATTGGACTAGGGAGGGGGGCACCCCCTTCCTTCCTTCTCCTTTTTCCTTCCCTTTCCTTCCCTCCTACTCCTACTACATGGAAGGGCTCCTAGTTCTACTAGGAAAGGAGGAATCCTACTCCCAGTGGGAGTAGGACTCCCCTAGGGCGCGCCATAGAGAAGGCCGGCCCTCCCCCTCCTCCAGTCCTTTATATACGTGCGCAGAGGGCACCTCATAGACACAACAATTGATCCTTTGGATCTCTTAGCTGTGTGCGGTGCCCCCCTCCACCATAATCCACGTCGGTCATATCGTAGCGGTGCTTAGGCGAAGCCCTGTGTCTGTAGAACATCATCATCGTCACCACGCCATCATGCTGATGGAACTCTCCCTCAAAGCTCGGCTGAATCGGAGTTCGAAGGACGTCATCGAGTTGAACGTGTGCAGAACTAGGAGGTGTCGTGCGTTCGGTACTTGATCGGGCGGATCATGAAGACGTACTACTACATCAACCACGTTGTGCTAACGCTTCCGCTTTCGGTCAACGAGGGTACGTGGACACACTCTCCCCTCTCGTTGCTATGCATCACCATGATCTTGCGTGTGCGTATGATTTTTTTTGAAATTACTACGTTCCCCAACAGTGGTATCAGAGCGAGGTTTTATGCGTTGATGTAATATGCACGAGTAGAACACAAGTGAGTTGTGGGCGATATAAGTCATACTGCTTCCCAGCATGTCACACTTTGGTTCGGCGGTATTGTTGGATGAAGTGGCCCAGACCGACATTACGCATACGTTTACGTGAGACTGGTTCTACCGACGTGCTTTGCACACAGGTGGCTGGCGGGTGTCAGTTTCTCCAACTTTAGTTGAACCGAGTGTGGCTACGCCCGGTCATTGCGAAGGTTAAAACAGCACCAACTTGACAAACTATCGTTTTGGTTTTGATGCGTAGGTAAGAACAGTTCTTGCTCAGCCCGTAGCAGCCACATAAAACTTGCAACAACAAAGTAGAAGACGTCTAACTTGTTTTTGCAGGGCATGTTGTGATGTGATATGGTCAAGATGTGATGAGATATAAGTTTTTGTATGAGATGATCATGTTTTGTTGAAGTTATCGGCAACTGGCAAAAGCCTTATGGTTATCTCTCTATTGCATAAGATGCAAGCGCCCAATAATTGCTTTACTTGATCACTATGCGATAGCAATAATTGCAAGAGCAATTGTTGGCGAGACAACCATGTGATGACACATTGATATAGATCATGACGATGCTTTGGAGATAGAGATCAAAGGCACAAGATGATGATGGCCATATCATGTCATATATTTTGATTGCATGTGATGTTTATCTTTTATACATCTTATTTTGCTTAGTTCGACGGTAGCTTTATAAGATGGTCTCTCACTAATTATCAAGGTACAAGTGTTCTCCCTGAGTATGCACCGTTGCGAAAGTTCTTCGTGCTGAGACACCACGTGATGATCGGGTGTGATAGGCTCTACGTTCAAATACAACAGGTGCAAAACATTTGCACACGCGTAATACTCAGGTTAAACTTGATGAGCCTAGCATATAACAGATATGGCCTCGGAACACGGAGACCGAAAGGTCGAGCGTGAATCATATAGTAGATATGATCAACATAGTGATGTTCACCATTGAAACTACTCCATCTCACGTGATGATCGGACATGGTTTAGTTGATATGGATCACGTGATCACTTAGAAGATTAGAGGGATGTCTATCTAAGTGGGATTTCTTAAGTAATATGATTAAATTGAACTTAAATTTATCATGAACTTAGTCCTGATAGTATTTTGCAAATTATGTTGTAGATCAATAGCTCGCGTTGTTGCTTCCCTGTGTTTATTTTGATATGTTCCTAGAGAAAACTAAGTTGAAAGATGTTAGTAGAAATGATGCGGATTGGATCCGTGATCTGAGGTTTATCCTCATTACTGCATAGAAGAATTATGTCCTTGATGAACCGCTAGGTGACAGACCTATTGCAGGAGCAGATGCAGACGTTATGAATGTTTGGCTAGCTCAATATGATGACTACTTGATAGTTTAGTGCACCATGCTTAACGGCTTAGAATCGGGACTTCAAAGACGTTTTGAACGTCATGGACCATATGAGATGTTCCAGGAGTTGAAGTTAATATTTCAAGAAAATACCCGAGTTGAGAGATATGAAGTCTCCTACAAGTTCTATAGCTAAAAAGATGGAGGAGAATAGCTCAAGCAGTGAGCATGTGCTCAGATTGTCTGGGTACTACAATCGCTTGAATCAAGTGGGAGTTAATCTTCCAGATAAAATAGTGATTGACAGAATTCTCTAGTCACCGTCACCAAGTTAGTAGAACTTCGTGATGAACTATAGTATGCAAGGGATGATGAAAACGATTCCCGAGCTTTTCATGATGATGAAATCGATGAAGGTAGAAATCAAGAAAGAGCATCAAGTGTTGACGATTAACAAGACCACTAGTTTCAAGAAAAGGGCAAAGGGAAAGAAAGGGAACTTCAAGAAGAACGGCAAGCAAGTTGCTGCTCAACTGAAGAAGTCCAAGTTTGGTCCTAAGCCTGAGACTAAGTGCTTCTACTGCAAAGGGACTGGTCACTGGAAGCGGCAGTGCGCCAAGTATTTGGCGGATAAGAAGGATGGCAAAGTGAATAAAGGTATATTTGATATACAGATTATTGATGTGTGTTTTACTAGTGTTCGTAGCAACCCCTCGGTATTTGATACTGGTTCAAGTTGCTAAGAGTAGTAACTCGAAATGGGAGTTGCAGAATGAACAGAGACTAGTTAAGGGTGAAGTGACGATGTGTGTTGGAAGTGGTTCCAAGATTGATATGATCATCATCGCACACTCCCTATACTTTCGGGATTAGTGTTGAACCTAAATAAGTGTTATTTGGTGTTGGCATTGAGCATGAATATGATTTGATCATGTTTATTGCAATACGGTTATTCATTTAAGTAAGAGAATAAATTGTTGTTCTATTTATATGAATAAAACCTTCTATGGTCATACACCCAATGAAAATGGTTTGTTGGATCTTGATCGTGGTGATACACACACTAGTAGAAAAGGGGGCAACGGTCCAGGCCGGGTCAGCCCATTAGTCCCGGTTCAGTCGAGATCTGGGACCAATGGGGGCATTGGACCCGGTTCGTGAGCCCAGGGGGCCGGCCGGGCCACGTGGGCCATTGGTCCCGGTTCATCTGGACCTTTTGGTCCCGGTTGGTGGGACAAACCGGGACCAATGGGCCTCGCTCCTGGCCCACCACCATTGGTCCCGGTTGGTGGCTCGAATTGCCTCCCCTTTAGTCCCGGTTCATGCCACCAACCGGGACCAATGAGGTGCCTATATATACCCCCTCGCGTAAGAGCAGAGCACACTGCTCTGTTTTTTTCTGGCTGAGGGGTAGAGGGCTTGGTGGTGCTCTAGCTCACCTCCTATGCACACAAGGTGTTCGATAGAATGCCCGAGCCACACTACTTAAGCTCTCTCCTCTCCAAGCTTGACCTCCAAGCTCCATTTTCCTCAATATTTGTCTAGGTTTAGCGGTCCGTCACGCCCCGTCCCCGTCTTCACCGCCGTCGATCACCCGCGCCGAGCTCATCGCCGGCACCACCGTGGTGAGCCTCTTGTTCTTATCTTCTTTCTGAAAGGAAAAATATTCTTACTTGTATGTTTACATAGATACTTGTATTATTTTCTTACTTTTATTATTCCATCTTATATAGTGCGATGGTTTTGGTATCCGCCCCCGTCGGCCCTCGTCCTGTCTATGATTCGGATGTGGTATATATATTATATTTATAACTATTGGTTCATTTATTGTTTATGAAAATTATGCCGACCAACGTGACATAGATTTTATTTATGTAGGATGTATGTGAATCGGAAATGCCAACCGACCCTATGGTCGAGAGGTTAAATTTAGTTGAAGAAGAAAACAATTTGTTGAAGGAAAAAAAATTGAGGAGGAGAAGATGATACTGGAGTTACATGTTGCGGATGTCGTCGATGATCACAAGATCAAGATGGATGCAATGCGCTTGAAGATTAGAAAGATTAGAAAATATGCCATTCATACCGAGGCTTGGTATCATTATGCCGTTGGATCAATTGTTACCTTGGTTGCGATTATGATCGCATTTGTTTTCGCATTGAAATGTTTTACATAGTTTCAATGTATGGTTTAATTAATTAGATGCTCTGGAGAGATATATGTTGTTAGATGAGAACTATGTATGTACTTTGGTTTTAATGTGATGATGAACTTCTATTAATTTGGACACTTAATTATATATAATGCACGCAGATGAACCGGCAATGGATGTACGGTGACAGACACACCTCCGAGTACATTAAGGGCGTGCATGAGTTTCTCGATGCGGCTAACGCAAACAAGCAGAATGGTTTTATGTGTTGTCCATGCACTAAATGTGGGAATACGAGGTCTTACTCTAACAGGAAAATCCTTCACTCCCACCTGCTTTACAAGGGTTTCATGCCACACTATAATGTTTGGACGAGGCACGGAGAAATAGGGGTCATGATGGAAGACGACGAAGAAGAAGAGTACGATGACAACTATGTGCCCCCTGAATACGGTGATGCTGCAACGGGGGGAGCTGGTGAAGGTCAAGAGGAACCAGGTGATGTGCCCAATGATGCTGCAACGGGTGAAGCTGTTGAAGATCAAGAGGAACCAGACGATGTGCCCGATGATGATGATCTCCGCCGGGTCATTGTCGATGCAAGGACGCAATGCGAAAGTAAAAAGGAGAAGCTGAAGTTCGATCGCATGTTAGAGGATCACAAAAAAGATTTGTACCCCAATTGCGAAGATGGCTACACAAAGCTTAGTACCGTACTGGAATTGCTGTAGTGGAAGGCAGAGAATGTTGTGGCTGACAAAGGATTTGAGAAGCTACTGAAAATATTGAAGAAGCTTCCAAAGGATAACGAATTGCCCGATAGTACATACGCAACAAAGAAGGTCATATGCCCTCTAGGATTGGAGGTGGAGAAGATACATGCATGCCCTAATGACTGCATCCTCTACCGCGGTGCATACAAGGATCTGAACGCATGCCCGGTATGCGGTGCATTGCGGTATAAGATCAGACGAGATGACCCTGGTGATGTCGACGGCGAGCCCCCTAGGAAGAGGGTTCCTACGAAGGGGATGTGGTATGCTCCTATAATACCACAGTTTAAACGTCTGTTCAGAAACAAAGAGCATGCCAAGCTTATGCAATGGCACAGTGAGGACCGGAAGAAAGACGGGAAGTTGAGAGCACCCGCTGACGGGTCGCAGTGGAGAAAAATCGAGAGAAAGTACTGGGATGAGTTTGCAAAGGACCCAAGGAATGTATGGTTTGCTTTAAGCGCAGATGGCATTAATCCTCTCGGGGAGCAGAGCAGCAATCACAGCACCTGGCCCATGACTCTATGTATGTATAACCTTCCTCCTTGGATGTGCATGAAGCGGAAGTTCATTATGATGCCACTTCTCATCCAAGGCCCTAAGCAACCCGCCAACGACATTGATGTGTACCTAAGGCCATTAGTTGAAGAACTTTTACAGCTGTGGAATGGAAACAGTGTACGTATGTGGGATGAGCATGGATAGGAGGAATTTAACCTAAAGGCGTTGCTGTTCGTGACCATCAACGATTGGCCCACTCTCAGTAACCTTTCAGGACAGACAAACAAAGGATACCACGCATGCACGCACTGTTTAGATGACACTGAAAGTATATACCTGGACAAATGCAGGAAGAATGTGTACTTGGGCCATCGTCGATTTCTTCCGACCAACCATCAATGTCTAAAGAAAGGCAAGCATTTAAAAGGCGAGGCAGATCACCGGAAGAAGCCCGCCATGCGTATCGGTGATCACGTACTTGCTATGGTCAATGATTTACACGTAATCTTTGGAAAGGGTCCCGGCGGACTAGCTGTTCCGAATGACGCTAAGGGACACGCACCCATGTGGAAGAAGAAATCTATATTTTGGGACCTACCCTACTGGAAAGACCTAGAGGTCCGCTCTTCAATCGACGTGATGCATGTGACGAAGAACCTTTGTGTGAACCTGCTAGGCTTCTTGGGCGTGTATGGGAACACAAAAGATACACCTAAGGCACGGGAGGACCTGCAACGTTTGCACAAAAAAGACGGCATGCCTCCCAGGAAGTATAACGGTCCTGCCAGCTACGCTCTTACGAAAGAAGAGAAAGAAATCTTCTTTGAATGCCTGCTCAGTATGAACGTCACGACTGGCTTCTCGTCAAATATAAAGGGAATAATAAATATGCCAGAGAAAAAGTTTCAGAACCTAAAGTCTCATGACTACCACGTGATTATGACGCAACTGCTTCCGGTTGCATTGAGGGGGCTTCTACCGGAAAACGTCCGATTAGCCATTGTGAAGCTATGTGCATTCCTCAATGCAATCTCTCAGAAGGTGATCGATCCAGAAATCGTACCATGGCTAAGGAGTGATGTGGCGGAATGTCTTGTCAGTTTCAAGCTGGTGTTCCCACCATCCTTCTTCAAGATCATGACACACGTCCTAGTTCATCTAGTCGACGAGATTGTCATCCTGGGCCCGTATTTCTACACAATATGGTCCCCTTTGAGAGGTTCATGGGAGTCCTAAAGAAATATGTCTGTAACCGCGCTAGGCCAGAAGGAAGCATCTCCATGGGCCATCAAACAGAGGATGTTATCAGGTTTTGTGTTGACTTCATTCCTGGCCTTAAGAAGATAGGTCTCCCTAAATCGCGGTATGAGGGGAGACTGACTGGAAAAGGCACTCTTGGAAGTGACTCAATAATATGCAGGGACGGATATTCTTGGTCTCAAGCACACTACACAGTTCTAAAGAACTCTACCTTGGTGACCCCATATGTTGATGAACACAAGAACAGTCTGCGCTCCAAACACCCGGAGCAGTTCGACGACTGGATTACATGTGAACACATCAGGACTTTCAGCAGTTGGTTGGAAACACGTCTCAGAGGTGACAAGACTGTTTGTGATGAGCTGTACTTGTTGTCCAGGGGACCATCTTTGACTGTATTAACTTACAAAGGATACGAGATAAATGGGAATACATTTTACACGATCACCCAAGATCAAAAGAGCACCAACCAAAACAGCGGTGTTCGCTTTGAGATAAAAATAGCAACAATAAGTATTTTGTTGTAAGTAGAAACAAAATAAAATAAATAAAATAACAAAGAAAACAAAAAAACTAAAAAAAGTGTTTTCAAATTTGAAAACTAATGGCACTAACAGAAAGTTTATAATTTTTCCAAAACTAAAAGAAAAAAAGAATTAAAAAATAAAGCAAAAAACAAAAGAAAATAAATAATGCAGAAAACAAAACAAAAAAACTGGAAAAAATAGGCACTAAAAGAAAAAAAAACAAAAAGGTGTTTTCAAATTTGAAAACTAATGGCACTAACAGAAAGTTTATAATTTTTGTGACCTAAAAGAAAAAAAGAAATCACCAAAAAACCAAAAGTATTTTGTTCTAAGTAGAAATGAAAAAATATGTAGCAAAAAAGAAAAAAATGCCTATAATATTTGTTATGACTAACTAAAATTACCAAATTGAGTAATGATAAAACACAGTAATATTAAATAACAGGAAAAAGAATAACTAAAAAATCAATTTTTATAGTAAAGTTATTCATAAACTAGTGATTCACACAAATTTTTAAAAATTCAAATTTAAACTATTCAAATTTTAAAACTAATGGCACTAACAGAAAGTTTATAATTTTTGTGACCTAAAAGAAAAAAATCACTAAAAAACTATAAGTATTTAGTTCTAAGTAGAAATGAAAAAACAAATAGTAAAAAAATGCCACCTACTAGGCCACCACGGCCTGAATACGACTAGAAGCCCATCCATGGGCCAGGATTCAGGCCCGCGGAAGGCCCAGCAGGCCCACAGGCATAGAAGTGTGAGATTAGGCCCAAAGGCCTGCAGTTCTGAGGAGTTCGATGGAGAGGGCGGGGCAGCGCTTATAAACAGGTGTGGCCACTGCTCAGCTAGCGAGGTGGGACTAAACATCCCACTGCACCGCGGCTTTGGCAGGCGCAGGCCTTTGGTCGCGGTTGATGGCACCAACCGGGACTAAAGGGGGCATTGGTCACGGTTCGTGGCAGAAACCGTGACCAATGCCCCCCTTTAGTCCCGGTTGGTGCCACCAACCGAGACCAAAGGGCGGGAAGCGGCGGCCTTTGGTCCCGGTTGGTGGCACCAACCGGGACTAAAGGTGGCATTGGTCCCGGTTGGTAATACGAACCGGGACCAATGCTCTTGGTATATAACCAGGACTTGTGAAAATTTCAGTTTCTCATCGACCATTTGCCCCCGACGACGCCGAGCTCACCGACGCTGCCAGGCTGCCCCGACGCCGTCGGCCGCCCCTGTAGTCGCCCCCGACCGCGCCGTCACCGTCGCCCGTGCCTCGCCGTCAGTCGTGCCCTCGCCCAACGCAGCTCTCCGCTCGCCGCCCTGCCCCGACGTGCGTCACGCGCCCCGGCCCGCCCGTCGTCGTCGCCCTTCCCTGCCCGTCGCCGTCGCCCCTGCCCCGCACGTCGCCGTCGACCCGCCCCGCCCCGCCCGTCGCCGTCGCCCTACCCCTCCGTTGGTCCGGCCCCCCTATTTTTTCATATATTATATGCTTGTGTATATTGTGTATATTGTTTCTTTCTATATATTATGTATATATGTCAGTATATATATTGTGTATATTGCTTCTTTTCAGATTTTTTTTCATATATATGTTTGTATTTTGCTTTTTTATAAAAATGTATATATGTTTTTATGTTCTCTGTGTATATATGGTCATATATGCAAAAGTTAGATTTAAATATTTAGAAAAGGATTATCTATATATGTTCTCTGATTTAGTACATTTTAGGTTATCTAGAAAAGTTATATATATTAGGAGAGGAAAAAGGGAAATAAGAAGAGGAAAAAGGAGAAGAAGAGGAGAGGAAGAAAAGGAAGAGGAGAAGAAGAGGAGAGGAAGAAAAGGAAGAGGAGAAGAAGAAAGGAATAGAGGAGAAGAAGAAAAAATAGAAATTTTTTCTATTTTTTCTTCTTCTCCTCTATTCCTTTCTTCTTCTCCTCTTTTTTTTCTTCTTTTTTTTCTTCGATCTTCTCCTCTATTCCTTTCTTCTTCTCCTCTTTTTATTTCTTCTTCGTATTCTTATGTTTTATCGGGTCTGTCGTCGTCGATATACCCCTCCCGATAACTTCAACAAAAGGGGGGGGTCGATATACCCCCTCCCGATAACTTCAACACGAGGGGGGGTCGATATACCCCCTCCCGATAACTTCAACATGAAGGGGGTCGATATATATACCACCTCCCGATAACTTCAACACAAGGGGGGTCGATATACCCTAAATAGCAAGTATCGTCGGTGTGGGATACATGTGGCCGTCGGTGTCGGACAGTACATCCACGCCCCACAAGTGACGCGGGCATCGACCCGCTTCACTTGTGGGACGTGGATGTAGTGTCCGACACCGACGGCCACATGTATCTCACACCCACGATACTTGCTATTTAGGGTTTCCTCTACCGCTCGGCGACCCTGACCCTCGACGACCCTCGTTCCCGATAAAAAAACTCTCTTTTTTTCTTCTTCTTCCTCTTTTTTATCGAGAACGAGGGTCGTCGAGGGTCAGGGTCGCCGAGCAATAGAGGAAACCCTAAATAGCAAGTATCGTCGATGTGAGATACATGTGGCCGTCGGTGTCGGACACTACATCCATGTCTCACACCCACGATACTTGCTATTTAGGGTTTCCTCTACCGCTCGGCTACCCTCGACGACCCTCGTTCCCGATAAAAAAAAGAGGAAGAAGAAGAAAAAAAGAGGAGAAGAAAGAATAGAGGAGTTCTTACTCCTCTATTCTTTCTTCTTCTCTTTTTTTCTTCTTCCTCTTCTTTTTTTATCCTTGAAGCGTTGTCGAGGCCACTCCAAACCCTAGAGAAGCAGCGTCGAGGCCACCCCAAACCCTAGAGAAGCAACGTCGAGGCCACTAATTAATATTAGTTCTATGTTTGCCACTAATATATCCATCTGTCATGTTTGAATAATAATTGCCATGTTGTAAATATTTGTAGAAACTATGGACACCGCCCGAGACGAAGTACAAGAAGAGTTGTTGGGGGACATAATCACACGAGGAAGTGATGCCTTCTGCTCGTTGTTTCTCAACGACACCGATGGTCTGGAAGTAGCTGCTATGATTATGATGGCTCCGGTGACCTAATGCCGGTGCAAGAAGGAGACCGTGAGGATGGCTCCAGTGACACAATGCCGGTGAAAGAAGGAGACCGCGATGACGTCTCCGGTGACCGAACCGAGTCTGACCAGGTATATATATTAGTTAAGCTTCTGCTGACTAGCTAATTGATGCATTCATTGTTTTGGTATGTACACATATTAATTAAGTCTTTGTTCTTTTTTCTAGCCCTCCGGATCGAGCACAACTTCAATAAAGAGACGAGGCCCGAAGAAAAAGTTGAGCTCGGATGAAAAGTTTGAGATCGTAGCAATCGCGCCCGACGGCGAACCGATTGAACCCCTCCAGACAAAGAGCGCATTTGTTGCTCAGTGCGGGGTTTTGGTTAGGGACAAGATCCCGATCAGCATGCAGCAATGGTTAAAGCCGGCTACAGAAGACCCTGAGGTGTCTTATGTCAATGATATGCAGAAAAATGATCTTTGGAGTGAGCTGAAGTCAAATTTCACCCTACCGCCAGAGGATGATCCGGAGAAGCCAGTTAAAGAGCAATTAATCAAGTCCTTTGCTCTTAAGAGGATGGCAGAACTATTCAGGAGGTGGAGGAAAGAGCTGAATAAGTTTGTCGAAATAAAGAGACACCAGAATTGAAGGGCAGATATAAGAAGATCAGAGATCACTGGCCCGCATTTGTGGCCCACAAGACATTGGAAAAGAGTAAGAAGATGTCGGCGACAAACAAGCAAAATGCTGCGAAGAAGAAGCATCACCATCACACGGGGTCAGGTGGCTACCTCGCAGCCCGGCCTAAGTGGGCCAAGATTGAGAATGACCTGGTTGACAAAGGGATCGAACCAGAGACAATTAACTAGCCAGACCGTTGCCAGACTTGGTTCTTCAGGGCTGGCGGAACCTTGGACCCTGTACCAGGGAAGTGCATTTGGACGGACAAGCAAATGGAAATACCAGTCAAGAGGCTTAAGCACTATATCGAAGCAGCACAGCAAGGGACGTTCGTTCCAGACAGAGAGAACGACAAGCTCACAATGGCCCTCGGGAATCCTGAGCACCCTGGACGGACACGAGGCACGCCCAGGCTCCATTCCGTGGAAGGCTGGGTTTCCGGACGCAGGCGGTTACAAATGCTACGAGAGGAGGAAAAAAGTGGAGCAGACCCAACTGCAGGCGCTGCACGCTAGGGTACAAGCGATAGAGGAACGAGAAGCAAATCGCAGCAAACAAACTGCCGAAGCTTCCCCCGAAGCTACCCCGCCATCTCAGCGGAGAAGCAGCGTGGCTTCCACCGAGCTGCTTCAGCCGGAGCATGTCTTGATGACTCCCGCCAGCTATCCTGTGGATGCTATCACGGAGTCTCAAAATTGCCACCTTATGACGCAATGTATTAATATGAAGGTTAAGGCGGCTGTTGGCTCTGCTTTTCCTACTGAACCCGACGCAACTTTTCACTGCCGGCCGATTCTAGATGGATATGCTAGGGTGATGGTGGATGAAATAACGGAGGGATTTGAGGACCTCCAGCTTGACCACCCTACCGGTGAAGGGGAGACTCGGCTGGGTTCTGCTCTAAAGACTCCATGCATATGGCGGAAGGAGCTCATCAACCTTCCGAACTGGACGCCTCCGCCTCCTCCTCCTCCTCCGGCGAGTCAGGGCACTCCCCCTCCTCCACCGCCTCCTCCTCCGGCGAGTGACGATCAGGGCACTCGGCCGGCTCCTTCTCCGACGCGTGGCGGCACTCCGCCTCCTTCTCCGCCTGTGCCGGCGCGCCCGAGCGGCCAGCCTCCTCCTTCTCCGCCTCGTCAGCAAGGGCGGAAGAGACTTTCCGCCACTCCGGCTGCTCCGGCGCGTAGTAGTCCTTCTCCTTCGCCTCGTAAGCAAGTAAAGAAGACAACCGCTCCGTGTGCTCTGTCCGCATCTAGCAGTACAGCCAGAGGTGGGAGGACATACAGATTCGGTCCTTCTCTGAAGACTCCAGAGAAGTTACCATACGAGAGGACCCCGGAGGAGAACGCCGAGATCGCGCGAGAAGAAGTGAGGAACTTCTTTGAAGGGGTGAAAGCAAAGAAACATCCACCTCCAGAGGAGAAGGTAGATCCGGTGAAAGCGAAGCGCACTCTGCTGCCCTGACAAAACCACCCTAGTCTCTATCGAAAGGAAACTATGAGCGCATTATTGGTAGGGAATTTGCCAAAGCGGAGCGGTCGGGAAGTACTATAAGTGATCAAAGGCTGAAAGAATGACGAGCTGGGAAAAAAATTGCCCAGCTCGGTGAACAAGCGAAGCAATCGTGCCCCCCGCTCAAGGTGCCTAGCGACATCGTCGCTAATGATCCGAGGATGGTGCAGATACAAAGATACGAGTACGGGAAGCCTCTCGTCAAAGATGAAAGATCTCTATAAATGATGATGTGAAGATTGCATGATTGGTACTTGAAAATCTGCAGAGAGTCTGGGGGGAGGAGTACTTTGTATGTGGGAGTTAAAAAGGAGCATGACCTTGTTAGAATTGATCTGTTGCCTGTTCCATTTCAGGAGTTCTTTCAGTTTTTCAATCAATTGGCCCTCGATAAAGCAACGGTCACCTGCTACTGTTTGTAAGTAGTACTACTTGTGTCATTAAGTCTCTCTATATAGCTCAGCTCTTTCATTGCATGTATTTATAATTATCCTCACTATATTATGTAGATTGAAGATCGTCAAATTGAAGAAAAGACAAATCGGTGATATTGGGTTCATTAACACAAATCTCATAGATGCAACTGAGGTTAAATTTCATGCCGCAGATACCGAGGCCAACTTGCTACGATCATTGGTAATAGATGAAAACAAAGATATAATACTCTTTCCTTACAACTTCAAGTGAGTGTTACTGTCTTGTGCATATTCGGTTTCCCTTATATATTAGTCAAGGTTATAGTAATGTAATTGATGAGTTATGCATGCGTGTGCAGTTTCCACTATATTCTCCTAGAGATTAAGCTTGAGCAGGGACTACTAACCGTCTTAGACTCAAGACGAAAAGATCCCCGGGACTATGCGGACATGACTCAAATGCTCGAGAAGTAAGTTAAATCGATCATTATCCACCATATCAGGCACTTTGCTCATTTCCTGATATATCAAGTAATTGTTTTCTTTATCTGGCAGGGTTTGGAAAAAATTCACCAAAAAAGCTCCGGGACTCCCGAAGAAGCTACAATTTAGACAGCCGAAAGTAAGTACTATAGTAGCATGTTCCGCGCATCTCCTATTGATTCAAGCGCTAGTTTCATCAATACCATTTGGCATTCTTGCTTATCAGTTTGATTGACCTCTATTTCTTGTAAAGTGGTTGTGGCAGGAACAAGGGAATGATTTATGTGGATACTACGTTTGCGAGTCCATCCACCACACGACCTATGAGCGGGGCTACTCTGACACACAATATGAAGTGCGTAAATAACAGCATTCACAATTTTATTTTATTACCATCATTTGTGTTGAGTTTCATTCATTCATATATATATGTATTGCCCCCTTCTTCAAATTAGATGTTTCGGAAGTGGGATGAACTCCTAGCACCAGCTCGCATGCGAGCAATTCAAGAGGAATTGGCGGCATTCTTTCTTGACCACGTGATCGCGGAAGACAAAGAATACTATGTGGACCATGAGTTTGTATATTAGGAGATTATATTTGTAAGTGATAATTATTTTATATATGTAGCTGGTAGTGTCGGATAGATATACGAGAACTTGTTGTTCGACCAATCTCTCGGAGAAGGAGAGGTGGTCGATATCACTTCTCTCTGTATGCATATATGTTCATAACGATCTTCTATTTCCTTCGTTTGCTTACTAGCTAGCTAGCGTGTCTAGTCCTCTCTATACGTATGTAAAGTACGTAGCGTCGACCAAGCACGGACATAAGAGAGGACACTTCTCTCTATTAATTATAGCTAGCTAACACAATATATGAAACACCTAAATTAACCCCCCAAAACCCCCAAACCCCCCCCCTCTTCAAAAAACAAAAACCCCAGCCACAAAAATGCTGACGCGTGGAGGCCTATTGGTCCCGGTTGGTGCCACCAACCGGGACCAAAGGCCCTCCTGCCTGGGCTCCGCGCACAGGCCACGTGGAGGCCCATCTGTCCTGGTTCTGGATTGAACCGGGACTAAAGGGACAGGGCATTAGTACCGAGCCTTTAGTCCCGGTTCAGGAACCGGGACAAAAGTCCCTTACAAACCGGGACAATAGGCCCTTTTTCTACTAGTGACATTTTCATAATATTGAAGCCAAAAGATGCAAAGTTAATAATGATAGTGCAACTTATTTGTGGCACTGCCGTTTAGGTTATATTGGTGTAAAGCGCATGAAGAAAATCCATGCTGATGGGCTTTTGGAATCAATTGATTATGAATCAGTTGATGCTTGCGAACCATGCCTCATGGGCAAGATGACTAAGACTCCGTTCTCCGGAACAATGGAGCGAGCAACAGATTTGTTGGAAATCAAACATACTGATGTATGTTGTCCGATGAATATTGAGGCTCGCAGCAGGTATCATTATTTTCTGATCTTCACAGATGATTTGAGCAGATATGAGTATATCTACTTGATGAAACACAAGTCTAAAACATTTGAAAAGTTCAAAGAATTTCAGAGTGAAGTGGAGAATCATCGTAACAAAAACTAGAAGTTTCTACGATATGATCGCAGAAGTAAAATATTTGAGTTACGAGTTTGGCCTTCAGTTAAAACAATGTGAAATAGTTTCACTACTCACGCCACCTGGAACACCACAGTGTAATGGTATGTCCGAACGTTGTAACCATACTTTATTAGATATGGTGCGATCTATGATGTCTCTTACCAATTTACCACTATCTTTTTGGGGTTATGCATTAGAGACAGCTACATTCACGTTAAATAGGGCACAATCTAAATCCGTTGAGACGACACCGTACGAACTATGGTTTGGCAAGAAACCTAAGCTGTTGTTTCTTAAAGTTTGAGGTTGCAATGCTTATGTGAAAAAGTTTCAACCTGATAAGCTCAAACCCAAATTGGAGAAGTGTGTCTTCATAGGATACTCAAAAGAAAATGTTGGGTTCACCTTCTATCACAGATCCGAAGGCAAGTTATTCATTGCTGAGAATGGATCCTTTCTAGAGAAGGAATTTCTCTCGAAAGAAGTGAGTGGGAGGAAAGTAGAACTTGATGAGGTAACTGTACCTGCTCCCTTATTGGAAGGTAGTTCGTCACAGAAATCTGTTCCTATGACTCCTACACCAATTAGTGGGGAAGTTAATGATGATGATCATGTAACTTCAGATCAAGTTACTACCGAACCTCGTAGGTAAACCAGAGTGAGATCCGCACCAGAGTGGTACGGTAATCCTGTTCTGGAGGTCATGTTACTTGACCATGACGTACCTACGAACTATGAGGAAGCGATGATGAGCCCAGATTCCACGAAATGGCTTGAGGCCATGAAATCTGAGATGAGATCCATGTATAAGAACAAAGTATGGACTTTGATTGACTTGCCCAAAGATCGGCGAGCCATTGAGATTAAATGGATCTTCAAGAGGAAGACAGACGCTGATAGTAGTGTTACTATCTACAAAGCTAGAATTGTCACAAAAGGTTTTTGACAAGTTCAAGGTGTTGACTATGATGAGAGTTTCTCACTTGTATCTATGCTTAAGTCTGTCCGAATCATGTTAGCAATTGCCACATTTTATGAAATCTGGCAAATGGATAAACAAAACTACATTCCTTAATGGATTTATTAAAGAAGAGTTGAATATGATGCAACCAGAAGGTTTTGCCAATCCTAAAGGTACTAACAAAATATGCAAGCTCCAGTGATCCATCTATGGACTGGTGCAAGCATCTCGGAGTTGGAATATACGCTTTGATAAGTTGATCAAAGCATATAGTTTTATACAGACTTGCAGTGAAGCCTGTATTTACAAGAAAGTGAGTGGGAGCACTACAACATTTCTGATATGTATATGTATGACATATTGTTGATCGGAGATGATGTAGAATTATTCTGCAAAGCATAAAGGAATGTTTGAAAGGAGTTTTTTCAAAGAAAGACCTCGGTGAAGCTGCTTACATATTGAGCATCAAGATCTATAGAGATAGATCAAGACGCTTAATAAGTTCTTCAACGAGTACATACCTTGACAACATTTTGAAGTAGTTAAAAATAGAACAGTCAAAGAAGGAGTTCTTGCTTGTGTTACAAGGTGTGAAGTTGAGTAAGACTCAAAACCCGACCACGGTAGAAGATAGAGAGAGAATGCCATGCTGTGTACTAGACCTATTGTATACCCTGCCCTGAGTTTGGCAAGGGAGTACAATAGTGATCTAGGAGTAGATCACTGGACATTGGTAAAATTTATCCTTAGTGGAATAAGGATATGTTTCTCGATTATGGAAGTGACAAAAGGTTTGTCGTAAAGGGTTATGTCAATGCAAATTTTGACACTGATCTAGATGACTCTAAATATCAATCTAGATACATATTAAAAGTGGGAGCAATTAGCTTGAGTAGCTCTATGCAGAGCATTGTTGACATAGAAATTTGGAAAATACTTACGGATCTGAATGTGGCAGACCCGTTGACTAAACTTCTCTCACAAGCAAAACATGATCACACCTCAGTCCTCTTTGGTGTTAATGACATAGAGATGTAAACTAGATTATTGACTCTAGTAAACCATTTGGGTGTTGGTCACATGTCGATGTGAACTATGGGTGTTAATCACATGGTGATGTGAACTATTGGTATTAAATCACATGGCGATGTGAACTAGATTATTGACTCTAGTGCAAGTGGGAGACTGAAGGAAATATGCCCTAGAGGCAATAATAAAGTTATTATTTATTTCCTTATATCATGATAAACGTTTATTATTCATGCTAGAATTGTATTAACCAGAAACATAATACATGTGTGAATACATAGACAAACAGAGTGTCACTTGATCGTTTAGTTATTTCCTCTACTTGACTAGCTCGTTGATCAAAGATGGTTATGTTTCCTAACCATAGACATGAGTTGTCATTTGATTAACGGGATCACATCATTAGGAGAATGATGTGATTGACTTGACCCATTCCGTTAGCATAGCACTTGATCGTTTAGTTTGTTGCTATTGCTTTCTTCATGACTTATACATGTTCCTATGACTATGAGATTATGCAACTCCCGTTTACCGGAGGAACACTTTGTGTGCTACCAAACGTCACAACGTAACTGGGTGATTATAAAGGTGCTCTACAGGTGTCTCTGAAGGTACTTGTTGGGTTGGCGTATTTCGAGATTAGGATTTGTCACTCCGATTGTCGGAGAGGTATCTCTGGGCCCTCTCGGTAATGCACATCACTTAAGACTTGCAAGCATTGCAACTAATAAGTTAGTTGCGGGATGATGTATTACGGAACGAGTAAAGAGACTTGCCGGTAACGAGATTGAACTAGGTATTGAGATACCGACGATCGAATCTCGGGCAAGTAACATACCGATGACAAAGGGAACAACGTATGTTGTTATGCGGTCTAACCGATAAAGATCTTCATAGAATATGTGGGAGCCAATATGAGCATCTAGGTTCCGCTATTGGTTATTGACCGGAGACATGTCTCGGTCATGTCTACATAGTTCTCGAACCCGTAGGGTCCGCACGCTTAAAGTTCGATGACGGTTATATTATGAGTTTATGTGTTTTGATGTACTGAAGGAGTTCGGAGTCCTGAATGAGATCGGGACATGACGAGGAGTCTCGAAATGGTCGAGATGTAAAGATCGATATATTGGACGACTATATTAGTACATCGGAAAGGTTCCGAGTGATTCGGGTATTTTCAGGAGTACCGGGGAGTTACGGGAATTCGTATTGGGCCTTAATGGGCCATACGGGAAAGGAGAGAAAGGCCTCAAAGGGTGGCCGCACCCCTCCCCATGGGCTGGTCCGAATTGGACTAGGGAGGGGGGTGCCCCCTTCCTTCCTTCTCCTTTTTCCTTCCCTTTCCTTCCCTCCTACTCCTACTACTTGGAAGGGCTCCTAGTTCTACTAGGAAAGGAGGAATCCTACTCCTGGTGGGATAGGACTCCCCTAGGGCGCGCCATAGAGAGGGCCGGCCCTCTCCCTCCTCCACTCCTTTATATACGGGCGTAGGGGGCACCCCATAGACACAACAATTGATCCTTTGGATCTCTTAGCCATGTGCGGTTCCCCCCTCCACCATAATCCACCTTGGTCATATCGTAGAGGTGCTTAGGCGAAGCCCTCGTCGGTAGAACATCGTCATCGTCACCATGCCGTCATGCTGACGGAACTCTCCCTCAAAGCTCGGCTGAATCGGAGTTCGAGGGATGTCATCGAGTTGAACGTGTGCAGAACTCGGAGGTGCCGTGCGTTCAGTACTTGATCGGTCGGATCGTGAAGACGTACGGCTACATCAACCGTGTTGTGCTAATGCTTCCGCTTTCGGTCTACGAGGGTACGTGGACACACTCTCCCCTCTCGTTGCTATGCATCACCATGATCTTGCGTGTGCGTAGGAATTTTTTTGAAATTACTAAGTTCCCCAACACCCTTCTCATCGATGACTTCTTTCATGATGATCGTCACAATGTCCCTTTGGATGTGAAAGAAGTCATCTCTAAGTTTATAATCCGCTTCTCCATGAGATTCTACCCACTTGTGGATATGATCATCATTTCTGCTTCTCATGGGAAGCTTTTGGTGATCTGTGCTGAACTCAAGCATGAGATGGAGGATGTAGAATCCATCTTTCTTGCTTGGTTTTGGGACATGGATGCAGGAGAAGTTAGTTTTATGCGCGAAACCCATCTTCTTGTTCCTTTGCTTCCTGATCTCCATATGGCCACCTCTAATGCTGAAGCCTTGGAGAGCATCATCTAGAATATTCATTATGTGGGTGTAGTCCTTCTTCTCGTAGTCTCTAGAATGGTCGAAATACACGGCGTGGGAGACTCGCGGGTAAAGAATGGTAAGGACGGCGCGCCCGTTGCTGCGGGGAAAAGACACCTCAAATTATTCTCCATATGAGCGAGAAGGAATGATTGATATGTACGAAAGGGTTGTCCGGAACTGACTTACTTTGGATGATAAGGTAGGAGGACAATTTCCTGGTCCTTATTCTGTACCATGAAGTTTTGGAGGTAGTCCCAAGAAGTTTCACGCTCAAAGTCGCCAAGACTCAAGAAAGACTCGTGCATGTAGTACGGATCCGCCACACAGATTTGCGAGACTTCTTCTCTCTTCATGACGGAGCTCATATGTAGCGCAAAAAGGCAGACGATTGTAAAATCAAGCCGCCTTGTCAGAAACATCTCAAAGATATGGTCAAACCGCAGGAAGAACACCTCCGCGGGCCGTGTGTCGACTTAGCACTTTCCCTCAGGCACACAAGCCGCGTATGTTGGATATCCTGGATCCTTCGAGGCTAGTAGGCTTTTCTCAGTCGATAGCACATGGTCGTGCAGTCTCCTGAGATCCCTTGATAGTGCCTCCAGCGGTTTCGGTGGTAGCATCGGCTCACCCATGAGATGGAACATGGCCGCACCTTTCACGGGTACACGCTCTTCAGAATCCATCGTCTGGCTGCTATGTGCTCTGGCTTGTTTGGAGGCAGCTATCTTCCCCGATCTCTTCCTCTCCTTTTTCTTGGGCACCCCTTCCAGGCCCTTCCTTAACCCCTGCCCCAGTGTTCCCGGCTAAGCACTGTACGACCCCCGGCTAGTTGAGCCTATGTTGAGGCGGCATCTTCAGGTGTGTCCTGTGAAGATTTCATGAAGAGAGACTTTTTGCAATCCCTGCTACGACCTTCCTGCCTGGGCAGATCATCCATATCCTCATTAGCATGCTAATAGCCTGATTCGTCATATGGTTGACTCATCATATCTAAGTCACACTCATATGCGTTTGTATTGAGGAAACCCATTAGCTCGACCTCCGTCTCATCATCCATCTACAGGACCGATTACATCAGCCAGTACTATTGCGCCCCCTTCATCACGTCATCCGTCGCTCTCACCCGACACTACAAGAGCTAGTAATTGCGTAGGCGGGGTGGTGGTCTCCGCACATGCTTGTTGATGTGTGGTTATTGGTGTGCTCTCGGATGGCTCTAGACGAATAAGATTCTTCGGCCATAGCAGCACCCAACCCTTGCAGCTTCCAATCCGCGGTGGGGTCTCGTCGTCCTCTCCCACATGCTATACTAGAGGAGGCAAATCCTCGTGCCCCGATTTCACACTGGACAAGTTAACCCTGAACTGCCCAGCGGGGATCGGCTGGTTGTGGATCATGGGTTGCAAGGGGTTCATTATCATCCCCTTTCCCACGTCCACCTTCTGGCCTTTGATCAAGTAGAGTATGGTGCACGGGATTTCTTCAGCTTGCAAACACATGTCTGTGGCGTAAAACATCCGAAAGGCAACGAAAATGGAATATTATATATATATGTTGGTGTGACATGTAATTACCGTGATGGCGTCAAGCTCAGCCAAAGACGAAGGCCCGCCTAGCACGCCAGAGACTGAGGACGGGCTGCTATGAGCGGGAGAGACTGCGAGAGGAGTCCCGGTTGCATGAGCAAGTGATGGTGCGGTGGTGTTCTTGTTCACGGAGTTGCTCCCGACGAAACTGGGAAATGGGAAATCATGTACCGTCTTGTCTGGATTTTCCTTCGTCCAGTTGATGATAGCTGGAACCAGGTTAGTAGCAAAATCATTTCTGCAGTCAGTTACAGCTGCGTTGACTGCCTGCTGTAGCAACTCATTTTTCTCCTCGGCTGTTTTTTTGCATCCTCAGTTGCTTTTTTCTCGACCGCAAGCTTCACCTTCTTATCAATGTCTGCCTGACTAAACTTCTTTTTCTTCTTCTTAGCCTCTGGGCCCTCGTTGTAAAACACCTTCCACGCGACGCCGTCTCCAGCGCCGTGCACACGACCATATTGCGGCCGCTGGCCCAAAGGGAGTCCCTTAAGTTCGTTCAAGGCCCGATTGAGAGGGGTGTCCCACTCGGGCCTCACCAGAGAAGTATGGATTTCGGCTACAAGCTGGTGTTGCTTTTCCTGCAGAAGGAGCGTGAACCGTTTAGGAATGTGTAGTCGACTAGATCTGGAGCTAAATGTAAGCTGCTAAAAGAATAATTACCAGCAGTCTAATCAATTTCCTCGTGATCTGGTCCGTGTAAAAAACCTTCTTTTCCTTGTCCCACTTGTAGCGGGCCCTGATAAAGTCATGCTCCAAGGGGCTAGTGAACTTCACGAAGGGGTCTGGGATACCCGCGGCTTCACGTTCCGCGTCCTCCTTATCCCATATGGGCCTTTTACCGAGGTAGCCATGGCTTCCGAGGCGATGCTTCCCTGTGTTCCTTTACTAAAGGCTCTTGAATTTCGTAGCCTTAGCCTTGGCTGCCTCGGTAGCGCAAGTGTCCTTGAACTTTTCGAACTCCTCTTCCGTAAGTGTCGGATTTTCCTCCAGAATCTTGGACAGGGGTTCCTCAACCTCAATAGCTCGTTTCACCCTCCCTTTCCAGGAGGCCAAATCACTGCTGAACATGCCCATGGTTTCATTGTTAATCTTTTTCATCTTCGGATCATCCCACGGTTGTTCTATGTTATCATCCCGGTCGGCGAACTTGAATCTCTTGTGCAACTTCATCAGGAGCAACTGCGTCAAATGTTCTTTACTCCTTAAGTAATCATCGTTGATGCCCGCGCATTCCCGTAGGATGCATCCTACTTGGTTCCCATAGCAATTGCGAGATTCTTCTGGCTCTAATGGCTCAAACTTGCCAGGTGCCATCTTTGTGATCACCAGTCATCCAATGCCTAGTTTTTTAGGTTTTCGTATGCTCCGCTTCTTCTGTTTCTTCTTTTCGATAGCGGCATCAGCGCCGGTACCTTCCCCGCTGGTTTCTTCCCCGCTGGTACCTTCCCCGCCGGTCTCGGCACCGCCATCGGCGCCGGCGCCGTCGGTGTCGATGTCGGCGTCACTACCATCATCGAGGCGGACCTGCAAACCTTGACTTTGCAACAAGCCCGTCTTAGCAGTCAAATAGTCGAGGCACTCTTGTTCACCCTCATAATCCATCTCGTCTGCATCTTGGTCAGAAGGCCCAGTTTCTTCATGGCTCGACATGTTTCCTATGATTAAGTCTCCTCGTTTAATTATAAACCTATGAAAAATGAGAAATGACATAAAAAGAAATCTATGTTTGCCGGAATGTCGTTTCCCAGCAAATCCCAGCACTCGATATGCCTACTATCTAGCACAAATCATGCCAAAATTTACGGAAAATTTCGGCATGACCTTTGCTAAAAATGGACATATCGAGCGCCTAAAATTCACCGGAACGGAAAAGGAATCAACATTCTGGCGTAACATAGGCCACTTAGATCATTTACCCTGCACATAATCATCATGTCCAAATGACATGTCCAAATTCCAAATATGACATGTACAAAACATCACATGTCCACTTCAAATTTGCATATAAAAGGAAGAAAAATATAGAACTTGAAGAAAAAAACCTGGCTAAATTCATAACTAAACATATAACCTAATTAACCATCTGCCCTAACTAAAACCTAAGTAAATTAACCAAAAAACCTAGCTACCAGAGAGAGGAGGAGCGGTGGGGGGCTTACAGCGGGTGCAGGCCTGACGACGGCCGAGGTTGGGAGGGCTCGGGGTCGAGCGCCAAGGCCGGAGCCTGGTTCAGGGTCGGGGCCGTGGGCGAGCGCCGGGGCTGGAGCCGTGGTCAGGGCCAGGGTCGGGGTCAGGGGCCGGGGCCGGAGCCAGCGTTGGGGTCGGTCGGGGTCAGGGTCGGGGGCGAGCGCAGTGGCGCGGCGAGGGCAGGGCTCCGACGGCGCGACGGGGGAAGAGAGAGTGTGGGGATTTGGGGGAAAAGAAGCAGGATGAAGGGAGGAGTGGGGATTTTGGGGGTTAAGTGGGCATAGCAGTAGCGCGTTTAGGAAAAACACGCTATAGCTACTCCAGGTAGCTATAGAGGTTTCGTGTAGAAACCGCTACTGCTATCTTGACTAGCTGTAGCTCTTTTCTCACAAAAGCGCTGCTGCTATAACTAGTACCTATATAACAGTTTTCCTGTTCGTTTCCTTCTATTTTCTTTTCCTGTATTTTCTCTCACTTTTATTTTCTTTTTTTCCGAGAGCAGTGAACGAAGGTAAGGCGATATATATTGCATCATTTGACAATTAAATATTTATACAAAATAGGAACATATATATTACATCATTGGACCCATGCATAATAATGGCTAAGTGTGTATACAAAATAGGAACATATATATTACATCATTTGACTGATAACATACGGTTCCTCGGCGTTGACATTTTCGTTTTTGAGTCAGCTTCTTTCCCTTCTTGTTCGTTGAAGAATAATGGAGCCCCTCATTGTGACTTCGCCTTTTCCATGGAGTACAATTTTTCTTACGTAATGTAGTATTGATTCTTCTTTTGATGTATACTTCATCATCATCGTCATCTTCCCTCATTGGGTTGCCGTACTGATCGTAGTCTTCCTCGTTGGCGACTCCATCCATTCCAATGATGTTCCTTTTGCCTCTCCTCACGACAACACGGCTGTGATTGCGCGGGTCGATTATGAAGAAGCTTTGTGTCACGTGCTTAGCGTGTACCCATGGCTTGTTTTTTGCGATAGCATTCAGGTAGCCCTCTTGGCGTCGGGTATAGTCATGGTAGTGAAATTCCGGTTTTCTCTTTCGACATTCTTAGACCATCTGACACGGAACATCATCGTGTTGTGCAGTCCAGAGTAGTCAAGCTCCCAGATCTCCTCGACCCTTCCGTAAAATCTTTCAGTTGCGCCGTTGTCACTGCCGGTCATGCACTCCATCATCACCCCTGAGTTCTGATCATCACTGTCCATATCTTTGGCCTCCGTGTAGAACGTGTATGCATTGATATCGTATGCCTGATAGGTTAAGAGGTTGGGCGAGGGGCCATGTGCTAAGGCGTATATGAGCAATCCGTCCCTAGAGCCCTCCTCCAAGGGATTAGCAATAATATGCTCTTTGAACCAATGCAGGAAAGTGGAGTTGTGCTCTCTAGTAACTTCGGCGTCCGTCCTGCATACCCCCCAGTCATGATACTTCTTTGTGATAATTTCTTTGTGGAGTGCCACGAAAGGATCTACCTCGTCTGGGTGTTGTAGCACGACCAAGTTTGCTCTGTCAAAGTCGCTGCATCGATCTGAGTATGCCACGTGCAGTTCCCTGCGACCGTTGGAGTGACCTTCTCCTTCGAGCCTCCCATCGTTCTTGTTAACGGGCAAACCAACACTAACACCAGGTTGCTGGTCTGCGCCATATAGAAAATTCTCGCAGAAAGAGATGCACTCTTGTGTCAAATAGCCCTGGATGATGCTTCCATCCGGACGGGACATGTTACGAACGAATCCTTTGATGATCCCATTCATCCTCTCAAACGGCATCATGTTGTGCAGAAATGACGGCCCTAGGTCTATTATGTCATCCACAATATGGACACACAGATGCACCATCACATCAAAGAACACGGGCGGGAAGTACATCTCAAGCTCATTCAGTATCACAACGATCTCTTCCTCTAGCCTTCGGAGTTGCTTCACACTGATCGACTTTTGAGAGATGACGTCGAAAAAGTTACAGAGATCAATAAGCGTGTTAGGGACGTGCTTGTCCATTATCCCTCTAAGGGAAACAGGTAGTATCTGCGTCATCATCACATGATAGTCATGGGACTTCATCCCGCTGAACCTTTTCTTGTCCGTGTCTAGATATCTGCTTATCCTCCCACAGTAACCGGAACTAACTTTGACTCCGGTAAGGCACTCAAAGAATTGATCGATCTCAGCCTAACTTAAGGTGAAGCAAGAAGGGGGGTAATACTCCTTTCTTTATTTTCTTGCCCTTATTCTCTCACGCCTCTATCTCCGTCTCTGTCTCATCTGACTTTTTACGGGGTGGCATGTGTAGATCTTCCCTAATATTCAAATCTTGCAATTATTTTCTTGCCTTCGGCCCATCCTTGGTCTTATCCGGCATGTTCATTAGTGTCGCGAGCAAGCTCTCAAGGACATTCTTACAGATATGCATTTGATCAAGGAAATGAGGTGTATCGAGTTTGTGCCAGTACTCCAAGTCCCAGCACACAGACCTCGGCTTCCATACCTTCAGCAGCGGCTCTGGCGCCTTTTTCATCGTCTTTCCCGGCGCGGGGCACTCCTTTCAATTTTTCAACAGCTCATCGATTTTGGCGCCGCTCCGCTTACGTGGAGGTCCACGATGCTCAGCGTGACCATTGAATAGATCTCCATGGTTTCTCCATGGGTCGTCCTGTTCGAGCCATCGTCGATGCCCCATGTACACGATTTTCCCAGACCCGCCATCTTTCCTTGACGTTAGCTGCTGAGATGTCGTATCATCCATGCACCACATGCATCCGCAATATCCATGGCACACCTGGCCTGCGACATATCCGTAACCGAGATAGTCATGCACCATCATGATCAGTGCGGCTCTCATGTAGAAATACTCGCCTTTGCTGGCGTCCCATGTCTTGGCCGGTGTTTTCCATAACATGTCTAACTCCTCTGCTAGTAGCCCCATATACAAATTAATATTATTTCCTGGTTTCTTCAGCCCTTGAATAAGCATGCTCATGTGAATGTACTTTGACTTCATGCACAACCAAGGGGGGAGGTTGTACATCCATACAAACATGGGCCATGTGCTATGATTGGTGTTCTGGTTGCCAAACAGATTCATGCCATAGGTACACGCACCGAGCACGATGTTCCTTGCATAACATTCGAAATACCGATAGGAGCTGTTCAACGCTCTCCACTGGCTTCCATCCTTGACGTGTCTCGGCGTCGGATCATCTCCATCATCGGGCTTCTTCCTCTCCGCGTGCCAGCGCATTAGCTTTGCTTCCTTGGGATCTACGAAATACCGCTGGAGACAGGGAGTGATCGGTAAGTACCATACAACTTTCTGGGGACATTTCTTCCCGGCCTTCTTGTATCGAGAAGCATTGCACACCGGGCAACTTGTTTTTTCCGCGTGCTCCTTCCGATAAATTATGCAACCGTTGATGCATGCATGGTATCTAACGTGCGGCAGATCAAGAGGGCACACGATCTTCTTGGCCTCATCAACACTAGTAGGACATAGATTCCCCGCGGGAAGAACATCCTTTAGGTACTTGAGATGCTCATCGAGACTAGTGTCAGTCCATTTGTTTTTAGCCTTCGTCTTCAGGAGTTGGAGTGTGAAACTCAAGCGGGTCACCTCAGGATTGCAACCATCATACAATGGAGTGTTCGATTCTACCACCAGTTGCTCCATCTTAGCCTTCTCTCTAGAAGCAGCTCTCTCAGTACTCGTCTCCTTGTGAAGCAGTGCTTGAACATGAGGGCCCCGCACAAATGAACTTAGTACGGACGAACTCTGCTGCGTGGAGTCCACGTTCTCTCCGCCGCCATGTCCGACCCCTTCTCCTTCGCCATGTCCGGCCTCTTCTCCGCCGCCATGTCCGGCCTCTTCCCCGCTGCCATTATCGATCATCTCTTCGTCTTGCCCCATGTCGTCATTGCCTGCCCCGTCGGCGTCCTCAACATCGTCATCCTCATCTTCAATTATCCACCGATTATAGCCACTAGCCGTCAACCCGTGCAGTTGCACGGGCTAGTGTATTTAATGCATGATTAGAATGGATATTATATAAAATACATTTATTGTTGTCATCGAAGTAGTTCATCCTTTGGTTGTCTATGCTTAAGATTCTAAATTGCCAAGAAAAACTGCAGATTTCATCTTGACATTTCAGTTATGTACATAACTTAGTGCATCAAATTTGCACATGCCTTGCTTAACTTTTTACCTACCATATGAATTTTCAATAAAAATCAGGTTCATTAATAATCACATTGACATAATAATGGTCAAACATGCATGTTCAGGACAATACCAGTTTCTAAAACATCATTATTATTTCAATTGTTGCTTATGCATTTACAAACTTGTTCGTCGGGTTATATGTCAAATTACTACAATAAAACATGTAGGATGGCATTATTTAATTTAGTTAATAATAAATAAATATTCAGATTTATGTAATGTTATTTTTCAACCAATGCTCCATGCTACTTTTCATCAAACATTTTTGGGAGAGGTAATCCTTCGAAGTATAGAACAACCTAATTGTGTTACCTTAAAAGAATTTTTATATTCTCGCGATAAATTTAGTGTATGTCTATGGAGTTCTATTCTATCTTGGAGATCTAGATACATGCAAACTATTATGTTGCCCAGTAAGAAAGATAAGGTAATAATAAGGGTTCTGCAGTTTCATAACAATGCAAACAAAAGCAGTCAAACAGTGAAACTAAAATGTTAGCATATCAAATGAAAGCACCAATCGGTTAAACATATCACGTGATATTGCTTCCCAGACAATTTCCACATAGAAAAATGTTTTAGAGAAGTTCAAAAGTAAGGAAAAGGAACACAACAAATAAAAGTTCAAACTTGGTTATATAACCTACACGGCAATGGTAATCTTGGCTATAGTGTCGATTCTCGCACCACTTAATCCTACAAAACTTAACATAGTTATAAGAATAACAATAGGGAAAATGAATGCCTAACCCACTATCTGAAATGGATGTTGTTGACAACATTGAGAGACTGTTTGGTTTTGGTAATATGCAGTACATCGTCATTGATTTATAAGAACATCTGATGGTCATAGCGCTGCCCAAATTGAATCTACTCCAATTGACAGTACAATTCAAATGATTAACTTGTGAAATCTATGCATTTGAGTTAATATACACAGCGGAAAATTAGAGAATCAAAATAACTAAATCAGAAAGTCGTCATCGTATTAACATCTGACAAAAAACAATAATGAGACAGTATATAAGAAGACCACCATAAGACAAATTATTTACCAGTAAGCATTGGCTTATATATGTATGTTGCAGCCATTTATTATTTTGCTTTGTTGTCTATACACGTCAACGTTGAAGCCCTTGTGCAGGTTGGTTCTGGTAGGTGATTCCCTATTACACCTGCAATGTATTGTCCATGTCAGTTATTAGGCGAAGAGTAGCTAGCGTGCATGTGGTTGGTGTAACGGATCACTTTTCAGTTCCATATACCGTCCCTCGTGCCTTGGATTTGTTTTAGTAGTGTTGGTAAGAGTTCTTGACTTGCACTGCCATTGTGTGTCTCGGCCAATATAAATATTTAATAAAAACACATTACATATCCAGTAATAATGAACTAAGAAATTATCAGAAACCCACTTCGTTCCTGGAATAGCAGTGCAGTTGAATCATTGGTAAACCATAAAAAACGTAATATCATCTGTCAAAATTTGTATGTAATATATTTTAAGTTGGATGTCCTCCAAACTGGCAGGTAAGCGTTTTCCTATCTTTCACGATGAATTACGATGCACAAAGATTTCAAAAACAAAATAAAACATTACATGTGCCACATTAGAAACAATTCTAAATGATTAAAGAAGAAATTTATGTACATACTAATATTCTAAATTAAGTACTCATATACATGAGATTGCATGAGAACAATCAGACCATTCCGGCTGGTTTGCATGAATGTAGACCAAACTGCGTGAGATATCAGATGTATAGCAGCCAGTACATGATCATATTTGGAGAAACTGGATGTAGCAACAGCCTCGCTGCACACAATACCTCATAGGTATGCGTTGATCTGACATATGTGTTCTGCCATGCGCCTTGATCCTCAGTGTGTCTTTGGTCGTACATTTTTTCACGTACCGACTTAGCAAGTGCCGGAGTGCAGGAGTTCAAAGTTTATTCTTTCTTCTGCGAGAAACTAACCTGATATGCCACCACAATAATGTTGAGGAACGACTTAAATGAACTTATCTTAAATAGGAGAAGGAAAAATACCGCATCCACTATCGAGTACTCAAAGCAAACAAAGGGACAAAGGTGTTTTTGTGGAATAGAAATTGAACCAACATTCCAATGTTGCATCCTTGAGTTCCAACCATTGTAGACTAAGTTCACAATTAGAATGATGTTAAAATAGAAATTAAATTTACCAACATGGTCATATAACCCACAGAGCAGCACCTCCTTTAAGATCAAAATTAGATTGAATCAACACCTCCTTTAGGATCAAAATTAGATTGAGTTAAAAGCCCACAAAGCAACATCTGTTTTAAGAGATCCAGAAATATTAGTCACACATATGAACATCGTTTGTTGCTTTGAACTAAAAGGTAATTTCCGCCATGCTCAAGTGGAAATCCAATGTAAAACTTACTTCAAAGGGAGCGGTAGATGAACCTTGCAGAAGTGGAAGGCGTGCTGATCAATGGCCTCCTTGCCAGTCGGCTCCGGCGATAATGGGCGAGCATGGACGATGGTGCACTGGTACTCCATGTCGTCCTCGATGACGTCGGCGCCTCCTCCATGGTGGTTGGCCTGCGGTGCATCCGTGAATAATAATTTTAGGACAACAGTGCGGTGTGATTTACCGGGCGCAGCACGCAGCATCTTCTACGTGGTGGTTAGCCAGCGATCTGGGCTACATCCGGCAAAAAATCCCGAGGATGGTGGCTAATTGAATTGCTGCGGCATGAGTATCTGTTGATCGGCGAAGAACCATGGGTAAAGGGTGAGAGATATTGGGAGTTCTGTTTTCATATACGTAACTAATCAAGCTAGGGATGACAAGATCTATTTTTGTTTTTGGTGTACGGCAGTAACTATTTGCCTCCGTGAGCCTACGTGACCAGATTGGACATGTTCCTTTTGTTAAAGTATACCTGACCAGATTGGATTTCTTCTCTTTTTAAAACTCCTGGACTTGGTCTGTGGTTACGTGCAACGTTTTATGTATTGGTGCGTTTTGCAAATCTGGATCAATACAAAGGCTCGTTAGTATATATTTGCATCAGTAGCGTGTTAATTAGCAGTTGGGCTTCTTTTTGTGCCGCACTGCTGCTAAGATTCTGTGTATAAGGTTTTTTCTAGTAGTGTTTCTTCACCTTCTTCCCCTATGTATCTTTGTTTGTGTTTCCATGTGCCTTCGTTTTGCTAGCTAAAAATCTATTGATATGGATCCACTTAAAGTGTTCTACTTGGATCATCTTCGATCCTTATGCGATCGTGCTAAAACCCCAACTAGCTTAGTTGATGGGAAATCTTTAGATGACCATGCTCATTTTGTGCATCATCGTTTGTTTGAAAAGGGGAAGCTCTTATGGTATCAAATAAATAGTTTGCTATGCTATGCTTGGAATCTTTATGAAATTTATGACTTTACTTGTTGCTCTAAGAACCCTAAAAAACACCTCCCTACCAATGTGAGTTTAATGATAATGAAATCTTATCTTCTTATGGAAAGGGTGTTTATAGTTACTATGATATCGAACAAATTGAAGAATTTGTTGTTTTTAAGGGTGCTCATGAAGTTGTTTCTTTCATTGAAAAGTATGATATTACTCTCTACAAATCTGAAAATTCTGACATACTAAAATATTGCTATGAAAACAATGCTCGCGATGCCTATGTTAAGGAATTTATTGAGAGAATGACCGTTGCTTTGGAAGAAAATAATGATATTCACGAAACTATAGATAATTATGATTCTGATGATTTGATTGAAATATCCCTTGATGAACATGATGCTTGCTATTCTTGTGGCTATGATGCCAATATTTATGAAGATGAGTTTGCTATAGTTCCTTATGTTAAACATGAGATCGTTGCTATTGCACCCATACTTGATAGTTCCTTCGTGAAAAGCATGATTGCAATGATGTTATCATAAATTCTCTTAATGTCAATTATGTTAATGATATGCAAAACCTCAATCTTGGGGATGCTAGTTTTGCTACGACTACTATTTGTTGCAATGATCATGATTGGGGTGATTCTTCTTATGATCTTGAAAATTTATTTAAGCCCCATGATGAATATGAGATTGATAATAGTGTTTGCAATATTATTGAAAGTGGGTTTGGAAGAGTGTCAACTTTAGATCCCACATATTTGGAGAATGTTCAATGTCGGGGGTTGGGTGCGACATATGCCAAAGGATGGCTTATCATGGTGGGGGCGAGTAGAACGTCGCCGGTGCCTGGAAACGGGATGAGGCGTAGACATGCACGCCACCGAATCTTACCCAGCTTCAGGGCTCTCCGGGGAGATAATACCCCTACTGCTGCTCTACGGGGTCTCTGCATGATCACTATGGCAAAGTGTTTACACGATTGCTCCTTGAGCTGTTTTCTGGAGGTAGGAGAGGGAAAGGCTAGCTCTCTACCTCCTATATGATCTGGTCTAGAGCTAATGGATTCCAACCCTTTGCATGGGTGCCCTGGGGGTTTATATAGGCCTACCCCCCAGGGGTACAATGGTAATCCGGCTGGACGCGGGCCCAGCCGTCAGTGTCTCTGGCCTCCGTCTTCTCCGCCGACTACTGGGGCCCGCCGACTGGCTAGGTATGGAGCCGACAGGCCACGTCCGCCACGGGCGGGTCTTGCCGGCTGCCGATTACTGTAGCCGTGCTTCTGATGACGCGGGCTTGGTCATGGAGTCGTGGCAACAGCCCCGCCGCCTGGCGGGCGATCACTATTACCACTCTCCGCCACATCTGATTAATGGCGCGTGGGCCCCGGGCGAGGATCTGGCCGACTCTCTGGGGCCGACTCCTGACGGGTCTGACTAGGGAGCGCACTTGCCATCTCCCGGGGTCTCACTGGCTGGTGGGACCCGCCGCCCCAGGGTCGTACAAACAGGCCGTCGTGGGCGCAGGATTCGGTCCTTTGGTGCTGATGTCAGGGCCGGCACGGCAACAGTGCCACGCCGCACGGAGATCTCCGTGGGTACGGTGTACTGTGGACATGCCTGCCTTTGGAAAGGGGTAGGAGTTGGCTTGACTGTAGCCACTCCCCGTCCCGTCCCTCTTGATGAGGGCATGGGGTTTGTTGGAGTCGCGGGCCGACTCCCCAAAGCCGGCTTCTTTGGAAGTCGCCAGTAGGAGTCGGCTTATCCTAAGGTCGTCCCCGGGATTCGGCCGCGAGTGGGCAGTCGGCTGCCTTGCCGCCCACTTTTCAGAAGGCGGCTCTTCGTCCTGGGGTCTTGAGGGGCGCAGCCTGCCCTGATGTCTTGAAAGGTTCTGGGGCTCGGGTTAGCCTACCCGTGGCCCATTACTCCGACAGTAGCCCCGAAGCTGATGAGGCGCCGCGGGCGATCGGCCGAGAAGCCTTAGCAGTTTCTCTTTCCGGGTGCTCGACACATGGTTCTTGCTTGATTTCCGCCGGGCCGACTAGAAGGAGTCGGGCCCGCCCAACTCTGACTTGCACCGTATTCCGGATGTCGTGGCGGGATCCAAATAGCATGCTGGCTAAACTTCCAGGCCGCCGCCCGTTCCGGGCCTGACACGTGGCAACGCGCGGCCAGGCCAGTCTGCCAGCCTACGTGCGTGATGGGACAGGCCTGTAGGAGGGGCCTGCCACTACCGCGCCTCGGTGCTTGAGCGGATCCGCTGTGGCCCGTGTGGACGGTTGGGATTCTTGTGAGTTTACTGCGTGCAGTAACTTTGTCGCGGAAACGTGGGGGTCGTGGGGGCGTGGGCGCAGTAAATCCCACGACCACCCCTCGGCTTCGCAGCCCATGAGGCTATAAGTAGGGGGAGGAGGGGGGCGCGGTAGAGCACGCGCGCCCCTCCTTCCCACTACTCCTTGCTCTTCTCCTTCTTCTTATTCTTCGCTCCGCCGCGCGCCCAAGCTTTGCCGAACGCCGCGGCGATCAGCTCACGATGAGTTCTTCTTCTGCCGCCGCGCCTCCCTCGGTGCATTCCGGCACCTGGGACGGCTCAGAAGTTCACGAGGACCACATCGAGTTCCTCCGCAAGACACGTCGGCTCCCCGGCGAAGATTACGTGCGGGTGCGTCTTGCATCGAGGGGGGAGATTTCCCCAGCGCCGGAGGAGGGCGAGTGGTCATCTTCCGCTGGCACCGCCTGCGCGGACTGGGGCTGCCAGCGAGCAGCTTCTTCCGCTCTTTTCTGGAGTTTTACGGCCTCCAGCCGCACCACCTCACGCCCAACACGGTGGTGCTGCTGTCCGCCTTCGTGGCCTTGTGTGAAGGCTTCCTCAGAGTCCTCCCCACCCTCGAGCTCTGGGGGGAGTTCTTCTTCTCCAAGCTCGGCACCCAGGCTGCTGGCGTGCCGGCTCAATGCGGCGCTTTCATCGCCGTGCGGAGATTGGGGGTCGACAACCCCTTCCCCACCATCAAGCTAATAAAGTCGGTGAAGATGTGGCCGCGATCGTACTTCTACGTCAAGAGCGTCTTTGCGAGGGGCGATTGGGTCAACCTGCCGGCTTTCGAAGCCGGCCCGCCGGCTGGGAGACTGCCCAACTGGTCGTACCGGGCCAGGTCGCTGACGCCTGCGGGAGCCGGCGCTGTGGCGCGTCTCCGAGTTCTGACGCAGTCGGAGGGCTTGACTGGTCCAGACCTGCTGGCCGCCTTCGTGGTGCACCGAGTTCTCCCGCTCCAAGGTCGCCCCCACATGATATGCCAAATGAGCGGGCATCGTGACCCGAGTCGGATGTGCACCAAGGACATGCCTCACGAGGAGGTGGCCTACATGGTGAGCTACCTCTCGGACAGCAAGCTCGTAGAGGACTGGCGGTTTGGCAAGGAGCCGTACTCCCGTGCCAACCCCCCACCCACAGTGAGTTGCCTTTTCTTTCTTTCTTTGGATTGTCTTCTTTCTTGTCGAGTTTGTTTGTGCGGCCTGACCAGTCGGCTTTGGTCAGAATCCCCTCCTCCATCCACCAGCCGGCACCACGGGGCCGGCCCGCAAGTTCCTTGCCGACCGGGCAGAGAGCGGCGTCGACGACCCCGATCTGGGGGCGGCGGCTATGGAAGACGACATGGAGGGAGGAGGCGGCCCACGGCTCGGGGCCAGCCTACAGGACTGGCATGATGATGATGAGGAGGTCGCCCCCCGCCATCGGCCAGGAGCCGGCCACCCCGGCGCGGGCTCTTCTGCCGCGCCGGGTGCTCCAGGCGGCGGGAAGAAGCGTAGGACCGTGCCGACCTTGTTCGGCAGTCGACCGAAGAAGCCCAAGAGTTCGGCTGCGGCGACCCGGCGGGAAGAGGCGGCTGCGAAGGCCATACGCTTCCGTAAGGAAGTGAAGAAGCCGCCACTGGTCTCCACGTGAGTATTCTTTCTCAACACTTTATTCTTTCTTTGTGGCTTTGTCTGAGTCTTTTACTTGCTTCCCTTGCTTCAGGGCTTCCCTCACTCTTGAGAGGGTCGTCGCCGCGTCCGTCATGGGGTCAGCGGAGACGTCCGCCACCACTCGGCGGATTGACCCCGCCGCCGACCTCCGGGAGGCGATGGAGCAGAATGCGCAGGAGAAGCGCAACGAGAAGGAGGCCGCCCGCCTGGAGAAGGTGGAGGCTGAAAAGGTGGAGGCCTCCGCCAAGAAGAAACTGGCCGAGGCTGAAGCCGTCGCCGCGACGAAGCGGCAAGCTGAGGAGGCCGCGCACCGCCAATCGGTGGTGTTCGTCACCCCGCTGAACTCTGCGCCGCCGCCTCCGGAGTTCACGGGGCAGACTGAGGAAGCCGGCGGCGAGAACCCCATCCTGGAGACGGAAGGCGGCGACTCCTCCACACCGGACGTGATCGTTCCGCCGCCACCTTCGCCGCCGTCTGGGAGCGTGCAAGGCGAACAGCCGGCGGTCTCGCCGGTGCCGCCGACCGAAGACGAGGCCATGGCGAGGCTACTCCTTCAAGTCGGCTCGCCAACGCACCGCCTTCTTGAGAAGGCGACTTCGGCGCCACGCCCCCTGGAGACCGGCACCGCCAGCTCGGCGATCCCAGACGCCGAAGCGACGAGCGCCGCGCCCATTGCGTGGGTGCGAGGAGGCGGCACGGGGCCGCTGAACCAGGCGCTTCTGGACGTCCAGACGAAGCTGCGAGCTGAGGGTGACGTGATCCAGAATTGCACCAAGGCATACCTGGCGTCGCGAGCAGCCGTCCGGGTATGCTTTCTTTTTGGTCCTCTTTTTTTCTTGTTTTTGTTCCTCTCTGTGGGGGCGCGCCAGTGCACCCACTGGGTGTAGTCCCCGAGTTTCGGGTCAGCTGCTGAGCAGGCGGCCCGGAACTCCTATTGGTGAATTCCGGTACTTACTTCTGTCTGAAATATCTTGTCACAGGACTACCATAACCTCCGTGTTACTGCCTTCAACCGCAACGTTGAAGAGTTGGGCAAGCGGACCGCCGACTTGTCGGAGAGCCGGAGTGCGTCCTTTTCCTTCTTCGCGGGGGCGCGCTGGCGCACCCGCGGGCTGTAGTCCCCGAGATTTGGGCCGACTGCTGAGCAATCGGGCCGGATCTCGCCGGCGACCTTCTTTTCTGATGACTTAACGCCTTCTTTCTTCCTTCTCTTCAGAAGCCAATGCTGTCCTTCAACAGGAGCTGAGCAAAGCCAACTCTGCGTTGCGCGCCAAGGGGGAGGAGTGCAGCAAGCTCGCCACAGAGCGCGATCTTCTGGCCACTCAATTGGCAGAGCAGAGGGAGCTGCTTGCGAAGACGCAGAAGGAGGCGGAAGAGGCGGAAACCGCCCTCCTGGCCGAGTTCGCGAGAGAGCTGTCAGGACCCCGATTCCAAGCCACATCGATCTAGCTGGTAACACCTCATATCACTTTGCGGCCTCACGCACGGTATCCCACGGGTGTCGCCTTACCATGGCCTGGGACCGCTTGTGCCTTTTGGCTCACGTATATGATAGTGTCGCTAGCATCCATATGACCGAGAACCCGGGCCGACATGGCTAGTCGTGAACCCAAAGCGGCACGGACCTATGGAGACAGGCATACATGAATCACATCGAGCATGTCGGTCATCAGCGAGCGATTCCGGGCTGTAGCACTAGGCTAACAGGACTCCGGGGAACCCGAGCTGCAGCAGGCTAGGCAGGACTCCAGAAATCACCGCGTGACATTTCCCCGAAGGGACATACATAGGAACAAAGTGAATCACATGCTGGCCAGTCAAGTGTCCTGAACAGTAGTGCTGGGCTAGCAGGACTCCGGTGAACCGGGCTGTAGCGGACTACTATGGCTCGAGGAACACTAGACTACATTTCCCCATAAGAAAGGCTGCCAAGGATAAGCAACTAGATTGTCGGATCCCACTCATACCAAGCATTTCAATCATACACACAATATGCCCGATATGAGTACATACAACATGGCATCACAACAAAACTCTACAACTCAAGTACTTTATTTAAAGGCTCCAGGGAGCCATACATAATAAGTTCATACAAATAGGGGTCACATGACCCGACACTCAAGTCATACAATCATACAAGCACATGCGGAAGCAACCGGTCTGAGTACAGACACTAGAAAGAAAGAAGGCTTCTCGAAGCCTGTCTATCTACATAGGGCCCTCCGTGGCCAGGATAACCACCTGGGTGGCTAGTCACTCGTCGACGTCAAGGTCTACGTAGAACCCATCGGAGGGGGCGGTGTTGTCGTCTGAAAACAGTAATTAAGCAAACATGAGTAAAAAGGTACTCAACAAGTCTTACATCAGAACCTAATATACATGCTCATTCTCAAGAAGGTGGTGGGGTTATTGCAGCAAGCCAGCTTTGACTCTTGGCTAAGCTATCCTACGGAACTTCTCTATTAAATAATTTTCGCACACGAGTCCACTACTCACCAACACAATACCCCACCGGGGATCCTCCCTCGTCATCCTACGAGAGGGCCATCCTCGGTACTCACACTTATCTTGAGTCTTTTAGTAGTATCCATTAACTTGTCTATGAACTGTATAGGCAACCAAGTAGTCCTTTACCGCGGACGCGGCTATTCGAATAGTTTTATACCCTGCAGGGGTGTACTTCTTCATACACGCTTTCACCACTTACCGCCGTTTACACGACATGTACTCGGCAACCTTCAAGCGGAAGCCCAGCGAGGGTGTCGGCCACGGCCTACCTAAACACTTAAGTCTCTAGTCCAGGTTTGTCGCCTATCCAGGTTCCATCCGCAGGGAGTCCGGCCGAGGTTTCCACATACGGCCCCGAACGATGTGAACAGGGTTCCTGAGACACCAAACGGGTGACAAGGTACACCGTGCCACAGTGTATCTACCGCAACATAGCCCACCCCTAGGGTCAGCGCTACGCACGGCCGCTAACACATAACCTACAAACACCAGAAACTATTTGCAACTCTTGGACAGAGTACTAGGGTGATTAAGAAGCCGAGAGGGTCCATTGGTTTCGGGCCTAATGTACGGTAGTAACTGCATCTTTAATCACACATACAGATCTCAGTTCTTATGGACGGCCTCAATGAAACCACCCACCATGTACTCCTACATGGCCTCTCATCGATACCTTTACCAAAACATGTTCAACACATCCCTCACATTACCAGCATAAGCATTTCACTCTAGCCCATCACCCAGATGAACCAGACCTGACACAACTCTAAGCATAGCAGGCATAGCAAGGTAGGAATCACATACATGGCTCAATCAACTCCTACACATGCTAGTGTGTTTCATCTAGTTACTGTGGCAATGACAGGTCATGCAGAGGATAAGGGTTCAACTACCGTAGCACACAGCAGTTTGAATCGCGTTGTCTTAATGCAGTAAACAAGAGTAGAAGCGAGAACATGGGTTTGTATCAGAATGATCAATGGGTTGCTTGCCTGATGGAGTGGTAGTGGGATACTGCCCTTTAGTTGTATACTCGTGAATATCCTCGGAGGCAGAACCTACCACGAAGAACACATCGGAACACAATCAACACATGACGATATGCAACAATATGATGCATGCTATGACATGGCAATATGAATGTTTCTTGGCCTAATGCAAGCTATAACAGAAAGGAATGATCTCATTTGAATCAAAGATTCAAATATTAGCTCATTAAACATGGCCTTAATAGTGCATTTCCTTATTCTGCTTAAACAGCAAGGTAAACTTGTCTTGTCATGCATGAAACCATTACAGATGGATAGATTGAATTTTTCTGATAATTTTTCATATATAAATTATTTCATTTGGAGTTACGGTTGAATTTCTATGATTTTTAGAAGTTTTAAACATTTTCTGGAATTTCCTGAATAAAAATAAATCCATAAAATGCATTACTGCATCAGCATTGCGTCATGCTGACCTCAGCAGGTCAAAGGCGCCAGCCCAGGTCAAACCTGACTAGTGGGCCCCTTCTGTCAGCCTCTCAGCTAATTAATAGGATTAGATTAACACTAATTAGCTGTCAGTGGGGCCTGGGCCCACATGTCAGTGACTGATTAACTTAAAATTAGTTAAAACTAATCCTAGATTAGTTAGCAGACCGGCCAAACCTGTCATAGACTCAGGGGGGGTCTACTTGGGCCCACCCAGGGGTCAAACTGGGTCAACTCACCGGCGACTAGACGCCGGCGAGGCCCAAGACGGCGGTGTTGGAAATATGACCTAGAGGCAATAATAAATTAGTTATTATTATATTTCCTTGTTCATGATAATCGTTTATTATCCATGCTATAATTGTATTGATAGGAAACTCAGATACATGTGTGGATACATAGACAACACCATGTCCCTAGTAAGCCTCTAGTTGACTAGCTCGTTGATCAATAGATGGTTGCGGTTTCCTGACCATGTACATTAGATGTCATTGATAACGGGATCACATCATTAGGAGAATGATGTGATGGACAAAGACCCAATCCTGAGCCTAGCACAAGATCATGTAGTTCGTATGCTAAAGCTTTTCTAATGTCAAGTATCATTTCCTTAGACCATGAGATTGTGCAACTCCCAGATACCGTAGGAGTGCTTTGGGTGTGCCAAACGTCACAACGTAACTGGGTGGCTATAAAGGTACACTACAGGTATCTCCGAAAGTGTCTGTTGGGTTGGCACGAATCGAGACTGGGATTTGTCACTTCGTGTAAACGGAGAGGTATCTCTGGGCCCACTCGGTAGGACATCATCATAATGTGCACAATGTGATCAAGGAGTTGATCACGGGATGATGTGTTACGAAACGAGTAAAGAGACTTGCCGGTAACGAGATTGAACAAGGTATCGGGATACCGACGATCGAACCTCGGGCAAGTATCGTATCGCTAGACAAAGGGAATTGTATACGGGATTGATTAAGTCCTTGACATCATGGTTCATCCGATGAGATCATCGTGGAACATGTGGGAGCCAACATGGGTATCCAGATCCCGCTGTTGGTTATTGACCGAAGAGTCATCTCGGTCATGTCTGCATGTCTCCCGAACCCGTAGGGTCTACACACTTAAGGTTCGGTGACGCTAGGGTTATAGAGATATTAGTATGCGGTAACCCGAAAGTTGTTCGGAGTCCCGGATGAGATCCCGGATGTCACGAGTAGTTCCGGAATGGTCTGGAGGTAAAGAATTATATATAGGAAGTGCTATTTCGGCCATCGGGACAAGTTTCGGGGTCACCGGTATTGTACCGGGACCACCGGAAGGGTCCCGGGGGTCCACCGGGTGGGGCCACCTGCCCCGGGGGGCCAGATGGGCTGTAGGGGGTGCTCCTTGGCCTATATGGGCCAAGGGCACCAGCCCCAAGAGGCCCATGCGCCAAGAGAAGAGGGAAAGGAAGAGTCCTAAAGGGGGAAGGCACCTCCGAGGTGCCTTGGGGAGGAGGGACTCCTCCCCTGGCCGCACCCTTCCTTGGAGGAAGGGCCAAGGCTGCGCCTCCCCCCTCTCCCTTGGCCCTATATATAGTAGGGGGAAGGGAGGACAACCAAACCTAAGCCCTGGCGCCTCCCTCTCCCTCCCATGACACATCTCCCTCCTCCCGCAGCGCTTAGCGAAGCCCTGTTGGAATCCCGCTACTTCCACCACCACGCCGTCGTGCTGTTGGATCTCCATCAACCTCTCCTCCCCCCTTGCTGGATCAAGAAGGAGGAGACGTCGCTGCTCCGTACGTGTGTTGAACGCGGAGGTGCCTTTCGTTCGGCACTAGGATCATCGGTGATTTGGATCACGACGAGTACGACTCCATCAACCCCGTTCTCTTGAACGCTTCCGCGCGCGATCTACAAGGGTATGTAGATCCACTCCTCCCTCGTTGCTAGATGACTCCATAGATAGATCTTGGTGACACGTAGGAAAATTTTGAATTTATGCTATGTTCCCCAACAGGCGGAGGGCTTCGGATTTGGTCCTCCGGTGACCAAATCGACGGCGGAGAAGTGCTACATGTAGCTGGGGCTCGCGCGCATCTAGTGGGGCAAGTGGGAGGAGCTGGGGTGGGGCGAGCTCGCCGGAATCGAGCTCCTGGCGGCGGACGAAGTTCGGACGGGGTTGGTTTCAACGCTACGGTGCACGGGAAAGAGAGCTGGTGGTGGCTACGGGCTCCTAGTGCTGCATTGAGCACAACTGCGAGCTTGGCTTCGAGCCACTGTGGCTCTCGCCACGATGGCGCCATGGCCGGTGGCGGGGAGCTCTCGGGTGCGGTGGAAAAGGCGGCTACAGAGGCCAAACGAGCACGGGAGCTAGGGGAAAAGGAAGAGGAGCTCACAGCGGGGTCGGAGAGGTGGTCAGCAAGCTCGGGGAGGCCCTGACGGCTGTGAATCAACCAGAGATGGCTCGGGTGCCCGAGGTTGAAGACGAGGGTGAAGACGGCGTTTGGAGTCACGTGGGTCGGCAGAGAGGTCCAGGGCGACGAGGCGGAGCTGTTGGGCTCATCGGAGGGGCGAGGGGGTGGCTCTGGTGGCGTCTACGGCGAACGGCAGTGAGGGACGCGCTCGGCCATCGCGGGAGAGAGTGAGGGAGACGAGGGGAGAGTGAGAGAGGATGAGAGGGGGACGTGGGGGTCGCGTGGCATCCCTGGGCGTCTGCAGGCGTCGGCGGAAGCAGGAGGTGGCCGGCGTGTGGCCGTGGGCGCCGGCCACGCGCTCCGCGTCCTTCTGGCGCGAGGAGGACGACGACTGGCATCGCCAGTAGGCTGGGCCGAACCAGGTGGGATGGCCAGCATAGGTAAGGCCCAGGTGGGCTTCCCTCTCTCTTTTTTCCTGTTTTGTTTTATTTTTTTCTATTTAACTGCAACTATTGGGCTTTAATTAAAACACTAAAACGTTTCCAAAAATCCTGAAAATAAATGTGGGCTCTGTTTAGAATATTTCCAACAGGAAACATTTATTCCCAGAATTATTTGAGCATTTAAATTATTTTATAACATTTAAATGCCCAAATTCAAATACTTATGATTTAATTCAATGACCTTCTGTTGACCTAGAAAATTGTGCACCAATTTTGCCAGAGGTTCTAACCCAAGACAAAGAGGGTGAACTTTTTAGAAGGGCATTTCAGGTTCATTGAAAATAATTTTAGTAAACACTAGTTCTTTCCAGGGGGGGTGTTGGGGGTTTCTGCCTTCCCCAATTCAAATTTAAGAGGAATTTAAACATGATGCACATTCTAATGCTTGAACTAGCTAGGGTGTGACACGAGCGCTCCACCTGGACTGATAGAGAGGCAATGCTGGCCTCCAGCTTCCAAGAGATTGAAGACATTATTGATGGTGAGTTTCTTTACTTTCTTTCTTCGAGCTGCCAATTATAAATCGTGCCGACTCCCAGTTATTGACTTGTTTCTTCGTTTCTTCCGTCTTGGCAGACTTCTTCCCTGGGCACTCGCAGGCCGCCATCCAAGCCATCGAGGCTGACCGTGAAGGTCGAAGGGCGGAAGGTGCAGAGATCACCGCCGACGCCCCCCGAACCCTTGATGAGCATATCCTGAGCATCGAGGCTCGCCTTCGGCCAACTTACCAGATGCTGCGCCGGCTTCAGCGTGTCGGCGCCCAGGCGATTGCTGCCCTGTGGCCGGACATGCGGGCTCCGCGCACTCCCAGTCGGACTGCCGACTGGCTGGAGGTCGCGGCTGGTCGTCTTGAATCCTAGAAAGGTTCCTCGGCCCGAGCTGGAGCGCGCCGGGCCTTGGAGTTCATCAAGGCGTGGTATCCGGGGCTGGACCTAGACAGGCTGGCCACACTCCGGTCAGAGGCCCAGCCGGAGCTGACAGCTGCGGAAGACGCCCTCATCAAGCGTGCGGCGGCGATCGCCGAGTACACCGACACCAGCATCTTCGTCCCCGAGCGGTCTGAAGACGGCGAGGAGGCACCGCCGGAGTAGTTTAGGATGAACCCAGACTACGGCGAGGACTCGGCGGAGGTGATCGGTTCCAGCGCCGAGGAGGAAGGCGAGGCGGAGGACGGAGGCGAGGCGGAAGAACCAGCAGATGGAGCGGACGGCCAGCCTCAGCTCGACCGTGCCTCCAGCAACGAGCCGCGTGCGACCGAGCCGACTGCCGCTGGAAGCGATCGAGCCGAAACTGCCCAGCCGGCCGCCCCAACGCCTGACGCTGCCGTCTCCTCCGACCCTCCGAATCCGTCTGCCGCATTATCTTTATTTTATCTGCTTTAGTAGTCTTTGAAGAACTTGTTAATTTGCACAATTCCACCCGCGGGGTGTATTTTGAACTTCTGCTCGAAGATTCGGCCAAGGGCCTATGCTATGTAAATATTTATCTGAATTCTATCTTTTCTTGCTCATTGCTCTTTTCGCTTTTTCCTTTGCCGCTTTCCCTTAGTTGCCTGTCTTGCCAGCCGGATAGCCGCTCTGCGGACTGCCGTTGGATCAAATGCTTGGCTACTTTGGGAAGGCAAGTAGTTAGCCATTTTAGAGTTGTTTAGCAAGTTAAGTAGAAGGCGGTGAGCCGACTGCGTAATAGTCTATTTGCGAAAAGGAAAAAGGAAGGCTGGAAGCCGGCTTTAAGCTATGTTTTATGCTTTGAGTCTTTAGCCATTTTTCATGCGAACTCCCATTCTACCTTGCTCCTGCCCACCGTATAGTCGCTCTGCGAGCTGCGGCCTCTGACAGGAGACGGCTTAGGCGCCACACACTACTTGTCCGGCTGCAGGAAGCATTTCATAGTGCAAGGCGGCAAGTCCTCGGGCCGACCTGTCGAGCCCGGTGCCAAGCCCCAAGAGGCCCATGCGCCAAGAGAAGAGGGAAAGGAAGAGTCCTAAAGGGGGAAGGCACCTCCGAGGTGCCTTGGGGAGGAGGGACTCCTCCCTGGCCGCACCCTTCCTTGGAGGAAGGGCCAAGGCTGCGCCTCCCCCCTCTCCCTTGGCCCTATATATAGTGGGGGGAAGGGAGGGCAACCAAACCTAAGCCCTGGAGCCTCCCTCTCCCTCCCATGACACATCTCCCTCCTCCCGCAGCGCTTAGCGAAGCCCTGTTGGAATCCCGCTACTTCCACCACCACGCTGTCGTGCTGTTGGATCTCCATCAACCTCTCCTCCCCCCTTGCTGGATCAAGAAGGACGAGACGTCGCTGCTCCGTACGTGTGTTGAACGCGGAGGTGCCGTCCGTTCGGCGCTAGGATCATCGGTGATTTGGATCACGACGAGTACGACTCCATCAACCCCGTTCTCTTGAACGCTTCCGCGCGTGATCTACAAGGGTATGTAGATCCACTCCTCCCTCGTTGCTAGATGACTCCATAGATAGATCTTGGTGACACGTAGGAAAATTTTGAATTTATGCTACGTTCCCCAACAGTGGTATCAGAGCTAGGTCTATGCGTAGTTTCTATGCACGAGTAGAACACAAAGTAGTTGTGGGCGTTGATTTTGTTCAATATGCTTGCGTTACTAGTCTTATCTTGATTCGGCGGCATCGTGGGATGAAGTGGCCCGGACTGACCTTACACGTACTCTTACGTGAGACTGGTTCCACCGACTGACATGCACTAGTTGCATAAGGTGGCTAGCGGGTGTCTGTCTCTCCCACTTTAGTCGGATAGGATTCGATGAAAAGGGTCCTTATGAAGGGTAAATAGCAACTGGCATATCACGTTGTGGTCTTTGCGTTGGTAAGAAACGTTCTTGCTAGAAACCCATAGCAGCCACGTAAAACATGCAAACAACAATTAGAGGACATCTAACTTGTTTTTGCAGGGTATGCTATGTGATGTGATATGGCCAAAAGGATGTGATGAATGATATATGTGATATATGAGATTGATCATGTTCTTGTAATAGGAATCACGACTTGCATGTCGATGAGTATGACAACCGGCAGGAGCCATAGGAGTTGTCTTTATTTATTATATGACCTGCGTGTCATTGAACAACGCCATGTAATTACTTTACTTTATTGCTAACCATTAGCTGTAGTAGTAGAAGTAATAGTTGGAGAGACAACTTCATGAAGACACGATGATGGAGATCATGATGATGGAGATCATGGTGTCATGCCGGTGACGATGATGATCATGGAGCCCCGAAGATGGAGATCAAAAGGAGCAATATGATATTGGCCATATCATGTCACTATTCGATTGCATGTGATGTTTATCATGTTTATACATCTTATTTGCTTAGAACGACGGTAGTAAATAAGATGATCCCTCATTAAAATTTCAAGAAAGTGTTCCCCCTAACTGTGCACCGTTGCGAAAGTTCGTCGTTTCGAAGCACCACGTGTTGATCGGGTGTGATAGATTCTTACGTTCACATACAACGGGTGTAAGACAGATTTACCCACGCGAAACACTTAGGTTGACTTGACGAGCCTAGCATGTGTACAGACATGGCCTCGGAACACAAGAGACCGAAAGGTCGAGCATGAGTCGTATGGTAGATACGATCAACATGAAGATGTTCACTGATGTTGACTAGTCCGTCTCACGTGATCATCGGACACGGCCTAGTTGACTCGGATCATGTAATCACTTAGATGACTAGAGGGATGTCTATCTGAGTGGGAGTTCATAAGATGAAATTAATTATCCTGAACATAGTCAAAAGGTCTTCGCAAATTATGTCATAGCTCGCGCTTCAGTTCTACAGTTTAGTTATGTTCCTAGAGAAAATTTAGTTGAAAGTTGATAGTAGCAATTTTGCGGACTAGGTCCATAAACTGAGGATTGTCCTCATTGCTTCATAGAAGGCTTATGTCCTTAATGCACCGCTTAGTGTGCTGAACCTCGAACGTCTTCTGTGGATGTTGCGAACATCTGACATACACATTTTGATAACTACATGATAGTTCAGCTAAATGGTTTAGAATTGAGGCACCAAAGACGTTTTTGAAACGTCGCGAAACATATGAGATGTTTCGAGGGCTGAAATTGGGATTTCAGGCTCGTGCCCACGTCAAGAGGTATAAGACCTCCGACGATTTTCTTAGCCTGCAAACTAAGGGAGAAAAGCTCAATTGTTGAACTTGTGCTCAGATTGTCTGAGTACAACAATCGCTTGAATCGAGTGGGAGTTGATCTTCCAGATGAAATAGTGATGGTTCTCCGAAGTCATTACCACCAAGCTGCTAGAGCTTTGTGATGAACTATGATATATCAGGGACATATATGATGATCCTTGAGATATTCGCGATGTTTGACACCACAAAAGTAGAAATCAAGAAGGAGCATCAATTGTTGATGGTTGGTGAAAACACTAGTTTCAAGAAGGGCAAGGGCAAGAAGGGATACTTCATGAAATGGCAATTCAGCTGCTGCTCTAGTGAAGAAACCCAAGGTTGAACCCAAACACGAGACTAAGTGCTTCTCTAATAAAGGGAACAGCCACTGGAGCAGAATTACCCTAGATACTTGGTAGATGAGAAGGCTGGCAAGGTCGATAGAAGTATATTGGATATACATTGTGTTAATGTGTACTTTACTAGTACTCCTAGTAGCACCAGGGTATTAGATACCGGTTCGGTTGCTAAGTGTTAGTAACTCGAAATAAAAGCTACGGAATAAACGGAGACTAGCTAAAGGTGAGCTAACGATATGTGTTAGAAATTCTTCCAATGTTGATATGATCAAGCATCGCATGCTCCCTCTACCATCGAGATTGGTGTTTGTGTTGAGCATAGACATGATTGGATTATGTCTATCGCAATACGGTTATTCATTTAAGGAGAATAACGGTTACTCTGTTTATTTGAATAATACCTTCAATGGTCTTGCACCTAAAATGAATGGTTCATTGAATCTCGATCATAGTGATACACATGTTCATGCCAAAAGATATAAGATAGTAATGATAGTACCACCTACTTGTGGCACTGCCACTTAAGTCATATCGGTATAAAACGCATGAAGAAGCTCCATGTTGATGGATCTTTGGACTCACTCATTTTTGAAAGGATTGAGACATGCGAACCATGTTTGTTGGTAGATATGCATGAAGAAACTCTATACAGATGGATCGTTTGGACTCACTTGATTTTGAATCACTTGAGACATGCAAATCATACCACATGGGCAAGATGACTGAAAGCCTCGTTTTCAGTAAAATGGAACTAACTTGTTGGAAGTAATACATTTTGATGTGTGCAGTCCAATGAGTGCTGAGGCGTGTAGTGGATGTCGTTATGTTCTTACTTCATAGATGATTTGAGTAGATGTTGAGTATATTTACTTGATGAATCACGAGTCTGAATTATTGAAAGGTTCAAGTAATTTCAGGGTGAAGTTGAAAGATCGTCGTGACAAGAGGATAAAATATCTATGATATGATCATAGAGATGAATATCTGAATTACGAGTTTGGCACAGAATTAAGACATTGTGGAAATTGTTTCACAACAAATACAGCCTGGAACACCATAGTGTGATGGTGTGTCCGAACATCATAACTGCACCCTATTGGATATGATGCATACCATGATGTCTCTTATCGAATTACCACGATAGTTTATGGGTTAGGCATTAAAGACAACCACATTCACTTTAAATAGGGCACCACGTAATTCAGATGAGATGACACCATATGAACTATGGTTTAGAGAAACCTAAGCTGTCATTTCTTAGAAGTTTGGGGCTGCGACGCTTATGTGAAAAAGTTTCAGGCTGATAAGCTCGAACCCAAAGCGGATAAATGCATCTTCATAGGACACCCAAAACAGTTGGGTATACCTCCTGTCTCAGATCTGAAAGCAATAAGGGATTGTTTCTAGAATCGAGTCCTTTCTCGAGGAAAAGTTTCTCTCGAAAGAATTGAGTGGGAGGATGTTGGAGACTTGATGAGGTTATTGAACCGTCTCTTCAACTAGTGTGTGGCAGGGCACAGGAAGTTGTTCCTATGGCACCTACACCAATTGAAGTGGAAGTTTATGATAGTGATCATGAAACTTCAGATAAAGTCACTACCAAACCTCGTAGGATGACAAGGATGCGTACTACTTCAGAGTGGTACGTAATCCTGTCTTGGAAGTCATGTTGCTAGACTACAATGAACCTACAAGCTATGGAGAAGCGATGGTGGGCCTGGATTCCAAAATGGCTCGAGGCCATATAATCTGAGAGAGGATCCATGTATGAAAACAAAGTGTAGACTTTGGAAGAACTACTTGATGGTCGTAAGGCTGTTAGGTACATATGGATTTTAAAAGGAAGACGGACAATGATGGTAAGTATCACCATTAAGAAAGCTCGACTTGTCGTTAAGATGTTTTCCGACAGGCTCAAGGAGTTGACTATGATGAGACTTTCTCACTCGTAGCGATGCTAAGAGTCTGTTGGAATTATATTAGCAATTACTGCATTATTTGTGAAATCTTGCAGATAGGATGCCAAAAACCATTGTTTCCTCGACGATTTTTGAGGAAAGGTTGTATGTGATACAACCGGAAGGTTTTGTCAATCCTGAAAGATGCTAATAAGTATGCAAAGCTCCAGCAATCCTTCTAAGGACTGGAGTAAGCATCTCGGAGTTGGAATGTATGCTTTGATGATAATCAAAGATTTTGGGTTTATACAAAGTTTATGAGAAACTTGTATTTCCAAAGAAGTGAGTGGGAGCATTATAGAATTTCTGATGAGTATATGTTGTTGACATATTATGGATCAGAAATGACGTAGAATTTCTGGAAAGCATATAGGGTTATTTGGAAAGTGTTTTTCAATGGAAAGCCTGGATCAAGCTACTTGAACATTGAGCATCAAGATCTATAAGGATAGATCAAAACGCTTAATGGTACTTTCAAATGAGCACATACCTTGACATGATCTTGAAGGTGTTCAAGATGGATCAGTCAAAGAAGGAGTTCTTGCCTGAGTTGTAAGGTATGAAGTTAAGACTTAAAGCTCGACCACGGCAGAATAGAGAGAAAGGATGAAGGTCGTCCCCTATGCTTAAGACATAGGCTCTATAGTATGCTATGTTGTGTACCGCACCTGAAATGTGCCTTGCCATGAGTCAGTCAAGGGGTACAAGAGTGATCTAAGAATGGATCATAGGACAGCGGTCAAAGTTATCCTTAGTAACTAGTGGACTAAGGAATTTTCTCGATTATGGAGGTGGTAAAAGAGTTCGTCGTAAAGGGTTACGCCGATGCAAACTTTGACACTAATCCAGATTATTCTGAGTAGTAAACTGGATTCGTATAGTAGAACAGTTATTTGAAATAGCTCCAAATGTAGCGTAGTAGTTGCATCTACAAGATGACATAGAGATTTGCGAAGTACATACGGATCTGAAAGATTCAGACCCGCTGACTATAAAACCTCTCTCACAAGCATAACATGATCAAACCCAGAACTCATCGAGTGGTAATCACATGGAAATGTGAACTAGATTATTGACTCTAGTAAACTCTTTGGGTGTTAGTCACATGGGGATGTGACCTTGAGTGTTAATCACATATCGATGTGAACTGGATTATTGACTCTAGTGCAAGTTGGAGACTGTTGGAAATATGCCCTAGAGGCAATAATAAATTAGTTATTATTATATTTCCTTGTTCATGATAATCGTTTATTATCCATGCTATAATTTTATTGATAGGAAACTCAGATACATGTGTGGATACATAGACAACACCATGTCCCTAGTAAGCCTCTAGTTGACTAGCTCGTTGATCAATAGATGGTTGCGGTTTCCTGACCATGGACATTAGATGTCATTGATAACGGGATCACATCATTAGGAGAATGATGTGATGGACAAAGACCCAATCCTGAGCCTAGCACAAGATCATGTAGTTCGTATGCTAAAGCTTTTCTAATGTCAAGTATCATTTCCTTAGACCATGAGATTGTGCAACTCCCGGATACCGTAGGAGTGCTTTGGGTGTGCCAAACGTCACAACGTAACTAGGTGGCTATAAAGGTACACTACAGGTATCTCCGAAAGTGTCTGTTGGGTTGGCACGAATCGAGACTGGGATTTGTCACTTCGTGTAAACGGAGAGGTATCTCTAGGACCACTCGGTAGGACATCATCATAATGTGCACAATGTGATCAAGGAGTTGATCACGGGATTATGTGTTATGAAACGAGTAGAGAGACTTGCCGGTAACGAGATTGAACAAGGTATTGGGATACCGACGATCGAACCTCGGGCAAGTATCGTACCGCTAGACAAAGGGAATTGTATACGAGATTGATTAAGTCCTTGACATCGTGGTTCATCCGATGAGATCATCGTGGAACATGTGGGAGCCAACATGGGTATCCAGATCCCGCTGTTGGTTATTGACCGAAGAGTCATCTCGGTCATGTCTGCATGTCTCCCGAACCCGTAGGGTCTACACACTTAAGGTTCGGTGACGCTAGGGTTATAGAGATATTAGTATGCGGTAACCCGAAAGTTGTTCGGAGTCCTGGATGAGATCCCGGATGTCACGAGGAGTTCTGGAATGGTCCGGAGGTAAAGAATTATATATAGGAAGTGCTATTTCGGCCATCGGGACAAGTTTCGGGGTCACTGGTATTGTACCGGGACCACCGGAAGGGTCCCGGAGGTCCACCGGGTGGGGCCACCTGCCCCGGGGGGCCACATGGGCTGTAGGGGGTGCGCCTTGGCCTATATGGGCCAAGGGCACCAGCCCCAAGAGGCCCATGCGCCAAGAGAAGAGGGAAAGGAAGAGTCCTAAAGGGGGAAGGCACCTCCGAGGTGCCTTGGGGAGGAGGGACTCCTCCCCTGGACGCACCCTTCCTTGGAGGAAGGGCCAAGGCTGCGCCTCCCCCCTCTCCCTTGGCCCTATATATAGTGGGGGGAAGGCAAGGCAACCAAACCTAAGCCCTGGCGCCTCCCTCTCCCTCCCATGACACATCTCCCTCCTCCCGCAGCGCTTAGCGAAGCCCTGTTGGAATCCCACTACTTCCACCACCACACCGTCGTGCTGTTGGATCTCCATCAACCTCTCCTCCCCCTTTCTGGATCAAGAAGGAGGAGACGTCGCTGCTCCGTACGTGTGTTGAACGCGGAGGTGCCTTCCGTTCGGCGCTAGGATCATCGGTGATTTGGATCACGACGAGTACGACTCCATCAACCCCGTTCTCTTGAACGCTTCCGCGCGCGATCTACAAGGGTATGTAGATCCACTCCTCCCTCGTTGCTAGATGACTCCATAGATAGATCTTGGTGACACGTAGGAAAATTTTGAATTTATGCTATGTTCCCCAACAGGCGGACGGCTTCGGATTTGGTCCTCCGGTGACCAAATCGACAGCGGGGAAGTGCTACCTGTAGCTGGGGCTCGCGCGCATCTAGTGGGGCAAGTGGGAGGAGCTGGGGTGGGGCGAGCTCACCGGAATCGAGCTCGTGGCGGTAGACGAAGTTCGGACGGGGTTGGTTTCGACGCTACGGCGCACGGGAAAGAGAGCTGGTGGTGGCTACGGGCTCCTGGTGCTGCACTGAGCACAACTGCGAGCTTGGCTTCGAGCCACTGTGGCTCTGGCCACGACAGCGCCATGGCCGGCGGCGGGGAGCTCTCGGGTGCGGTGGAAAAGGCGGCTACAAAGGCCAAACGAGCACGGGAGCTAGGGGAAAAGGAAGAGGAGCTCACAGCGGGGTCAGAGAGGGGGTCAGCGAGCTTGGGGAGGCCCTGACGGCTGTGAATCAACCGGAGATGGCTCGGGTGCCCGAGGTTGAAGACGAGGGTGAAGACGGCGTTCGGCGGTGTTTGGAGTCGCGTGGGTCGGCGGAGAGGTCCAGGGCGACGAGGAGGAGCTGTTGGGCTCGTCGGAGGGGCGAGGGGGTGGCTCTGGTGGCGTCTACTGCGAACGGCGGCGAGGTACGCGCTCGGCCATCGTGGGAGAGAGTGGGGGAGACGAGGGGGAGTGTGAGAGAGGATGAGAGGGGGACGTGGGGGTCGCGTGGCATCCCTGGGCGTCTCCAGGCATCGGCGGAAGCAGGAGGCGGCCGGCGTGTGGCCGCGGGCGCTGGCCACGCGCTCCGCGTCCTTCTGGCGCGACGAGGACGACGACTGGCATCGCCAGTAGGCTGGGCCGAGCCAGGTGGGCTGGCCAGCACAGGTAAGGCCCAGGTGGGCTTCCCTCTCTCTTTTTTCCTGTTTTGTTTTATTTTTTTCTATTTAACTGCAACTATTGGGCTTTAATTAAAACACTAAAACGTTTCCAAAAATCCTAAAAATAAATGTGGGCTCTGTTTAGAATATTTCCAACAGGAAACATTTATTCCCAGAATTATTTGAGCATTTAAATTATTTTATAGCATTTAAATGCCCAAATTCAAATACTTATGATTTAATTCAATGACCTTCTGTTGACCTAGAAAATTGTGCACCAATTTTGCCAGAGGTTCTAACCCAAGACAAAGAGGGTGAACTTTTTAGAAGGGCATTTCAGGTTCATTGAAAATAATTTTAGTAAACCCTAGTTGTTTCCAGGGGGGTGTTGGGGGTTTCTGCCTTCCCCAATTCAAATTTAAGAGGAATTTAAACATGATGCACATTCTAATGCCTGAACTAGCTAGGGTGTGACACGAGCGCTCCACCTGGACTGATAGAGAGGCAATGCTGGCCTCCGGCTTCCAAGAGATTGAAGACATTGTTGATGGTGAGTTTCTTTACTTTCTTTCTTCGAGCTGCCAATTATAAATCGTGCCGACTCCCGGTTATTGACTTGTTTCTTCGTTTCTTCCGTCTTGGCAGACTTCTTCCCTGGGCACTCGCAGGCCGCCATCCAAGGCATCGAGGCTGACTGTGAAGGTCGAAGGGCGGAAGGTGCAGAGATCACCGCCGACGCCCCCCGAACCCTTGATGAGCATATCCTGAGCATCGAGGCTCGCCTTCGGCCAACTTACCAGATGCTGCGCCGGCTTCAGTGTGTCGGCGCCCAGGCGATTGCTGCCCTGTGGCCGGACATGCGGGCTCCGCGCACTCCCAGTCGGACTGCCGACTGGCTGGAGGTCGCGGCTGGTCGTCTTGAATCCTAGAAAGGTTCCTCGGCCCGAGCTGGAGCGCGCCGGGCCTTGGAGTTCATCAAGGCATGGTATCCGGGGCTGGACCTAGACCGGCTGGCCACACTCCGGTCAGAGGCCCAGCCGGAGCTGGCAGCTGCGGAAGACGCCCTCATCAAGCGTGCGGCGGCGATCGCCGAGTACACCGACACCAGCATCTTCGTCCCCGAGCGGTCTGAAGATGGTGAGGAGGCACGGCCGGAGTAGTTTGGGATGAACCCAGACTACGGCGAGGACTCGGCGGAGGTGATCGGTTCCAGCACCGAGGAGGAAGGCGAGGCAGAGGACGGAGGCGAGGCGGAAGAACCAGAAGATGGAGCGGACGGCCAGCCTCAGCTCGACCGTGCCTCCAGCAACGAGCCGCGTGCGACCGAGCCGACTGCCGCTGGAAGCGATCGAGCCGAAACTGCCTAGTCGGCCGCCCCAACGCCTGACGCTGCCGTCTCCTCCGACCCTCCGAATCCGTCTGCCGCATCTTAGGCTGCCGCATTATCTTTATTTTATCTGCTTTAGTAGTCTTTGAAGAACTTGTTAATTTGCACAATTCCACCCGCGGGGTGTATTTTGAACTTCTGCTCGAAGATTCGGCCAAGGGCCTATGCTATGTAAATATTTATCCGAATTCTATCTTTTCTTTCTCATTGCTCTTTTCGCTTTTTCCTTTGCCGCTTTCCCTTAGTTGCCTGTCTTGCCAGCCGGATAGCCGCTCTGCGGACTGCCGTTGGATCAAATGCTTGGCTACTTTGGGAAGGCAAGTACTTAGCCATTTTAGAGTTGTTTAGCAAGTTAAGTAGAAGGCGGTGAGCCGACTGCGTAATAGTCTATTTGCGAAAAGGAAAAAGGAAGGCTGGAAGCCGGCTTTAAGCTATGTTTTATGCTTTGAGTCCTTAGCCATTTTTCATGCGAACGCCCATTCTACCTTGCTCCTGCCCACCGTACAGTCGCTCTGCGAGCTGCGGCCTCTGACAGGAGACGGCTTAGGCGCCACACACTACTTGTCCGGCTGCAGGAAGCATTTCATAGTGCAAGGCGGCAAGTCCTCGGGCTGACCTGTCGAGCCCGGTGCCAAGCGGCAATCAAAGAGTAACATACTCGTAGGCATAACTTTTATCATATAGACAAAAGAGGGCAGTCCCCGAGCTCGTCTCGGGAGGCCCGAAGTCTTGGTACTTTAATACAAAAGGTAGCGTGGTACATACTGCATCAACTATAAAATCTTCGAAGCAGATTTGCATTCCATGGCCACTCTGTCTCTTTGCCGGAGTCGTCCCTCTTGCGTGCTCGGTGCTTCTGAGCGTCAATCAGGTAGTAGGAGTCGTTGCCCAGCAATTTGCTAATGATGTAAGGGCCTTCCAAGGTGCCGACAGCTTGTGCTGGCCGGCTGTTCGCTGGATCAGCCGGAGCAAAAGGTCGCCTTCTTGGAAAGATCTTGGCTTGACCTTCCTGTTGTAGTATTGGCGCAGGCTTTGCTGGTAAATGCTGGACGGCTGAGTGCCAACAGTCGGCCCTCTTCCAGCAAATCGACGCCGTCTTGACGTGCTTCTTCTGCTTCCTCCTCGGTGTAAATGGTGACTCGCGGGGACTCGAACTCTATGTCCGTTGGGATGACGGCTTCGGCACCATAGACGAGGAAGAAGGGCGTGAAGCCGGTTAACTTGTTTGGAGTCGTGCGCAGACTCCAGAGGACGGCTGGCAACTCATCGAGCCAGCAGCCAGCCGAGCGCTCCAGAGGCTCGACCAGCTGGGGCTTGATGCCGGACAGGATGAGGCCGTTTGCTCGCTCCACCTGGCCGTTTGACTGTGGATGGGCGACGGACGCTAGGTCCAGTTGGATGCCCTGTGTTGCGCAAAAACGGGCCAAGGCGCCTTTGGCAAAATTTGAGCCGTTGTCTGTGATGATGCTATGTGGTATGTCCTACTGAATTGTGATATCGGAGATGAAAGTCACAGTAGTCGGACCGTTCAGTTTCTTGATTGGCTTCGCTTCTATCCACTTGGTGAACTTGTCCACTGCGACAAGTAAGTGAGTTAAGCCACCTCGTGCTGTCTTGAATTGTCCCACCATGTCTAGACCCCAAACTGCGAAAGGCCAGGCAATGGGGATGGTCTTGAGTGCAGAAGCCGGCTGGTGTGGCTTGGAGCTGAACTTCTGGCACCCTTTGCATTTTTGGACCAATTCCTTGGCCTCTTCTATGGTAGTCGGCTAGAAGAAACCATGTTGAAAGGCTTTTGCGACGAGTGCTCTTGAAGCCGCATGGTGGCCGCACTCGCCTTGATGGATGTCTTTGAGAATTGCTTGGCCTTGCTCTGGCTCTACGCAGCGCTGGTACACACCAGCGACGTTGCGCCTGACCAGCTCTCTGTTGACTATGGTGTAGGCTGCCGCTCGGCGTTGTACTTGCCGAGCTGAGGTCTCATCGGTCGGCAGCTCTTTGCTCACTAGGAATTTGAGGATGGGCTGGGCCCATGAGGGTGCTGCTATTTCTTCGACGGCCAGAACTGCGACTTGGACGAGGGCGGCTGGGCTGGGAGGCGGCGGGTTGCAGTCAACAACTGCTTGCTAGGTTAATGAAGTCCCCAGGCCGACTGGCGTGGCTCTTGGGCCGAGTTCTGGAGTCTTCGAGCCCGCCGCCGCAGTCCCCGGGCCGGCCTTGACTGTGGTGACTTTGGAGCCATCTGCCAAAATGCCAGTACCGTCTGCCGGGGCTCTGGAGTCGGATCCGACTTTTTGGGAGGAGCCGACACGAAGATGGAGTCTGATTCTGGTGAAGGCTTGACAGACAACTTGAGGAGGCGTTGAAGGGCGATGCCGGATGGTATTGCTTGGCGGGTAGAGCCGATTCGTGCCAAGGCGTCTGCTTGGTCGTTGTCGTTTCTTGGCACATGGAGGAACTCGCACCCCTCGAAATACCCACTGATTTGCTCCACGAGGAAAAGGTAACTCGCCATGTTTGCGTCTTTGGCGTCCTAGTCGCCAGATGACTATTGGACCACTAAGTCCGAGTCGCCATAACACAGGATCCAGCGAATGCCAAGTTCTTTGGCAAGCCGGAGCCCGTGAATGAGCGCCTCGTACTCGGCGACGTTGTTGGAGGCGGCAAAATGGATTTGTAGTGCGTATTTGAGCTTGTTGCCTTTAGGGGAAGTGAGGACGACGCCGGCTCCCAAGCCGGTGCGCATCTTGGAGTCGTCAAAATGCATCCGCCAATGGGTGGAGTCGGGCGCTTGAGGTAGGTACTGGGTCTCGGCCCAGTCGACGAGAAAGTCGGCCAGTGCTTGTGACATGATGGCGGTGCGGGGCTGATAGTGGATGGTGTAGGGAGCCAACTCTATGGCCCACTTGGCCACTCGGCCAGAAGCATCTCGGCTTCCGATGATCTCGACAAGTGGAGCCGTGCAGACCACAGTGATTTGATGCTCTTGAAAGTAAGGCTTCAATTTCTTGGCGGTAAAGTGTGATTCGATGGCTTCGCGCCGCTATGGAACTTGCAGGGACCATCCAGGGTTTGCTCGTATGAGAAGGCCGGCAACCAGTTGGGCTTGCCACCTTTCTATCGCTTGGGTGGACGCTGCCCATCTGGCTGCTGGTCTTCAACTGTTGCGACCTGCCGGCTGCTGGAAGCCGGCTGCGGGGCCTTGTGCTTGTGGTCGCTCTGCTGCTGCCGCCGACTGGCATCTCCCGCCGGAGTTCTTGGAGCTTGAGGGGCCACTTTGCCAGTTGCGCTAACTTGAATCTCCACCTTCATGGAGGAGTTGGCCGTGGCGTAGTTGTCTTCTATGATCAGCAGCTCGTCGAGGGTTTCGGGCTCGTCGCAGAGGAGCTTGTGCTTGAGGAGGGTGCCTTCTCTGCACCCGGCGGTGAAGTACTCGATAGCCTGCACCTCGTGCACGCCCTCGCAGGAGTTCCGAAGCTCGGCCCAACGCGTGAGGTAGTCGCGAGTCGACTCGTCGGGACCTTGCATGAATAAGGAGAGCTGACGAGGCTTGGGAGGACGCTTGTACGTGATGGTGAAGTTGCGGACAAATGCTTCGGTGAAGTCGACCCAGCTGTTGATGCTGCGGGGCTTCAGGCTGTTCAGCCATGTCCGGGCCGTACCCTGGAGCATGAGCGAAACGTATTTTACGGCGACACGCTTGTTGCCGTTCGCTATGTTGACAGCCGTGGAGTAGTCGACTACCCAGTCTTCCGGCTTCACGGAGCCGGTGTACTTGGGCGTGTGTCTTGGGAGCGTGAACCCTTTGGGAAAGGGCTCATCTTGTATGCGGGGCCCGAAACAAGGCGAGCCCAACTCGTCTTCTTCTTCCAGTGCCAGGGATCGGTGAAGTCGGTCGATCCGGCGGCGGGCGTCATTTTCCCCGACCCCCTCTCAGCTGCCAAGGCAGTCGCCAAGAGTCGGATGATCAACAGGCGGCAGGGAGACTCGCCTTTCCCTGCGAGGAGGGGGAGGCGGACAGTCGTCCCGTCGTTCTACTGCTCTCGGGCGGCCGTCTCGGTCGCGCTCTATGGTAATGTGAGTCCGACTGTGGCTGACAGTCGGATCCTTGTCCTTTCTTCCTCGGGTACCGCCAGTCGGCGTATGAGATGTCGCGCCTTGGTCTTGGCGAAGGTCGTCGTTTTGCCGCTGCGGCGCCTCTGTGTGGCAGCCGGCCTCGTTCTGCACGGGAGCAGCGTCGAGGAGCCGCTGGACTCGCTCCATCATCAGGCGGTGCTCTTCGCCCTCGAAATTGTCCAGCTCGTCCGCCGCCGCCTGGGCGGCTCGAATGTTCTCCGCAGGTGTAGCGTACACAGGGCGTCTTGCCCCGAACAGGTTGGCGATGGCTACGCCGCGCTGCTGGACCATGCCAAGGCGGCTGGGCCCAGCTGGGGCTGGCGAGCCACCAACAGCGCGATCCATCTCTCGCTGGTAGGCTTCTGACAAGCGTCTCATGCTAGCCAGCTTCTTCGCACCTTCAACGAGCTGAAGGCGGCGCGCCTCCAACGTCTCCGCATCAGCGTCTTCCGAAATGGGCGCAGTCAGGTCTTGTAGCGCCGCGCCAAGTGGGTCATGCGCTCCTCAGCCGGAGGGCTCGTCATGACTGATGACGAGCACCTCGGTAACGGTGCTTCCACCGCTCTCCGCATGAGGGAGAGGCTCGTCGTAGACCACCACATTAGTGGGGAACGTGTCGAGCGACGCGGTGTCGGAGTCGACCAGCATCGGGTCGGTGGAACCTACAGACTCCAAGTCTACGGCAGGCTCGCCGGCGACCTGGAGTTGGTCGAGGAGGCCCGCGAGGAGGCTCTCGGGGCCGCCCGTGCCTGCGTCGGATGCAGGTTCGTCGGAGATGCGAACCTCGCCGACAAGTTCGGCGAGGCGGCTAGCTGGGCAGGCGATCTCAACGCCGTGCAGCAAGTCGGCGCAAACTCCGTCTGGTGTGCCTGGCTGGCTACGCTCGCTAGGGAGGAAAAGGGTTACCGTCTAGAACAGGTCTCCGGATGACGGTGCACCAGGCCCCACGGTGGGTGCCAAATGTCGGGGCTTGGGTGCGACATATGCCAAAGGATGGCTTATCATGGTGGGGGCGAGTAGAACATCGCCGGTGCCTGGAAACGGGATGAGGCGTAGACATGCACGCCGGCGAATCTTACCCAGCTTCAGGGCTCTCCGGGGAGATAATACCCCTACTGCTGCTCTGCGGGGTCTCCGCATGATCACTATGGCAAAGTGTTTACACGATTGCTCCTTGAGCTGTTTTCTGGAGGTAGGAGAGGGCAAGGCTAGCTCTCTCCCTCCTATGTGACCTGGTTTAGAGCTAATGGATTCCAACCCTTTTCATGGGTGCCCTGGGGGTTTATATAGGCCTACCCCCAGGGGTACAATGGTAATCCAGCTGGACGCGGGCCCAGCCGTTAGTGTCTCCGGCCTCCGTCTTCTCCGCCGACTGCTGGGGCCCGCCGACTGGCTAGGTACGGAGCCGACAGGCCGCGTCTGCCGCGGGCGGGTCTTGTCTGCTGCTGATTACTGTAGCCGTGCTTCTGATGACGCGGGCTTGGTCATGGAGTCGTGGCAATAGCCCCGCCGCTTGGAGGGCGATCACTATTGCCACTCTCCGTCACATCTGATTAATGGCGCGTGGGCCCCGGGGGAGGAACTGGCCGACTCTCGGGGGCCGACGGGTCCGACTAGGGAGCGCACTTGCCGTCTCCTGGTGTCTCACTGGCTAGTGGGACCCGCCGCCCAGGGTCGTATAGACAGGCCGTCGTGGGCACAGGATTCGGTCCTTTGGTGCTGATGTCAGGGCCGGCACGGCACTAGTGCCACGCCGCATGGAGATCTCCGCGGGTACGGCGTACTGTGGCCATGCCTGCCTTCGGAAAGGGGTGGGAATGGCCTTGACTGTAGCCACTCCCCGTCTTGTCCTCTTGATGAGGGCATGGGGTTTGTTGCAGTCACGGGCCGACTCCCCAAAGCCGGCTTCTCTGGAAGTCGCCCGTCAGGAGTCGGCTTATCCTGAGGTTGTCCCCGGGATTCGGCCGCGAGTGGGCAGTCGGCTGCCTTGCCGCCGACTTCTCAGAAGGCGGCTCTTCGTCCTGGGGTCTTGAGGGGCGCAGCCTGCCCCGATGTCTTGAAAGGTTCTGGGGCTCGGGTTAGCCTACCCGTGGCCTATTACTCCGACATTCAATGTTATGAAATTTTTGATAAAAATGGGTTTGGAGAGGTCATGACTTTAGTTAATTTTAATCCCACTATTTTGGAAAAGTGTTGTGACACCCCGTATGTAACCTGCCATATTTGTATTCCAACTCTAGCCATTTCCAACACTAAGTTATGAGATTTCCTCATTGTCGGGTTTTTGTCTTCGAGTGCTTTTGTCTTTGTCATGCATCTCATATCATGTCATCATGTGCATCGCATTTGCATACGTGTTCGTCTCATGCATCCGAGCATTTTCCCCGTTGTCCGTTTTGCATTCCGGTGCTCCTATGTCCTCCGGTGTCCCTTTCCACCTCTTTTCGTGTGCGGGCATTAAACGTTTTCGGATTGGACCGAGACTTGCCAAGCGGCCTTGGTTTACTACCGGTAGACTGCCTGTCAAGTTTTGTGCCATTTGGACTTTGTTCGATACTCAAATGGTTAATCGAGGGACTGAAAAGGCCTCGTGTGTGTTGCAGCCCAACACCCATCCAAAGTGGCCCAAAACCGACCTAAACCTCCCCCATCTTCTAGATCGTTCGATCACGATCGCGTGGCCGAAAACCGTGCTCAATTTGGAGCCTCCTAGCTCCTTCTACCTATAAAAAGGCCCTCCCCTTCCAAATCCTGGGTCATTTCGCACCCTAACCCTAAAAATCTGCTCCCCGCGCCGCCGGACACGTCAGGAGCGGACCGGACACGTCCGCCGCCGCCTGCGTGCCAATCACGCTGCGACACATGTCCCCCGCGGTGCCCCACTTCGCCGCCACCCGCCGCGGCCCGGAGAGCCCGCGCGCGGCCCTCCCCGGCCCGAAGCCGCGCGCCGCCCGCGCCCGCTTCTCCTTTGCCCCCGACGCCGCTCCACTGCCCTGCCGTTGACCTCGAGCTTCAGCGATCTCCGCAAGTCCGGCTGGCGACCGTTCCGCTACCCGAGCACCCCGCTGACCCGCCGCGCGAGCCCCTTGTCGTCCCGCTCCGCCGCGTCTTCCCCTCCGCAGCTCCGGCCGACGACCTCGCCCGCATCCTCCTCTCCGCCGGCAAGTCCCCGGCGACCTCCGGTGAACAGTGTCCTCCGGCGATCCTCGAACCCCGTGCCACGAACCCTAGATCTGATCTGGGTGAGGGGTTGACTTTTCCCCGTTTCAGTAATTTTGTGCATTTTTCATCATGGCATAACTCTGCATCTGTATCTCCGTTTGGGGCGTGTAGCATATCAAATTGTTCGTCTCGACGAGTACTTCATTTCATCTCATTGCACCATGTTCATTTGAGCCCATATCGATGCCCTAAATGATGTTGCAAGAGTGCTAGTTTATATTAGTTTCAGATCCTTATCAGGATTTGGACATTTGTCATTTTTGCCATGATTGATGTGTGCCTCCTATGAACTTGAGCCCTACATGAGTTTTGAAGTATGCCATGCCATCTTTACAGGGGTGTGTGCCATGTATTTTTGTGATCTCTGTGGTGACTAGCACAAGCATGCAAAGTAGCTCTTGTAATGTTGCTGATTTCAGGGATTTGGAAATATTCAAAGTCTTTGCCCTGTCAGCATGATCAGTAAATATGTTTTATAGATACTGTTGTGCTCTATCCATCCATGTCTTTGTTTGCAATTATGGAGCACCCTAGCTTGACTCAATCGAGCTCTACTTTTGCTATAAAATGTTCCTGGTAGAATGTTTACATGTTAAGCATTGTTGCCGAGCTTGTTGTAGTTGATCAATGCTTGCTATGTTGTTGTTCTTGCCATGTTTAGCTTCTATGCCATGTCTACTTGCTGGGTGTATGCTTAGTCTGTCATGCAATGCCTTGTGGTGAGTGCATCGAGCTCGTAAACATGCCTACTCAATATCTGTTTTGACATGTTCCAGTTTTCTACTAAGTCTGAATTTGTTAACGATAATTGCTATGTTCACATGGTTGTCATTGTATTTTCTGATACCTTTTGGCTTATGGTCAGTAAGGCACTTTTGTTGTCTGCTTTGAGTAGCTTCATGCCATGCCTTGCTTTGCCATGATATGTTCCTGTAGCATGTTGTTTTCGTCCTCCAGACATTGCTTCCTGATGTTAAATTCCTGAATTGTTGCTAATTTCACTAAGCGTGTAACCTGATATTTTTGCACTTTTCCATGCTTGTTTGAACCTGCTATTGAGTGATTTAGCCATAGCTCAGTGTTTATCTTTTGTCAAGCATCTTGAGTGGATCCCTGCCATGTATTTTTTTGCCATGTTATAGTGCTGTAGCATGTTTTTCTTGATGCATTTAGATGGCCTCGTCCTGTTAATTGCAGATCGGTGCCATATTTGTTTTGCTTGTCATTTGCAAACCGTGCATCCGATTCCGGTGATCTTTATATCGATTTCAACCGAAATCAACTCATCTTTCCAGTGGCACTCTTGGTTTTCCAAGTTGAGGCCAGCTTCAATCATTCCTTTCCGAAACATGCATATGCATCGCATATCACATACCGCATATCATGCCATGTTTTTGCATCATGTTGTTTGTGCATTGCACGTGGTTGATTGTGTCTCCCTTTGATTGTTGTTCTTGCTTGGGTAGAGCCGGGAGACGAGTACGTGATCAAGGAGCCCGTTGAGTATGTTTACAAGGATCAAGCTAACGTCAACTCAGAGAACTTTGCAGGCAAGATGACCATACCCTCGAAATCACTTCTATCTTTGCTTGGTAGATGCTCGCCCTTTTGCTATGCGTATGCTACGATACCTACCACTTGCTTATCATGCCTCCCATATTTCCATGTCAAACCTCTAACCCACCTTGTCCTAGCAAACAATTCTTTGGCTATGTTACCGCTTTGCTCAGCCCCTCTTATAGCGTTGTTAGTTGCAGGTGAAGATTGGTGTTTGTTCCTTGTTGGAACATGTTTGTTATTGGGATATCATTATTATATCTTGTCTACTTTAATGCACCTATATACTTGGTAAAGGGTGGAAGGCTCGGCCTTATGCCTGGTGTTTTGTTCCACTCTTGCTGCCCTAGTTTCCGTCATACCGGTGTTATGTACCTTTATTTTGCGTTCCTTACACGGTTGGGTTATAATGGGAACCCCTTGACAGTTCGCCTTGAATAAAACTCCTCCATCATGGCCCAACCTTGGTTTTACCATTCGCCACCTAGCCTCTTTTTCCCTTGGGTTCCATGGACTCAAGGGTCATCTTTTATTTTAAACCCCAGGCCAGTGCTCCTCTGAGTGTTGGTCCAATTTGTCAGCCGCAGGTGGCCACCAGGGGCAACTCTGGGCTGGCCTACCGGAAGTTTGGACAATCCGGTGTGCCCTGAGAACGAGATATGTGCAGCTCCTATCGGGATTTGTCGGCACATTCGGGTGGCTTTGCTGGTTTAGTTTTACCATTGTCGAGATGTCTTGCAACCGGGATTCCGAGTCTAATTGGATTGTCTTGGGAGAAGGAATATCCTTCGTTGATCGTGAGAGCTTGTGATGGGCTAAGTTGGGACACCCCTGCAGGGTTTTGAACTTTCGAAAGCCGTGCCCACCGTTATGGGCAGATGGGAATGTGTTAGTGTCCGGTTGTAGAAAACCTTAAACTTAAACTTATTTAAAACGAATCAACGGAGTGTGTGGCCGTGATGGTCTCTATTCGGCGGAGTCTGGGAAGAGAACACGATCTCGAGTTATGCTTGAATGTAGGTTGTTCTAGGATCACTTCTTGATCATAGTTGTTCGACCATGCCTTTGCCTTCTCTTCTCACTCTCTTTTGCGTATGTTAGCCACCAAATATGCTAGTGCTTGCTGCAGCTCCACCTCTTACCTTTTACCCATCCGATAAGCTTAAATAGTCCTGATCGCGAGGGTGTGAGATTGCTGAGTCCCCGTGACTCACAGATTCCTTCCAAAACCAGATGCAGGGACCGATGATACCGCTCCAGGGGATTCGACTAAGCTCAAGTGGGAGTTCGATGAGGACTCGGGATGATACTAGGTTTCCTTTCCAGACGATCAGTAGTGGTGCGTAGTTTGGGCGATCGGGGACTTTGTTGCATTTGCAGTTGTTCTTTATTTTGGTTCCGTAGTTGGACCTTGATTGTATCTGGATGAATGTAATGATATTTATGCTATTGTGTGACGTGGCGAGTGTAAGCCCACTATGTACCTCTTTTCCTTATTCATTACATGGGTTGTTGTGAAGATTACCTCACTTGCGACATTGCTTACAATGCGGTTATGCCTCTAAGTCGTGCTTCGACACGTGGGAGATATAGCCGCATCGTGCTTGTTACAAGTTGGTAATCAGAGCCTTCCCCGACTTAGGAGCCCCCTGCTTGATCGAATCGCTGGTGTTGTTGAGTCTAGAAATTTTTTTTGAGTCATTTAGGATTATATATATCAGAGAGTAGGATTATTTTTACTCCTCAGTCCCTTCGTCGCTCTGGTGAGGTATCCTGACGTAGAGTTTTGACTCTTCTCCTCTCAAATTTCACAAAATAAATTAGGATCACACGGGTATCTTGGAGTCGTTCCGATGGTTTTGTGACGAGAACATTGTTCTTGGTGCCTCCTGACATTTAGGGGTGGTGGCAGTGTCCCGGGGAGTTGAGCTCCGAGGTGTTGTCGTCACAATTTTATCGTTGCAATTCTGGAATACCTGAGTTTCGCCGACATCGAAAATCTCTTTTATGTAGTTGTTGGTGAGATAACCTCGACGTCACCCAGTACTGGGTGGGAGTTCGGGAGTATTGCCATAACTTGTATAACGTATGCTTTTTGAAGGTTGAGGTAGATGATTTCCGAAGGCTTGTTGGTTATGTGTTGAAGGATGGATACAGCTGGATGTAGGATTTTCTAGCTTTGGGTGAGTTATTATGCTTCCCCTGTATCCCCAACACCTGATTGCATAACCAGGAAGATTTCGGGAGTTTCATAGGTGGGAATTCATGTAGCTCTAGTATTTCTTCCAAGGATATTTGGTGTGATTGGGTAATCCTTATCAAGTATTTGTTCTTGTCCGTACGTTGTTGCTTTTATTCTACCTCTATCTAAGTGGCTTCTAAATTCATGGAAGTGTGACCATTTCAATTGGAATGCATTCGTTCATTTTGCTCGGATGTTAAGACTATATGTTGCAAATTCGATCCACTTGATTTAGCTTGAATATATCTCTGTCAAGATGCTAACGGATGTCACCCCTTCAGGATGGCTCCTCCAACGCGTCAGAATCATGAACCGCCACCACCACCTCCACCTCCGAAGGCATGGCAAGCTATGATGGCCGCTACCAATGCAAACACACAGCTGATCATGCAACTCTTGCAAGAGCACAACCAAGGGAATCAAGGCCATGGCAACTTTCAGAATCAATTTGCTACACTCAACCAGTTCCTCGCAAACCAGACAAAGACCTTCAGTAACTGTGTCGAGGCAAAAGACGCTGATGATTGGCTCGTGGATATCTGCAAGCATTTTGAGTGCAGCAACATCAGGCCTGAGGACTTTGTCAAGTTTGCTTCGTTCCAACTCAAAGACCAAGCTACAGAGTGGTATCAGCAATACAAAGATTCCAGAGAAGGTCGTGTGATTACCTGGGATGAATTCCGTCAAGACTTCAAAGCTCACCACATTCCTCAGAGTGTTGTTGAGAGCAAGCGTGAGGAATTCCGCAACCTGAAGCAAGGCAGCTTGTCTATTTACCAGTATAACATCTTGTTCCAGAAGCTCGCCCGTTTCGCTAAGCAAGATGTCCCTGACGAGAAGAGCATGATTTATTAGTTCAGAGGTGGCCTCAGAGAAGATCTCCAACTAGCTCTCGTGCTTTTTGAGCCGCAGAAGTACGTTGAGTTTTATAACATGGCACTGAAACAAGAGACTGCTCAGCTCAAGTGCGATGCTTCCAAGAAGTGAGTCATAGATGCAACTCCTTCTTCCTCAACTCAAGTGGCAACTAAGCAGCAAAAGTATCGGTTGCCTCCTCCGCCTCCGTTCCGTCAGCCTTATCAGCAGAAGAGCAAAGGTGGCAATGGATCTTCCCACCCACCCAACCCAGGCTTTCGGAACAAGACTTCGTCTCATGCTCCAAGATCAAGTGCTCCGTATAACCGTCCACTCTCGGAGGTTACGTGTAACAAGTGTCAGCACAAGGGTCACTATGCCAACAAATGCTTCAATCAGAGGCATCTTCCTCCTCTTCCTCCTGTGAGATCTGCTAGCACCGCAGTGGTCAAGCATAACCCCAAGTTCGCAAAGGTCAACATGATGAACGCAACTCAGGCAGAGGACTCGTCAGATGTGATTATGGGTAACCTTCCTGTTAACGATGTTCCTGCAAAAGTTCTTTTTGACACTGGTGCATCGCATTGTTTCATCTCGAGACCATTTGCATCTAAGCATGAGTTGGCTTTCAAAGATATGCATAGACCGTTAGCAGTTGTCTCACCGGGTAAATGCTTGCATGCAAGCTACGTGGTTCCGGAAGTTTCTATCACGTTGGGCGACTATAAGTTTCTGTCTTCTCCAATGGTCCTTGGTAACTCAGATACTTGGAATGGATTGGCTTTCTAAGCACAAGGCTCAGCTTGATTGTGCTGCCAGGAAGATTCAATTGACAAATTCGTCTGAGGATGTAATCGTCTTTGCTGCTCGTGATGATACCATTCGACTATTTTCTGTCAACGAGAAGGGCGAGTTGGATGCCATCTCTCAGATTCCAGTTGTTTGCGAATATCAAGACGTATTTCCAGAAGAGCTTCCAGGAATGCCTCCGCACCGACTAGTTGAATTCGTCATCGATCTTGAGCCTGGCACGGAACCTGTTTGCAAACGTCCTTACAAGCTTGGACCTGAAGAGTTGAAGGAGCCGAAGAAGCAACTCGATATTCAAGAGCATATGGGTCTCATCCAACCAAGTTCTTCATCATGGGGTTGTGGTGTTCTTTTCGTCAAGAAGAAGGATGGAACGGAGCGACTTTGTGTCGACTACCGTCCGTTGAACAAGAAGACCATAAAGAACAAGTACCCACTTCCCAACATCAATGAGCTTTTCGAACAACTCAAAGGTGCTCAAGTATTCTCCAAGCTTGATCTCCGTATGGGTTATCATCAGATTCACATTCGTGAAGAAGATATCCCCAAGACAGCATTCAGAACAAGCTATGGTTCATATGAATACACTATCATGTATTTCGGCCTTGTCAACGCTCCTCCAACATTCTCTCGCATGATGAACTTCATCTTCAACGCCTACACAAATGACTTCGTCTTGGTCTATCTCGATGACATTTTGGTCTTTTCCAAGAACAAGGAGGATCATGCCAAGCACTAGAGATTGGTGCCGGATAAACTCAGAGAACATCAGTTCTATGTGAAGTTTTCTAAGTGCAAGTTTTGGCTCGATGAGGTTCTCTACCTTGGGCATATCATCTCTGCCAAGGCCATAGCTGTTAATCCTAAGAAGGTGTCTGCAATTCTAAATTGGGGACCACCTCATAACGTGAAGCAACTCCGTAGCTTCCTTGGGCTCACAAGCTATTGTCGAAGGTTCGTTGAGAACTTCTCAAAGATCGCAAAGCCTCTTTCCAACCTTCTCCATAAGCATGTGAAGTATGTCTGGTCGCCTGAATGTGACACCGCTTTCAACACCTTGAAAGAGAAGTTAGTCACTACTCCAGTTCTGACTCCTCCTGATGAATCCAAACCGTTTGAGTTCTTCTGTGATGCTTCCCTTCAAGGTCTTGGTGCAGTGTTGATGCAAGAGAAGAAAGTTGTGGCCTATACCTCTCGCCAGTTGAAGCCCAATGAAAAGAACTACCCCACTCATGACCTCGAGTTGGTGGCAGTTGTCCATGCTCTTTTAACATGGAGACATCTCTTATTGGGAAGAAAAGTGGACATCTTCACTGATCATAAGAGTCTCAAGTACATCTTCACTCAGCCCAACCTCAACCTCAGGTAGACTCGTTGGGTCGAAATGATTCAAGAGTATAATCCAAGTATTGAATATACTCCAGGCATGGCCAATGTAATTGCTGACGCATTGAGCAGGAAGGGTTACTACAACAGTTTGATTCTCAAGCCTTACCAACCAGAGCTTTGTGAAGCTTTCCGCAAACTCAATCTCCAAGTTGTTCCTCAAGGATTCCTTGCAAACCTCCAAGTCTCTCCTACTTTGGAAGATCAAATTCGTGAGGCTCAACTTCTTAATGCTATGGTGAAGAAGGTGAAAATTGGGATTGCCAAGAGTCAACCCAAGTACAAGTGTTATCGCCTTGACGACAAGGATACTCTATTCTTCGAGGATCGCATTGTTGTTCCTAAAGGTGACCTTCGTAAAGTCATTATGAACGAGGCTCAAAATTCACTCCTCTCTATTCACCCTGGAACTACAAAGATGTACCATGCCCTCAAGAAGTCGTATTGGTGGACTCGAATGAAGCGCGAGATTGCTTAGTTCGTGAATGAATGTGATGTCTGCAGAAGAGTGAAAGCAGAACACCAACGACCAGCTGGTCTCCTCAAACCTCTTGCCATTCCAGAATGGAAGTTTGACCATATTGAGATGGACTTCGTGACTGGATTTCCAAAGTCCAAGCGTGGCAATGATGCTATCTTCGTTGTCATTGACAAGCTCACCAAAGTGGCTCATTTCCTTCCTATCAAAGAATCTATCATAGCAGCTCAATTGGCAGAGCTATATACCTCCAGGATTGTCTCTCTACACGGCATTCTGCAGTTGATATCTTCAGATCGTGGCAGCATCTTCACCTCCAAGTTTTGGGATTCTTTTCAGAAGGCCATGGGCACCAACATTCGCTTCAGCACAACTTTTCATCCTCAAACCAGTGGCCAAGTCGAGCGAGTCAATCAGATTCTTGAAGATATGCTCAGGGCATGTGTCATTTCTTTCGTATGAAGTGGGAAGATTGTCTTCTATATGCCAAGTTCTCCTACAACAACAACTTTGAAGAGAGTTCGGGCAAGGCCCCATTCGAGATTCTCTATGGCAGGAAGTGCCGTACTCCTCTTAACTGGTCAGAGACTTGTGAATGCCCACTTCATGGAAATGACTTGATCACACAGGCGGAAGAAATGTGCAAAGTCATTCGTGAAAATCTCAAAGCCGCGCAATCGCGCCAGAAGAGTTACTATGATAGCAAGCATCGTGACTTGGCTTTCGAGATCGGAGACCATGTCTACCTCCGCGTCTCTCCAATGAAAGGTACTCGTCGCTTTGGTATCAAAGGGAAGCTTGCCCCTAGATACGTGGGTACTTTCAAAATCATTGGCAAAAGAGGCGATCTCGCCTATCAACTTGAGCTTCCATCCAACTTTGCAGACGTGCACGACGTGTTTCACGTGTCTCAACTCCACAAGTGTTTCAAGACTCCTGACCGCACCATCAACTTCGAAGACATTGATCTCCAAGAAGACCTCTCTTATCGTGAGCACCCCGTTGCTATTCTTGAAGAAACTGAACGCAAGACTCGTAACAAGTCTATCAAATTCCTGAAAGTCAAGTGGTCACATCATTCCGACCGTGAAGCCACCTGGGAACGCGAGGACCACCTCCGTTCTGAGTACCCGGAGTTTTTCCAATCCTAGATCTGGGAACGAGATCCTTTCATAGTGGTGGTGTTGTAACACCCCGTTTGTAACCTGCCATATTTGTGTTCCAACTCTTGCCATTTCCGGGACTAAGTTATGAGATTTCCTCGTTGTCGGCTTTTTGTCTTTGAGTGCTTTTGTCTTTGTCATGCATCTCATATCATGTCATCATGTGCATCGCATTTGCATACGTGTTCGTCTCATGCATCCAAGCATTTTCCCCGTTGTCCGTTTTGCATTCCAGCGCTCCTATGTCCTCCGGTGTCCCTTTCTACCTCTTTTCGTGTGCGGGCGTTAAACGTTTTTGGATTGGACCAAGACTTGCCAAGCGGCCTTGGTTTACTACCGGTAGACCGCCTGTCAAGTTTCATGCCATTTGGACTTCGTTCGATACTCCAACGGTTAACCGAGGGACCGAAAAGGCCTCGTGTGTCTTGCATCCCAACAGCCCTCCAAAGTGGCCCAAAACCCACCTAAACCTCCTCCATCTTCTAGATCGTTCGATCACGATCGCGTGGCCGAAAACCGTGCTCAATTTGGAGCCTCCTAGCTCCTCCTACCTATAAAAGGCCCTCCCCTTCCACATCCCGGGTCATTTCGCACCCTAACCCTAAAATCCGCTCCCCGCGCAGCCGGACACGTCTGGAGCGGACCGGACGCGTCCGCCGCCGCCTACGCGCCAATCACGCTGCGACACGTGTCCCCCGCGGTGCCCCACTTCGCCGCCACCCGCCGCGGCTCGGAGAGCCCGTGCGCGGCCCTCCCCGGCCCGAAGCCGCGCGCTGCCCGCGCCCGCTTCTTCTTCACCCCCGACGCCGCTCCGCCGCCCTACCATTGACCTCGAGCTCCGGCGAGCTCCGCAAGTTCGACCCGCGACCGCTCCTCCGCTCGAGCACCCCGCCGAGCCGCCGCGCGCGCCCCTCGTCGTCCCGCGCCGCCGCGTCTTCCCCTCCGCAGCTCCGGCTGACGACCTCGCCCGCATCCTCCCACTGCTAGGGAAAAGCCTAGCAGCAGCGCGGGTTTTGGGCCTATTTGCAGCGCGGGGCCGGCGCTACTAATAAGGCGCTACAGCTAACGTATAGCAGTAGCGCGGGCGCACCTGCACTACTACTACATCCGTTAGTAGTAGCGTGGGTAAAAACCCGCGCTACTACTAACCCACGGAAGTTTTTTTCGAATATTTTGCCAAAATTTTCAAATTTTTGAATTAATTTAACCTCTAATCTCTAATCACCCTCATCGCTGCTCAATTTAATCTCTAATCACCCCTCATCATTCCAAATCATCTAACTTCCCGGACGGTCACCCATCCTCTCACTACTCCAGCCTGAGCACGCTTAACTTTCGGGTTCTATTCTCCCTCGATTCCAAGTCTGCACTTGTTGTTTTCCTGACAATAGTAAGATGTCAATCCTATTAACCCTCAGGAGTTTAGCTTGAGCATGAAGTCACACATTTCGCTGTTTGAGTTTAAAACTATTGTTCTAAACCACAATAATTATTTAGTAACATTAATATTTCTTGAATAAGGAGTTTGACCACATTTTGACCAAAGTTTGACCACAGTTTGACCAGATTTGACCAAGATTCCAAAAAACTGAAATAATTATTTAGTAACACTAATATTCTTGAATTATTATTTAGTAACACTAATATGTCTTGAATAACTAGTTTGACCACAGTTTGACCAGATTTGACCAAAATTAAAAAACTGAAATTTGAGCATAACTTTTTTCCTTTTAGAATTTGAGGATTCTAAAAATTTGCAAATAGGCCGTAGGCGGTCTCCATCGTATTCGGATTTTCGTGCTGAACATTTTGATATATTATACGTTTTTTTTTCTGACATCGTATGCAAAAGTTATAGCCGTTTTACATTTTCCCTACACTTTTTGCAAAACATGTCCAAATTTAAGTTTTTAAATTTTCCTAACTAGTAGATGTAAGAACATAACTACATCTCGAAGGATTTTAATTTTTGAAACATTTTAATATATTATACGTTTTTTTCTAACATCGTATGCAAAAGTTATAGCCGTTTTACATTTTCCCTACACTTTTTGCAAAACATGTCCAAATTTAAGTTTTTTAATTTTCCTAACTAGTAGATGTAGTAACATAACTACATCTCGAAGGATTTTAATTTTTGAAGTATTTATCATTTTCTTTCACTTTTTACAAAACCGAAAAGGCGATCCACCAGGGGGGGTAGAGTTTCAAAATGGGACCTTTAGTAGTAGCGAGGGATTTTACCCCTCGCTACTACTATGGCATGTCCCGGAGGGGCACGGTTGAGACCTCTTAGTAGTAGCGAGGGGTAAAAACTTAGTAGTAGCGCGGGTTTATAACCCTCGCTACTACTATGGCATGGCCCAGGGGCACAGTAGAGACCGCTTAGTAGTAGCGAGGGGTAAAAACCAGCGCTACTGCTATCAACTTAGTAGTAGCGAGGGTTAAAAACCCGCGCTACTACTATGGCATGTCCCGGGGGGCATGGTAGAGACTGCTTAGTAGTAGCGAGGGTTAAAAACCAGCGCTACTACTATCAACTTAGAATTAGCGAGGTTTAAAAACCCGCGCTACTGCTACTTAGCAGCAGCGCCTGATTTTAAAGCGCGCTGCTGGTAAGATTCTGTGTATAGGCTTTTCCCTAGTAGTGTCCTCTCCGCCGGCAAGTCCCCGGTGATCTCCGATGAACAGTGTCCTTCGGCGATCCTCGAACCCCGTTCCACGAACCCTAGATCGATCTGGGTGAGGGGTTGACTTTTTGCCCCGTTTCAGTAATTTGGTGCATTTTTCATCATGGCATAACTCTGCATCCGTAGCTCCGTTTCGGGCATGTAGCATATCAAATTGTTCGTCTCGACGAGTACTTCATTTCATCGCATTGCACCATGTTCATTTGAGCTCATCTTGATGCCCTAAATGTTGTTGCAAGAGTGCTAGTTGATATTAGTTTCAGATCCTTATCAGGATTTGGACATTTGTCATTTTTGCCATGATTGATGTGTGCCTCCTATGAACTTGAGCCCTACATGAGTTTTGAAGTATGCCATGCCATCTTTACAGGGGTGTATGCCATGTATTTTTGTGATCTCTGTGGTGACTAGCACAAGCATGCAAAGTAGCTCTCGTAATGTTGCTGATTTCAGGGACTTAGAAATATTCAAAGTCTTTGCCCTGTCATTATTTTTATGCCATGTTTCTTTTGAGCATGATCCATGTCTCTTTTGAGCATGATCAGTAAGGATGTTTTATAGATATTGTTGTGCTCTATCCATCCATGTCTTTGTTTGCCATTATGGAGCACCCTAGCTTGACTCAATCGAGCTCTACTTTTGCTATAAAATGTTCCTGGCAGAATGTTTACATGTTAAGCATTGTTGCCGAGCTTGTTGTAGTTGATCCATGCTTGCTATGTTGTTGTTCTTGCCATGTTTAGCTTCTATGCCATGTCTACTTGCTGGGTGTATGCTTAGTCGGTGATGCAATGCCTTGTGGTGAGTGCATCGAGCTCGTAAACATGCCTACTCAATATTTGTTTTGACATGTTCCAGTTTTCTACTAAGTCTGAATCTGTTAACGATAATTGCTATGTTCACATGGTTGTCATTGTATTTTCTGATCCCTTTTGGCTTATGGTCAGTAAGGCACTTTTGTTGTATGCTTTGAGTAGCTTCATGGCATGCCTTGCTTTGCCATGATATATTCCTGTAGCATGTTGTTTTCGTCCTCTAAACATTGCTTCCTGATGTTAAATTCCTGACTTGTTGCTAATTTCACTAAACCTGTAACCTGATATTTTTGCACTTTTGCCATGCTTTTTTGAACCTGCTATAGAGTGATTTAGCCATAGCTCAGTGTTCATATTTTGTCAAGCATCTTGAGTGGATCTCTGCCATGTATTTTGTTGCCATGTTAGAGTGCTGTAGCATGTTTTTCTTGATGCATTTAGATGGCCTCGTCCTGTTAATCGCAGATCGGTGCCATATTTGTTTTGCTTGTCATTTGCAAACCGTGCATCCGATTCCGGTGATCTTTATATCGATTTCGACCGAAATCAACTCATCTTTCCAGTGGCACTCTTGGTTTTCCAAGTTGAGGCCAGTTTCAATCATTGCTTTCTGAAACATGCATATGCATCGCATATCACATACCGCATATCATGCCATGTTTTTGGATCATGTTGTTTGTGCATTGCACATGGTTGATTGTGTCTCCCTTTGCTTGTTGTTCTTGCTTGGGTAGAGCCGGGAGATGAGTACGTGATCGAGGAGCCCGTTGAGTACGTTTACGAGGATCAAGCTAACGTCAACTCGGAGAACTTCGCAGGCAAGATGGCCATACCCTCGAAATCACTTCTATCTTTGCTCTTTTGCTATGCCTATGCTACGATACCTACCACTTTCTTATCATGCCTCCCATATTTCCATGTCAAACCTCTCACCCACCTTGTCCTAGCAAACCGTTGTTTGGCTATGTTACTGCTTTGCTCAGCCCCTCTTATAGCGTTGTTAGTTGCAGGTGAAGATTGGAGTTTGTTCCTTGTTGGAACATGTTTGTTGTTGGGATATCATTATTATATCTTGTCTACTTTAATGCACCTATATACAAGGTAAAGGGTGGAAGGCTCGGCCTTATGCCTGGTTTTTTTCTTCCACTCTTGCCGCCGTAGTTTCCATCATACCGGTGTTATGTTCCTTGATTTTGCGTTCCTTAGACGGTTGGGTTATAATGGGAACCCCTTGACAGTTCGCCTTGAATAAAACTCCTCCAGCATGGCCCAACCTTGGTTTTACCATTCGCCACCTAGCCTCTTTTTCCCTTGGATTTCGCGGACTCAAGGGTCATCTTTATTTTAAACCCCCGGGCAAGTGCTCCTTTGAGTGTTGGTCCAATTTTTCAGCCGCCGGTGGCCACCAGGGGCAACTCTGGGCTGGCCTACCGGAAGTTTGGACAATCCGGTGTGCCCTGAGAACGAGATATGTGCAGCTCCTATCGGGATTTGTCGGCACATTCGGGTGGCTTTGCTGGTTTAGTTTTACCATTGTCGAGATGTCTTGTAACCGGGATTCTGAGTCTGATCGGACTGTCTTGGGAGAAGTAATATCCTTCGCTGACCGTGAGAGCTTGTGATGGGCTAAGTTGGGACACCCCTGCAGGGTTTTGAACTTTTGAAAGTCGTGCTCGCGGTTATGGGCAGATGGGAATTTGTTAATGTCCGGTTGTAGAAAACCTTAAACTTAAATTTAATTAAAATGAATGAACAGAGTGTGTGGCCGTGATGGTCTCTTTTCGGCGGAGTCCGGGAAGAGAACACGGTCTTGAGTTATGCTTGAGCGTAGGTTGTTCTAGGATCACTTCTTGATCATAGTTGTTCGACCGTGCCTTTGCCTTCTCTTCTCGCTCTCTTTTGCGTATGTTAGCCACCAAATATGCTAGTGCTTGCTGCAGCTCCACCTCTTACCTTTTACTCTTACGATAAGCTTAAATAGTCTTGATCGCGAGGGTGTGAGATTGCTGAGTCCCCGTGACTCACAGATTCCTTCCAAAACTAGATGCAGGGACCGATGATACCGCTCCAGGGGATTCGACTGAGCTCAAGTGGGAGTTCGATGAGGACTTAGGACGATACTACGTTTCCTTTCCAGACGATCAGTAGTGGTGCCCAGTTGGGGCGATCAGGGACTTTGTTGCATTTGGGGTTGTTCTTTATTTTGGTTCCGTAGTCGGACCTTGATTGTATCTGGATGAATGTAATGATATTTATGTTATTGTGTGACATGGCGAGTGTAAGCCAACTATGTACCTCTTTTCCTTATTCATTACATGGGTTGTGGTGAAGATTACCTCACTTGCGACATTGCTTACAATGCGGTTATGCCTCTAAGTCGTGCTTCGACACGTGAGAGATATAGTCGCATCGTGGGCGTTACAAGTGTCAACTTTGCATACATGTGGATCGTGTTAAGAATATGTTTTTTGATAGCTATATTGTTGAATTTGATTATGATCCTACATGTAATTATTATGAGAGAGGAAAATATGGTTGTATAAATTTTCATGTTACTAAATTACCTCTTGTTATGTTGAGATTGCTATTGTTTCTTTCCGCTTCCTTGCATATGCTAGTTTTAGCTTGCCTTGATAATTTGTTTCCCAATAAGATGCCTATGCATGGGAAGTATGTTAGACTTAGATGTGTTTGTCACGTGTTTTATGATGCTCTCTTTGTTCTTCAATTCTTGTCTTTCATGTGAGCATCATCGAAATTGTCAATGCCTAGCTAGGGGCGTTAAACGATAGCGCTTGTTGGGTGGAAACCCAATTTTATTTTTGTTTCTTGCTTTTTGTTCCTGTTTAGTAATAAATAATTCATCTAGCTTATTTTTAGATGTGGTTTTATGCTTTTAATTAGTGTTTGTGCCAAGTAGAACCTTTGGGAGGAGTTGGGGGAAATCTTTGCGATCTTGCTGTAAAAAACAGAAACTTTAGCGCTCACGAGATTTGCTGCCATTTTTTACTGGGGAGTGCGATTAGGTTGATTCTTTTTGCAGATGATTAATATACAAATTTCTCACGTCCACCAATTTATTTCAGAATTTTTTGAGGTAACGTCAGTATTCGAAACCTACAGATTACTACAGACTGTTCTGTTTTTGACAGATTTTGTTTTTCGTGTGTTGTGTGCTTATTTTGATGAATCTATGGCTAGTATCGGGGGGTATGAACCATAGAGAAGTTGGAATACAGTAGGTTTAACACTAATATAAATAAATAATGAGTTAATTATAGTACCTTGAAGTGGTGATTTGTTTTGTTATACTAACAGAGCTCATGAGATTTTCTGTTGAGTTTTGTGTTATGAAGTTTTCATGTTTTGGGTAAAGATTTGATGGATTTTGGAATAAGGAGTGGCAAGAGCCTAAGCTTGGGGATTGTTGGTGTCAAAACCGGCGGATCTCAGGTAGGGGGTCCCGAACTGTGCGTCTAGGATAGATGGTAACAGGAGACGGGGGACACGATGTTTACCCAGGTTCGGTCCCTCTCTATGGAGGTAATACCCTACGTCCTGCTTGATTGATCTTGATGAATATGAGTGTTACAATAGTTGATCTACCACGAGATCGTAATGGCTAAACCCTAGAAGCCTAGCCTTTATGACTATGGTAATGAGTATATCCTTTCCGGACTAACCCCTCCGGTTTATATAGACACCGAGGGGATCTAGGGTTTACATAGAGTCGGTTACATAAGAAGGAATCTTCATAGTCGGTCGCCAAGCTTGCCTTTCATGCCAGGGAGAGTCCAATCCAGACACAGGTATAGTCTTCGACTTTCATGTCTTCACAGCCCATCAGTCTGGCCCATGGATAATAGGCCGGACACCCGAGGACCCCTTAGTCCAGGACTCCCTCAGTAGCCCCGAACCAGTCTTCAATAGCGAGGTGTTCCACACACAAATTGTCTTCGGCATTGCAAGGCGGGTTCCTCCTTTAATGATCTCCAAGTGATGTATTCGGCCATCGGTTCAATGTCGCTCCCCTCGGCTTCTGCGCGTTAAATAACTTCGCCTCCCATGTGTCAAGTGAAGGCGGAAGGTCAGGGTATTTTTGCAAATAACACCCCGTCCATACAAGGAAGAGCACCTATTAAAGAGATTGGATCCTAGATCCATTCGGCTCCACGCAGAGGACATCCCCGGAAACTGTTTAGGAGAAACCATTCCAGCATGGCTAATGCCGCCAGCTCCTCCACCCGTTCCGGCCCAGAGAAAGGCCAGTGGGAGAGGTGTTCAGTGTCCCACAGTCAATTGACGGAGCTGCAGACGCAGGGATTTCTTCCCCCCGTGGATCTAGTTTCTGTTCGAGTGGGGCTAGATTCCTTCAATGGTGAGATTCAAGCAGAGGACTTCCCCAATCCATCCAAGGGAGAGCGAGTATGTTTCGTCCCCTACCTGCTAAGGGGCATTGGGTTTCCCATTCATTTGTTCCTCCGAGGGCTTTTGGAATACTATGGCCTCCAGCTGCACAACTTCCCCCCTGCCTCCATTCTGCACATTGCGGGTTACGTCACTTTATGCGAACTATTCCTGGGTATCGAGGCTTATTTCGAGCTGTGGAGGAAGTTGTTCTGTCTTGTCCCGCGTAATCACGAGGGGTCAATATTTTAAGTGGGCGGAGCCGAAGTATGGCGTATCACCAATATTGGATATCTGTCCGACACACCAAGGAAGGCATCCGAAGAATGGCCTTCTGAATGGTTCTATATTGAGGACGTCGCGCTTCCTGACCTAGTTCGAAATGTTCTTCCTGAATTTGCGAGTGTTCCGCTGAAGAAACGCCACAGTTGGCGTCCCCGGAGTCTGGAAGAGAATGACAGCGCGGAAATTTGCCAGCTTATGAGCAAGATAAAGACGCTCGCTTAGTCCGGACTCACAATAATCGGGGTAATGGCAAACTCCATAGTGCGAGGGGTTCAGCCGCTACCATACAGAGGGCTTCCCATGTGGCACTACAATGGAGAGGATGACGCCTCCCGTTATGGCCGAAAGGGTCCGGATATCCCCATCGCACTGGCCAAAATATTGGCCGAACTATTTAAAGGGGAGGAAGAGGAGTTTCTTCGCATTAAGCGCAGAGATGGGTATTCTATGTATGATCCTCCCAGTTGGGTAAGCTTCGACCCTCTATTCCACTCATTCCCCTTCCGGATTACTTTTGATAAACTTCAAGTCTGTTTGTTATGACAGCACTGGCGGAAGGTCACCGAAGGACTTCATAGTCCTGCCCCACAGTCGGAGATCCACAACCGGGAGCTAGATCCTGGGTTTGAAGAGGATTGGATATATTCGTGGTGCTCGCGGGGGGGGAGTGTTTTACTAGACAAGCTACGACGGCACAAAAGTGGCCATCACCGCCGATTACCCTAGCCTTCTTCCTACTTCACATGTAAATAATTAAGAAAAACTTTCTCTAAAAGAGTGCTCTTATTCTTCCTTACCCACCACACTGTATCACGATTCACAGGGGAGACGTTCGGCGATTTCGAAAAGATCGGCTCCCGCGCCGGGCAAGCCCTCCAAGAGGAAAGCAAATGAAGACACGGTCGTGCCTTCATTGAAGAGGTATGAATTCGCCAACCTATGCCTGAGCAGTCACGTCCAACCATGACCTTCCTGTTTTCCATGTGTTAGGAGGAAGGTGCGCCGGACTATATCCGGAGGTTCGAGCGGCCATACTTCCCATAGCCAGGATTCAAATCATGTCGTAATATGCAGGGGCGACGCCGGACTGTCCTCCAACCGAGGACTCGAATGTTGTATCCGTCACCAACTCGTAAGTGGAGACTGCCATGAATCATCGGCGCCGCCGGGCCATTTTACAAGACCCTGGCTTTTCAGAAGAGTCGATTAACACCTTCAGCTCAGCCGATGCATACATCCGGGCTGCTCGAGATGGGATTAACAGGGCCACGAAGCAACATTTGAAAGATGTGCAGGTAAATTCGCTTTCTCTGACTATGATAACCATATGCCAGTAGCCCCCGAGACTTAAAGGAGTAGAAAAACTGATTGAAGGATCAATGTACAACCAGGTGCTTACTGATTAGTCAACGGGTCTGCAACATTCAGATCTGTATGTATCTTGCAAATCTCAAGGTCTCCCACCTGGACTTGATCCCGGCTGGAATTGAAGCATCTCTTGATGTGTTTGGTTCTCTTGTTAAATCTAGATTCCTTTGCCAAGGCAATTGCACCAGTATTGTCACAAAAGATTTTCATTGGACCCGATGCACTCATTCATTTGCTGCTTCCGAACCAGCTATGTACTCCGCTTCACACATAGATCCCGCCACGACGCTTTGTTTAGAACTGCTCCAACTAACAGCTCCACTGTTCAATATAAATACGTATCTGGTTTGCGATTTAGAATCGTATGGATCAGTGTCAAAGCTTGCATCGACGTAACCATTTACGACAAGCTCTTTGTCACCTCCATAAACAAGAAACATATCCTTAGTCCTTTTCAGGTATTTCAGGATGTTCTTAACCGTTGTCCAGTGATCCACTCCTGGATTACGTTGGTACCTCCCTGCTAAACTAATAGCAAGGCACACATCAGGTCTGGTACACAGCATTGCATACATGATAGAGCCTATGGCTGAAGCATAGGGAACACTTTTCATTTTCTCTCTATCTTCTGCAGTGGTCGGGCATTGAGTCTTACTCAACTTCACACCTTGTAACATAGGCAATAACCCTTTCTTAGCTTGATCCATTTTGAACTTCTTCAAAACTTTATCAAGGTATGTGCTTTGTGAAATTCCAATTAAGCGTCTTGATATATCTCTATAAATCCTGATGCCCAATATATAAGTAGCTTCAACGAGGTCTTTCATTGAAAAACTCTTATTCAAGTATCGTTCTATGCTATCCAGAAATTCTATATCATTTCCAATCAACAATATGTCATCCACATATAATATTAGAAATGCTACAGAGCTCCCACTCACTTTCTTGTAAATACAAGCTTCTCCAAAAGTCTGTATAAAACCATATGCCTTGATCACACTATCAAAATGTTTATTCCAACTCCGAGAGGCTTGCACCAGTCCATAAATGGATCGCTGGAGCTTGCACCCTTTGTTAGTACCCTTTGGATCGATAAAACCTTCAGGTTGCATCATATACAACTCTTCTTCCAGAAATCCATTCAGGAATGCAGTCTTCACATCCATTTGCCAAATTTCATAATCACAAAATGCGGCAATTCTTAACATGATTCGGACAGACTTAAGCATCGCTACGGGTGAGAATGTCTCATCGTAGATCCCATCTCAGATTTCATGGCTGCAAGCCATTTTGCGGAATCTGGGCTCATCATCGCTTCCTCATAGTTCGTAGGCTCATCATGGTCAAGTAACATGACCTCCAGAACAGGATTACAGCACCACTCTCGTGTGGATCTTACTCTGGTTGACCTACGAGATTCGGTAGTAACTTGATCTGAAGTTTCATGATCAACATCATTACCTTCCTCACTAATTGGTGTAGGTGTCACAGGAACCAGTTTCCGTGATGAACTATTTTCGAATAAGGGAGCAGGTACAGTTACCTCATCAAGTTCTACTTTCCTCCCACTCACTTCTTTCGAGAGAAACTCCTTCTCTAGAAAGGATCCATTCTTAGCAACAAATGTCTTGCCTTCGGATCTGTGATAGAAGGTGTACCCAACAGTCTCCTTTGGGTATCCTATGAAGACACATTTCTCTGATTTGGGTTCGAGCTTATCAGGTTGAAGCTTTTTCACATACGCATCGCAGCCCCAAACTTTAAGAAACGGCAACTTTGGTTTCTTGCCAAACCACAGTTCATAAGGCGTCGTCTCAACGGATTTTGATGGTGCCCTATTTAACGTGAATGCAGCCGTCTCTAAAGCATAACCCCAAAACGATAGCGGTAAATCAATAAGAGACATCATAGATCACACCATATCTAGTAAAGTACGATTACAACGTTCGGCCACACCATTACGCTGTGGTGTTCCGGGTGGCGTGAGTTGCGAAACTATTCCACATTGTTTCAAATGTAGACCAATCTCGTAACTCAAATATTCTCCTCCGCGATCAGATCTTAGAAACTTTATTTTCTTGTTACGATGATTTCCACTTCACTCTGAAATTCTTTGAACTTTTCAAATGTTTCAGACTTATGTTTCATTAAGTATATATACCCATATCTGCTCAAATCATGTGTGAAGGTGAGAAAATAACGATACCCGCCGCGAGCTTCAATATTCATTGGACCAGATACATCAGTATGTATGATTTCCAACAAATTCGTTGCTCAATCGATTGTTCCAGAGAACGGCATTTTAGTCATCTTGCCCATGAGGCATTGTTCACAAGTACCAAGTGATTCATAATCAAGTGATTCCAGAAGTCCATCAGTATGGAGTTTCTTCATGCGCTTTACACCAATATGACCCAAATGGCAGTGCCACAAATAAGTTGCACTATCATTATCAACTCTACATCTTTTGGCTTCAAAATTATGAATATGTGTATCACTACTATCGATATTCCATACAAATAGACCACTCTTCGAGGGTGCATGACCATAAAAGATGTTACTCATATAAATAGAACAACCATTATTCTCAGATTTAAATGAATAACCGTCTCGCATCAAACAAGATCCAGATATAATGTTCATGCTTAACGCTGGCACCAAATAACAATTATTTAGGTCTAAAACTAATCCCGAAGGTAGATGTAGAGGTAGCGTGCCGACGGCGATCACATCGACTTTGGAACCATTTCCCACACGCATCGTCACCTCGTCGTTAGCCAGTCTTTGCTTAATCCGTAGTCCCTGTTTCGAGATGCAAATATTAGCAACAGAACCAGTATCAAATACCCAGGTGCTACTTCGAGCTCTAGTAAGGTACACATCAATAACATGTATATCACATATACCTTTTGTTCACCTTGCCATCCTTCTTATCTGCCAAATACTTGGGGCAGTTCCGCTTCCAGTGACCAGTCCCTTTGCAGTAGAAGCATTCAGTCTCAGGCTTAGACCAGACTTGGGTTTCTTCTCTTGAGCAACAACTTGTTTGCCGTTCTTCTTGAAGTTCCCTTTCTCTTCCCTTTACCCTTTTTTCTTGAAACCGGTGGTCTTGTTGACCATCAACACTTGATGCTCCTTCTTGACTTGTACCTCCGCAGCCTTTAGCATTGCGAAGATCTCGAGAATCGCCTTATCCATCCCTTGCATATTATAGTTCATCACGAAGCTCTTGTAGCTTGGTGGCAGTGATTGAAGAACTCTGTCAATGACACTATTAACCGGAAGATTAACTCCCAACTGAGTCAAGTGATTATGGTACCCAGACATTCTGAGTATATGTTCACTGACAGAACTATTCTCCTCCATCTTGCAGTTGTAGAACTTATTGGGGACTTCATATCTCTCAATCCGGGCATTTGCTTGAAATATTGACTTTAACTCCTGGAACATCTCATATGCCCCATGATGTTCAAAACATCGTTGATGTCCCGGTTCTAAGCCATAAAGCATGGCACACTGAACTATTGAGTAGTCATCAGATTTGCTCTGCCAGATGTTCATAACATCTCGCATTGCACCCGCAGCGGGTTTGGCACCTAGTGGTGCTTCCAGGACGTAATTCTTCTATGCAACAATGAGGATAATCCGCAAGTTATGGACCCAGTCCGTGTAATTGCTACCATCATCTTTCAACTTTGCTTTCTCAAGGAACACATTAAAATTCAATGGAACAACAGCACGGGCCATCTATCTACAATAACATAGACAAGCAAAATAGTATCAGGTACTAAGTTCATGATAAATTTAAGTTCAATTAATCATATTACTTAAGAACTCCCACTTAGATAGACTTCCCTCTAATCATCTAAGTGATCACGTGATCCATATCAACTAAACCATAACCGATCATCACGTGAAATGGAGTAGTTTTCAATGGTGAACATCACTATGTTGATCATATCTACTATATGATTCACGCTTGACCTTTCGGTCTCAGTGTTCCGAGGCCATATCTACATATGCTAGGCTCGTCAAGTTTAACCCGAGTATTCTGCGTGTGTAAAACTGTCTTACACCCGTTGTATGTGAACGTAGAGCTTATCACACCCGATCATCACGTGGTGTCTCGGCACGACGAACTGTAGCAATGGTGCATACTCAGGGAGAACACTTATACCTTGAAATTTAGTGAGAGATCATCTTATAATGCTATCGTCAAACAAAGCAGAATAAGATGCATAAAGGATAAACATCACATGCAATCAATATAAGTGATATGATATGGCCATCATCATCTTGTGCCTTTGATCTCCATCTCCAAATCACCGCCATGATCACCATTGTCACCGGCACGACACCTTGATCTCCATCGTAGCATCATTGTCGTCTCGCCATCTATTGCTTCTACGACTATCGCTACCGCTTAGTGATAAAGTAAAGCAATTACAGGGTGATTGCATTGCATACAATAAAGCGACAACCATATGGCTCCTGCCAGTTTCTGATAACTCCATTACAAAACATGATCATCTCATACAATAAAGTATAGCATCATGCCTTGACCATATCACATCACAACATGCCCTGCAAAAACAAGTTAGACGTCCTCTACTTTGTAGTTGCAAGTTTTACGTGGCTGCTACGGGCTGAGCAAGAACCGTTCTTACCTACGCATCAAAACCACAATGATAGTTTGTCAAGTTAGTGATGTTTTAACCTTCCCAAGGACCGGGCGTAGCCACACTCGGTTCAACTAAAGTTGGAGAAACTGACACCCGCCAGCCACCAGTGTGCAAAGCACGTTGGTAGAACCAGTCTCACGTAAGCGCACGTGTAATGTCGGTCCAGGCCGGTTCATCCAACAATACCGCCGAACCAAAGTATGACATGCTAGTAAGCAGTATGACTTGCATCGCCCACAACTCACTTGTGTTCTACTCATGCATATAACATCTACGCATAAACCTGGCTCGGATGACACTGTTGGGGAACTTAGTAATTTCAAAAAAATTCCTACGCACATGCAAGATCATGGTGATGCATAGCAACGAGAGGGGAGTGTGTCGTCCACGTACCCTCGTAGACCGTTAAGCGAAAGCGTTACAACAACGCGGTTGATGTAGTCGTACGTCTTCACGATCGACCGATCCTCAGCATCGAACGTATGACACCTCCGCGTTCAGCACATGTTCAGCTTGGTGACGTCCCGTGAACTCATGATCTAGTAGAGCTCAGGGAAGAGTTTCGTTAGCACGACGGCGTGGTGACAATGTTGATGAAGCTACCGACGCAGGGCTTCGCCTAAGCACCGCTACGATATAACCAAGGTGGATTATGGTGGAGGGGGGCACCGCACACGGCTAGGAGATCAACAGATCAATTGTTGTGTCTATGGGTTGCCCCCTGCCCCCGTATATAAAGGAGCTAGGGGGAGGCGGCCGGCCAAGGAGGAGGGCGCGCCAAGGGGGGAGTCCTACTCCCAGCGGGAGTAGGACTCCCTCTTTTCCTAGTTGGAGTAGGAGAAGAGAAGGAAGGGAGAGAGGAAGAGAAGGAAAAGGGGGCGCCCACCCCCTCCTTGTCCAATTCGGACTAGAGGCGAGGGGCGCGCAGCTTTCCTTGGCCGCCCCTCCTCTTCTCCCACTAAGGCCCATTAGGCCCAATATACTCCCCGGGGGGTTCCGGTAACCCCCGGTACTCCCGTAAATGTCTGAAACCTCCCGAGACACTTTCAGTGTCCGAACATACTCATCCAATATATCGATCTTTACATCTCGACCATTTCGAGACTCCTCGTCATGTCCGTGATCATATCCAGGACTCCGAACTACCTTCGGTAAATCAAAACACAAAAACTCATAATACCGATCGTCACAGAACTTTAAGCGTGCGGACCCTACGGGTTCGAGAACTATGTAGACATGACCGAGACATGTCTTCGGTCAGTATCCAATAGCAGAACCTGGATGCTCATATTGGTTCCTACATATTCTACGAAGATCTTTATCGGTTAAACCGCATAACAACATACGTTGTTCCCTTTGTCATCGGTATGTTACTTGCCCGAGATTCGATCATCGGTATCTCAATACCTAGTTCAATCTCGTTACTGGGAAGTCTCTTTACTCGTTCTGTAATGCATCATCTCACAACTAACTCATTAGTAACATTGCTTGCAAGGCTTATAGTGATGTGCATTACCGAGAGGGCCCAGAGATACCTCTCCGACAATCGGAGTGACAAATCCTATTCTTCATCTATGCCAACTCCACGAACACCATCGGAGACATCCTGTAGAGCACCTTTATAATCACCCAGTTACGTTGTGATGTTTGGTAGCACACAAAGTGTTCCTCCGGTATTCGGGAGTTGCATAATTTCATAGTCATAGGAACATGTATAAGTCTTGAAGAAAGCAATAGCAGTAAACTAAAACGATCAAGTGCTAAGCTAACAGAATGGGTCAAGTCAATCACATCATTCTTCTAATGATGTGATCTCATTTATCAAATGACAACTCATGTCTATGGTTAGGAAACATAACCATCTTTGATCAACAAGCTTGTCAAGTAGAGGCATACTAGTGACACTATTTTTGTCTATGTATTCACACATGTATTATGTTTCCGGTTAATACAATTCTAGCATGAATAATAAACATTTATCATGAAATAAGGAAATAAATAATAACTTTATTATTGCCTCTAGGGCATATTTCCTTCAATGACGACCATTGGTGTTAGCTGAGATGATGACCAATTTGGGTTATCGCTGGCACCCTGAGTACACCGTGTACGAGCAGTACCAGGACATTAACCAGGAGCAGTACCGTGCCATCGTCCACCTCTACTCTCGGGAGTATGACTCCACTACCATGCAACACACTACTCATGGTGTTGGAGTGACTATCGACATGGCAGTCCACGATGCTGCTTATGCTGCTCTGACACGTCTTCGTGGGGAGTATCGAGAGTTGGACACCTCCCCTTTCAACCACATTGCTATCGCATCCGATGTTGGAGCGAAGGGATACTACACTGCTGCCTACTCCATTATCACCCGAGAGCCCTTCTACCATCAGAACCTGGTTCTGCATGCTGATGGGCTGGATAGAGCTAACCGAGCTCTTCGCCACGAGTTGTACACCACCCGTCAGCACCTTTACCGTGCTCTGACGCTTTTGCACCCCCTTGTCCGATCTGGTGATCTGTCGCGTTCTGTGATCAACCCAGCTAGGACCGTGATGCCACAGGGTGTCGGTTGGCCAGACTTGGGAGGCTACTCTCCCGCACTTGGTCCTCTTCTGCCACCTGAACGTTGGGTTCTGCATGAGAGTATCCGCGGACCCCAGGCTACTGACGTGGAGGACTTCCCGCCGCGTCGCTACCAGCTGTTAGGCTACACCTACCTCCACAGTTCCTCCTGGGACTGATGTAGTCTTCCTTATTAGTATTAGGTGCCTTCGTCGCGAGCCTGCGTGCCGCCTATGATGTCTTTAGCCTATGTACTGAACTCTGTGTACCAAAATCTATGCATAATCCCTTTTGTAAGATATGCCGACTACTATGTAGTATCTATCGTGCTTATTTCATTGTGCGTGCTTCATCGTGAATGATGTTTGTCTTTGCATGTTTCACAATGCTGAAATAGCCCTATTAAATTTTAGCAGGATGGTTAGACCAGGTGGTCATGGTCGTGGTGGCTATGCCTCACCTCCGCTTCAGTACATGGCTGGTATGATCCAACAGCTTGAGGTGAATCGCTGGTTCATGGAGAATATGATCGCTCAGTTTCCTCACCCCAATATGAACCAGCAGTCAGCCCAAGTGACTCTGCAGGATTTCATGCGCCTCAACCCAACTGTGTACCGCAGCTCAACTCAGCATCTGGATGCTGATGACTGGCTCCGTGACATCACCTATGAGATGGAGTCTGCTGATGTAGCCCCTGCCAACTATGTCACCTTTGCTTCCTTCTTCCTGAATGGACCCGCTGCTCAATGGTGGGATAGCCACAGGCGTACTCTGCCGGTTGGAACAATTATCACCTGGCCGGACTTCCAAGCTGCTTTCCATGCCCGCTTCATTCCTCAAGGAGTCATGGACCGGAAGAAGCGTGAGTTCTGCAACCTCACGCAGGGCAACAAAACTGTGGAAGCTTATTAGCGGGAGTTTCTGGATTTATCCCGCTATGCTGAAGAACACATTGCAACTGATGCACGCAGACAAGAGAAGTCCCGTGATGGCCTCCAAACTGACATCAAGCTCGCTCTTCTAGTGCATGTCTTTGCTAATTTCGCCACCTTGGTGAACAAGGCCATCAATGTCGAAACTGGTCTGCAGGAACACTAGAACTCTCACAGGCGCAACCGTGACATGGGCTCATCTTCAGGCCCGTCCTCGCAGAAGCGTAGGATATGGATTCCCAACAGCATGTACTAGCCAACTACACCTGCTCCAAGGCAGACCTATGCTGCACCTCGTCTGCCTCCTCCACCATCTAGGCAGCCAAGGCTTCTAACTCCACCACCCCGAGCTCCTGTTCCCACTACCAATAATGGTCTCTACTACAAGTGTGGTCAACCAGGTCACCGTGCCAGAGATTGCCATGAGAAACAGAATCAACAGGCCCTTCCCGCAGCTGGCCCTGGAAGCAACCAGCCTCGCAATAACAATGCTAGGTCTTATGGTCGTGTTCATGCCAACCACGTTCATCTTAATGAAGCTCAAGACCAGCCTGCTACCGTGATGGGTACACTACTCGTAAATTCAGTACCAGCATCTGTTTTTATTTGATATAGGTGCATCGCATTCATTCATGTCAGAAGATTTTGCATGCTTGCACGACATTAAATGTGAGGACATGAACACTTCGCTATTAGTACACACTCCCGCGGGCCAATGTCGAACCTCCATGATTTGCAATGACGTCCCCGTTGAAATCGAAGGGCTAGAATTCCCTGTCTCTCCCATCGTACTAAAGTCTTGTAGCATTGACCTCATTCTGGGACTGGATTGGTTGAAAGCGCATACTGCTTCTATAGTTTGCGCCACTAAGACTGTCCATCTGCTACGCCCTTCTGATGAAATAATTACTTACAAGGCTCATCTAGTTCAGAATGCCGAGGCACGGCTTTATGCCTTGAATGCATTGAACGCTGCACCACTCGAGGGCATTGAAAACATTCCCTTCATTTGCGAATTCCAAGAGGTCTTTCCTGAAGAACTTCTAGGGATTCCCCCTACTAGAGCTGTCGAATTCATCATCGACTTGAAACCAGGCACCACTCCTATAGCCAAACGACCCTACAAGATGCCGCCGCATGAACTCATTGAGCTTAAGGAGGAAATCGACAAATCTCTTCGCAAAGGTTTCATTCTCCCTAGTTTCTCTCCTTGGGGAGCACCTTCTCTCTTTGTTAAGAAGAAGGATTGGACAAACCGATTAGTCCAAGATTATTGTCCTATTAACCAAGCCACTATCCAGAACAAATATCCCCTCCCTTGGATCAATGATCTTTAAGATCAACTGGCTGGTTCATCAGTGTTCTCCAAACTCGACTTGAGGTTGGGTTACCACCAGATCCGTGTTCGTGAAGAGGATATCCCAAAGACCGCCTTCATGACTCGATATGGATCATACGAGTACACAGTCATGTCATTCGGCTAAACGAATGCATCAGCCACCTTCTCTCGCCTGATGAACTATATATTCATGGATTACCTTGACAAGTTCGTAGTGGTTTATCTGGATGATATCCTGGTATTTTCCAGGAAAAAGGAAGAACATGTTGAACATCTTCATCTTGTGCTGGAAAAGCTTCGAGAGCATCAACTCTATGCTAAGTAATCCAAGTGTGAATTCTGGCTTCCCGAAGCAACCTATCTTGGGCATGTCATCTCCAAGGATGGTATTGCCATCAACCCTGAACGAGTCTAGGCTATTCTTTATTGGACTCCTCCGAAGAATGTCAAGCAAGTCCGAAGTTTTCTCGGTCTCGCCAGCTATTGCCGTCGATTCGTCGAGAACTTCTCCAAGATCGCCAGGCCTCTGACTAACCTGTTGCATAAGGGTGTCAAGTTCCAATGGACAGAAAAGTGTCAGTAAAGTTTCCATGTGCTCAAAGACAAGTTGACTTCTGCCCCAGTGCTTGCTCCACCTGATACTAAGAAGGACTTCGTCATTTACTGCGACGCTTCCCATCAAGGATTAGGCTGTGTCCTAATGCAAGAGCGCAGAGTGATTGCTTATGCCTCTCGTCAACTGCGGCCTCACGAAGAAAACTACCCAGTTCATGACCTCGAGCTTGCTGCTCTCATTCATGTTCTGAAGCAGTGGTGACATTACCTTCTCGGTAATCGTTGCGAGATCTTCACCGGCCACCAAAGTCTGAAGTATTTGTTTACTCAGCCAGACCTGAACCTCCATCAGCAGAGATGGATGGAGACTGTTGCAATCTTTGACGTGGGTATAGGAGGCTAATGTAATGGCTGATGCCTTGAGCCGCAAGTCTTACTGCAATCACCTCCAGGTTCACAAAGTTCAGCCCTCACTTATTGAAGAATTTAGAAAGCTGAACATCCATATTGTTCCTCCTGGTGCACTCACTCCCCCTCCTCCTGAGAGCCGCAAGATGAACCTCCACGTTGTTACCCAGGGTTCTCTCAATACCCTGGTTGCTATACCAGATCTCGTGAATAGCATCAAAACGATATAGAAGTATGACTCTCAAGCCCACAAGATTAAGTGCTACCTCGCCGAAGGCAAGCCCTCATTCTTCACTATTGCTGATGATGGCACCTTGTACTTCAAGGGCCGCCTAGTGGTGCCATGTTCAGAGGAATGCTAGGATATGACACAGGAGGTTATGAAATAAGCTCATGATACGCCTTTGTCTATTCATCCCAGTAGTACAAAGATGTACCAGGACATTCGTTAGAGATTCTGGTGGTCTAATATGAAGCAAGACATTGCTCGTTATGTTGCTGAGTGTGACGTTTGCCCCCGTATCAAAGCAGAGCATCAAAGCCCTGCTGGAACTCTGCAACCTATCACTATTCCTGAATGGAAATGGGACCATGTTGAGATGGACTTCGTCACTGGGTTTCCCAAATCGCAGAAAGCTAATGATGCTATTCTTGTCGTCATTGACCGGCTTTCTAAAGTTGCACATTTTCTGGAGGTTAAAGAAACAATCGCTGCTAGTCAGCTTGCAACTCTCTACATGTCCAGAATTGTTTCACTTCACGGTATTCCACTGGTTATCAGTTCAGACTGTCGCAGCATGTTCACTTCAAGATTCTGGGCAAGTTTCCAAGAAGCTATGGGAACTCATTTGTCGTTCTGTACCGCGTTTCATCCTCAGTCGCAAGGATAAGTTGAACATGTCAACCAAGTTCTCAAAGACATGCTTCGAGCTTGTGTAATTTCCTTCGGCAAGAAATGGGAGGAATCTCTTTCGTATGTCGAGTTCTCTTATAATAATAGCTATCAAGCTAGTCTGAATACGACCCCCTTCGAAGTGTTATATGGACGAAAGTGTCGAACCCCTCTAAACTGGTCAAAAACTGGGGAACTTCCACTCTTCGGTCCGGATATTATCCAATAGGCCAAGGAACAAGTCCGCATTATTCGCGAGGATCTCAAGACTGCTCAGTCACGTCAGAAAAATCAGTATGACCGTCATCACAAAGACATGGTCTATCAACCTAGCGAAAAGTCTTATCTTCGAGTTACACCAATGAAGGGTGCTCACCGCTTCGGGATCAAGGGCAAGCTAGCTCCTCGCTATATCGGTCCCCGCACTATTCTCGAAAGGCGTGGAAAAGTGGCATACCAACTGGAGCTTCCGTCGAACCTTTCTCAGGTTCACGATGTGTTCAACGTGTCACAACTCCACCGTTGCTTCAAGGACCTAATCCGGCAGTGGATCATGAAGTGCTCGAATTGCAACAGGACCTCTCCTATAAAGAGCATACGGTCCGTGATACGTCTCCAACGTATCTATAATTTTTGATTGCTCCATGCTATATTATCTACTGTTTTGGACTATATTGGGCTTTATTTTCCACTTTTATATTATTTTTGGGACTAACCTATTAACCGGAGGCCCATCCCAGAATTGCTGGTTTTTGCCTATTTCAGTGTTCCGGATAAACAGAATATCAAACGGAGTCCAAACGGAATAAAATCTTCGGGAACGTGATTTTCTCACCGAACGTGATCTAGGAGACTTGGACCCTACTGCAAGGGATCAAAGAGGTCACGAGGGTGGGGGGCGCCCCCCCTAGGGCGCGCCCCCTTCCTCGTGGGCCCCTCGGTGTTCCGCCGATGTACTCCTTCCTCCTATATATACACACATACCCCCAAACGATCAGAAGAGGAGCCAAAAACCTAATTCCACCGCTGCAACTTTCTGTATCCACGAGATCCCATCTCGGGGCCTGTTCCGAAGCTCCGCCGGAAGAGGGCCGTCATCACGGAGGGCTTCTACATCATCATAGCCTCTCCGATGAAGTTTGAGTAGTTTACCTCAGACCTTCGGGTCCATAGTTAGTAGCTCGATGGCTTCTTCTCTCTCTTTGAATCTCAATACAAAGTTCTCCCCCTCTCTTGTGGGGATCTATTCGATGTAATCTTCTTTTTGTAGTGTGTTTGTTGAGACCGATGAATTGTGGGTTTATGATCAAGTCTATCTATGAATAATATTTGAATATTCTTTGAATTCTTTTATGTATGATTGGTTATCTTTGCAAGTCTCTTCGAATTATCCGTTTGGTTTGGCCAACTAGATTGGTAGTTCTTGCCATGGGAGAAGTGCTTAGCTTTGTGTTCGATCTTGCGGTGTCCTTACCTAGTGACAGAAGGGGCAGCAAGGCACGTATTGTATCGTTGCCATCGAGGATAACAAGATGGGGTTTATTTCATATTGCATGAATTTATATCTCTACATCATGTCATCTTGCTTAAGGCGTTACTCTGTTTTTAAGTTAATACTCTAGATGTATGGTGGATAGCGGTCGATGAGTGGAGTAATAGTAGTAGATGCAGAATCGTTTTGATCTACTTGTCACGGACGTGATGCCTATATACATGATCATGCCTAGATATTCTCATAACTATGCTCAATTCTGTCAATTTCTCAACAGTAATTTGTTCAGCCACCGTAGAATACTTATGCTCTTGAGAGAAGCCACTAGTGAAACCTATGGCCCCCGGGTCTATTCTCATCATATCAATATCTATCACTTTAATATTGTTTTGGCTTTTTACTTTGCCTTTACTTTTTACTTTGCATCTTTATACCAAAAATACCAAAAATATTATATCTATCAGATCTCACTCTCGTAAGTGACCGTGAAGGGCTTGACAACCCCTAATCGCGTTGGTTGCGAGTAGTTATCGCTTTGTGCAGGTACGAGGGACTTGAGCGTGGGCTCCTACTGGATTGATACCTTGGTTCTCAAAAACTGAGGGAAATACTTACGCTACTCTGCTGCATCATCCCTTCCTCTTCGGGAAAACCAACGCAAGCTCAAGACATAGCAAGAAGGATTTCTGGCGCCGTTGCCGGGGAGTCTACGCAAAAAGTCAATATACCAAGTACCCATCACAATCCCTATCTCTCGCATTACATTATTTGCCATTTGCCTCTCGTTTTCCTCTCCCCCCAATTCACCCTTGCCGTTTTATTCGCCCTCTCTTTCCCTATCCTCCCTCTCTATTTGCCTCTTTCTGCCCGTTTGCTTTTCTTTGCTCGTGTGTTAGTTTGCTTGTTTGTCGCGATGGCTCAAGATACTACTAAATTGTTGAGTTCACCAATACCAATAATAATGATTTCCTTAGCACTCCGATTGCTCCTCTTACCGATGCTGAATCTTGTGAAATTAATACTGCTTTGTTGAATCTTGTTATGAAAGATCAATTCGTCGGCCTTCCTAGTGAGGATGCCGCTACTCATCTGAATAGCTTCGTTGATATATGTGATACGCAAAAGAAAAAAGATGTCAATAATGATGCCGTTAACTTGAAGCTATTTCCTTTTTCGCTTAGAGATCGTGCTAAAGCTTGGTTTTCGTCTTTGCCTAAGAATAGTATTGATTCATGGAACAAGTGCAAAGATGCTTTTATCTCTAAGTATTTTCCTCTCGCTAAGATCATCTCTCTTAGAAACGATATTATGAACTTTAAACAACTTGATCATGAACATGTTGCACAAGCTTGGGAGAGAATGAAATTAATGATACGTAATTGCCCTAATCTTGGTTTGAATTTGTGGATGATTATACAAATATTTTATGCCGGGTTGAATTTTACTTCTAGAAATCTTTTATATTCGGCCGCGGGAGGCACTTTTATGGAAATCACTTTAGGAGATGCTACTAAACTCCTAGATAATATTATGGTTAATTATTCTCAATGGCATACTGAAAGAACTTCTAATAAAAAAGTGCATGCGATAGAAGAAATTAATGTGTTGAGTGGAAAGATGGATGAACTTATGAAATTATTTTCTACTAAGAGTGTTTCTTCTGATACTAATGATATGCCTTTGTCTACTTTGATTGAGAATAACAATGAATCTATGGATGTGAATTTTGTTGGTAGGAATAATTTTGGTAACAACGCTTATAGAGGGAATTTTAATCCTAGGCCATATCCTAGTAATCCTTCTAATAATTATGGGAATTCCTACAACAACTCTTATGGAAATTATAATAAGATGCCCTCTGATTTTGAATCTAATATTAAAGAATTTATTTCTTCGCAAAAGAATTTCAATGCTATGATTGAAGAAAAATTGCTTAAGGTTGATGATTTGGCTAGGAACGTTGATAGAATTGCTCTTGATGTTGATGCTTTGAAACTTAGATCTATTCCACCTAAGCATGATATTAATGAGTCTCTAAAAGCCATGAGAATTTCAATTGATGAGTGTAAAGAAAGAATCGCTAGGATGCGTGCTTCCAAAGATGCCTTTATTAAAGCATGTTCTTCCAATTCCTATGAAAATCAAGATGAAGATCTAAAAGTTATTGATGTGTCTCCAATTAAATCTTTATTTTGCAATATGAATCTTGATTAAACTGAATATGATCTTCCTTTACCTAGAAGGCGTTCTAAAAATTCGGAGTATTTAGATCTTAATGATGAAATTGATGAAAGTGGGATTGAAAGAAATAAAAATCTAGATGTTGCTAAACCCACTATATTGGATTTCAAGGAATTTAATTATAAAAGTTTCTCTTTGATTGATTGTATTTCCTTGTTGCATTCCGTGCTAAATTCTCCACATGCTTATAGTCAAAATAAAGCCTTCACCGAACATATTGTTGATGCCTTGATGCAATCTTATGAAGAAAAACTTGAGGTGAAAGTTTCTATCCCTAGAAAAATTTATGATGAGAGGGAACCAACTATTAAAATTAAAATTAAAGATCATGAGTTTTATGCTCTGTGTGATTTGGGTGCTAGTGTCTCTACTATTCCCAAGACTTTGTGTGATTTACTAGATTTCCGTAACTTTGATGATTGCTCTCTAAACTTGCATTTTGCGGATTCCACTATTAAGAAACCTATGGGAAGGATTAATGATGTTCTTATTGTTGCAAATAGGAATTATTTGCCCGTAGATTTCATTGTTCTTGATATAGATTGCAATCCTTCTTGCCGTATTATTCTTGGTAGACCTTTCCTTAGAACGGTTGGTGCGATTATTGATATGAAGGAAGGGAATATTAGATTTCAATTTCCATTAAAAAAGGGCATGGAACACTTTCCAAGAAAGAAAATAAAATTAGCATATGAAACTATCATGAGAGGCACTTATGGATTGCCTACCAAAGATGGCAATACCTAGATCTATCCTCGCTTTTATGCCTAGCTAGGGGCGTTAAACGATAGCGCTTGTTGGGAGGCAACCCAATTTTATTTTTATTCCTTGATTTTTGCTCCTGTTTAGTAATAAATAATTTATTTAGCCTCTGTTTTGGTTGTGTTTTTTGTGTTTAGTTAGTGTTTGTGCCAAGTAGAACCGTTGGGAAGACTTGGGGAAAGTCTTGTTGAACTTGCTGTAAAAAACAGAAACTTTAGCGCTCACGAGAACTGCTGTAATTTTTATTTGAAGAGTGCTATTTACTTAATTATTTTTTCATATGATTAATAGATAAATTACTCACGTCCAGAAATTTATTTTAGAATTTTTGGGGTTCCAGATCTTGCGCTAGCTACAGATTACTACAGACTGTTCTGTTTTTGACAGATTCTGTTTTTCGTGTGCTGTTTGCTTATTTTGATGAATCTATGGTTAGTAAAATAGTTTATAATCCATAGAGAAGTTGGAATACAGTAGGTTTAACACCAATATAAATAAAGAATGAGTTCATTACAGTACCTTGAAGTGGTCTTTTGTTTTCTTTCGCTAACGGAGCTCACGAGATTTCTATTTTGAGTTTTGTGTTGTGAAGCTTTCAAGTTTTGGGTGAATTCTATTGATGGATCATGGAAAAAGGAGTGGCAAGAGCATAAGCTTGGGGATGCCCATGGCACCCCCAAGATAATCCAAGGACACCAAAAATTCAAAGCTTGGGGATGCCCCAGAAGGCATCCCCTCTTTCGTCCACTTCCATCGGTAATTTACTTGGAGCTATATTTTTATTCACCAACATGATATGTGTTTTGCTTGGAGCGTATTGTATTATTTGTGTCTTTGTTTGTTAGTATGCCACAATCATCCTTTATGTACACACCTTTTGAGAGAGCCATACATGAATTAAAATTTGATAGAATACTCTACGTGCTTCACTTATATCTTTTGAGCTAGATAGTTTTGCTCTATGTGCTTCACTTATATCTTTTGAGCTAGATAGTTTTGCTCTATGTGCTTCACTTATATCTTTCGAGCTAGATAATTTTGCTCTTTGTGCTTCACTTATATCTTTTGAGCTAGATAATTTTGCTCTATGTGCCTCACTTAGATCTTTTAGAGCATGGTGGTATCTCTCATGCTTCACTTAAATTAATTTGAGAGTCTCTTAATAGCATGTTAATTTGCTTAATAATAATATTCTTGGTATTCAAGATTTGTGAAACTTTCTTTTGAGTGTGTTGAATACTAAGAAAAGATTGAAGCATGATAATTGTTTTGAGATATGGAGGTGATAATATTAAAGTCATGCTAGTTGAGTAGTTGTGAATTTAAAGAATACTTGTGTTGAAGTTTGTGATTCCCGTAGCATGCACGTATGGTGAACCGTTATGTGATGAAGTCGGAGCATGATTTATTTATTGATTGTCTTCCTTATGAGTGGCGGTCGGGGACGAGCGATGGTCTTTTCCTACCAATCTATCCCCCTAGGAGCATGCGCGTAATACTTTGCTTTAGTAACTTCTAGATTTTTGCAATAAGTATATGAGTTCTTTATGACTAATGTTGAGTCCATGGATTATACGCACTCTCACCCTTCCACCCTTGCTAGCCTCTCTAATACCATGCAACTTTTGCCGGTATCATACACCTACCATATACCTTCCTCAAAACAGCCACCATACCTACCTATTATGGCATTTCCATAGCCATTCCAAGATATATTGCAATGCAACTTTCCACCATATAGTTCATCATGACACATCCATCATTGTCATATTGCTTAGCATGATCATGTAGTTGACATAGTATTTGTGGCAAAGCCACCGTTCATAATTCTTTCATACTTGTCTCTCTTGATTCATTGCATATCCCGGTACACCGCCAGAGGCATTCATATAGAGTCATACTTTGTTTTAGTATCGAGTTGTAATCATTGAGTTGTAAATAAATAGAAGTGTGATGATCATCATTCAATAGAGAATTGTCCAAAAAAAAGGAGAAAGGCCAAAGAAAAAAAAGAAGGCCCAAAAAAATATAAATAAATAAAAAAGGGGGCAATGCTACTATCCTTTTTTCCACACTTGTGCTTCAAAGTAGCACCATGATATAGCGAGTCTCATATATTGTGGTTCAATGTAGCACCATGGTCTTCATATAGAGAGTCTCATATGTTGTCACTTTCATATACTAGTGGGAATTTTACGTTATGGAACTTGGATTGTATATTCCAATGATGGGCTTCCTCAAATTGCCCTAGGTCTTCGTGAGCAAGCAAGTTGGATGCACGCTCACTAGTTTCTTTTGTTGAGCTTTCATACATTTATAGCTCTAGTGCCTTTGTTGCATGGCAATCCCTACTCACTCACATTGATATCTATTGATGGGCATTTCCATAGCCCGTTGATATGCCTAGTTGATGTGAGACTGTCTTCTCCTTTTTGTCTTCTCCACAACCACCATTCTATTCCACCTATAGTGTTATATCCATGGCTCACGCTCATGTATTGTGTGAAGATTGAAAAAGTTTGAGTATGAAACAATTGCTTGGCTTGTCATCGGGGTTGTGCATGATTTAAATACTTTGTGTGGGGAAGATGGAGCATAGCCAGACTATATGATTTTGTAGGGATAACTTTCTTTGGCCATGTTATTTTGAGAAGACATAATTGCTTTGTTAGTATGCTTGAAGTATTATTATTTTCTATGTCAATATAAACTTTTGTCTTGAATCTTTCTAATATGAATATTCATACCAGAATTAAGAAGATTTGCATTGAAATTATGCCAAGTAGCACTCCGCATCAAAAATTCTTTTTTTATCATTTACCTACTCGAGGACGAGCAGGAATTAAGCTTGGGGATGCCTGATACATCTCCAACGTATCTATAATTTTTGTTTGCTCCATGCTATATTATCTACTGTTTTGGACTACCATGGGCTTTATTTTCCACTTCTATATTATTTTTGGGACTAACCTATTAACCGGAGGCTCAGCCCAGAATTGCTGTTTTTTTGCCTATTTTAGTGTTTCGGATAAACAGAATATCAAATGGAGTCCAAACGGAATAAAATCTTCGGGAATGTGATTTTCTCACCGAACGTGTTCCAGGAGACTTGAACCCTACTGCAAGGGATCAAAGAGGAGGTCACGAGGGTGGGGGGGCGCCCCCCCCAAGGGCGCGCCCCCTGCCTCGTGGGCCCCTCGCTGCTCCACCGACGTACGCCTTCCTCCTATATATACACACGTACCCCCGAACGATCAGAAGAGGATCCAAAAACCTAATTCCACCGCCGCAACTTTCGGTATCCACGATATCCCATCTCGGGGCCTGTTCCGGAGCTCCGCCGGAAGAGGGCCTCATCACGGAGGGCTTCTACATCATCATAGCCTCTCCAATGAAGTGTGAGTAGTTTACCTCAGACCTTCAGGTCCATAGTTAGTAGCTAGATGGCTTCTTCTCTCTCTTTGAATCTCAATACAAAGTTCTCCCCCTCTCTTGTGGAGATCTATTTGATGTAATCTTCTTTTTGCAGTGTGTTTGTTGAGACCGATGAATTGTGGGTTTATGATCAAGTCTATCTATGAATATTATTTGAATCTTCTCTGAATTCTTTTATGTATGATTGGTTATCTTTGCAAGTCTCTTCGAGTTATCCGTTTGGTTTGGCCAACTAGATTGGTAGTTCTTGCCATGGGAGAAGTGCTTAGCTTTGGGTTCAATCTTGTGGTGTCCTTACCCAGTGACAGAAGGGGCAGCAAGGCACGTATTGTATCGTTGCCATCGAGGATAACAAGATGGGGTTTATTTCATATTGCATGAATTTATCTCTCTACATCATGTCATCTTGCTTAAGGCGTTACTCTGTTTTTAACTTAATACTCTAGATGCATGCTGGATAGCGGTCGATGAGTGGAGTAATAGTAGTAGATGCAGAATCGTTTCGATCTACTTGTCACGGACGTGATGCCTATATACATGATCATGCCTAGATATTCTCACAACTATGCTCAATTCTGTCAATTGCTCAACAGTAATTTGTTCACCCACCGTAGAATACTTATGCTCTTGAGAGAAGCCACTAGTGAAACCTATGGCCCCCGGGTCTATTCTCATCATATCAATATCCATCACTTTAATATTGTTTTGCCTTTTTACTTTGCCTTTACTTTTTACTTTGCATCTTTATACCAAAAATATCAAAAATATTATATCTATCAGATCTCACTCTCGTAAGTGACCGTGAAGGGCTTGACAACCCCTAATCGCGTTGGTTGCGAGTAGCTATCGCTTTGTGCAGGTACGAGGGACTTGAGCGTGGGCTCCTACTGGATTGATACCTTGGTTCTCAAAAACTGGGGGAAATACTTACGCTACTCTGCTGCATCATCCCTTCCTCTTCGGGGAAAACCAACGCAAGCTCAAGACGTAGCAGTCCGCATTCTCGACCAAGCTGAACGCCGCACACGTCAGAAAGCGATCAAGTTCCTCAAAGTCCAGTGGTCGCATCACTCTAAAGAAGAAGCCACATGCGAACGAGAGGACCGCCTGCGTGATGAATACCTCGTACTGTTTCCCTCTACCTCCTAAAATCTCGGGATGAGATTTCTTGTAGTGGAGGAGTTTTGTAACGCACGGATAATTCAGCTACAGTAAAACTCTGTTAATGATGCCACATCACCTTTGTTACTGTTGCTAATCTCTCGTTAGATCAAAACCGATTCGAAAATCAATTCAAATACGGCAAACAACAAAAGTTTTCAACAGCATGTACCAGCCAACTACACCTGCTCCAAGGCAGACCTATGCTGCACCTCGTCTGCCTCCTCCACCATCTAGGCAGCCAAAGCTTCTAGCTCCACCACTCCAAGCTCCTGTTCCCACTCCAAATAATGGTCTCTGCTACAAGTGTGGTCAACCAGGTCACCGTGCCAAAGACTGCCATCAGAATCAGAATCAACTGGCCCTTCCCGCAGCTGGCCGTGGAAGCAACCAGCCTCACAACAACAATGCCAGGTCTTATGGTCGTGTTCATGCCAACCACGTTCATCTTAATGAAGCTCCAGACCAGCCTGCTACCGTGATGGGTACACTCCTCATAAATTCAGTACCAGCATCAGTTTTATTTGATATGGATCATACGAGTACACCGTCATGTCATTCGGCTAAACGAATGCACCAGCCACCTTCTCTCGCCTGATGAACTATATATTCATGGATTACCTTGACAAGTTCGTAGTGGTTTATCTGGATGATATCCTGGTATTTTCCAGGAAAAAGGAAGAACATGTTCAACATCTTCATCTTGTGCTGGAAAAGCTTTGAGAGCATCAACTCTATGCTAAGTAATCCAAGTGTGAATTCTGGCTTCCCGAAGTAACCTATCTTGGGCATGTCATCTCCAAGGATGGTATTGCCGTCAACCCTGAACGAGTCTAGGATATTCTTGATTGGACTCCTCCAAAGAATGTCAAGCAAGTCCGAAGTTTTCTCGGTCTCGCCAGCTATTGCCGTCGATTCGTCGAGAACTTCTCCAAGATCGCCAGGCCTCTGACTAACCTGTTGCATAAGGGTGTCAAGTTCCAATGGACAGACAAGTGTTAGTAAAGTTTCCATGTGCTCAAAGACAAGTTGACTTCTGCCCCAGTGCTTGCTCCACCTTATACTAAGAAGGACTTCATCATTTACTGCGACGCTTCCCATCAAGGATTAGGCTGTGTCCTAATGCAAGAGCGCAGAGTGATTTCTTATGCCTCTCGTCAACTCCGGCCTCACGAAGAAAACTACCCAGTTCATGACCTCGAGCTTGCTGCTGTCATTCATGCTCTGAAGAAGTGGCGACATTACCTTCTCGGTAATCGTTGTGAGATCTTCACCGACCACCAAAGTCCGAAGTATCTGTTTACTCAGCCAGACCTAAACCTCCATTAGTAGAGATGGATGGAGACTATTGCAGTCTTTAACGTGGGTATAGGAGGCTAATGTAATGGCCGATGCCTTGAGCCGCAAGTCTTACTACAATCACCTCCAGGTTCACAAAGTTCAGTCCTCGCTTGTTGAAGAATTCAGAAAGCTGAACCTCCATATTGTTTCTCCTGGTGCACTCACTGCCCCTCCTCCTGAGAGCCGCAATATGAACCTCCACGTTGTTACCCAGGGTTCTCTCAATACCCTGGTTGCTATACCAGATCTCGTGAACAGTGTCAAAACGATACAAAAGTATGACTCTCAAGCCCACAAGATTAAGTGCTACATCGCCGAAGGCAAGCCCTCATTCTTCACTATTGCTGATGATGGCACCTTGTACTTCAAGGGCCGCCTAGTGGTGCCATGTTCAGAGGAAAGCCAGGATATGACACAGGAGGTTATGAAAGAAGCTCATGATACGCCTTTGTCTATTCATCCCGGTAGTACAAAGATGTACCAGGACATTCGTCAGAGATTCTAGTGGTCTAATATGAAGCAAGACATTGCTCGTTATGTTGCTGAGTGTGACGTTTGCCGCCGTATCAAAGCAGAGCATCAAAGGCCTGCTGGAACTCTGCAACCTATCACTATTCCTGAATGGAAATGGGACCATGTTGAGATGGACTTCATCACTGGGTTTCCCAAATCGCAGAAAGGTAATGATGCTATTCTTGTCGTCATTAACCGGCTTCCTAAAGTTATACATTTTGTGGTGGTCAAAGAAACAATCACTGCTAGTCAGCTTGCAACTCTCTACATGTCCAGAATTGTTTCACTTCACGGTATTCCACTGGTTATCAGTTTAGACCATCGCAGCTTGTTCACTTCAAGATTCTGGGCAAGTTTCCAAGAAGCTATGGGAACTCATTTGTCGTTCAGTACTCCGTTTCATCCTTAGTCGCAAAGGACAAGTTGAACGTGTCAACCAAGTTCTCGAAGGCATGCTTCGAGCTTGTGTAATTTCCTTTGGCAAGAAATGGGAGGAATCTCTTCCGTATGTCGAGTTCTCTTATAATAATAGCTATCAAGCTAGTCTGAAGATGGCCCCCTTTGATGTGTTATATGGACGTAAGTGTCGAACTCCTCTAAACTGGTCAAAAACTGGGGAACGTCCACTCTTCAGTCTGGATATTGTCCAATAGGCCAAGGAACAAGTCGGCATTTTTCGCGAGAATCTCAAGACTGCTCAGTCACGTCAGAAAAATCAGTATGACCGTCATCACAAAGACATGGTCTATCATCCTGGCGAAAAGGCTTATCTTCGAGTTACACCAATGAAGGGTGCTCACCGCTTCGGGATCAAGGGCAAGCTAGCTCCTCGCTATATCGATCCCTGCACTATTCTTGAAAGGCGTGGAAAAGTGGCATACCAACTGGAGCTTCAGTCGAACCTTTCTCAGGTTCATGTTGTGTTCAACGTGTCACAACTCCGCTGTTGCTTCAAGGACCCAATCCGGCAGTGGATCATGAAGTGCTCGAATTGCCACAGGACCTCTCCTATAAAGAGCATACGGTCCGCATTCTCGACCAAGCTGAACGCCGCACATGTCGGAAAGCGATCAAGTTCCTCAAAGTCCAGTGGTTGCATCACTCTGAAGAAGATGCCACATGGGAACGCAAGGACCGCCTGCGTGATGAATACCCCGCACTGTTTCCCTCTACCTCCTAAAATCTCGGGATGAGATTTCTTGTAGTGGAGGAGTTTTGTAACGCTCGGATAATTAAGCTACAGTAAAACTCTGTTAATGATGCCACGTCACCTCTGTTACTCTTGCTAATCTCTCGTTAGATCAAAACTGATTCGAAAATCAATTCAAAATATGGCAAACAACAAAAGTTTTCAAACATTGAAACAAAAATGTTCGGTGGGTGCCAAATATTGCACTGGTAATTATTTTGGAGAAAACTAATTTTTAGAAAAAGCCTAAATATTTTAAATTGAATTAAAACAGAAAAGAAAATAAATAAAAGGAAAAAGACTAAACAAAATCAAAAGAAAAGAAAAACAAGAAAAGCCCCCCCCCCATTGGGCTCTGGCCCAGCAGGCCACCGGCCCAACTGGGCAAAGGCCCAACCGGCCAAGCCCACCCCCACTCCCCTTATCACCTCTCCACCCGAAAACCCTAACCGACACCCACCCCACTCGCTCCACTCCTCTCTCCCCCGATCCGATCTGGATCGGGCACGAACTGCCCCCGCCGGTCGACGCCCTCACCGGAGCCGCCGTCGCTGGACCCCCCCCCCTCGCCGGACTTCCTCCCCGTCGCCCGGCCGTCCCCGTCTCCCACCACAACCCCCGCTGCCCTGTGCCCTGCGACCCCTTGTGAGCCCCCCTCCTTCTCCTCTTCCCGCACCACCGTGCGCCTGCGACCGCAGTCCCCGTTCGCGTGCGCCGTCCGCCCCCGCCTCTTCTCCCATGGCCCCAGAATGTTTTAAAAAACAGAATTAAAAAAATAATTAAATATATTAATTAAAAAATTAATTAACTGAACTAATCCTGATTAGATTAGCCTCATTATTTAATTAACCTGACTAATCTGTTATTTAAACTAATTAAATTGGTTAATTAGTAATCAGAGTATGACACTGGGACCCACACGTCAGTTTGACCGGTCAACACCCCGTTGACTGTTGACATACTGATGACATCAGCAAACACTATTCTGGATAATGTTGATTTATAATAATTAAATAAATCCTAAAAATGAATTAAATCTTTTAAAATTAATATAAAATAAACCATAGCTCGGATGGAAAAACTTTGTACATGAAAGTTGCTCAAAACGACGAGACGAATCCGAATACGCAACCCGCTCGTCCGCCACGCATCCCTAGCATAGTGAAGACGCAAATTTCCCCCTCCGACTCATCTATCCGAAAACGCAAAACACCGGGGATATTTTCCCGGATGTTTCCCCCATTCACCGGTATCACCTCATACTACGTTAGGGCACACCTAGCACCGTTACCAGTCATGTCGTGCATCGATATGCATCTGTTTGCATCGTATTCATTGTTTCTTCCCCCTCTTCTCATGGGTAGACTACGAGACCGACGCCACTGCTGGTGCCCTGGTCAACTACGCTGTTGACGACACCTACTTGCCAGAGCATCCAGGCAACCCCCCCCCCCCTTGATCACCAGATATCGCCTATTCTTCTCTCTAGTGCTTGCATTAGAGTAGTGTACCATGTTACAGCTTTCCGTTAATCCTATTCTGATGCATAGCCTATCCTTGCTACTATTGTTGTTACCTTACCTGCAATCCTAAATGCTTAGTATAGGATGCTAGTATTCCATCAGTGGACCTACATTCTTGTCCGTCTACCATGTTATACTATCGGTCCATGGTCACTCGGGAGGTGATCACGGGTATATATTTATACATAATATATGATACTTGTGCTGACTAAACACGGGTCATCTCATAGAGTACCCGCAAGTGATTCATGGATTGGTTTTGAAAGGACGTTTGTCCCGACGGCCCTCTGAGTGAACCTTTGCGGCGGAGCGACAGGGCAGGTTGAGACCACCTAGGAGAGAGGTGGGACTGGCCCTGGTTGGCGTCCGCGGTTAATTCAATTAACACGCTTGACAAGATCTGGGTATTTGATCTGAGTCTGGCCATTGGCCTATACGCACTAACCAACTACGCGGGAACAGTTATGGGCACTCGACATTGTGGTATCAGCCGAAGCCTTCATGACGTCAGCGACTGAGCGGAGCACGCTGGATTGGACCATAAGCCTGCTCTTGTATTAAGGGGGCTAGGTCTGCTTCCGGCCGCCCACGCAACGTGCAGGTGTGCAATGGGCGATGGGCCCAGACCCCTGCGCCATAGGATTTAGACCAGCGTGCTGACCTCTCTGTTGTGCCTAGGTAGGGCTGCAACGTGTTGATCTTCTGAGGCCGGGCATGACCTAGGAAAGTGTGTCCGGCCAAAGGGGATCGAGCGTGTTGGGAAATGTGGTGCACCCCTGCAGGGAAGTTTATCTATTTGAATAGTCGTGTCCCTCGGTAAAAGGACAGCCCAGAGTTGTACCTTGACCTTATGACAACTAGAACCGGATACTTAATAAAACACACCCTTCCAAGTGCAAGATATAACCGGTGATCGCTCTCTCACAGGGCGACGAGGGGAGGATCATCGGGTAGGATTATGCTATGCGATGATACTTGGTGAACTTACCATCTACTCTCTTCTACATGCTGCAAGATGGAGGATGCCAGAAGCGTAGTCTTCGACAGGACTAGCTATCCCCCTCTTATTCTGGCATTCTGCAGTTCAGTCCACATATACTACCCCTTTCATTTGATATCAATGCATATGTAGTGTAGCTCCTTGCTTGCGAGTACTTTGGATGAGTACTCACGGTTGCTTTGCTCCCCCCTTTTTCCCCTTTCTATACCCGATTTTTGCAACCATACGATGGAGTCCAGGAGCCAGACGCCACCGTCGACAACGACTCCTACTACACTGGAGGTGCCTACTACTACATGCAAGCCACTGTCGATGACCAGGAGTAGTTCAGGAGGATCCCAGGCAGGAGGCATGTGCCTCTTTCGATATGTATCCCAGTTTGTGCTAGCCTTCTTAAGGAAAACTTGTTTAACTTATGTATATACTCAGATATTGTTGCTTCCGCTGACTCGTCTATGATCGAGCTCTTGTATTCGAGCCCTCGAGGCCCCTGGCTTGTAATATGATGCTTGCATGACTTATTTTATTTGTAGAGTTGTGTTGTGATATCTTCCCGTGAGTCCCTAATCTTGATTGTACACGTTTGCGTGTATGATTAGTGTATGATTGAATCGGGGGCGTCACAGACGAAAACTCGCAAAGCGACGCCCAAATGATTTGTACGCCTTCTTTGCTAGGTTGATCGTCATGGGAGTATCATAGCTAGTATCATGCATGCCAACTAGGCAATTTTTATGGTTTATCATAGAATTAAATGAGGGAATAGATGGTTATGTATCATATCATGATACTGTTGGGGAACACAGTAATTTCAAAAAAAATCCTACGCACGCGCATGATCATGGTGATGCATAGCAACGAGAGGGGAGAGTGTTGTCCATGTACCCTCGTCGACCGTAAGCGGAAGCGTTATGACAAGGCAGTGGATGTAGTCGTACGTCTTCACGATGGACCAATCCTAGTACCGAAAGTACGGCACCTCTGTGATCTGCACACGTTCAGCTTAGTGACGTCCCATGAACTCACGATCAGCAGAGTGTCGAGGGAGAGCTTCGTCAGCATGACGGCGTGATGACGGTGATGATGATGCTACCGGAACAGGGCTTCGCCTAAGCGCCGCTACGATATGACCAAGGTGGATTATGGTGGAGGGGGCACCGCACACGGCTAAGGGATCAATGATCAACTTGTGTGTCCATGGGGTGCCCCCATCCCCCGTATATAAAGGAGTGGAGGATGGGGAGGGCCGGCCCTCTACTATGGCGCGCCCTGGGGAGTCCTACTCCCACCGGGAGTAGGACCCCCCCTTACAAGTAGTAGGAGTAGGAGAAAAGGAAGGGGAAGAGAGAAGAGAAGGAAGGAGGGGGCGCCGCCCCTCCCCCTAGTCCAATTCGGACTAGGCCTTGGGGGGGCTGCCCTAGGCAGCCCCTCTCTCTCCCCTAAAGCTCAATAAGGCCCATATACTCCCCGACGAATTCACGTAACTCTCCGGTACTCCGATAAATACCGGAACCACTCAGAACCTTTCCGATGTCTGAATATAGCCTTCCAATATATTGATCATTACGTCTCGAACATTTATAGACTCCTCGTCATGTCCCTGATCTCATCCGGGACTCCGAACAACCTTCGGTACATCAAAACACATAAACTCATAATACCGATCGTCACTGAACGTTAAGCGTCCGGACCCTACGGGTTCGAGAACTATGTAGACATGACCGAGACTCATTTCCGTTCAAATAACCAATAGCGGAACCTGGATGCGCATATTGGCTCCTACTTATTCTACGAAGATCTTTATCCGTCAAACCGCATAACAACACATGTTGTTCCCCTTGTCATCGGTATGTTACTTGCCCGAGATTCGATCGTCGGTATCTCAATACCTAGTTCAATCTCGTTACCGGCAAGTCTCTTTACTCATTCTGTAATGCATCATCCCTCAACTAACTCATTGGTCACATTGCTTGCAAGGCTTATAGTGATGTGCAATATCGCGAGGGCCCAGAGATACCTCTCCGATAGACAGAGTGACAAATCCTAATCTCGATCTATGCCAACTCAACAAACACCACTAGAGACACAAATAGAGCATCTTTATAATCACCCAGATACGTTGTGACGTTTGATAGCACACAAGGTGTTCCTCCGGTATTCGGGAGTTGCATAATCTCATAGTCAGAGGAACATGTATAAGTCATGAAGAAAGCAGTAGCAATAAAACTGAACGATCATTATGCTAAGCTAACAGATAGGTCTTGTCCATCACATCATTCTCTAATGATGTGATCCCATTCATCAAATGACAACACATGTCCACGGCTAGGAAACTTAACCATCTTTGATTAACGAGCTAGTCAAGAAGAGGCATACTAGGGACACTCTGTTTGTCTATGTATTCACACATGTACTAAGTTTCCGGTTAATACAATTCTAGCATGAATAATAAACATTTATCTTGATATAAGGAAATATAAATAACAACTTTATTATTTCCTCTAGGGCATATTTCCTTCAGTCTCCAACTTGCACTAGAGTCAATAATCTAGTTCACATCGTCATGTGATTTAACACCAATAGTTCACATCTTTATGTGATTAGTTCACATCTCCATGTGACTAACACCCAAAGGGTTTACTAGAGTCAATAATCTAGTTCACATTGCTATGTGATTAACACCCAAAGAGTGATCATGTTTAGCTTATGAGAGAAATTTAGTCAACGGGTCTGCCACATTCAGAGCCGTATGTATTTTGCAAATTTCTATGTCTACAATGCTTTGCACAGAGCTAATCTAGCTAATTGCTCCCACTTTCAATATGTATCTAGATTGAGACTTAGAGTCATCCAGATCGGTGTCAAAGCTTGCATCGACGTAACTCTTTATGACAAACTCTTTGTCACCTCCATAACCGAGAAACATTTCCTTATTCCACTCAGGATATTTTTGACCGTTGTCCAGTGATCCACTCCTGGATCACTATTGTACCCTCTTGCCAAACTTATGGTGAGGTACACAATAGGTCTGGTACATATCATAGCATACTTTGTAGAACCTATGACTGAAACATAGGGAATGACTTTCCATTCTCTTTCTATTTTCTGCCATGGTAGGGTTTTGAGTCTTTACTAGACTTCACACCTTGCAACACAGGCAAGAACTCCTTCTTTGACTATTCCATTTTGAACTAATTCAAAATCTTGTCAAGGTATGTACTCATTGAAAATATGTCAAGCGTCTTGATCTATCTCTACAGATCTTGATGCTCAATATGTAAGTAGCTTCACCGAGGTCTTTCTTTGAAAAACTCCTTTCAAACATTCCTTTATGATTTCCAGAAAATTCTACATTATTTCCGATCAACAATATGTCATTCACATATACTTATCAGAAATGATGTAGTGCTCCCACTCACTTTCTTGTAAATACAGGCTTCACCGCAAGTCTGTATAAAACCATATGCTTTGATCACTTTATCATGGCATATATTCCAACTCCGAAATGCTTGCACCAGTCCATAGATGGATCACTAGAGCTTGCTCACTTTGTTAGCCCCTTTAGGATCAACAAAACCTTCTGGTTGCATCATACACAACTCTTCTTTAAGAAATCCATTAAGGAATGCAGTTTTGACATCCATTTGCTAGATTTCATAGGATGCGGCAACTGCTAACATGATTCGGACAGACTTTTAAGCATCGATATGAGTGAGAAAATCTCATCGTAGTCAACACCTTGAACTTGTCGAAAACATTTTGTGACAATTCGAGCTTTGTAGATAGTAACACTACTATCAGCATCCGTCTTCCTCTTGAAGATCCATTTATTCTCAATGACTCACCGATCATCGGGCAAGTCAATCAAAGTCCATACTTTGTCCTCATACATGGATCCCATCTCAGATTTCATGGCCTCAAGCCATTTTGCAGAATCTGGGCTCATCATCGTTTCCTCATAGTTCGTAGGTTCGTCATGGTCTAGTAACATGACTTATAGAACAGGATTATCGTACCACTCTGGTGTGGACCGTACTCTGGTTGACCTATGAGGTTTGGTAATAACTTGATCTGAAGTTTGATCATCATCATCATTAGCTTCCTCATTGATTGGTGTAGGAATCACTGGAACTGATTTCTGTGATGAACTACTTTCCAATTCGGGAGAAGGTACAATTACCTCATCAAGTTCTACTTTCCTCCCACTCACTTCTTTCGAGAGAAACTCCTTCTCTAGAAAGGATCCATTCTTAGCAACAAAATATCTTGCCTTCGGATCTGTGATAGAAGGTATACCCAACAGGTTCTTTTGGGTATCCTATGAAGACGCACTACTCCGATTTGGGTTCGAGCTTATCAATTTGAAACTTTTTCACATAAGCATCACAACCCAAACTTTAAGAAACGACAGCTTTGGTTTCTTGCCAAACCATAGTTCATACGGTGTCATATCAATGGATTTAGATGGTGCCCTATTTAACGTGAATGCAGTTGTCTCTAATGCATAACCCCAAAACGATACTGGTAAATCGGTAAGAGACATCATAGATCGCACCATATCCAATAAAGTACGATTACAACGTTCGAATACACCATTATGCTATGGTGTTCTAGGTGGCGTGAGTTGTGAAACTATTCCATATTGTTTCAAATTAATACCAAACTCGTAACTCGAATATTCATCTCCGCAATCAGATCGTAGAAACTTTATTTTCTTGTTACGATGATTTTCCACTTCACTCTGAAATTCTTTGAACTTTTCAAATGTTTTAGAGTTATGTTTCATCAAGTAGATATACCCATATCTGCTCAAATCATCTGTGAAGGTCGGAAAATAATGATACCCGCCGCAAGCCTCAACACTTATCGGATCGCATACATCAGTATGTATTATTTCCAATAAGTCAGTTGCTCGCTCCATCGTTCCGGAGAACGGAGTCTTAGTCATCTTTCCCATGAGGCATGGTTCGCAAGCATCAAGTAATTCATAATGAAGTGATTCCAGAAGTCCATCAGCATGGAGTTTCTTCATGGGCTTTACACCAATATGACCTAAACGGCAGTGCCACATATAATTTGCACTATCATTATTAACTTTGCATCTTTTGGCTTCAATATTATGAATATGTGTATCACTACGATCGAGATTCAACAAACCATTTATATTGAGTGTATGACCATAGAAGGTTTTATTCATGTACATAGAACAACAATTATTCTTTATCTTAAATGAATAATCGTATTGCAATAAACATGATCCAATCATATTTATGCTCAACGCAAACACCAAATAACATTTATTTTAGGTTCAACACTAATCCCGAAGGTAAAGGGAGTGTGCAATGGTGATCTTATCAACCTTGGAATCACTTCCAACTCTCATCATCATCTCACCCTTAACTAGTCTCTGTTTATTTTAAAACTCCCGTTTCGAGTTACTACTCTTAGCAACTGAACCAGTATAAAACACTGATGGGTTGCTATAAACACTAGTAAAGTACACATCAATAACATGTATATCAAATATACCTTTGTTCACTTTGCCATCCATCTTATCCGCCAAGTATCTAGGGAAGTTCCACTTCAAGTGACCATTTCCTTTTGCAGTAGAAGCACTCAGTTCCAGGCTTGGGTCTAGCTTTGAGCTTCTTCATGGGAGTAGCAACTTGCTTGCTATTCTTCCTTTAAGTTCCTCTTTCTTTCCGTTTGCCCTTTTTCTTAAAACTAGTGGTCTTGTTAACCATCAACACTTGATGCTATTTCTTGATTTCTACCTTCGCCGATTTCAGCATCGCGAAGAGCTTGGGAATTACTTTCTTTATCCCTTGCATATTATAGTCCATCACTAAGTTCTAGTAACTTGGTGATAGTGACTAGAGAACTTTGTCAATTACTATCTTATCTGGAAGATTAAATCCCACTTGATTCAAGCAATTGTAGTACCTAGACAATCTGAGCACATGCTCACTAGTTGAGATATTCTCCTCCATCTTGTAGGCAAAGTACTGTTAGAGGTCTTCTACCTCTTGACTCGGGCATGAGTATGAAATACCAATTCAACTCTTAGAACATCTTATATGCTCTATGGAGTTCAAAACGTTTTTGAAGTCCCGATTCTAAGCCATAAAGCATGGTGCACTAAACTATCAAGTAGTCATCATACCGGGCTTTACCAAACGTTCATAATGTCTGTATCTGCTCCTGCAATAGGTCCGTCACCTAGCGGTGCATCAAGGACATAATTCTTCTGTGCAGCAATGAGGATAATCCTCAAATTACGGACCTTGTTGGGGATATCTCTATTAGGTATGACCCGCCTAGGAGGGGCCGGGTTATACCTATGGCGATTCATGAAGCCCAAGACAGCTCTGGAAGATGGCGGTTCAGTTAAGGGCCCAAGACCCAAAGGTGACTCAAGGCCTGTAGAGATAAACCGCCATGTGTATATAACTTGTATTGTAAGGCAGGAATAGTTAGAGACAGAGCCAGACACTATTTATGAGCCGGCCGGGATTCTATGAGCCGCCGGGTGTCAGCCTCTGTATATAAAGGGACGACCCGGCGGCGGTTCAGGACAAGAAACAAGAGATCGAGAGCCAGGTTAAGCGTATTCGCTCCCTGGTCATCGAAACCCTAGCAATACCACCTCAAGCTGGATAAGGCCTTTACCTTCACCGCAAGGGACCGAACCAGTATAAATTCCTAGTGTCCTTTGTCCCGTTTAACCCCTTTAAGCTTCCTAGTTGCGATGGCTCCACGATTAAGTCCTTTCACTAGGACATCTGCCGTGACTATTCCACGACAGTTGGCGCCCACCGTGGGGCCTGTGCACGATGGATTTGAGTTCTTTAGTGGTAGCTTCGAAGGGCTCAAGGGATGCATTGTGGGCCGGATGACCAAGAGTCGTTGCGGCAAGCTCTACATCGACGACACGGGCTGGGGCCCCGACGCCAGTTCAATTGAGTATAGGTACCGGGTCCCCTTCGGCGGAATCCACGTCTTCATCGGCCAGATTGGCGAGCTGAGCCCTGAGCCAGACATCTGCACCAACATCGTCGAGATGGCTCAGCGTGCGAGACCCGCCCGGACTCAGCCCACCATGAAGCATGCCTTTGTGGGATGCATCCATGGAGGAGAATTTTCTGAAGGATCTGTGTCTAGCGGTGAGACAGCCGTCTGCTCTAATGGTGAGTCGTCCACATGTGAGACAAATTCATTGTATCAATTGCAAGACGGTGGACTTGGGGGTTGTTCCGATGGCAGCAGTATTCCGGACCCCTTTAAGCCACGAAGCAGGGCAGGGATCTTCATGACTGGCATGCAACTGATGACCCACAAGTGTAGGGGATCTATCGTAGCTTTTCGATAAGTAAGATTGTTGAACCCAACGAGGAGTAGAAGGAAATGATAAGCAGTTTTCAGTAAGGTATTCTCTGCAAGCACTGGAATTATCGGTAACAGATAGTTTTGTGATATGGTAATTTGTAACAAGTAGCAAGTAATAAAAGTAAATAAGGTATAGCAAGATGGCCAAATCCTTTTTGTAGCAAAGGACAAGCCCGGACAAACTCTTATATGAAGTAAAGCGCTCCCGAGGACACATGGGAATTATCGTCAGGCTAGTTTTCATCATGTTCATATGATTCACGTTCGGTACTTTGATAATTTGATATGTGGGTGGACCGGTGCTTGGGTACTGTCCTTACTTGGACAAGCATCCCACTTATGATTAACACCCATTGCAAGCATCCACAACTACAACATAAGTACTAAGGTAAACCTAATCATAGCATGAAACATATGGATCCAAATCAGCCCCTTACGAAGCAACGCATAAACTAGGGCTTAAGCTTCTGTCACTCTAGCAACCCATCATCTACTTATTACTTCCCAATGCCTCCCTCTAGGCCCAAACAATGGTGAAGTGTCATGTAGTCGACGTTCACATGACACCACTAGAGGGATGACAAGATACATCTCATCAAAATATCGAACAAATACCAAATTCACATGACTACTTATAGCAAGACTTCTCCCATGTCCTCAGGAACAAACGTAACTACTCACAAAGCATATTCATGTTCATAATCAGCAGGGTATTAATATGCATAATGGATCTGAACATATGATCTTCCACCAAATAAACCAACTAGCATCAACTACAAGGAGTAATCAACACTACTAGCAACCCACAGGTACCAATCTGAGGTTTGGATACAAGAGATGAACTACGGTTTGAGATGAGATGGTGCTGGTGAAGATGTTGATGGAGATTGACCCCCTACCGATGAGAGGATCGTTGGTGATGACGATGGTGATGATTTCCCCCTCCCGGAGGGATGTTTCCCCGGTAGAACAGCTCCGCCGGAGCCCTAGATTGGTTCCGCCAAGGTTCCGCCTCGTGGCGGCGGAGTTTCGTTCCGTGAGCTTTCTTGTTATTTTTCCTCGGACGAAATACCTCATATAGGAGAAGATGGGCATCGAAGGGCCACCAGGGGGCCCATGAGGCAGGGGGCGCGCCCAGGGGGGTAGGGCGCCCCCCACTCTCGTGGCCAGGGTGTGGCCCCCCTCTGGAACTTCTTTCACCCAATATTTTTTATATATTCTGAAACATGCTCCCATGAAGTTTTAGGACTTTTGCATATGTGCAGAATAGGTCTCTAATATTTGCTCCTTTTCCAGCCCAGAATCCCAGCTGCCAGCATTCTCCCTCTTCATGTAAACCTTGTAAAATAAGAGAGAATGGGTATAAGTATTGTGGCATAATGTGTAATAACATCCCATAATGCAATAAATATCAATATAAAAGCATGATTCAAAATGGACGTATCAACACCCCCAAGCTTAGACCTCGCTTGTCCTCAAGCGAAAGCCGAAATCAAAAAATATGTCCACGTGTTTGGAGATAGAGGTGTCGATAAAAAATAAAATACGGACATGAGGGCATCATGATCATTCTTAGAGCAGCAACATATATATATATATATATTCTCATATGATCTCTTATGCTAATGTAACAATTCAATCACAATTTCAAGTATGAATCATAAACTTCATTGAGAACCAACAAACTCTAATATCAGTCATTGAGGCAATTGCAATTTATCATAACATAGGAAAGAGTTAATATAAGAGCTTTTCAGCAAGTCCACATACTCAACTATCATTTAGTCTTTCACAATTGCTAACACTCACACAATATTTATGGGTATGAAGTTTTAATCGGACACAGAGAAAGATAGGGGCTTATAGTTTTGCCTCCCAACATTTTACCTCAAGGGTAATGTCAACAATAATAGTTCATGAAAACTCACATCCAATTAGCTATATATATCAGGATCTTTCCAACACATTGTGCTTGCCAAAGGATAAATTGTAAAAAGGAAAGGTGAATATCACCATGACTCTTTGCATGAAGTATAAGACAAGAATAAAAGATAGGCCCTTCTCGGAGGGAAGCAGAGGTTGTCATGCACTTTTATGTTTGGATGCACAAAATCTTAATGCAAAAGAACGTCACTTTATATTGCCACTTGTGACGTGGACCTCTATTATGCATTCCGTCGCTTTTATTTCTTCCACATCACAAGATCATATCAAGCTTATTTTCTTCACACCAATAAGTCATACATATTTAGAGAGAAAATGTTATTGCTTGCACCAATGAAAACTTACTTGAAGGATCTTACTCAATCCATAGGTAGATATGGTGGACTCTCATGGCAAAACTGGGTTTAGGGATATTTGGAAGCACAAGTAGTATCTCTACTTGGTGCAAAGAAATTGGCTAGCATGAGAGGGAAAGGCAAGCTCAACATGTTGGATGATCCATGACAATATAATTTATCTTAGATGTAAGAAAACATAACCCATTACGTTGTCTTCCTTGTCCAACGTCAACTCTTTAGCATGTCATATTTTAATGAGTGCTCACAACTATAAAAGATGTCCAAGATAGTATGTTTATATGTGAACCTCTCTTTCTTTATTACTTCCTATTAATTGCAACGATGACCAAAACTATGTTTATCAACTCTCAACAACTTTTATTCATCATACTCTTTACATGTGAGCTCATTACTCTCCATAAGATCCATATGATCTCTTTATTTCTTTTATTTTATTCCCTCAAGATCATAGCAAAATAATCAAGCCCTTGACTCAACACTAATCTTTATTATATATAACTCACAGACTCGATTACATAAGAAGATCATAAAGCAAAACACACAACTAGATCATACTAAAACTTTATTATACTAGATCAAGATATTATCAAAAGGATTGAACTAAGGAAAACGGTAAAGATAAAAGTGATCGTGATACGATACAGGGGCACTCCCCCAAGCTTGGAAGTTGCCAAGGGGAGTGCCCATACCCATGCTCAGCTCTTTTTTGTTGATAAAGAAGATGATGGTTTTGTTGTGGCGTAGGCTTCTTCCTTAATTTGCGCTTGAGGACAGAATTTTGATCCCTCAGGTCATCGATCTCCTACTCCAGGCTTAGTATCTTTTTGCATAATTCCTGCTTCTTTTCCTGCAAGAGACGAAAAGGGATAAACTTAGGTTTCTTTTCTCTATCCGGGAGGCTTGACTTTTTGAACTCCACATGCATGTCCCCAGGTTGGGGTAATGGGACTTCATCTTCATCTGAGCTCGTCTCCTCCTTTCCCCTAGGTTCATAGTCCTCTTCTTCTTCCGTAGTCCAACCACAATGCTCCGCATCCCCATAGACCTTAGGGTCTACAAGGTAATCAGCCACATAACTTTCTCCTTCTGAATCCTGGGACGACATGTTGCTCAAATCTGCAGCAGGACAGCTCGAAACAAAGACAGGAAATATTTGCGTGATATGGTGGTCAAAACCTTCGGGGGATTATATAATGAATTTTTACCGACTAAAAGATGTATCGTGCAAGAAAACGGAGTCCAGAGAGTGCACGAGGTGCCCACGAGGCAGGGGGCACGCCCAGGCGGTAGGGCGCGCCCTCCACCCTCGTGGAAGCCTCGTATCCTTTCCGGTCTACTTCTTATTTTTCCTATTTTCTTAAATATTCCAAAACGGAGAAAATTGCCATTAGAATTGTTTTGGAGTCGGTTTACTTACCGTACCACATACCTATTCCTTTTCGGAGTCTGAAACATTCCGAAAGTGTCCCTTATGTATTCCTCTGGGGTTACGGTTTCAATAACATTAGTTTCAACATTTATAGGGTTACCTGAAATATAATGTTTGATTCTTTGACCGTTCACCACCCTCGGATTTGTGCCTTCAAAGTTGTTGATTTTTATGGCAACGGAATGATAGACCTCCTCGATAACGTAAGGACCTTCCCATTTAGAGAGCAGTTTTCCTGCAAAAAATCTTAAATGAGAGTTGTATAGCAATACATAATCACCTACATTAAACTCACGCTTTTGTATCCTTTTGTAATGCCATCTTTTAACTTTTTCTTTAAATAGCTTGGCATTTTCATAAGCCTGGGTTCTCCATTGATCAAGTGAGCTAACGTCAAATAACCTCTTCTCACCGACAAGTTTGAAGTCATAGTTAAGCTCTTTAATGGCCCAATATGACTTATGTTCTAGTTCAAGAGGTAAGTGACATGCTTTACCATAAACCATTTTATATGGAGACATACCCATAGGATTTTTATATGCAGTTCTATAAGCCCATAATGCATCATCAAGTTTCTTGGACCAATTCTTTCTACATCTATTAACAGTCTTTTGCAAAATTAATTTGATCTCTCTATTGCTAAGTTCTACTTGACCACTAGATTGTGGACGATATGGAGATGCAATTCTATGATTAACATCATACTTAGCAAGCATTTTACAAAAGGCACCATGAATAAAATGTGAACCACCATCAGTCATTAAATATCTAGGGACTTCAAACCTTGGAAAAATAACTTCTTTAAGAATCTTAATAGAGGTGTTATGATCAGCACTACTAGTTGGAATAGCTTCTACCCACTTAGTAATGTAATCAATAGCAACTAAAATATGTGTATACCCATTAGAGGAAGGAAAAGGTCCCATCTAATCAAAGCCCCAAACATCAAATGGTTCAATAACAAGTGAATAATTCATAGGCATTTCTTGACATCTACTAATATTACCAATTCTTTGACATTTATCACAAGACAAGACAAGACAAACTTACGGGCATCCTTGAAGAGAGTAGGCCAATAAAAACCGAATTGCAATACCTTGTGTGCAGTTCTATCTCCAGCATGGTGTCCTCCATAAGCCTCGGAGTGACACTTTCGTAGGTTCTGTTCCTGTTCATGCTCAGGTACACAATGCCTAATAACACCATCTACTCCTTATTTATAAAGGTGTGGGTCATCCCAGAAGTAATGTCTTATATCATAGAAAAACTTTTTCTTTTGCTGGTATGTGAAACTAGGTGGTATAAATTTAGCAACAATGTAATTAGCATAATCAGCATACCATGGAGAAGTACGAGAAGCATTTATGACATTTAATTGTTCATCAGGAAAGCTATCATCAATAGGTAGTGGGTCATCAAGAACATTCTCTAACCTAGACAAGTTGTCCGCAACGGGATTCTCAGCTCCATTTCTATCAATAATATGCAAATCAAATTCTTGTAGTAGGTTAGTCAGAGGCCGAGAAATTTTTGAGAAGTCCTTAATGAACCTCCTATAAAAACCGGCATGACCAAGGAAACTTATTATACCTTTAATGTCCTTGGGACACGACATCTTTTCAATAGCATCAACTTTAGCTTTGTCAACTTCAATACCTCTTTCAGAAATTTTATGTCCCAAGACAATACCTTCATTAACCATAAAGTGGCATTTTTTCCAATTCAAGACAAGGTTAGTTTCTTCACATCTCTGCAAAACTTGATCAAGGTTGCTCAAGCAATCATCAAAAGAGGGTCCATAAACAGAGAAATCATCCATGAAAACTTCACAGATCTTTTCACAAAAGTCAGAGAATATAGCCATCATGCATCTTTGAAAGGTAGCAGGTGCATTACATAAATCAAAAGGCATACGTCTATAAGCAAAGGTACCGAAAGGGCAAGTAAAAGTAGTCTTTTCTTGATCATCAGCTGACACGGATATTTGAGAGAAACCAGAGTAACCATCTAGAAAGCAAAAATGTGTATGTTTGGGTAATCTTTCTAGCATTTGATCAATAAAAGGCAAAGGGTAATGATCTTTTTAGTAGCTTTATTTAATTTGCGGAAATCAATTACCATCCTATAACCTGTAATAATTCTTTGCGGAATCAATTCATCTTTATCATTAGGAATGGCAGTAATACCTCCCTTCCTAGGGACACAATGGACAGGACTTACCCACTGACTATCAGCAACGGGATAAATTATACCTGCCTCAAGGAGCTTTAATATTTCCTTTCTTACCACTTCTTTCATCTTATGATTTAGCCGTCATTGGTGATCAATAACTGGTTTGGCGTCTTTCTCCAAATTTATTTTGTGTTGACATAGAGTGGGACTAATGCCCTTAAGATCATCAAGAGTATATCCAATAGCAGCACGGTGCTTCTTCAGAGTTTTCAATAATCTCTCTTCTTCAAGCTCTGAAAGGTTAGCACTAATAATAACAGGATATATCTTCTTTTCATCAAGATAAGCATATTTAAGAGTATCAGGCAATGGTTTAAGCTCAAACACGGGATCACCCTTGGGTGGAGGAGAATCCCCTAGGATTTTAACAAGCAAGTTGTGTTTCGGAATAGGTCCCTGTTTAAAGAATACTTCATCTATTTCCCTTCTTTCATTCATAAACATATCATTTCCATGGTCTAGCAAATATTGTTCTAAAGGATCGGTAGGAGGCATGGCAATAGAAGAAAGACCAATAATTTCATCTTTATTAGGCAATTCTTTATCATGGGGTTGTCTATGAAATTTAGCAAAATTAAACTCATGAGACATATCCCCTAAACCAACAGAAACAATATCCTTATTGCAATCTATCTTAGCATTAACAGTATTCAAGAAGGGTCTACCAAAGATAATGGGACAAAATTCATCGTGTGGAGAGCCAAGAACAAGAAAATCAGTAGGATATTTAACTTTCCCACATAAGACATTAACATCTCCAACAATCCCAACTGGTGAAATAGTATCTCTATTGGCAAGCTTAATGGTAACATGAATCTCTTCTATCTCAGCAGGTGCAATATCATGCATAATTTCTTTGTATAAGGAATGAGGTATTGCACTTGCACTAGCACCCATATCACAAAAGCCATGGTAACAATGATCTCCTGTTTTAACAGAAATAACAGGCATACCTACAACAGGTCTATGTTTATTTTTAGCATCAGGTCTAGCAATTCTAGCAGCTTCATTGTAGAAGTAAATAACATGCCCATCAATATTATCGGCCAAGAGATCTTTAACCATAGAAATTTTAGGTTCAACTTTAATTTTCTCAGGGGTTTAGGTGTCTTAATATTACTTTTGTTAACCACATTTGAAGCTTTAGCATGATTCTTTATTCTAACAGGGAAGGGTGGTTTCTCAATATAAGCAGCAGGCACAACAGAATCATCATAAGTGATAGTCTTTTCTTCAACTTTAATAGGTGGAACTGCTTTTACTGCAATGGGAAGATTATATTTAAACCACTTCTCCTTAGGGAGATCAACATGAGTAGCAAAGGATTCACAGAAAGAAGCTACTATCTCAGAGTCAAGTCCATATTTAGTGCTAAATTCAGGAAAAGCATCGGTATCCATAAAAGATTTAACACAATCAAATTTAGGTGTTATAACTGACTCCTTACCTTCGTCGAGGTCCCAATCTTCAGAGTTGCGTTTAGTTCTTTCCAATAAATCCCATTTGAATTCAATAGTCTTCATCATAAAAGATCCAGTACAAGAAGTATCGAGCATGGAGCGATTACTGAGAGAAACCCGAGCATAAATTTTTTGAATAATTATTTCTCTTGAGAGCTCATGATTGGGGCATGAATATAACATTGACTTAAGCCTCCCCCAAGATTGAGCGTCCTTCGCGAGGCCAAAAATTATATGTATAATTACGATCACGATGAACAAGATGCATAGGATAAAACTTCTGATGAAATTCCAATTTCAATCGCTTGTATTCCCATGATCCCATATCATCACATAGCCTATACCATGTCAATGCATCTCCCTTCAAATATAAAGGGAAGACCTTCTTCTTGATAACATCCTCAGGCATACCTGCAAGCTTAAATAATCCACAAACTTCATCCACATAGATTAAGTGTAAATCGGGATGCAATGTTCCATCTCCTGCAAAAGGATTAGCTAGCAGTTTCTCTATCATACCCGAAGGAATTTCAAAGTAAACATTTTTAGTAGGTTCAGTAGGTTGAGGAGCAACTCTTTGCTCTACTGGTCGGGGTGAAGATACCCCGAACAAGCCCCTCAAAGGATTATGTTCCATAGTAACAAGTGATAGTAAATTTCAGCACACTATATAAATTTTTCCTTACCAAATTCCACCTACCAAAGACGTTCACTCCCCGGCAACGGTGCCAGAAAAGAGTCTTGATGACCCACAAGTGTAGGGGATCTATCACAGCTTTTCGATAAGTAAGAGTGTCGAACCCAACGAGGAGCAGAAGGAAATGATAAGCAGTTTTTAGTAAGGTATTCTCTGCAAGCACTGAAATTATAGATAACTGATAGTTTTGTGATAAGATAATTTGTAACGAGTAGCAAGTAATAAAAGTAAATAAGGTGCAGAAAGATGGCCCAATCATTTTTGTAGCAAATGACTAGCCTGGACAAACTCTTATATGAAGTAAAGCGCTCCCGAGGACACATGGAAATTATCGTCAAGCTAGTTTTCATCACGTTCATATGATTCGCGTTCGGTACTTTGATAATTTGATATGTGGGTGGACCGGTGCTTGGGTATTGTCCTTACTTGGACAAGCATCCCACTTATGATTAACCCCCATTGCAAGCATCCACAACTACAACAGAAGTATTAAGGTAAACCTAACCATAACATGAAACATATGGATCCAAATCAGCCCCTTACGAAGCTACACATAAACTAGGGTTTAAGCTTCTGTCACTCTAGCAACCCATCATCTACTTATTACTTCCCAATGCCTCCCTCTAGGACAAAGCAATGGTGAAGTGTCATGTAGTCAACGTTCACATGACACCACTAGAGGGATGACAACATAAATCTCATCAAAATATCGAACGAATACCAAATTCACATGACTACTTATAGCAAGACTTCTCCCATGTCATCGGGAACAAATGTAACTACTCACAAAGTGTATTCATGTTCATAATCAGAGGGGAATTAATATGCATAATGGATCTGAACATATGATCTTCCACCAAATAAACCAACTAGCATCAACTACAAGGAGTAATCAACACTACTAGCAACCCACAGGTACCAATCTGAGGTTTGGATACAAAGATTGGATACAAGAGATGAACTATAGTTTGAGATGGATGGTGCTGGTGAAGATGTTGATGGAGATAGACCTCCTCCCGATGAGAGGATCATTGGTGATGACGATGGTGATGATTTCCCCCTCCCGGAGGGAAGTTTCCCTGGCAGAACAGCTCTATCGGAGCCCTAGATTCGTTCCGCCAAGGTTCCGCCTCGTGGCGGCGGAGTTTTGTCCCGTGAGCTTGCTTGTTATTTTTCCTCAGACAAAAGACCTCATATAGCAAAAGATGGGCATCGGAGGGCCACCAGGGGGCACACGAGGCAGGGGGCACGTCCAGGGGGTAGTGCGCGCCCCCACCCTTCTGGCCAGGGTGTGGCCCCCCTCTAGAAATTCTTTCGCCCAATATTTTTTATATATTCTGAAACGTGCTCCCGTGAAGTTTTAGGACTTTTGGAGATGTGCAGAATAGGTCTCTAATATTTGCTCCTTTTCCAGCCCAGAATCCCAGCTGCCGGCATTCTCCCTCTTCATGGAAACCTTGTAAAATAAGAGGGAATAGGCATAAGTACTGTGGCATAATGTGTAATAATAGCCCATAATGCAATAAATATCGATATAAAAGCATGATGCAAAATGGACGTATCAGCAACCCGTTCAAAACTCTACGGCTGCGGCAGCGATAATTTCCGGGTCGGCGGCGGTCGGGGCAGGAGGCCCCCGCTCAGGTACTGATGGATCTTATGGATAGGATGACAACCCTATTAACTGTCGTGGTTAACCCCGCGGATCAGGCTCAACATGATGCAAAAGTGGCACGGTTACGTGAGGAGGTAGCACAAGCCAAGGAAAACCTAGCAACGAAGGACGTCAGGATGGCCGCAAAGTGGGCGGCTTTGGATGCTCGGGCTCAGCAAATTCAATCAGAGGCTTTCCAGCTTATGATGGATTTGAACGCATCAAATGAGGTTATGAGGAGAAGGCACCAGAAAACTCAATTCCGTCTGCCTCAGACTTATGATCCTAGAAACCTCTTCCGCACACCCGGTGCAAGCCGTAGCAACCCGCCGGAGGTAAACCGGGTTGCAACACCCGGGGCAGGAATGCCGGTGCAACCACGGGTGATGGAACCTCCTCGTATGAATACTGCTCCACCCCATTATGTACCAACACCACCGGGTCATTATTCTAACCCTTTGGAGAACATGATCGCTGCGGCGACGTGATTGGCGGCTCTCCCGGCAGAGGGCGACTCTCCGACAGCAATTGAAACCTGAAGGGTTGTCGGCTTTCGGGTTCCGGCAGACCCTTGAGGTTTGAACACTGGGGTGCGCGCGGAGATCTCTCCCCTAACGATCTACGTCTGATCCTCTCGTGCGAACTAAGATGAAAATGATGAACAACACAAGGGACACGATGTTTATACTGGTTCAGGCCACCGTTGTGGTGTAATACCCTACTCCAGTGTGTGGTGTGGAGGATTGCCTCTGGGGCTGATGATGGACAGTACAAGGGAAGAACAGCCTCGCGAGAGGTGTTCTTGAGCTGGTGCGATGAACTGCTAGGGTGAGTTCAGTCGCCTCTCTCTCTCTCTGCTAGGGTTTTACTAGATTTCCAACCGTCCTTTGGGTGTCTAGATGTCACTACTCTATGGTGGCTAGCTCTATTTATAGATGCCCTGGGCCTCTCCCCAAATAATGAGCGGGAAGGGCGCCAACAATTGGCCATTTCGAAGGGGAACATCTAGTACAAGTTATCCTAACCAAAGGTGGTCTTCGGCTGCCAAAAGCACTGGCGATGACGCCGTCTTGTGCTCCACGGTGACCTCCGTCCTGCCGTCCGGCTGGTCTTGGTCTTGTTGCACCGGAATGGTAACCTTTGCATGATGCCTTGGCCTGTGCTTGCCCCCTTTGCACCAAAGGGGAAACAAGGACACTGCGCAAGCCGGCGCCCGCCTGGCGCCCGCCTGGTCTCGATCGTCATGGCATGCGTCACGGGTTCCTCGCGAGGTACCCCTGCCTTGATCTCTCCGCCTCCTCGCGAGCCTGCCGGATGAGGCTGCCTCTGAGGAAGCTTCCTGTCGTCCGCCCCACGAGGCTTGGCCCCTCGCGAGGGTCTTGAGCTTGAGCTGATGAAGATGGGCCACGCTGGGCCCCCACTTGAGCCACGCCGCGGGCCGCAGGCAGGCAAGTCTGGGGACCGCAGCCCTCAGGGCCAAACTAACTGAAGCAACACGGCGTGCGGACTCCTCCGCAGCCACCCTCGACGCGGCGCAGGTGGAGCTGTCCTCTTCCCAGGCCGAGCAGCTTCTTCTTCAACAGAGGGTCGATGACGCCGAGGCCGTCGCGCAGCAAAGTGAGGACGAGCTCCGTCAGCGGCGGGTTCTGGAGCATGTGCATGCCCCCATGCTTCAAACACTCTGAGAGAGGGTCAACACAGCTTTGGGCTATGTCTGCGAGGCTGCTGCTAGGGAGCCGCTCGAGGTCAACTACGCCGGCAACCTCCAATTTTTCACTGATGTGGTGACGCTTCTGGAGAACCGGTCCGAGAGGTCCCGCTGGCTTGTCGAAGAGAGGAGCTGAGCCTTGCTCGGGCATGCCTTCTCCCGTGTCTTCAGCTATCTGCGGGACAGGGACCCCCACTCCGACTTTGATGCTGCCATCGCACCCGTGCCCATGGCCGTCCGAGGTGACCTGGCGCGGTGGGTGGAGGACAACGTGGACGCCCTTGTCAGGGCCTTCGCGTCTGATGACGATGGCGTGGTCGTGGGCGCCAATGACGGCGACGTTGTGGACGATCCTGGCGATGATGGGGATGCGGGCGGTGGTGGTGACAATGTCGACGACGCTAGTGACGCTTCCGAGGGCGCCCTAGAAGACGTGGTGAGTGATATGTCCGACTGACCGCATGTCTCCGTAGTTTAACCTGCATGAAGAAGACTCGGGCTTGGCCCTGAAGAATATAAGAGCATTTTGGGAGGGGAGGCCCCTCATGTAAAGATTTGTAGTCCGTACTCTGGTGAGCATAACGTTATGCGTGAGTTTAGTAGCTAGCCCGGTGGTGGTTCGGTTGATTCGTTTACCTTCCGGCCCTGGCGTGCCCTGAGCCGGCCTGCGGGGGGATGCTACGCCTCCGGCGTCCCACGGTTAACCTGCTGATCCTGTGACGAGGACCTCCGGAGAGGGTGCGGAGACAAATGTTCTGGCTGTGGGCGTGCCTGGCCCGACCGGGCTCATGAGGGGCTCATGAGGGGGGGCAGCTGACGCTAGCTTGGGGCGTAAATCCGAAACCAGAACGCGAGAGATTGCTCGAAAGAGACACCCCCTCCCCGAATGCACGCAAGCTTCGAACTCAAATCCAACTTAAATCCAATCCAAAGAAACTTGCCGACATGGAAGAAGCAAAAAAGCAAAAAGGCAGAAGAAAGGCAAAAAAAAGCCGTGTCTGGCACCTAGTCTAGTCTTCGGCGTCTTCTCACCAGCGCGGAGCTAAGTGCTGCCACTGGGCATGGGCGGGAGCCCCGGGGCCTGAGGCCGGCGCTCCTGAGACTCCGGGGCATGTACAGCCCCACTCCTTATTACGTGAGAGTGTCACGGGGCGGCGAGCTTCACAGGCACTGGGCCTTCTTCACAGGTACTGGCCTTGCTTCATATTGCCAGACGAGGGCCCCGCCTTGCGCCTCACTCTGTCGCCATTGACGGTGATCGGAAACCAAGGACGACGCCAATGGGGTAGAGCGGTCGTCAGCGGTTCCCCCGACGACCACGGGTCCTCCGCCGGGGGTAGGCCATGGGGCACCTCCCCGGCAGAGGGCCTACCTCTTGAGAAAATCTTGACCCGACCGCCGCGAGGGTGAGCCCGGATCTCGGCCCCTTTCCTGCAGCCCCCTACACCCTCCTCCCAAGGGATAAGAGGCTGCAACGTTGGGGCAGCCATCCGCTGCGGTGACCTATACCTCATGCGACCCATGGTTAGCGTAAGCTTGCTCCTGAGGGATGAGTGGTACCCGATAGATGCTGCTGTCAGTGCGATTGTCGATGCTCTCTTGGGGTTCCTGAAAGAGCTCGGCTTTCGGCGCCTCCTCGTCCCAGCCGGGCCTGAGGAACGAGACGTGACCTTCTTCTAGCTCGCGCCCTTGATCCACCATGCGGGGTACATAGGCCTCCGAGGCGACCACCTCGTGGACCTCGCTGTAGCGCCCCGCATGCCACACAGTCTGGCTTGGGGCGTCGCCTTGTGTGTGATGACGCGGTGGTCCGCCGAGGCCAAAGGCCGCAGCGTGCATCCCTTCGTTGGCCTGGGGAAGGGCCAGCATGATCTGCCACCCGGTGCCGGCGGAGGTGTTGGCGCCGGACCGCCCTTGGGGCCCGCGTGAAATCGCGTGGGTGCGCATAATGCCATCGTGCGACCTGTCCTGGATCTGGGGTGGCAGCTGGATGCAGAAAGGGGGCGCCCCTAAGGCGGCGGTGTCCAGGAGCTCGGCCACTCGCTCCAACAACACGTCGCGGCCGCCTTCCAGCAAGCGGCACCGTAGTAGCTCTCGGGCCACCGTGAGCGCGGCCCTGGAGTTCGCCTGCTCCCGTCAGGTGTATGGCGCCGTGGCAGCGGCGTGGTTCGAGGCCCTTGCTGCGGCCCGCACCTGCCGTGGCGTGAGGGCAGGCGGCGTCTGGCCGCGTCGCCCGCGCCCCGCAGCACCCTGCGGAGCGCGAGCTGCCTGAGGCGCAAGGTTGAGGGCACCCTGAGACGGCGACACGGCATGGGTGGGCCACGCCGCCCAGCAGTTGGCGTTGGCAGCCGGGTTGCTTAACATCTGGGTGGAGAAGCGTCGGAACGCGACGCGGAGGAAGGAGGACTCCAGCGCACCCCTACCTAGCACGCCAAATGTCAGGTTTCAAGTTCCGGCAGACCCTTCAGGTTCGAACACTGGGGTGCGTGCAGAGATCTCTCCCCTACCGATCTACGCCCGATCCTCTCGTGCGAACTAAGATGAAAATGATGAACAACACAAGGGACACAATGTTTATACTGGTTCAGGCCACCGTTGTGGTGTAATACCCTACTCCAGTGTGTGGTGTGGAGGATTGCCTCTGGGGCTGATGATGGACAGTACAAGGGAAGAACAGCCTCGCGAGAGGTGTTCTTGAGCTGGTGCGATGAACTGCTAGGGTGAGTTCAGTCGCCTCTCTCTCTCTGCTAGGGTTTTACTAGATTTCTAGCCGTCCTTCGGGTGTCTAGATGTATCTACTCTATGGTGGCTAGCTCTATTTATAGAGGCCCTGGGCCTCTCCCCAAATAATGAGCGGGAAGGGCGCCAACAATTGGCCATTTCGAAGGGGAACATCTAGTACAAGTTATCCTGACCAAAGGTGGTCTTCGGCTGCCAAAAGCACTTGCGATGACGCCGTCTTGGGCTCCACGGTGACCTCCGTCCTGCCGTCCGGCTGGTCTTGGTCTCGTTGCACCGGAATGGTAACCTTTGCCTGATGCCTTGGCATGTGCTTGCCCCCTTTCCACCAAAGGGGAAACAAGGACACTGCGCAGGCTGGCGGCCGCCTGGCGCCCACTTAGTCTCGATCGTCATGGCTTGCGTCACGCGTTCCTCGCGAGTTACCCCTGCCTTGATCTCTCCGCCTCCTCACGAGCCTGCCGGATGAGGCTGCCTCTGAGGAAGCTTCCTGTCATCCACCCCACGAGGCTTGGCCCCTCGCGAGGGTCTTGAGCTTGAGATGATGAAGATGGGTCGCGCTGGGCCCCCACTTGAGCCACGCCGCGGGCCGCAGTCATGCAAGTCTGGGGACTCCTGTTCCCAGAACGCCGACAAGGGTCAGAGAACTTCTTCACATGGCTCTGGCGGAGCAGGAGGCATATTCTTATACTCGAGACAGGGTTCATTTGACCCCTCACCCAAGCCGGAGCCCGAGTTATAGCAGGCACATAGATTCAGCAGCCGTTTCAAGCAACGCCCGGCGCCATGACCAGCCACGCAGGCATGAATCGGCGCGTAATGGAGCTCCCAACTTGGTTGACCAGGACAGGATACGCCAAGAGGCTGAGAAGGCGGCTCAACAGGCGGCTTACAAGTCTTTTCCGGTTCATCCGACGATTTCTATTCAGGCAGGTGTGACCAAAAGGACCGGAGGTGTCCCTTGCTTGGTACCAGCTCCGCGTAATGAGCGTTTGCCCAAGGATTTCATGGGGCCTCAAAAGGTGCCTAATTACACTGCCGATTTACAGCCAGGGACATGGATTGAAAGCTATGAGATGGCCATGGAACTACTAGAGGTCAGTGACGCGGCAATGGCCAAGTACTTCACCATGATGTTGGATGGAACGGCCCGCACTTGGTTGAAAGGGCTGCCACCTAATTCCATTGGTTCATGGGCAGAGTTAAAAGCCTGGTTTATTCAGAATTTCAAAGACACATGCAAGCAGTCCATGTCAATTGTGGATTTGACTAATTATAAGCAAGAGGAAGGTGAGTCCATGACCCATTGGGTGCGCCAGGTCAAAGCCATAATACATTCATCTGATAAGATGGATGCCGGCTCTGCAGTCTTAATGTTGGAGAAAAATTGTCGTTTTACGCCTCTGAAACAGAAGCTGGGCGGCTCCAGTGCGATTGTAATGACATGGGCCAGCTAATGGCGGCTCTAGTAAAGTACGCCGACTCTGATAGTACCAAGGATCCCAAGAACGGCAATGCTAAGGGTCATCAGCATAACCCGGCAAATCAAGGAGGCAATAATAAGCGTAGGGCTGACGGTAGCTCGGAGTTTGTGGCTAATGCGCAAGGCAACACTCAGCGACGTAAGGGGAGACCACCTCCTCGGTCCGGCGGGTCAGGTCCCAAAGTTGAGCAGCTGTTAAATGAGCCCTGTCCAAGGCACGGTACTCAGCAGAAACCGAGCACTCACCTATGGAAGGACTGTACAATCATGAAGGCTTTCAAGAACTCTAACATGTTCAACGGCAATCATGGGCCAGGAGGCGGTTTTCATGGCCCGGTCGGCGGTTCAAATTCCAACTTTCAAGGCTCTTAAGGAAATCAGGTGGCTATAATCAGCAATCTGGCCAGGGAGGTCAGCAGCAGCAGCAGTCTGGATATCAGAGCAATCCAAAGCAGTTGAATAGTGGACAATATCATGTGTTCACCACCAGTTTGTGCAGACGAGACCAGAAGCTTCATAAGAGGGTTGTGAATGCTCTTGAGCCGGCAGTCTCTCGTTATTTGAGATGGTCTGAACGGCCTATTCTATGGAGTAGGGAAGATCACCCTCCCCGGGTTGACAATCCGGGTCACCTGGCCGTGGTGGTGGCACCTCAGGTTGGTAGATACAAATTCACTAAGGTGCTCATGGACGGAGGCAGTAGCATCAACATCCTCTATTATCAGACTTTCCGTCGCATGGGGTTGACTGACAAAAATCTTAAGACGTCCAACACTGTTTTCCATGGAGTGGTGCCTGGTAAGTCGGCGTACCCAGTGGGTAAGATTGAACTGGAAGTAGCCTTTGGAGATGAGCATGATTCTAGGGCTGAGAAGTTAACTTTTGAGGTGGTCAAAATCAAGAGCCCGTATCGTGCCATGTTTGGCCGACCGGCTTATGCCAAGTTCATGGCATGGCCGTGTTATGTTTATTTGCAGCTTAAAATGTCAGGTCATAAGGGCACCATTGCAGTGCATGGGAGTCGGAAGATAGCCTTGGAATGTGAGGAAGGCGATGCTGCTTACCCTTAATCTGTTTGTGCAACAGAGGAGTTGAAGTTCTACAAGGACAATGTTGACCCGGCGGACATGACGTATTTGAAAAAGTCGACTACAGAACATGAGCCAGTGCTGAAGTTTAAATCGGCTGATGACACCAAGCTTGTCGATTTTGTTCCAGGTGACTCATCTAAGCAGTTCAATATCAGTGCTAATGTAGATCCCAAATAGGAAAGCGTGCTCATCAAGTTCATCCGTGAGAACTGGGCCATCTTTGCATGGAAACCTTCTGACATGCCGGGTGTACCGAGAGAACTTGCTGAGCACACTCTCAATATTGATCCAAAATTTAAACCGGTCATGCAGTTTCTTCAGCGGTTCAATGAGGAGAGGCGCAAGACCATTGGTGAGGAAGTGGCCCCGCTGTTGGCGGCCGGGTTCATTATTGAAGTTTTTCATCCAGAATGATTGGCTAACCCGGTGCTCGTTCTTAAAAAGAACGACACCTGGCGTATGCGTGTGGATTACACGGACTTAAGCAAGGCTTGTCCGGCAGATCCATTCGCTCTCCCTCGTATTAATCAAATCATTGATGCTACGGCGGGTTGTGAGCGTTTGAGCTTTTTGGATGCTTATTCTGGTTATCATCAGATCAAGATGGCAGTTAAGGACTAGGAGAAGACGGCTTTTATTACTCCGTTCGGAGCCTTCTGCTATGTGTCTATGCCTTTTGGGCTTAAGAGTGCCCAGGCGAGTTATCAGCAATGTGTGCAGAACTGTCTTCACAATCAGATTGGGCGTAATGTTCATGCTTATGTGGACGATATTGTGGTCAAGTCCATAGAGAAGTAGACCTTGATAGATGACCTAAAGGAAACCTTTGATAACCTCCGGGTCTACAAGATGATGCTTAACCCGGTGAGGGAGTCCTGGATTAGGGGGTGTTCGAATAGCCGGACTATACCTTCAGCCGGACTCCTGGACTATGAAGATACAAGATTGAAGACTCCGTCCCGTGTCCAGAAGGGACTTTCCTTGGCGTGGAAGGCAAGCTTGGCGATACGGATATGAAGATCTCCTACCATTGTAACCGACTCTATGTAACCCTAACCCTATTCGGTGTCTATATAAACCGGAGGGTTTTAGTCCGTAGGACAACATACACATCAACAATCATACCATAGGCTAGCTTCTAGGGTTTAGCCTCCTCGATCTCGTGGTAGATCTACTCTTGTACTACCCATATCATCAATATTAATCAAGCAGGACATAGGGTCCATCGAGAGGGCCCGAACCTGGGTAAAACTTCGTGTCCCTTGCCTCCTGTTACCATCCAGCCTAGACGCACAGTTCGGGATCCCCTACCCGTGATCCGCCGGTTTCGACACCGACATTGGTGCTTTCATTGAGAGTTCCTCTGTGTCGTCGCCGTTAGGCTTGATGGCTCCTACAATCATCAATGGCGATGCAGTCCAGGGTGAGACCTTCCTCTCCGGACAGATCTTCGTCTTCGGCGGCTTCGCACTATGGGCCAATTCACTTGGCCATCTAGAGCAGATCGAAAGCTACGCCCCTGGCCGTCAGGTCAGATTTGGAAGTTTAAACTACACGGCTGACATCCGCGGGGACTTGATCTTAGACGGATTCGAGCCACTACCGAGCGCGCCGCACTGTCCCGACGAGCATGATCTAGCTCTGCCGCCGAACAGTGCCCTGGAGGCCGCACCCGCATCGGCTCCGATCCTTAATTCAGAGCCAACTGTGCCGATCGAGGATGGGTGGTTGGATGCCGCCTCGGGGGCTGTGATCCCAACGGCGATTGAGCCGAACACCAGCCCCGTACTCTGCGAGACTCGTGACTCCAAGGAGCCGGACTCCTCTCCGGACTCCGAACCCTCCACGCCCTGCCAATTGGATCCGATTGGGCGCCGATCATGGAGTTCACTACCGCGGACATCTTTCAGCACTCGCCTTTCGGCGATATCCTAAAGTCACTGAAGTCTCTCTCTTTATCATGAGAGCCCTGGCCGGACTACGGTCAGCGAGATTGGGATGCGGACGATGAAGAAATTCAAAGCCCACCCACCACCCACTTTGTAGCCATTATCGACGATCTAACCGACATGCTCGACTCCGAAGACATCGACGGTATGGACGCCGATGAAGGAGACGATGAAGAACCAGCGCCTATTGGGCCCTGGAACACCACCTCGTCATATGACGTATACATGGTGGACGCACCAAAAGATGACGACGAGGAGCGAAAGGACGCACTGAAGGCTTGTTCCCTTGAAAAGCAGTCAAAACGGCAACGCAAGCGCCGCCCCAAATCCCGCCTCGACAGAAATAGCGATCACAAAGACCCAGCGCTGGAGCAGGGCGAACCGCTGCCGGACAACGGCAATCCGGATAATCAAACCGAACAAACAAATCCTATCAAGGATAACGGTCCGGACGACATAACGCCGGACAGACACCCTGAGTAGCAGACTGCCCATAAAAGGCTTGCTGCCACCGCGAGGAGCCTGAAAAAGCAGAAGCAAAGGCTCAAGGCCGCGCAAGACACACTCCAATTCAGATGGAGTAAAATACTCAGCACTGCAGCAAGGTATGGCGACAATCGCCCCTCCAAGAGCTACCCAAAGCGGAAGCTGCTACCCGAATTCGATGAGGAGGCCTCAGAACCCCCACAACCAAATATCAAAGCAGCCACCTGGTCGGATAGACGACCCCCCTACCAACACAAAGCGGCATACAACGCCGCTCACAATACAATACGCGACCCATGCGAGGGCTCGCACCCAAAGGACGGTGCAACCAGATCCATCTATGGACCACGCAAGCGCGCCCCAGCATACAATGCAACACAAACATCCGAACAACGCGGTACACCCAGCTACAGGGGTGCCGTACATCCCCTATGTTTCACCGATGAGGTACTGGACCACGAATTTCCAGAGGGATTCAAGCCCGTAAACATAGAGGCATACGATGGAACAACAGACCCTGGGGTCTGGATTGAGGACTACATCCTTCATATCCATATGGCTCGAGGAGACGATCTCCACGCCATCAAGTACCTACCCCTCAAGCTCAAAGGGCCAGCTCGTCATTGGCTCAAAGGCCTCCCTGAAAGCTCCATTGGAAGTTGGGAAGAGCTCGAAGATGCCTTTTGAGCAAATTTTCAAGGGACTTATGTCCGACCTCCGGATGCGGACGATTTGAGTCATATAACTCAACAGCCCGGAGAGTCAGCCCGAAAGCTTTGGAACAAGTTTCTTACTAAAAAAATAGATTGTCAACTGTCCGGACGCCGAAGCCTTGGCAGCTTTCAAGCATAGCGTCCGTGACGAATGGCTCGCCAGACACCTCGGCCAAAATAAACCGAGAATGATGGCCGCATTAACGAACCTCATGACCCGCTTTCGCGCGGGTGAGGACAGCTGGCTAGCCAGATGCAGCACCAGCGACCCCAGTACATCTGAAGTTAGAGATGGAAACGGGAAATCATGGCGCAACAGCAATAAAAAATGCCGGAATAAAGAGGACAGCACGAAGGGCACGGCAGTAAATGCCGGATTCAAAAGCTCTCGGCCAGGTCAAAAGCCGCCCCCTAAAGGCACCAGGGATGAACTGTCCAGCCTCAACAAAATTCTGGACCAAGTATGCCAGATCCATAGTACCCCTGGTAAACCCGCTAATCATACCCACAAAGAATGTTGGGTCTTCAAGCAGTCTGGCAAGCTCAACGCCGTGCACAAGGGGGAGGATACACCAAGTGAAGACGAGGACGAGCCCCCCAAGCAAGACATGGGGGAACAAAAGAAATTTCCACCCGAAGTCAAAACAGTAAACGTGTTACACGTGATCAAGGGAAAACACAACGCGACACTCCCAGGAAAATATACCCAAGTGCCTATCACCATGGAGTCCTGCCACTGGTCGTCTCAACCGATCACTTTCGACGATCGCGATTACTCAGCAAGTATCCGGCACGCAGGATGGGCTGCCCTGGTGTTAGACCCAGTAATTGGAGGATATCACTTCACACGAGTCTTGATGGACGGCGGCAGTAGCCTAAACCTAATATATCAGGATACAATCCGCGGGATGGGGTTAGACCCAACACAAATTTGCCATACAAATACTACCTTTAAAGGAGTAACGCCAGGCCCAGGGGCTCGTTGTACGGGCTCCCTCCTACTACAAGTTATATTCGGCTCCCCCGATAACTTCCGTCGCGAGCATTTAAATTTCCACATCGCTCCCTTTCAAAGTGGCTATCAAGCACTGCTCGGGCGCGAAGCTTTCGCTCGCTTTAATGCAATACCACACTACGCCTTCCTCACACTCAAGATGCCCGGTCCACGTGGCATCATTACAGTGCACGGAAATATCAAGCGATCTCTGCGCGCCGAAGAGAGTGAGGCTGCCTTGGCAGCCGCACATTAAAGGCGCCCGGACCAGCGAAAGCATCCAATAGGTCATCAAGACCTCAGACACAACCAATTGAGTCCGGCGCCGCTACTTATACCGAATAAATGGTTAAAACCCTATTTGTCAATACAAGGGGCTCAATACGCGCAGACAAGTGGCAATTTCTTCTCATCTTGAATTATACATGGTTTCTTTAACAAACTATCTTTTTGCACGACAACCTTTTTACCTAAATTCCTCTCTTTTACAGACGATCATCATGCTACACTCGTCCTGGATACGGCACAACGGAGACACAGGCGCAGACGTGCAGCAGGGACCCGCTCCAAGGATTCTTTTTAGATTAAGACCCTGCGTAAACCTTTTTTACTGTCTTTTGTTGATACATATCCACCATTGAAAAGGATGCTGACGTCTTGGCATGTGGCCACGCCATAACAATGCACGTACCTGGACACAAGGGGCTTCTTACAAAGGCCATTATTTAGGCCCGGTTTATACCACAAAGACCGAATACCTTAGGGAGTGTTCGGCGTCGCGAGTTTGGCCCTATATGCATCAGCTCCGAATCATTGTCTTTGGTCAAATGTTGGGTTTGCCCGGCTCCTGTGTTTTGGTGCCTTACGTTCCGCTTTACCGGCTAAGGTAGCACCAGGAGAACTACTGCGATTGTGCCCTAGTTCATCCGGACGAGCACCTCAGTAGAGAAAGCCGAAAACTGACTGTCATGATATAGCGTGAGACTGGTCAACCACTCGATGACCTGTGGGAATGTTAGAATTCCTCCGCTTTAATGAAGGGCCGTTTTCCGGCCAGGCATGTACGCACCCCGAGGTCGGGAGAGTGCGGAGCCACCAGGGGCTATCTAGTAGCCCCACTGTCAAACTCCTATGGCTAACTGAAAGTGTTGAAGCATTATAGTCTGGTTGCCTCGCTCGCTCTGCTATCACCTCCTTAATAGGAGCAAGACGTTGGGTTAAGTGTGAACGCGTGTTTTTGCGAGCACCTCCGCATTATATGCGTGGGGGTTGAAGCCGACGACTGCAATCTTTCAGGTTATACACATGTATACAAAAACGGCCGCCCAGGAGGCATCATATTACTTTCAGGCAAAAGTATAAAATAGCCTTATAAACATTTATAAAAGCATTTCGCTTACAATGAGATTACATATCACTCAAACATAATATTTTTTGAGCACTGGGTCTCTACCAAACGGGCACCCTCAAGAACTTCTTCAAAGTAGTGCTCAGCAGCCTTTCGACCTATGGCCGAATCCCGCGCTGCAACATTGGTAGCATCCATCTCCGCCCAGTATGCCTTGACACGGGCAAAGGCCATCCGTGCGCCCTCTATGCACGCCGACCTCTTCATCGCATCAATGCGCGGCACCACATCAAGTAACTGCTGCACCAAGCTGAAATAGCTATTCGGTTTCGACCCTTCCGGCCATAACTGATCCACAACAGACCTCATGGAGAGTATGGACAACCTATTTAGTTCGGCCCATTCGGCTAATTGGTCAGTCAATGAAATCGGACGCTCGGGGGAATGGAATTGTCTCCAAAATAGCTGATCTACTTCACGGTCCGTCTGACCCTGGAAGTACTTGGCCGCATCAGCAGCGCTCGCCGCCAAATCCATATACACATCCTCCGAACTCCACAGCCGATCCAGAGGGGCATACCGTGGATCTCCGAACTTCCTCCGCAACATAAAGGATTTCCCAGCTACAATATCCCCGGCTTCCCGCAGCTCCTCCTTCTTTGCCCTCATAGAAGAGCGGAGGTCTTTTCTCGTCGTAGCAGCCTTCTCAAGGTCCGATGCCTTCGCCTGGTTTTCCTTTTCAAGAACCCGGCAACGGTCGGCGGCGGCTTTTAATTCTATGGCCATCTTGGCCATATTGTCTTGGCTCTCGCCATGTGCGGCCTTCTCGGCTTGCAACTCTTCGGCCGCCTTCAAATCAGCCGCATTTCCCAACCTCGCTTGTTCCTTGGCTCGGGCAAGTTCTGCCCGCAAGGCTTCAACAGTGGCAGCTCCATCTGCAGTCACAACATATTAAAGATGCTGGCATCATACTGCTCTTCCTATTGTGGCGTTTACCAGATAATGACACTTACCCTGTGCCTCGTCAAGCCTTTTGTTAACAAGCTCGATGTCGGCATATGCCACATCCACCTGCCATTCTAAATGGGCAAACTCGCTAGTCCGGCTAGCCACCGGAGCTTCCATCACCTGCACATAGAGGCAGTATGGTTATTACCTGGGAATATGATCCTCTATTCGTTGTCGTTTCCGACGACAACCAGAGTCTCAGGGGCTACTATCTACACAGGGCACACCTAGCATGTGCAGGACTATCATACATTCTTTTACGTACCTCAAAGCCTGTCAGTAGACTCATAAAAGCTTCATGCAATCCGCTTTCGGCGGACAATATTCTCTCCATCACCGTATTCATCAGCACACGGTGTTCATCTGAGATGGCCGCTCGCCCCACCAACTCCCTCAGAACATCCGATCGCACACTAGACGGTGTCGGACTCTTTTGTCTGCTCTCTTCGGGAGCCGGACACGGGGAGCTTCGGGGGTCAATGGGATTATCTTCTGGCCTCACCGGACTCGGAGAGGCCCTCCGCGACGACACTTCAGGGTCGCCCACTTCCTAAGCGGAGGAGTCCGGAGGAGGCGTTTCGCTCTCCATCATCTCTGGAAGAACATCCCCCGAAGACGAGCTCATTTGAGTGCGGCTAAGGCCCGAACTGCAAAAATATATGCGGCGGTTATCTTCTCAGAAGAAAAATATGGCATATGTGTACTATTAAAGTATTTCGGGTCACTTACGACTCGCGGGAGAATTGATCCCCCCGCGGACTTTGTGCGGCAACGGCACCCCCCAAGGTAGGACCCTCTGTGGGAGACTTCTTCTTCCGTTTGGAAGCTTCGGCTTCCGAATCCCCAGGCGAAGTCCTTTTCCTCTTTTGGTCATCTTCCTTCATGGAGACGCTCGCTCCCTCGGCTAGAATGGGCAGCGTTGGGGGCCCGCATCCGCCCGCATTATCCTCCACAGTATCTTCCTTCAAGGGCACCAGGCAAGGTGCGGTCTGGAGCATCTTCTCCAATACCGGATTTTCCAAACCCTCAGGGAGGGGGGCCGAACACCGAATCAACTTCGCCTTTGTTAGCCAGTCCTGGTCAAAAGGCGAACTCTCAGAAATAACTTCGTAACAAAGGAGAGATAGTATGTTCGGCTGGAAGATGCCTTACCTGTTCGGCGGCGCGGTTACTACTCAGGCCCACGTCCTCGGTGATTTCCGGACACTCCACCTGAGGTCCGAAGAATGACTTGTACATCTCCTCGTGCGTCAGGCCGAGAAAATTTTGAATGACACACGGTCCCTCGGGATTGAACTCCCATAGGCGAAGAGGCCGGCGTTTGCAAGGCTGGACTTGACGAACCAACATAACTTGTATTACCGCAACCAAACTGAAATCTCCATTGAAGAGATCTCGAATGCGGCTTTGCAGTATAGGCACGTCCTTGGCTGGACCCCAGCTCAGACCTCTGCTGATCCATGACATCAGTTGTGGTGGAGGGCCCGAGCGGAAAACAGGGGCGGCCGCCCACTTGGCGCTTCTAGGAGCCGTGATGTAGAACCACTCCTGTTGCCACAATTCAGACACCTCTGGGATGGAACCTTTGGGCCATGGAGCTCCTGTCATCTTGCGTATTGAGGCACCTCCACACGCTGCATGTTGCCCCTCGATCATCTTCGGCTTCACTTCAAAGGTCTTGAGCCACAGGCCAAAGTGAGGGGTAACCCGGAGGAAGGCCTCGCACACGACAACAAATGTCGTGATATGAAGAAAGGAGTCCGGAGCTAGATCATGGAAGTCTAGCCCGTAATAAAACATCAAACCCCTGACGAAAGGATCCAAAGCAAGGCCTAGACCTCGGAGGAAGTGGGAGACGAAGACGACGTTCTCGTTTGGTTCGGGGGTAGGGACGGCCTGCCCTCGGGGAGGCAGCCGATGCAAAATCTCGGCGGTCAGATATCTGGCCTCCCTCAACTTTTTGATGTCTTCTTCCGTGACGGAGGAAGGCACCCATCGGCCTTGAAGGCTAGATCCGGACATGATTGAAGGTTCGGAACACCTGACCTGAACTTTGGGCGCTTGAGCTTGAGGTGGGGGAAGGATTCGATTGAGCATGGGAGGGAAAAATAAAATCCTGGTCCCTTTATAAAGAGGGTGAATATCAAGCGTCCTCTCCGTGTCCGTTTGGACTTGCCTATAATCTAGGAGTCCTAGTAGCGGTTGGGTTACCCACGCCCGTATTGATGAGAATCCCGGAATAAGGGGACACGATCTCTGCTTTACCAAGACGTGCCAAGGAAACCGCCTCGCATGACGTGCTGAGGTGGGATAATGAAGCGACTCGGATAAAGGCTTGGCCATGGTGTGTCACACTACGGAATACGTCAGCAGATTAGATTTGTGTAAATATTATTCTCTCTATGGCAATATGTGGAAACTTATTTTGCAGAGCCGGACACTATCTTGGTGTTCAAAATCTTCTATGAAGTACTTGGAGGAGGAACCCGCCTTGCAATGCAGAAGACTATCTGCACGCCGGACTTGTCGTCATTGAAGCCTGGTTCAGGGGCTACTGAGGGAGTCCTGGATTAGGGGGTGTTCGGATAGCCGGACTATACCTTCAGCCGGACTCCTGGACTATGATGATACAGACTCCGTCCCGTGTCCGGAAGGGACTTTCCTTGGCGTGGAAGGCAAGCTTGGCGATACGGATATGAAGATCTCCTACCATTGTAACCGACTCTATGTAACCCTAACCCTATTTGGTGTCTATATAAACCGGAGGGATTTATTCCGTAGGACAACATACACATCAACAATCATACCATAGGCTAGCTTCTAGGGTTTAGCCTCCTCGATCTCGTGGTAGATCTACTCTTGTACTACCCATATCATCAATATTAATCAAGCAGGACGTAGGGTTTTACCTCCATCGAGAGGGCCCGAACCTGGGTAAAACTTCGTGTCCCTTGCTTCCTGTTACCATCCAGCCTAGACGCACAGTTCGGGACCCCCTACCCGAGATCCGCCGGTTTTGACACCGACACCAGCCAAGTGTGTTTTTGGAGTACCAGTAGGCAAGCTTTTGGTGTTTCTGGTTTCTAACAAAGGCATCGAACCTAACCCGGAGAAGATCAAGGCAATCACTTCTTTGGCTAAGCCGGCATGTATCAATGATGTTCAGCGTTTGGCGGCTCGTATTGCTGCTTTAAGCCGATTAGGTGAGAAGGCCATACCGCTATATCAGATGATGCAAAAGACAGACGATTTTGTCTGGAGTGATGCTGCTAATACTGCCTTTGAAGATTTGAAGAGACAGCTCGCTGAGCCGCCGATCCTTGCTGCTCCTATTGATAAGGAGCCATTATTATTATATGTGGCTGCTAACACACGTGTTGTCAGTGTGGCTATTGTAGTAGAGCGCAAGGAGGCTGGCAAGGAATATCCGGTTCAACGGCCGGTTTACTACGTCAGTGAGGTGCTTATTGAATCCAAGCAAAGATATCCACACTAGCAAAAGCTTGTTTATGGGGTGTTCATGGCGAGCCGGAAGGTTAACCAATATTTTCAGGGTCATCCCATCACTGTGGTTAGTTCTGCTCCTTTGGGAGATATCGTTCAAAATAGAGAAGCCACATGACGAGTTGCCAAGTGGGCCATTGAACTTGGGCCTCATGATTTAAAGTATGTGACACGCACTGCTATCAAGTCTCAAGCACTGGTGGACTTCATCAACGATTGGATAGAGCTGCAAATGCCTGAAGAGAAGCCGGACAACACATATTGGTCTATTCATTTTGATGGGTCCAGGCAATTAGAGGGCTCGGGGGCTGGAGTTGTTTTAGCTTCCCCTCGAGGTGACAACTTTTGTTATGTGCTACGGTTGATGTTTCCATGTACTAACAATGCAGCTGAATATGAGGCCTTGCTCCACGGTCTTCGTATGGCTAAGGAGATGAGCTTGGGCCAGGTAAGGTTCTTTGGCGACTCGTATTTGGTGGCTCAACAAGTATCAGGCAAGTGGGATTCCAAAGATCCTCTCATGGCGGCTTATCGCCGTGAAGTTGATGCCATTGCTGGACACTTCAAGGGTTACCAAGTAGAACGCATTGATCGCGGAAAGAATGAAGCGGCCGATGCTTTAAGCCGGCTGGGGTCTCAGCGTAAGCCGGTGCCACCTAACACTTTCTTAGATGTTCTGCATAACCCTTCTGTCAAGTTGCCTACGGAGGAAGACTTGGATGTACCAGACCCGGAAGCACAATTGGTGGCGGCTCTTCACATCATCCCAGATTGGACAGTGCCATATTTGGCTTATATGACCTGGGGTGAGCTGCTTGAGGATGAAACCTTGGCTAGACAGATAACCCGGCGGTCTAAATCATTGACAATTGCCAATGGTGAGTTGCATCATCGTAGTGTTACAAGGGCGTTTCAACGCTGTGTTTCTCCTGAGGAAGGGCAAGAAATTCTTCGTGAAATTCATGAAGGAGATTGTGGCCATCAAGCCGGTTCAAAGTCCCTAGTAGCCAAAGCTTTCCGTCATGGATTTTATTGGCTGACGGCTCACGCTGATGCAGAGGATCTGGTCAGTAAATGTGATGGTTGCCAGAAATTTTCACGACGGGCTCACGTGCCGGCTCAAGAATTAAGGATTATTCCTATTACTTGGCCATTTGCGGTTTGGGGGCTTGACATGGTTGGGCCTTTCAAAAGGTCCAAGGATAAAAAACCTCACCTTTTGGTGGCGGTTGACAAATTCACAAAGTGGGTTGAGGTAGAGCCAGTTAGTAAATGTGACGCAGCCACGGCGGTTCAATTCATCAAAAACGTGATCTTTCGTTTTGGCTTTCCACACAGGATTATAACTGACAATGGTACTAATCTGTCCAAGGGTGCTATGGAGGAATTCTGCCAACGTGAGCATATCCGGCTTGATGTTTCATCAGTAGCTCACCCCCAATCCAATGGTCAAGCTGAAAGAGCCAATTAGGAAATATTGAAAGGTCTCAAGCCCCGGCTTATGGTTCCATTACAACGGACGCCAGGTTGTTGGGTGGAGGAGTTACCCTCTGTGATATGGAGCATCAATACTACCCCTAACAGGTCTACAGGTTATACGCCTTCCTTCATGGTTTACGGAGCAGAGGCAGTCCTACCTAGTGGCATCCGTCATGACTCGCCCCATGTGGCGGCTTACGTTGAAGCTGATAACGAACAAGCCCGTCAGGATGCACTTGACATGTTAGATGAAAAGCGTGACTTAGCAGCAGCCCGCTCGACGATTTACCAACAGGACCTGCGCCATTATCACAGCCGCCCAGTTAAGTTCAGAACCTTTCAAGAAGGTGACTTGGTGCTCCGGCTCATCTAGGATCAAACTGATGCACACAAGTTATCCCCACCTTGGGAAAGACCTTTTGTGGTCAGCAAGAACTTGAACAATGGGTCATACTACCTTATCAATGTTCGAGAGCACAAAGACTCACGTAAATTGGAGGAAGAGACCCACCGGCCGTGGAATATCGCTCATCTTCGGCCTTACTATACTTGAGCCACCGGCTCTCGTGATGTACATATTTTGACTTTGTATATATTATGATAAGTAATAAAGCAGGACCTCTGTCCTTTTCATCCTCAATAATCATATGTCTTCATCATTATAATTTCAAAACGACCAATTGGGGGATGATTGTGTTCAAATCCAGCTTAACCCTTTGGTCCGGCTCATGATCGTATTCGAATCTAGCTGTTAAACCATATGATCACTAGGGGGCTTCCTGTTCAAACATAGGTCGTATTCGAACCAAAGAGAACATAGCTGTCGGTACCCTCTTGATCGGCACAATGCCAAACTCACTAGGGGGCTTCTTGATCGTATTCGAATCATAGCTTAACCCCTTTTGGGTCTGACTTTGATCGTATTTGAATCAGAGTCGTTAAAAAATTCTCAAGGTCATTTGGGGGCTTCCTGTTCAAACATAGATCGTATTCGAACCAAAGAGAACATAGCTGTCGGTACCCTCTTGATCGGCGCAATGCCAAAGCCACTGGGGGCTACATGATCGTATTTGAATCCTAGCTTAACCCCTTTGGTCCGGTTTGCTGATCGTATTCGAATAAGAAGCATCCAAATTTTTCTTTTTATTTGGCTTAAGTTTTTGAAAAAAAATCTTTGTTTTTTATTCTGCGGCTTTTCGTTTAGATCTAAGTATAAGTATGGTTTCAATTTAACCCGGCTTGATTTTTTGACGATAAATCGCCAGTGTATGACAATCATCATACATGTAGAAGTATTGGCTTCTAAAAAATTGGGTTATCACCCTTACTGTTCGGGTCACATGAACCGGCAGTGCAAATTCAACATCACAGGTATGATATTGCCGTTGTGTTTCAAAGTTAAAATTCATAACAGGCTTATCTGTGTCTCTTCTTTCAATATTAATGGTCGTATGTAAGATATTATGACCCACCCTGTGGTAAGACACCAATATAATTCAATATCATAGGAATGATATATTTCATGTTGATTATTCTTGCATCCAGCCTTAATTATACAATTATGTTGGTTTCGATGGTTGTGTATTGGGTGTTATGAGCCGTCCGGTGATAAACCGCCAGGGCAATTTTTATATATTGCATGCAGGAGCAGATTCAACACTACTGATATTGTAAGGGATGTAAAGCATATATTCACATGACGGACAAAAGAGTTGTACGCAGCACAATATGCACGATGGCATAAGCAGAACATGAAGTTTTTAAGCTAGCCTATTACAAGGTGCTTGGAGCCCAAAAGGATAATACTGTTTTCACTCTCGCACATAGCAGATGATAAACTGGAACCGGTTCATGAATCCTGGCCGGGTTGATTGGATGGTTGCGACTCATCCCTTGTCGGTTCATCTTCCTCCACCATTTGGAAATTGGGTTTGGACCAATCAAAGCCATGAAGGGCGACGAACTGAGCCTCATCATCAATCAGACCAGACGGGTCAATTTCAGGGGCAAAAGTTTGTTTGTGAATCGGCGGGATTAAGTCCGTCACTTTATATGAAGGAGTGGCCATCTTCTTATTTTCTGCATCAAAACCCGGCTAATACTTGGTGAGATTGGTTTCTTCAGCAATGATGGTGGCATGAGGACGAATCTCTTTCACACAGGCAGCAAAGTCTTCTTGGTCGAAGGGACTTCCATCTTCCTTAAAACTGGGGTACCCCCTGGCTACGTCCGCCGGGTCTAACTCCGGTACCCAGGCTTTGGAGCGGCTCAAAGCAGTTACAGCTCCGGCTCTCGCACAAGAACGCTTGACTTCCTGAAACCTGGCGGGTAAGATGGACAGCTTCTTCAAGACATCACTCAATAAGTTTGGTCCTTGGTTCGCCGGGGAGACAATAGCAAGAGCCCGCTGAGCTCCAATATACAATTGCTCCACAAGAGTGTAAACCGCCTTGAGCTTTATAAGACTATCTTGACTCAGATTGCTACTCCGGGGACCTGTGAAGTTTTCCCAATGAGTTAAGTAGGTGGCTTACATTATGGTGACAAATATAGATTTTGAGTAAGTAATAAGGTGATTTACCGAAGATTGCAGAAACCATCTGAGACACACCGTTCTTTAAACCGGTGAGTTCAGTGGTAACTTCTTTCAGAGCTGCTTCGGCCGTTTCAGCATGCTGCGTCAGGGCAGTTTTCTCATCAGCCCAAGCCTTTTTCTCTGCATTAAAATTGGTCTTCAGTTTCTCTGCTTCAGACACACTCAATTGGAGTTTGGATTCAGTTTTCTTTGTTTCAGTCTCCTGAGTCGACAGCCGGGTCTTGGCTTCAGACAATTGGGATTCCAGTTCTGCAGTTGCAGCCTGTATATAGAATAAGGTTGTTTACTTTCATGGCGGATTATAAAAGCAAGTCCCAAGTGTTTTGCAAGCAATAACACTTGGCACTTGGGGGCTAATGTCTGTTAGCGCAATTTTATTGTCAAAGGAATTGGATTTTTTCCAGAAGTCCCAAGTGCTTTGCAAGCAAGACCACTTGGCACTTGGGGGCTAATGCATTTTGCTGTTTTACCTACCAAAGGTAAGCCGGATATGTTATTGATAGGATCAGCCAGCTCATAAGGATATCTGGTCAAAGTATTTGTCTCTTCCATATTGGCTACTAGGACCGGCTCATTCATACTGATTAAACCGACCCTTGGGGACTACACAGGCAAATTGAAAAATTATCAGCATCCGGTTTGGTTGTAAGTCGGGAATCGAAAGGAGTCTAAGGCAAAAGCTTATAAGTCTATTAAAAGTCTCTAGATCATTCACTCTTATCATACTCCGCAGACTTGGGGGCTTCCAGGGTACATAACTTATGTAAACCAGAGAACATACCTCGTATTTTTGGTACATCTGTTTGACCATTTCAATCTCTGAATCACGACTGGAGTTGACTTTGCTAAGATAGCCAGATAGTACTTCACGAATACTCAGATGGGCGTAGTGGGAGACATCAAACCTCACTTTCTGCCTCTCCATGACTTCTTGCTTTCCGGAGTGTCTTGCCAGCATAGTCGGATTGCCCGGTTCAACGAATCTGGTACCAGTGATTAAAACATCATTGCTGTAAGTCTGTGGCGGGTTAGCTGAGCTTGACGGTTCAGCAGTGGATGGATTAAGAACGGTTTCGTCAACACACGGCTTAGGAAGATCTGATTGAACATTGATAGCAGGGTCGTCCGGTGCTTCAGTTTGTTCTGGGGCAAGAGTCGGCTGCGCCAGTTCAGCGGCTTTTGGATCCTCAGCCGTTTTGCCACCTTTGCTTTCTTGGGCTTTGCTTGACCACTAAGAAGAATTTGATGAGTCAGTATAACGATACGGGCATAAAGGTGCAGAAGAAGGATAATTATCTTTACCCGAGGGCGGTCTTAAAAGCTGGCAGCTGAGTTTGTGAAGAATCACCAGAGGAGGAACGAGCAATCTCCTGCAAAAGTGGAATTATAGTTGAGTGACTTGTAAAAGTGACTCGTTCACCAGAGTTAAGATTTAAAAGAACCTCATTTTGGCATTTTCGAGGGGTTTTCGGTAAGCCGGAGGGTAACTCATCGTATCCACTGGTCCGGGTCTGATGGCGGCTCTTATGTTGTTGTTGTTTCAAAAGAAAATGAGGATCTAAATAAGCCAAGGGGTGTGAAAACGTTAGTTTCCGGGTTACTCGCCGAAGTTTCTGCCTTGGTAAAGGTTCTGAGTCGGAGGAAATAATAGTTACCTCTTCTTCAACTGCCTGGCTGGCCCCCATGTCCTCCTGATAATAGTCAGTGTCAATAAGGTTGTTAAAAAGCAGGCCAAGAGAGTCAAGGGCTACCTCCGACTCAGCGATGTCATCCAACTTGAATAAGTCAGAAGCAGTTGTTTTCTTCTTAGATTTTCTGGCGGTTTTCTTGGCAGCTATTGCAGCGGCTCTGGCTTTTTTGGCAGCCTCATGATCATATTTGGCTTTCCAAAAGTCAGATTTAGCCTGTAGAAAAATAGCATGATGAAACTCATGCAAATACTTAACTACTGAGGAAAAAGGAGTCAAGAGGATTTACCTCTAGTGCCGGGTTAAGCTTGTAGAAAGGATTCAACCCTACTTTGCTGCAGTCTTCATATTTGTTGTTGACGAGGGTGGTCGCCATTTCAACAATGGCTTCTTCGGTCAAGCGTATGGAGCTATGACGTAATGGATCGTATGTTCCTCCGGTATAGTTGCACATCAAGTCAGATCGGCGGCTCAGAGGGATGATCTGCCATGCGATCCAACAGCGGATCAAGTCAACTCTAGTTAAGCCATTTCCCAGTAAGGCTTGAACCCTTTTGATTGTTGGGACAAGTTTCTTGCGTTCAGCAGCAGAAAGTTTATCACGGAGTAAATATTTAGCGTTAAGACGCTCAGCGCGATAACTCGGCATTGGTTTTTCATCAGCCGGCGACGTGTCTTTGTAATAGAACCAGGTTTGGTTCCAGTCCTTGGGATGGCTTGGCAAGACTACTAGAGGAAAGACAGCATCGCGTCTGCGCTGTATCAAAATCCCGCCAAGTTCCAAGCTGGGGCCGTTGGTGTACTCACTCTGGTGGTTCAAATAGAAGTATTCTCTGAAGAGTTCAACAGTAGGTTCTTCTTGAAGATAAATCTCGTAGAAAACTTGGAAATTACAGATGTTTGATATGGAATTGGGTCCAATGTCTTGCGGATGAAGCTTGAAAAAATGCAGAACAACTCTAAAGAATTTTGAGCCGGGCGGCGAAAAGCCCCGGTTCATATGATCAGTGAAGACGATGATTTTACCATCCTTTGTGTGAGGTCTTTCTTCGGCCGAGTGAGGGGCGCGGTAAGACATGACGCTCTTCTCTGGTAAATATCCAACAGTGACAAAATCCTTTAGAGTATCCTCAGTGACTATGGAAGTGACCCAGTTGCAAACTGTCGTCGTCTTCGGTGGCATGGCGAAAAGACAATCTAAAAGGAAGTAATTTTCCAGCTCAAATTAATTGGTGGAATTACAAGCTAATGATTGCAGTACAGATGTATAATGGAAGCTTAAATAAGGGCTAATGGTATATGAAGGAAAAATAAGCCAGCATGGTAAGCCGCCATGACTAAAGATATTCAAGAGTAGCCAGCAATGAAAAATTGGCTAAGTACTGAGATAAACAAGTTTCACAGGCTGCAGCTATTATTTTGGATCAACGGTTGTTCAGGAAAAGAAAAATAAATGTAGACCTAAAAATCAGTACAGATGAGTTCATGAGCTTGCAAAAGATTTTTTTCTTCCAGGAAAGAGGATCTATTGATACCGAAAGTGGAAATAAAACAACTACGGCATTGGTTTAGCGCCGTTTTTAGATCAAAGAAGCTCGCAGTACAGCCTGGAAGATGAACTACGATGAACTACGAAGAACACAGAGAAGCTCGCAAAACCTAAAGTGGATCTAAGGTATGAGAAGGCAGAAACTTACAGCTGTAGATCTGCTGCGGAGGGTCGCCGTCGCTATCCGGATCGACTCAGGTTGATGCAGCGGCCGAGGTTGATGAAGATGAGGTGCTCTACGGCGGCGGTGGAGCTTGAGCGGCAGAAGGGTTGCGAGAGAAAGAAGGAAGAAGGAGAAAAATGGGAGATGGCTTTCGGATCCTATTTATAAGGAGATAGGGAACAAGCAGGTGTGAAATACGATGAGGCCGAAAAAATGGTCATCCAGCTACCAGGACGCCTCGATTCTCGGGATAATCATTAAGATAAAGATCCGTTGAGATATGTTAGATGAAGTGTGAAGTAATGGTATATGACGTCATGGCGGGTTATCACAAATCCTGGAGATGGCGTCATGGCGGGTTACAAATTTTTGCACAATAAAGAGCAGAAGATTTCTTATAAGTGTTGAAGATTGACACGAACTAGTTCAAATCAATCTCGGGACGAATGTTGGGAAATAACTATTATGTATGACCCGCCCAGGAGGGGCCGGGTTATACCTATGGCGATTCATGAAGCCCAAGACAGCTTTGGAAGATGGTGGTTCAGTTAAGGGCCCAAGACCCAAAGGTGACTCAAGGCCCGTAGAGATAAACTGCCATGTGTATATAACTTGTATTGTAAGGCAGGAATAGTTAGAGACCGAGCCGGACACTGTTTATGAGCCGGTCGGGATTCTATGAGCCGCCGGGTGTCAGCCTCTGTATATAAAGGGGTGACACGGCGGCGGTTCAGGACAAGAAACAAGATATCGAGAGCCAGGTTAAGCGTATTCGCTCCCTGGCCATCGAAACCCTAGCAATACCACCTCAAACTATATTAGGCCTTTACCTTCACTGCAAGGGGCCGAACCGGTATAAATTCCTCGTGTCCTTTGTCCCATTTATCCCCTTTAAGATTCCTAGTTGCGATGGCTCCACGATTAAGTCCTTTCACTAGGACATCTGCCGTGACTATTCCACTACAGACCTAGTCCGCATCATTGATACTATCATCTTTCAACATAGTTTTTCTCTAGGAACATATAAAAAATAAACTGGGAACTACATCATGAGCTATTGATCTACAACATAGATATGCAAATACTATCAGGACTAAGTTCATGATAAATTAAAGTTCAATTAATCATATTACTTAAGAACACCCACTTAGATAGACATCCCTCTAGTCATCTAAATGATCACGTGATCCAAATCAACTAAACCATGTCCGATCATCACGTGAGATGGAGTAGTTTCAATGGTGAACATCACTATGTTGATCATATCTACTATATGATTCACGCTAGACCTTTCGGTCTCAAGTGTTCCGAGGCCATATCTGCATATGCTAGGCTCGTCAAGTTTAACCCGAGTATTCTGCGTGTGCAAAACTGGCTTGCACCCGTTGTATGTGAACGTAGAGCTTATCACACCCGATCATCACGTGGTGTATCGGCACGACGAACTGTTGCAATGGTGCATACTCAGGGAGAACACTTATACCTTGAAATTTAGTGAGAGATCATCTTATAATGCTACCGCCGAACTAAGCAAAATAAGATGCATAAAGGATAAACATCACATGCAATCAAAATATGTGACATGATATGGCCATGATCATCTTGCGCCTTTGATCTCCATCTCCAAAGTACCGTCATGATCTCTATCGTCACTAGCATGACACCATGATCTCCATCATCTTGATCTCTATCAACGTGTCATCACATGGTCATCTCGCCAACTATTGCTCTTGCAACTATTGCTATCGCATAGCGATAAAGAAAAGAAATTATTTGGTGCTTGCATCCTATGCAATAAAGGGACAACCATAAGGCTTCTGCCAGTTGCCGATAACTTCAACAAAACATGATCATCTCATAAAACAACTTATATCTCATCACGTCTTGACCATATCACATCACAACAAGCCCTGCAAAAACAAGTTAGACGTCCTCTAATTTGTTGTTGCAAGTTTTACGTGGCTACTACAGGCTGAGCAAGAACCGTTCTTACCTACGCATCAAAAACCACAATGCGGTATAGTGATTGCTTTTTGATCTTCAGAAAGAACCATGTTCATTGAATCCGATTCAACTAAAGTTGGAGAAACAAACACCCACTAGCCACCTGTGTGCGAAGCATGTCGGTAGAACCAGTCTCGCGTAAGCGTACGCGTAATGTTGGTCTGAGCCGCTTCATCCAACAATACCAATGAATCAAGAATCAACTAGTGACGGCAAACAATATGTATATACCGACGCCCACAACTCCTTCGTGTTCTACTCGTGCATATAACATCTACGCATAAACCTGGCTGGGATGCCACTGTTGGGGAATGCAGTAATTTCAAACAAATCCTACGCACGCGCAAGATCGATGCATAGCAACCAGAGGGGAGAGTGTCCATGTACCCTCATAGACCGTAAGCGGAAGCGTTATGACAACGCGGTTGATGTAGTCGTACGTCTTCACGATGGACCGATTCCTAGTACCGAAAGTACGGCACCTCCACGATCTGCACACGTTCAGCTCGGTGACATCCCACGAACTCACGATCCAGCAGAGTGTCGAGGGAGATCTTTGTCAGCACGACGGCGTGATGACGGTGATGATGATGCTACCGGAACAGGGCTTCGCCTAAGCACCGCTACGATATGACCGAGGTGGATTATGGTGGAGGGGGGCACCGCACACGGCTAAGGGATCAATGATCAACTTGTGTGTCCATGGGGTGCCCCCCTCCCTCGTATATAAAGGAGTGGAGGAGGGGGAGGGCCAGCCCTCTACTATGGTGCGCCCTAGGGAGTCCTACTCCCACCGGGAGTAGGATTCCCCCCCTTCCAAGTAGTAGGAGTAGGAGAAAAGGAAGGGGAAGAGAGAACAGAAGGAAGGAGGGGGCGCCGCCCCTCCCCCTAGTCCAATTCGGACTAGGCCTTGGGGGCACGCGGCCTGCCCTAGGCAGCCCCTCTCTCTCCCCTAAAGCCCAATAAGGCCCATATACTCCCTGGTGAATTCCCGTAACTCTCCAGTACTCCAATAAATACCCGAACCACTCAGAACCTTTCCGATGTCCGAATATAGCCTTCTAATATATCGATCTTTACGTCTCGAACATTTCAAGACTCCTCGTCATGTACCTGATCTCATCCGGGACTCTGAACAACCTTCGGTACATCAAAACACATAAACTCATAATACCGATCGTCATCGAACGTTAAGCGTGCGGACCCTATGGGTTCGAGAACTATGTAGACATGACCGAGAATCATTTCCGGTCAATAACCAATAGTGGAACCTGGATGCTCATATTGGCTCCTACATATTCTATGAAGATCTTTATTGGTCAAACCGCATAACGACATACGTTGTTCCCTTTGTCATCGGTATGTTACTTGCCCGAGATTCGATCATCGGTATCTCAATACCTAGTTCAATCTCATTACCGGCAAGTCTCTTTACTCATTTCGTAATGCATCATCACGCAATTAACTCATTAGTCACATTGCTTGCAAGGCTTATAGTGATGTGCATTACCGAGAGGGCCCAGAGATACCTCTCCGATAGACGGAGTGACAAATCCTAATCTCGATCTATGCCAACTCAACAAACACCATTGGAGACACCTGTAGAGCATCTTTATAATCACCCAGTTATGTTGTGACATTTGATAGCACACAAGGTGTTCCTCCGGTATTCAGGAGTTGCATAATCTCATAGTTAGAGGAACATGTATAAGTCATGAAGAAAGCAGTAGCAATAAAACTGAACGATCATAATGCTAAGCTAACGGATGGGTCTTGTCCATCACATCATTCTCTAATGATGTGATCCCGTTCGTCAAATGACAACACATGTCCATGGCTAGGAAACTTAACCATCTTTGATTAACGAGCTAGTCAAGAAGAGGCATACTAGGGACACTCTGTTTGTCTATGTATTCACACATGTACTAAGTTTCTGATTAATACAATTCTAGCATGAATAATAAACATTTATCTTGATATAAGGAAATATAAATAACAACTTTATTATTACCTCTAGCTCATATTTCCTTCAGATACCGTATCATAATAAATGCTATGCTAGCATGTGTCATGCATGACAATAAATAAAATACTACATGATAGTAACTTATGATACTATGCGCGCATTACAGACGTAGTATCATATAGTAGTATCATATGCATGATACTAGTATATGATACTCCCCATTAGGCTGCTTCCGATGCATTGGTGCTTACATGAGGTGCTAAGCATATTAAATACTTTAGCAACTAAAGACCCCAATGCATAGGTGCTTAACTTGGTGCTAAGTATCCTTCATTTAATGATTTTGTAACTTAAGTTCTTCATACATTGGTGGGATTCTTCCATTTAAGTGTTTTGCCTAGGTTCTCGCACTTGGCATTGTTTCTTCCTGGGGTCACCACACTCATCTCTCTCGTCTTAATTACCTTGCCACATCAGATTTTTTGCCTACATGGCAGCCTTAACACCTGTATAAGGTGGAGCATTGGGAGGGGCCTTACAACCAGCCTTATAATATACTAGTATCATGCATATGATACTACCTCCGTAATGCGCGCATAGTTTCATAAGTTAGTATCTTAGGTTGCCTTATTAATTGTCATGCATGACACAAAGTAGTACACTATTTAATATGATACGGGTATCATGATATGATACCACACCCTCTCTTTTCTCATTTAATTATGTGCCACTACATCATCCAAAAAGTCTAGTACGTAGTTGGCATGCATGCTACCTCTTATGATACTCCCATTACGACCAGCCTTACGGTGGCCATAGTGGGGGTAGCATAGCTGGTATCATGCACTTGGAATAGCAAGTACGATGATGTGGCAAAGAAGTAACATAGGTAGATACCGTAACATAATAAATATGCTATACTACTTTGTGTCATGCATGGCCATAAATACAGCCATCTATGATACTACTCTATGATACTATGCACTGTGAAGGTACGTACGTAGTATCATACACCAGTATCATATGCATGATACTATAGTTATATGATACTCCACACTATAAGCCTGGTCATAGTGGTGGTATCATAGCCGATATCATGCACTCGGAAATAGCAAGTTTGCTGATGCGGCAAAGAATTAAATAAGATAGAGAGGGTTAGAGTAGCATATAGATAGATACCGCATCATGTTAAATGTGATGCTAATTTGTGTCACGCATGGCAATAAATATGATCATCTATGATACTACTCTATTATACTATGCACTATAATTAAAGGTAGTATCATATACTGGTATCATATATATATCCCTAATAATAAAATACGGATTGAGTCTCCGGGTTCACCGTCGCAGCGTTTTTGCAAAAAATACTTCTGTTTTTGGGGAATCAACCCGCTTGAAAAAAAAACAAACAAGGAGAGATGGGGCATGACTCCTCCTGAGAACCACGATGGATCTCGCCTCCACCAAGTTACTTATTAGGAGCAAACAAAATCATCGTCACACATCCATCCGATTCCTTCTTCCTCCGCACGCACGAAGCCACCGCCGCTGCTTCTCACCTCGCCGCTAGATCGGAATCGAAGTCGTTGCTCAAATCAAGAGAGAGAGAGGATTTGCCCCACTTTATAAGGGGTTGGATGATTTGCCCTGTGATTGTCTCAATGACAGTGGCCCCGGGCCCCACCGGTAGCCTCTCAGGGAGGGCAAATGATCTTATGAAGAAGTAAAGTGGGGCAAAAGATCCAATTTCTTGGCTATCCGTGGCCTCTCAAGCCCTCTGTTACTCCCCCGTCCCCCACCTCCCACCGCCCGGGCGCCGTCACCTCACCTTCCACAGGCCCCCTCGACCCTCGGCTAGACGCCACGGCCGGGTCGCCGCCCCTCCCACCGCGAGGAAGACGACGATAGAGCAAGGCGGCGGCGCTGGGCTGTACGTCGAGCCTCCCTCAATGGCCTCCATCCTCCATACCGATGCTCCATCCCCCGTTTCAATCGGCTCTGCTGCGACTTCGCCTGACAACCGGTGCTCTGCCTTGACCTGCTCTGCTTCGGTCTAGATCGATACGGCCCTGAGCTCCACTCCATGGCCTTCTTCTGCCAAACCCCGTACAATCTCCTCAAGCCAACTTGCTTGTCAACGAGCCTAGCACTGCTAGCTATTCGCATGGTCTCTCTCTTCTGAAGATATGAGTTAACTTTCTGAAGCTATGCATACGACATCAAGTATTACTTAGAGTTATGAGGTAACTTCCTGAACCTGTGCATACAACACTATGTATTACTTTTCTTTGCATGAGTTAACTTTCTGAACCAATGCTTCATGTACCTCATTGGCCAGATTTAGGATAGATCCGTACGGTTGCGCGCCCCTTTGCTTGGCTGCGTTTGTGTGTCTCGCTCACCCGGTTGTCATGTTAGTGCAATAGTGCTTGTGAGCTCACGTCTGTAATTGCTACAATCTATTCCTTCTATCAATGCAATGATATGCAAGTCTTTTGCGTATTCGTGAAAAAAAACTTTCTGAACCAATGCTTACGGCATCCGGGATTCATCAGGCTGATGTCCTGCTTCGGAGTGTATGCAGCAACAATAACAAATGGTTTTTCTAAATCAAAATCAATCAAGATGAAACTTTGTGCTAACAGTAATCAATGAAGAAATATGGTATTTGTCAGAGTGCAGAAGAGAGAACCTTCCCAGGGTTTAAGTAAACAGTGGTGGCTCAGGGATCTCAGCTTCCGGGACAAGCTGCAAACGAAACGGAGCAGAGCATCCCCAACCTGGCCCTCCAGACTGCAATCGATGGAGGGCGGCCTTAGTTATCTCCCATCGTGGCCGATAAAGGAGGCGAACAGTGTCAATTTGTCATTGACACCTAAGGGTATGGCCAACACATCTGGTAAAAATTTGACAACAATGCTATTGATTGACGGATTGATAAGAATGCTTCTGTTTCGTCTGTTTAATTCAGTCCTTGGGCTATCCGTGGAGAAACACACACTCCATGGTCCAGACTTGTGAATGTACTTAAGCAGAAGATGGAATTATTCTATGGTCTCTTCATGATTGATCACCGGGTTGCGAGTGAAATTTGTGTATGGAGCATCAGTATTATGGTCATGGAGTCGGCAGGGTTCAGTTATGTGTACTTGACAGTTCAAAAAAAGTTATGTGTACTTGGTTGGAGATATATGAAGCATAAGGGAGTAACTCATTCACACTTGAGATTCAGTAATGTTCTTGCAGTCATTTAGTTATGATCCGCGGGTCTAAAAAACAAGCACCACATGAATCAGATGTCAACGAGGCAGCATGACTCTGCAAGAGGCTGAAATAAAAGAAACAAAATGGAAATAACTCGACGATTTAGGAACAACACATCATCGATGACAGGCACTTTTCTAGTCAGGGGGGAGGATTTTTTATGCCGTGCTAGAACTTTTCGTTCTATGGAATGAAATAGTCCAGTGTCCAGTATTATGGGATTCACTCACTCTGCAAGTATTGCAGCTCTTAAAAGTCCTAAGTTAATGAAAAGGGTGTTCCACCCGGAAATAAAAAGAATGGATCGGTTCTTTTCTTGAATCCCCTCAGTTTGAACTACGCAATGTATTTTTTAAAGAAATGGTGAATCAATTGGGAGTCTAAAGATGGTTGAAGATTGTGTACGGGCGGAAATTTGAAGCAGATTAGGCGGCGGTCTTGGTCGGAGAGGGTGCGGAGTGGATGAACTACACTCTTGCATCCACTATGGAGGCAGGTAATCCTTATCCTAAATTTCCTGCTCTAAAATAAAAACAGTCTTCACAAGATTATGAGCCAAATAAAGGGAACTAGGGAAGGAGGTCTGATCTGCATCTCCTAAAGTGGCGAACCACAAAATCATTTCATTTGGGATGCGTTTCTTCCATCAGAGAGTCAAACACCGGACAATAAGGTCACTTTGAGGACAGCTCACACTGAAGTTTACGTAAGGCCTTAGCTTTTTTTTACCTGAGCTAATATTTATTGACCGAGTGTTAGCCAATGACATTAGTTGATGTTACTCATGGAGAGGATTTGGATGTTGTGTGCTATTTCTTTATTACACACGCTAAGTCTCAGATTAGCTTCATTGTATATCTACCCCTTCTACCTCTCAGAATTAAGTGTGTAGGTTCTGAATATTTTATACATTTAACACTTCAGCATAATATCATCTTCCAAGATTTCTTGGATTTATGTCAATACACTGTATGATTATTTATGGTAATCAGAATTTGGAACTGCTCCTGACCAGTAATTAAAGGATGCATGTTGTACTTGAGCTTACAAGATCTGAATTACAATGTTCTTTTATACAGCAATAATGCTACAGATTTTCAGTAAGTTCATTTCATTTTTTAAAGGGTTCAGATGATGCCATCAATCCATTGGAGTAGAAGGGAAGAAAGATCTGAAATTGCTCAAAACATGGCAAATACAGTTGCATTTCATATCTTAAAAGTAGGAGAGGCATATTAGTAGAAACTTAATAGTTGACATCCAAATTCAGGCAGATCTCTGATATGATCACTTTGTATTGGTCTATTGGTAATTAATTGACTGATTAATGGAGAAACAACTATATTGTAGGTAAGTGAAGGCATACAAAAATAGAGGGAGCACACTTAAAGAGCCATCGCTGCAGAGTTTGACACCACATTTTCTTTGGATGATTGTTCGCCTCTCTGAATCTAGATTTTTTAACGTGACCACTTCAATTGAATTGATTATTTGCATTACATACAGTGACCAAAACTAATGCTTCGTCATGTGCTTTGGGACACACTTTGCTGCATTTAGGTGTTCACATGCTTCATGCTTTAAGTATTTTCTTTCATAGGATAACTCAGTCCATATGTTTCTTGAGAGGTTATGATTAATAGAAAAATATTTTATGTCTCACAACATGAAGAGGCACGCGATAATTTATAAGTTTTGGTGTCTGCTAAACTTCAGTTCCGATTCGAAAGATACATACATTATTTTTTGATTCGCTTTACTTGGTCAGATTATAAACTGATGCATTTCAAAGATGCACGTTCATGCTCAAGATTTAATTGTATTAGCTTTAAGAAATGAGTAATTGTATTATATGTCATCTGTGCTTGGACCCAGGGGATTGTCCAAATGTAGGCTTTATGGTTTTTACTCTAGGTATGCAACTACAACGATCGTCACTTGCATTTGTTGTGCTAGTTTTGATAGACTAATATGGTTAGTTTGCAAAGTTCTTAGATAAATTAGGAAGATATTGTAAATCTTTTTGCACATATTCGACTGTTTCATGCTGCTAAGGGCGCCCTGTCGATGTTGTTCTTAACTTGGTGTACATGTAAATTTGTTCTTTGAGATTGACTGGGCAGTGTTCATTATCATAATGGTGTTCCTTTGATCGGTATACACAATTGCTTCATTGTTATTTGCAAAGATTAAAAAAGTAAAGTTCTGATGACGGTTTTGCGGTGAGTATATGACCAATCTATGTGGAGTTTCACTACATCAACTTGCACTTCGATGGCGGCGCGGAGCTGAAGTAGCTGTCGGTGGAGGACATGAGGGCGGGAATTTTCAAGTACAAAATTCATGATCCAAAAATCGACAATCCAACCCGGTGCAACGCACGGGCCTTTTTGCTAGTGTATATATATATCATGCATATATATATATGCATGATACTAGTATATGGCACTCTCCACTATGAGTAGCCTAAGTATAGCCTAACTAAAACACCCACATGTAGTTGTAGTAGGTTTTTTGACTTTATATGCACTAAAATGCAAGGTAAGTGCAAAGAATGACTTAAACATAGCAAACGAGACCTAAAATGGGCCGGAAAATCAAACCAAGCGTATATCTGCGATTGTTTACCATGATTTTTTTTCCGAGGTAGAACGATGTAGTAACTGACGATTTGGAGTCTGAAGTGCCGCGTCTCCTTTTGAAAATTATGATCCTTCTTGTGAGATGCTCCAGTATGGAAGGTGTGAGCACCATAACTAGTGCCAAAATTTACCAAATTTTTTCCATGCGATCGTGAGAGCACGCCACAGTGACACAATGATTTTTGTTATTTTCCGGACTCTATATGCATTTCCTAAAATTAAGATACCAACAAGGCATACGCCTCTGGCCGTACCCTACGGCTGAACTGTTTGAAGTTTTCCCTATTTCTCAGACAATGAATGAAACTCACAAAGCAACACATAAATGATCTTGCTAACACCCACGTGTAGTTGCGACTATGTATATATATATATATAATCACCCAGGGTGCAAAAAAAGTTATTCTTCACCTGAGGTAATCTTACGATCATTTCATAATTAAATTACGTTTGTAATTCAAATAGTTACATTCCTATTGATTCACTATGTAAAATTTGGCATAAGAAAATAAAAATATAGGTCACAACACAAGAAAATTTGCAGTTTATGTGTATTTTACACTATGATTTTACGTTTTTAATTTTACATAATATAAAATATTTTTTACGACGATTATATATTTTCTTACGATCTATTTTTACGTCGGAAATAAGATAAACTTAAGGAACGTAAAATTGCGGTGCATTGATGGTAAAATAGAGGGAGGGTGAAGAATAACTATTCCTCACCCACGATAACGAATAGTCAATCCCTATATATTATTCCGTTACCCTACTTGAACTGATGGTTTCAGGTGGTCGTACTGATGATTTTGATCTCGTCGAACTGATCGTGTTTTCGTCAGAATAGGGCGCGTAATATATCATTGGAAAGCTCTTGACATCTAAATTACAAATATATATTATTTTTTTGCAAAATCATCACAGTTTAAGAGTAAGTTTTGAAAAAAAATCATTTTTTCAAAACCAAAAATGCTAATCGTATTTTGGACTGAATTTTCAAACAGTTTGTCGGAATTGAGCAAATAAGATGGCATTGGAAAGCTAATGAAAATCCACTTCATCCATATATCTATTGTTTTTTCAATTTCTATACAATTTAAAAGTAATTTGAAAAACGGTGAAATTCTGGGCGAAACGTATTTTCTTGTTTTTTTGCAAATGGTTTGTCGGATTGATGCAAATGATACGGTGTTGGAAAGCTGTGGAAAATGCGCAACTTTTTTGTATAGAAATATTTTTCTAATTCCTTATCGTTTAAACTCGAATTTGAATATAGTCAAATTTAATTTCGAACGTGATTTTTTTAAAAAGTTTGTCGAAATGGTGCAAATAATATACCGTTGGAAAGATATCGAAAATGCGAAACTTAGTCATGTCGAATATTTTCTCAAATTTGCAACCATTGAAGAGTAATTCGTAATACGGTGAGACCCATCGCGTTGTTTTTTCGGTCAAAAAACAGAGTACTCGTACTGATCTATTTGTGTGTTTGTGCTGGGGTATTTTTTTCATAATAGTTCTGAATTGTTTCGAAAAAAGAGTACTTGAACGGATGTCTGTATGGTTTTGTACTGAGCGTGTTTTCACATACTAGACTTTACTCTGTATTTTTGGTATAATTATCCTCGTAACTTCTCAATGGTATCCTCATATCATCATGCCCGAACTTGCATAGTTTATACCATTAAACTGAATGATTTTTTAATAAAATGAAAATGTTTTGTGTTTTCTTTTGAACTCAACATTGTTTTGCGATGATATGCTGGACTTCTCTCATTTTACCACTTGAACTTTTACCATTTTGAATTTCCATGGTTTTTTTGTTTGAGTTTTTTTTTCCAAAATTGATGTCATGTTCAACTTTTTTTGTACTTATATGCTAGTAACAATAGAACATTTCCATTACATTTTTTGTCCATTCATGGACATCAACCAAAATGGGCAGGAGAGGGCACTGTCGAACTGATCATTGTTTTTGACCGAACTATTGTGTTCTTTTCCAAGAACTGAACATGTAATACATATTGAACGGCCACACATGTATGATATAATGAACTGTAGGCATAGTTTAAAAAACCGGACTGGACCGACGGTCGAACCGGAAAAAACCGGAACCAGCAGCCTCATCGGGTTTTTAAGCTAATAAGACTGATATGCAATCAAACCGGAAAAAACCGATCGAACCGCCCAGTTTTCCGGAAAACCGGTGAAAAAACCGGGTAATTGAACCGGGAAAAACCAGGAAAAAAGTTTTAATAGAAATTGGGAAAGTGGGATTCGATCCAATGGCATGTGAGCAGTAGGCGAGGCCTGCCCATGGCCTAATAACCAACTTGGTTGTGCTACTTTGTTGTCCACTACATGGTTATAATTTTATTTGTCCATTGTTTCACTCTATATTAGCACATATATTAATCCACATATATTATTTTATTTCTTAAAAAACCAACAATCAAACCGGTGAACCAGTCCGACCGGTAAAAACCTGAACCGACAACCTTTCCGGTTCGGTTTTTTAAACTATGACTGTAGGGCCTTCAAAGTGTAATGACTATACATCTATAAAGCTCCATAAGATCACATGAAGCCTCTGCCAAATGAAATGTACAAAATACTAACAAAACTTCACACTTTTGCACAAAGGGCATACTACGGAACATACTCGACGACACCCATTGAAATTGCACAATTCACGGGTGGGAGCAAGCAACAACTTTGAAGTATGCAATTTGGAAAGCTCATAAAGTAAAACATGGCATCTTATGGATCAACTTGGACGGCGCCTGGTGCTCGACTTGGATGGCCACAAGTGCTCAACTTGAACGGAGGTTTGCCGCTCCTTTTGACCATGAATGCTTCTGAAGAGACATCGGGAATTGCTTCAAAAATGCATCATACTTTGTATTATCTCTGATCACAATGAGTAAAGGATTTAGAACTGAAGTATATGTGAGACTAGAACAATACTAAAATGGACTACCATACAATTTAAAACTGATTTTTTTAAACACGCACACTACACTATTTCAGCTTTTCTTTATGAACTGGTTATAAAATACATATTGGGTTGCTACACCAGTAGCAAATTCACGAACACATACAGTTTCTGGAGAGCAATCTAACAAGTGTTATAGAAAAGTAGGGAACAACTACACGTTTTGAACTGCTCGTGAACATGCATCAATAGAAAAATAGCAAACTGCTTCTGATTCACTAAAGCATGAGCTAATTTTCAATAGAGATTCACTAAAACATACACAAAACCTCCAGAAATAAAATGGTGTGAGGGATTGAAAGTGATGCATAAAGCTTTATGGTAATAAGTAAACATACTGGCTAGCAATATTTAAGAAATTGACATGAGGAAATAGAGAGGAAACCGGACATGCATTCGTTAAGTACGTGAACTGAAAAAGCATACCAAACATACGCTGAAAAAACTAAACCTCCAGAACCTCATGATGAAAGTTGGAATTGCGAATGGTGGTAGAGCTGCAGCATCAAATGGCTTGGCGCTGCGTTGTTGAACAGTCCGGGGTGGCAGCAGTGAATGGCCACCATGGGACGCACCATTAGACATCGGTACTAGTATGCCTGAACAATAGGTTCATATTTGTATACTACAAGATCATGTAATAGTGCATTTTTCACCAACTCGACACTCATCGGTACTAGTATGCCTAAACAATAAGTTCAGATTTGTATACTACAAGATCATGTAATAGTACATTTCTCATCAACTCGATATTCATTGGTACTAGTATGCCTGAACAATAAGTTCATATTTGTATAGTAAAAGATCATGTAATAGTCAATTTTTCATAGCAAAATCAGTTTTGATTCGGTCTAAAAGAGCAAACTTTCTGCTCACGTTGAATACTAGAATGTAGATACAGCAATAAATCAATTTTTTTCTAAAGCTTCATAGCCCATTTGGCTTCAACCTTCAGAAGATAACATTTCTTGGTCACGCAAAAGACGAACATCTAACCTACATTATATTGCACTGACTCCTTCTCACATGGTGAAATTTTTAATTGCAGTTGCCCAAATCACAGACTATGGAGTAAGAAGGCCTCCATGACTACTTGCAGGCACAACCTGGAAGAAAATTTGGTGGGATGACGGCCGAATCAGGGGGGCTCCTGCTTGCGCGAATGAGCTGTGGAAGATGGCGACGTCGCACGAGGTCGCGGCCAGCTGAGGCACGTGCATCGGGCATGGCGCGTAGAGAAGCTGGTTAGACACAGCGGTGGAGCTGGGATTCATGGCCACGAGACCGGAGAAGGTCAGGCTCTGGTGGTGCAGGATGCCACGGGGCCGGCGTGCCACCATGGATCCAGGCGGCGCTTATGGGAGCCGGCAGAGGACGCGGCGTCGAGCGGTGGCGGCGCCATGAGGTTAGCTGGAGGAGGTATATAATTCATTTGGGACTGTATAAAGAAACATACAGTGGCATACTAGGGATCTCCAGATTTCTTACAACCTTACTGACAAAAAGATGTCAATATTTTTGTAAATACATTTCAAGTAAGAACAGTTTATTATCTCAAGGTTATGTCTTGATCAAAACTAATATGCAATAACGAACACTTGGGGATTAGAAGGCAAAAGGAAAAAGAGAGGAGAGGCTTTCTTACAGCGTTCCTTATGTCAAAGTAGTACTCGTCCTGCGGATGGATGCAGATGAAGGGCTTTTTCGACCTTGATGTAGTAGAAAACACAAGGGAAGTACTCCCACAGTTCACCATCTTCTGACAAACCAAGATCACCAGTTTTAGCAAAACTAAAAGAAATTGTAGACCACAAGAATTAGCAAAATGAACCACCAGTTTGTCCTAACCACAGAACTACAGGAATTAGCGAAATCGAACTTTTGTTTCTAATGGATTTTTCATCGGCAAAGTGAGACTGGCGGCATGTATATCACATCGTACCAGGGGTGTCAAGGGCTTAGTTGAACTTTGTACAGAGATCAAAACTTAGCTGAACTCATTTTAGCACAAAGTTCATCAACACACGCGCACACACAAGGATATGAGATTTGCACGAACAAGCATTTATGAGCAAGCACCAAACATGTTGGTGGACTTGTGAATGGAAGTTGTGTTTCCATGACAAGGGTGCGGCCTCACTAGGGCATGCGAGGCACCACATCCTCCAGACTCCAACCGAAGTAGCTCCCGAACGACACACCACAACCTCCTCCCTGCTTGCATCAGCGAGCTGCCCCAATGTCTCCTAGCTTCCGACACCATGGTGGCTATGTAGGAGCGCCTTCGCATAGGACATCACACCTCGGTGACCCCCATGTCGTACTGCACTAGGGTCTAGATCGAACTTCGGTTGCTGATGCAAGGCTAAAAGCTCGTACGGTGCCAGCGGTGAGCGGCCGTCCACACTCCTCTCTCCTCCCGTGCCCTACCTCATGCCAACCAGAAGGTAGAGGTAGCAAATGATTTTTGCTTCTCTGCGACTCTCATTCAATAGCAAATGCTATTTTTTTCCAACATCATGTACTATAATAGGATACAGTAACAAATAGAGTGCCATCAAGAGTAAGTGCACTTTACTTATTTTTTGCAAAGTCCTAAATGAAATCTATTTGGTAAGTGATGCAGTTTATACGGTGGGAACCTGGCCTTCACTTTTGTCAGTAAGCATCATCATATCAAAGTCTGGTACCTCCACCGTAGCCAACACATTCTATCTTCCTTCTCCGCTCCTACCTCGTAAACACTTGCATTCCATGGGGGAAAGGTTCTGACCTCCAGCAAAGGCAGTAGCTGAGTCACGCTGCAGTAGAAGAGAGCCATCGTCGGAGCGAGATCCAAGGTTCTGCTATAGTGAACTGCTTCGGGTGGTGGCATTGAACGGCCTGGACTGGTGGCTGTGAACAGACAAGGTGTTTCGGCAACATGGGGGCAGTGCGAGATGCGAGAGGTTAGAGCCATGGTGGTCGGAGGGAGGGCGGCGACCGGAGCTGAATGGAGACGCTGCCGGCGATGGGGATAGGGCCAGGCGGCAGCGCAATCGGGGAGGAGGTTGGGCGGCGGCGCGGTGGGGAGGAGGCCAGGCGGTGGCACGGTGGGGAGGAGGCTGGGTGGCGGCATGGTGGGGAGGAGGCCGAGCGGCGGCGTGGGGGAAGGAGGCCGGGCGACAGCGTGGGGGAGGAGGCCAGGTGGCAGCGTGTGGGGGGAGGAGGTCAGGCAGCGGCGCGGTTGGGAGGAAGCGGCTGGCGGTGGGCTCGGGGAGGAAGTGGTAAAGGAGGATCCGCTGGGAGGAGTCGGGCAGTTTTCTGTTCTTTTGGACAGGTGCGCCTTATAGGGCCGAGAGTAACAAAATAATATTATTCTGTTAATACACACACACACACACACACATAAACACTATTCTGATCACGGGATCAGAATAATATTCTGATCACAACCTGAACTGCCTGAGTAACGTGCCTGAACTTCGCTCTATACGAACCCGACCTTCGGGTTATCTTCGCAATCGTGTCTCCCCGCGTGAATTATTCTAGTTAGATGTGTTCTATATAATGTTAGTGTAATCTAGAAATATTTTTTAGCAACTAAATACCCGTTTTAAATAGGAATCTCACTTGTTGGTGGATTTTGCTCTCGGGTTGTAATGAAAATGCGTTTTCTGCAATTTTACTGCCTGAGTTGTTCGACCTGAACTTCTCCCAGTGCTAGGTTGAACTTCCGCCAACATTGCCCAAATGGGCTTGTGATATACCGTTGGAAAGTTATGGACACCAGTATCATGACCCAAGTTAAATTTTTGGCAAAATATAAGCGGCTTAATAGCAGTTTTGAAAACCGTTTTTTCTTCATACAAAAAACATGAATCGTATTTTCGATTGCCTTTCTAGACCGTTTATCCGAATGAGGCAAATAATATGGCGTTGGAAAGCTGCCGCAAAACCGCTCCTTCCATATGTTGAAAGTTTTCCCTAATTCCTTATGGTTAAAGAGTAATTTGGAAAATCGTAAAATTTCGCAAACCGAACAGCCGAGTTCGTATTTTCGATGTCATTTCTAAACGGCTAATCCTATTGAGGAAACTGGTATGGAGTTGGAAAGCTTATGAAAATGCGCTACTTTTTCATATTAAAAGTTTTTTGTAATTTTGAATGGTTTAAAAGTAATTTAGAAAACAATGCAAGTTCCACCGACTTCGTATTTTCGAGCAAATTTTTTAACCGTACGTCCGAATGGAGCAAATAATATGGCGTTGGAAAGCTTGAGGAAATGCGAAAATTTTTGGTATATATTGTTTCTCCCAATACCTTACGGTTTTAAGTCATTTTTGAAAATGGCTAAAAACATATTTTCTCCATAATTTCTACAAACTTTATCGGAATGGGACAAATAATATACCATTGAAAAGCTACGGAAAATGTGAAATTTTTTCATGTTGATAGTTTTCTCTGATTCCTAGCCATCTTCAAGTAATTTCGAAAATGGTGAGGTCATTCGTTCTGTCTCTATCGTGAAACAGATTCTTCGAAAATGCACCGCGTGCAGAACTTGAACTTCCCGACATGTCTACTTGATCTTCACTCTGTTTTCGGTGTACTTTCTTTGCTCGTAGCTCTCCATTCACTCACCGAAATTGAGCAAGTGATATACCGATGGAAAGCTGCTATAACATGCAACTTTCCCGTGTTGATCGGTTTTACATACTCGCGATGGTTTAAATATTTTTCATCTAAAATTCATTCAATAGTAGTTGAACTTCCTACTGTTTTCACGTTGAACTTTTGTGACGTATTTTCGTTTGTAATTTTCCCATCCATTCGTCAGTGTTACACAAATGATATATCCTTTTGTACAAACCTCTCTCATAATTATTTTTTTAACTTTCTCCGACCGAGTACTTGAACTTATAACAACAAAACTTTTAGTCTTTGTTTTTTATTCTTTTTTTAACACAAAATGCACACCGTGTAGTACGTGAACTTCTGGCAGTTATCAATCTGAACTTCTCTTGGTTATGTGAAAATATCTGAGTTTTTAATGAATATTAATCTAACTTTATTAATCTTTTTTTACGAATTTTGAAGTGCTCTATTTTTTAAAAGTTGAACTTCTTGTTATTTTATTTTTGAACTTTTTGTTTCCATTTTTTAATAACGAGGAAAATCTGAGTTTTCTATATTCATAGAACTTCTCCATCTTTTCAATATGGACTTCCTGGTTTATTTCTTAATCTTTTTATGAAATTTAGAAGCGCTCTATTATTAAAAGTTGAACTTCTTGTTATTTAATTTTTGAACTTCCTATTTCCATTCTTTAATAATGAGGAAAATCTGAGTTTTCTATAATCATCAAACTTCTACATATTTTTCATTTGGACTTCCTGGTTTTATTTCTTAATCTTTTTATGAATTTTGAAGCGCTCTATTATTAAAAGTTGAACTTCTTGTTATTTAATTTTTGAACTTCTTGTTTCCATTCTTTAATAATGAGGAAAATCTGAGTTTTCTATAATCATCGAACTTCTCCATCTTTTTCATTTGGACTTCATGTTTTATTTCTTTTAGTAATGGAAAAAATCCTACTTTTTGAGAGACAACGAGCCGCTCCGCTTTTAAATCTGAGAGAATTATTTTAAAACACAAAAAAACAATTTTGTGTGTGTTTTTGAACATGGAAATACAAGGTGAACCTCTCTCATAAGAATTTTTGAATTTCCCTGGACAGAGCACTTGAACTTCTTTTAACAAACCTTTTAAGCTTTTATTTTTCTATATTTTTATTCTCACCTAAAATGCATTCCTTGTAGTACTTGAACTTCTTATTGTTTTCACGATGAACTTCTGTCACATTTTTTTGTATACATCGAATTACACGCAATTGAAGGTCGGACGCCATTTTAAAACATATAGTTGGAGGTCGGACATCCCACAATATAAATTCTAACCCGTGCACGAAGGTGCAGGTTAACTTCTTCCAACAAATTTGAGTTTTTTATATACTTCGAACTTCTCTGTTATTTTAATATCAATTTCTTAGTGCGGATCCATGTTAGTGGCACACGGTTGGCCAGATTCATGGAGGAGTAGGGGCTTCTTGATGTTATTCATTAGTATCGGGAAATGTCCTATTTATACAAACCATTTAACGGAATAGATCATTTGATATCCTGGTGCAGAGAGTTTGAATAGGAGAAACTTTGGAATGTGGAGAGTTTTTCCAAAATTCATTAACGTTTATGAGTTGTCTTTAAAAAGGTCCAAAATGATGTTGTTGTTTTTTTGAACTTGTAAATCCTAGATCTTAGTATACTTTGAACTTCTGTGTTATTTTAATTTGAACTTCACATTTTTATTTTTGAGTAAAGAATTGTTTCTGATTTTTGAGATGAGCATCAATTTTGACTATTTTTTCAATTTAATAATGACAGATATTTGTATATTTTTTAAAAGGGTAAAATCCTAGATTTTGGAATAAACATCGATCCACTTCATTATTTTAGTTCAAACTTCTAGTTTTTTAAAGCATGGAAAATTCGTTTGAAATTTTTTTGGTGTACTTTTCATTTCGATTTGACCTTCTTTATTTTATTCTTTAGCAACGACAAAAATCTAAGTTTTTTTATAAACTTTGAACTTCCCTATTTTTTTAATTTGAACTTCTTACTTTTATTCTTAAAGAAAAATATGGTTTTTCAATAAGCATCAAACATTTTTTTAAATTGAACTTCATACCTTTAATTTTTTTCTAGAAAAAGAAAGATATTTGGGTTTTACATATGCATCAAATTACTTCCTTTTTAATTTTGAACTTTTTCATTTTATTTCTTTGGTAACAAGGGAAATTTGAGTTTTTTATAAATATCGAACTGCTATGTTTTTTATTTTGTACCTATTGGTTTATTTCTTTTAGTAACCGAAAAAATCCTATATTTCTAATAAATATTGAACTGATCCATTATTTAAATTTGAACTTCTAGACTTTTTTATTTAGAAACAGTGAATTTTTTTTATGAATTTTAAACTGTTGTATTTTAATAATTGAACATCCTGTTATTTTATTCTTGAACTTCTTGTTTTCATTCATTAATAATGAGGCAAAATCTGAGTTTTGTCTAAACACCGAATTGTTCATTTTTTATTTGGACTTCTTGATTTTATTTGTTTTATTACTGAAAAAACCTACCTTTTTAATAAACATCGATTCGCTCCATTTTTTAGATTTGAACTTCTAGGGTTTATTTAACGGAGAAAATCCCTTTTCAATAAATTTTTGTTGAGATGCTTTGTTTTTTTAGTTTGACCTTTCTTGAGTTTGTAATAAAGATTCGACTTCTTCATCTTTTAAATTTGGAGCTCTAGATTTTTTTTCTAGAAATGGGCAAATCCATTTTTTCATAATTTTTGAAATGACAATTTTTTTAAGTTGAACTACTAGTTTTTTTTAGAAATGGGGTAAAAATACATTTTAATTAAAAATTTGAACTGCTCTTACTTTGACCTTCCTGGGATTTTTTAGAAATGAGAACATATGTTTTTGTTACACACATCGTGTTTTTTAAATGAACTTTTTTTTGTAACTTTTGTGTTCTTTTGGTAACTTAAGAAACAATTAGCACCCCTTTTATTTTCCTCTACCTTTCTAAACTGGAAACAATCCCTAGTTTTTGATCTCTCTTGGTTTTTTTTTCTACAACACAACAAAGCTTTTGACCATGAACTTAAACTTTATTTTTGATTCACCGCATTTTTCTATTTTTTAGTTTACACTCATTTTACTCATTTTACTATATCTGAACTCTGTTCTTTTTAATAGTTGGACTTCTCATTTGTTTCCATGAGTGGTACGTGTATGTTGAGAGTAGTATCTGATGCACAGAGATTATGTGTGAAGCGAAGCGAGGCCAGGCCGTGAACGACCCCCAAGTCTTGGCCCACAACAGGACTACGCTCACTTTCCTCATCGAGTTTCTAGACTAGCAAATCAGCCAGACTAGCACGTATATCAAATACTTGCAGTGACAAGTCCTTCACATTGAAATATTGAATACCGAATAGTACTAGTAACAAAGAAAACAGAGCATGAGTGCTTCACATAAAAGCAACAGGGAGCATGGGATGTACTACGTGTGTATGCTGCTAGTATATCAAAAACTACAAGTGAAAATTCCTTCGCATTGAATAGTACTAGTACAGGTTCAGCCAACAACAGGGCCATCAGTTCAGCCAACAACAAGAGTTGTCATCATTTCAGTTTTCGGTCATGGTATCAAAGATTTACACAACTTGAGTGCTTGACATCGCAGCGACAGAAGTGCTGCTCTGGTTTACTTCAGATGGACTCCAAAAGTTGTGCGTGTGTGCATGCGCGCGGTGCAGTGCACCCACTGTTTGTTCGTGCTCTGAAACTGAAAACTAACTCTAATTTTTCCCGCAAAAAAGAAAAAGGAAAGAAAAATAACTCTTTTTCTAGGCATTAGGGAATTCCTGTGCATCTTGTCATCTCAATTCCGGTGGTATAAAAATGTGACACATCTTCCATCAGGCAACTGAACCAAAATCCTACTCCCTCCATTCGGGTGGTAGGATTTTAGTTCTTACACTCTCCAACATCGTTTCTTACTGTTTACACTAATTTTACTATATCTGAACGCTGTTCTTTTTAATAGTTGGACTTCTCATGTGATCCCCATGTGAACTAAAGAAACAACGATGCATAATCACACACGCACACATATCTTGCTAGATCAACAACAATTGTGTTTCTCATGCCAAGCATTATCCTCTGCAGGCGGAAATTGTTGTACACTCGTACGCATATCTCTGAAACTGATGCATACCAAGTTATGAAAAAAGAATTTTTACAAACAAAGTTTACTAAATCAACGAAACACATCAACTAACACAATGCACACTCATAAAATAGAGCTAGATCTGCTCATATGCACGTACAGCACACACGAACAGTGCTATGTCTTCCCAGAGAGGAAACAACGCCAACTTGCTACAACTTCACGCTGGATACATCACTGCATGCCCAACGCGGATTCATCATGTAGCCGGCCTCGAAACGCAAGTGCTGTGCTGGATGACCTTGATTGATACAAATCAACCGACGGCGGCAGCGAAGCAAAACAGTGACGAGAGATGGTTGCCTGCACGGACTGCCTGCGAGGGAGGCGACGAACTTGTGCAGAGGTGGTTGGGGGAGGTTGACGGTTGGTGGTTTGCGAGCAGAGCTCGGGAGGGAGGGCGTCACCGCGGTGGATCCAGGGGGGAGGTTGTCCGCCGCCCCCACTGCCGTGGATCCGAGGGAGTCCGCCGCCACTGTGGATCCAGGGGGAGGTAGGCACCGTCGCGGTGGATCCAGGGGCAGGGAGGCCGCCGCCGCGGTGGATCCAGGGGGAGGGAGGCCGGCGTGGTGGTTGTGGGCGGCATGGTCGTGGCGGAGGCGAGTTGGGGGCGACGGTGACGGCACCGGTGGCAGTAGATCCTAGAGGCCGCATCATTGGTTCGGGCGCCAGCGTCGGAGCAGGGTAGGTAGCCCGGCCACGGCAGAGAGACCGCGGGAGGCAGAGGTGCTTCGGCAGCCGTTGGGTGGTCCTCGACGGCGGGTGGGGACGGGGTCGCCGATGGGTGGTTTGGGGTTGAGGATCGCCGCTGGGTGGGTTGGGGCTGGTGATCGAGGTGCAGGATGTACACGAGGTGGGGGACAGACGGTCTGTTTTTTTGTCTGATCGAGTTCGAGAGGACCTCTGCACCTCCTATATAGGCTTGACGTGATCGTAATAACTATTCTAATTCATGATTAGAAAAGTGTTACTATATATATATATATAGATAAAACTGTGTCTACCATAGCTTGCCACAGAACTAGTTAAGTGTCCTTAAACTTTTAGCGGTTCAAAAATTATCAAAAAATATGAAATAAATATGAGAGCATCTCTCTAATGTAATAAGATGATCCAACGAAGGGATTGTCAAAATATGCATCTGTGTGTCATCGGCAAAAATAATAAACATTTCAGCTCACTGTGACATAAATATATACTGAACTATTTGTTTTTTTGTCCAGGACACATACAGTCGTATTTTTTTAATCCCTCCGTTGGATCATGTTATATTATAGGTGTGTTGGTTCAGTATTCTTTTCAGAATTTTTGAGAACTTTTACATCGTTGAAACCCTTAACTAGTTCTGTGGCAAGCACTCCGTTGGATCATTTTTGAGAATTTTTGAGAAATTTTATATATAGTGTTACTATTCATCAACCATGTTGCAAAATAAGTTATTTTTCACCTAAGGTAATCTTACGATCGTTTCTTAAATAAATTACATTTAAAATATAATAGTTACATGTATATTGATTTAATATGTAAAATTTGGTATAAAAAACAAAAATATAGGTTATAAGACCAGAAAAATTACATTTTATGTATGTTTTACACTATGTTTTTACATTCGTAATTTTACGTAACATAAAATATTTCTTACGGTGAGTACATATTTTCTTACGTTCTTTTTTTATGTATGAAATAAGATAAAAATTACGAAACGTAAAAATACGGTGCATTAATGTCAAAATATAAAGGGGATGAAGAATAACTATTCTTCATCTAAGATGACGAATAGTGTGACCCTATATATATATATATATATATATATATATATATATATATATATATATATATATATAGTGTTACTATATATATATGGTAGCATTATTCTGATCCTAGGATCAGAATAACTATTTGGATCCTATACAGAGCCCGCTGGGATGTTTCTGAATCTGGAAACGCAGCCCACCTGAACCGGTAGACAAAAAAGAAAATTCACGCACCCCTCATCCTCGACCTCCCAACCCCCGGATCGACACGCCCGCCGCCGACCTCCAGGATCTGTCCGCCACCGCGCGTGCCGCCGGCCTTCGAGGTCTAGCCGTCACCCGCACGCCGCCGGCCTACGGGATCCCACCGCAATCCCACGCGACGCCGGCCTCCGGGATCCCACCGCCACCCTGTGCGACGCCGACCTTCGGGATTCTACAGCCACCCCGCAGGCCGCTGGCCTTCGGGATTCCGCAGCCACCCCGCGCGCCACCGGCCGCCGGGAACCCGCCTCCACCACGCGCGCCGCACTGCTGTGCAACCATTAACCGTTGATGCGCCATGGGAAGCCCCTGCACTGCTCGCCCTTCCTCACATGTGCCATGCTTGCATCTTCCCTAGCAGATGCGGCCGGTGTGCCATTTGCACCGCCAATGCGACCTACGCCGTCCACAATTGGTCTACTCATCCATTCTTCACGGGCAGTCCGTCGGCTCGCTCCCTAGCAGTCCATGTGGGCAGCCATCTCTCCTCGCTGTTATGTTTCTCATCGCAATTGTCGTCAGTCCATCGACATCAAGGCAATCCTACCGCAGCAGATGTGTTCGAGGTCGGCTACCTCCTCAGCGTCGAGGTCTCCCACCAAGCCGAGCATGCCACTGCTCCATCCTTCGTGAAGATGTAGCAGGTCGGGCTATGAAGCAAGAAAAGGTCGGACAGCAAAGAAGTTGAAGGTCGAGATTCGTGCTCCTCCGATGGGGATGCAGACCAGCGCCTCGTGGAACAAGGGCCTCCTCTGCCTGTCGAGCCACCTGTGCACCGCAATATCAATCCACTGCACGCCCACCTTGTGTGCCAAGTAGAAGTTCAGTTTCGCTTGCAAGGTACGTACGCCTCCATGTGCAGTTTAAGTGTAATGTGTCGCCGAATTCCCCGGTGCTCTGTTCCTAGTTTCAGTTGATGATGTTGTAAGGACAGAACAAGTTTGTTATGCATGTTTCCAGTTCACGAAGCTATGGGTGTTCGTTCTTGGTCCAAAAGAAGAGTGGATACATTTTATTCTTTTAGTGTTCTTTGTACAAGTGTGAAATACTTGTATGATGTTGTCAGACTGTCCGATGCCATCTACTAAAAGTTTCTTAATGTCAGTGTTGAAGACAGTGGACGTGCTGAGTGCTGACTGTGGCCGGTTTGCTGCAGGATGATGGCAAGATATGTCTGTCAAAACATAAAAACGGGAGCTTGGAGAACCACCTCATCATAAGCGAATTTTTCAGTAGTCGACCTTTTCTACTGAATATCACCTTTTTTTGGTCGATCTGCCCTTTGTTTTAAGTCGACTTGGTCTGCAAAGTAGTGCATCTTGCAGATGTTGGCGAACATCACATATTTTATATTAAGAACCATAGTTTGTAGTGGTGTACAACTAACAAAACTAGCACATATTATATTTAAGAACCATCCTCTCTAGTGCTTAACTTGTATGAACCTACAGAATCTTTTGTTGCTGCTGCTTTTAATTATTCTTGCCAGGTCAATTTGCAATAGAGTGTCAGACGTAGGATCTTTAGCTAGCGAATAGGCAAGGGGAAGGGGTTAATCTAAATGTCAGTGTCAATGCCGCAAGAAAAAGTACAAACTTGCCACGCCCACCTTGCGTGCCAAGTAGAAGTTCAGTTTCGCTTGAAAAAATCATAACAATAAAAAAACAAAAAAGTTGAAGTTAATGTATGAAAACTAGGAGAGGTCAAAAAGTAGTAAAAACTTCAAATAAAACCTTTGTCAGTAAGTAAGATCAAAATTAAAAAAATTGACAGCGAAGTTCGAAATAGTAGCATAAACAGTAGGTCAAATACAATGCATGAGATCAAAGTTTTCAAGTGAAAAAGAAAATATATAAGAAAGAAAAAAGATGCGGGGATTCATTGTTCTCCATGTTTGCCACGCTGGATGCTGGCCAGCTCGCTCTTCCTGTGCGTCGCTGCTACTCTAACCACACTTGTAAGCAGCAGCTAATTCTCTCTCCGTGTGTTTATTTTAAAAAGGAAGACCCCAAATCAATAAAAGAGCATCATGTCCTAGGGCATGCGTGTTGGGTCTGGTGTCTCGTGTGTGTGCGCGCTCACCTTGTGGGAGCTTGTGTTTTGTCCTCCTATTCTGGTCTGCACGAGGAAGTTTAGCCTTATCCTTTGTAAAAGTACAATGTGGATATATGGGAATGCACATGGGGCACTGTGTTTGCATGAAGGTCACTGAGCACCAATATGTATATATGTTAGCAGTTGGTGTCTAATGGTTGTTAGTTACCACTTTGGCGTGAACATTGCTTCTACGTGTTGTTCTTGATAGAGATCGAAATGCTTCTCTGTAAATATAAATTAGAAATCCTAGTATATGTGTTCTCTCGAAAAATATGTGGATACACACAAAACGGTGGATGAGAAATTCATAATTTGTGTCGCACAAAGTTCAAAGTGTTTGCTTTTGAAAAAATATACATCTTTGGGGTGCGAATATAAAGAAGCATTTAGAATATACATTTCTCCATCACTAAAGAACAAATCGAGAAGTTCATATTAAAAAAATAGAGTGGTCCGATTTATACCAAGGAAGAAATCAAAGTGTAACCAAGAAAAATTGTTAACTCTTGAACTTCAAATTTAATAAATTGGAGAGTTTAGAGAAAATGTTATAGGTGTTCATAAAATTTCTCACATGGATTTTCCCATTATTTAAAAGCGATGACAAAAAAATTAAAATTATATCACAGATAAACTCAAAAAAATGTAACAAAAAACATACTTTACACGTTAAAAAAATCAAAGGTCATATTAAAATAACACAACACTTGAAAAACTCTATGAAATACATATTACCCCATTTTTCCGTTACAAATGAATAACACCAAGAAGTCCAAATTGTAAAAACCAAGAAGTTCAATTTTTAAAAATAGAATAGTTCAATGTATATGAAGAACCCAGATTTTCCTCGTTACTAAATGATAAACCAAAAAATTGAATAAAACTAGATATTTTCACTAAATTTCTCCATCACTAAAGAATAAATCGAGAAGTTCATATTAAAGAAAGAAGCTTACGTACATTTTTTTAGGTAAGATCATATACATTCAGGGAGACATTTGACATAGAGAAATTATTACATATAAAAAAGGTGTGTATAGTGAAAAATGTCGAGAAGTTCAAGGTCAACCATTTAGAAAAGATTCAAAAATTACGCAAATTGGCTTTGTTTTTTTACAAATATCGCATAAGTTCAAAAAAAAACCGACAACTGAAGTTCGGAGTTCTACTCACAACAAACCTTTAAAAAACCTAGAAGCAGAGCGGTTCAATGTTTACTAAAACATCAAACTTCTTCAATCACTAAGGACAATCAAGAAGAGCAGTTCAAAAGTAAAAGACACATAGAAGCGGATATTTCACCATTTCTAAAATAAAAAATAAGAAGTTCAAATTCTAAAAATAGAGAAGTTCAACAATCATAAAAAGGACTTTCATTGTTTCTAAAATTAAAAATAAAAGCTCTTGAAGTTGAAATTGAAATAATGGACAATTCAATATTTATTACAAAACTAGGATATTGTCTTAACTGAAAGAAAGAAATCAAGAAGTCCAAATTACAAAAATAGAGAAGTTTCATATTTATGACAAAACTCAGATTTTCCTTGTTACTACAAAATAAAAAGAAGAATTTCAAATTAAAAAAAGGAGAAGTTCGATGGATATAGAAAAACTCAAATTCTTTCCTTTTCTTGGAAAAATAAAAGTTTAAAGTTTAATTTAAAAAAAATTGATGCTTATTTAAAAACATACTTTTTCTAGGAATAAGACTAAGAAGTTCAAATTAAAATAAAAGAGAAGTCCAAAGATTAAGAAAAACTCAGATTTTTCTCGTTACTAAAGTACAAAACAAAGAAGTTCAAATTAAAAAAAGGAACAACTAAAAAAGTTTTAAAATAGATTTTTCCCATTTCTAAAAAAACAATGAAGTGGTTCGATGTTTATTTAGGAACTAAGATTTTACCGTTATTAAAATACTCAAATATCCCTTAACATTGAAGAATCAACCATGAACTTCAAATTGAAAAACAAAAGATTAAGAAATAAACCAGGAAGTCCATATTAAAAAGATTGAGAAGTTCGATAATTATAGAAAACTCAGATTTTCCTCATTATTAAAGAATGGAAACAAGAAGTTCAAAAATAAAATAACAAGAAGTTCAACTTTTAAAAATAGAGCGCATCAAAATTCATAGAAAAAGATTAAGTAATAAAACCAGGAAGTCCATATTGGAAAGATGGAGAAGTTCATGATTATAGAATACTCAGATTTTCCTCGTTATTAAAGAATGGAAACAAGAAGTTCAAAAATAAAATAACAAGAAGTTCAATTTTTAAAAATAGAGCGCTTCAAAATTCATAAAAATGATTAAGAAATAAAACCAGGAAGTCCATATTAAAAAGATGGAGAAGTTCGATGATTATAGAAAACTCATATTTTCCTCGTTATTAAAGAATGTAAACAAGAAGTCCAAAAATAAAATAACAAGAAGTTCAACTTTTAAAAATAGAGCGCTTCAAAATTTATAAAAAATTAAGAAATTCATATTAATGTTCATAAAAAACTTAGATATTTTCACGTAACCGAGAGAACTTCAGATTGATAACTGCCGGAAGTTCATGTACCACACGATGTGCATTTTGTATTAAAAAGAATAAAAAAGAAAAGACTAAAAGTTTGGTTGTTATAAGCTTAAGTCCTTGGTCGGAGAAAGTTAAAAAAATTATTGTGAGAGTGGTTTGTACAAAAGGAATATCATTTGTGTAATACTAACGAATGGATGAGAAAATTACAAACGAAAATACGTCACAGAAGTTCAACGTGAAGACAGCTGGAAGTTCAACTACTACACAGAATGAATTTCACATGAATTTTTTTAAACCATCGCGAGTATGAAAAAATGATCAACACGGGAAAGTTGCGTGTTTACAGCAGCTTTCCATCAGTATATCACTTGCTCAATTACGGTGAGTGGATGGAGAGCTACGAGCAAAAAAATCACGTGAAAAATAGAGTGAAGGTCAAGTAGACATGTCGATAAGTTCAGATTCTTCACGTGGTGTATTTTCGAAGAATCTATTTCGCGATAAAGGCAAAACGAATGATCTCCCCGTTTTTGAAATTACTTGAAAACAGCTAGGAATTAGAGAAAACCATCAACATGAAAAAGTTTTGCATTTTCCATAGGTTTTCAAAGGTATATTATTTCCCTCATTCTGATAAGGTTTGTAGAAATTACCTCAAAAATACGTTTTTAGTCATTTTCAAAATTGACTAAAAATTGTAAAGAATTGGGAGAAACAATCTATACCAAAAAGTTTTGCATTTCCTTAATCTTTCTAACGCCATATCATTTGCTGCATTCGGACGTACGGTTAGAAAAGTAGATCGAAAATACAAACTCGATGCAACTTGGAACGTTTTCTAAATTACTTTTAAACAGTTCAAAATTAGAAAAAACTTTAAACATGAAAAAGTAGCGCATTTTCATAAGCTTTCCAACGCCATATCATTTGCCTCAATTGGATTAACCGTTTAGAAATGACATAAAAAATACGAACTCGGTTGTTCGGTTTAGGAAATTTTATGATTTTCCAAATTACTCTTTAACCGCAGGGAATTAGAGAGAACTTTCAACACGTGGAAGGAGCGGTTCTGCAGCAGCTTTCCAACGGCATATTATTTGCCTCATTCCGATAAACGGTTTTGAAATGCGGTCGAAAATATGATTCACGTTTTTTGTATGACGAAAAATGGTTTTCGAAACTGCTCTTAAACCGCTTACATTTTGCAAAAAATTTAACTTGGGTCATGATACTCGTGTCCATAGCTTTCCAACGGTATATCGCAAGCCCCATTTGGGTAAATGTTTGCGGAAGTTCAGCCTAGCACTAGGGGAAGTTCAGGTCGAATAACTCAGGCAGTAAAATTGCAACAAAGGCATGTTTCATCACGACCCGAGAGCAAATCCGCCAATGAGCGAGATTCCTGTTTAAAACGGGCATTTAGTTGCTAAAATCCGTTTGTAGATTAGACTTACATCACATGGAACATGACTGACCAAAAAAATTCACGCGGGAAGACACGGTTGAGATGATAGCCCGAAGGTCGGGTTCCTATAGAGGGAAGTTCACGCGTGTAACCCAGGAAGTTCATGTTGTGATTAGAATAATATTCTGATCCCATGATCAGAATAGTGTTTACGTATATATATATATATATATATATGTGTGTGTGTGTGTGTGTGTGTGTGTGTGTGTGTGTGATAGCACTATTCTAATCCCAAGATTAGAATAGTTATTTGGATCACAGCAGCCCAATATAGGGCCCGAAGACAGGTTCCCGAACTTCCCTGAACTGTCGGCCCGGCCCGACAACATCCCACCCGATCCCGAGCCGCCCCGACAGGATCCACCTGATCCCCCGATCCCGAGCAGACCAACCCCCTCCTCGCCGCTCCACCCCTCAATTCCCGACCTCCGCCCTCGTTCGCCGCTGATATTCGCTGGATCCACCACCTCCCCCATCTCCAGCTCCTGGCGGGCCAGATCCGCCGCCTCCCCTCCATCTCCAGATCCTGGTCGACCACCGGCGCGGGCGAGCGAGCGACGGCGGATGCCGGCACGAGGGAGCCCGTCTCGCCTGGACACAGTGAAGCCACCATGGACTTCCGGAAGCCGCATCCTCGTTCCATCGTCATCGCCCGATGCCTTAGCAGACCAGATTACGGCCCCGACGCAAGCTACGGCAAACGGCGTGGCCAACGGAGCAACTCCTCGGTGGAGGCGGCATCAACGACGCCTTCAAATTCAGCAATAGTACATGAACTTCCTCCCACTTGTTGCATTCTTCTTCAATCTTGCCCTTGTATGACTTTCTTGCTTCGTGCAGATGAACTTCGCGCCCTCTGCAAGACATGGATTGCCATGCGGTTCCTCTCCTAGCTCTCCGACAAATTGCTCTCAAGGTGGCCTATCAGCTGTTGGAAAAAGGTTGGCCGAACTTCTACCCAGGGTATGGTTGAACTTCTTACTTCTATTTGTTATTTTCTTATAGCCATGTGAAGTTCAGGTGGTGTGTGAGCATCAGTCCAGGCTACAAAAGCTTTTTTTAAATCTCCCTGCTTACAGCCATGTGAAGTTCAGGTAGTGTGTGAGCATCAGTCCAGGCTACAAAACAGTAGAAAATCTGCCTGCATTCACATGTGAAAAGCCATGTGAAGTTCAATTATTAAGTGTATAAGAGTTCAGGTTGGTATGTATCTGGTTCTGTGCAAAAAACATAAAAGGAAAAATAGAACATGCATGTGATGTCGCATGAAGGTCAGGTTGGTATGCACTAGTGGTTCAACCATCCGAACTCATGACGGTTCGGGTTTTTAAACTGTAGACAGTATTTCCCCTTTGCAAAACAAGAAGTTCAGGCTGTGGAGAGTGCTCAGTTCAGGTACATATAAGTAATCAAATAGTGTAGAATTAACAGAATGTGACACTACTAGGGAAAGGCCTACTAGTGGCGCACCAGTTTGGCCTACTAATGGCGCACTACTCGTGCGCCACTAGTACCACGCCACTAGTATTATATACTAATGGCGCACCACTGGTGCGCCATTAGTATGGACCAACATGCGCCATTAGTATGCCTCCCAGGGGGCCATATTTACCCATGTTCTTTGGCATACTAATGGTGCACTGTGGGGTGATGCGCCATTAGTATGAATATTAGGTTTTATTTTATTTTTTACTTTTCTGATTTTTGCACAGGTTACAAAATATATTATTGCACAGAATATAGACAGCACCACACAGCAACAGCAGATTCATCGAATACAATAGAAGATTAGTCTCTGAATGCAATTCATCATATTAGTCTCCGAATTCAAAAGACCGAACAAAGATAGAACATTACAAGTCTCGAGACCGCGAGTAGCGAGTTTGTCGGAAGTAATACTAATCCTAACAAGTCCTACTAATCATCATCATACAACTTCTACTCGTTATTAATAACAAGTCATACGATCATCATCTTGATAGTCATCGAACCAACCCTACTTAATTGTTCTTAGCACATGATCATCAGTATTAGGCAGGACCTAAATACCATATTTAAGGTAAAATAGCATAAAACAATATACACCCTGACTCTCTATTATGGAGAATGGAGAACATCCTGTCTCTAATTCTTGCGCTTCGCTTCCTTTTGCTTCCAAGAACCTCCTTACGACTGTCCATACATTTTTTCCATCCTTTATTTTCATGTCTCCACTTCTTTTAGAAATCTCGTATGGACAGTTGAGATTCGTAGGATGACCTGGCTGTATGTTCAAAACATTAAGACTACCTTTCTGATACATCAAATGAGGCACACAATTCTCTGGGATTATCTGTTGAAAAACATAGTAATAACTTCATAGTTAGCAATGATGTACTAGTTTTAGAAGTATGCAAAAGATGCACGGATGTCGTAATAGTAAAAATCTTACCAGGGTATCTCCATGGTAGTTACCGTAGTTGAACACATGCACTACTGGCACGTATTGACCATAATGTTGAGGAGTTTGATTGTAGATATTGTAATTCTCAATGTCAGTACAAAATCCGACCAGATGATTTTTCTCCTTGTAAGTTGTTAATTCGGAGCCATCGGTGTAGCGGGTTTTGTCTACCATGTCCCGCACATTCTTTGAACAATAAAAATAAGCTGTCAATGGAAATAAGCTGTCAACTATTTTGAAATAAACAATATAAATTAGCTAATAACTATGTTTGAGAAACTCACATAGCGGTAGAACTGGAGGCGTATCAACAAGGACCCAAATGTCCATATTGTCTTGGTCGATGTCAGGATTACCAAGATCCATGGTGAGAAGCATACCCTCATCAAAACCATACATCTTGCAAAATGCTTCCCAATTTTTGCAACCAAAATGGGTTACGCTCCCAGAATTATATAGATTTACTTCAAAGTCCACATCGTGATGAGTCCTTAGGTGAATTTTCTTTGTTTCAGAAATTTCATGGTCTTCAAAATCCATCCTCTCCAAGACATAGCATCTTGCATGGCATGGGATAAGCTATACTCGAATTGTAAAAGATGAAAATTACACGTTGAAATAGTTGAAGTCATGCTTAATTATGAAAAAAACAATTGCCGTCGTTGCGTACCGTTTCAACTTCGAAGGTCTCCTCGAGCTTAATGCTGAAGCGTCGATCATCGTCCAGGTGAGGCCTGTCACACAGACCTCGATCGTCGTGGCACCAGTCGCACTCCCCCGGGAGACTTTCGTCATCCGATGACGACGTTTCCTACGTTCATAATTCAAAACTACATAGGATGAGTGGTTCCTCTTCCAGATTAGGGTTTATTGATGACGAGCAGCTGACATTAGTAATAACTATGAGTTGATATCACACTTCTATATGTCTAACACAAGAGGCAGTTGATCCTACTTAATTAAGTACTAAGATACCCTAGCCCATGCATTTTTCACAAGTACCCCATATGTCCTATTTTTAGAAAAGTCATGCTAAAATCACGAAAAATTTCAGCATGACCTTTGCTAAAAATAGGACATATGGAGTACCCGAATTTGCCGGAACGAAAGTTAATCAACATTCCGGCAAACTCAAGGCCCTCTCTAGGTACCTGCAAAATCATCATGACACGATGGTCGGAGAAAAAACCTAGCAAACTCCTTCCCTTCACTCGGGGTACAACAATATATCTTCTAGCCATGAAAAATAATACCAACTAGGATCGGTATGACCTTCGTTTTTCATTTTCTGTATGATCAATTAAATCTTCTGCAAGCTTATATGAAAAGGTTCAGCAACTTGAAACGTAACTCTTTCTTGGTGTTCCAAATCATTTCATTTATATTTTAAATAATAGTAGGAATTATTTCATAATAGAATTTACCCCAAAAACAAATTCCTTTAATGCCATTCTCAAACCCTGAGTTGCCTCTGTTGCCCTAAAACTAATTCAAATAATTTTTATAAAATTGCCACAAAATTTTTGGGAGAACCTATAATTGCTATAAATCATTTTTGAACAAAGACCCATCCTACTCTTTTGAAATTTTTGAGAGAAACACCCACTTCTCCATTCTGATCCATTTTCAGTTTACAACTACAACCCTATTTCCCCTAGCTCCTAAAAATCTACAAAATTATCCCAACACAAGAACAGTACCTACACTCCTTTTTCCCAAACATCTCCTGATCACAATTTCTAAATTTTCAATAGGCCACATGGATTTGCTGAATCAGCATGAACCTTTCAAGTACCAAAAATGCAGCATTTTCTTGGCACGACCAAGCTACTTCATGATAATTCATACTTTAAGAATTCTCACATTTCATATATCGTCTTTTTCAAAACAAAAAAAAGTACCTATGGGGGCTGCAGCTGCATGTTGTGTATCAATGTACCTTATATATCACGAATCTAAACTAGACAAACACGAATGTAAACTGAACAATTAATAGGTTGCAAGAATATATAAAATCTGAACATTACACAATTCTGAACAGTACACTTGTCAAATTCATAGAAATTTGATAGAGAGAGAGGGAGACAGCAAGGATTCAGATTCAGAGAAGTGCAGCAGGAGGGAAGTGGAGAGGAGGAGCAGCAACAGTTTTGAGGTTTCAGAGAAGAGCAGCGGCAAGACGTTGAGAGGAGGACCAGCATGAGTAAAGCAAGAGGGAGGAGCAGCAACAGTTTTGAGGTTTCAGAGAAGAGCAGCGGCAAGACGTTGAGAGGAGGACCAGCATGAGTAAAGCAAGAGGGAGGAGCAGCAACAAGGCGAGGGCGAGCACGGCCGTGGGAGGCAACACGCAAGTGCGTGTGTGCGTGGACGCGGCCGACTGCAGCGATAGCGCAGCAGTGGGGCAACACAGGAGCTTGATGACGACGGCTACGGTGACGAACCCGACATGGGAAGGGGGAAATCGGTCAAGGGCCTCACCGAGGTGCTCGACGATGATCTTGGGAGGTCGGGGGTGGCCGGGCGGAGCGATGTGACAAGGTGGACGAGGGAGACCGAGGTTGGGGAAGACGATGATGGCGACGATACGGTGCAGCTCCGGTCGATTGAGAACCCGTAGATGAAGAAGCAGTCGATGGCGGTCCTCCTGGACGTCTCCGTGCGGCGTGTGGTGACTGGTGGCGGCGTAGTGGGTCGGGGCGGCGGCGGAGCAGCAGGTCGAGGGCTCGGGGGATTGGGGATTGGGATCGGCCGGGGGAGGCGGTGCTCGGGGGAAAAGGGATAGAGGGGGGAAAGTTAGTAATGGCGCACCGTGGGAGTGGTGCGCCATTACAAGTTATGAAAAAATGATTTTTTTTTGAAAAAAACTTAGTAATGGCGCACCTGTGGACAGTGTGCCATTACTAGTTTTAACTAGTAATGGTGCACTGTCTACTTGATGCGCCATTAGTATGTTTGGAAAAATGAAAAAAATTGTTACTAGTGGCGCGCCATGTCTCTGGTGCGCCATTAGTGTCTTCCACACTAATGGCGCACCTGCACATGGTGCGCCACTACTATATTGTAGTGGCGCACCACATGTCAGGTGCGCCATTAGTATCCATTTCATCTATAGCCCTTTTCCTAGTAGTGTGAGGTTCATTCTGTGAAGGGTGCTCAGTTCAGGTACAAAAGTATTGGCAGATACTCAGCTCAGTGCAGAGTGTGATGCCTGTCCTAGGGGAAAAATATGTACATGAACACCACTTTTATATGAGAAGTTCTGGCTGTGAATAATGCTAAGTTCAGTTACAAAGGTATAGGCAGATGTAACTTGTGTGCTAATAGAATTTTTTTTCTTTTATGTCAGCAAGACGAGAGACGCATGAAGAAGCTTAGAAGTTCCCACCATCAAGTACACAATCCTAAGCCTGTACGTGTTGCACCACCCCCTCAATGGGTCACACCTCAAACGCACCAACAACATTGCCAACCTGCTCCAGACCAAAAATGGATGACACCCGAAACACATGGAGACTTCCAAGATGTAGGGTCACATCCATATCCGCACAACATTGCGCCTCCACCTAATTGGGTGACGCCAGAAATCCCCCGCGGATTCTTTGTATCCACCAGCAGACTCCCAAGCATGCTGATGGAGGAGGGGGTTAGCTCAAGTCCTGCGTGCAACTCTGGAGGTTATCCCGGTGTGCCTCGTCAATGCCAAAGGGAAGCAACTAAACCGGATCCCAGTACAAATCCAACAGGAACACACACACGGAGGAGAGTGCTCTGCACACTACCACCGTTGGATCCTCCTGCTGCTGCTACAAGTCATAATTGTACAGGACATAAGGTAGATGGATTGCTTTACAAAACAAAACAGCAAACCAATACCAGGATCACAACCTCCACAACCACCTCAAGCAAAAAGGACACAAACAAGAGAGAGGACATCTTCATCCCTCCTTCCTCCTCGTGATCCACTCCTACATCATTCTATGATTACTCTCCGTGCCCCATCCCAGAGGGACAATAGCAGACTTCGAGGAGTTGCGATCATACACGCACGTAAGTGAAACAAAAATATTTAGGTATTTATATACGCATCTTGTATTATCTGCAAATTTCTCCTCCCTCTGGGATAACAAGTTCATAAACTGCATTTTAACATGCTGTTTGGATTATTTTTTATTTTTCTGCAGATGCCGGATCTCCCGGATTATCTAATACCAAGACTAAAGATGCGATTCCAAGATGTAGAGAAAGCAAGGGAATTTTATAACAGATACGCCAGACACGCTGGTTTTGGAATCAGGAAGACGGGGGGAATGAGAACCACAAGTATTTTGTTTGCCCGTTCCAAGGGATATAGACAACTTCTGTTTTAGAGGCAGGAAGCGAAACAAAACATCGCAGAGGACAGGCTGCAATGCAAGAATGAGGGTGAAGGTGCAGGAGGATAACACATGCGTGGCAGTGAATATTGAGTACAATCATAATCACCAACTCATGCAAACTGATGACATGCTAGTTTTATTGCACTCACACAAGAATTACGAGCCCACTATTTTGGAGTACATAAAGCTCCTACAGTACCATGATGTCAAGCACACAACAATCATGTCCATGCTATCTGAAAATGAAGATGGAAGCTACTTCCAAAGCATGACCGGACGAGACCTCCTAAACGAGTAAGTATTCAAACATCCACATACTGCAATGTACATAGTATCCTAGGTCACAACCCTTTGCTAGCAAAAATAACAAATGCATGTTTGCATGTAATTTGCAGGAAAGCCATGAATGCAAGGAAAGATGATTTGAATGATGTACTGAAACTTGTTTCATTCTTCAAAGACATGAAGGCAATCAATGGTAAGTTTTTCTATGACATACAAGTAGACAAGGACAAGTGAATTAAAAACATTTTCTGGTCCAATGCAAGCTGCCGAGGAGCCTATCAAGACTTTGGCGATTGTGTAACGTTCGACACAACTTACAAGACCAACAGATTTCATATGCCTCTGGGAGTGTTTGTTGGAACAAACCATCACTTGTAGTCAACGATATTTGATGTTGCTCTGATCAGAGACGAAGATGCAAAGTCATTCAAGTGGCTGTTCGATACATTTGTACGGTGCATGAACAACAAGCACCCAACTTGCATTCTAACAGGTGAGTTCAAAAAAAATCTCTACAAGTTTCATCATATTTCTAGTCTATGGGTATGTATTGGGTACATTGGTTTTATCTAAAAAATAATGTAAAGCAAGCAGTTCAACCACTATTAGCACAGAAGTCCAACTAACGGTACAAGAAAGCAAAATTATCGGTCACATGTTTAGAATTTTTTTTTATGAATGTGAAGTTCAAATACAGGAATCATAGAAGTTAAAGGACAAAAGCTATAAGAAAAATATATGTAACATGTTGAGAAAAAAATATAGTTATTTATGTGAAGTTCAAGCACTGGTACCACAGAAGTTCAACAACACTGCTGTAAGAAAATTTTGAGTGTGACACTACTAGGTACTCCTACTGCTACCTGTGAAGTTCAAGCACTGGTACCACAGAAGTTCAACAACACTACTGTAAGAAAAATACATGTGACAATTTTAGATAGCCATACTGGTACATGTGAAGTTCAAGTACTTGTACAACATAAGTTCACCATCAGTGCAAAAAAGAAGCAAGTTTCATTTTTTTTAATTCATGCAGACTACTGCCCGTACACAATCATTTCCAAACACCGTACACAAGCTATGACGTTGGCACATCATGAAGAAGTACAGGGAATACCTCGCGTTGCTGTAAAAAAAGTGTAAAACATTCAAAGAGGAGTTCACAACTATATTAAACTGGTCGCTAATGCCAATAGAGTTCGAAGCTGCCTGGGCTGAACTCGTGCACAAGTATAACCTGGAGAATGGCCAGATGATGATGTAGTTGTGGAGTGATAGGAAAATGTGGATTTCAACATACTACAAGAACATTTTCGGTGCTAGAATGACTTCCACACAACGAAGCGAGAGCATGAAGCACGTGCTCAAGAGAGGGTTTGTCAAGGGGACCTAGAATGTACACAAGTTTGCTAGGCGGGCAAATGCTTGCATACAAACTTGGATGTAGAAGGAGAACGAGCAAACAATGACCAGCATGGTATGAAGACACAAAAAACACCCCCATCATGTTGTGTTTTCCTTCAACATGTGCACTTTGAATTTAAAAAAATGAAACCCATGACTCTGCTTCGACTAATATCTTACTTTTTTGACATGTGCAGACCAATCCTGTGACAAAAATAACCTACGACTATGAGGAAGACATGTCTATCAAGTACACGAGAGCCGTGTACACCGAGATGAGGACTAGCATGATAAAAGGCACACTATTTCACGCAAAGTGTACAACAGAGCACACTAAGTACCTTGTGTACTACCACAACAAGGCTGGCCATGATGATGAAGAAAGATTTTCCTGGTCAAAGCATGAATTCCAGGTTGTAGCTGACCCAGAGAATGAAATATATGAGTGTGAATGCAAGCTTTGGACACACACAGGTGAGCCGAAAAACAAACTCATTAAATAGCTAAACTAGTAGTATCATATCAAAAATATATGAAACTCATTGTTGGCTCACAAACTATGTATTCTGCATTCGTCACAAAATGCATGCCTGTTCTGCCTTCACATCATGAACATACTAGACTACCTGAAGCCTGACAAATTTCCACGCAAGTATATCCTCAAACGGTACACAAAGACTGCAAAATCACAACCAACCTTTGATACAAGGGACTACAACACAACTGCATCGGATGGCAGCTCAAGACTATCGAAGCAAGACATCTTGCTGCAGCTAAATTTCATGGTTAACAAGAAAGCGATGAGATGTGACCAGCAATATGACAAAGCCTAGTATGTTCTCAAGAGGCTCGTGGAAGAGCTTGATGCAATACATTCAGTAAATCAAGCGGATGATGACGAAAGGATGGCTGAAGAGGATGCTGAAATTGAAGATGACCTTCATTATTATGCAGCTAAAATGCTCAACGCCGCTGCTCAAGCCAACCAATGCAAAGTAGGGTGTTGACCAATCAATGGAGCAGCGACATCAAGAGACGATGAAACTGCCGCTGTACTCTGAAATGAAGGGTAGGAAGAAAATTTTTGCAGCAAAGAAAAGTGACAATAGAGCTCAAATCAAGGCACCACCTGCAGGAAGAGTCATCGTGCTCGATGAGAACAGAGTGCCACTTGGACACAGGCAACACTAAAAAAAAGACACATCCGTGACATTTTGGGCCGAACGAAATTTTTTTCTGTCATACATATGACACTTCTATGATGATAATTGTGACAAAACCCGGTATCATCATAGATGTGGTGGGCTCCTACTTCTATGACAAAAAATCATGACAGAAAATGGGCTTTTCGTCCTGGGCGGGCCGGAGACGCAGCTGCATGACATTCTTTGGGCCGTCCATGACGGAAAAAACCGTGGTAGAAGCGAGGGGGAGGAAAATTTCAGGGAGTTCCCGGTTACGGTGGGAGGCCGGGGGCCGAGCGATGCGCGTTTCTCTCGTACACGTACGCGCGTGTGTGCGAGGCGTTGGCTCTAACTGAACCCGAGCAAGGCGTTGGGCTCTAACTGAACCCGAGAGATTGCACTGCAGGCTACGCATTACTGAACCCGAGCGATCGATCGATGGCTGTTAACTGAACCCAATCGAGCGATTCCTTGGCTACTGCTGCTAACTGAAGACGATCATGGGATGAACAGTGAGCGTTGTGGGGGGGGGGGTTGGATGAACAGTGAGCGGTGGCGTTGCCTCTGGATGAACAGGACCCCGTGGTGTGGTGGAGGGCTGGATGAACAGTAGACGGTGGAGGGGTGCCCATGGAGGGGTGGATGAACAGGACCCCGTGGTGTGGAGGGTAGGATGAACAGTAGACGGTGGAGGGGTGCCCGTGGAGGGGTGGTTGAACAGGACCCCATGGTGTGGAGGGATGGATGAACAGTAGACAGTGGAGGGGTGGTTGAACAGTAGCCGGTGGAGTAGCGCACGGTGGAGGCTGGATGAACAGGAGCCCGTGGAGGCTGGAGGAGGCCGACGGTGGATGAACAGTAGCTCGTGGAGGCTGGAGGGGTTCAACGGTGGAGATGAACAGTATCCCGTGGAGTCCCGTTTTGTGGTACGCCACACCCCTCCCGATGAACAGGACCCCCATTTCGACCGTAGTGCTCCAACACAAGTCCGTTTCCTCCGTTTTGCGGTACACCACACCCCTCCCGATCAACAGGACCCCCGTTTCGACCGTAGGAGGTCCGTTTCCTCCGTTTTGCGGTACGCCACACCCCTCCCGATCAACAGGACCCCTGTTTCGACTGTAGGAGGTCCGTTTCCTCCGTTGTGCGGTACGCCAGGCCTCGTTTACATCGCCTCTTCCGTCCAAGCCCTCCCGATGAACACGACCACGCATTCCGTTCCGACCCATGAACACGACGACGACGCTGTTTCTCTGTTCTGACCCAGCCATGTACATGAGCCCTCGCCGTACGTATGCGCGAGTAGGCATTCGAGACCCCGCCCGTATGTACACATACGTGGCCGTATTTTCTTTCTTGCACCCTGGCCGTTGTACGTACGTGTACATGCTACGTGCGCGCCTCTACTACGACACGTGTGCGCCTCTACTACGACACGTGTGTGCCTCTACATCCACCAGTATATATGTACGTACACGTTCGCGACCAGAATGACAACGCTACGTACGCTTTGACCAGGTGGGTCCCGACTGTCAGGCACTTCCTTGCGTGCGAAGGTATAGTTGGTGGGTCCCAGCAGTCAGGGGGGAAACGTTTTTTCGCAAAATACAATGGCCCGTCCGGTGGGTCCCTGCTGTCAGGTGGAGGAAACATTATTTTCCGCGTAATAAGGAGGCACTTCCTTGCTGCGGCCATGGCTGTCAGCCTCTCCACGTACAGTCCACGTACGATGGAAGTCGTTCCTTGACCGCGTTAACCACGCCGCACCGAGAGCACCAGGGCAGTGGACGACGGCGAGGCCTAGGAAGGGGATGACGTGGAGCCGGGGAAGACGCAGCAGTGGAAGCCCGCGCGGAGAGTAGTACGAGGGTCCACTGGTTCGGCTGCGGTGTGAGGCTGCCGTCGCCGCAGAATAACAGGGGGTGTGGGTGAGTAGAGGGATGGCCTGGCCAGCGGTGGGAGTAGTACGGGGCGGTGAGGCCTCCGCGGCATCACAGTCGGCCACAGGAGGCAGGAGCATGCGGCACGACCGGCGCTGCTTTGGGCGGCTGGAGCAAGAAGACCAGAGGTTGAAGAAGCACTACGGCCGTTGGATGCACATCATACGGTCACTGGAGCTAGAATCGTTCATATTGACTAAAGTTGACAAAGGCCCCCGTCCCAGTCAACTTAGTAGGCCCACAAGTCAGCCTCCCACCATGGTGGGTCCCAGCTAGCAGGGGGAGTATTCATTTTTTGTGCGTAATAAGGAGGCACTTTCGGTGGGTCCGAGCTGACGGCGGGGGGAAAGTTTTTTCGTGAAATATGCTGGCCCGTCCGGTGGGTCCGAGCAGTTAGGGGGGCAACATTTTTTTTGCGAAATAAGGTGGCTCGTCCGGTGGGTCCCAGCTGTAAGGTGGAGGAATAATTATTTTGCGCGTAATAAGGAGGCACTTCCTTGCGGCTGCCTGGACCCAGCTGTCAGCCTCTCCACATACAGTACTCTTCCGATGGAAGTCGGTCATTGACCATGTTGACCACACCGCGCCGAGAGCACCAGGGCGGTGGTCTGGACGACGGCGAGGCCTAGGAAGGGTACGACGCGGAGCCGGGGAAGATGCGGCAGTGGAAGCCCGCGCGGAGAGGAGTACGAGGGTTCACTGGTTCGGCTGCGGTGTGAGGCTGCCGTCGCCGCAGAATAACAGGGGGTGTGGGTGAGTGGAGGGATGGCTTGGCCAGCGGTGGGAGTAGTATGGGGCCGGTGAGGCCTCCGCGGCAGCACAGCCGGCCACGGGAGGCAGGAGCAGGCGACACGACCGGCGCTGCTTTGGGCGGTTGGACCAAGAAGACCAGAGGTTGAGGAAGCACTACGACCGTTGGATGGACATCGTACGGTCACTGAAGCTAGAAACGTTTATTATTGAATAAGTTGACAAAGCCCTTGGTACGCTCCAACTTAGTAGGCCCACAGGTCAGCCTCCGAAACGGTGCGCCCCAGATGTCAGGGGGAGGAATCATTTTTTGGGCGGCCGAAGCTAAGAATATCCGAAATTGAAGAAGAAGCACGACATCCGTTGGATAGACATCCAACGGTCACTGCTGCTGGAACCGTGTGTTGACTATAATAAGTTGGCAAAGCCTTGCATACACGTCAACTTATTTTTTTAGGGGACGCGTCACTTAGTAGGCCCACAAGTGTGTGGCAGAGAACTTATAGCCCATTTACGTTTTGTAAGAATGTACAACCCATTTTGGGATTCTAATGGAATTTACAACAGCCCATTTACAGTTTGTTAAAAGTACAGCCCATTTTCTAGCTAGGACAATGATTAATAATTTCAACCAACCGTTGAAGACAGAATTCAATAAAATTTCCCACATTTTGATGGGCTCCGAAATATTTTTATCCCGAAATTTCTAGTCAGATTAAATATAAATTTGTATTACGTAAAAATCTAACGAAACATTACGGGCGCAACAATGAAAATTTAAGATTTTCAAAATCCATAAATAATATTTTATAAACTAATTTCGTGTTTGGTGCATTTTTTATAGTTACTGCCCAGTTTTTATAATTACATCCCATTTATTATTTTTTAAAGCCCATTTTCCTGTTAAGCCTAATGCATCCCTCCTAGGAAAGATTTGCAGCCCAGCGGGTATTCCTCAAAAAGACGTATAGCTGGGCTAGCCATTTTCATCTTGAAAAAATTAGTATCTGGGCTGGATATCTGGCCTGGGCTAGACGGGCCATAGCCCGCCCAGTTTATACCCTGCTCTCCTCAATACTGCTCGAGCTGCTTGGTCCCAGCTGTCGGCTGCAGCTTGTGCAATTCTCTTGTTTATATTGACTACATAGGTTGACAATGGTGTGGGACCGTGATGTTAGGAAACCAGGAGAAAGCAAAAAATTATAGTTGTACATAATAAGGAGGCACTTGCGTATGTACGGCTATGGCCCTAGTAGGTCCCTAGTGTCATCCAGTCAAAATAAAGTCATCTCCTGAATCCTCATGTTCGTTGACGATGTTAACAATGCTCGGCGCCACGGCAAGCGCAACAACTCGAAGGACAATGGAGAGGACCGCGCGGGCCCTACGGATGGTCTGATACAGTGCCCGCTACTCATTCAGGAAGCCAGGATCATCGGACACCTATGAGCACCTTCGAGAAACTGAGACGACATGAAACGGTAAGGCCGTGCTTGGGAGCTCTGGTTTATTTCAAACCTGTATTAACATACAAGTGTAATTTACTCGTCATCAAAAACAACGCGTAAAATACAGGCGTAATGAAACCGAGGGCCCGAGGTCTATAAGTAAAACCGGCGGGTTACGCGTGTAAGTTGAGAGACCAGTGTATATTTTACGAGCACTGCTATATGGACGACATTACCAGACGATACATGCACGATGTGCGTATCATGCCATCCATGGGCAAGGCTGAAACAACAGCTAACGACTGGATTAGCAATCGTCCGAGTGTCGTTCAGCGTTTTTATCATGTGTCAAGTACTTCTGATATTTTACTAGTCGAAATTGACCAACCAAGCACCTTCGCCCGAGACCATCTGCTTTAATTTACAAGCGTCGGTTTTACAAGCAGTTTTGGTTGGAAAACGACGATCCAATCACGGCCTAATATCATGAGTTGGTCGGAAGATCATATGGTTTCATGTCTAACCAACCCGACTTGTCGCATAGGCTATGAATGAAACATCAGACGATGAACTTCTTAAGCACAGAAACAACAGAAGAGGATGATCTTCTTAACAAGCAAATCACTGGCAATAGATTGACATGCAAATCAATACGAAGCATTATTCTCAGGAGGCACGGTGAACATCTCATGATGCCGCATGCCACAACATTCCAAGCACAGAAACAACAGAAACAACAGAAGAGGATGATCTTCTTAAGCACAGAAACAACAGAAGAGGATGATCTTCTTAACAAGCAAATCACTGGCAATAGATTGACATGCAAATCAATACGAAGCATTATTCTCAGGAGGCACGGTGAACATCTCGTGATGCCGCATGCCACAACATTCCAAGCTCAACTTTGCAATCAAACACAAGGCCTGACATTACATAGACAATATTCAGAACAAACTCTTAATGCAGGAATATCTCAGCAGAGTAACTATCTACTTCTAAACTGAACACAGGAATAGGAAAAAACACTCGACGCTTCTGGCTAACATCAATGAGCAAATTTTGAAAAGTTTTTTCAATTCCAATATATTAAACTAACGTCTTCTTGCTAACATCAATGATTAAACTTTGACAAGCTTTTCCCATTCAAAATATGTAATGCCTATGATCGTGGAGTCCTGTCGCTTCTTGCTAACATCAATGATTAAACTTTGACAAGCTTTTCCCATTCAAAATATGTAATGCCTATGATCGTGGAGTCCTGTCGCTTCTTGCTAACATCAATGACTAAACTTTGACAAGCTTTTCCCATTCAAAATATGTAATGCCTATGATCATGGAGGCACTCCACATGTTGTTAAATTGCCAATGGTCTCTGCAGACTAGTCATGTCACCGCTGTCTAATAATACTCTGTAAAGCTTCTCGGTCATTCCTTCTGTAATGTAGCGCAAACAGTGACTGCTTCTTTCTGCAAAGTGGAATGACCAACTGGACCCAGTAATGCAGCAGTTTGCCTTGGACACATTGGCTTCTTTTGTGCAGTTGAACTAAAATCGAAGTCGGAATAAAGCCGAGCTTTAATTTTGATATCCCTGTAAGCAACAAAAGGTATAAGGGAAACAATTACTGAGAAATAACGGTTGATGACTTGTACTCCCAGAAGAAAAACATCTACTGATCTACCTTATCTTAATGGGAAACAAAACAGGAGAGTAGCAATTCTCAATCAGTGTGATTCATTCATAGTAACTGAGACATAATATTAACAATGCCTTGTTTCAAGATGTATAAAGAACAAAAAAGCATAAAAGTATCATTCCTAAAACAATGCGACTGATTCATTTTAATAGAGACATTATCTTAACAATACCTTGGTTAAACATGTAGAAAGAACTACAAAGTAGGATAGTACCATTTGTAAAACACTGTAAGTCTGTAACTGATATATAATAACAGAGACATTATCTGAACAATACATTTCTTAAACATGTACTCCGGCCGATCCCTAACAGAAATGGTACTCCTGCCGATCCCTAACAAGTGTTTGCAGTTTTGAACTAAGATTCAGTAGTTAATTCGGAGGAAGGTCGGTACTGACCATTCAAGACCAAGATTTGAAACAACTCGTTAGGAAGATCTCACAGAGATCTCAAGACATATATGGAAATCCGATCTCATTTTGTGCAGTTCCACCAAAATTAAGCGAAGCAAAATGTCGCAATAGCAACAAGTTGAAAAGATATCCCTGTTTTAACAGAGGAAAAAAAGGAATCAATTACTGGCCAATAAAGGAGGATGAAACATGCGGCCACAAAAATGGTAATCCATCCAATCCCTAACAAGTGTTGCAGTTTTGAAATAAGATTTAGTAGTTAATTCTGAGAGTGGCATCAATTACTGTCTTATAAAGGGGGTGATGCTGAATTTGTTGTAACAAAGCAACAAGCATCATGTCTGGGTTGGTCCCATTTTTGTTCACTACTTAATGGGAAAAGACAGCAATACAAGAGCTTCAATTCAACATTTATTTAAAATAGTACCAATACAAGTAGCACATCATCTCAAAGCACACTGCACAATCATGTGGATGAAGGCCTGTACTGACCTTTCATGAGACCAGCAACGATAAAATACGAATCTGCCAACACGAATAGGAAATCCAATCTTGTTTTGTGCAGTTGCACTGAAATCAAGCAAAGTGTTTCGCGTAGCGAAGCAAAATGTAGCAATAGCAATAGTTGAATAGATATCCCTATTTAAACAGAGGCAAAAAGGAATCAATTACTGGCTAATAAAGGAGGATGAAACATGCGGCCAAAAAAATGGTAATCCCGCCAATCCCTAAAAAGTTTTGCAATTTTGAAATAAGATTCAGTAGTTAATTCTGAGAGTGGCATCAATTACTTGCTTATAAAGGGGGTGATGCTGAATTTGTTGTAACAAAGCAACAAGCATCATGTCTGGGTTGGTCCCATTTTTGTTCACTACTTAATGGGAAAAGACAGCAATACAATAGCTTCAATTCATCATTTATTTAAAACAGTACCAATACAAGTAGCACAGCATCTCAAAGCACACTGCACAATCATGTGGATGAAGGCCTGTACTGACCTTTCACAAGATGACCAAGATAAAATACGAATCTACCAACACGAATAGGAAATCCAATCAAGTTTTGTGCAGTTGCGCTGAAATCAAGCAGAGTTGCCGGTGTGACATTTAAGTTTTCTATAGCAACAAGTTGAATAGATATCCCTGTTTTAAGAGGCAAAAAAGAAAACAATTACTGGCCAATAAAGGAGGATGAAACATGCGGCCACAAAAAGAAGCATCTACCTTATCTTGATGGAAAACAAAGTATAGGACAGTAGCATTTCTAAAACGGTTGCATTGATTCATATTAACAGAGAAATTCTCTTAAAACAGATCAGTAGTTAATTCTGAGAGTGGCATCAATTACTGGCTTATAAAGGGGGTGATGCTGAATTTGTTGTAACAAAGCAACAAGCATCATGTCTGGGTTGGTCCCATTTTTGTTCACTACTTAATGGGAAAATAAAGCAATACAATAGCTTCAATTCATCATTTATTTAAAATGGTTGCATTGATTCATATTAACAGAGACATTCTCTTGAAACAACATTCGTTAAAAAATGTAATTTACTTTTAATAGTGGCATTGCTTCAATTTTCTGGCGGCATTCTTAGATTAACAACAACAAAATAGCTGCATGGGACATGCCAGCACCATGTGCGTCCACACGTATAAATGGGTGATGCAGAGTATGTAGCCAAGCAGCATATATGCGCTGGTCCCATATTTGTTCTATTTGAACCTTCTTCCTATGTGAGGGCAGAAAATCTAGTCATGCACAAACTACCCGACCCCCCCAGTTTCTTTCCCTTTTCAACAAAGAGATCGGTTCCTTACAGATGTGTGAACTGGGTTACCCCCTTTTCCCTTTTCGACCTACAAAGCGGCTGGATAGCCAGTCTATACTACTTTCCGCCCCTCCTTTCCTCATTGAACCACGTCCTAGATTCTTGCTCCAGCCCACCGTACCCTTCTTTCCTCTTTGAAACAAGACCTAGATTCAACTATAGATCGAAAAAGATCCACATGCAGCTAGATCAACGACGGTTTCAAAGAAACTTATACCTTAGGGTCGTCGGGATGTGGCAAGGCGTGTGGCGGGAGGCCGGATCTGCCCACACTACGTACGTCAGCGAGGAAGAAGGGGTCGGTGGCCCTCCCGCACAGGCGCTGGGTGAAAGAGAACAGCGCAGCCGGCAGTGGATTGCCTCCCTCGGCAAAGGCGATAGAGTGAACGCTGCACCTCCTCCCCTTCCCGGTGCGACGGGATACAGACGCCTCCTTCACCAGCTATGTGGGGGGGAGAGAGACAAGAGGCCAACGCAGTCTTGTTTAGATCTGGTGAAGAGAGGGTGAGAGACTGTGAATATAGCAAACCCTAGCAAATGAACGCTGAGCCTCCAGCGTGTAACATATATGTAGTGCAGCGAGCGTGTGGAGAGTGCAAACCCTAGCGAACAAGCGCTGAGGCTCCCGCTTATATATCTCCATCTCCAATCATATTTGTCCAACTGGCACATTATTTACGTTGTTAATTATATATGCAGCAATATTAACGTACAACATCTCTTGTTTGCGCACGTCCGTACCGCTGCCACGGCCGGTCCTGACCAACCCGAACCCTCTTCATCACCCGCGCGTGCTTCCTGCCCGAAACGTTCAGTGCCGCATTCATGCCCGGCCAGAGCGGACGCGACCTCTCACTGGCGCCAACATTGAAGCGGCGCGCCGGCCGAGAGAGCGTCGCCGGTGCCGCTTCCGGGTGCACGCGGCTGCTCCGCGTTCAAAGGTCGCAATAGCCGGTTATAACATGCATGTAAAAAGTTCTTGGGAGTCCGTGCTACAGCTAGCTGTCCTTCCCCAACTCGTCAATCTCTTCCATTAGTGCTAGTACTCCATGGCGCGATCTATCGACAAGCAGGCGGGAAAGTTATGGTATACTACTGGTTTGCGGTGAGTGGCATGCCGAGCGACCGTGTGAGACACGAGCACGATAGACGTGATTTAAACGTTGGTTTTGCTCGATGGCGCGATCCAACGAAACGAAACGTTGGTTTCTCTCCATTTCCATTTTTTCTCCGGAAAAACAGAAACTTTTCCACTCCATTTTCATTCCTATTCCAAGGTTGCCCTGTTACAACATTCCATCAAATACAAAGGAAAACTAACATGCATACTGATGCATCTCAATGATTCACAGATCATAGCCAATATTTACTTCACAACTAAAGAAAAAAGTTGTGAGAACGTGTACGAAAGAAAAACTACTGATGGGGTCACGACGACTTAAACCCTAAACCCTAAACATGATTTAATTTCCTTGCCAGGTAGAACCTGTCGAAGGAAAGATGGCTGGCACCCTCGGATCATATGATGCTTTTGTGCAGTTCCACTAAAATCGACCTGAGCATCCCTGATGGCAAAGATATTGAAGAAGTGTGATTAGAATAATAGTACTCGCACTAGTTCATGAGACATAAACTCATCACAAGTAGAAGCCAGTAGAAGTAGAGAAAGATCGACATGGAGATGGAGCTACGGCAGTGGAGCAAGCCGGCTCCAAAAGGAAGATGGACTACCTGGGACGTCGGGCTGTAGCTAGAAGGGCGGTTGGGACGCGGCATCGGCCCATACCGCGGTGAGCCCCGATTGGGACGCACCGACTATGGGTTTTCTCCCTCGCCGATGTCGACCGCGTCTACGCAGAACATTGTTCCCTTCCCCCAGCTGCGGGATCAGGCCCGTCGTTCTATGCTTATGAAGAGAGCAACCTAAGCAAGCAGGCTTGTAGCTTAGGCTCCTGCTAGTGTATATATAGTGGTTTTCTTTTTCTCTCCATATCAACCATTTTATATTGCGTACGTGTCATTCAAGAGTGAAATGATGGTTGCTTCTTCCGACTAACTTACTGTGTGATTTGACTGCTCCTTAGTGGCCCCTACACGTACTCCCCCCTACATGTATGCAACAGTCACACGTACACATGGATGCAAGAACACGGGCGACGCCCTAATGCATGCATGTCCGAGCACACGACGGAACACACACGGTGACGCTCAAGTGCTCAACCTACACGTGCATGCACACACATACTCAGTCAGGGTAAGCTAGTGACCGTATGAACACCGGAATATATATATATATATATTGAGCGCAATGAGCGTATTATGAAGTCCACTGACCGTATTTTTACAAATATACAGTGACAGACAGTGTATTTATCTCGTCTGAAATTAAGCCATGTTAACCGGAGAGGAGGCAGCATGGACTAGCATTACTTTGTTGTGTCCCGTCAACTTGCCGAACGAGGAGAAGGTTGCAGGACGGGAGAAGCTTGCACGCAGTGGCTCACAGGACAAGGAGAAACTTTTGACTAATGCAAGCTCTCCCTCGCTCAGGCGGTGGACGTGCAACATTTAATTCGGTGTCAGATTGCCAGAAGCATACTACACTATACTACTAGGAACCGGATGGAGGAGCGTCTGCACTCTTATTATAATTTTAAAATGTGATAAAGCAATCTTCAACAAAATTGGTTCTCTTCGAGGGTTCTCGCATGTGATAATGGAAGTTGATTGCATGGAACACTCGCCACAATTCTCGCTTAATTCTGGCTCATATCCTGTTACAAATAGTAGCGCTCAGTAATATTTCCTCTTTTTTTGTTATTCAGCATGTAAACAAGTCAGCAAACCTTGCGGCGCATCTTCGTGCGAACCGTGCTTGCTGCACTTTGAATGTGGCCGAGAGCTGGCTTGATGAAACACCTCGCTTCCTACTTCTTTTTTTGGCTTCCTAGTGACCAGTGTCTTGGCTGATCGTCCTAAGAATGCTTATATATGAATAAAGCTCTCTCATTTACCCACAAAAAAGATTAAGCCATATTAACCAGAAAGGAGGGAGTATGGACTAGCACTACTTTTTGGTGTGTCCCGTCAACTCGCAGAACGAGGAGAAGCTTGCAGGACAAGGTGAAGCTCGCTTACGCCTTTTGACTAATGCAACCTACCCTCGGTGGACATGCATCCGTCCATTCGGTGTCAGATTGTCAGAGGCATACACTGTAGTACCCAACATGCGGAGTACCATCATTGTTCGACTTCACGAAGGGGCGAAGAGCCAAGCGCAGTACTAGTACGCGTACTTGGTTTTGCACCTTCATATTACTCCACCCTCCTCACAGTTTACAGGGCGCGCTTCATTATGATGCATTTCTCTCAATGCATTTCTACCACCAGAGAGACTTTAGAAGCGTTTGGTTTAATGCTCAATTAATTAGGGCATGGTAACCGCAATCAAGTCCACAATTTTCTCTCCATGTACTGTACTACTACGGAGTGCATGCATGTGTGTACCCGGGGTGGAAGCACTGCATGCATGTGTGTACGCATTATTCCCTCTAGTAATAGACGCCGTGCTATAACTACCAATGCTATTTTTCAGGCCGATCGCTAGTCGCCTTGGTCCCACATATTTTTTTTCTTTTTTCTGAAGCGCGCTATATAAATAGTGACAGATGGAGTAGTATGAGCGGATTCAAAGAAGAGCGTATTGATGGTTGCTTCTTCAGAGCAACTTACAGTGGGAAAGGTGGGGCTTATGATTTGACTGCTCATTACTCACTATTAATGCGGCGCAATGACCGGGCTGAGTCTCCCATGCGGTTGTGCACTACCCCCTCGGTTCTTAAATATACTCTGGAGTATTTGTCTTTCTAAAATATGTTGAAATCTCTGTTAAGACGAATAGAATATTTAGGAACGGAGGGAGTACACATACAAAGCAAAATGAGTGAATCTACACTCTAAAATATGCCCGTTTGAAATTTGTAAAAAGACAAATATTTAGGAACGAAGGAGTATAATTTCGTGCATGGCACATGGACCCGGATGATGAAGAGGCTTCTGGCAATGCTATCAGGCTTCCATCATTTGTTTACATAATTGATGTACTATACAAATAATTTTCCAGCGACATGAAATTGTACAATGGTGTGAGCTTTCAGCTTTTGTTTCGCGTGTCTTGCCATCGATGCTCTTTCGGAAACAATAAAAAACTAACTTCCTTGCTAATGCATGTCAATTATTAGCAGATCAGAGCTAATAATTACATCACAAATGAAGATAAAGTTGTGAGAAGGTGTTAAATTAAAATTGATCCATGCTTTCATTGGAAGCAACGTCCCCCCAGCTCTGTCTAAATCAACAAGGCATGTTGGGAAAAAGTAGCTGTCTGGAGCATGCAACATTCCGATCATTTTGTGCAGTTCCACTAAAATAGAGCTAAGCGTCCTTGTTCCAAAGATATCAAGTGTGATTACGATAATAGAGGGCTGCTGATGAAACAATAAACACACAAATAGAAGCCGGTCATCTTTGCGGTCTCTCTTAAGACTAACTAGTTGGAGAAGATTAGGCTCGGAGTTGGATGAGGAGGATAGAGCAAAACTAATCTTCCTTTGTGCAGTCGCACTGAAATGTAGAGACGTTGCCCGTGTGACATTTTAGTACAACTGCACAAAACACTCTTAAGAAAAAAGTGATTTGTGCAGTTCACCAAAAGGTCGCAATAGCAACGAGCTGAAATGGATAGCCCTGTTTGCAAAAAAGAGGTAGAAAGGAAACAATTACTGGCCAATAACAGTTGATGACACATGCGACGACAAAAAAGAAGCATATTCCTTGTCCTAAGGGAAGATAACAACACGGTTGTGTTTGTCTAAAACAGTGTGAGGACGAGAATGCAATATGGAAAGTACGCCGGACGAGCTACGTTTTGGGCAAAGAACTATGGAAGATCCACATGCAGCGACGTGGGAAAACGGGAAGTGGAGCAAGGCCGGAGGGGATACTTGGAGGTCATCGGGATGTAACTAGGTGAGCGGCGGCGGGCGGAATCTACGAGCAGGTGGCGTAGGCCCTGCCGCGCCGGAGCTTGGTCAGAGAGAACGACGTGTACCGCAGAACGGGACGTGCTGCCTCAGCGACGTCGAACGGAGAAACGATGCACTTCCTTCCTTTCCCCCGGCGGACGGGATGCGGCCGGATCAGTGACCAACGGTGAGAGAGAGAGAGAGAGAGGCCACCGGAGCCTTGTGTGAGATACTCTAAAGAGCAGACTACCTTTTCCTCCATAAAAATCGTTTTATATTCTGTGTACATGCCATTGAGCGCTATAACTTCATTTAAAAATAACGCGGCAACATGTCAAGTCGAACTTTGTTTCGTGCACGCGTGGTACACGACCTCCCTAGGTAAACAACCGCTACATGCGTTCAAATTAGCACGTGGGCTGCCATTTCGTAAATAAATGAGCTACACCATGTACCCGCGCGGGTGTGGCTGGGCACGAAGCGTGAGTACGTGCACGGTGCACCTATTCTCTTCTTGTATACATACACCACCTACGTGGGGTTGTGTGAGAGAGATACAAACCTAGAGAGATATAGTGTGTGGGTTCTTGAGAGTTTTTTTTTGGGGGGGGGGGGGGTTAATCAAAAAATTTAACATATGCAATGTGTGTGAAATAGTGTCCTGGATATAACATATATATAGAGGGGGCGATCCACGAGAAGATACTGGAGGTATCATCGGCTTGAGGTGTCTATAGAATCGAAGAGAGGGATGATGATGATGATGTGTGTGTGTGTGTGCGCGTGCGCGTGATCGATAGAGTGCCATCGAATTTGTGTGTGCCCACGTCAAAGATATAGAGTGGCTGGCCTACTGGAATGTGAGATGGGACATGTGCAGTTTGTCTCTATGGCATGGATACCTACCTGCAGTGCTCGACTATCGGTGTGTGGTGGGGGAAGAGGGAGGCCCAATTAACTATAGAGGTACAATGGCTGGTATATGTGTGGAGGAGGAGAGAGGCCTACCTCATGTATTAAGGAGATCGATCTGCCTCATGTATTAAGGGTGATCGATCAACATCCATGCATATGTGCAGGAGATGAATAAGGTTGGGAGAGAGACAGAGCTAGAGTGTTGGAGGGGGTGGTAGTGGAGTTGCTTCTAACAAATGGTGGGATAGGCTTGCTAGACAAACGGAGGGCACGCCCGCAATATCAATAAGAGAGGAGATGGCTGCTTGTTGTCTGTGCACGTGCGTGTGAGAGACGGGTCAGGAGGCAAGCACGAATGATGAGGGGGCGATGTGGCTGTGGTAAGCAGACGTAACTACATAGGAAGATCAATCGCCCTTTGTAAGAGAAAGGAGAGACATAACTTGTGAGGTACGTCGATCGATGGGGGGGGGGGTAGTTAAAGTCGATCTAGGTATATGTCGGGAGATCGATCGGTATACATGCATGTGTGTGTTAGAAGCAAATGAGGCATGAGGAGAAGGATAGAGAGAGAGGGATGCATGTAGGAGGTGGTACGAGAGGCATACTATATCGAGGGGGAGGAGTGTGTGAGTACGAGAACGATGAAAAGAGTGGTGGGAGTGAGGCATGGACGGTGACAAGAGAAGAGGGGAAGCTTGTGTTTGTGCTAGGCACACCTGGCTAGAGAGGCATATCGATCGATGTGTGCCGTAAAGAAGGAGCTGGGGGGCCTACACACATTGTGGGTGAACGAACTAAAGTGAAAACACGAATTTGCGCGATGGAGCTAGAGAATGCCGAGGGAGGGTGCATGCAAAAGAGAAAGTTAGCGCTAGCTACAAAGATAAGAGGGTTGTGTGGGTGTAAAAGACGAATAGAGATCATATATACTTCATTATAAAAAGCGAATTCGGATATTTGAAGAATTTATCATAGTGTTTAAAACCGACGGATGTGTGAATATATATAACGGTGATAAACATGGTGTGGTTATGAACATGGTATACTACATTTAATATATTTTATCTCTACTCTTATAAAAAACGGAGTTGTTGATGATGGTGTGCCTGCCATCCTGCATTATAGGCCGTCTGATTTATATCTGGCGGATAGCAAGGAAACTTTGATGGTTGAAGTTGGCAACAATCATGATTGTAGGTTCTTATTGAAATAGAGAAACGAATTCAAATTTAGTTCGAATTGCAGCGGTAGTATAGAAATTTGGAATGCACTAAAGTGTTAGTATGAGTAGGTTACATGCATTATACAACGAGTGAAAAAATTTAATCGGACATAACATGGATTCGTACTCCCTCCTTCCATCTACATAGGGCGTAATGAGATTTTTAAGACCGCCTTTGACTATTGACAAGATTAATAGTACATGACATGCACAATGTGAAAATTATATCATTGAAAGAACCTTTCACAGACGAATTTGACGGTGTGCTTTGTGTAAGTTGCATGTCATATATCATTGCTCTAATATTTGGTCAAAGTTAGCATCGAAAAACGCATTAGGCCCTATATACATGGAAGGAGGGAGTAGCTTTGAATAGCATTCGTATAGTAAAACGGGGCAAGACTCTCTCTTTGTGTGGTGTGAATAGTTTTATTTTTTTCATTTTCTTTTTGGTTGAGGGAAGTGCGAATTGATTTGGTACGTACAAGTACAATATTACGACACGTTAGGCTTGTCCCTGAAATTCAACCCGCGTCTTGTTATATCCCAAAAATTCAGATATCGTGCTCCCAAAACTGGCGCCTTCACAACCCGCGCCTTGCTATCCCAAAATTACAACGCGCACGAAAACTCCCTCCAGTTGCCAAATCCCGACACGCGAAATCCCCCTTCTAACCCTGAGCCGAAAGCACCACTAGTTCAAATCGGTGGGGGGGTACTTTTGTAACACACCCTCTAGCTGCCAAATCCCGACACGCGAAATCCCCCTTCTAACCTGGTCGTTTGTTCTTCCATCCCTCTCGATGTGTTTTGTGTCTCAACTCGAGATGTTTCAACATCTCATTCCGTGAGTTGATCATGATTTGCTTGATCTTCGTGAAGATCAAATCCTGTAGAGCTTCTCTCTCTTTTCCTTGTCATGTTCGATGAAGATCTCGAAAGCAAAGACTTCAAGATATATTGGAGCAATGAATCAACATCTCCGAGAAGGGCAATTGGATCACGAAGATTATGTCGGCTTTGTGTCCCCTCTGTCTTCTTACCTCACGTCTTGAATCTCATGACGAGATTCTCGTTTAGTGGGGGTGAGTGGTCACAGCCCTAGAATTGTTTGCAACAGTTGCATAAGAGAGCATCCATGCATCATGTCTAAATTCTGAAAGTTGAATTGAGGTTAGATGAAACCCTCATAAATCACTTCAGAAATAATCAACATTAAAAATCTTTTCAAATGATTCCAAGGAAATGTTCCTGTTATTCTGTAAAAATATTGGCAAGAGGTAAAATTCAAACCAATATTTTTGGAGTCTCAGAAATATTTATTTTGGGCATTTGAAATTAATTCAATAACTATTTGAATTGGATATATATTTATTATATAAGAAGTATATGTTCAATAATTCTGAAAATTGTTTTGTGGCTTTGGATAAGACCACTTAGCTCACACAATTATTTTCATGAAGTTTCAAATTGATTTGGTATTTAGATCAAATCAAAACAAACATCAGAAAATGGAAAACAAAAATAAGAAGAGAGAAAGAGGTTACCTGTGCAACTTACCTAGCAGCCCAGCCAGCCCAACTCCTATGCTGGCCCAGCCCACCAAGCACTCTCCTGTCGCCTTCCTCCTTGCGCCAGTAGGCAAGGGCGCGTGCTCGCCGCGCGCTGGCACACACGCGGCCACCTCCTACTTCTATCGACGCAGGAGAGGCTCCTGAAGCTGCCATGCAGCACTCTGAACCCCCTCGACCGCTCCCCTCTCTCCCTGCCTCACCTCTCTCGCTCTCTCCCCCGAAGCCGAGGGGAGCCATCGCCGCCGTTCACTGCCGCCATGGCTACCACACCCCCTCGCCCTACCGCTGATCCCAGAAGCTCCGCCGCGTTCCCCTCGTCCTCTCCACCGAGCTGTACAACGACGGACGCCCTAGAACATCGCCATCACCGTCATCATCAACCTCTGCCCCGACGATCGCCACCATCAAATTCGTCGTCGACTGGCCGTCCCCGAGCCCGCTAGCCATCCCTGCAGCTCCGGGTGAGCCGCTGACCTGATTCCCCCTTGCCCCGTCGTCCCTAGCATTCTGTAGCTGCCGTCCCCATGAGCTCCGAAGCTCGCCGCCACCGTGCCTTGTCGCCGTCGTGGCTAGAGCCACAGTGGCTCAGAGCCAAGCACACCTCTGCGCTCAGCACGGCTCCAGGAGCCCGTAGCGCCCACCAGCTCCTCCTGCCTGGCACCATAGCGCCAACCCATCGTTGCCCGAGCTCCGGCTGCCGCCACGAGCTCGACTCCGGCGAACTCACTTCACCGGAGCCTCTCTCGCTTGCTCCAATGGATGCGCGAGAGTGCCAGCTCTCTGTAGGTGGTCGTGGCCGCTAATTTGGTCGCCAGAGGGAAAAATCCGAGCCCCTCCGCCGTCTCGGCCTCGCCGAAGACTCAACGCTAGTAGGATTGACCATGCTAACCAGGGGTTTGACCCCCGCTGACCGAGTTGACCCGGGTGGGCCCAGTTTGACCCACCTGGTCTATGACAGATGGACCCGCCTGCTAATTAAATTAGGATTAGGACTAACTAAAAACTAGTTAGACTAATGACACTGACACGCGGGACCCACTGGTCAGGTTTGACCTGGACTAGGTCAGTTGACCGCTGATGTCACACTGACGCCAGGCTGACACAGTAAATCCTTTTCTAGATTTATTCTTATATAGGAAATTCCTGAAATGTTGCAAACTTCTAAAAATCATATTAAATCAACCATAGCTCAGAATGAAATAAATTATATATGAAAAATGATCAAAAAAAATCCAATTTATCCATCTGTACCATTTTCATGCATGTTAGAACAACTTTTGGCTACTGTTTAGGACAAATCAAATGAATGGCATTTAAATAACCATATGTGGAGTTTGAATTTGAACCTTGGGTTCAAACCAACTACACTTAATTGTGTTGCTAGTTGCATTAGGCCAAACAACATCACATATACATGCCATGATCATGCATCATATTGTCGCATTTGCATTGATTGTGTTCTTCTCTATTGCCGGTGCTTGTCCCCTCTCGATAGGCGTATCCCGATGATGAGTTCGATGACACCGATGAAGAGCTGTAATATCTTCAGAAGTGACAGGAAAGCAAAACCCCCTTGTTCATTCCGATACAATCCCACTCTCTCGCTCCTGCTCTCTTTTACTGCATTAGGACAACACCGATTCAACTATTACATGATGCGGTAGTTGAACCCCTTTTCCTCTGCATGACCTGTCATTGCCATAGTAAATAGATGAAACCCACTAGCATGAGTAGGAGTTGTTTGAGCCCTGATGTGCCTACTCACTCATGCTTGTTTGTCATGCCTGCTACTACTTAGAGTTGAGTCAGGTCCGATTCATCGGGGATGAGTTGGAATGTGGTGAACATGTCCTACTGTTGAGAGCTAAGTATGTGAACGCGATTTGGTAAAGGTAGCGGTGAGAGGCCATGTAGGAGTACATGGTGGGTTGTCTCATTGCAGCCGTCCTCAGGAACTGAGTTCTGTGTTTGTGATCCATGAACAGTTATTACCACACATTGAGTTCCGGTAACTCGACCCCTCTCGACTTATTGATCAACTCGATCTCTGTCCAGGAGTTGCAACTAGTTTCTTGTGTTTTTAGGTAGTGTTAGTTGTCTACCAAGTGGCACCCGGTACAGGTGGGCTTGGGACAGACTAGGCACAGTGGCACGGTGTACCAAGTGGCACCCGGATGGTGGGCTTGGGAACCCTGCTCACATCGTTTGGGGCCGTGAGCGACACCCCGACCGAATCTCCTTGCGGATCGAACCCGAATAGGCAATAAACTTGGACTAGAGACTTGTGTGGTTAGTCAGGTCGTGGCCGACTCCCTCACCAGGCTTCCGCTTGAAGGTTGCCGAGATACACGACGTGTACATGGTGGTAAGTGGCGAGAGCGTGTGTGAAGAAGTACACCCCTGCAGGGTTATCATTATCTATTCGAATAGCCAGATTCCTCGGATATGGAAACTTGGACCCCTTGCACTACTCTAAAATGCGCAAGATAAGCGTGAGTGCTATGGATGGCGTTATCGTAGGGAGACGGGAGCGGATCCATAGTGGTGTATTATTATGGTGAATATGTGGACTCATGTGCGCCACCTCAAAGTGTTATTTGCATTATTAGTTCAGGTTAGCCACTGAGTCAAAGCTGGCTTGCTGCAGTTAAACTCCACCACCTCCTTTGTTGATACCGATGCATATGTAGTTAGTTCTGATGTAAGTCTTGATGGGTACATTTGTACTCACGTTTGCTTAATTATGTTTTGCAGAGAGACTTCAGTCTCGCTAGTAGTTCCATGTGGACTTTGACGTTTAGCTCGTTACTTCAGCTACCATCTTGTACCGTTGGGAGGGTCTTGTAGATAGGCAGGCTTCTCAGCCTTCTTCATTTGTAGTTGTCTGTACTCAGACAAGTTAAGCTTCCGCATGTGCTTGTTGGCTTGTATGCTCTGTATGTTGGGTCATGAGACCCATGTTTGTAATATCTCGCTCCTCGGAGCCTAATGAATAATACTTGAGTCGTAGAGTTATGTTGTGATGCCATGTTGTATTTACACATATCGAGCATATTGTGTGTATGATTGAAATGCTTGGTATGTGTGGGATCTGACAACCTAGTTGTTTATCCTTGGTAGCCTCTCTTATGGGGAAATGTAGTCTTGTGCTTCTATGAGCCATAGTAGTCCGCTACAGCCCGGTTCACCGGAGTCCTGCTAGCCCCGCACTACTGTTCCGGAACACTTGACTGGCCGGCATGTGTTTCACTTCGTTCATGTGTCTGTCCCTTTGGGGAATTGTCACGCGGTGACATCCGGAGTCCTGCCTAGCTTGCTACAGCCCGGGTTCCCGGAGTCCTGTTAGCCCAGTGCTACAGCCCGAATTCACACGCTGTTGACCGACATGCTCGATGTTGATTCATGTATGCCTGTCCCCGTAGGTTAGTGCCACTTTGGGTTCACGACTAGTCATGCCGGCCTAGGTTCTCTATCATATGGATGCTAGCGACACTATCGTATACGTGAGCCAAAAGGCGCAAACGGTCCCGGGCCATGGTAAGGCGACACCCATGGGGATACCGTGCGTGAGGCCGCAAGGTGATATGAGGTGTTACAGGCTAGATCGGTGTGACTTAGAATCGGTGTCGGGGGTTTGGTGCGACATATGCCAACATATGGCTTATCATGGTGGGGGCGAGTAGAACGTCGCCGGTGCCTGGAAACGGGATGAGGCGAAGACATGCACGCCGGCGGATCTTACCCAGCTTCAGGGCTCTCCGGGGAGATAACACCCCTACTGCTGCTCTGCGTGGTCTCCGCATGATCACTATGGTCAAGTGTTTACAAGGTTGCTCCTTGAGCTGTTTCGGGTGGCAGGAGAGGGCAGGGCTAGCTCTCTCCTTCTATCTGGTGTGTCTAGAACTACCGGGATCCAACCCTTTGCATGGGTGCCCTAGGGGGTTTATATAGGCCTACCCCCAGGGGTACAATGGTAATGTGACTGGGCGCGGGTCCAGCCGTCAGTGTCTCTGACCTCCGACTTCTCCGCCGACTGCTGGGGCCCGCCGACTGGTGGGCCCCGCTGACTGGTCTGGTACGGTGCCGACAGGCCGCGTCTGCCGTGGGCGGGTCTTGCCGGCTGCTGATTACTGTAGCCGTGCTCCTGATGATGCAAGCTTGGTCATGGGGTCGTGGCAACAGCCCCGCCGCCTGGCGGGCGATCACTGTGGCCACGCCCCATCTCTTCTTGATTAATGGCGTGTGGGCCCCAGGGGAGGGCTCGGCCGACTCCCCCGGGCCGACTCCCAATGGGTCCGACTGGCGGTTCTCCCGCCGCCTTCTGAGGTCTCGCTGACTGGTGGGCCCTGCTGCCTCCAGGCCGTACAGACAAGCCGTTGTGGGCGCAGGACTTGGTATAGTGGTGCTGATGTCAGGGCCGGCCTGGCAATAGTGCCACGCTGCAGGGAGATCTCCCCAAGTATGGCGTGCTGTAGCCATGCCTGCCCTTGGTAAGGGGCGGGGAGTGGGCTTCACTGTAGCCCTGCCCCCGCCCCATCCCCTTCGATGAGGTCACGGTTTGTTGGAGTCACCGGCCGACTCCCCAAAGCCGGCTTCTCTGGAAGTCGTCCCTGGGACTCGGCCGTGAGCGGGCAGTCGGCCACCTCGCCGTAGACTTCCCAGGAGGCGGCTCTTCGCCCTGGGGTCTTGAGGGGTGCAGCCTGCCCTGATGTCTTGAAAGGTTATGGGGCTCGGGTTGGCCTACCCGTGGACCATTACTCCGACAGTAGTCCCTGAAGCTGGTGAGGCGCCACGGATGATCGGCCGAGAAGCCTCAGCAGTTTCCCTCTCCGGAGCTCAACACATGGTCTTGATTGACTTCTACCGGGCCGACTAGAAGGAGTCGGACTCGCCCAACTCGAACTCGCAGTATTCCGACTTGATTAGTAGTTCGAACGTCGCGGCGGGATTTCAAGTGGCGTGCTAGCTAAGCTTCCAGGCCGCCGCCCGTTCCTGGCCTGTCACACGAGGGCACGTGGCCAGGCCATCCTGCCAGCCCACGCGCGCGACGGGATAGGCCCATAGGCGGGGCCCGCCACTACTGCGCCTCGGCGCCCGAGCGGATCCGCTGCGGCCCCGGCGGGCGGTTGGGATTCCCGTAAAGTTACTGCGTGCAGTAACTTTACGTGGATCGTGGGGGTCATGGGGCTGCGGGCGCAGTAAATCCCCACGTCCGCCCCCTCGGCTTCGCAGCCCATAGGGCTATAATTAGGGGGAAGAGGGGGGCACGCGCGCCCCTCCTTCCCACTACTCCTCGCTCCCTTGCTTCCTCCTCACTTCTTCGCTTCTTCGCTCCGCCGCATGCCCAAGCTCTGGCGGACGCCGCGGCGTTAGCTTCACGATGAGCTCTTCTTCTGCTGCCGCGCCTCCCCCAGTGCGCTTAGGCACCTGGGACGGCTCCAAGGTCCACGAGGACCACATCGAGTTCCTCCGCCGGACCCGTCGGCTTCCCGGCGAGGATCGCGTGCAGGTGCACCTCGCGCCGGAGGGGGAGATTTCCCCCGCCCCACAGGAGGGCGAGCGGGTCATCTTCCGCTCGCACTGCCTGCGCGGGCTGGGCCTGCCGGCGAGCAGCTTCTTCCGGTCGTTCATGGAGTTCTACGGACTCCAGCCGCACCACCTCACCCCCAACACGGTGGTGCTGCTGTCCGCCTTCGTGGCTCTGTGCGAAGGCTTCCTCGGAGTCCTCCCCACCCTCGAGCTCTGGGGGGAGTTCTTCTTCTCCAAGCTCGGCACCCAAGCCGCGGGCATGCCGGCTCAGTGCGGCGCCTTCATCGCCGTGCGGAGGACAGGAGCCGACAACCACTTCCCCTCCATCTCGCTGCTGAAGTCGGTGAAGATGTGGCAGCGGTCCTACTTCTACGTCAGGAACATCGCCACGAGGGGCGACTGGGTCAATCTGCCGGCCTTCGAAGCCGGCCCGCCGGCTGGCAGACTTCCCAACTGGTCGTACCGGGCCAGTTCGTTGACGCCTGCGGGAGCCGGCGCCATCAAGCGACTCTGAGTGCTGACGCAGTCGGAGGGGCTGACTGGTCCAAACCTGCTGGCGGCCTTCGTCTCGCGCCGAGTTCTCCCACTCCAAGGCCGCCCTCACATGATGTGTCAGATGAGCGGGGGCCGCGACCCGAGTCGGATGTGCACCAAGGACATGCCTCACGGAGAGGTGGCCCTTATGGTGAACTATCTCTCGGACAGCAGGCTCCCGGAGGACTGGCGATTCGGCAAGGAGCCATACTCCCGCGCCAACCCCCCTCCCGTGGTAAGTCGGCTTTCTTTTTGTTGGATTGTCTTCTTCTTGCCGAGTTTCGTTCTGATCAGTCGGTCTTTTGATTAGAATCCCCTTCTTCACCCACCAGCCGGCACCTCGGGGCCGGCCCGTGAGTTCGTCGCCGACCGGGCGGAGAGCGACATCGACGACCCCGATCTGGGGGCGGCGGCTCTGGAAGACGACGCCGAGGGAGGAGGAGGAACGACAGGCGACTTCAGGCCCTCGGCCACCTTCACCGACTGGCCTGAAGACGAGGCCGAGGGAGGAGTCGTCCCTCATCATCGGCCAGGAGCCGGCCAGCCGGGCGCAGGCTCTTCTGCCGCGTCGGGTGCTCCAGGCGGCGGGAAGAAACACCGGGCTGCGCCGACTTTGTTCGGCAGCCGGCCGAAGAAGCCCAAGGGCTTGGCTGCAGTGACCCGACGGGACGAGGCGGCTGCGAAGGCCATCCGCTTCCGTAAGGAAGTGAAGAAGCCGCCGTTGGTCTCTGCTTAAGTATTCTGTCTTCAAAATTTATTCTTTCTTCTCGTTTTGTCTGAGTCTCTGCTCGCCCTTCTTTCTTCAGGGTTCCCCTCTCTCTTGAGCGGCTTGCCGCTGCCTCCGTCGTGGGGTCAGCGGAGACGTCCGCCACCACCCGGCGGATAGACCCCGCTGCTGACCTCCGGGAGGCAATGGAGCGGAATGCGCATGAGAGGTGCAATGAAGAAGAAGCCCTCCGCCTGGAGAAGGCGGAGGCCGACAGGGCGGAGGCCTCTGCTAAGAAGAAATTAGCGGAGGCCGAAGCTGCCGCCGCAGCGAAGCAGCAGGCCGAGGAAGCCGCACGCCGCCAGTCGGCCTTGCTGGTTACCCCACTGAACTCTGCGCCGCTGCCTCCGGAGGTCACGGGGCAGACCGGAGAAGCCGGCGGGGAGAACCTCGTCGAGGAGAGGGAAGGCGGCCACCCCTCTACTCTGGGCACAAACGCTCCGCCGCCGCCGCCGTCTGAAGGCGCGCAGGGCGAGCAACCGGCGGACCCTCCGGTGCCGCCAACCGAAGAGGAGGCCGTGGCGAGGCTGCTCCTCCAGGTCGGCTCGCCAGCGCGTCGTCGCCTGGAGAAGGCGACTTCGGCGCCTCGCCCCCTGGAAGCCTGCACCGCCAGCTCGGCGGCTCCAGACGCCGAAGCAACGAGCGCCGCACCCGTTGGGTGGGTGCAAGGAGGCGTCACAGGGCCGCTGAACCGGGCGCTCCTGGACGTCCAGGCGAAGCTCCGCGCTGAGGGCGACGCCCTCCAGAGTTGCACCAAGGCGTTCCTGGCGTCGTGGGCAGCCGTCCAGGTATGTTTTTTCTTCGAGCCTTTGTTTTTCTTGTTCCTCTCTGTGGTGGCGCGCCAGCGCACCCACTGGGTGTAGTCCCCAAGTTTCGGGCTGGCTGCTGAGCAGGCGGCCCGGAACTCCAATTTGATGAACTTCTAGGCACTAACTTTGTCTGAAATGCTTGTTGCAGGACTACCACAAGCTCCGTGTCACCGCCTTCAACCGTAATGTTGAAGAGTTGGGCAAGCGGACCGCCGACTTGGCGGAGAGCCGGAGTAAGTCCCTCTCCCTTTTCTCTTCTTTGCGGGGGCGCGCTAGCGCACCCGCGGGCTGTAGTCCCCGAGATTCGGGCCGACTGCTGAGTAGTCGGGCCGAATCTCCCCGGCGACCTACTTTACTGACGACTGCTGTCTTTCTTTCTTTCCTTCAGGGGCCAATGCTGCTCTTCAACAGCAGCTGAGCAAAGCCAACTTCGCCCTGCTCGCCAAAGGGGAGGAGTGCAGCAAGCTCGCCGCGGAGCGCGATCTGCTGACCACTCAGTTGGCAGAGTAGAAGGAGCTGCTCGCAAAGTCACAGAGGGAGGTGGAGGAGACGGAAACCGCCCTCCTGGCCGTGTTCGTGAGCGAGCGCTCTTCCTGGTCTGACAAGGAGGCACTACTGTCCTCCGGCTTCCACGAGATCGAAGACATCGTTGATGGTGAGTCTCCTTGTTTTCTTTCTTCGAGCTGCCGACTTAGATCGTGCCGACTCCTGGTTTTTGACTTGCTTTTTGTTTCTTCGTGTCTTTTGCAGACTTCTTCCCTGGGCAGTCGCAGGCCGCTATCCAAGCCATCGAGGTCGACCGTGCAAGTCAGAGGGTGGAGGGCGCGGAGATCGCCGCTGATGCCCCCCGAACTCTTGATGAACACATCTTGAGCATCGAGGCTCGCCTCCGGCCGGCTCACCGGATGCTGCGCCGGCTTCAGCGCGTCGGCGCCCATGCGATCTCCGCCCTTTGGCCGGATATGCAGGCTCCGCGCACCCCCAGTCTGACGGCCAACTGGCTGGAGGTCGCGGCTGGTCGCCTCGAGGCCTGGAAGGGCTCTTCGGCCCGGGCTGGAGCGCGCCGGGCCTTGGAGTTCGTCAAGGCATGGTACCCGGGGCTGGATCTAGACCGGTTGGCCACGCTTTGGTCGGAGGCCCAGCCGGAGCTGGCGGCTGCGGAAGACGCCCTCGTCAAGCGTGCTACAGCGATCGCCAAGTACACCGACACGAGCGTGTTCGTCCCCGAGCGGTCTCAAGACGGCGAGGAGGTCCCGCCAGAGTGGTTTGGGATGAACCCAGACTACGGCAAAGACTCGGCGGAGGTGATTGGCTCCAGCGTCGAGGAGGAGGACAAGGCGGAGGATGAGGGCGAGGTGGAGGCACCAGAAGACAGAGCCGACGGCCAGCCTCAGCCCGACTGCGCCTCCAGCAACGAGCCGCGTGCAACTGACCCGACTGCTGCCGGAGGCGATCAAGCCGAGACTAGCCGGCCGACCGCCCCGACGCCTGACGCTGGCGCCTCCTCCGACCCCCCGACTCCGCCTGCCGCCTCCTAAGCTGCCGCTGTGTCTTTTGTTTTATCTGCTTCAGTAGTCTTTTTTGAAGAACTTGTTAATTCGCACAATTCCACCCGCGGGGTGTATTTTGAACCTCTGCTTGACGATTTGGCCAAGGGCCTATGTTATGTAAATCTATATATCTATCCTTTCTTGCTCATTGTTCTTTTGGCTGTTTTCCTTTGCCGCTTTCTCTTAGTTGCCTGCCTTGCCAATCGGACAGCCGCTCTGCGGACTGTCGCTGGATCAAGTGCCAGGCTACTTTGGGAAAGCAAGTACTTAGCCGTTTTCAAGACTGTTTGAGCAAGTTAGGTAGAGGACAACAATCCGACTATCCGAGAATCGGTTTGCGAGAAAGGCTGGAAACTGTCTTGAGCTATGTTTTACGCTTTGAGTCCTTAGCCATTTTTCGTGTGAGCACCGATTCTACCTTACCTCTGCCCACCGTACAGTCGCTCTGCGAGCTGCAGCTTCTGACAGAAGACAGCTTAAGTGTTACACACTACTTGTCCGGCTGCAGGAAGCGTTTCATAGTGCAAGGCGGCAAGTCCCCGGGCCGACTTGTCGAGCTCGGTGCCAAGCGGCATGATAAAAGAGCAACATACTTGTAGGCATAATTCTTATCATACAGACAAAAGAGGGCACTCCCCGAGCTCGTCTCGGGGGGCCTGAAGTCTTGGTACTTTAATACAAAAGGTAGCGTGGTACATACTGCATCAACTGTAAAATCTTCGAAGAAGATTTGCGTTCCATGGCCGCTCCGTCTCCTTGCCGGAGTCATCCCTCTTGCGTGCTCGGGGCTTCTGAGCGTCGATCAGGTAGTAGGAATCGTTGCCTAGTACTTTGCTGATGATGAAAGGGCCTTCCCAAGGCGGCGATAGCTTGTGCTGGCCGGCTGTTCGCTGGATCAGCCGGAGCACAAGGTCGCCTTCTTGGAAAGATCTTGGCCTGACCTTCTTGTTGTGGTACCAGCGCAGGCTCTGCTGGTAGATGCTGGACCGGCTGAGTGCCAACAGCCGGCCTTCTTCTAGCAGATCAACGCCATCTTGTCGTGCTTCTTCTGCTTCTTCCTCGGTGTACATGGTGACTCGTGGGGAGTCAAACTCTATGTCCGTTGGGATGACGGCTTCGGCATCGTAGACGAGGAAGAAGGGTGTGAAGCCGGTTGACTTGTTTGGAGTCGTGCGCAGACTCCAGAGGACGGCTGGCAGCTCGTCGAGCTAGCAGCCGACCGAGCGCTCCAGAGGCTCGATTAGCCGAGGCTTGATGCCGGAGAGGATGAGGCCGTTTGCTCGCTCCACTTGGCCGTTTGACTGCGGGTGGGCCACGGACGCTAGGTCCAGTCGGATGCCCTGTGTTGCGCAGAAATGGGCCAAGGCGCCTTTGGCAAAATTGGTGCCATTGTCGGTGATGATGCTGCGTGGTATGCTGTACCGAATTGTGATATCGGTGATGAAGGTCACGGCAGTCGGCCCGTTCAATTTCTTAATTGGCTTCACTTCCACCCACTTGGTGAACTTGTCCACTGCGACAAGTAGGTGAGTTATACCACCTCGTGCTGTCTTGAATGGTCCCACCATGTCCAGACCCCAAACTGTGAAAGGCCAGGCAATGGGGATGGTCTTGAGCGCAGAAGCCGGCTGGTGCGGCTTGGAGCTGAACTTCTGACACCCTTTGCATTTTTGGACCAACTCCTTGGCCTCTTCCAAGGCAGTCGGCCAGAAGAAACCGTGCCGAAAGGCTTTGGCGACGAGTGCTCTTGAAGCTGCATGGTGGCCGCATTCGCCTTGGTGGATGTCTTTGAGAATCGGTTGGCCTTGCTCTGGCTCTACGCAGCGTTGGTAGACGCCAGTGATGCTGCGCCTGACCAGCTCTCTGTTGACTATGGTATAGGCTGCCGCCCGGTGTTGTACTTGCCGGGCTGAGATCTCGTCAGTTGGTAGCTCTTTATTCACCAGGAATTTGAGGATGGACTGGGCCCATGAGGGTGCTGCTATTTCTTCGATTGCCAGGACTGCGACTTGGACGAGGGTGGGTGGGCTGGGAGGTAGCGGGTTGGATTCAACAGCCGCTTGTTGAGTTGATGAAGTCCCAAGGCCGACCAGTGCGGTCCCTAGGCCAAGTTCTGGAATCTTCGGGGCCGCTGCCGCAGTCCCCGGGCCGGGCTCGACTGTGGCGGCTTTGGAGTCATCCGCCAAAGTCCCCGTTCCGACTGCCGGAGCTCTGGAGTCGGATCCGCTATCTTCGGAAGGAGCCGGCACAAAAATGGAGTCTGATTCTGGTGAAGGCTTGACAGACGGCTTGAGGAGGCGTTGAAGGGTGACGCCAGATGGAATTGCTTGGCGGGTAGAGCCGATTCGTGCCAAGGCATCTGCTTGGTCGTTGTTGTTTCTTGGCACGTGGAGGAACTCGCACCCTTCGAAATACCCGCTGAGTTGCTGTACGAGGAAATGGTAGCTTGCCATGTTTGCATCTTTCGCGTCCCAGTCGCCAGATGACTACTGGACCACCAAGTTCGAGTCGCCATAGCACAAGATCCGGCGGATGCCAAGTTCTTTGGCAAGCCGGAGCCCGTGAATGAGCGCCTCGTACTCGGCAACGTTGTTGGAGGCGGCAAAGTGGATTTGCAGTGCGTATTTGAGCTTGTCGCCTTTAGGAGAGGTGAGGACGACGCCGGCTCCCAAGCCGGTGCGCATCTTGGAGCCGTCGAAGTGCATCCGCCAATGGGTGGAGTCAGGCGCTGGAGGCAGGTACTGGGTCTCGGCCCAGTCGACGAGGAAGTCGGCCAGTGCTTGTGACTTGATAGCGGTGCGGGGTTGGTAGTGGATGGTGTAAGGAGCCAGCTCTATGGCCCACTTGGCCACTTGTCCAGAGGCATCTCGGCTACCGATGATCTCGGCAAGTGGGGCCGTGCAGACCACCGTGATTGGATGCTCTTGAAAATAAGGCTTCAATTTCTTGGCAGCAAAGTGTACGCCATAGCACATCTTCCAGTAGTGGGGGTAGTTCTGCTTGGAGGCCGACAGTACCTCGCTCAGGTAATATACCGGTCTCTGGACAGGCAGCGCCTTGCCTTCCTCCTTGGGCTCCACTACAATGACTGTGCTGACTACTCGGCTGGTTGCGGCGATGTACATGAGCATAGGCTCCTTGGGAGTCGGAGCCGCCAGGACGGGTGGAGTAGTCAGCATCTTCTTCAATTGGTGGAAAGCTTCATCCGCCTTATGGTTCCACTCGAAAAAAGTGGTCTTCTTCATGAGCTGGTATAAGGGGAGAGCTTTCTCGCCCAGCCGACTGATGAATCGGCTGATGGACGCTAGGCAGCCGGTGAACTTCTGCACGTCCAGCAGTCGGCTGGGTACCTCCATTCTCTCGATGGCCTTGATTTTTACTGGGTTGCACTCTATGCCGCGTTCAGAGACCAGGAAACCTAGCAGCTGGCCGGCTGGTACTCCGAAGATGCACTTCTCGGGGTTGAGCTTGATCTGGAACCGGCATAGGTTCTCAAAGGTCTCCTTGAGGTCTTCCAGCAGCGTTCCACGCTTCTCCGTCTTCACCACCACATCATCCACGTAGACATGGGCATTCCTGCCGAGCTGCTTGAGGAGACATTTCTGCATGCAACGCTGAAAGGTAGCGCCGGCATTCCTCAAGCCGAACGTCATGGTGAGGTAACAGAATGCTCCAAACGGCGAGATGAAGGCGGTCTTCAATCTGTCAGCCGGGTTTAGCTTGATCTGGTGATATCCTGAGTATGCATCCAAGAAACTCAACAGCTTGCATCCGGCTGTGGAGTCTATCACCTGATCGATTCTTGGTAGAGCAAATGGGTCCTTGGGGCAGGCCTTATTGAGGCTCGTGTAGTCAATACACATTCGCCACTGCTTGTTCTTCTTCAGTACCAGGACCGGATTTGGCAGCCACTCCGAAAAGAAAACCTCCATAATGAAGCCGGCTGCTAGGAGTTGGGCTATCTCTTCTCCGACAACTCTTCTCTTCTCTTCTGATAAGCGGCGCAGGGGCTGCTTGACCGGCTTTGCATCAGATCGGACATGTAACTTGTGCTCGGCGAAATCCGTCGGCACACCCGGCATGTCTTTGGGAGACCATGCGAAGATGTCCCGATTCTCACCGAGGAAATCGACGAGCTTGCCTTCCTATTTGCTGTCGAGGTTTGCACCTATGACAGCGTACCTCTCTGGGTGCTCCGGATCCAAGGGTATCCTCTTTGTCTCTTTAGCTGGCTTGAACGAACCTTCGGCTTCCGACTCCTTCGGGTCGGGCGATATCTCCGGCTGCTTGCCGGCCATCGCCACAACTCGTTCAAGGAGTCGCTTCTCGGCCGCGATCACCAGGGACTCAGTCGGCCGACTGCTCTCGGCCGCGCAGGCGGACGACTTCTGGTAGTCGCCGGCCACAGTCAGAATTCCCCTGGAACTAGGCATCTTCATCTTGAGGTAGGCGTAGTGGGGGACCGCCATGAACTTGGCCAAAGCGGGTCGGCCAAGTAGCGCATGGTACGGGCTCTCAAGGTCCACCACCTCGAACCAAACAGACTCTCTTCAGAAGTGATCTTTGTCCCCAAAGAGGACGTCCATTAGGATTTTGCCGATTGGTGAGCAGGACAGCCCAGGTACAATGCCGTGGAACACAGTCCGGCTGTTCTGAAGCTGTCTTTGCTTGATTTCTAACTTCTCCATGGTGTCTTTGTACAGGATATTGATGCTACTGCCTCCGTCTATCAGAACTCACGAGAAACGCGCGGCCCGTTTGTCCGTAGCAAAGGTGGTGTCCAGGACCAAGGCTTAGGAGCCTGAACTCGTCATCACTTCTGGGTGGTCGGCCCTGCTCCAGCTGATGGGCTTCTCAGACTAGTGCATGAATTCTGGCGTCTCTGAGGCTACTGCGTTCACCTCTTGTCGCTGCAGCCGCCTGCCGCGTCGATCATCAGCCATACTGGTGAACACCACGTAGGCTCCGTGCTCTTCAGGGTATTCATCTTGTACTGCACCGACTGGCCTGACCACCGGCTGCTGGGGCGGAGGCGGAGGCGGCTGCCCAGCAGGTGGGGGTGGCAGGAGGCTGTCTCCCTTGGCGATCCTGGTGAGCCAGTGGCACTTCCGGGTGGTGTGATTCGACGGCTTCGTGCCGCTGTGGAACTTGCAAGGTCCATCCAAGGTCTGCTCGTAGGAGAAGGCCGGCAACCAGTTTGACTTGCTGCCTTTCTGTCACTTGGGCGGAGGCTGCTCTTCTGGCTGCTGGGCTTCAACGGTCGCGACCTGCCGGCTACCGGAAGCCGGCTGCGGGGCCTTGCGCTTGTTGTCGCCCTGCTGCTGTTGCCGGCCGGCATCTGCCGCCGGAGTTCTTGGAGCTTGAGGAGCCACTTTGCCAGTTGTGCTGATTTGAATTTCCGCCTTCATGGAGGAGTCGACCGTGGCGTATTTGTCTGCTATGATCAGCAGCTCGTCGAGGGTTTCTGGCTCGTCGCAGAGGAGCTTGCGCTTGAGGAGGGTGCCTTCCCGGCACCCGGCTGTGAAGTACTCGATAGCCTGCACCTCATGCATGCCCTCATAGGAGTTCCGGAGCTCGGCCCAACGCGTGAGGTAGTCGCGAGTTGACTCGTCAGGACCTTGCACGCACAAGGAGAGCTAGCGAGGCTTGGGAGGACGCTTGTACGTGTTGGTGAAGTTGCGGACGAACGCTTCGGTGAAGTCGACCCAGCTGTTGATGCTGCGGGGCTTCAGGCTGTTCAGCCATGTCCGGGCCGTGCCCTGGAGCATGAGCGGAACGTACTTTACGGCGACACGCTTGTTGCCATTTGCTATGCTGACAGCCGTGGAGTAGTCGACCAGCCAGTCTTCCGGCTTCACGGAGCCGGTATACTTGGGCATGTCTCTTGGGAGCGTGAACCCTCTGGGAAAGGGTTCGTCCCGAATGCGGTGCCTGAAACAAGGCGGACCCAGCTCGTCTTCTTCTTCCAGCGCCAGGGACCGGTGAAGTCGGTCGATCCTGTGGCGGGTGTCATTCTCACCGACCCCCTCTCGGCGGCCAAGGCGGTCTCCGAGAGTCGGATGGTCAACAGGCGGCGGGGAGACTCGCCTCTCCTTGCGGGGAGGGGGAGGCGGACAGTCGTCCCGTTGTTCCACTGCTCTTGGGCGGCCGTCTCGGTCGCGCTCTATGGTAATCCGAGTCCGACTATGGCTGACAGCCGGCTCCTTGTCCTTTCTTCCTTTGGCACCGCCAGTCGGCGTCCGAGACGTCGCGCCTTGATCTCGGTGCGGGTCGTCGTTTGGCCGCTGCGGCGCCTCCGTGCGGCAGCCGGCCTCGTTCTGCGCGGCGGCCGCGTCGAGGAGCCACTGGACTTGCTCCAGCATGAGGCGGCGCTCTTCGCCCTCGAAATTATCCAGCTCATCCACCGCCGCCTGGGCGGCTCGGATGTTCTCCGCTGGGGTGGCATACACGGGGTGGCTAGCCCCAAACAGGCTGGCGATGGCTACGCCGCACTACTGGACCGCGCCAAGGCGGCTGGGCCCTGCCGGAGCCGGCGAGCCGCCAACAGCGCGATCCATCTCCCGCTGGTAAGCTTCTGACAAGCGTCTCATGCTGGCTAGCTTCTTCGCGCCTTCAACAAGCTGAAGGCGGTGCGCTTCTAACGTCTCTGCATCAGCATCTTCCGGAATGGGCGCAGTTAGGTCTTGCAGCGCCGCGCCGAGCGAGTCGGGCGCTCCTTCTCCAGGGAACTCGTCATGACTGATGACTAGCACCTCGGTGACGGTGCTTCCGTCGCTCTCCGCGTAGGGGAGAGGCTCGTCGTAGACCACCACGTTGGTGGGAAACACGTCGATCGACGCGGTGTCGGAGTCGACCAGCATCGGGTCGGTGGAGCCTACGGACTCCAAGTCCACGGCGGGCTAACCGGAAACGTGGAGTTGATCGAGGAGGCCCGCGAGGAGGTTTTCGGGGCCGCTCGCGCCTGCGTCGGACGCAGGTTCGTCGGAGAGGCGAACCTCGCCGACAAGTTCGGCCAAGGAGCTGGCTGCGCAGGCGATCTCAACGCCGCGCAGCGCGTCGATGCAGACTTCATCTGGCGTGCCTGGCTGGCTGCGCTCGCCAGGGAGAAAAAGGGTTCCCGTCCAGAACAGATCTCCGGACAGCGGTGCACCAGGCCCCACGGTGGGCGCCAAATGTCGGGGGTTTGGTGCGACATATGCCAACAGATGGCTTATCAAGGTGGGGGCGAGTAGAACGTCGCCGGTGCCTGGAAAGGGATGAGGCGAAGACATGCACGCCGGCGGATCTAACCCAACTTCAGGGCTCTCCGGGGAGATAACACCCCTACTTCTGCTCTGCGGGGTCTCCGCATGATCACTATGGTCAAGTGTTTACAAGGTTGCTTCTTGAGCTGTTTCAGGTGGCAGGAGAGGGCAGGGCTAGCTCTCTCCTTCTATCTGGTGTGTCTAGAATTACCGGGATCCAACCCTTTGCATGGGTGCCCTAGGGGGTTTATATAGGCCTATCCCCCAGGGGTACAATGGTAATGTGACTGGGCGCGGGTCCAGCCGTCAGTGTCCCCATTACTCCGACTTCTCCGCCAACTGGTGGGGCCCGCCGACTGGTCTGGTACGGAGCCGACAGGCCGCGTCCGCCGCGGGCGGGTCTTGTCGGCTGCTGATTACTGTAGCCGTGCTCCTGATGATGCAAGCTTGGTCATGGGGTCATGGCAACAGCCCCGCCGCCTGGCGGGCGATCACTGTGGCCATGCCCCATCTTTTCTTGATTAATGGCGCGTGGGCCCCGAGGAAGGGCTCGGCCGACTCCCCCGGGCCGACTCCCAATGGGTCCAACTGGCGGTTCTCCCACCGTCTTCCGAGGTCTCGCTGACTGGTGGGCCTTGCTGCCTCCAGGCCGTACAGACAAGCCGTTGTGGGTGAAGGACTTGGTATAGTGGTGCTGATGTCAGGGCCGGCCTGGCAACAGTGCCACGCCGCAGGGAGATCTCCCCAAGTACGGCGTGCTGTAGCCATGCCTGCCCTTGGTAAGGGGCGGGGAGTGGGCTTCACTCTAGCCACGCCCCTGCCCCGTCCCCTTCGATGAGGTCACGGTTTGTTGGAGTCACCGGCCGACTCCCCAAAGCCGGCTTCTCTAGAAGTCGTCCCTGGGACTCGGCCGTGAGCGGGCAGTCGGCCACCTTGCCATAGACTTCCCAGGAGGCGGCTCTTCGCCCTGGGGTCTTGAGGGGCGCAGCCTGCCCCGATGTCTTGAAAGGTTATGGGGCTCGGGTTGGCCTACCCGTGGCCCATTACTCCGAAAATCGAGGTCCTGGCAAAGATGAAGAGGAAGAGGTACATGTCAAGCAAAAATCACTACAACCAAAGCCTAGGAGGGGCGCAAGGCTGATGAACAGTTAGACTAGGTCAATTAAACAAAGCAAACTTATGTCATGTCAATGTGCAGAATATTATTCCACTTTTGAAAATAGTATTTTAGGAGAAGCTTACTTGAACTTTTATTGTTGAAGTTTCAAAGAAATTATATAGTAGAAGTTCAAGTAAGCTTATTGCAGAAGTACTAGTATAGTATAAGAGGAGGTGCTGGTAATGTATTACATGAAAGAGCAAGAAGTAATAAAATGGAAAATGTACATTGTGAAGTTCAAGTAATATTACCGCAGAAGTCCTGGTATATTATGAGAGGAAGTGTTGTGCTGGTGATGTATTCCATAAAAGTGCAAGCAAGAACAAAAATGAAAAATATACACTATGAAGTTCAAGTAAGATTACAACAGAAGTTCTGGTATATTATGGCAGGAGGTGCTGGTGTTGTATTCCATAAAAGAGCAACCAACAAATAATTATACAGTTTGAAGTTCAGGTCAGCTTACACAAGAAGTTCTGGTATATAAAATCGATGTAGGAAAAATATGCTTAAAAATAAAGTTTTGCCGTATGAACTAAGGTTAGCAAGCCTAAGACAACACGCTCACACATGAAGTTTTGTTTGGATACGTGTAGAAGTTCATGTACAATGCCGACAAAACATAAAGAAAAGTTAAGGAGTGTATGAGAATATTTTTGCACAAATTTATAGTTGAAATCCATTGCAGTTGAAAAATCACAAAAATATAGATTCTATGCAAAAGGCTACGTATTGGTTGGGTTGAAAAATAACAATACATTACACAACACAGAAAATCCTCTCCATCTGGGACCAGCAGCCCAGCCAGATCTAAAGCAGAAGTTCAAATCAAAAAGATCATATGTTGGGGCCCAAAATTAAACAACAAAAAAAAACGAGCAGTTCAACCATAGCCCAGGGAGAAGTTCAGGTGCATCTGTTGGGGAAAAAACATACAACACATGGACACTGAAAACGATGCAGTACATTGAAATTCAAAAGCCAAATTATTCTTCACACCAAATACATTTGTCCACAATATCATAAGTAATAGTGATGCATCCAAAGATACACAAATCACGAAAACATTCTTACAACCAAATCTTTATGGAATCGTTCCAATCATTATCAAACCTAAAATCTGTATGAAATCAAATCTACACTGAAACTAATGATTAGAATCACGGACCCAAGGACTGGATCTCTTTAGGGAGCTCTGCACGCACGACTTCATTCTTCTCGCTAAACATTAGAGTGTGCATGAACTCAGCCTTCCTGTCATTTGCAGCAGCCTACAAACAAGAATTGAAACGATGGTTTAGTAACGGATAACTAAAACCACAACAGGAGCGTCTCAGCAAAAACACACAAGAAAAAAAATGAATGGATGATGAGACAAGAACAAGGACAAAACATACCTCCACATCACCAAAATCATCAACAAGCTCATCGCCATCATATGAAGAGCAAAACTTCACGACAAAGAAACCACAATCATTATTCTTTTGCTTTGGAACATCGATAAAAGTCGGCCTCTTTGCAATAGTCACCCAGTTAGGCAGCTTGCTTGCTTTGTACGCAGCCTTGCTGTACACCTCCTCGAGCAACCCAACAAATCTGTTAATCTGCTGGAAATAACAAAATAAGATGAAGTCAAAAACATGTTAACCAAAATAGTTAAGTTCAGGTACATAAAAAGCGACACTTGCATAAGATCCAGCTAAACAAAAAGCAGAAGTTCAATTGTCAAATGATAGTCAGTTCAAGCAGTACTACCAAAACAGAGGCAAACATATTTTGTCAATGGGAGGCATAATAAACTTCGTGTCAAACAAGAGCATATGAAAGGAGGTTCAGGCTAAGAAACACTCACGGTATTTTGGCAGTCTCCATGGAAACTTGTTCGTGACATTGCCATATTAGTGTAAGGAAGTGAATCAAGGATGTCAATGCTTCCACGATATCTATTCAGCACATACACACTGTAGTGCGCCATTGTGCCAATTGGCTTGAATAGTATCAAAAAAACCTGCCAAGAATGAAAGAAATGGTGAACACAAACTATAAAGCATAGGTATTGAACAACCGGGATGAACAAAAACTTCTTTACAAACTCAGCAAAAGGATGTACATAAAATTTTAAAAAGCAAGAGTTATGAAAAACTAACCAGCTTTGTGTTAAGAAGGTCTTCTTCCTTGCGAACAAACATTCAGAGGAGACCAATATATTTCTTTGCATCGAACTTTGGAACTATTGCAGCGAAGAAATCATACTCCAGGCAGTACTATGCATTCACAAAAACACAACTAAAACACCTCCCAAACGCCACTACAATTAAACTAGACCAAAAAAAGGGAGATAGGGGTGCAAAGAACTAAAACATGTATGAAGTAGGGACTAAGTACAACCCTGTCTGCACTAGTGAATATCTCAGAGGTCTCTGGCTTATCCTTCCACAAATTTATGAGATAATCCATTATGTCTCCTTCCATCTGCTGCCCTTCACCGAAAAGAGTATAAAGGGCACGTCCTGTGAGGTCAATCACATTCCCAGGGATAGTAAACATGCAATAGCTTGTGCTGCAGATTTAAAAGGATGGGAAAAAATATTAGAAGTTCAGAAACAATAACAAACAGAAATTCAGATACTATAACTCAAAAGGCAAGGAGAGATAAACAAAAGTTCAGATACTATAACAACAGAAGTTCAGACACTATAACTCCAAGGCAAGGGAGAAATGAACAGAAGTCCACATACTACAACAACAGAAGTTCAGCATAAAGTAGCATCTCTGGCAGCAACAAAGTTAAGAATAAGAAAACTCACTCAGAATACTTCTCCAGACCATCTTCACTAAACACATACTGTCTCAACTTTTGGGCCTCGGATAGATGAGGGTAACTGTATTTTTTAGGGGGCGACAGCAGAACGCCACTTCAAAGGCAATCTTGATGCTCTCTTGGAGGAAGTTATGTTGCTAGACTCAACTACCGATTTCCTCCTAGTGATGACAACATTCTTCCCACCTCTCCCAGCAACAGTACCAGCAATAGATTTACCATTCTTCGGGTAAGCAATCTTCTCAAAATCATCATCAGACAAAATCACTTCTGCTTCGGCTGCTTCGACTGCACTAGCCTTCCTGGAGCAAGGGGTTTTTGGAGTACCACAAATACCACCAGCCTGCTTAGCCAACTTGGAAGGAACAAGGGTTCGAGGTCTATCATCTTCTCTCGGAGTTGTACTCATCGATTCCTCCCTAGGCTGGTAGTCCTGTGACCCGAGGAATGAGTAGTGGTAATCGGTCAAGTCCAACGGATCCACTGTCAAAGAAAAGGAAGAGTAAAAACACCATTAAATATAACTGAAGTTCATGCATAGCATAATGTGAAGTGCAACTAATATATATGACATGGTTACTACTCAAGCTGGCCTAAAAAATTAGTTGCATTTAAAAACTAAATAAAGTTCAGGCACAACCAAAGGCACAGTTCAAGATAAACTGATGAACTAGAAAACATTCAACTACAGCTAACAAAAGCATAGAAAGGCGTCATCTCTGAAGTTTCAAGTAGAAGAAATGCTCGTGTCCAAGTAAGCAATGGAAGAAAAAAAATACTGAAAGAAAACACACAAGCAAAATAAAAAAAGATAAAAATGAAGTTCATGTACGAGAAATGCTCCTCTCCATCTGAAACCAGCAGCCCAGCCAGATCTCAAGCAAAAGTTCAAGTTCAAGAAAAAATGAAGTTCATGTAGAATAAAAGATGCAGTACATGTAAGCAGTCCAAGTTCCAAGACTCTTCCTGATATCCGTGATATTTTCATGGGAATAATTTGCAAGAACCCCATCATGATACAAATTAACATTCGTAAGCGTGAAGAATCCGCAGTCGATACTCCCATCAAACACAAAAAAAGAATAGTGTTAGAACAAAAAAGAAAGCCAATGAATAAAAGACGTCGCAACTCAAGTACAACTATAGTTAAACAGAAGTGATAAAGAGAAAAGTGGAACTCATACTTGTTAGTCTGCTGGGGGACATCAATCCAATCCAAAGGGAAATTATCAATAGAAAGAGGACTGAAGGGTGTCTCCCTGTCGTTGCTGGCATCGTTCCAAAGCTTCTTGATGTTATCAGTCATCCACCGAAACAGGCATACCGCACAGTCACCGTCTGGTCCATAGTAGGAGTCGAGAAGCTGGAACCTTGAATTCTTCAGGTCAAGAAATATCAAAACCCAGTGACCAACACCATCCATGGAAGCAGGAATTTCAGGTGGGTCAAAAGTGGGGAAAACAACCTGAAGCAACATAAACACACGAATCATTAAAAACTAAGAATTAATATCAAACGGTACAAAGAAAAATAAAACAATATTAACACAGTGGATCACAGTGCAAAACTAATACAGAGGAAAAGAACAAGATATTGCGTACACAATCATGTGCATACATGCTATCTAGACTAGTCGCCAAGAAGTACTTCCTCACACGGGAATCCAATTGACCTTTGAAAATCTTGTCCTAAAATAATGCAGACAAAACCAACAGACGAAAATAAAAAAATGAGACAAACAAGTTTTAACTAAAATGATAGGGAACAATACAGAAAAGAAAGCACTATATGGTTGACTTACACAAACCCATAAGGCAGGATGAGTTTGTCCAATCCCTGGTACTTCACACGTAGACAATAGAGTGCAACCTCAGCCACATTAGATCGAAGCATTCCGCGAGGAGCAAAATATATTGCGACATCTTCAACAGAAGCTTCACACTCCTTGTTTTGGAACATAATCATTGATCTAAAACAAGCAATAGAAAGTAAAACAAGTTCAGCATCAGGAAACTCAGGAAGTTCCTAACACATACAAGCACTAAAGTTCAGCTATATCACAATAGGCAGTACGAAAAGGCCAGAAGTTCAGCACCAGGGAAGTAAAATAGAAGTTCAGCAACATGGAGTAAAGAACTTCAGGTATGAAACCACAGGCAATTCACAGGGGGTAGTTGGATGTAAAATATTGACCAACTGCACTCACCTCTTGGAACGATCATTCTTAAGCCTAGTTACACTGTAATAAAAGTCATCAACCTTCTTTCGGACGACAGCAAGGTCACTATCTGCTCAGCAAAAAGAAATAGAAATTAAAGAGCAACACTCAAGCACATAGATTCACGACAGTTTAATTCATAGCAACATTCAACCACAACATTCAAACCCAAGGACATCTCAGCTGCTACACCATAAAAGATAAAACCACAGGATCATAAACATCACAACCCATGCATTACAAACCTTCCCCCACATAGAAAACATGTTCACTTAACTTTATTTACAACCCACATGAAAAACCAATAAACAAGAAGTTCAACTTGCACCACATAGGCAGTTCAGAGGGATATCATGGACAAAAACAAACAACAAAAGGGACGGGGATGGGGAAAGAAGAGAGAAGCATGCTCCTCTCTTTATGGATTCTTGCCTAGACCAGTGGCAACACTAGAATGATCAACCTCCTCTCCGAGGCTATCTCTTTCAGTCTCTTCATCGTCATCTCCAGTAGACATTGCAGCGTCGTCGGGAAGGACACACAAGCAGCAGCTAGAGCAGATGGAAAATCTGAAACAACAAAAACCATTGGTTCTCCTGCACTAGGAAGACCTGGAGAACCAACATCAACAACAACTGATGGCTCTACTGCACGAGACTTCTCCGGGCCTGCAGTAGCACTACCACCAGTCTCAATAGCAGCCTCGATGACATCTTTCTCCAAATTGATATCTCCAGCTGTCTTGCCCTACTCAACATTAGAAACCTTAGCTGTCTTGCCCTGCTCAGCATCAGAAACCTCAGCGCTAATGGATGACTGACGTTCAGTCAGGTCCACCTCGTCGGAGCAGTCGGTGCCTGACACGGACTTGTCTGCAACCTTCTCTTGAGGAACACTAGCATCATCATTCTGTAGCAAGAATAGAAAGTCATTACAAAGGGCCACATAGTGATAAAATGCACAAACAAGTAAACTAAAAAATGAGACAAATGGACAAGAAAAATGGTAACTTATTTTCACTTCCATGAACCTCATCAACTAATACATCACTAGCGGGAGCAGGTTCATGAATAGGGGCAGCTTCATGCACAGGTAAAACATCCTCCTCAACCCTAGAACCATCATCAACAACCTACAAAAATCATGTAGAAAACAAAAACCTAATCAGTAGTTCACATTACATAATCAGAGAAGGTCAGCTATCACAATTGACACATAATGGAAGTCCAAATACAGTAAACATAGCAGGTCAGATATCAAACTACTCTAAAATACAAAAGGGAACAAAAAGGGCCAGTCATCGAAGTCACAGAAGTTCAGGTGATGTAGCACTTGAAGTTCAGGTTCTATAAACAGAGAAGGTCTCCTAGGAAAACACTAGTACTAAAAAGAAAAAGTTTCGGACACATGAAATCAATAAGGGTCGCCTATGTCTACAGACAGTAATAACTAAAAGCTAACAATGAACATTAGTGCAAAGAAATATGAAAAGACAACATAAACAAACCTTTTCAGTATGCTCCTTGTGGCCTCCTTCACGACCCGAACGAACAAAATCCTGCCTCTGAATTTGTCTCACAACAACACTTGCCTCATCTTCAAAAGGCTTGCAACGAGCATTCTGCATTTTCTTGAACAACCCAAAGCTAGTCCTCATGTGGGAAGTTGATGCGGAGCATCGCAAGGTCATCCCCATGGACCCAACTACATCTCCTACGACACCTCTGGGACCTATGACACGAGCACGTGCAAGAGCTCTCGAAACCGAGGTGACATCACTCCTCTCAGATTTCCACTTCGATGCACATGAGACATGGCTACTACCTCATATGGATACATTGTGCATACTCAGGTATCATGGAGAAGCTAAGGAGCAAGGAGAAGAAGAAGAGGAAGATAGACATGAAGAGGAAGAAGAAGAACTGCTACAAGTTCCCAGGCTCCGTACGACCGACGAACACCGGACGTCCGACGACCTCCAGGCTCCGGACGTCTGGGACCCTCCGGACGACCGATGCTTCCACAACCAAGACAAAATCTACGGACATCCGACGCCTAACGGACGACCGACGCCCGGACAACCGACCCCGACCGGACGTTCGACCGAAGACCACCCGAGACGAAACTACGGACGTCCGACAGGCACCGGAAGTCCGGACCCTGGCGAGCCTCCGGACGACCGGTGACCCCCGGACATCCGACGCCTGTGCGCTGATGCGTGTTGGGCCGCAGCCCATGTACCCCTTCGCCCCTATTTTGCACTAAGACTACAAATACTCCACCTATTCCTTCTAGCTAGGGTTAGCGTTGGTTTAGCTCATTTTGAGAGATAGAGCTTCGCTCATCCATATCGGATCTACTCCTTGAGAGAGACCGTGGCCCCTCTTCGGAGAAGATCCACTTGGATTCAAGACCTCCTCACGGAGAAGACCGGTTACCGTGTATCGTCCCTAGTTGACCGTGGACCGTGTATCGTTCTATGTATCCGAGGATCTAGCAATTTTGTGACTTGTTCTTGTTAGTTTGAGTGTTCCTCTTTATCTCCTTTTGTGTTTCCCCCGTTTTCCCCTTTGTGTTCTTCGTGTTCTTCGTGGGATTCCGCTCCTTTCGTGAAAGATCAGGTGATTAGGGTTCTACCCCACATCATCTTGGTATCAGAGCCATGTTGATCATGATTTCGGAGTCTCCCCGTTGTGTTTCTAGCCTTGTTTTGTTGTTTTTCATCCTAATTAGAAAATTCCCCACAAAAATAGCCCCAATTTTTTTGTGATTTGTTGGTGTGTTGAGATTTTTTTGGTTTGGATCTGTGGATTTGCTTTGTTTTGAGTGGATCTAGCTTTTTCCACCTTTCCCCACCCTTTCCATCCACAAAATCGTCCGGATTTCACCTTTTTCGCCCATCTCCACCTCGAACCCTAGCTATTCATCCCGTGCCCGAAAATCGCTCAGGCACCGGATGTCCGACCCAGCCCGGACGTCCGACGACGACCGAATGTCCGGCCCATCCCGGACGTCCGACCGACCCTGACGAAACTGATTTTTTTTTTCAGTTAGTCACCACCACCGCCCCACATTTCCGCATATGCACTCCTACCAATATACACCATCACCAATTCCCGCACACGACCACCATTTGCTTACCCGTTTCGCATTCCGACACGTTTGCTACTTCGAGGTTTGAGAATTTGAGTTGTGGTACCGTATCCTTTTGTGTTTCGGCTATCTAGGTATGGTTCGACATCGACATCACCGCTGCTCATCTTCGCCACGGACACGTCCTACATCGTCATCAACAACGACCACCTCGACTACACCTTGGTATTCGTGCCACAATTTTGACACCATACTGGAAGCAAGACCGTAACCTCGTCTTGGTATTGGACATATCACTCTTGCCATTACATTGATACCCATCATAGCCTTACTCCTTTGCGTTGCTTACCCATCGAGACTAGCCATTGAGTATTGCCGGCAACGAGACTTGTGCACATTAGTGATCATACTTCCCATAGCATACATACATCATTGTTGCATATATTGGTATCATCTCTTGTGTCACAAAGTTGTCATCGCATACACAATTGCTATCTTGGTTCGTCAAGCATCGCATAAGAAAAGAGCTCCAACATCAAAGAGCCAAACAAGCTTATAAGCAAAGAAGAAAGACAAGCAAAGAGCTTTTAAGCAAGAATCATAGCATCATACAACATTAAGATTGTCATACTCGATCGTCTTGGATCATATCATAGAAACACCTTGCATAAAAGTATACTTGGGATAGAAGTCGTTGCATTTTTGCTTAGTTGGTTGTGCACAAGTTCTTGTATCCGCCTATTGTGCAATCGTGCTAGCGTATCTCTAGTGTTGTGCAACAAGAGCATTTTTGTGGATTCCACATTTTGGCTCACCCTTAGTTGCACGACCCCACTTATCTTTTTGCGTGTGTGTTTCTGTGTACCTTATATGCTTGGTCTACTTGTTACATTGCATCTTGCGAATCTTTTCCAACATTATCGAAGCTCACTTACAATTGCATCAATTTTTGTGCCACCATCCTAACCAAGCTCCACCAAAAGATTTTACTTGTGTAGGTGTGAGAAACCGACAAGAGCTAGTACCAATTGTGCTATTTCCTTGTCCTACATTGGATTGATCCTCGATCCACTTTCAACTTCTGTCAAGGTACAGTTGGTATTCGTTCTTCTCTTTCTACCACTCACATTTGTCTTGGAATGATGGATAGGCCAAGTACTTCTACCAACCGACTCGTCATGGAGCAAGACAACAACATGAACTCCTTCGTCACCAAGAGTCACCTCTTTGGTGCACAACGTGCTTTGCATCAAGAGCAATAAGCTATGAGTGAACGCATCGACAACCATGCCACCGACTTGCGACTTTGCGAGCAACGTACAAGGGACTACTTCGACCAAAAGCTCGACGATCACAAGCAAGAGAATGACGCAAGGATGGATGAAATTCGCGCTTTGTTGCTCAACCGCTCTTCTTTCCCTTCGTCATCATCAAGAAGGACTCGCTCAAGCCGACACTCTGACTTCACACTCTCCGGCTCAAGTACACTGACATCAAACACTCTTCGCCGAGCCGCGCGCAACGATCATCAAGCAAGCCTCAATCCCCTACGCGACAACGACTCTCAAGAGCGCCGACAACGTCAAACTCAAGAGGCCTTTGCGCTAGCACGAGAACGGCAACGAAAATGCCAACATGAAGAGGAAGAGCGAGCGTGTCGACACCAATTTGAACAAGACGCTGAGGCACAACGCCAAGAAAAACAACTCCGTGAAGCTCAAGAACTTGTGGCGCAACAAGCCCTCCAAGATTCAAGTAGAGCCGTAGCCAACCGAGGCTGACAAGCTCAATAACAAGAAGAATCATTTTGTGAAGAAATTCAAGAATGGAGATTTCAAGCTTGCGTGCATCGTCAAGTTCCTCAAGCTCATCCTAGAGCTTGACAAGCTCCTCCGCAAGCACATCAAGAACAACAAGTTCATCAAGAGCATGAAGACAATAGAGATCCTCCACAACAAGAGCAACATGAGGTTGAAAACCCTCCTCACCAAGAGCGACACGAGCTTGACAATCATCTACAACACGGGCGTCATCATCCTCGACCCCAACACAATGAAGAGCAACGCTATGGCAAGCTAAAGTTCACCATGCCCAAGTTCAATGGAAGCAACGATCCCGAAGAGTACCTTCAATGGGCATTGAAAGTTGACAAGATCTTCCATTTGCACAATTATGAAGAAGAGAAGAAGATCGTGATGGCATCCCTTGAGTTCCAAGACTATGTCCTCATTTGGTGGGAACAAGTCATCGAGCGCCGTGAGGCAAGAGGTGAACCGCCCATCACCACTTGGGCAAAAATGAAGGATGTCATGAGAGCACATTTTGTGCCTACTACTACAACCGCGACCTCTTCAAGAAACTCCAACTACTCAAGCAAGGAACCAAGAGCGTTGAAGAGTACTACAAGGAGATGGAGATTGCCATGATAAGTTCCAATGTCACGAAAGATTATGAGCAAACAATGGCACGTTTCTTGAATGGACTCAACCATCCTATCAAGAAGATCGCCGACTTCCAACCATACTCGAACCTCATCGAGCTAGTGCACCAAGCTACCAAAGCGGAACACCAAGTGCAAGATGATTTCAAGTATGCCAAGTTCTCATCCAAGTCATACGACTTCTCCAACAACCAAGCTTCAACGACTCCAACACCGACTACCAAGCCTTCTACTAGCACCATCGACAAGTCGAGTTCCAAGAAAGCTTTGTCAACTCCAAGTCATCCTATTACTATGAGCAACTTCAAGCCGAGAGCTTCATCATCATCAACTCCAACCGATGAGACCGTCAAGATGAGTTCCTTCAAATGTTTCACTTGCGGGGGCGGAGGCCACAAGTCATATGAGTGCACCAACAAGTGAACCATGATCCTCAATGACGACGACACCTACGATTCGATGAGTGAAGAAGAAATGGACGCCATCTAGCAAGTCGCCATGCACCGGCAAGTGAACGATGAAGAGGAACAAGTATTTTGCGATGAAGATTCAAGTCCCCCCTTGTTGTCTCCAAGGTCTTGATCTCCAACATCATCAAGAAGAGGACCAACGATGCCACATATTCCACACCAAGGCCGACATCAATGGACGATCCGTCAAGGTCATCATCGATGGAGGGAGTTGTCATAATCTCGCAAGCGAAGAACTTTGCTCCAAGCTCCAATTGCCCAAGACGAAGCATCCACATCCATACAAAGTGCAATGGCTTAGCGACTCCGGCACCATCCAAGTCGAGCACCGAGTACAAGTCTCCTTCAAAATTGGTGCCTACGAAGACATCTTGGAGTGCGACATCGTTCCAATGACCATTTGCCATCCTCTCCTTGGACACCCATGGCAATTCGATAGAGGAGTCATCCACAACGGCCGAACGAACCACTACATCTTCAAGATGAAGGGCAAGGAGTATGTACTTCGTCCCATGTCTCCAAGTCAAGTGATCGCCGACAAGCAAACCACCCATCGTGGAGACCATAGTGAGAGAGCGAGCCACCAAAAAGAGAGTGAGCGCCAAAAGCCCAAATCGAACACCTCCACGATGAGCGAAAAGAAGAACCTAGTCCTATTTGCCACCAAATGTGAGATAAGAGGAGTGTGTGAGAACCCATCTAGTGTCCTACACTACGTCCTCGTGTGCAAGGACAATGCACCACAAACTAACACTTCTCACACTCTTCCTCTAGTGTTATCTTCTCTTTTGCAGGAATTTCACGATGTTTTCCCCAATGAGCTACCTCCGGGACTACCTCCACTACGAGGCATTGATCACCGCATCGACCTCATCCCCGGAGCACCGCTTCTGAACAAAGCTCCCTACCGCATCAACCCCAAAGAAACCAAAGAAATACAAAGGCAAGTAAAGCATCTCATAGACCATGGACATGTGCATGAAAGTTTGAGCCCTTGTGCCGTCCCGGTCATTCTTGTGCCAAAATGTGACGGTACCTTTTGCATGTGCTCTGATTGTAGACCTATCAATGCTATCACCGTTCGCTATAGGTATCCCATTCCACGCCTAGACGATATGCTTGATGAACTTAGTGGTGCCACTATCTTTTCAAAAATTGATCTTAAGAGTGGTTACTATCAAATCCGCATATAAGAGGGTGATGAATGGAAAACCGCTTTCAAAACCAAGGTTGGCTTGTATGAGTGGTTAGTTATGCCCATGGGTCTTTTGGAAGCACCGGTACCTTTATGCGTCTTATGAATCATTTATTTCGCCCTTACATTGGTATATTTGTTGTGGTCTACTTTGATGACATCCTTGTTTTTAGCACGTCTCTCAAAGAGCATGTCACCCATGTCCGAACCATTTTGCAAACTCTTCGAAAAGAGCATCTCTATGCTAATATGGAGAAATGCCTTTTTGGCGTTGACAAGCTCGTTTTCTTGGGTTTTGTTGTTTCCTCTACGGGTGTTCATGTTTATGAGTCCAAGATTAATGTTATCAAGAATTGGCCACAACCAACCAATTTGCATCAAGTGCGTAGTTTTCTTAGCCTTGCAGGTATCTATCGTCGCTTTGTGAAGGACTTTAGCACCATTGCTTCTCCTTTCCATGCTTTGAGCAAGAAGAATGCGCCTTTTGTTTGGGGACCATCCCAAGATACCGCATTCAATGAGCTTAAGAATTTGCTTACTCATGCTCCCGTGCTCGCTTTACCCAACTTCGACAAGCCTTTTGAGATTCATTCCAGTGCTAGTGGTAATGGCATAGGAGGTGTGTTAATGCAAGAGAAGCGCCCCATATCTTACTTTAGTGAGAAACTTTCCGGAGCGCAACTCAATTACCCCATCTATGACAAAGAGCTATATGCTTTAGTGCGCATTTTGCATGAATGGGAACATTACCTTCGTCCCCATGAGTTTATCATTCATACCGATCATGAGACTCTCAAGTATCTTAAGGGTCAAACCAAGTTGAACAAGTGACATGCTAAATGGAGTGAATTTATTGAGTCTTTTACTTATGTCATCAAGTACATCAAAGGTAAGGAAAACGTTGTAGCGGATGCTCTTTCCCGCATATGCCTGCTTGTTACCAAACTTGAGTTAGATGTCATTGGCTTTGAGCATATGAAAGACTTGTATGAGCATGACCCTACTTTTGCTACTCCTTATGCCAAGTGTTTGATGCACACTTCTTGGGAACGCTATTACATCAAAGATGGATATCTTATGAGAGATAACAAACTTTGCATCCCCGAGTCTTCTCTTCGTTTATTGCTTTTGCAGGAATCTCATGGAGGAGGCTTAATGGGACATTTCGGACGCGGCAAGACATTCGCTACGCTCTCGAAGAACTACTTTTGGCCCAAGATGTTTCGTGACGTCAATCGCTTCACCAACCGATGCTCTACATGTCGCAAAGCTAAGTCCAAAGCTCAATCTCATGGCCTTTATATGCCTCTACCAATTCCATACCAACCATGGGAAGACATTACCATGGACTTTGTACTTGGTTTGCCTAGGACTCGAAATGGGAAAGATTCGATATTTGTCGTTGTGGACCGTTTCCCAAAAATGGCACATTTTATTCCTTGCAACAAGATAGACGATGCTTCACATGTTGCTAATCTCTTTTGTAGGGAAATATTGCGTCTACATGGAGTGCCAAAGACTATCGTCTTGGACCGCGACGTCAAGTTCCTTAGCTACTTTTGGAAGACCCTATGCGCCAAGCTCGGAATCAAGCTACTTTTCTCCACGGCGTACCATCCCCAAACCGATGGCCAAACGGAAGTTACCAACCGCACACTCTCCGCTCTACTTCGAGTACTCATAAAGAAGAACATCAAGGAGTGGGTGGAGTGCCTACCAATCGCCGAGTTCGCCTACAACCGAGCAAGACACTCAACAACCGGCAAGTCCCCCTTCGAGGTCGTTTATGGATTCAACCCATTGTCACCATTGGACATTCTTCCTCTACCACTCCAAGAGTGCATCAATTTGGACGCAAGTGCATGAGCGGCACATCTCAAGAAGGTGCATGAAGATACAAGAAACACCATCAAGCGCCAAGTTCAACGCCATGCGACCAAGCTCAACGTCAACAAGCAACCTATGGTCTTCAACATTGGTGATCTCGTGTGGCTACACCTTCGCAAGGATCGCTTTCCACAAGAACGCAAGTCCAAGCTTCGACCACGAGCGGGTGGACCTTTCAAGGTGCTCGCACGATACAACGACAACGCTTACAAGATCGACCTCCCACGCGACAAGTACAACGTGAGCGACATCTTCAATGTCAAAGATCTCTCTCCCTTCCATGGTGATGAAGAATTTGATCCGATGACGGATCTTCCCCATGGGAGGGGAGATGATGCGGAGCATCCCAAGGTCATCCCCATGTACCCAACTACATCTCCTACGACACTTCTTGGACCCATGACACGAGCACGTGCTACAGCTCTCAAAACCGAGGTGACATCACTCCTCTCATATTTCCACTTTGATGCACATGAGACATGGCTACTACCTCATATGGATACATTGTACATACTCAGGTAGCATGGAGAAGCTAAGGAGCAAGGAGAAGAAGAAGAGGAAGATGGACGTGAAGACGAAGAAGAAGAACTGCTACAAGTTCCCAGGCTCCGGACGACCGACGAACACCGGACGTCCGATGACCTCCAAGCTCCGGACGACCGACGCTCCCACACCCGAGATGAAATCTACAGACATCCGGCGCCCAACGGACGACCGATGCCCGGACGTCCGACCCAAGACCACCCGAGCCGAAACTATGGACGTTCAGCAGGCACCGGACGTCCGCACCCTAACGAGCCTCCAGACGACCGATGACCACCGGATGTCCGATGCTTGTGCGCTGATGCATGTTGGGCCGCAGCCCATGTACCCCTTCACCCCTCTTTTGCACTAAGAATATAAATACTCCACCTATTCCTTCTAGCTAGGGTTAGCGTTGGTTTAGCTCATTTTGAGAGATAGAGCTTCGCTCATCCATATCGGATCTACTCCTTGAGAGAGACCGCGGCCCCTCTTCGGAGAAGATCCACTTGGATTCAAGACCTCCTCACGAAGAAGACCGGTTACCGTGTATCGTCCCTAGTTGACCGTGGACCATGTATCGTTCTATGTATCCGAGGATCTAGAACTTTTGTGACTTATTCTTGTTAGTTTGAGTGTTCCTCTTTATCTCATTTTGTGTTTCCCCCGTTTCCCCCTTTGTGTTCTTCGTGTTCTTCGCGGGATTCCGCTCCTTTCATGAAAGATCGGGCGATTAGGGTTCTACACTACATCAGAAGTGCTCTGACGAATCTCTTCAAGAAATCTAGTTTCAATTAACAAGACCTCCTTCAAAGACTCAGCATCAAATCCGTGTCTGGGAGGAAGAATCACATCAACGTGACTAAGACGCTCAACAGTTGAAGGAACACTGGCCAACTCCCCACAAACAGTTTCAAGAAGACCGTCAATCCTAACCAGGGAAACATTGGCAGCTGCAAACAAACTCTCAGAACACATGCCACCAGCAGCACTCACACGGGCAGAAGAACCTCCTGGATCTACAAGGGGGCACCAGTATTAACATCCCGGGAGAATTCAAATCTTGGAGAAGTTCCACTCCCTAGGTCGGCGACACAAGGCATAGTAAGAACAGGAAGTTCGATATACCTAAAGAACATAACCTCAGCCTGTGTCTTCCACTGCATACAAAAACAAAAGTCAACGCGTCAAAAAACAAATGAAGGAACATGGGAACAAAAATATGGAAGACAGTACCAGAAGTTCAAGTTAAACTACACAGGAAAGAATGATGCATATAGACACTCACAGGCAGTCTCCCAAACACCCAGTTGGCTAGGTCATCATCACCCTTCTTGACCAAGTCAGCCGCAGCAAGCTCAAGAAGCTTGACTTGATCCATGAAATTGATGCGAGGGGTCCTCAAGTCAATATTAGGCATCTTGCCAATGATAAGGCAGTCCAGATACATAAGAAGCGGCGCGATGGCACAGCCTGTGACAGCTTTTCCTCTGCTAGTAATCCATATCTGCCATATCCTCAAACACAAGATTCTCAGCCATTGCTGCCTCCCTGGACACTCGTGTAGACGTTCCAGGAATAACCACCTTCATGAAAAAATCAGGTAAAACACCTGCAGAGCAAGATCATCCTTCATCTCATCCTTCACAAGTTCCGCGAGGATATTCCGCAGATCATTTGTCTTGATGTCATCACTCCTAGCGTACCCAAGCTTGCCCTTCAGCCTCATAACAACATCATCAAACCCATCATTCGAGGTCCTAGGAGGGGTACGATTACCCTGAGGGAATCCAAACAGATGGTGAATAGCATCACTTGTAATACGCAGAACCTTGTTCACCTCACCCATGTCCAGAATCATGGTTGTAGGGTCAATCCTCATGTAGATGTTGCCCATCAAAGGACGAGAAATGTTGGAATCAACCTTCAAGTCAAACACACAACCAAAACTAGCCTTGATAACCCTCATCTTGTGCCTAAGTTGTAGCATTTTCGTAGACGTCTTGACCTCTCCTAGTGAGCAGCGAACCGTCTTGTTAAAACGTTTCACCTTATCTCCTCCTTGGCCACCTTCTTCGGGCGCTTTGCCTCCTCTCTTCCTCCTCTGAGGCCGCTCCACAAGCTGATACTGAAAAAATACAATGACAAGGAAAATAGGAAGAACAATGAGATACACAAGCTACACCAAAATTCCACTAATGCCTACAAACGCCGTACATTTCAGAAGTCCAACTATATCTACATAGGCAGTACAACAATGCATGACCACAATTTAACATGCTTTCTGTTGGGAATATAACTATTGAGTATAAACCGCCCAGGAGGGGCCGGGTTATACTCATAGTGGTTTACTCTTATTGAAGTCCGTGAAGACAAGGAATATGGCGCTTCACGGCGGAGATTAATAAGAAGGCCTAAAGCCCAAAGGTGGATTAGAGTCCGTAGAGGTAAACCGCCATATGGTGTGTAACTTGTGTTGTAAGATAGGAAAGGGTAGGAACCGAGCCGGACACGTTTATGAGTCGGCCGGGATTATGTAAACCACCGGGCGTCAACCTGTGTATATAAAGGGACGACCCGACGGCGGTTCAAGGACAGAAAACAACAGATCAAGAGCCAGGCAAAGCGGATTCTCTCCTTGGTCATCGAAACCCTAGCAATTCCACCACAACTGGATTAGGATTTTACCTTCACCTCAAGGGGCCGAACCAGTATAAACTCCTTGCGTCCTTTGTCCCGCTTTAACCCCTTTAAGCTAACCCGTCATGATGGCTCCATGACTAAGTCCTCACACTAGGACATCTGCCGTGACAAACCCACGATAGTTTAAAAATTGTGTAAGGCTATTTCGATCCTATGTTTAAACCGGTCAGGCAGTTTCTCCGCCGCTTCAATCAAGAAAGGCGTAAGGCTATTGGTGAAGAGCTAGCCCAGCTCTTGGCAGCAGGTTTTATTGTGGAGGTTTTTCACCCTGAGTGGTTAGCTAACCCGGTGCTAGTACTTAAGAACAACGGCACTTGGCTTATGTGTGTCGACTACATAGATTTGAACAAAGCTTGTCCGGTTGATCCCTTTGCTCTCCCTCGTATTGATCAAATCATTGATGCAATGACGAGTTGTGAGCGTTTGAGTTTTCTGGATGCTTACTCTGGTTATCATCAGATCAAAATGGCAGTTAAGGACCAGGAGAAGACGGCTTTTATAACTCCCTTTGGAGCCTTCTGCTATGTATCTATGCCTTTTGGGCTCAAAAGTTCCCAGGCGACTTATCAGCACTGCGTGCAGAATTGCCTTCATAATCAGATTGGGCGCAATGTTCATGCTTATGTGGATGATATAGTTGTCAAGTCCAGGAAGGAAGAAACATTGATAGATGATTTGAAGGAAACTTTTGATAATCTCTGAGTTTATAAGATGATGCTTAATCCAGCAAAGTGTACCTTTGGTGTATCGGCAGGCAAGCTCTTGGGTTTTCTAGTGTCTAACAAGGGTAGTGAGGCTAACCCAGACAAGATCAAAGCAATCACTTATCTGGCTAAACCGATGTGCATTAATGATGTTCAACGTCTGGCGGGTCGTATTGCAGCATTGAGTCGGTTTATCAGCCGGTTGGGGGAGAAGGCTATCCCTCTGTATCAGATGATGAAAAAGATAGATAATTTTGTCTGCAGTGATGCGGCTGATGCAGCATTTGAGGACTTGAAGAAACAATTAGCCGAGCCTCCCGTGCTTGCTGCTCCCGTTGATAAAGAGCCACTGCTGTTATATGTGGCTGCTAATGCCCGAGCTGTCAGTGTGGCTATTGTGGTAGAGCAGAAGGAGGCAGGCAAGGAATATCCGGTTCAACGGCTGGTTTATTATATCAGTGAGGTTCTCATTGAGTCCAAACAGAGATACCCACATTGGCAGAAGCTGGTGTGTGGAGTTTTTATGGCAAGCCGGAAGCTTAAACAGTACTTTTAGGGCCACCCCATCACTGTGATCAGCTCTGCTCCTTTGGGGGATATAATCCAAAACAGGGAAGCAACTGGCTGGGTTGCCAGGTGGGCCATTGAGCTTGGACCTCACGGGTTAAAGTATATGCCTCGAACCGCAATCAAGTCCCAGTCACTTGTGGATTTCATCAATGACTGGAAAGAATTACAGACACTAGAGGAAAAGCCGGATAACACATATTGGACTCTTCACTTTGATGGGTCCAGGCAATTGGAGGGCTCGGGGCTGGAGTTGTGTTAGCTTCCCCTCGAGGTGATAAGTTTTGTTATGTCCTCCGTTTAATGTTTCCTTGCACTAACAATGCAGCGGAATATGAGGCTTTACTCCATGGTCTTCGAGTGGCTAAGGAGATGAACTTGAGCTGGGTTAGGTGCTTTGGTGGCTCAGATTTGGTAGCTCAACAAGTATCAGGCACTTGGGACTCTAAGGATCCACTCATGGTGGCTTATGGATGGGAGGTGGATATTATCGCTGGTCATTTCAAGGGTTACCAGGTTGAGCATGTGGACCGGAGGAAGAATGAAGCGGCAGATGCTTTAAACCGGCTGGGTTCTCAATGAAAACCGGTGCCGCCCAACGTTTTTCTTGATGTCCTTCGTAACCCATCGATCAAGTTACCCACAGAGGAGGATTTGGCTATTCCTGACCCGGAGACTCAATTGGTGGCGGCTCTTCATGTTATCCCGGATCGGACGGTTCCCTATTTGGCATATATAACCCGAGGAGAGTTACCTGGGGATGAGGTTTTGGCCCGACAGATAATCCGGCGGTCCAAGTCAATGACTATTGTTAAAGGAAAGTTGCATCATTGCAGCGTTATAGGGGCGTTTCAACGTTGTGTGTCTCTGGAAGAAGGCTGTGAGATCCTCCGTGAGATCCATGAAGGGGACTGTGGGCATCATGCCAGTTGAAAGTCTCTGGTAGCCAAAGCTTTTCATCATGGTTTTTATTGGCTGACGGCTCATGCTGAAGACTTGGTCAGAAGGTGTGACGGTTGTCAGAAATTTGCATGTCGAGCTCATGTTCTGGCTCAGGAGTTAAGGATGATTCCAATCACTTAGCCATTTGCAGTCTGGGGGCTTGATATGGTGGGGCCCTTTAAGAGATTCAAGGATAAGAAGACCCACCCCCTGGTGGCGGTTGATAAGTTTACTAAGTGGGTAGAGGCTGAGCCAGTGAGCAAATGTGATGCAGCGACGACGGTTCAGTTCATGAAGAAAGTGATCTTCTGCTTTGGCTTTCCACATAGCATTATCACTGACAATGGCACTATCCTTTCCAAGGGAGATATGGAAGATTTTTTTCAACGTGAGCATATCTGGCTTGATATATCATCAGTAGCTCACCCCCAGTCTAATGGTCAAGCTGAGAGAGCCAATCAAGAGATCTTCAGAGGTATTAAACCCCGGCTTATGGTTCCCTTGCAGAGGACACCAGGTTGTTGGGTCGAGGAGTTACATTCCGTATTATGGAGCATTAATACCACCCCCAACAGGTCTACGGGTTATATGCCTTTTTCATGGTTTATGGAGCAGAAGCAGTTCTCCCTAGTGACATCCGTCATGACTCGCCTCGTGTGGCGGCTTATGTTGAAGCTGACAATGAAAAAGCACGTCAGGAAGCAATTGACCTGTTGGATGAAAAGCATGATATTGCAGCGGCTCGTTCAGCGATTTACCATCAAGACCTGCACTGTTACCATAGCCGCCGGGTTAAAACCAGAACTTTTCAAGAAGGTGATCTGGTGCTCCGGCTCATCCAGGATCAGGCTGATATGCATAAGTTATCCCCACCTTGAGAAGGACCCTTTGTGGTCAGCAAGAATCTAAACAATGGGTCAGATTACCTTATTGATGTTCGAAACCACAAGGACTCACGCACGTCGGAGGAGGAGACCCGCCGGCCCTGGAATATTGCTCAGCTTAGGCCATATTACACGTGAGCCACAGGCTCTCCGTATGTACATATTTAAACAATGTATATATTATGATTGATATAATAAACCGACATCCTTGCTAAAGCGGGGCTTCTGTCGTTCCCTTGCATGAGTTTCTGATTATTTTGGTAATCCGGCTATCAAGCCCATATTATAAGAGCACAGCTCTGTTACCTTGGTAATCCGGCTATCAAGCCCGTATTATAAGAGAACAGCTCTGTTACCTTGGTAATCTGGCTATCAAGCCCATATTATAAGAGCACAGCTCTGTTACCTTGGTAATTCGGCTATCAAGCCCATATTATAAGAGCACAGCTCTGTTACCTTGGTAATCCGGCTAGCAAGCCAATATCACAACTTCATATGAGCACAGCTCACAAGATAACTTGGGGGCTTGGTCGTATTCGAACCATAGCTACACCTCTTGATAGGCATAAGGCCACCAGGGAAATTACTTGGGGGCTTGGTCGTATTCGAACCATAGCTACACCTCTTGATAGGCATAAGGCCACTAGGGAAATCACTTGGCGGCTTTTGGTTGTATTCGAACCATCGCTTTAACCCTCTTGATCGTTGTAACACTGCTATTTCAAAGTTTTTTGATTTTTTCTTCGGTTTATAATGTTTTATGAGTGTAATTTATTTATGATATTTAAACTTGGTCTAGGCCCGTTCACAAACCGGCAATAGCTGAGGAATATCAATATTCAAGTTATGGGTTATCACCCTTATTATACTACCTTGCTGATCCAGCAGTGTGATAAAATATCACATGTATGATATCTTTCATATTTGGTTACTCTTAAGTACAGCTTTGGTTATAAACCTGGGTTATATGTTGGGCATAATGACCCGTCCGGCGGTAAACCGCCAGGACACTTTACACTTGTTTTATGCAGAGATAGGTTGAATAAAACTGCTAAAAATCATAAGCAGACATAGCATAATCATGGGGGATTAATAGTGTCATGCAAAACGAATATGCACGATGGCATAGCAGATCAGGTGTTTAAACTAGCCTATTACAATGCGTTCTGATGCCCAAAAGGATAATTGTTTTCAACAAGTGATGCAGTATGCAGAAGGCTAAATCGGCTTCCGGATCATGACTCTTCGCCGGGCTGACTTGACGGTTGTGGATCATCCTGTGCCGGTTCATCCTCCTTCTCTCCACCTAGCGGCTGGAAGTCAATGGTTGCCCAGTCAATTCTAGTTAGGGCCTTGGATACTGCTTCGTCGCTTATAAGTGTGGAGGGATCAACATCAGGGGCATAGGTATGCTTACAGATTGGCAGGATAAGATTTTCCACATCATGAGTTGGCACATTAACCCGTTTGTTGTCGGCATCGTAAATCGACTGGTAATGAGAAAGATCCATCTCTTCAACCAATTTGCTCGCTAATGGGCGCATTTCCTTCATCAAGGCTCAGAGATCATCATTGTCAAAATTTGACCCGTCCTCCTTTATTCTCGGATAGCCGCGTCCTATATCAGCCGGGTCAAGATCTGGTATCCATGCTTTAGCCTGGATTAGCGCAGTTAGAGCACCCGCCCTTGCAGCTGATCTTGTTAACTCCTCAAACCGGGCAGGCAGCATTGATAGCTTCTCTAATGTTTCCTTGATCAAAGTTGGGGGCGGTTTGTCATGAGAGGCAGTACAAATGATTCGTTATGCGCCGGTATATAATTGCTCTATAAGAGTAGAGGCAGCCTTCAATTTCTTCTGCATACCAGAGCCCAGATGGGTAATGCGAGATCCTACATCATTAAACACACTGATAAACCGGCAGTTCATAGGATAATACATGTTAACAACATATACTAAGGGTACTTACCAAACACAGCAGTGGTCATGGCATTTATTTGCCGCTTCAAGCCAGTCAGCTCTTCTACCACCGGATTAAGGGCTGCTTCTGCATCCTTAGCCCTCTTTTGTAGTGTGGTTTTTTCTACGTCCCAGTCTGCCCGTTCCTTCTTGAAGTTTTCTTTCAATTTCTCCATGGCTACTAAGGCACTGGTCAGCTCCTTTTTGGCTTTGGAAGTTTCTACTTGTTGGGACTTGATATTTTCTTGAATATCAGCGATTTGAGATTCCTTTTTGCTTAGCTCAGCCTATAAGAGACATAGATGTTATGAGTTGGCAGCATTCCGAAGTACCAAGCACATAACAAGTTATACACTTGGCACTTGGGGACTAATGCCTATTGCTTCTTATTAAATTTCTCTTCTAAAGTCCCAAGATCAATTCAAGTATTTTTCTTGGCACTTGGGGGCTAATGTATATTTGCTCAATAATACAGTCCCGATTCATCTTGAAGAGATAAACTGGCCCTTGGGGGCTACACAAACAAAAGTTGTAAGATAAATACTCTAGAGTCCCAGTTTATCCTGAAAGGATAAACCGGCCATTGGGGGCTACGCAGGCAAAGTTGAAGTATTACAAAGTCCCGGTTTACATTGATATCATAAACCGGCCCTTGGGGCTACTGGAGTTGATATTAGAAATCAGATACAAGAGAGAAACAATTATGCAGAGTTAATAGTATTTACCTCATATCGCTCTTTCATCAGGTTCACTAAACCGGCTTCATAGTCGTGGCCTGTGTACAGGTGGTTTAAAAACCCAGAGTGGATATCTTGGGCACTAAGGTGGGCATAGCTTTCCAAATCTGTTTTCCACTTGCCCTTATCCATAGCAGCAAATTCTTCCTTGGCACTATGTTTTGATAAAGCAATGGGATTACCAGGAGTTGTGTAGCCTAAACCAGTAACAATGACATCATCTGATTGATCATCAACTGCTTTGACTGGGCTTGACGATTTATGTGCAGTTTTGACTGGGCTTGGCGGGTCAGTAGCATGGCCTGTGGGATCATCTTCCATCTGTTCAGTAAAGATTTCATGATGTTCCGGTGGTGGATCATCAAGTATAGCATCAGCATTTGGCTCAAACTGTTCTGGGATCTGTTCCGGTTCAGTGGCCGGGTTATCATCAGCCGGTGTATTCAATTTGGCCTTTTTAATGGGCCTAGCTTTGGCTCTGAAATGAATGGAAATAAAGGTTATTATATTAAACAGATGCTAGTGATAAAGAGTTAAGCGTAGTATGCTTACCCAGGAACAGTCTTAAGAGGTGGAAGATGTGTCCCTGTTGATTCGCCAGAGGATGAATGGGAAGTTCCCTGGTAGTTTGAGTCAGAAGGATTAAGAGGTTGCCAAAAATAACCAGCCTTGGGATAAGATGTGTAAGGAATGGATGAAACCTCTGGTCGGCGTTTACAAACCGGCGTGTTCGGTAAACCGGATGAAGTAACCACCTGGCCACTATGCCGGGTTGTGCGGCGAGCTTCATGTTGTTGTTTCTTCAAAAGAAAGTTTGGATCCAGATAAGCTAGGGTGTGAAAATTTTACTTTCCGGTTTGCTTGATGGGTTTTCTGTGTTGGCTGAGGATCTGAACCGGAGGAAAGAATAATTACCTCTACATCATTAGCCGGGCTAGCTTCGGTGTCATCCTGATAAGGGTCATTGTCAATGAGGTGTACGAAAAATGAACCAAGAGAATCAAGTTCTACCTCTGATTCCGGATTGTCAAGATCCTCATCGAGTCCCAGCTCGGTGGATTTAGCTGCTTTCTTCTTGGAAGGCTTTTTGATGACCTTTGTCTTGGGTCGAGGGGTCTTGGCCGGTTTATCCTGAGGTTTCTTCTTCCAAAATGGGGTGTCACCCTGTTAAAAGATTGACAAAGGTTATAAGGAAGAGTTAAGAATATCAGCTTCAAACAGGGGTTAGGCAATTCTTATAGCTGGCGGTTTATATGAAACACAGAAGGGACTTAGCCCTGTTTTGCTACAGACAACCACCGATTCATCCAGTATCTTTTTGACAGCTTCAGTGATTTCAGCATCAGTTAACTGAATGTCAGTGTGCCGTTGAGGGTCTTTCAAGTCCCCTGTGTATTCGCACATTAAACCGGGGCGACGACTTAAAGGCAAAATACTCCAAGATATCAAGCAACGAACAAAGTCAATTCCTATCAAACCATTAGCCATAAAGGCTTTGAGCTTGGCAAGGTGCATATTTGGCCCGTTCTTTTGTAGTCAGCCTTTGGCGAAATGGATGTGTATTGGTAAGTCGGTGAGGACGATAACTCGGCAGATGATTCTCTTCATCAGGGGAAGTATCTTTGCAATAGAACCAAGTCTGATTCCAATCCTTAGGGTGACTATGATGCTTGGCGTGAGGGAAGTTGACGTCTTTCCTTTTCTGAATTGAAACGCCACCAAGTTTAGTATTGGGCCATCTACAAATTCGGTACGGCGGTTTAAATAGAAAAAGTCCCTGAACAGTTCAACGGTCGGTTCTTCTTGCAGATAAACCTAGCAAAACACTTGAAAATTACAAATATTGGACACAAAGTTAGGTCCAATATCTTGAGGGTGGATCTGGAAGCTAGCAAGCACATCATGAAAAAACTTTGATCTGGGAGGTTTAAAGCCACAGTTCAGATGATCAACAAACAGAACTATCTCGCCATCCTTGGGGTCAGGAGGATTTTCTGGACCGGGGGCTCGCTAGTGGATTTCACTCTGTTTCGGTAAAGCGCTAGTTATAACACATCCTTTCAGATCTTCTTCCGTAATCTGGGATGGAACCCAATTACAAGCATAAAAAGTCTTGGCCATTTCTTGGACAACCTGAAGGAAGGTTTGTGCCGGTTTAAGATTCATGGTTGACAAGCATAAAGCGTTCCAGGTTAAGAGACAAAAGGTATTCAGGCAGGCAAAAATATTAAACCGGAGGTTGATGCTATTATAAATGATAAAGCGATTGGCGGCTTACAAGAGGACTAATGGTATATGGCAGATTATTTTCTAAAAGTTAAACCGCCTACACGGACAATGAGAGTATAGATCTGAAGCCAAAAAAATGACTAAGTGAGGAAGAACAAGTTTCATAGTTTCACATTAGAATTTCAGATCTACCGCATATCAGGAAAAGGAAAATATTTAGACCTAAAGGTTTGTGCTTGAGCAGTCCATGAAGTTCCAGATCAGGTTTTTTCTATATAAAAGTGGAAATCTGATGGCCAAAGAAGGACTATCCTTGCTACCGCATAATGATATATCAGGTTTGGAATCTATCATGTAGGCTATGATGAAGAACAGGGGAAGAACACCACGAAACTTTCATGAGCCCGTGCGAACCCTAAACGGGTCTATAGAGGAGAAGAAGAAGAACTTACCCAAACTATTGAATGGTGGAGGTGCGTGAGTAGGGTCTGGTCCGAACAGGTCGATGCAGCGGCCAAAGTCGAAGCAGAGGTGAAGTCCGACGGCGGCGACGGAGCTCGAGCGCTAGGGCGACGCGAGGAAGACGACGAGACGAAGAGGCATGAGGGGAAAAGTGAAAATGACCATCTCCCCTATTTATAAGGTGAATGGATAAGTGGCAGGTGTGAGAATCGAGGAGGCCAAAAAATGGATATGTAGACATGTGGACGCCTCGATTTTCGGAGATCCATTAAACGAGATACATTAAAAGATTTGGGTTCTGTGTAAAGTTAATAGCGGATGACGTCACGACGGGTTATCATGGTCTTGGAAGATGACGTCACGGGGGTTTACAAGATTTTTTGTGATGATATTTAAGAAGGAATTTTTCTAAATGTTGAAGATTGACATGAACAAGTTCAAATCAACCTGGGGCCTAATGTTGGGAATATAACTATTGAGTATAAACTGCCCAGGAGGGGCTGGGTTATACTCATAGTGGTTTACTCTTATTGAAGCCCATGAAGACAAGGAATATGGCGCTTCACGGCAGAGATTAACAAGAAGGCCTAAAGCCCAAAGGTGGATTAGAGCCCGTAGAGGTAAACCGCCATATGGTGTGTAACTTGTGTTGTAAGATAGGAAAGGGTAGAAACCGAGCCGGACACATTTATGAGCTGGCCAGGATTCTGCAAACCATCAGGCGTCAACCTGTGTATATAAAGGGACGACCCAGCGGCGGTTCAAGGACAGAAAACAACAGATCGAGAGCCAGGCAAAGTGGATTCGCTCCCTAGTCATCGAAACCCTAGCAATTCCACCACAACTGGATTACGCTTTTACCTTCACCGCAAGGGGCCGAACCAGTATAAACTCCTTGCATCCTTTGTCCCGCTTTAACCCCTTTAAGCTAACCCGTCGCGATGGCTCCATGACTAAGTCCTCACGCTAGGACATCTGCCATGACAAACCCATGACACTTTCAAAATGTTGGAAATTTGCAAAGCAGAAGTTCAACCATGTGCACCAAGGAAGTAATAAAACATATATACCAACAAGTTAAGCTAATTTCTTCATGTATATATCCAGAAGTCCAACTATGTACACAAAGGTCGTAATACCATAAAACCAAAGCAGTTCGGCTAATTTATTCGTCCATATGAAGCAGAAGTTCAGCTATGTACGCCAAGGCAGTCCTAAAAACACAAAAACTACAACAAATCTACAAATGCTCTCAAAAGAGGTAAACATGAGACATTCATACCTGATTAACATCATCATCGTTGTCCTCGTCATCAGCGTTGAAATCAGCATCGTCCTTGTCCTCTGGATTAACATGAGAATGCTTCTTGGCACCCTTGTTGACCTTTGCAGGTGCAACCTTGCGCTTAACGCCGCATTTCTTCCCCTTACCAGATGCACCAGCACCAAGTGGGGAAGGTGTAGGCGCGGCAGTGGCAAGCACACGTGGACTACGGCGTGGCATACCACCGAGGGCTAGCACTTCCTCTTCAGCAAGTTCTGCAGGCCTTGAAACGCGTGGGCTCCTCCGAGGAGTAACATCACCAACCAAATGCTTCCTCGCAGCGGTCTTCTTGATTTTCTTCTTAACAGGGACAACCGTGCCATCAGTGCCGCACGACACGTCTTCCTCAGCAACAGAGCAATGCTAAACTAGGAGCTCAGCAACATCAACAAATTCAGGGACATCAGAACCTTGATGAAGGTGGGCCACCCTCTTCTCGTCAAAATCTTCTTGCTTCTTCCTCTTGCGTTGGTCCTCCAGAAAAAGCTGAAGAGGCACATCCTCAGGTTCTGTGACAGGTTCAGTGCCATCAACATACTGCGACTGCATCTCTGATATCTGAAGAGAGCACAAAGGATCCGGAACAGAATCACAACCTTTGACTGACAGAGCCCCCTACTCGGCAGCAGCAGTGTTTTTTGATAAATCCAACTCAGATAGAACATCGCTGATGGTGTTCAAAGCTTCCTCCTCTATGGACACATCTGCAAGAACACAAAAAAGCAAAGCAAAAAATAAAAAAGTTAGGAACAATAACATAAACAACCGACGGGAACAACTAAAAAAACATGGCTCAAGAATTTAAAATGAAAAATAAAAGGAGTTACACATACTAGGTGAAGCAAGAGCTGCAGAAGCAAGAGCCTCGAGGCTTGAAATATTCTCAAGGCTCGAAGCAACCTCAGCAACCACAATGAGAGGAAAAATGGGTGATTTAGCCACATCACATATTGGAGCATCAGTATTAACTTCTGAAGCTCCATCTCGATCGCATGCATTTTTTCAGAACTATTCAATTCATCACCAACTACAAAAAATGCAAGTAAAAAAGGTAGTTGAGTTCTAATCTGCAATCCTACACCAAAGGGAGTCCTACTTTTACATTCAATGTCCAATACCCAGAAGTTCAACAATACCTAACAAAGCAGTAAACACAACAAACAATCTACAATTTACATACCAAATATAGAACAATCTACACACCAGAGGGGCTACTACATATAAGATGAATGTCCAGAAGTTCAACAATATATAACAAAGCAGTAAAACAAAAATGCACAGAACAGAAGCTCAACCAAATTTCATTATAAACAAACAATAATTAAAACCAGAAGTTCAACTTTCTGACCCAAGCAAGTAGCACATAAAAAAGATGTAGCATGACCACAAATACTATTTCACGAGCAAACTAAATATCAATACCATGAAAATGATCACACAAGAAAAAACAAAGATATACACTATAAATATGGAACATTTGGGAAGTCCAACAACACTTGGTGACATAGTTCACCAGCTATTCATCAAATAAAAATTAAGAAACACTCCACAAACTACAACTAAGGGTAAAATGCATACACATGACCATTGTTACAAGTTCACACTTTTAAGAAAGGGCGGTCCAACAAGACAACTAAGTGAAGATATGGGTAGACATATATAAGAAAACCGCTATTTAAAATACAACATCCAACCACAATAAAATACCTGGAGAAGGTTTTGAAGCCATGACAACACAATCCCTTGATGAATTGATCTCCAAACCCTAGAACAACCTACTGAAAACAGGGGATAGATTACATATAGTTAGCAAGTAGAAAATCATACAAGAAATACAAAAAGCAACTAAATCAAACCCTAGGATGAAACAACTAGCACTACAAAAAAATACACTTCCGTGATGATACGTGTTTGTCACAGTAGGTCGCATTTTCTGTCATGCATGTACATCCATGACGATTTTATGATAGAATCAAGATAGTCATACATGTGCTGTCGTAGAAGTGTTCCATGACATTACCAAAATTATCATCACGGAAGTGTCCACTTCCATGAAGATAAATCCCGCGTCACAGAAGTGCTTTCGTCAAGGGTGACCGACACGTGGCATCCATCATAACAGAACGTCGTTAAGCTATCGGGTCGGGTTTTAGATCCGATAACCCGTTAACAGCCCCGACCAATGGGGATTTTCCACGTGTAAAATCATCATTGGCTAGAGGAAACACATGTTGGCTCATCGTTGGGACAGATGTCATCCACTCATTGGACAGAAGGCGCCTATGATACGTCGACACGTGGCACGGACCAACAAAGGCCAATTCCTGTGAAAAGGCCGGCCCGTTTGACTTGGTCAAAAGGTGGCGGGTCAGCCCATGTAAAGCCTGTTAACGGCATGTTCGCATATAGCCAATTTACAGCCTGCTAACCCAAGGCCCGTTATGCCCTATCCGAATTAGGCCCAGTAGCGTCATCTGGGTCACCCAATATGATTCCAGCCCGTTTTCACTTCTGGCCCATGTATGGCCCATGACGTCTTTCGGTCCATATGAGGCCCTATGTAACTCTTGGCCTATTAACGGCCCGTGGTGAAACTGGCCCGTAATGAACAGTGTATCACTTTACACCCGTTAACGGCTCGTGGTGAAACTGGCCCGTAATGAACAGTGTATCACTTTATACCCATTAACGGCCCGTTATTCCGTTGGGCCGTTTCCAGCTCATGTTATCTTTCATCCTTCTCAGAGCCCATTTATTCTTGGGCTCATTTCCAACATTCGTTTACTTACGGCCCGTTACTGTCATTTTCTACTTGTGGGCCAAATTCAGCCCGTGGTTACAGTCGGCCCGTTTGTGGTTCGTTAATACGTTGGGCCGTTTTCATAGCATCATCAAATACGGCCTATTAACGATGGCCCGTTATGGTCGGCCCATGAATGGAGGATTCCAACTCTAGCCCATTTACGGCCATAATGCGGTCTGTTTGGCCAATCGATCATACGCCCCGCATAAGGCCCATTGATGATACGGCCCATAGAAGGCCCATTGTTTCTATGGCCCGTAGAAGGCCCATTGTTTCTACGGCCCATAGAAGGCCCACTGTTTCTACGGCCAGTAGGAGGCCCAGTGTCACTACAGTAAATATTAGCCCATAGTTATTGTGGCCTAGTTTTAAAAAATAGGTTATTGCAGCCACTAGCTAACCGCGGAAAAAGAACTGCAATGACTACAAGCAAACAAATAAACAAGACAACAAGGAAATAAATAAGCAAGCAACTAATGCTAGGCTATCACGGCTATTACACATATTACATCCACTACGCATCAAAGTTCGCCACCAGTGCAAATATAGGGAACAATGCAGCATATCATATACACTGGTTGTCAAAGTTGGCGACCAGCGCAAATAAACGCCGCAGCAAAACAAATCCAGAACTGAAACCACTTCAGAAGATCTCAAGAAACAATATCCTGGGTACCCATAATGCTGGAAAGATGCTTAGCAAACTTATTAAATTTCTCTTGTTTGGCGCTTAAATCCTCCAGTGCTTGCTGTTGCACCAGAAAATATGCATCTGAATTCTGCAGGGACTTCCTCAGTCCTTCAGCTTCCTATCGCAGCACATCTGATCGATGTCTTTCAACTTGAAGTTGAGACTCAAGAAGACGAACTGATTCAGGCAGCGAGTTCGAAGAGTGAGGGAGTCCTGGATTAGGGGGTCTTCGGACAGCCAGACTATATCCTTTGGCCGGACTGTTGGACTATGAAGATACAAGATTCAAGACTTCGTCTCGTGTCCGGATGGGACTCTACTTGGCGTGGAAGGCAAGCTAGGCAATACGGATATGTATAACTCCTCCTTTGTAACCGACCCTGTGTAACCCTAGCCCCCTCTGGTGTCTATATAAACCGGAGGGTTTTAGTCCATAGGACAACAGACAATCATATGATAGGCTAGCTTCTAGGGTTTAGCCTCTCCGATCTCATGGTAGATCAACTCTTGTAATACTCGTATCATCAAGAATAAATCAAGCATGATGTAGAGTTTTACCTCCATCAAGAGGGCCCGTACCTGGGTAAAACATCGTGTCCCCTGCCTCCTGTTACCATCCACCTTAGACACACAGTTCGGGACCCCCTACCCAAGATCCGCCGGTTTTGACACCGACATTGGTGCTTTCATTGAGAGTTCCTCTGTGACGTCGCCGTAAGGAAGGATGCCTCATCTCGTTGTTAAAAACAACATTACCACCGGGAGAGCACTGGCTGTCGGCCAAACTCTCCGGCTAGGTAGTTTCGTCATGACTGTCTGTTCGGCCGCTGCACCAATGATGACTTCTCGGGTCATCAAAAACAGCCTCCACGTCGGCTCGGAATTCGCCGAGAAGATGGATCCAATGGAGCTCTCTTCCCTAAACGAACTCTTGGATTGCATCGCCGCCTTGGGAGTCACTACAGACTCTCCATCGGTCACCCATCACGTTGCGGTGGTGGAGGAACAATGCGGCAACTCTTCCTCTATTTTGAGGGCTAAGTATGTCCGGATTCCTGAGCTCTCCGAGCCGGATACCCGCTTACGGGAGGACATCACCCAAGCCCTGAACCTAGAATCAGGCAGCGGGCCAGACTTATCGGGAAACACTCCGGAACCCAAACTTCCAAGATTGGAAACTCCTCGGCCCCTGGGTCTCAGATCGGGTAGGGGTTCGGACTCAAATCCACCCACCCACCCAGACATAAATGATATTTCCCACATCAGGCAAGAGCCCCATGAAATAGTACATCATTATTGGGCCAGATTCCTCCTTGTGATGAACAAGGTTAAGGACTGTCGCGAGGAAGATGCAGTCTCACTTTTCTGCAATAATTGCACGGACAAGGGAATCCTTAATGCCTTAAGTCGCCGTGACATATCACGCTTCACTGATTTGGCGTCCATAGAATGAAAGTACCGTGCGATGGAAAGCGCTTGGAAAACCGAAACAAAATTTTGGGATAATCCGGCTCCGAATATACACCCAGTCCGAAGTAAAAGGGTGCACTATCATAGAACACCCGAGCTAGTTGTAAAGAAACAAAAAAACTCTACAGGGCATGGAACCGTACTAGAGGGACGGCTTAACGGACCTTGCAAAATTCATAGTACAATGGATACAATACCAACGCACAGCCTTAGAGCATGTTGGATACTCCGGCAGGTGGCCAAAAGTTGTGAGGATCTACTTATCCCAAATGCCACAGAGCACCATCCCGTGGATAACAATACGGTGTTAATAGTCTTTGAGACCTTCGCGTCAAATAATATGCGCAAGCGAACACTCTGCAGCATGGCCGAAATCTGCCACGTAGCAGCAATAAATCCATGGAGTGACACGGCTATTACCTTCAATGCCAGTGACGAACCTAAATTCCGAACAGCCCGAGCACCAGCCGTGCTGGTCCTCAGTCCAATTGTGGACGGCTTTCGACTCACCAAAGTACCCATGGACGGCGGTAGCGGATTAAACCTCATCTATATGGAAACTCTTCGAAAAATGGAAATAGACTGGAACCGCATTGTGCAAAGTAGCACAACCTTCAGGGGAATCATACCCAGTCGGGAGGCACGATGCGCTGGGAAAATCACACTAGATGTGGTATTCGGTACGCCAGAGAACTATAGGTCCGAAGAAATTACATTTCAAGTGGCCCCGTTCAGCAGTGGATACCACACCCTTTTAGGACGTGAGGCATTCACGATCTTCCAAGCCATACCCCATTATGGGTACATGAAGCTCAAAATGCCCGGGCCCAACGGAATCATCACCCTCGCCCGTGATCTGGACACAACACTCCACGCCGAAAACAAAACAGCTGCACTGGCCCTCGAGGCATTATCCGAAGCCCTCTCGGCCTAGGAATTAACCATGCTACGCTCCACAGTGTACAGGGACGACGTGATACTCGATAAGAGATCCAAGTCCACCTCTTTTAAACCAGCGGATGAAATAGTCAAATTCCAAGTCCACCCAATGGACCCTACAAAAATAGCCTCCATCGGGGCACAGTTAAACCCCGCCATGGACGCCGCACTACGAGAGTTCCTGCGCGAGAATTGGGACATATTCGCCTGCCATCCCTCAGACATGACAGGAATCCCACGCAGGCTGGCCGAGCATAGCCTCAATATCCTAAAGGGATTCAAGCTGGTCAAGCAAGCTCTTCGGCGGTTCTCCGAACCTAAGAGACATGCCATAGGATTAGAACTAGCCAAGTTATTGGAGGCTAGATTCATCAGAGAAATAAAACACCCGGACTGGCTAGCAAACCTGGTGATGGTACCAAAGAAGGATAAATCCTGGCGCCTTTGTGTCGATTTCAAGGACCTTAATAAAGCTTTCCCAAAGGATCCCTTCCCCCTCCCCCGCATCGATCAAATTATCGATGCTACCGCAGGAAACGAGTCATTGTGTTTCCTCGACGCATACTCCGGTTACCACCAAATCAAGATGGCGGAGTCCGACCAAGCCGTAACGGCATTCATCACACCATACGGTCCCTTCTGTTTCAACACAATGCCTTTTGGGCTCAAAAATGCCGGCGCAACATATCAGCGCATGATTCAGACATGTCTGGAGAAACAAATCGGGAAAACAGTAGAGGCATACATAGACGACGTGGTCGTCAAAACCAAACACGTCGACTCTTTGATAGACAACTTGAAACTCACATTCGACAACCTTCGAACATACGACATCAAGCTCAATCCGGAAAGATGCATTTTTGGCGTACCAGCCGGAAAGCTCCTGGGTTTCATTGTCTCCAGTAGAGGTATTGAAGCTAATCCGGCCAAAATCCGAGCTTTGTCACCATTGGCTACCCCAACAGACCTCAAACAAATCCGGAAGTTAATTGGATGCGTGGCGGCTCTAAGTCGCTTTATCTCCCGCTTAGGAGAAAAGGCTTTCCCCTTTATCGCCTCCTTCGGCGCACCGAACACTTCGAGTGGACGGACGCTGCCACAGCCGGATTGGAAGAAATAAAAGCCATTTTGGCAACCAACCCAATCCTGGCCGCGCCAAACATCGGCGAACCAATGCTGTTGTACATTGCGGCAACCCATCAAGTTGTAAGCGCAGTGCTCATCGTCGAACGAGAAGCTGGCGGACATAAATTTCCTCTTCAAAAGCCGGTATACTATGTATCCACTGTCCTCACTCCATGAAAATCAAGGTACGCACATTATCAAAAGATAGCCTATGTGGTATTCATGGCATCCCGTAAGCTGCGACACTACTTCAAGAGTGTTCGATTACAGTAGCCTCGGATGTGCCACTTAATGATATTATAAACAACCGCGACGCTACGGGCCGGATTGCCAAATGGGCCATTGAGCTCCTCCCGTTCGACATAACATACAAACCTCGACAAGCCATTAAGTTGCAAGTATTGGCTGACTTTGTCGCCGAATGGACGGAGGCTGAACTCCCTAAAGAGTAAGGCGCATACTCCAATTGGATCATGCACTTCGATGGTTCTAAAATGCTAGCTGGTCTAGGGGCTGGAATCGTCGTGACGTCCCCAACCGGAGATACTATTCAGTACGTACTACAAATATTGTATACAGACTCCAACAACGCAGCCGAATACGAAGCTCTGTTGCATGGTCTTTGGATGGTAGTCTCCATGGGCATTCAACGCCTGGAGGTGTGTGGGGATTCAAACCTCGCAATATCCCAAATAAATGGAGACTTTAACGCCAAGGATCCGAAAATGGCAGCCTACCGAAACGCCGTCCTAAAAATGTCAGCTCGGTTCGAGGGGCTCGAATTTCACCATGTGGCTCGGGAAAACAATCAGGCGGCGGATATCCTTGCCCGCATCGGCGCAAAACGCGATGCGGTCCCCCCCAACATATTTTTGGAGAGGCTGTTCAAGCCATCTGTAGTATGGGAAGGGGACACCGGTAACAATAGTGCGGACCCAGCCAAAATACCTGATACCGTACACTCTGACACAATCGGAGGCTCCGCCACCGAAATAACACCTTCAGCCCACGTAATTATAGCCATCATAGCCCCGTGGACAGAACCTTTCCTGGCCTACCTAACTAGGTAGGAACTTCCGGAGGACCAAAATGAGGCACGCTGCATAGTGCGGCGATCTAAGGCCTACAGGGTCCATGAGGGAGAATTGTATAAAAAAGCGCTACCGGAGTCCTTCAAAGGTGCATCTCTGAAGAGGAAGGGCAGAACCTTTTGGCAGAAATTCACGCCGGACTTGGCGGTCACCACGCCGTAGCACGGGCCCTTGTAAGCAAAGCCTTCCGTACAGGATTCTATTGGCCAATGGCCCGGGGAGATGCACAGGACTTGGTCCAACGTTGCGCCAGTTGCTAGCTCTTTGCAAATCAAAGCCACATGCCACCCACCGCCCTCCAAACAATCCCCATTACGTGGCCCTTCGCGGTCTGGGGGCTTGACATGGTTGGACCCCTTAAAGGGGGAACCCACAGGAAAAATACTTACTGGTCATGGTGGATAAATTCACCAAATGGATAGAGGCCAAACCTGTTAAAACAGTCGAATACGGACCGGTGATAGACTTCATATCCGGGGTCGTACACTGTTATGGCATCCCCCACAACATCATCACTGACAACGGCACGAACTTCATGGCCGATGAGGTAGAACTTTGGTGCAGCAAAATGGGCATCAAGCTCGATTACGCCTCAGTCTATCACCCACAAACCAAAAGCCAAGTTGAGCGAGCAAATGGTCTTATAATGAGCGGCATTAAACCCAGATTAGTGTGTTCCTTAATGGAGTCTAACACGCACTGGGTAGAGGAGCTCGACTCCGTACTCTGGGGGCTGCGGACCACGCCGAATCGTAGTACCGGATATACACCCTTCTTTATGGTGTACAGCGCAGAGGCAGTCTTGCCCTGTGACATAATTCATGACTCACCTCGGGTGCGCATGTACGAAGAAAGAGAAGCCGAGCTCGATCGGCAGGACAGTATGGACACCCTGGAGGAGGAGCGTGACGTAGCAAAAGCCCGTTCCGCATTTTATCAGCAATAGGCTCGCAGGTACCAAAGCAGAGAAGTAGGGGCCAAAACTTATAACGTTGGTGAACTAGTTCTACCCCTGCTGGATAAGAAAAAGAACAAGCTCGAGCCCAAATGGTAAGGTCCCTTCATTGTTGACCAAGTTCTGACCGGTGGAGCGTACCGACTGCGGGATGCATCGACTAATCGACTCGAGCCGAACCCATGGAACGCGGCCAGGCTCCGAAGATTCTACACCTAGCGCCGGACTCTATGTTCGTCCCCTTCCTCTGTCCGTTTTTTGCATATACATTATCTATCTTGTTTTTCTTTCTTTCTTTTATTCTTTCTCTAGGCCATCAAGGGACAACTTGTGCCTCGCTTGCACATTATAGATGCGCTAGTCGCGCTCATCATACCTGGGGGCTTCTTTCACAGAAGCTTAATTATTTATCTGGGCCTCATGCCCCGCACATGTGTTATACTCCCGCATGTACCTTTTTTGCCATCATATGCATCGATATGACTTAAGTTTTGGCCAAGCTGGGTTGCCTGGCTCTTGTATTTATGCCCTACGTTCCCGTTAATTCGGCTAGGGCATAAGGGGAGCACCTCTGCAATTGTTACTGCCGGGTCAGCCGGATGTGTACCTCAAACTTGGTGAAGCCAAAAGCTAGCATTCTTAAGGGAATATTCGGTCGGTGAATAAAAGATGATTTTTTATTTTCCATACCTGCCGCAGATGTTTTTTCCTGTGTTTCTTATCGTAGTCCGGACATGCACTTTAGGGCATGCATACCCAGGGAAAGGAACCCTTAACGGAACTATTCTCCCTGGAAGATGTTTCTTACTACCCATGTAATATAACATAACTAGTTGGGCACTTGTCCGTTCAAGCACTAATGACCCCTACGCCTGGTATCCACGCATACCCCGGTTCTTATATAACTGAGCGGGTATTCAGATACACTCCGGACTATCGGGTCACGAGGTTGAAGCGAAAAGGTCCGCCAAGACAAATGATCTACAATCCGGCTAGAAGGCATTATACATGTCACTTTAATTACATAGTCATGCAGACTGACTAAATTCCTCTTCTATACCATCCAACAGGCGGTCTAGCCTACAATCCTGCTGGGAATACTTTGCGGCTAATTCTACTTTCCCATAAACTAAGCTAACGGGAATCTCTTTTCCGTCGGGCCCCACAGGTCCTACCTCGGCCATGTGATTTGGGTTAGCCTTGGTATATCGTGTCTTCACCATGGCCCGGGCTTCTCTGGCACCTTGTCGGCAGGCCGATATCTTCCCTAATCGGAAGCGCCGCCATTCTCCCTTGAGCTTCTCCGTAAGCTCTGCAACGCCCTCTAGCAGGGAGACGGATGGCCACAAGGCCTGGGCAACACCTTGCATCACCTGCCGAACTTGTTCGTGCAGATGTGAGAGCTCGGATAGAAGATCACCTGCAGACCCGGGCATTTCCTCCGCGGGATGACCCGTCAGCATACCTACAGACATAATGCTGTTAGTCGGCTTCTTCGCCGAACTCCTTCAAAAGGATTCGTTCAAGCACTTGCTGAAAATGCCGCGCCGAAGCCGCTTATTCTCCTTCTCGGAGTCAGCAAGCTGGGCTCGAACGTCTTTTAGTTCCATGCTCAACTTGATATTGGCGTCTTGGAGATTGTTTTTCTCCTGCCTAACCTCAGTCAGCACGCGTTTGCCAGCCTCTAGCTGTCGCATGACATACTGGTCCTCTGGATATTCTCTGGATTCATCTGCAACATCTATTGTTAGATCTGCAGCCACGCCGCACACTATATGGTAACCATCATTCTTTAGAGTAAATGTTACCAGCGGGAGACTTTTCCGGTTCCTGCAATGCGGCAACAGCGGCCCGCAACTGGGTCTTGCATACCTCCAGCTCCTGTTACAGCCTAGTATTCTTCTCTGTAAGAACCTGCACAATAAAGATGATCCTTAAATCAGTTATGCTAACTGTTTCAAGTCTCAGGGGCTACTGATACATATAAATCGTCAGATTTAGTTACCCGTACATCCTTTACATACTAATCCGTGGCTCTGGCTAGACCATCTTGAGCAGCACGGAGGTATGCCTCTCCAGAATTGAAGGCATCAAATGCCTCTGGTGAGAAACAAGCGTCACAGAGTACGGCCCGGCGGCACCTATGATTCATGACGCTTTCCACTTCAGAGTTTGTAGCGGATAATCTATCCGCATCCTCTGTAGGGGGATTATCCGGCGCCCGCCCCATATCGTCTTCCGCCTCTGTGTCCGGTCCTGGCGCCCGACTGGTGGAAGCGTGATTAGCAACATCGCCGGACATATTCCGGCGAGCGTTTTTCTGTTAAAGAAATACGGGCGTCATTACATTTAGAGAAAGATGACAACCATGGAGCGGGGTTTTTGTTATACCTTTGCACCGGTGTCCCCGTCCTTACCGCCTTCTTTTTGGCCTACCCAGCCTCGGTGCCTCTTGTTGGGAGTTGCCGCGGGTTCGGCAGGGTGTCCCAAATGCCTTCCCTGTAAAAATGCCATATGTATATGGTGGGCGAAGTGTCTAAAATGGGATCCTAGTTTTTGGAGTTGGGATTTTTTTGGTTTTTCTTACGTGCAATGCAGGGAGCAGTCTAGGATAGTCGGCCGTAATGGCCACCGTGGCATCATCGCAGTTTAACTGATAGAACTGCCGGTCTATCAGCTCCACGAATATAACCAGATCTTCTTCAAGTCCGGAGTCGAGGGCCCGGTCAGGGTCCTCTGGTTGTGGAGAAGGGCTGCTGACCTCCTTTATGGATTTTCGCAATTCCTGCCGCAAAGTGGCAAGGTGAATACTTACGACAAAGAATGCAGGAAAAATGGGAGTAAGGAGATATAACTTACCTAGCTTGGAGGATTGTACATGGAGAATCCATCCCGTGGCTTGATGCGGGTGAACTCCTCTTCCTCTCCCTTGAAAAATTCAGATAGAATTTTTGCTAAAGCGGCAGCATTGTCCGGACCCTTACGCCCGCAGCGGGTGGCATCATCCGCCCCGTTAAAACACCACAAGGGGTGCCCACGATATTGAAGTGGTTGCACTCCCCATATTATGAAAATTGACATAACTTCGATTACTGTCAATCCTGATTGAGCCAGTGCTTTAATCCGGTTCATTAGGTAGAGGACTTCTCCATTGTCTTCCACCTAGGGGCTCCGTGGGCGCCAACTTCGGCGTTTCTTCAGAGGAGCATTGCTGAACTCAGGAAGACCCCGCCGAACAGGGTCCAGAAGGGGAACGTCCTCCATATAAAACCAGTCCGAAGGCCAGTCTTCGGACGACTTCTTTGGGGTACCAGACAGGTATCCGGTACCAGCGATGCGCCATATTTCGGCTCCACCCACTTGATAAAGTGATCCCCTCTGTGTGCGAGGGACGAGGCAAAATAGCCTTTTCCATAGCTCGAAGTGAGCCTCGCAGCCCAGGAACAACTCGCAGAGAGAAACATAGCCGGCGATATGTAGAATGGAGGCAGGGGTGAAATTGTGTAATTGGAGGTCATAGAACTCCAGGAGCCCGCGGAGGAACGGATGAATTGGAAATCTGAGTCCCCTCAATAGATAGGGGACAAGGCATACCCGCTCCCCCATAGAGGGGCTGGGGAAGCTCTCCGCTTGCTCCCCGCCATTGTAGGTGGCGAGCCCGGCTCGGACGGGCACTATATACGCGGGAGGGAGAAATCCCTTGGTATGAAGTTCGACCAATCGACTGTGTGGGATTGAACACCTCTCCCAATCACCGGGCTTAGGGCTAAGGGGGCGGGAGGAGGAGCTGCAGAGGTCGGCCATGCTGGAATGGATCCTTCCGAAACGCGCTCTGATGGATTCTCGCTAGGGGGAGGATGGAATGGATCGGATCTAAGAATCCCCATCCCTTTAATAGACAATTTATTTGTCTGGCTAGGGGCGAATGTAAAAACGCCCTGCCGCCTCGTATTCTTTCAACGCGTGGGAGATAGCCCTTATTGGGCACAGAAGCCAAGAAGTCCGAACATTTATGGGACCGGACACTGCTTTATGACCACTCGAGAATTGGAGAAGAACCCGCCTTGCAATGCCGAAGACAACACTACGCGCCGGACTCATCATCGTTGAAGCCTGGTTCATGGGCTACTGAGGGAGTCCAGGATTAGGGGGGTCTCCGGACAGCCAGACTATATCCTTTGGTCGGACTGTTGGACTATGAAGATACAAGATTGAAGACTTTGTCTGGTGTCCGGATGGGACTCTACTTGGCGTGGAAGGCAATCTAGGCAATACAGATATGTATAACTCCTCCTTTGTAACCGACCCTGTGTAACCCTAGCCCCCTCAGGTGTCTATATAAACCGGAGGGTTTTAGTCCGTAGGACAACAGACAATCATACCATAGGCTAGCTTCTAGGGTTTAGCCTCTCCGATCTCGTGGTAGATCAACTCTTGTAATACTCGTATCATCAAGAATAAATCAAGCAGGACGTAGGGTTTTACCTCCATCAAGAGGGCCCGAACCTGGGTAAAACATCGTGTCCCCTGCCTCCTGTTACCATCCGCCTTAGACGCATAGTTCGGGACCCCCTACCCGGGATCCGCCGTTTTTGACACCGACAAAGAGCTTGTGACAGCAGTAGTGGCCATAACTCGAACACTACATCAAGACATGACTTTTGGATTCCCTCACTGTCGTCAAGATAGTTTTTATCAGCTTTCTTGGAGACCAACAGGGATGTCTCACTATCTTGAACCTTATCTGCATCACTTCCTTTACCATTGGATAACGTGGTACTGTTCTCCAATATTTTGTCCGCATTCTAAAAGAGAAACAAGCAGACACATCACATGTTTACCATGTTGTATATGAAACTCATTTTGGTAAATGAGTTCAGTAGTAAAGTGGACAGGATAACAGCATGAAACAAACATATATCTATGTACCATGGTCACTTTATGGTCTATATCATTCTAGTTTTTGTTGCCAAATCAAGATAGAGACACAGTTCAAATAATATTTGTTCAAGACAAAGCAGAATAGACAGAATATAAGTGTGGGTAACTATAGAGCAATAACAACACTTGTAATGTGCATGACATGAGAAAATAACTGTTTATTCAATTGAAACTAAAATCAACATAGAGCAGGTTACAACAGCAAACCAGTTAAAGAAACAGGTTTAAAACATACCTGTTGCGCCATTGGAGTTTCAAATCCATCCTTCAAATTTGAAAATAGTTGGTATGAGTAAATACAGTAATGCAAGAGCAAAGGAGTATGAACCATAGCTACAGAACCTGACCTGAGAACAATTCTTCTTCTCCTTTAAGCATTGAGTTGGGATTCGGAGTGGTGGTCCTCGTGCTTTGGGTACTGCAGTTCCCTTACTAACTGCTTGTGTTTGGGTTCTCTGTGGTGGAGACGGTGTTGTGTCAACTGGAACTGGATTACTATCTGCCAGGGTTGGGGTCAGAAGGGGTGTAGCTGGCTCTCTGTCCAACTGGGTAGGGGTACAATCTGCGAGAGTCTGGGTTATGTGTGGTGGATCTGATCCTTGGGCAAGTACAACCATGGTTCTATCTGCATCAACTGGTACCACTATCTTTTCTGAAGACAATGTTGTTACTCCCTTAGATACTGCCATCACGCTATCCTATTCAAATGGCTGATAAACAAGAAAAGTAATTGAAAGTATAGACATTGTATGATAGACATGTGCAATGGATAGTGGGGAATAAAAGAGGGCATGAAATAATTCATATTTATGTTGTCTAACCAAACAGGATAGCATGACACAATTTCACATATATGATGGCTAACTAAACAGGATAGCATAACACAATTTCACATTATGATGGCTAACTAAAAAAGATGGAAAGACATAGTTCAAAATATGAGACTATGTAAACAGGATGACATGACATAACTATATAATGTGTTTATTAAATAGGTTGGCATGCCATAATTCACATACATTCACTGATAGAATGCCATAATTCAAAATATGATGACTGTAAACACTAAACGGGATGAGATGATCTAACTATATGATGTCTTTATTAAATGGGTTGCCATGCAATAATTCAGATAGATGATGTGTATGTACTATGTAAACATGATGACATGATATAATTCAAATATATGATTTATATAGTAAGCAAGTAAGCAGATGGCAATCCATATATGATGTAAAAGCTAAGCAATGCAAGACAACTTGCATGACATGGGTAATATAATCCTGCCAAGTTTGAGCATAGACCTCAGGGGGGAAATAGGACTGGTCATCAGTCTCTGAATCCTCCTCTGAGGAGCTCTCTGTAACCAGCAAGATGTCTGCTTCAGCAGGTAGCATTGCCTGCTCTAAATACCTTGTTTTCACTCCAGATACGTCCATCACCGCTTCAAATGGCTGATGCACAGGAAGAGTAGTTGAATATACAAACGTTGTCGACAAATGGAACACGTAATACAAAAAAATGATAGCATGATATAATTCACATACATGATGATTGGCTAAACAGCATGGCATTGCATAATTCACATATATAATGCCTTTGCAACAAGATAGCATTGTATAATTCACATATATAATGTCTTGCAACAAGATGGCAATGCATAATTCACATATATGGTAATTAGACACTGAACAGGTGGCATTCACACAAAGCATGTCTAAACTAATCAAATGACATAGCAATGCGAGACACCATACGCACGATATGAGCAACATAACCCTGCCAAGTTAGAGTGTCGGTGTCAAAACCAGCGGATCTCGGGTAGGGGGTCCCGAACTATGCGTCTAAGGCGGATGGCAATAAGAGGCAGGGGACACAATGTTTTACCTAGGTTCGGGCCCTCTTGATGGAGGTACAACCCTACGTCCTGCTTGATTAATATTGATGATATGGGTAGTACAAGAGTAGATCTACCACGAGATCAGAGAGGCTAAACCCTAGAAGCTAGCCTATGGTACGATTGTATGTTGTCCTACGGACTAAAATCCTCCGGTTTATATAGACACCGGAGAGGTTAGGGTTACATAAGGTCGGTTACAAAAGAGGAGATACACATATTCGTATTGCCTAGCCTGCCTTCCACGCCAAGTAGAGTCCCATCCGGACACGAGACAAAGTCTTCAATCTTGTATCTTCATAGTCTAACAGTCCGGCCAATGGAGATAGTCCGGCCAATGTAGATAGTCCGGCTGTCCGGAGACCCCCTAATCCAGGACTCCCACAGTAGCCCCTGAACCAGGCTTTCAATGACGATGAGTCCGGCGCGTAGTATTGTCTTCGTCATTGCAAGGCGGGTTCCTCCTCCAAATATACCACGGAAGAATTTGAATATAAGGATAGTGTCCGACCTTGCAAAATAAGTTCCACATACCACTGTAGAGAGAATAATATTTCCACAAATCCAATTTACTGACTTGTTTTGGCAACACGACATTACGTCACGGTCCGGTGATTGTTCGAACCGTTTCCTTTAACTAGCCCCGCACATAACGCGAGGCAGTTTTTTGACACGTCTTGTCAAAGCAGAGATCGTGTCCCCCTAATTACAGGATTCTCATCAAAATGGTCGTGGGTAACCCAACCGTGTCTAGGACTCCTAGATTATAGGCAAGTCCCAAACGGCTACGGAGAGGACGCTTGATATTCACCCTCTTTATAAAGGGATAAGGCTTTTATTTTTGTCCCTCCCGTGCTCAATTGAATCCTTCCCCCGCCTCGAGTTCTAACACCCAAAGCCCAGGTCAGGTGCTTCGGACCTTCAGTCATGTCCGGATCTAGCCTTCAAGGCCGGTGGATGCCCTCCTCTGTTACGGAAGAGGATATCAAGAAGTTGAGGGAGGCCAGATAACTGACCGCCGAGGTTTCGCATCGGCTGCCTGCCCGAGGGCAGGTCGTCCCTACTCCTGAACCCAAAGAAAACATTGTGTTCATCTCCCACTTCCTCCGAGGTCTAGGCCTCACCCTGGATCCCTTTGTTAGGGGTTTGATGTTCTATTACGGGCTAGATTTCCACGATCTAGCCCCGTACTCCTTTCTCCACATCTCGACATTCATTGTCGTGTGTGAGGCCTTCCTCCGCATTACCCCTCACTTCGGCCTATGGCTCAAGACCTTTGACGTGAAGCCGAAGATGGTCGAGGGGCAGTATGCAACGTGCGGAGGCGCATTAATAAGCAAGACAGAAGGAGCTCCGTGGCCCAAAGGTTCCTTTCCAGAGGTGTCCGGATTATGGCAACAGGAGTGGTTTTACATCACAGCTCCAAGAAGTGCCAAGTGGGTGGCTGCCCCAGCTTTCCGCTCGGGCCCTCCACCACAACTGATGTCATGGATTAGCAGAGCACTGAGCTGGGGTCCAGCCAAGGACGTGCCTATACTTCAGAGACACATTCGCGATCTCTTCGAAGGAGATTTCAGTCTGGTCATGGTGGCGCAAGTCATGCTGGTTCGTCGAGTCCAGCCTTGCAAACGCCGGCCCCTCCTCTTGTGGTAGTTCAACCCAGAACGGCTGCGTACTATTCAGAATTTCCTTGGCCTGACGCACGAGGAGATGTACAAATCATTCTTCAGACCCCAAATAGAGTGTCTGGATACTACCGAGGACGTGGGCCTGAGCAGCAACCATACCGCCGACCAAGTAAGTAATCCTTTAGCCGAACACACCGTCCTTTATTTACCATGACGTCATTCTAAGAAGTCGCTCTTTGACCAGGACTGGCTAACAAAGGCGAAGATGATTCGGTGTTCGGCCCCCTTCCTGAGGGTTTGGAGAATCCAGTATTGGAAAAGATGCTCGAGCTAGCACCCTGCCCAGAGCCCTCAAAGGAAGATAAAGGGGGGAATAATGAGGTCGAAAGCGGGCCCCCATCGCTACCAATTCCAACCGAGGGAATGAGCACCTCCGTGAAGGAGGATAACCAAGGAGAAGAATCCGACCTTCTCTCGCTTCGGGGAAGGAAGAGGACTGCCTCTGAAGATCTGGAAACTGAGGCTTCCAAACGGGAGAAGAAGTCTCCACTAGAGGGTCCTGCCTTGGAGGGTGCTTTTGCCGCACAAAGTCCATGCGAGGATCAGCCCTCCAACGAGCTGTAAATAATCAGAAAGTACTTTAATAGTGGAGATATACTACCTTACCTCTAAGGAAAATAACCGAAGCGTTTATCTTGCAGTTCGGATCTTAGCCCTTCTCAGCAGAGCTCGTCTTCAGGGGATCTTCTTCCGGAGATGATGGAGAGCGAAACGCCTCCCCCGGACTCCCCCGCTCAAGACATGGGCGACCTTTAAGTGTCGTCGCAGAGGGCCTCTCTGGATCCGGTGAGGCCAGAAGATAATCCTATAGTCACCCGAAGTCCCCAGCGTCCAGCTCTTGAAGAGAGCAAACAAAAGAGTCCGGCACCGTCTGGTATGCGGTCGGATGTACTGAGCAAGCTGTTGGAGCGAGCGGCCATCTCAGAAGAAAACCGTACGTTGATGGGTACAGTGATGGAAAGAATTTTGTCCTCCGAAAGCAGATTTCATGGAGCCTTTATAAGTCTACTGACGGGCTTTGAGGTACGTGAAACGATATACTTTTTGATAGTACCGCACATTTTTAGGTGTGCCATGTGTAGATAGTAGCCCCTGAGACTATGGTCATCATCGAGAACGGTGGCGAACAGAGGATCGTAGTCCCAGGTAATAATCATACCGCTTTATGTGCAGGTGATGGGAGTTCCGGTGGCTGGCCGGACTAATGAGTTTGTCGAACTAAAGCGGCAACTGGATGCGGCAGATGCCGACATCGAGCTTGTTAACAAGCGTCTTGACGAGGCACAGGGTAAGTAATGTTTTTCCGGTCAACATCACATAGTAAGAGCAGCATGATGCCAGTATCTTTAATATGTTGTGACTGCAGACGGAGCTGCCACCATGGAGACCCTTCGGGCGGAACTTGCCCGAGCCAAGGAACAAGAAAGAGTTAGTAACGCGGCTGCTTTGAAGGCGGCCGAAGAGTTAAGAGCCGAGAAGGCCGCGCATTGCGAAAGCAAAGAGAAGATGGCTAAGATGGCCGTAGAATTAAAAGACACTGCCGACTGTTGCTAGTTCCTTGAAAAGGAGAACCGAGTGAAGGCAGCGGACCTTGAAAAGGCCACGATGGTGACCAAAGACACTCGCTCTGCTATGAGCGCGAAGAAGGAGGAGCTGCGTGATGCCGGGGATATTGCGGCTGGGAAGCCCTTTCTGCGGTAGAGGAAGTACGGAGATCCGCGGTATGCCCCTCTGGATCGGTTGTGAAGTTCGGCAGACGCATATATGGACTTGGCGGCAAGCGCTGTCGATGCGGTCGAATACTTCCGAGATCAGACAGATCGTGAAGTGGACAAGCTGTTCTGGTCGCAATTTAACGTTCCAGAGCGTCCGCTTCCCTTGACTGATCAACTAGCCGAATGGGCCGAACTTAATAGGTTGTCCGGACTTGCCATGAGGTCCGTCGTAGATCATTTGTGGCCGGAGAAGCCGAAGCCGAACAGCTATTTCAGCTTAGTGTAGCAGTTCCTTGGTGCGGTGCCGCGCATCAATGCGATGAAGAGGTTGGCGTGCATAGAAGGCTCGTGGATGGCCGTTGCCCGTGTCAAGGCATACTTGGCGGAGATGGATGCTACCACTGTTGCGGCGCAAGGTTCGGCCATAGGCCGAGTAGCTACCGAGCACTATTTTGAAGAGGTTCTTGAGGGTGCTCGTTTAAAAGAGTCCCAGTGCTCGAAGAATATTATGTTTGAGTGACATGTATTCCCATTGTAAGCACAATGTTTTTATGAAATGTAGTAAGGCTGTATTTATACTTTTGCCGGAAAGTAATATGATGCCTCCTGTGCGGCCGTTTATGTATATATGTATGTAACCTGAAAGATTGCAGTCGTCGGCTTCAACCCCCACGCATATAATGCGGAGGTGTTCGCAGAAAACGTGTGTTCACACTTAACCCAACGTCTTGGTCCTATTAAGGAGGTGATAGCGCAGCGAACGAGGCAACCGGACTATGATGCTTTAACACTTTCACTTGGCCATAGGAGTTTCACGGTGGGGCTACTATATAGCCCATGGTGGCTCCGCACTCTCCCAAACTCGGGGTGCGTATATGCTTGGCCGGGAAACGGCCCTTCGTTAAAGCAGAGGAATTCTAACATTCCGATAAGTCATCAAGTGGTTGACCAGTCTCGTGCTATATCATGACAGTCAGTTTTCGGCTTTCTCTACTGATATGCTCGTCCGGGCGAACCAGGGCACAATAGCAGTAGTTCTCCTAGTGCTGCCTTAGCCGATAGAATGGAATGTAAGGCACCAAAACACAGGAGCCGGGCAAACCCAACATTTGACCAAAGACATGATTCGGAGCTGATACATATAAGGCCAAACTCGCGACGCCGAACACTCCCTAAGGTATTCAGTCTTTATGGTATAAACCGGGCCTGAATAGTGCCCTTTTGTAAGAAGCCCCTTGTGTCCAGGTACGGGCGTTTATTCTGACGTGGCCACATGCCAAGACATTAGCATCCTTCTCAATTGTATTTGAGAATCCGAGGGATGTGTATCAACAAGAGACAGTAAAAAAGGTTTACGCAGGGTCTTAATCTAAAAAGAATCCTTAGAGCGGGTCCCTGCTTCACGTCTGCGCCTGTGTCTCCGTTGTGCCGTATCCTGGACGGGTCTAGCACGATGGTCATCTATAAAGAGAGGAACTTAGGCGAAAAGTTGTCGTGCAGAAAGGTAGTTTATAAATAAACCATGTATAATTAAAGATGAGTAAAAATGCCACTTGTCTGCGCGCGTTGAGCCCCTTGTATTTGTAATAGGGGTGTGGCCATCAAGCCGGTATGAATTACATATAGCTGCGCCGGACTCGTCTAACCGTGTCCATGGTCTTGACGACCTATCAAATGCTTTAGTTGGTGAGGCCATTTTTAGTGTGTGGCTGCCAAGGCAGTCGCACTCTCTTCGGCGTGCAAATATCGCTCAATATTTCCATTGACTGTAATGATGCCATGTGGACCGGGCATCTTGAGTGTGAGGGAAGCGTAATGCGGTATTGCATTAAAGCGAGCGAAAGCTTCGCGTCCAAGTAGTGCTTGATAGCCACCATGGAAACGGAGAAATGTGGAAGTTAATTATTCGCTACGAAAGTTATCAGGTGTCACAGCCCCAGATCAGCCCTTTCTTGGCTTTGCATCATCATCTTGCATCATTATTAAATCCCATTAAAATTTGAAATGGGGATTGTCTAAACCCTAGCATTAAAGGAATTAACTAGGTTCAAACTTAAAACTTTTCAATGAACCCAAAATGCCTTCATAAATGTTCACCATCTTAGGTCCTGGCTAAACCTTCTCCCAAAAATGGTTTCATATTTTTGGAGGCTATTCTGGATTTTTGAATTAAATCATAAGTATTTGAATTTGGACATTTAAATTCTATAAAATATTTTAAATGTCCAAATAATCTCGAAAGCATTTGAGGGCTATTGGAAATAGTTTCAAAAGTGCCCACAATTATTTTCAGGATTTTACAAAATGAATTAGTATTTTTACTAATTCAAAACAGAAAAGAAAAAAAATAGAAAACATAAACTAAATTAAGAGAAAGAGAGAGTAACCTCACGTGCAGCCCACCTGGCTGACCCAGCTGGCAGCCCAGCCAACTGTCCCAGCCAACTGGCCCAGCCCACCAGGGGCACGCTTGTCTTCTTCCCCTTGCCAGCGCATCAAGCAGCTCGGTGGCGAGCGCCGCCGACACGCCTGGCCACCTCCTGATTGCTGCCGCCTCCCCGACGACGGCCTGGAGACGCCACGCGCCCCAGGCCCTCTCAGTCTCTCCCCGTGCTCCTCTCCCCCCTCTGGCTCTCCTCCCGCACGCACCCGAGAGCCATCGTCGCCGCCGCTCGCTGTTGTCGTGGCCACGGCAACTGCCTCGCCTCGCCGATGTGCTCAGACGCTCTGCCTCGACCCCCTCTTCCTCTCCACCGCGCCGCGCCCCGCCGGAAGCCCTGCAGCGCCGTCCCCGACATCGTCTTCAACCTCTGGCCGCCGGAGAACTCTTCGGGGATTCGCGAGCTTCAGCTCGTCCCCGGCCTCGCCATTGCCTCTACTGGAGTCGCCGTGAGCCCCTGCCTCTTTCCCCTATCTCCCTGTGCTCGCCCGCGCCTTCTAGCCACCGTGTCCATCGGAGCCGATTGCTCCTCGCCGCCGGCCATGTCGCCACCGCGGCTACGGCCGTGCAAACACGCGCCCGAGCTTACCGTTGAGATCACCGCAACCCCACAAGTCCAACACGCCTAACCGCGGCTCCTGCCATGCCCTGCACAGTCGACTCGTTCGACGCCCGAACTTCGGCCGCCACGGAAGTGCTCGCCGGCGCCTCTCTGGCCACTCCCCAGCCACGCCACCACCACGGTTGGATGCAGACGAGCGTCCGCATCCCATAGCTGTGCTCCGCGCGCCAAATGGTGCCCTGTGGATGAAACCCGCACCTGCACCGCCGTGTTTGGCCTCGCCGGCGGCTAAACGCCGGTGAGTTGACCCCGCTGACCCCGTTTGACCACGGGTGGGCCAGTTTGACCTCTGGGTCAATGACAGGTAGGGCCCAGCCCTGCTGACTAATTAGGATTAGTGCTAAGTAATATTTTAGTTAACTACTTACACTGACACGCGGGACCCTCTCCGTTGACCTGCTGACATCACACCGACGTCATGCTTACGCAGTAATAGGCTTTTCTGGATTTATTCTTATTCAGGAAAATTCAGAAAATACCCAAACTTGTAAAATTCATAGAAATTCAACCGTAACTCGGAATGAAATAAATTATATATGAAAAATTATCAGAAAAATTCAAGGAATCTGTTTATGGCATTCTCATGCGTGTTTGAACAATGTTTGTCCTCTGTTTTGGACAAAACAAATAAATGGCATTTAACTAATCATATATGGAGTTTGAATTTGAATCTTGTATTCAAACCAACTTCATTTAATTGTGTTGCTAGTTGCATTAGCTCAATCAACAACATATTGCCATGTCATTATCATGCATCATGTTGTGCATTACATCGATTGTGTTCCTTCTCTATTGCCGGTGATTGTCCCCTCTCGGTAGACGCTGCTCCGACGCTGTGATCATTGACACTGATGAAGACTCAATAATATCTTCAGAAGTGCTAGGCAAGCAAAACCCCCTTGTTCATTTCGATACAACCCCACTCTCTTGCTCCCGCTCTCTTTTATTGCATTAGGACAACAACGATTCATCTGTTACTTGTTGCGGCAGTTGAACCCATTATCCTCTGCATGACCTGTCATTGCCACAGTAAATAGATGAAACCCCCTAGCATGAGTAGGAGTTGTTTGAGCCCTGATGTGCCTACTCATTCATGCTTGTTTGTCATGCCTGCTATTGCATAGAGTTGCATCAGGTCTGATTCATCGGGAATGAATCGGAGGTGTGTGAACATGTCCTACCCTGTGTGAGCTAAATGTGTGAATACGTTTTTGGTAAAGGTAGCGGTGAGAGGCCATGTAGGAGTACATGGTGGGTTGTCTCATTGCAGCCATCCTTAGGAACTGAGTTCTGTGTCTGTGATCCATGAACAACTACTACCACTCATTGGGATCCTTAATTGACCCTCTCGGCTTCTCAACCACCCTAGTACTCTGTCCAGGAGTTGCAACTAGTTTCTGGTGTTTGTAGGTTATGTGTTGGCGGCCGTGCGTAGCGCTGACCCTAGGGGTGGGCTATGTTGCGGTAGATACACCATGGCACGGTGTACCGGGAGCCCGTTTGGTGTCTCGGGAACCCTGTTCACATCGTTCGGGGCCGTATGTGGAAACCTCGGCCGGACTCCCTGCGGATGGAACCTGGATAGGCGATAAACCTGGACTAGAGACTTAAGTATTTAGGTAGGCTGTGGCCGGCACCCTTGCCAGGCTTCCGCTTGAAGGTTGCCGAGATACATGACGGGTATATGGTGGTAAGTGGTGGGAGCATGTGTGAAGAAGTACACCCCTGTAGGTTTATCATTATCTATTCGAATAGCCGGATTCCTCGGATATGGAAACTTGGACCCCTTGCATAGTTCATAGACAAGTGAAAGTGGATACCCTAGAACTCGCAAGATAAGCGTGAGTGCAATGGATGGCTTTCTCGTAGGGAGACGGGAGCAGATCCATAGTGGTGTATTGAGTGGTGAATATGTGGACTCGTGTGCGCCACCCCAAAAGAGTTGCTTGCAGTTCTAGTTCAGGTTAGCCACCGAGTCAAAGATGGCTTGCTGTAGTTAAACTCCGCCACTCCCTTTGTTGATACCGATGCATATGTAGTTAGTTCTGATGTAAGTCTTGCTGAGTACAATTGTACTCACATTTGCTTAATTTATGTTTTTGCAAAGAGGCTTCAGTCTCGCTAGTAGTTCCGCGTGGACTTCGACGGTTAGCTTGATACCTCAGCTACGATCTTGTGCCCTCGGCAGGATCTGGTAGATAGTCAGGCTTCTTAGCCTTTTTCATTGTAGATGTCTGTACTCAGACATGTTAAGCTTCCGCATGTGCTTTGCATTGTATGCTATGATTGTTGGGTCATGAGACCCATGTTTGTAATATCTCGCTCCTCGGAGCCTAATGAATAAATACTTGAGTTGTAGAGTTATGTTGTGATGCCATGTTGTATTTACACATATCGAGCATATTGTGTGTATGATTGAAATGCTTGGTATGTGTGGGATCCGACAATCTAGTTGTTTATCCCTGGCAGCCTCTCTTATGGGGAAATGTAGTCTAGTGCTTCCATGAGCCATAGTAGTCCGCTACAGCCCGGTTCACCGGAGTCCTGTTAGCCCAGCACTACTGCTCAGGACACTTGACTGGCCGGCATGTGTTTCACTTTGTTCCTGTGTCTGTCCCTTCGAGGAAATGTCATGCGGTGAAATCCGGAGTCCTGTTAGCCCAGTGCTACAGCCCGGATTCACACGCTACTGACCGACATGCTCGATGTGATTCATGTATGCCTGTTCCCATAGGTTGGTGCCGCTTTGGGTTCACGACTAGCCATGTCGGCCCGGGTTCCCTGTCATATGGATGCTAGCGACACTATCATATACGTGAGCCAAAAGGCGCAAACGGTCCTGGGCCATGGTAAGGCGACACCCGTGGTAATACCGTGCGTGAGGCCGCAAAGTGATATGAGGTGTTACCGGCTAGATCGATGTGACTTGGAATCGGGGTCCTGACAGCGTTGGTATCAGAGCCTGACTGCCTATAGGATTACCAAGCCAAACTGGTCGAAATCGAGTCTAGAAATGCTTTAGCTATGTAAGGGAATTGATTATGGAAGGGAACGTAAGGCTCTTTTTACTCCTTATCCTCATGACCTTCTGATCTGAGTCATCTTTTCCTTTCTACGGGATTAAGAACTAGGCCTTCTCATCTATCTATCAGGATGACGTGTTACTAAACCGTAGTTGCCTAGGATTGTTGAGTTCAAGCCTCAGTTCAGTTCCTACTACTTCCATATGTCATAGCTGGCCTCAGAACTTTGATATGATGTTGTTGAGTGGTTATGCCACCATTTTGCAGGATGTCTCAAATATTTTTGAGCATTTACAGCCATTATGCTGTCCGAGTCATCCCAGGTTTCTAACTAGTCTGATGCATTTGCAAATTCCTTCTTCCGTTACCGACGTTCCTTTGGGCCAGTTTATCCACACTAATCGGTGAGTTGAGGTGCTCTGTTGCCTCGACATATATGTTGGAGCTATTATTATGACCCTAGGTGTTGTAGGGAGTCACCTAGTAATCTAGCCATGTTTTGTGTTCCTAGTGTGATGATTCTGGCCACCATTCTCGAAAGCATCCCGTGATGCCATTTAGTAGTAGGTATTCTACTCTTGGGCTTTTGAACCCGAGATTCACTCTACTTACCCCATGTTGATAGTGTTTGCTAGTTCCTTTATGATATTAGTAACCTTGCCTTAGTCCTCGAGGTCTGTGGTATTTCCTTCTTCCAAATACTATGAACCACTTATGGCAGAAGTTTGTTGGATCAGAAGCTCACAACAAGAGTGCTCTTGATGAGTTCTCCATTCTGCATTGTGAATCTGCCAGTCCTACCTTTCTGCATGGGTTATCCGGGAGAAATAACATGCTAATCCATGCATCCATAACTCAGAAAAATTATATGTTCCTTTGAGTTGTTCCTCTTTAGTTGTATTCTGAACCTCGTCCATCAATTGTTGGTCAAGAGTAGTTGTGCATTGGTGTTATCGATGCCTATTATTCATGTGATCCGTCAAGCCATTCCATTCCGGAATGACTAGGAGAAACAAACTCCCGTACCTCATCCATATCCAGGATTGGGCCAACGCAGTTGTATTCCGCAGATCAAAGTGACAATCCAGCTTTTGATTCTGCTCTACCCTAAAGTATTACCCACTTTTATGTCAGGAACGTCATGAGAATTGCACCTTATCTTATGAATTCTTGATGAAGTGATACTCTCGCCATGATCATTCATTCCTCGGTCCCGTGCTGCCATAACCGGAATGCCGACAAGTGAACTGTGATGTGTGAAATCAATACTCCTAGCAACCTCGATGCTTGGTAGTTAATGGACAATATTCTCATTCTTAGCGTGTTGGTTATTGAATCATCATTCTAAGATTGATCATGCTACCTGATCCTTTCCCTAGTGCACTCTTCGATCAAGAGTTGGGACTGTGTCTATCCTTGCTTATTTGATCAAATCGTCTTGCCCTAAAAAGCAAGATTGTCTCGAGCTTAGTAACATATTGGTGGTTCGTTATTTCCGAAGATCTTCTCGAAAGTATTACCTGGCTGTCACCTGACCGGTATGTTGAGTTCGTGATTAAATGGGTTTTCTTATAAATCACCTCTTCTCCAAGAATCTGTATTGGATATCCCTGAGCTAGTTGGTTAAGCTGGACAACAACTTGGGGAGTTGGAAGGTAAAAGGCTTTGCCGAATTTGGTTCTTCCTGAAGGGATATCTTTGTGTTGTGTGTGTGTTGAAGAAAGATGATATCTTCACCAATTTGTCCTCATGATCAGTTGTTGGATCTATTGTCTTGTCAAAACTTTGACTTGAGTATGGGCTATTGTCAAGTCAAATCAGAACCAACGATGTTCATAGTGTTGTCTTACTCGTGGTTGATCCCTCGAGAATACACCATTACATCTTTTGGTCTGACCAATGCTATCACCGTGTTCACATGATGGTGGAAGTCCAGTGATATGAAAATTCCGATGAGTTGTTGTTGAGCCCATCAGCAGCATTTTGTCTCCCCCATGATTCATGTTGAACATCAACCTAGTGTTGAAAACTTTGTAACCAATGCCTTCGTGTTCCGTTCATGAAGCTTATGCTTGGATAAAAGAAGTGACTTTCTCTAAGTTCACGTGCACTAGGTGTAAGTTGCCGCCATGAATTTGAGAAAGGTTTGTTTTGTTTCCCTTGGAATCATCCCAAATCAGTCATGCATATGTGCGAAGTATTCTATGGTTTGGTAGATTAATTACCTCCACTCCATATGTGTTCCTAGCACACCAAGCCACTGATTGGTTTGTTCAAGGAGAAGAAGTTTCTTCTTAGGAGCTAGACTTACGCAAGGACTTCGATATCCTCGTTGATGGTTCCCTCCTGAACTCGGTAGAGTTTCGTTGTAAGACTACCAGGTGGCCATGCTTGTCTAGGACAACGTGTTCACACGCTTGTAGCAGAACCGGCTCATGTTTTGGAGCTTGCTATCGCAGTTCATTCCCCGAGAATCTCGCAACGTCATCTCGTCAAATTGTGTTGCAAACCTTCATTTTCCTTTCTAGACTCGATGAGTCTGGAATATCCTGACACCAACCAAATCTGAATCTCAGGCAGATATGATGGTTGGAGCATTTTCCAAGAACTATAATATTGGTCTCTCGATAACCGGTAAAGTGGATGTCGTGGCCAACACATCCAGCCGGAAGACCCATTATTGTAGTATCTCGATTGAAGAAAGTTGGCCACCTTCCCATGAGGATTTTGTAGGATTTACCTCTGTAGTTAATCCTTACGGATTCCTGAGCTTCCGAAGTCCGACCCTTACTTGATGTCCTAGATACCAAACCATATCATTAAATGGGTTATCCTAGCACATCAAGGAGAACATTAGAAGCGGAGTGCTAAATGTCTCTCGGTCGATCATCCAGATTTTGTTTCATTGGCCTCGCTAAGGAGAAATCTGAGAAAGTGTTATCTTCCTTTGCATCTGCATTATCCATCACCATTCATCATGGTGGTATGTTGTGTTGCCAGGATCCTTGACACAGATATTGGTAAAACCTTGATGAATATGGAGATGCTCAAGTTCTTGAGAGCACGCGCTAGCACCAGGTTTTATCGTTGGCGTTAGCTGGGATTTGCTCCATGTTTCCTCGGTTATGTTATAACCTTTTCAAACAGTGGACTCACTCTAGATTGTTGAGCTCTCCCCAGTTACTAGAATCATTCCTAGCATTTGCATTTTGTTCCCAGCTTGCACCGCCGTTGTGTCATCCTACTACGGACTACCCTTCTCAGTAATTACTGATCAGGATCAACTTCAAAGTGGTCCTACCACGGGTTCCATCCATCTCCGATGATAAGCAAAAGTCATCCATTGCGTTGTCTTCAACAAGGTAGTCCACATCATCCACTTTAATTTGAGTACCCCACTCTTTCGAACTCCATCAAATGATCGTTTGTAAATTGCCTTAGGCTAGTAAGCAGAGTTCCAATGATCTCCGTATCAAAATTAATTCTTTTTGCCACTTAAGGGAAAAGTTCTACGAGTCACCTCCCCCAAGGTGCCACGTTATGGAATCATGGCAATTATTCCCTCGCCACCTTGACACCATCCACAATCTTTCTAAGCGTGGAATTGTTGCCCATCAAATCAAACCCTGTCGTTGTTCTTCCATCCCTCTCGATGTGTTTTGTGTCTCAACTCGAGATGTTTCAACATCTCATTCCACGAGTTGATCTTGAGTGCTCGATCTTCGAGGAGATCGTTTCCTATAGAGTTTCTCTCTGTCGCCATCGTGTTGGATGAAGATCTCGAAAGCAAGGACGTCAATATCAATTGGAGCAATGAACCAACATCTTCGGGAAGGGCAATTGGATTGACAAGTTCGTGTTAGCTAGTGTCCCCTCTGTCTTCTTACCTCACATCTTGAATCTCGGGACAAGATTCTTGTTTAGTGGGGGTGAGCTGTCACAGCCCCAGATCAACCCTTGCTTGTCTTTGCATCATCATCTTGCATCATGATTAAATCCCATTAAAATTTGAAATGGGGATTGCCTAAACCCTAGCATTAAAGGAATTAACTAGGTTCAAACTTAAAACTTTTCAATGAACCCAAAATGCCTTCATAAATGTTCACCATCTTTGGTCCTGGCTAAACCATCTGCCAAAAATGGTTTCATATTTTTGGAGGCTATTCTGGATTTTTGAATTAAATCATAAGTATTTGAATTTGGACATTTAAATTCTATAAAATATTTTAAATGTCCAAATAATCTTGAAAGCATTTGAGGGCTATTGGAAATAGTTTCAAAAGTGCCCACAATTATTTTCAGGATTTTACAAAATGAATTAGTATTTTTACTAATTCAAAACAGAAAAGAAAAAAAATAGAAAACAGAAACTAAATTAAGAGAGAGAGAGTAACCTCACCTGCAGCCCACCTGGCCGGCCCAGCTGGCAGCCCAGCCAACTGGCCCAGCCCACCAGGGGCACGCTTGTCTTCTTCCCCTTGCCAGCGCACGAAGCAGCTCGGTGGCGAGCGCCGCCGATGCGCATGGCCACCTCCTGCTTGCTACCGCCTCCCCGACGACGCCCTGAAGACGCCACGCGCCCCCCAGGCCCTCTCAGTCTCTCCCCGTGCTCCTCTCCCTCCTCTGGCTCTCCTCCCACACACACCCGAGAGCCATCGTCGCCGCCGCTCGCTGTTGTCGTGGCCACGGCCACTGCCTCGCCTCGCCGATGTGCTCAGACGCTCCGCCTCGACCCCCTCTTCCTCTCCACCGCGTCGCGCCCTGCCGGAAGCCCTGCAGCGCCGTCCCCGACATCGTCTTCAACCTCTGGCCGCCGGCAAACTCTTCGGGGATTTGCAAGCTTCAGCTCGTCCTCGGCCTCGTCGTTGCCTGTACTGGAGTCGCCGTGAGCCCCTGCCTCTTTCCCCTCTCTCCCTGTGCTCGCCCGCGCCTTCTAGCCACCGTGTCCATCGGAGCCGATTGCTCGCCATGTCGCCACCGCGGCTACGGCCGTGCAAACACGCGCCCGAGCTTACCGCTGAGATCACCGCACCCCCACGAGTCCAACACGCCTAACTGCGGCTCCTGCCATGCCCTGCACCGTCGACTCGTTGGACGCCCGAACTCCGGCCGCCGCGGAAGTGCTCGCCGGCGCCTCTCTGGCCACTCCCCGGCCGCGCCACCACCATGGTTGGATGCGGACGAGCGTCCGCATCCCATAGCTGTGCTCTGCGCGCCAAATGGTGCCTTGTGGGTGAAACCCGCACCTGCACCGCCGCGTTTGGCCTCGCCGGCGGCTAAACGCCGGCGAGTTGACCCCGGTGACCCCGTTTGAACACGGGTGGGCCAGTTTGACCTCTAGGTCAATGACAGGTAGGGCCCAGCTCTGCTGACTAATTAGGATTAGTGCTAATTAATATTTTAGTTAACTAATTACACTGACACGCGGGACCCACTAGTCAGGTTTGACTTGGACCCTCTCTGTTGACCTGCTGACGTCACACCGACGTCATGCTGACGCAGTAATAGGCTTTTCTAGATTTATTCTTATTCAGGAAATTTCAGAAAATACCCAAAACTTGTAAAATTCATAGAAATTCAACCGTAACTCGGAATGAAATAAATTATATATGAAAAATTATCAGAAAAATTCAAGGTATCTGTTTATGGCATTTTCATGAATGTTTGAACAATGTTTGTCATCTGTTTTGGACAAAACAAATAAATGGCATTTAACTAATCATATATGGAGTTTGAATTTGAATCTTGTATTCAAACCAACTTCATTTAATTGTGTTGCTAGTTGCATTAGCTCAATCAACAACATATTGCCATGTCATTATCATGCATCATGTTGTGCATTGCATTGATTGTGTTCCTTCTCTATTGCCGGTGATTGTCCCCTCTCGGTAGACGCTGCTCCGACGCTGTGATTGTTGACACTGATGAAGACTCAATGTTATCTTCAGAAGTGCCAGGCAAGCAAAACCCCCTTGTTCATTCCGATACAACCCCACTCTCTCGCTCCTGCTCTCTTTTACTACATTAGGACAACAACGATTCATCTGTTACTTGTTACGGTAGTTGAACCCATTATCCTCTGCATGACGTGTCATTGCCACAGTAAATAGATGAAACCCCCTAGCATGAGTAGGAGTTGTTTGAGCCCTGATGTGCCTACTCATTCATGCTTGTTTGTCCTGCCTGCTATTGCATAGAGTTGCATCAAGTCTGATTCATCGGGAATGAATCGGAGGTGTCTGAACATGTCCTACCGTGTGTGAGCTAAATGTGTGAATACGTTTTTGGTAAAGGTAGCGGTGAGAGGCCATGTAGGAGTACATGGTGGGTTATCTCATTGCAGCCGTCCTCAGGAACTGAGTTCTGTGTCTGTGATCCATGAACAGCTACTACCACTCATTGGGATCCTTAATTGACCCTCTCGGCTTCTTAATCACCCTAGTACTCTGTCCAGGAGTTGCAACTAGTTTCTGGTGTTTGTAGGTTATGTGTTGGCCGCCGTGCGTAGCGCTGACCCTATGGGTGGGCTATGTTCTGGTAGATACACCATGGCACGGTGTACCGGGCGCCCGTTTGGTGTCTCGGGAACCCTGTTCACATTGTTCGGGGCCGTATGTGGAAACCTTGGCCGGACTCCCTGCGGATGGAACCTAGATAGGCGATAAACCTGGACTAGAGACTTAAGTGTTTAGGTAGGCCGTGGCCGACACCCTTGCCAGGCTTCCGCTTGAAGGTTGCCGAGATACATGACGGGTATATGGTGGTAAGTGGTGGGAGCGTGTGTGAAGAAGTACACCCCTGCAGGGTTATCATTATCTATTCGAATAGCCGGATTCCTCGGGTATGGAAACTTGGACCCCTTGCATAGTTCATAGACAAGTGAAAGTGGATACCCTAAAACTCGCAAGATAAGCGTGAGTGCTATGGATGGCTTTCTTGTAGGGAGACGGGAGCGGATCCATAGTGGTGTATTGAGTGGTCAATATGTGGACTCGTGTGCGCCACCCCAAAAGAGTTGCTTGCAGTCGTAGTTCAGGTTAGCCACCGAGTCAAAGCTGGCTTGCTGCAGTTAAACTCCACCACCCCCTTTGTTGATACCGATGCATATGTAGTTAGTTCTGATGTAACTCTTGCTGAGTACAATTGTACTCACGTTTGCTTAATTTATGTTTTTGCAGAGAGGCTTCAGTCTCGCTAGTAGTTCCGCGTGGACTTCGACGTTTAGCTTGATACCTCAGCTACGATCTTGTGCCCTCGGCAGGATCTGGTAGATAGTCAGGCTTCTTAGCCTTTTTCATTGTAGATGTCTGTACTCAGACATGTTAAGCTTCCGCATGTGCTTTGCATTGTATGCTATGATTGTTGGGTCATGAGACCCATGTTTGTAATATCTCGCTCCTCGGATCCTAATGAATAAATACTTGAGTTGTAGAGTTATGTTGTGATGCCATGTTGTATTTACACATATCGAGCATATTGTGTGTATGATTGAAATGCTTGGTATGTGTGGGATCCGACAATCTAGTTGTTTATCCCTGGCAGCCTCTCTTATGGGGAAATGTAGTCTAGTGCTTCCATGAGCCATAGTAGTCCGCTACAGCCCGGTTCACCAGAGTCCTGTTAGCCCAGCACTACTGCTCAGGACACTTGACTGGCCGGCATGTGTTTCACTTCGTTCTTTTGTCTGTCCCTTCTGGGAAATGTCACGCGGTGACATCCGGAGTCCTGTTAGCCCAGTGCTACAGCCCGGATTCACACGCTGCTGACCGACATGCTCGATGTGATTCATGTATGCCTGTTCCCATAGGTTGGTGCTGCTTTGGGTTCATGACTAGCCATCTCGGCCTGGGTTCCCTGTCATATGGATGCTAGCGACACTATCATATACGTGAGCCAAAAGGCGCAAACGGTCCCGGGCCATGGTAAGGCGACACCCATGGTAATACCGTGCGTGAGGCCACAAATTGATATGAGGTGTTACCGGCTAGATCGATGTGACTTGGAATCGGGGTCCTGACATCAGGGAAGCCGAATATAACCTCTAGTAGCAGGGAGCCCGTGTAGTGAGCCCTTGGGCCTGGCGTTACTCCTTTAAAGGTAGTGTTGGTATGGCAAATTTTTGTTGGATCTATCCCCATTTCGCAGATTGTATCCTAGTATATCAGGTTTAAACTGCTGCCGTCGTCCATCAGGACTCGTGTAAAGTGGTGTCCATCAATTATTGGGTCTAATTCCAGGGCAGCCCATCCTGCACACCGGATACTTGCTGAGTAATCACGATGGTCGAAAGTGATCAGTTGAGACGACCAGTGGCAAGACTTCGCGGTGATAGGCCTTTGGGCGTATTTTTCTAGGGGTGCCACTTTGTTTCTTCCCTTGCTCATGTGTAACACATTGACTGTTTTGACTTTTGGTGGAAACTTCTTTTGTTCCCCAATGTCTTGCTTGGGAGGCTCATCCTCTTCTTCGCTTGGTGTATCCTCCCCCTTGTGTATGGCGTTGACCTTGCCGGACTGCTTGAAGACCCAACATTCTTTGTGGGTATGATTAGCGGGTTTACCAGGGGTGCTATGGATCTGACATACTTGGTCCAGAATTTTGTTTCGGCTGGACAGTTCGTCTCTGGCGCCTTTAGAGGGCGGCTTTTGCTGACTTGGCCGAGAGCTTTTGAATCCGGCGTTTACTGTCATGCTCTTCGTGCTGTCTTCTTTATTCCGGCTTTTGTTATTGTTGTTGCGCCGTGATTTCCCGTTTCCATCTCTAACTTCAGATGTACTGGGATCGCTGATGCTGCATCTGGCTAGCCAGCTATCCTCGTCCGCACAAAAGCGGGTCATGAGGCTTGTTAATGCTGCCATTGTTCTCGGCTTTTCTTGGCCGAGGTGTCTGGCAAGCCATTCGTCATGGATGCTATGCTTAAAAGCTGCCAAGGCTTCGGTGTCCAGACAGTCGACTATTTGGTTCTTTTTAGTAAGAAACTTGTTCCAAAGCTTTCGGGCTGACTCTCTGGGCTGTTGAGTTATATGACTCAAACCGTCCGTGTCTGGAGTTCGGACGTAAGTCCCCTAAAAATTTGCCTGAAAAGCATCTTCGAACTCTTCCCAGCTTCCAATGGAACTTTGGGGGAGGCTCTTAAGCCAGTGCCGAGCTGGCCCTTTGAGTTTGAGGGGTAAATACTTAATGGCGTGGAGGTCATCTCCTCGAGCTATATGGATATGGAGGATATAATCCTCAATCCAGACACCAGGGTCTGTTGTTCCGTCATATGCCTCTATATTTACGGGTTTGAATCCCTCTGGAAATTCATGATCCAGCACCTCATCGGTGAAACATAGGGGGTGTGCGACACTCCTGTATCCGTGTGTACCACATTCTTCGGATATTTGTTGTGTTGCGTTGTATGCTGGAGCGCGCTTATGTGGTCCATAGATGGATCTGGTTATGCCGTCCTTTTGATGCGAGTCCTCGCGTGGATCGCGTATTGGCTTATGTGCAACGTTGTTTGCCGCTTTATGTTGGCCGTGAGGTCGCCTATCCGGCCAGATGGCTGTTTTGATTTTTGGTTGTTGGGGATCTAAGGCCTCCTCATTGAATTCAGGTAGCAACTTCCGCTTCGGGTAGCTCTTGGTAGGGCGATTACCACCGTACTTCGCTTATTTGTTGAGTACTTTGTTCCATCTGATTTGGAGTGTGTCTTGCATAGCTTTGAGCCTTTGCTTCTATTTTTTTAGACTCCTCGCGGTGACAACGAGACTTTGATGGGCATTCTGATGCTCCGGGTGTCCGTCCGGTGTGACGTCATCTAGACTATGATCTTTGACAGAGTCGGGTTGTTCGGCTTGATTCTCCGTGTTGTCATGGTCCGGCAATAGTTCCCCCTGCTCTAACGCTGGGTCTGTATGATCATTGTTTTTGCCGAGGCGGGATTTGGGGCGGCGTTTACGCCGCTGTTTTGACTGTTTCTTGAGGGAACAACCCTTCGTTGCGTCCTTCCGTTCCTCGTCGTCGTTTTCCTTTGGTGTGGCCACTATGTATACGTCATGTGGTGAAGTGGGCGTCCAGTGCCCTGGGGGCAGTGGTTCCTGTTCGTCTCCTGCATCGTCGTCCATGCCGTCGATGTATTCGGAGTCGAGCATGTCGGTTAAATCATCGACTGTGGCTATTAAGTGGGTGGTGGGTGGGCCGCGATTTCTTCGTTGTCCGTATCCCAGTCCTGCCGGACATAGTTCGGCCAGGATCCTCCTGACAAGGAGAGAGAGACCTTAATGAGTTCAGTATGTCACCGAAGGGCGAGTGCTGAAAAATATCCACGCAGGTAAACTCCATGATCGGCGCCCCATCAGATTTGATAGGAACGGGCGCAGGCGGCTCGGAGTCCGTGGCCGGAGAAGGATCCGGCCGTTTAACAACACAGCTCTCGTGCAAGGTAAGGTCGATGTTTGGCTCAATCGCCGCTGAGGGTAAGGCCTTCGTGGCGGGGTCCATCCACCCGTCCATGGACGGCGCAACTAGCTCCGAATTGAGGGTCGGAGCGGCTGCCTGTGCGATCTCCTGAACACTGCCCGATAGTAGAGCTAAATCGTACTCATCGTGACCGCGTGACGCACAAGGCAGAGGCTCGAGTCCGTCGAAGATCAAGTCTCCACGGATATTGGCCGTGTAGTTTAAGCTTCCAAGCCTGACCTGGTGGCCAGGGGCATAACTTTCAGTCTGCTCCAGATGGCCAAGCGAATTGGCCCGCAGTGCAAAGCCGCCGAACACGAGGATCTGTCCGGGGAGAAAAGTCTCACCCTGGACTGCATCACTATCGATGATAGTAGGAGCCATCAAGCCTAGCGGCGACGACACAGAGGAACTCTCAATGAAAGCACCAACGTCGGTGTCAAAATTGGCGGATCTCGGGTTGGGGGTCCGGAACTGTGCGTCTAAGGCGGATGGTAACAGGGGGCAGGGGACACAATGTTTTACCCAGGTTCGGGCCCTCTTGATGGAGGTAAAATCCTACGTCCTGCTTGATTAATATTGATGATATGGGTAGTACAAGAGTAGATCTACCACGAGATCAGAGAGGATAAACCCTAGAAGCTAGCCTATGGTATGATTGTATGTTGTCCTATGGACTAAACTCCTCCGGTTTATATAGACACCAGAGAGGTTAGGGTTACACAAGGTCGGTTACAAAAGAGGATATACACATATCCGTATTGCCTAGCTTGCCTTCCACGCCAAGTAGAGTCCCATCCGGACACGAGACGAAGTCTTCAATCATGTATCTTCATAGTCTAACAGTCCGGCCAATGGAGATAGTCCGGCTGTCCGGAGACCCCCTAATCCAGGACTCCCACATAGAGCATACACCTCGGGGGGAATAGGACTGGTCATCTGTCTCTGAATCCTCCTCTGAGGAGCTATGCATAACCAGCGTGATATGCGCTTCGTCAGATAGCATAGTCTGCTCCGAAGACCTTGTTTTCACTCCAGAATTTGCCATCACCGTGTCAAATGGCTGATGCACATGAAGAGCAGTTGAATGTACTAACATTTTTGACAAATGTAATATGTAACAAAAAACGGATGGCCTGATATAATTTACATATAAGATGACTGGCTAAGCAGGATGGCATTGCAAAATTCACATATATGATGCCTGGCTAAAAAAGATGGCGTTGCATAATTCACATAAACGATGAATAAACTAAACAGATGGCATTCGCACAAATTATGTCTAAACTAAGCAGATGACATATTTGATGTATAAAGTAAGCAATGCAAGACACCATATGCATAATATAACCAACATCAGGATGCCAAGTTAGAGCGAAGACCTCAGGGGGTAAATAGGAGTTGTCTTCTCCTTCTGAATCCCCCTCGGAACAGATATCTTCCTCTTGATTACAATCCGAAATGCGTGGAGGGGGGATGCCTTTGCACCTACCATGAAGCGATGTCTGCATGAAATTTTATTGCCACGCAAGGCTCGTCTCTTTTGCTCTACATGTTCAGTTCCATTGTTTACAATAATTGTCATGCATAGGAATGAAACATAGTGAGATTATGCAAGGAGTGCATGCAGAAATCCAGAGTGATGGTAGCAACCTGTGGATAGACCCAAAACCAATAATAGCAGGCAGATAATGGCTTCAGTTAAAAAATACAGATAATGGCTTCTTTACTGTTTGTTTCCCACCCAACATGAAACTCATAGTAGACACCGGAGATTAACCGGATAATAGATAGATACTATTGATAGCGGCCCCGATATGTACCCCACAACCATTTAAAAACTCAAGTTTGACCATTATTATGGAGCTGACTCAGAGTCTAATCGGTGAACAGGACGATAAAGTAGCATGTAATATTAAGCGATGCATAACGTAAGCAGACACGAAAGAGTGCGACCTCTCTTGCGGACCCGCGTAGTCCTCGAGGTCATTTGCTCGGTTGATGATGGTAATGCATTTTTCATGGCTGCCAGCGGCGGGGAAGAAGATCTGAGGCGGCGAACGACAGTTTGGAGGCCGGATCCCTGCTGTGCTGGACCCTTCTGTTGTTGGAGTAGCTGAGCTGGGGTGGACGACGGTGCAGCAGGAGCGGGACAAACCACGCAAGGTTTTCTTTCACAACTATATGTAAGAGAAGTAATTCTGTAAAGGCTCGTTTGAATTGGAGGATTCCAACAATGCAGGGATAGGAAACAGACAATAATAGGATATGAATGCATGTGCAAAACAGATAATTTAAAAACGCAGGATTTCTGCCAATCTGGGTGTTTGATTCACAACAATTGGAAGATCACAAGATGCAAAGAAGCATGGTGAGATTAAGTCAAACCACAAGAAAATGTATGGTTATAATGCTATTATGCTACTATCTCTTAGTCTTGTGCTTCATGAATAGGAATTTGAAAAGGAGGACAAGTGAAAATTAAAATTCCTACGTTTTTTCTTTCAAGGAGACACTAAAGGAACAAATCCGTGTGCTCAGTGGACAATATATATAACATGTAGAGTAAAAAAGAGATGCAACAAGTGTACAACCTCTTTGGTGAAGCCATGTCGATCTTAGCGTGATTGGGTTAGCCGGTGAGGATGCTCCGGCTGACTTTGCTGTCGGAGGAGGGGAAGAAGATCTTAGGCGTCTGGAGATGGAGCCCGAGGTACTGCTCAGCTGTGATGGAGGGTTTCGTCGTTGGAGCAGCTCTGGTGAGTTGTACGACGCCGAGGCTGAAGCAGGACAAGAGAGACAAAAAACAACGTTAACCTGAGTGGAATTCTAATAGCATCTCCAATACATGACGTAAAATACATAACCACAAAGTGCTAGATGTAAAATACATCAGCCGCTCATCTCTGAACTTACCTGTAGAAACTGAACTTAACTGTCGAAACTGAGCTTAACTGTCGATACTGAACTTAACTGTCAAAACTGAATTTTGCTGTCGAAACTGAATTTTGCTGTCGAAACTAAACGCACTAGCAAGGTGAGGCTACACGTCGGTCGACTGACTTTTTCATCTCTGGTCAGTCAATTTTGCAGCCGTTGGATATGAAATCAAGGGCCTGTGGTTCATCTTCAACCTCCACCTCCCTGAGCCGCCAGCCACCACCGGCCAAACAACAGCCCCCCACCGCCCCGCCCGCCCCGAAAACACTCCCCACCGCCGGTCCGCCGCCGCCCCTGCCATCCCTCTAGCCCCCCCCCCCGTGCCGAGCTTTTTCTCCGGCAATCCCCATGCCATCGCCCCGCCAACGCCGGTGACCACTGCCCCCATCCTGGACCCTAAGATAGATAGTGGGGTACCTCTCCGGCGAGCCCCCCTCCCCGCTGCGGTTGGATCTTCCTTCACCCCGGAAAGTCCCCCCCCCACCCCCTGAAAATTGACTGACCCAAAAGTCGATTCAGTCGACTGAAGTGTAGCTAAATCAGAGCAGCATCGCAAGCAAGAGCAAGAGCGAGAGCAGCAGCGCGAGCAAGAGCAATAGCAAGAGCAGACCAGGCAGGGGACCGAGAGCAAGAGCAGAGCAGCAGCGCGAGTGAGAGCTAAAGCAGCAGCAGCTCCTACTGATGTGGACGTCGCCGCTGAGGGAGCGACGCCATGGAGGAAGTGGCTAGCGACGCCGCCGTGGATGGACCCGCGCTGTGTCGGCTCAGGACCGAGCGGCGGAAGCACCATGAGATCGAATCAAGAAGAAAATGCGGCGATTAGTGTACAACCTCTTTGGTGGCGCCGATTAGGCCGCAGCTTCATCCGAGGAAACGGTGATGATGATGCTCTTCCGGTGGTGCAGGTGAAGACGGCGGTATGGGAATGGAGGTGGCGCGAAAGACGAGGGGAACGTCGGGGCAGCTCCTTGGAGGTGGAGGACGGGGTGTCTGAACCGGCGGGACGAGGAGATCGACGATGGATCCTCATCCGGTATAGTGGATGAGGGACGTCGAGGTGTTGCTGTGGACGACGCCGTCGGGGAAGAGCCTCCGGCATGATGGCGGATGGAGCAGGGTGTGGGGTTTCGTCGCGGGTTTTCGCGGCCTCAGTGTACGAATGGGTGGGCGGATGGGATGGCAGTGGGGAACCATGGCTTAGAGACGTGCTTGTCCGAAATGTGGGGTAAGTTACGAAAGTACCCCCACCAATTTGAGGCGGTTCTTTCGGTTTAGGGGTACCACGGGCATTTCACGTGTCGGGATTTCACAGGAGGTGGGAGTTTTCGCGCGCGTTGTAATTTCGGAATAGCAAGGCGCGGGTTCAGATGGAGGGAGTTGTTGAAGCACAACGAGACAAAGATATATCTTAAATATTTCGGGCTAACATGGCGCGGGTTGAAATTTCCGGCCATGCCTAACATGTACTGTACCAAATCAATGTGCACTACAAATGTCATTCAAAACTTTGAATTCATGTTATGTTCAATTAAAATATTTCGCTACATGTATAATGCATGCAACCTACTACTCAAATGAACGTTTTAGTGCATTCCAAACGTATATACTACCGCTTCAATATGAACTAAATTTTAATTCGTTTCTCTATTTGAATAAGATCTACAGTAATGATTGTTGTGAAATCAAAGCATTTGAATTCATTTCTCTGTTTTAATAAGATCTACAATCATCATTATTATCAAGTTAAGCCATCATTTGTGTATTATATTCACAGCACACCACATGATTAGTCTCGAGTTACATATGAACTATTTGTACTATATGAACTCGAACTAGATTTTTTGAATCCACTTTATTTTGATTTCAAGTCACATTACATTTCTAGCTCTAGTTAGATCTTCATAATCTAAACCATGTCTCATATGTATAATGTGTTTATCACATTATGTATGGTGCCCCGCCCCCTACTCCTGCAAGTATTTAGATGTGAGTTGCAAACACCACACATTACCACAAATTCAAATAAAATGTGAGAATGTTCGATATATAGTATTGTTTAGATTGTTTGATATTTAGTTGTAAGCTGCAAACGCCACACATTATCACAAATTCAAATAAAATGTGAGATTGTTTGATGTATAGTATGGTTTAGATTGTTCGGCATTTAGCTGTGAGTTGCAAACACCATGCATTATCACATTATGGTATAACATGTGCACAGCACGTGTATCACCGCTATATTCATGCATGCAATGTTTAAAACACTATGATCTCCTATTCAAATATATGAATCCGCTTTCATATCAAATTATGATCTTTGTTAGTCTCTTACACCCACACAATCCTCTAACCTTTGTAGCTACCACTAACTTTCTCTCATGCATGCACACGCCCTCCTCGCCCTCCCCCTCCCTCGGCATTCTATACACCGGGCACATTCATTTTTTTCTTTAGGTCGTTCTCCCAGAGTCTCCACAACTCCTTTCCGACACACACCTATCGATAAACCTCTCCAGCGATGCCTGCCTACAACATACACACACACCTTCAATCTCCTCCCTTATGTGTCATTGCCTCGTGTCTCTCATACGTAGGGCTAGACCAAAAGCTCGTAACTCGCGAGCTTAATGAGCGCTCGATAGTTCGGCTCGTTAAGGTCATGGCTCGCTTCTTAATGAACAGAGCCAATCATTAATTTCAGCTCGTTAAGCTTAACGAGCTTAACGAGCGAGCTAACGAGTTTCACGAGTAGCTCGTTAAGCTCATTAGTAACAACACAACACATATTTTCATTTTACGTGACAAACTTTTATACCACCTCAGCCCATCTATTCAATCTAATCGACCTATGAGACAACAAACTACTGCATTTCTTTTTATAGTCATCATATTTCGTCTTGAAAACTATAGCTACACATTCATCCTGTATATCATAAAAAATTATAATCTGTTGACGAGCGCTCACGAGCGCTCACGAGCTTCAAACGAGCCGAGCCGAGCAGGGTTTTCTGCTCGTTAATCTTAACGAGCTTAATGAGCCGAGCCTTAACGAGCACGAGCTTAACGAGTACGAGCTTAACGAGCCAAGCTGCTCATTAGTCCACCCCTACTCATATGGTCAGACACACGTGTAAACTCTCACTCCTCTTTTCATCGATCTCACAATTGCACACTCCTCCCCGTATCTAGCTAGTAGTTGGGCCTCTCGCACCACCTCCTAACTCCATTCTCTCTGTCTATCCGTCTCGCTGGGCCTTATTTGCCTCTAACAAATGGACGTACACCGACCGATCTCTCGCTATACATATAGCTAGCTAGGTCCTTATAACTCATTTTTACCCACACGTCAATCGATCTACCTCATTAGTTGTGTCTCTCCCTTCCTCCGACAAACAAGAATTGATCTACCGATCTAGTTAGGTTTGCTTACCAAACACATGGTTCCCCTTCATCATCCATGGATGCGTCCCGACAGATCTATCACGCACAGGCACACACAGAAACACATCCCCACTCTTATTGATAACATTGCAGTTCCACCCTCAGATTGTCTAGTAGGCCTCTCCCACCATCTTCGAGAAGCAACTCCATCACCATCCAGCACTCTACCCCTCTCCCTCCCTCTCCCTCCATCTCTCTCTCCTGTCTCTCTGTCCCATCATATTTCCCGTCCTTCAGTTATGTATGGATGTCGCGAGATCTCCCTCAAGACATAGTTGGTTCTCTCTTTCTCAACACATATACGAGTCATTCTACCTCTATAGTTAGACCTCTGCCTACCCCTCCCCCCACCCCCATCCCCCCCACACACACACCGATACATCGAGCGCTCTAGTCATGTCTCCCTGCCACACACAAACTTGACATGTGCCCTCTAACGTTTCGTTAGGCCAGTCGCCCTATATCTTTGACTTGCACACACACACAATTTCGATGGCTCTCTTCATCGATCTCGCACCCACCCACTTGATCATCTCTTCGACTCTATCGATAGCTATGACCCCTCACTCTCTTCTCGTGGATTGCCCAACCCTCTATGTATGATATGGATAGGCCACCATTTCACACACATTGCATGCAAAATTTTGTTTGAGATGTCATCGACACATATTCCCACAAATAATTCATGAAATCAACCCCCCACCCCACCCCCCCCACCCCAAAACAAAAAACACTCACGAATGCGGTTTGTATCTCTCACACACACCCACGTAGGTGGGGGACGTGCACAAAGAGAAGAGGTGCATGCACAACGCACGTACTCCCGTCTCTTTCCCAACCACACCCGCGCAGGTACACTGTGGAGTTCATTTCTGTACGAAAAAGGCAGCCCATGTGGTAATTTGGCACATGTACTGGTTGTCCACTTGGTGGAGGGACGATCGTCTACCATGGGTGAACAAACAAATTGCGACTTGACGTGTTATGTTAAAAAAAGAGGCAAACCATGTGGGTCCTACCTTAGAGGCAAGGCTCTATACGCTGGAGTACTTTTGATGTGTCCCATCAACTCGCAGAACGAGGAGAAGCTTGCTTAGTACGCCATCTCCCCCGTTCTACAAAGACTTATCTACTAGTAATAGCTAGCCCCCACTACTAGGAATTCTCTATCCTCTCCTTGAGCCACATCATCAAAATTGATGTAGCCGTTCGATGACGTAAATCAGTCCATAATAGCCGTATGATCTAGACGTTGAGAGGCTCCGCACTAAGCCACATGCAAGCATGCAGAAATACCGTGGCTGATGCATGTGAGTGGGTTTTAAATCACATCAACATGTCTGCATGCAAGCATGCACCGGTAGCATGCATGTAAGTGAGCTTTTAAGTCCCATTAACATGTCAAAAAGAAAAATATAATCCCATTATGCAGTAGGAGTTGACTGATCTTTTTCCTTACGTGGGATGATCTAAATGATGATGGGAGTTTATTTAGTTTGGCTACCACATTTGTCATGCAGTTATAGAGTTTTTTTAGTTCTATGAAATTGATAATTTTGTGCAGAGAGATATACCGCTGTTCCGCGGCAACGCGCGGGGACTCATCTAGTAATATTTAGGAACAGAGGGAGTACTATGTAAAGAGTTAGGTGTCGCACGGTGATATTGTGAGGTGGGCCATGTAATCACTGAGCCTGCGTGTTTTCACTGCTCTTGCACGCCTCCGCTGTAAGAATGGAGAAAATTGTAATCTAGTAGTAGTACCTCCTTTCGCCGAAAGCGTGGGACATTCTGCAGTCCTACCACCTCAGTAATAAAGACCAATGAGTCGTCAAATCACATAGACCCAGCAGTAACCATCACTCTTGCGCCAGTGAGAGGTCGCGTCCGCTCTGCCCGGGCATGAATGCGGCACCGATTCTTTGGAGCGGCATTGACCGTTTCGGGCGGGAAGCGCGCGTGGGCAATGGAGGGGCTTTGGGTGGGCCAGGATGGTCAGGAGCGGGCGTGGCAGATGTCCGCATGTCCCTACCGGACACGCCCGGAAACGAGAGGATGCACTGACTCTCGCGGCTAAAATCGTACACTATACATCGTCTCTCTGTAGGAGTAGGTCGATATGTCGCTCTCTCTAACACACACATGCTGTTAAACACACACACACACACACACACGCACGCACCTTGGTCCCGTTGCACCTTCTAACTTGAGGTCTCGGGTTCGATAGCTACACTTGAGCATAATTTGTGCCAGGAGGATTCTTTGAATGGTCAAAATGTTTTCTAGGGTTTGCACGCTTCACACTCTCTCTCCAGTATATATATACACGCTGGAGCCTCAGCGCTTGTAGTTTCTCTCTTCACACTCTCTCGCCCTCTCCCTCAATTCCGAATTACTTGTCGCAGGTATGGATGTATCTAGATGTATTTTAGTTCTAGATACATCCATTTCTTCGATGAGTAATTTGTAACGGAGGGAGTTGTTTGTCTCTTCACACTGTCTCGCCCTCTCGATATCTAAATAAGACTTCGTTGGCCTCTCTCTCACCTCACTGCTACTCAAAGAGCCGACAGGATCCGTCCGCCGGGAAGGGAAGGAGGCTTAATGCTATCGCCGTCGGCAAGGGACTACCGGCGCAGCTATTCACTTTCCACCCAGCGGTGGCGCGGGAGGGCCTCTGACCCCTTCTTCTTCGCCGACGTCCCATCGCCCACCCAGCCACACCCCAAGAACCTTAAGGTATAATTTACTTACTCCACATGCATTTCTCTAGCTGCATGTATACCATGAATCTAGGACGTGGTTCAAAGAGGAAAGGAGTGGGGGAAAGTAGTGGGAAAAGTTGTATATAGCATGAATCTAGGACATGGTTCAAAGAGGAAATGAAGGGGGAAAGTTGTATAGCATGAATCTAGGACATGGTTCAAAGAGGAAAGGAATGGGGGAAAGTAGTGGGGAAAGTTGTATCGCATAAATCTAGGATGTGGTTCAAAGAGGAAAGGAAGGGGGAAAGTACTAGTTCAAAAAGGAAAGTAAGGGACAAGGTTGTAGAGTTTGAGCAGGACTAGATTTGCTGCGCTCACATAGGGAAAGGTGTCTAAAGATAACAAAACTGGGACCAACACAAATATTATCCTTAGTTGTTTGTTCTTTGTTGCAATAGACTGTGCATGACCACAGTACATCGGTAGATGCACATGGTGCTGGTGCGTCCACTGTCCCGTGCAACTCATTAGTTGTTGTTAATCTAAGGCCCTGTTTGGTTAAAAACTATCTAGTCCCTACTTGCTTGGTTCCAGGGACTAAACATGGACTAGAGGTTATTAAATGACATGCTAAAAGACCATGTTACCCCTAGTAATTAACTAATAGAGAGAAGGTGCGATGCGTGGCAGGGGCAACTATTGGAAAAAGTCCCAAAAAGACTCCCTCGAGGTCTTCTTTCTTTAGTCACAAAGGCCCACTTTTATGTCCCTAAAAGTCCCTCCTGTTTGGTTTAGATGGGACTGACATGGAGTTTTTTAGTCCCTACACCAAAATGTCCCTGTAAACAAACACCCTCTAATAATGCCGCTGGAAAATTGATGCAATGCCACAGTTAAAAGCAAATTACAAGTTTAACGAATTTTATTGTTAATATAATCTCTATGTTAATATTAATCAATGCCACCGTTTGACAAATGCTAATGTCTTGCTTTCTTTCCCATTTAGATAAGGTAGATGCTTCTTTTTGTTGGCTTCTGTGTCATCCACCGTTATTGACCACTAATTGTTTCCTTTGCACCTCTGTGTAAATAGGGTTATCTACTTCACCTCGTTGCCATTGTGACCTTTTGTTGCACTGCACAAAACACTTTTGTTTTAAGAGTGTTTTGTGCAGTTCAACCAAAATTTCACACCGACAACGTTGCTTGATTGCTTGATCTTAGTGGAACTGCACAAGAGGAGATCTTACTTCCTATCCGTTAAGGCGAATTTGGTTCAGATCTTCTTCTTGTGAGTTGTTTGAATTTCGCATCATGAGAGGTCAGTACTAGCCTTCTTTCACATGATTCTGCAGTGTGCTTTCATATGTTGTGCTACTTGTACGATAATGTTGCTTGATTTTAGTGAACTGCACAAATGGAGACAAGACTTCCAATCTGTATGTGCACCGTAATATCCCATTGAGGTAAGATAAGGATATTTCACAATTGGTGGCCTGTATTTTGCCACTTTCATCAGAAAATTAAGTTTAGTACTATACTTGTGCTCCCTAATTGACATGCCAAATCTTACATTGAAGGTGAAGTTGTCTGTTATTGAACCAAGTGATGAATGGGAAGAACAAGCGGAAGAAAAACAAAAATCAACTCTCGGTGCTGTAATGAAGCACTAGAACTGTCATGACACAAGTAATGATATAGTTTTGCATCTTAATTTATTGCTATGGCTAGAACAAGAAATTGTTTTGCCATTGATTTGATGCCACTCTTAATGTAATATGTAATTATCTCAACTTGTGCAAACAGGGATCTTCTTTGAAGATACCATATATTTTAGTGGAACTGCATAAGAAGATGTTGGAAACATTAAACTAATCGAGGAGTATATAGTAAGCATGGCCACCACCGTAGATAGCAACATATGGTTCCGGAGAAGTGCTTCATTTGTATGCTCTACACAATAAGCCTCCTGACAAAGGTTGGTACTCGCCCACTGATTTCATCCATATGATTGAGCTTTTTCATCTCTATTGGTGTTGTGCTACTGTTTAGATACTGTCATAAAAAAGTGTTATTGTCCTTGAGAAGTGCTTCATCTGTGCTGTTTTAAATATTTCCTTTCCTTTTTTTCGAGCAAACAGGGATGCTAGCATTTAGTAGTCCTCTTGTCTTTGCACAACAGGATCATCTTCCTCTGAAGAAGAATATGGAGTACGTGAAGTGACTAGTTCCGATTATGCCAGGATGAAGAAGCCCTGTCTATCTTCTCATCAGAAGGAGTAGTTGAAGGATGGTTACATTACTCCCCACAAGACCAAACTAACTTCAGCTCAGAAGGACTGACAAATCTCCATCTTTTTGCTGTGATGCGCGAGTACAATGTTGTTCTAGGATTCTTTCTGTTGAGTTCCATTTTTCTAAAAGTGTGCTCTACATGGACCATGTATGTGCCTGTTGAAACTGTCAATTCATAGTACAGTTTGCTTTATACTAATGACTTTTTGTATTTGTGCAAACAGGGGTGCTCAGCTTGATTTCAATGGGAACTGCACAAAATGTTCATGAATACATCGAATCATTCATTTGCACCACAAGAAAGGAGGTGCCGATAAGTTCAAGGTGTTGCAACATATAAGGGCGAAATCATACAAGCTACGTGCGAATTTGGTTGATTTTGGTGCAACTGCACAAAAAGAACAACTGGTTTATTTAGCACGAGGTGCCATGTCAATGCACGAACTGATGGCAAACCCTGCCCATTCCACAATCATAGGCATTTGATATTTTGGAATGGGACAACCTTGTCAAATTTTTCTCATTGATTTTAGCAAGACATGCGTTTGATATTTTCGAATGGGATGCCCTTTGCTGTCAGCAGCGTCGATCAATTTTTTTCTTTATTCTTTAGTTGTGAAGTAAATATTTTCTCTGACATGTGGGTTGCTGAGATGCATAATCATCGATTGTTTTGAATGTTCTGTATGAATTGCCAGGCCTGTGTGTTTGGTTGCAATTTACAGAAACGCTAAAAAGCTGCTCAAACTCTTTCTACTCCTTCTGTTCCTTTTTACTTCGCACATTGTGAAAGTGCATACTTTTTTGTATAAGATTGGTCAAAGTAGAGATACTTTGACTGCAGACAAAACTTGTATGCAGACTAGAAAGGATCGGAGGGACTACATGTGAAACTGCTGCAAACGAGGTGATCACCCTGGGAATAATGCTAGTACATATTGTTTTGCATGTTCATCCAATGCCAGTGATACAGAATTCGAACTAATGGAAATAAATTCATTCATACATGGTCGGATTTCATACATTCTTCAACTAAAAAGGGGTGCGCTGGAGGTATAATTAATTAACCGAAGCTACCCACCTGTGTCTCGCTGAGCCGAACAGAAGCTTCAGTGACTTAACTACATGTGCAGTTGCGTAACTGACATGTGGCCTATTGGGCCCACGTGTCTGTCAGCCAACTACACCAGCAGTTAAGTAGAAGCAGCGTTCTTCTCCAGCGCAGCCCTTCGACTCCACGTCGCCGCAAAGAAGCTAGCCAGCCGTCAATGGTCGACCCGCCTAGCTTGGCTTCAACCGGAGGGTAGCAGCGGTGGCCTTACTTAGACCCGAGCGGCGGTGACCTACCGTGTTCTACTCTTCCTCGTTTTTTGTGTGGCTCGGCCTCGTTGGCAGCGGGGCGGGGCCTCGGCGGAGCCGGCGATGTCCTTTGCCTCGTTGTTGGCGGGGCGGGGGCTCGGCGGATCCCGCGGTGTCCTCTGCCTCGTTATTGGCTCCGCGGGGCCTCGGCGGAGCAGGGCCTCGTCGACGCCAACGTATCGGGGACTCGTCGGAGCCGGCATTGTCCTCTACCTCGTCCTCGGTCTTGCCAAACAGCGCCTCGCCCGCTTCATCGCCCTCTTTGCTAGCCTCTTTGTAGGCAGCCGCAGCCTCCGCCACCTGCATGCAGTACCACCAGCGCTCGAGGCGGCCCTTGCGAGCGGAGCGGTATGAGTCGAGCAGCGCCTCCTGCTCTGCCCGCTCCACGGCGATGTGCTCCTCCGCCTGTAGGTGCTCCTCGAGGAGATGGTGGTTGTAGGCGGCGTCGGCCTACGCCTCCCGGAACTACTCCTCACGCATCTGCCTCACCATGTCCATATATTGGGCATGGGCCTCGCCGATGATCATGGTGCAATGCACCGGCGAGGATGGCGCGGAGGAGGGGTTGGCGCCGAATCATCGACTACCATGTTCTCCATTGGGACGTCATCGTCCTCCGGCTGCCTGCCGGCCAGCCGGTCGGCAGCAATGGCTGCCATGTCCTTGTGGTCCGTCGTCCGCCCGTCCCGAAGAGCGCTAGAGCGCGAGGAAGCCATGGTGGGCAGTAGTGGTGTGGACAGGAGAAAGGGAACGGATGCGGATGACTACGGCTATGGCTGGCGCAGCAGTTTATATAACAATGGTGGGCGGGCGGAGGGACGGATGTGTGGCGCCGGAGTAGCCGCATCGGCAACCGCGTATCATTAATGTGGGCGGCAGATGGACGGAGGATGACACTTGTGTCGTTTGAAGGTGGAGCAATCGCCTGCACCGGGAAGCGGGGAGGGCGGCGCTGACTGTTTCGGGCGGAAAGCGCGCGCGGGCGAGGAGATGACTTTACTTGGAGAGGATGAGAATGGGGACCCACCAGGTCCATAGCCTCACGTACGCAAGTGCCTCCTTATTATATATATATGTATAAAACTATACTCCCTCCATCTAGGTGAATAAGTCGTATTAGAAGGTGCATCACGACCTAGGTGCAAGCAGATTGGTGGAAAAGAAGAATATTTCTCTCTTCTAAACACAACTAATTTATTTTGCTTCCTTGTGGTTTCCTGACATCACGGTCCCACACCATTGTCAACCTATGTAGTACTCCCTCTTTTCCAGTTTATAGGGCTTATCTCAAAATTTTAGTTTTTCCATTTTATAAAGCTCAATTTGGTTGTTCCCCATCACATGTTCAGACTTCAAGGTGCATTAAATCATTGCATGCAAGTATTAAGAGAAAATTGACCAATGCATGCACTTTATGCATGCATGCATTGCAATTAATGCATTCGTAAACATAATTTTTTTGTGAAAACAAGAGCATTAATTGGGTGCTTTTGCAAACTACAAAAAATATTCCACCACTCATCATCTACCTTGGTTGGTGAGATTTTTGAATTAAGCCTTATAAACCGGAAAGGAGGGAGTAGTCAATAAATGGGAGAATTGCACAAGAAGCGGCCGACAGCTGGGATCAAGCAACTCGAGCAGTATTTGTGTTTTTGAGGTGTGAGCACTGCAGAGTTTTTCGATGTTTAGCCCAGATATTAATTTTTCTCCTCTGAACAACAACGAAAACATCGCTGCAAGTATTAACTGGGCGGGCTGTGGCCCGTCTAGCCCAGGCCAGATATCCAGCCCAGATATTAATTTTTTTCAAGTTGAAAATGGCTAGCCCAGCTATACTTTTTTTAGGAATACCCATGCAATGTCGAGTTGTTATTCTCCGCCCCGCTGGGATGCAAATCTTTCCTAGGAGGGATGCATTAGGCTTAACAAGAAAATGGGCTTTAAGAAATAATAAATGGGATGTAATTATAAAAACTAGGCAGTAACTATAAAAAATGCATCAAACACGTGATTACTTTATAAAATATTATTTTTGGATATTGAAAATTTTAATTTCATTAATTGTTGCGAGCGCAATGTTTCATTGGATTTTTATGTAATATGAATTTATATTGAAATTGTATTTAATCTGACTAGAAATTTCGGGATAAAAATATTTCGGATCCCATCAAAATGTTGGAAATTTTATTGAATTCTGTTTTGAACGGTTGGTTGAAATGGGCTGTACTTTTAACAAACTGTAAATGGGCTATAGTAAATTCCATTAGAATTCAAAAATGGGCTACACATTCTTACAAATCTCAAATGGGCTATAAGTTCTCTGCCACACACTTCTGGCCTTACTAAGTTGACGCGTCCCCTAAAAAACAGAGTTGACGCGTATGCAAGGCTTTGTCATCTTATAGTCAACACACGGTTCTAGTAGCAGTGGTCATTGGATGTCCATCCAACGGATGCCGTGCTTCTTCTTCAATCTCGGATATTCTAGCTTTACCCGCCCAAAAAATGATTCCTCCTCCTGACATCTGGGGCGCACCATTTCGGAAGCTGACCTGTGGGCCTACTAAGTTGACGTACCAAGGGCTTTGTCAACTTAGTTAATATAAACGATTCTAGCTGCAGTGACCGTACGATGTCCATCCAACGCCATCGTGCTTCTTCAACCTCTGGTCTTCTTTTTCTCCAGCCGCCCAAAGTAGTGCCAGTCATGTTGCCTGCTCCAGCCTCCCGTGGCCGGCTGTGCTGCCGCGGAGGCCTCACCGCCCCCTACTACTACCACCGCTAGCCAGGCCATCCCTCCACTCACCCACACCCCCTGTTATTCTACGGCGACGGCAGCTGTCACATCCCTGCTTTTAGTCATGCATTAGGATTGGATGAACATGTGCATCATGTTTAAATTTCTCTTAAACTTGAAATGGGGGCTAATCAACCCCAACACCCCCTGAAAATGCTAGTTTCCAACAACTGGAATTTCAATGAACCCAAAATGCCCTTCAAAAAAGCCCACCATTTTTGGTCTTGACTAAAACCTCTGCCAAAAATGGTCTTGCAATTTATGGAGCCATTCTGGATTTTTGAACAAGCCATATGCACTTGAATTTGGGCATTTTAAATGCTATAAATATTTTAAAGTGCTCAAATAATCTTGGAAGCATTTTTAGGCAGTTGAGAATATTCCCAAATGTGCCTCTGAATATTTCCAGAGTTTTTGGAAATGGAATAGTATTTATTCTACTTCAATACACATAGCAAAAAATAAATAAAAGCAAATAGAAAGAGAGAGAGAGTTAGAGGACTTACCTGTCGCCTGGCCTGGCCCAGCTCGGCCCAGCCCACTGGCTCCCGCCAGTCATCCTCCTCCTCTCGCCAGGAGGACGAGAGGCACGTGGCCGGCGCCCGTAGCCACACGCCGGCCACCTCCTGCTTCTGCCGACGCCCCAGACATGTCTACGAGTGCCACGCAGACCCCCTGAGCCCCTCGACCGCTCCACTCTTCCCCTGCCTCGCCTCTCTCGCTCTCTCTCCCGAAGCAGGGCGCAGCTGTGTCTGCCGACAAGCACCACCGCAGCCACCGCCGTCCACTCGTGGCCTCGCCGTGCCAAAAAGCTCCGCCACTCCCTCCTCGACCGTTCCACCGAGCCACGCCCCGCCGGAGGCCCCCGAGCGTCTTCACCGAGCTCGTCTTCAACCTCGGTCGCCGGAGATCCCCCTCGCCGCCCCGCTCGCTCCAGATCTTCCCCAAGCTCGCCGTTCGCTCTCCTGCAACCGTAGTGAGCCACTGACCCTCTCCCCCTCTCCGTTCTAGCTCTCGTGCACCGTACGCGCCGCCTCGAGTTCGCCCGCACGCGCCGCCACGGAGCTCATCGTCGACGAGGCTCCGGCCATGCCACGGCCATGCCACTTAGTCCACTAACCTCACCATGTTTCCAGGAGCCTAATGCACCTTACCACGCACCTCGCCGTGCCCCGCAGCCTCGGTTCTGAGCTCACCCGAGCTCAGGCCGCCGCCAAACTCGTCGCCGACGATGTTTCCGGCCACCCTAGCTCCACCCACTGCCACCAAGCGTCGCGGCTTGCCCCCAGCTACTCGTAGGACCAAACCGCATTCGATTTGGTCGACTGTCGGCAAAACCCGAGCCCCTCCGCCGCGTCTGTCGTCGCCGGCGTCAAGCCGCCGGCGAGTTGACCACGTTTTGACCGTGTACTGACGCGTGGGCGTAGGTTGACTCCCCCCTGAGTCTATGACAGGTGGGGCCGGCCTGTTAGTTAGTTTAGGATTAGTGTTAACTAATTTTAGTTAGTTAGGTCACTGACATGTGGGCCCAGGCCCCACTGACAGTTTATTAGTACTAATTTAATCTTGTTAATTAGCTGAGTCACTGACAGACAGGGCCCACCAGTGAGGTTTGACTGGCTCTGGCGCCTTTGACTCGCTGACGTCACAGTGACGTAGTGCTGACGCAATTATCCTTTTCTGGATTTATTTTTATATAGGAAATTCGACAAAATAGCCAAAACTTCTAAAAATCATAGAAAATCAACCATAGCTCCAAATCAAACAAGTTATATATGGAAAATGATCAGAAAAATTCAATCTATCCATCTGTAATGGTTTCATGCATGACAAACCACTTTAACCTTGCTGTTTAGGCGAAACAAGCTAATACACTCTTTATGCATAAGAACTTTAACTTCATTTGAATCTTTGACTCAAATGGACCCATTTCAACTTGTTTCACATTGCATTAGGCAGGACACATCATTTTGCCATGTCATAGCATGCATCATATTGTTGCATATTGTCATGTGTTGATTATGTGTTATGTGTCCTTCGTGGTAAGTTCTGCCTCCGAGGATATCTCCGAGTATCCAACTGAAGGGCAGTACCCTACTACCACTCCATCAGGCAAGCAACCCATTGATCATTCCGATACAAACCCATGTTCTCGCTTCTGCTCTTGTTTACTGCATTAAGACAACGCGATTCAAACTGCTGTGTGCTACGGTAGTTGAAACCTTATCCTCTGCATGACCTGTCATTGCCACAGTAACTAGATGAAACCCACTAGCATGTGTAGGAGTTGATTGAGCCATGTATGTGTTTCCTACCTTGCTATGCCTGCTATGCTTAGAGTTGTGTCAGGTCAGGTTCATCTAGGTGATGGGCTAGAGTGAAATGTTTATTTCGGTAATGTGAGGGATGTGTTGAACATGATTTGGTAAAGGTATCAATGAGAGGCCATGTAGGAGTACATGGTGGGTTGTTTCATTGAGGCCGTCCATAAGAACTGAGATCTGTATGTGTGATTTAAGATTCAGTTACTACCATACATTGGGCCTGAAACCAATGGACCCTCTCGGCTTCTTATTCACCCAAGTACTCTGTCCAGGAGTTGCAATTAGTTTCTGGTGTTTGTAGCTTATGTGTTGGCGGCCGTGCGTAGCGCTGACCCCAGGGGTGGGCTATGTTGCGGTAGATACACCATGGCACGGTGTACCGAGTCACCCGTTTGGTGTCTCGGGAACCCTGTTCACATCGTTCGGGGCCGTATGTGGAAACCTCGGCCGGACTCCCCGCGGATGGAACCTGGATAGGCGATAAACCTGGACTAGAGACTTGAGTGTTTAGGTAGGCCGTGGCCGACACCCTTGTTGGGCCTCCGCTTGAAGGTTGCCGAGTACATGTCGTGTAAACGGCGGTAAGTGGTGAAAGCGTGTATGAAGAAGTACACCCCTGCAGGGTATAAAACTATTCGAATAGCCGCGTCCGCGGTAAAGGACTACTTGGTTGCCTATACAATTCATAGACAAGTTAATGGATACTACTAAAAGACGCAAGATAAGTGTGAGTATCGAGGATGGCCCTCTCGTAGGATGACGAGGGAGGATCCCCGGTGGAGTATTGTGTTGGTGAGTAGTGGACTTGTGTGCGAAAACTATTTTACCAGTGGAGTCTCGTAGGATAGCTTAGCCAAGAGTCAAAGCTGGCTTGCTGCAATAACTCCACCACCTTCTTGAGAATGAGCATGTATAGTAGGTTCTGATGTAAGACTTGTTGAGTACCTTTGTACTCATGTTTGCTTAATTACTATTTTCAGACGACAACAGCGCCCCCTCCGATGGGTTTTATGTAGATCTCGACGTTGATGAGTGACTTTCCACCCAGGTGGTGATCATTGCCATGGAGGGCCCTGTGTAGATAGACAGGCTTCGAGAAGCCTTCTTGCCTTCTAGTGTCTGTACTCAGACTATTTGCTTCCGCATGTGCTTGTATGCTTGTATGACTTGAGTGTTGGGTCATGTGACCCCTACCTATATGAACATTTCATGTATGGCTCTCTGGAGCCTTTAAATAAAGTACTTGAGTTGTAGATTTTTGTTGTGATGCCATGTTGTATGTACTCATATCGGGCATATTGTGTGTATGATTGAAATGCTTGGTATGAGTGGGATCCGACAATCTAGTTGTTTATCCTTGGCAGCCTCTCATATGGTGAAATGTAGTCTAGTGCTTCCTGAGCGATAGTAGTCTGCTACAGCCTGGTTCACCGGAGTCCTGCTAGCCCAGCACTACTGCTCAGGGCACTTGACTGGCCGGCATGTGTTTCACTTCGTTCATATGTCTGTCCCTTCGGGGAAATGTCACGCGGTGACATCCGGAGTCATGTTAGCCCAGTGCTACAGCCCGGATTCACACGCTGATGACCGACATGCTCGATGTGATTCACATATGCCTGTCTCCATAGGTCTGTGCCGCTTTGGGTTCATGACTAGCCATGTCGGCCCGGGTTCTCTGTCATATGGATGCTAGCGACACTATCATATACGTGAGCCAAAAGGCGCAAACGGTCCCGGGCCATGGTAAGGCGACACCCATGGGGATACCGTGCGTGAGGTCGCAATGTGATATGAGGTGTTACCGGCTAGATCGATGTGACTTGGAATCGGGGTCCTGACAGCGTTGGCATGAGAGCCGGACTGCCTGTAGGTTCGTTGAGCCAAACTGGTCAATGTCGAGTCTAGAAATGCTTTAGTTATATGTAGGGGAATTGATTGTGGGAGGGAACGTAAGGCTCTTTTTTACACCCTTGCCTTATGCCCTCTGATCTGAGTCATTCTCTTCTCATTCAACGTGGGTTAAGGACTAGGCTCTCTTCTTCTATCAGGTTCACGTGTTACTAATCCGTAGTAGCTTATAGGATTGTTGTTACAAGCCTCAGTACAGTTTCTACTACTTTTAGTATGTTGCCAGTTGAATGAGAACCTTGATGTGATGTTGTTGAGTGGTATTGCAAACTGTTGTGGATGTCTCAAATCCTTTTCTGAGCATTTACAGCTGTTATGCTGTCCAATTTTCCCTAGAAATTCTAATGTCTTTGCATTGTGGTTGTGCTTTCAGATGGCCACTCGTGCTCAAAACCAAGTGGTTCGCCTGACCCGGTGCCTCGATGTGCCCGTTCATACTGCTATGTTAGTCCGGGTAATGGTCGAGACGGGTTACCGTTGGTATCCCGAATACACTGTCGAAGAGCAATTCGGAGACTTCAACCAGAGCCAGTACCTCTGTACCGTCAGGATATATCCCTCTTATCCTAGAGCCACTGAGCCCCTTCACTGTTCCTATGGACTCGGGGTTACTGTTGAGATGGCTGTGCAGGATGCTGCCTATTCCATGATGACCATCATGCGAGTCCGGACTGGCCTGCTTTGGAACACCGACTTCCATTATATGCCAGCTTCACTTCCGGGAAAGCAATGGTATCTCCAGGCTATTTATGCTGACCCCACACATGAGGAGTCACTACTCCGCACCACTGCCGAGATGCTCGAGGATAAGGACCACGAAAATCGGGCCTTGCGTATGGAGATTTTTAACTCTCGTGCTGATCACTGGGCCACTTTGACTCGGTTTGCACCGGCGGTACAGGCAGGATACATGGATCTGAGGGATCTATACCCTGTACAGTCTGGATTGCCAGATTGTATGGAGTGGCGCGATGAAGGAGGCATCACCCCTCCTCGTGGTCCCCGTCTGCCAACACCTGTGGGACCAAGGCCACATCCGAGTCCCTATGGTCCGCAGGCTCCGCAGGACCGTTTGTTCCCAGATGATCATGTTCCGCTTCCAGGTTTTGGTGGCGACTTCTCTGAGGATTACTACGGAGCCGTCTGAGCTAGTAGTAGTTTCACTAGTATTGTAGTAGTTGTATTCTCCACAGTCCTGCGTGACCGTGGGATACGACTTGGTGTGAATCACGCTCCGGAGGTGTAGGAAATAATGTATAGGAGCTTCGAATGCCTTCGATGAGATGTAATGTCTTTCACCGTAGTTGTACTCTAGCCTGGGCTTGTACTAAATTATGTACGGTGTGTATGACCAATGGTATATATATGGCAGTTTCTATATTACCATGTCGTGTAATGAACATCTTAGCATTCCATGTTATCCATTACATTCTGCACTTCCTTGCTAAGTTTGTGCCATCCTTATCTGAATCGTTGTCTTGTTTTCTCCTAGGATGGTCAACACCCGCAGCAACCTTGCTGCCCCGGAGCAGGGGGAAGCCAGTGCAGCTAGGGGTGAAAATCTAACTCACCCGCCTTCTCTGGCCGAAGTGATGCTGGAGGCGGAAAGAAACAAGCGTGAGACTAACCGCTTGCTGGAGCGGATTGAGCAGAACACTTCACGCCATCAGCAAAATGACTTGGTGTCAATCAATGACTTTATCAAGTTGTACCCACCAAAGTTTAACCATTCCGTCGAGCCCCTCGACGCGGATGACTGGCTTCGCAGCATCACCCACAAGCTACGTTCTACCAACGTAGCCTAAGATGACAAGGTTACTTATGTTGCCTATCACCTCAAAGGCCCTGTTAGCCTTTGGTGGGAAAAGTTTGAAGCTATGGGCCCGGTCGGGCAAATCACTACTTGGGCTGAATTCAGTGAGGCTTTCCGTGAGCATCACATTCCAGAAGGTCTCATAGATCGCAAGAGGGAAGAGTTCTGCAATTTCACCCAAGGAAGACTGACTGTGGATGCATATAGTCATGAATTTGGGAATCTGGCACGATATGCTCCTGAAGAGGTATCCACCGACGCCAAGAAGCAGGCAAGGTTCCGCAAGGGACTTTGCCCTGAGCTTCGCCGTGATCTTCGTCTGCGCGAGTGTACCTCCTTTCAGAAGTTGGTCAATAAAGCCATCAGTGCTGAGACAGGCCAGTCTGACTATGATGCTTCACGCAAGCACTCCCGTGATTTTGGCTCTTCATATGGCTCTGGATCTCAGAAGCACCGGGTGTGGATTCCAAGCACGGCACTGCCACCCAGGTTCATTCCGAGGCCATCATTTGAGGCGCCTCGTCCCAACCAGCAGTCTGCACCGCCCAAGCTCTTTGGTGGCCCCGATGCTAATGCTGCTCCACGCCCCAATGTTGTGACATGTTTCAAGTCTGGAGAGCCGGGTCACTATAGTCGATAGTGTCCCGAGAACAACAACCCCAATCAGTCTATAAAGTCCGTTGGCCATGGTTAGCCAGCGGGAAAGACATTCTACGCCAAGCCGGTCACCACTGCACATGGCCATGTCAACTATGTTTCAGCTGAGGAGGCTCATGAGGATCCTAACGTCGTCCTTGGTACGCTCCTTGTTAATTGCCATCCGGCATCTGTTCTTTTCGATACTGGAGCATCTCATTCATTCATATCCGAGAGCTATGCTCGATTGCATAACACGACATTCTGTGACATGCCCACTTCCATGGTAATTCAAACTCCGGTTCCAAATGGCAAACTTCTAGAGTAAGCCATGGGAACGAAATTCTTGTCGATAGACTTGTCTTCCTTGCGTCCTTAATAGCTCTCAAGTCCTCGGACACTAACATCATCTTGGGTATGGACCGGATGTTAGCTCATTATGCTAAGATTGATTGTGCCACTAGAACCGTTCAACTTACTCACCCATCGGGCAAGACAGTCAATGTCTTAACTCGAGTGGCCAAGCGCCAGCTTTACTCCCTAAATGCCAACCCCCTTCCAGACCTTGAGGATATTCTGGTAGTCCGAGACTTTCCGGATGTCTTTCCAGAAGAACTGCCAGGTTTTCCACCTGACAGGGATGTCGAGTTTGTGCTAGACCTTGTTCCAGGAACCATTCCAATTTCTAGAAGACCCTATAAGATGGCACCCTTAGAACTAGCCGAGCTTAAGAACCAACTCGATGAGTCCTTGAAAAAGGGTTTCATCCATCCTAGTTCCTCTCCTTGGGCTTGCCCCGTCCTCTTTGTCAAGAAGAAGGATGGAACGGATTGGATGGTTGTAGATTACCGACCTGTCAACTTGGTCACTATCAAGAACAAGTATCCACGTCCCAGGATCAACGATCTGTATGATCAGCTCGCTGGATCCTCAGTCTTTTCCAAGATGGATTTGAGATTGGGCTACCATCAAATCAAAATCAGGAACGGGGACATTCCCAAAACGGCCTTTGTTACTCGCTATGGCAAATACGAGTACACCGTCATGTCCTTCGGTTTAACCAATGCCCCAGCCACCTTCTCTCGGTTAATGAACTCGGTCTTCATGGAGTATTTCGATAAATTCGTCGTAGTATACCTCGATGACATACTCATCTACTCCAAGAATGAAGAGGAACATGCCGAACATCTAAGGCTGGTATTGACGAAACTTCGAGAGCATCGCCTTTATGCTAAATTCTCCAAGTGTGAATTTTGGTTGCCAGAAGTGACCTATCTAGGCCATGTAATCTCTGGTAAGGGTATAGCTATCAATCCCGAGCGAGTTCAAGCCGTCCTTGATTGGACTCCACCTGAGACGGTCAAGCAAGTTCGGAGCTTCCTTGGCTTAGCGAGCTATTGCCGCTGCTTCGTCGAGAATTTCTCCAAGGTTGCTAAACCTCTAACTGAACTCCTCAAGAAAGATAAAAAGTTCGAGTGGACCCCACAGTGCGAGTTCAGCTTTCAGGAACTGAAAAGACGCCTGACATCTGCTCTCGTACTGGTACCACCAGGTTTCTCCAAGGACTTTATTATCTATTGCGACGCCTCGCGACAAGGACTAGGTTGCATACTCATGCAAGATCGTCAGGTAATTGCTTATGCTTCACGACAATTACATCCACATGAGCAAAATTATGCCACACATGATCTAGATCTTGCAGCTGTAGTCCATGCACTTAAAACTTGGCGACATTACCTCCTCGGTAATCGTTGCGAGATCTTCACTGATCACCAAAGTTTGAAATATATCTTCACCCAACCGGATTTGAATCTCAGGCAAAGACGTTCGGTCGAGTTGATCTCGGATTACGACTTAGGAATAACTTACACCCCGGGTAAATCCAATATCATGGCTGATGCGCTAAGTCGTAAATCTTATTGTAACAACCTGATGTTACAACAAAGTCAACTACTTCTCCACGAGGAATTTCGTAAGCTCAATCTTCACATTGTTCCTCGCGGATTCCTATCCACCCTGGTGGCGAAACCTACCCTTATAGATCAGATCATCAAGGCACAGAAGGTAGATCCAGGAATTTCCCGTATTAAGAGAAACATTAAGAAAGGAGTCATGAATTGTTTCTCCGTTGATGATCAAGGTGTTGTATACTTTGGAAACCGCTTAGTGGTTCCCAAGGCACGAAACCTGAGGCGGCTGATCCTTAAGGAAGCTCATGAATCCCCTCTCGCCATTCATCCCGGTAGTACTAAGATGTATCAAGACCTACGCCACAGGTTTTGGTGGACTAGGATGAAGAGAGAAATCGCTCAATACATTGCTAATTGCGACATTTGTCGTCGTGTTAAAGCAGAGCATCAACGGCCTGCTGGCACCCTTCAACCTTTGGCTATTCCTGAGTGGAAATGGGATAAAATCAGTATGGATTTCATCACTGGGTTTCCCAGGACCAAGAGAGGGAATAATGCCATCTTCGTCGTAATCGACCGTCTTTCCAAAGTAGCCCATTTCCTACTTGTTCGTGAGAGTATCACCGCTAGCCAGCTAGCTGACTTATACATCTCCCGAATAGTGTCTCTTCATGGTGTCCCATTGGAAATTAACTCAGACCATGGGAGTCTCTTCACCTCTCGATTTTGGGAACGTTTCCAAAATGCTATGGGAACTCGTCTCTCTTTTAGCACCGCCTTCCATCCTCAATCAAGTGGTCAAGTAGAGCGAGTCAATCAAATTCTGGAAGATATGCTCCGAGCTTCTCTCATCTCATTCGGAATGGGTTGGGAGAAATGCCTTCCATTCGTGGAGTTTGCTTATAACAATAGTTATCAAGCTAGCTTGGGCAAAGCTCCTTTCGAAGTTCTCTATGGACGAAAATGTCGAACGCCTCTTACTGGTCAGAAACCGGGGAAAGACAACTCTTTGGCCCGGATATGATTCAGGAAGCAGAGGAGCAGGTTCGCGTTATTCGTGAGAAATTGAAAACAGCCTAATCTCGTCAAAAGAGCCAATATGATCGTAAACATAAGCTCATGACTTATGAAGTCAGCGAGAAGGCTTACCTTCGGGTTACTCCGTCAAAGGGAACCCATCGTTTCGGTATCAAAGGCAAATTGGCTCCTCATTACATTGGACCCTTTCGCATTCTTGCCAAACGAGGAGAAGTTGCCTACCAATTGGAACTACCTTCGCATCTTTCCAGAGTTCACGATGTCTTCCACGTTTCCCAACTCAAGCGTTGCTTCGCGGATCCTATCCGTGGAGTGGACCACGAAATGCTTGATCTACAAGATAACCTCTCATATCGGGAATATCCCGTTCGTATCCTTGATCAAGCCGAGCGTACCACTCGATGCCATAATATCAAGTTTCTCAAGGTTCAATGGTCACACCATTCCGAGAAAGAAGCCACTTGGGAAAGGGAGGATCGTCTTCGACTCGAGTACCCCACCTTCTTCCCGGAGGATCCTAAATCTCGGGACGAGATTCTTTTGAGTGGGGGTGAGTTGTCACATCCCTGCTTTTAGTCATGCATTAGGATTGGATGAACATGTGCATCATGTTTAAATTTCTCTTGAACTTGAAATGGGGGCTAATCAACCCCAACACCCCCCCTGAAAATGCTAATTTCCAACAACTGGAATTTCAATGAACCCAAAATGCCCTTCATAAAAGCCCACCATTTTTGGTCTTGACTAAAACCTCTGCCAAAAATGGTCTTGCAATTTATGGAGCCATTCTGGATTTTTGAACAAGCCATATGTACTTGAATTTGGGCATTTTAAATGCTATAAATATTTTAAAGTGCTCAAATAATCTTGGAAGCATTTTTAGGCAGTTGAGAATATTCCCAAATGTGCCTCTGAATATTTCCAGAGTTTTTGGAAATGAAATAGTATTTATTCTATTTCAATACACATAGCAGAAAATAAATAAAAGCAAACAGAAAGGGAGAGAGAGAGAGAGTTAGAGGACTTACCTGTCGCCTGGCCTGGCCCAGCTCGGCCCAGCCCACTGGCTCCCGCCAGTCATCCTCCTCCTCTCTCCAGGAAGTCGAGAGGCGCGTGGCCGGCGCCCGCAGCCACACGCCGGCCACCTCCTGCTTCTGCCGACGCCCCTGAGCCCCTCGACCGCTCCACTCTCCCCCTGCCTCGCCTCTCTCACTCTCTCTCCCGAAGCAGGGCGCAGCCGTCGCTGCCGACAAGCACCACCACAGCCACCGCCGTCCACTCGTTGCCTCGCCGTGCCAAAAAGCTTTGCCACTCCCTCCTCGACCGTTCCACCATGCCACGCCCCGCCGGAGGCCCCCGAGCGTCTTCACCGAGCTCGTCTTCAACCTCGGTCGCCGGAGATACCCCTCGCCGCCCCGCTCACTCCATCTCTTTCCCGAGCTCGCCGTTCGCTCCCCTGCGACCGCAGTGAGCCACTAACCCTTCTCCCCCTCTCCGTTCTAGCTCTCGTGCACCATACGCGCCGCCTCGAGTTCGCCCACATGCACCGCCGTGGAGCTCGTCGTCGACGAGGCTCCGGCCATGCCACGGCCACACCACGGCCACGCCACTTAGTCCACTAACCTCACCACGTTTCCAGGAGCCTAACGCACCTTACCACGCGCCTCGCCGTGCCCCGCAGCCTCGGTTCCGAGCTCACCCGAGCTCTGGTCGCCGCCAAACTCTTCGCCGGCGATGTTTCCGGCCAACCTAGCTCCACCCACTGCCACCAAGCGCTGCGGCTTGCCCCCAGCTACTCGTAGGACCAAACCGCAGTCGATTTGGCTGTCTGTGGGCAAAACCCGAGCCCCTCCGCCGCGTCTGTCATCGTCGGCGTCAAGCCGCCGATGAGTTGACCATGTTTTGACCGTGGACTGACGTGTGGGCCCAGGTTGACTCCCCCCTGAGTCTATGACAGGCGGGGCTGGCCTGTTAGTTAGTTTAGGATTAGTGTTAACTAATTTTAGTTAGTTAGGTCACTGACATGTGGGCCCAGGCCCCACTGACAGTTAATTAGTACTAATTTATTCCTGTTAATTAGCTGAGTCACTGACAGACAGGGCTCACCAGTCAGGTTTGACTTGCTCTGGCGCCTTTGACTCGCTGACGTCACAGTGACGCAGTGTTGACGCAATTATCCTTTTCTGGTTTTATTTTTATATAGGCAATTCCAGAAAATAGCCAAAACTTCTAAAAATCATAGAAAATCGACCATAGCTCCAAATCAAACAAGTTATATATGAAAAATGATCAGAAAAATTCAATCTATCCATCTATAATGGTGTCATGCATGACAAACCACTTTAACCTTTTTGTTCAGGTGAAACAAGCTAATACACTCTTTATGCATAAGAACTTTAACCTTCATTTGAATCTTTGATTCAAATGGACCCATTTCAACTTGTTTCACATTGCATTAGGCAGGACACATCATTTTGCCATGTCATAGCATGCATCATATTGTTGCATATTGTCATGTGTTGATTATGTGTTATGTGTCCTTCGTGGTAGGTTTTTCCTCCGAGGATATCTCCGAGTATCCAACTGAAGGGCAGTACCCTACTACCACTCCATCAGGCAAGCAACCCATTGATCATCTAATACAAACCCATGTTCTCGCTTCTGCTCTTGTTTACTGCATTAAGACAACGCGATTCAAACTGATGTGTGCTACGGTAGTTGAACCCTCATTCTCTACATGACTTGTCATTGCCACAGTAACTAGATGAAACCCACTAGCATGTATAGGAGTTGATTGAGCCATGTATGTGTTTCCTACCTTGCTATGCCTGCTATGCTTAGAGTTGTGTCAGGTCTGGTTCATCTGGGTGATGGGCTAGAGTGAAATGTTTATGTCGGTAATGTGAGGGATGTGTTGAACATGATTTGGTAAAGGTATCGATGAGAGGCCATGTAGGAGTACATGGTGGGTTGTTTCATTGAGGCCGTCCATAAGAACTAAGATCTGTATATTTGATTTAAGATTCAGTTACTACCATACATTGGGCCCGGAACCAATGGACCCTCTCGGCTTCTTATTCACCCTAGTACTCTATCCAGGAGTTGCAATTAGTTTCTGGTGTTTGTAGGTTATGTGTTGGCGGCCATGCGTAGCGCTGACCCCAGGGGTGGGCTATGTTGCGGTAGATACACCGTGGCACGGTGTACCGAGTCACCCGTTTGGTGTCTCGGGAACCCTGTTCACATCGTTCGGGGCCGTATGTGGAAACCTCGGCCGGACTCCCTGCGGATGGAACCTCGATAGGCGATAAACCTGGACTAGAGACTTGAGTGTTTAGGTAGGCCGTGGCCGACACCCTCGTTGGGCCTCCGCTTGAAGGTTGCCGAGTACATGTCGTGTAAACGGCGGTAAGTGGTGAAAGCGTGTATGAAGAAGTACACCCCTGCAGGGTATAAAACTATTCGAATAGCCGCGTCCACGGTAAAGGACTACTTGGTTGCCTATACAGTTCATAGACAAGTTAATGGATACTACTAAAAGACGCAAGATGAGTGTGAGTATCGAGGATGGCCCTCTCGTAGGATGACGAGGGAGGATCCCTGGTGGAGTATTGTGTTGGTGAGTAGTGGACTCGTGTGCGAAAACTATTTTACCAGTGGAGTCTTGTAGGATAGCTTAGCCAAGAGTCAAAGCTGGTTTGCTGCAATAACTCCACCACCTTCTTGAGAATGAGCATGTATAGTAGGTTCTGATGTAAGACTTGCTGAGTACCTTTGTACTCATGTTTGCTTAATTACTGTTTTCAGACGACAACACCGCCCCCTCCGATGGGTTTTATGCAGATCTCGACGTCGATGAGTGACTTGCCACCCAGGTGGTGATCATGGCCATGGAGGGCCCTGTGTAGATAGACAGGCTTCGAGAAGCCTTCTTGCCTTCTAGTGTCTGTACTCAAACTATTTGCTTCCGCATGTGCTTGTATGCTTGTATGACTTGAGTGTCGGGTCATGTGACCCCTACCTGTATGAACATGTTATGTATGGCTCTCTGGAGCCTTTAAATAAAGTGCGAGTTGTAGAGTTTTGTTGTGATGCCATGTTGTATGTACTCATATCAGGCATATTGTGTGTATGATTGAAATGCTTGATATGAGTGGGATCCGACAATCTAGTTTTTTATCCTTGGCAGCCTCTCATATGGGGAAATGTAGTCTAGTGCTTCCTGAGCGATAGTAGTCCGCTACAGCCGGTGCACCGGAGTCCTGCTAGCCCAGCACTACTGCTCAGGGCACTTGACTGGCCGGCATGTGTTTCACTTCGTTCCTATGTTTGTCGTCCCTTCGGGGAAATGTCACGCGGTGACATCCGGAGTCCTGTTAGACCAGTGCTACAACCCAGATTCACACGCTAATGACCGACATGCTCGATGTGATTCACGTATGCCTGTCTCCATAGGTCTGTGCCGCTTTGGGTTCACGACTAGCCATGTCGGCCCGGGTTCTCTGTCATATGGATGCTAGCTACACTATCATATACGTGAGCCAAAAGGCGCAAAAGGTCCCGGGCCATGGTAAGGCGACACCTGTGGGGATACCGTGCGTGAGGCCGCAATGTGATATGAGGTGTTACCGGCTAGATCGATGTGACTTGGAATCGGGGTCCTGACAGCAGCGCAGCCGAACCAATGAACCCTCGTACTCCTCTCCGCGTGTGCATCCACTTCCACGTCTTCCCCGGCTCCGCGTTGTCCCCTTCCTAGGCCTCGCCGTCGTCCACCGCCCTGGTGCTCTCGGCGCGGCGTGGTCAACGTGGTCAAGGAACGACTTCCATCGGACGTGGACTGTACGTGGAGAGGATGACAGCTGGGTCCACGGCAGCCGCAAGGAAGTGCCTCCATATTACACGCAAAATAAGTATTCCTCCACCTGACAGCGGGGACCCACCGGATGGGCCACCGTATTTCGCGAAAAAAATGATTCGCCCCCTGACTGCTGGGAGCCACGAGCTACATCTTCGCACGCAAGGAAGTGCGTCCGGGAAAAATGATTTGCCCCCCTGACTACTGGGACCCACCAGCTACATCTTCGCACGCAAGGAAGTGTGCTGAAAAAAATGATTCGCCCCCGACTGCTGGGACCCACCAGCTACACCTTCGCACGCAAGGAAGTGTGTCCGAGCCAAAAAACGATTCACCCCCTGACTGCTGCAACCCAGCAGCTAGACCTTCGCACGCAAGGAAGTGCGTCCGGGCAAAAAAACAAAACAATTCGCCCCCTGACTACTGGGATCCACCATCTACATCTTCACAGGCAAGGAAGTGCCTGACAGCCGGGACCCACCTGGTTGAAGCGTATGTAGCATTGTCATTCTGGTCGCGAACGTGTACGTACATACTAGTCAATGTAGAGGCGCGCACGTAGCATGTACACGTACGTACAGTGGCCAGGGTGCGAGAAAGAAAATACGGCCACGTATGTGTACATACAGGCGGGGTCTCGAATGCCTACTCGCACATACGTACGGCCAGGGCTCGTGTACATGGCTGGGTCGGAACGAAGAAACAGCGTCGTCATCGTGTTCCTGGGGAGGCAACGGAATGCGTCGTGTTCATGGGGAGGCAACGGAATGCGTCGTGTTCATGGGGAGGCAACGGAATGCGTCGTGTTCATGGGGAGGCAATGGAATGTGTCCTGTTCATCGGGAGGCAATGGAACGCGTGGGAGCCAACCGGCTGGGTCAGAACGGAATGCGTGGTCGTGTTCATTGCGAGAGCTTGGACGGAACAGGCGATGGAAACGAGGCCTGGCGTACCGCAGAACAGAGGAAACAGACCTCCTATGGTCGAAGCGGGGGTCCTGTTGATCGGGAGGGGTGTGGCGTACTGCAAAACGGAGGAAACGTACCTCCTACCGTCGAAGCGGGGGTCCTGTTGATCGGGAGGGGTGTGGCGTACCACAAAACGGAAGAAACGGACCACCTACGGTCGAAACGGTGGTCCTGTTCATCGGGAGGGGTGTGGCGTACCGCAAAACGGGACTCCACGGGATACTGTTAATCTCCACTGTCGACCTCCTCCAGCCTCCACGGGCTCCTATTCAACCAACCTCCAATGCGCGCTACTCCACCGGCTACTGTTCAACCACCCCTCCACCGTCTACTGTTCATCCAGCCCTCCACACCACAGGGTCCTGTTCAACCACCCCTCCACGAGCACCCCTCCACCGTCTACTGTTCATCTAGCCCTCCACCACACCACGGGGTCCTGTTCATCCAGAGGCAACGCCACCGCTCACTGTTCATCCAAACCCCCCGGAACGCTCATTGTTCATCCCAAAGGCAGCATCGATCGGCTTCAGTTAGCAGAAGTAGCGAAGGAATCGCTCGATCGGGTTTAGTTAACAGCCATCGACCGATCGCTCGGGTTCAGTAACGCGTAGCCCGCAGTGCAATCACTCGGGTTTAGTTAGAGCCCAACGCCTCGCTCGGGTTCAGTTAGAGCCAACGCCTCTCGCACACACGCGTACGTGTACGAGAGAAACACGCATCGCTCGGCCCCCGACCTCCCACCGTAACCGGGAACTCCCCGAAATTTTCCTCGCCCTCGCTTCTACCACGGGTTTTTCCGTCATGGACGGCCCAAAGAATGTCATGCAGCTGCGTCTCCGGCCTGCCCAGGATGAAAAGCCCATTTTCTCTCATGATTTTTTGTGGTAGAAGTAGGAGCCCACCACATCTATGATGATATCGGGTTTTGTCACAATTATCGTCATAGAAGTGTCATATGTATGACAGAAAAAAATTTCGTTCTGCCCAAAATGTCACAGATGTGTCTTTTTTTTGTAGTGTAGACCATATCAACAAGAATGAAACGATGAACAGTAGCACATCTAGGCAGGCACAACAAAAAAAGTATCCATAAACTAACTAGCATGTGACAGACACAATCTAGACTTCGAAAATCAACAGCAAAAATGCAATTAGATGCATCAGATCCACCATCAACCGCAGCACCACACACTCTCATACAAGCATCGGACTGCTGAAATCACCAAAGGGGAAATGAAAACCACACAGGTATGAATGGAGAAATAGCACACACAAGTATCTCGTAGACAAATCTGACCATGGGGGGATGGAGTCCACCCACCACACGCACAAGAACCCTACCTAATCTCCCACCCAACCATCAGAAGAAGGGGCGGGAGGCGGATGCAAGAGCACACAAAAGAAATAGAGAGCCCTTGTCAGATCTGGCGAACACTAAGAGCAAGCATTAGGGGAGAGCAGCATTTGTACGTCTCCAAACGACTCCCGCACGCACGAATCCACGGTGGTTCTTCCACCCCCACGATGACACGCGCACTTTGGAACCGCGTAGGCAGTTGCGTCTTCGCTTCTGAGGAGAAAAGAATGCAGACTGGGCGAGGGAGAGCGGGGCATGGGGAGAAATAGGAGCATGGCGCGTGGCGGTTACTCCACGCACAAGCGTAGGAGACAGCGGCGGAGAAGTCGGGGAGGTTGGAGCAGACGAGAGCAGCAGAGCGTCAGAGAGGGAGAAGAGAGCGAGCGACAGGGGGAGGGGATTTCTAAAAGGTGGTGGCGAGGGAGTCCGGCACTTAATGCCTCCCTGTAGTGGGGTGTTGGAGCGCCGGGGTAAATACAATCTTACCCCCCCTCCCAACAACTAAAAAAGTAAATGCATATATGGATAGATGAATGCACCATTTGAATGCATCTATTATAATGAGATAAGATCACACAACAGCACTGTTGATATACTTAAAACCAAAAATTGATAGCAAATACACTACCAAGGGAAGAAAAATACATACACAAATATGCACCTACAGAAACAAGAGAAAGAACTTCAAAAAATAAAGAACAAATGTTCAAGTACACTAATCAGAGAAGTAAAGGTATATGAATAAATAAACACTAAGAAACAAAAAGAAGTTCAAGTACAAAAACAGATGAACACCATACACTAATAGAAAAGGGGGCAAAGGTCCAGGCCGGGTCAGCCCATTAGTCCCAGTTCAGTCACGAACCAGGACTAATGTCAGCATTGGTCCCGGTTCATGCGGCTAAGGCATTAGTCCCAGTTCACCTGAGTCCTTTAGTCCCAGTTTGAGGCACGAACCGAGACTAAAGGGTGCGGTGCCCTTTAGTCCCGGTTTGTGTCTCAAACAGGAACTAAAGATTAGACCTTTAGTCCCGGTTTGAGACACAAACCGAGACTAAAGGGTGCAATGCCCTTTAGTCCCGGTTTGTGTCTCAAACCGGGACTAAAGGTCCCATTCTCAAACTCTACCCCCCCCCCCACCCCCACCCCTCGTGGATCGCCTTTTTTGTTTCGAAAAAATCAAAAGAAAATGATAAAAACTTCAAAAAATAAAATCCTTCGAGAGGTAGTTCTATTACTACATCTACTACTTAGGAAAATTTAAAATCTTAAATTTGGACATGTGTTGCAAAAAATGTAGGGAAAATGTAAAACGGCTATAACTTTTGCATACGATGTCGGAAAAAACGTATAATATATCAAAATGTTTAGAACGAAAATCCGCTTCCGATTTTGACTGCCTACGGCCTATTTGCAAATTTTTAGAATCCTCAAATTCTAAAAGGAAAAAAATTATGCTCAAATTTCAGTTTTTTTTGAATTTTTGTTAAATCTGGTCAAACTATGGTCAAACTGTGGCCAAACAATGGCCAAACTGTGGTCAAACAATGGCCAAACTACTTATTCAAGAAATATTAGTGTTACTAAATAATTATTTCAGTTTTTTTGAATTTTGGTCAAATCTGGTCAAACTGTGGTCAAACTGTGGTCAAACTAGGGTCAAACTGTGGTCAAACTACGTATTCAAGAAATATTAGGGTTACTAAATAATTATTATTTTTTAGAACAATAGTTTCAAACTCAAACAGTGAAATGTGTGACTTCGTGCTCAAGCTAAATTCCTGAGGGTTAATAGGATTGACATCTTACTATTGTCAGGAAAACAACAAGTGCAGACTTGGAAATGAGGGAGAATAGAACCCGAAAGTTAAGCTTGCTTACGCTGGAGTAGTGAGAGGATGGGTGACCGTTCGGGAAGTTAGATGATTTGGAATGATGAGGGGTGATTAGAGATTATAGGTTAAAATAATTCAAAAAAATTCAAAAAAAATTCTAAAAAAATCATAAAATTTCCTTTAGTACCGGTTGGTGTTACCAACCGGGACTAAAGGTGGACCTCCAGGCAGCGGCCACGTGGAGGGCCTTTAGTCCCGGTTTGTATAAGAACCGGGACTAAAGGGGGACGCTTTAGTAACGACCCTTCAGTCCCGGTTCTAGAATCGGGACTAAAGGCCCTTATGAACGAGGACTAAAGGCCCTTTATCTACTAGTGATATCTAACTAAAATACACAACTTAAAAACAATATAGACGTTCAAAATTCAAAATACACACAAAGTACACATGCGGCTCGGCCTCGCGCTACCGCATTGCTGCGTGCTAGGTTTTGACAAGACGCAATGCGGTTATTCTGTTTCCACCCCCACCGCACGCACACTAAACCCTAAAACCCTAAGATAGATAGTGGGTCACGGATGTGATGGACTCGCCTCCACATGCGATGACGCGGCACGCCGCGTCGTCGCCTGCTCTGGCTCGTTCCTGTCTCGGCCTCGCGGGGGGGGGGGGGGGGGGGCGGGGAGGGGAGGGGGTCGGGACCCCCTCCCCCCCTTGCTCGGCCTCACGCTACCGCATTGCTGCATGCTAGGTTTTCACAGGACGCAATGCGGTTATTATATTTCCACCCCCACCGCATGCACCCTAAACCCTAAAACCCTAAGATACATAGTGGGGTCACGGATGTGACGGGCTCGCCTCCGCATGCGACGACGCAGCACGCGCGCGTTGTCGCCTGCTCTGGCTCATTCCTGTCTCGGCCTCGCAGGGGGGAGGGGAGGGGGTCCTGGCCCCCCTCCCCCCTGCTCGGCCTCGCGCTACCGCATTGCTACGCGCTAGGATTTGACGGGACGCAATGCGATTATCAATGATTAAAAAAATTAATCCAAAAAAAATTATCAAAAATTACTAATGAAGTTCAAGTTGTAAAAACATAGAAGTTCAGGGGTTTGAAAAAACATCAAATGAACATGTAAAACAAACTACACAGAAGCAAAAAATCTTGTAAGTTCAGGTTAAACACATACTGAAGTTCTACCACTGTTCGAAGTATGCAAACATGTTACAAAAAAATAAAAAGGTATGCATGCATATTTGTGAATAATCCCATAGTTGCCCACGGAACAAACTCAAACCCAAATTCAAAAATTGAAAATTACCAAAAGAACAAAACAAAATATAGAGCGCGATGCTGCACCGCCTTGCAATGTGGAAACTAGGAAGTTCAATCACTGGTACCATAGAAGTCCAACTTCTGCCACAGAACATGCAAGATCCAAAAAAACTAATCCCGAAGGCAGAATAAATATAAAAAAGAGGATCCGTGTGTCTATGGACCAGCTCCACATTTACATAAATGAGTACTCTGAAAAAACAAAAAAAACGTACACAAAAATTTTATGACAACACCAACTGAACTGATACTATTGCAACATCACCTAAAAACATGCATAAATAACGACGAAAGTTCTAGCACAAAAGGTGCAGAAGTCCAACTTCTAAGATAGAAAGTAGAATCATTGAAAAAATACATGCTATCGAATTTGTTTTTCATATTTACTCACTAGAAAAACTCAAAACCAATTCAAAAAATTGAAAATTACAAAAAAGCGAAGAAATATAGAGCACAATGTTGTACCGCCTTCAAACGTGGAAACACAAAAGTTCAATCACTAATACAATAGAAGTCCAGCTTCTACTACAAACCCTAAGAATAAGAAGTTCAAGGAGTGATGATATAGAAGTCCAGGGTTATCTAAAACCTCGAACAGGCATACAGAAGTTCAGGAAAGTTAATAACTGAAGTCCAACAAACTATTAGATACCGATTACATTCTAGAAAAAATAAAAAATATATATGCGTATACATCGGCCAAACAATTCAATGGTTGCTCATGTGACTCAGTCATAAAATCAAAAACGATGCAAGAATGAAAAATGACATTAAAAAGGAAAGAAATACAGAGGACTTGCTGCATAACCTTGCAAAATAAAGGAAAATTCGAAGTTCAGGTATGAACAACGCAGAAGTCCAGCTTGTACGACGGCCACTAACGACACAGAAAACATGAACGAACGAATTCGTCTGAAGCATCAAATCATCTGCGCCTGATTAGAACACGTCCGCACACCCTTTTAAATGATCTGCCAACTACCTTTCTACAAGAAAAATGACCAAATGGCAAATCTAAAAACCGCAAAAAAACGTGCAACAACCACGGGAGTGCCAACATCAAAACGCCAGAAATGAAACAGTATAGACCCTGCCGATTGAAACTGACGACGTAGTAAGCATTGAATTTAACTATAGTACGCAAATCAGCGAGCAAACTTGACAGGAAAACAAGAAATCGCCGATGGCGGAGGATGCATCTTAGGCGGATGATGTATCTCGGGCGGACGAAGAACACGGCCAGTCGCAAATTCATATGAAATAACAAAAATTTGTGCAGCAAAATCATACAAAAACACAATTCCCATCATGCCAGAGCTTTGACAACACCCACAACATGCATTGAACTCGCAACAGACGCGAGTTCATCATGACCCGAGAGCAAATCCGCCAATGAGCGTGATTCCTATTTAGAACGCGCATTTAGTTGCTAAAAAACGTATCCACATTACACTTACATCACAAACAACACGAATGATCAAAAAAACTCATGGTAGAAGGCACGGTTGCGAAGATAGCCCGAAGGTCGAGTTCATACAGAGGGAAGTTCAGGCGCGTTACACAGCAGTTCAGGTTGTGCTCAAAATATTATTCTGATCCCGTGATAAGAATAGTGTTTATGTGTGTATGTGTGTGTCAACCCGTTCGCAAAGAAAAGCAGCACAATATTTCTCAGCAAAGCGTACAAGGCAAGATTCCCAGTTCCCAGTGTACATCAGTAAGGTATGAATGATTTCCTATGCAAGATATTCAGTCTTCTTCAGTAAGACACTGCACAAGCTTCTGGCATAAGGTACCGAGTCTTCCCCAGCAAGTCTTTAAGGGGGCAAGCTTATGAGGTGCGGTACCCAGTCTTCCTCAGCAAGCTACCCACCGAAGGCTTCAAGCACAAGCCATCCAGTCTTCCTCAATATGATATCCCGATGGCTTCCAAGGCAAGCCACCCAGTCTTGTTCAGTACGGCACTGGTACAAGAAAATAGACAATGAGTTGTCAGCATATAGAAGTGTTTTCTAAGTGGCAGTTCTGCAATAGTTGGGTCAGAAACAAGAATCGGTCAGGACAAAGGTATGCCTCGGGAATCAGATATTTGTTCATACAATGAGTATGTTGCCAAGTTCATGCAAGTCCCTCGCATGAGGAAGAATTCACGGTACACATCCAACAACCTCACTAGATATGCAAGTGAAGGCAAACAGTGGGTGATGCAAGAATCAACAAGTCTTGAAGAAAGACAACATTGAGGCAACAATCTTGACAGTGATTATCAAGATCAGCCCCCCACATCCGACAAGGTGATGTTATTAATCCGGTCACTGTCTGGTATAATCAACAACAGTATTAAGATCTGTATAAGCACACGTGAATTGGGTGAATATACCGAGACTGGAGACATGAACAAGACCAGGGTATCATTGCAAGATATTGATCACCAAAATAATCAAGGATATATAGGGCCCAGCTCTTCCAGTTAAAGATCCAGATGAAGAAAATAATAATTAAGGAGCAAGACCGACAATACCGTATGCCAGAGTTATTGTGTGAAAAATGTGGTATGAATGCCCAAGACAGTCTGATATTTCATACCAATTACCAAGTGAAGATATGCCTCAGAGCTCTACTCCATTGTGGTAAGGACCTCATAGCAAGGCAACTAGCTCAGTCCACAGTATGCTTAGAACTGTCAGTCTTGGATATCCAAGTCTGTCAATTCTGACCTAAGGACAGCTCAATATGTTGATCTCAGTAACTGTGCTAAAGCATCGCACAACCAACTATCCCCTTGAGAATACCGACAAAATGAAGAATCGGTGTGAGAGCACATACTTTGAGGATTGTTATCTTGCATATGGGAATAGATTAAAGAATAGCCTGCCGTGAATGGGATTCTTTGCCAAGATCACCGCCAATCAAGTCTGCAAATGTTATCATCAGGAGATGGTGCATTTTTCTATCAGTCACGTCAAGCGATAGTAAAACGTTTGGTACAGATTGGATACTCAAGATTGTGAAGCCAGTCAAGATAAGTCAGAAACCCCTGCAAGATGTTAGAATCCATTAGAAGAATAGGTATGATTCACATCACTGTTTTACACCCAGAAGGCATGCATATATTCGCGGAACCCAATGCCTGGGTAGAAGAGATTCTTTGTTTCATGGGAAGACGTGTTCCCAACCCTCGTGGAATATTCTCGGTACTCGATACGAGGATAACCTCTCTAGCAAGGATCAATATCGAGAAGGACATGTATGTCAGTAATGATAATCTTTCGCACCTCAGCTAAGCCAGAAGATATGAAGGAAATATTTGAGTCAGTATGAACAGGAACATGTGAGGTAAGTCCCGTCAGTATGTCGAATACAGTGAAGCAAACCACCCCAGATCAAGGCAGTCAGTCAGATGCAATTCAGTGGGAACATTATATGAGAATGAATAAAAGAAAGCCAAGTTGGAAACGGTTTCTTCAAGTCAGCAGATTTATTTATCCCTAAGCAACCAAATCTCGAGGACGAGATTTCTTTAAGGGGGGACGTTTGTAACACCCTGGATTTTGCCCTATTCTTTTTCTGATGATTTTATTTGATTTCTTGATTTGATTTGTTTTTCTATGGCCATGTGGTTTTGAAACTTTGGAAGATCATGTCTTCCTAGGTTTTATAGTGGCTTGTCATCCTCATCATCATCCCAAGATCAAGTCATTTTCATCCTTGACCTAATCCAATGTTCTTTTTCTAGGGAATATTCCTTTTCTATTAAAGGAGTAACCCTTTAAAACTTAGGTTGTGAAGCAACCTATATTTCTATCGCACCCAAAATTCCCAAATAATTGTCATAAATTATTTGGGTCATATCTTCCATAAATATGTCAAAATCCTTCCTTGGAATCATCAAAGATAATTCACAAATATTTCTTTTCTGATTCTGCCCTAAGTGGTGGTTTGAAAATGAAGTGTCATTTATCTTTGCTTGATTGACCCCCAAACTTTTTGGAAATCTTTTTCTGTCCATATAATTGCCTCATGCCAAAATTCAACTCAATTTGCCTAGTAAATATTCCTGAGAAAATTTTCAAAGTTCCTATCTAAGGGAAGTCATTGTGAAGGAAGTACAAGCTAGGCATTTCCAAATGAGTTGAAGTTATGCAAGGTTGTTCATATGATCAAATCATCACTCTCCACCAAATATGAGCTCATGTAACTCATCTATGTGATCCCAGCTCCAAATCTTAGTTTCTGGTCAGATTTTTCAGTTTGTGAAGCAACTATATTTTATATTACTTCATTTAAGCGGAAAATTTTCCAGGGCATTCTCCTATCCATATCAACTCCCTCCACCAAGTTTTGCCCATTTCATCTAGCCAATTGCCACGTGCAATTTTTCCAAGTTTCTGGTCAGAATAAAGCATTGTGAAGCAAGTGCTAGTTTGGTTCATCCAAATGGCCTGAAACTTTTTGGGCATCTTCATATCTTCAAATCATTGGGCCATGCCCAATTTCAACTCAACTTGCATGTTCAAGTGAGTGCATCATCCAAATCTCTAATTCTGGCCATTATGGTGCATTCTAGAGCAAGTACCCTCTAAACCTCTCCTCTTAAGCTCATTTTTAGTAATCAACATCACCTTAGTGGTTGATCATGCTGTGCCAAAGCCCCGAGTCATTTCACTGTTCTAGCTCTCACAAATAACATCAAACACCTTGCTACCAAAATGTTTTGGCTCCTCCTCCAAATCTCTTCTTTGCCCCCAGGATCTTTTCTTCCTTCATTTCACCTACGGGCACCAAGGATTATCTACTAAACATGGTCGTTCCGGCCAAAATGAGCCATTTGCACCAGTGCCCGTGGTGATCACGCTTGCGTCATAGCTAATTGCGTGCTCTAGCTCTTTCCGGCCACTGTTCCCGTCATCTCCCTTGTCGCCTCGACCTCAAACCTTGTCCAGGAGCTATCCCGTGCTCGACTACATCGCCCTGCGTCGCTGCCCTGACCTGCATCGCTGTGGTGTGGTCGTTGTCGTCACGCCCGTGCCACTACGAGCTCCTGTCCTCCATTAGTGCTCAGCTGGAGCTCGCTCGTGAGCTCTAGAGGCTTCCCCTCAGTCTATTTAAGGCATGCACATAAACCTGAGAACAGTTTTGGAATAACCGGTTGTATTGGTTTGGTTTGGTTTCTGCTGACGGGTTCATTTGGTTCGGGTGTTAATAGGTTGACTCTAAAAAGAGTTTGGTTCAGTTTGGTTTCTTATAGCAAATGGTTGGGTATGATCGGTTATAGGCCTGAACAGGTCAAGATCCAAAAAGTTTAGACCCACAGTTCATGCTCGTTGTTGACGTTGGTTCTGTTCGTAATTCTTGAGCCCATTCTTCTCATCCCATCAGACCTCAACATCTGCCGCTCGCGCTTGGCGCGTCGGCCCTGCCTTCGCCGGAGCAGCTCTTGTGTAGCTCGCTAGCCCCGCCTTCGCAAGAGCTACCATCGCGTGCGGCTTGCCGGACTGACCTCCATGACCACTGCCGTTGAGCGTCACTCAGGTGCAGCTCTCTGGGCCTGCCTCCGCGGCCACTACCGTCGAGTGCCGCTCGCACGCGTCTCTCAGGACCTGCCTTCGTGGCCGCCATCATCGCGCGTGTCTTGCCAGATTGGCCTCCATAGCCGTTGCCGTCAAGCGCTACTCACGTGCAGCTCCTCGGCACCGCCTCTACGGCCGCTATCATCGTGCCGCTCGTCAGACTGGCCTCCGGAGCTTTTGTCGAACAACCAGCAGGCGTCCTGGAACCGACCGGACCCGCCGTAGGACGCGATGAGCATGCAGTACATGAAGACGCTGTCGAGCCACCTGAATCACGTGTAGGGGACCCGCTTGGGCTGCAGAGGCATGGAGGAGCGTGGAGCAGATCGCATAGGAGTCGAGCAGGCCGGCGGCGCCGCCACCGCGTTGCGTGAGTGCATGGGCAGGGGGATGAGGGAGCGGAGGTAGGGTGCGAGAAGGCGGAGGCGGCGGCGATCAGAGAGTTGAAGTAGAGTCGGGGGTGTGGCATAGGACAATAGTTATTATTACTACTCGAATGGTTTTCAAACCAATCCAGCAACTGGCTTCAACAACAGGTAGGCACTCAGTTTCAGTTCGATTTGGGTGGAATGTCAAGCTGGTTTGGTTTTCATTGGGCTGACATAAATATAAACTGAGATTAGTTTGGTTTGGGTTGCCACGTTTATTCATGCAGGTTTGGTTGATGTACGATTTAGTTCACAAACTTTTCTCAGATTTACGTGCCCGACCTCCTCCGCACCTAACTCACTTTTCCCCCGCCACTCTAGCCCACTAGAGTGCCTCTATTCGCCTCCGACCGTCGCCGTCCACCATGGCCGCCTCGGCTTGAGTCTGGCCACCACAGGTCTCCCCTCGCCTCTCCTCCACGTTCACCGAGTTCCCCTCGTCCCACTGAGCCGCCCCAACCCCTTGCCGCCTCGCCGGAGTGCCCGCATCGCCGGAGTTCCCCGCCGCCTGAAGCTCCCGGCCGCATCATGGTGCCTCCCCTCCCCTCCACCCCACACTACTAGGAAAAGGCCTACTAATGGTGCACCTAATTTGGCCATTAATGGCGCATTAGAGGTGCGCCATTAGTGCCACGCCATTAGTATATTTTACTAATGGCGCACCTCAGATGCGCCATTAGTATATACAACAGTGCGCCATTAGTATGCCTCCCAGGGGGCCATGTATACCCAGGTGCTTTGGCATACTAACGGCGCACAACAACAAGATGCGCCATTAGTAACTTCGGCATACTAATGGTGCACTGTTTAATGATGCGCCATTAGTACCCTTTGGCATACTAATGGCGCACTATGATGTGATGCGCCATTAGTATGCCTCCTAGGGGGCCATGTATACCCAGGTGCTTTGGCATACTAATGGCGCACAACAACAAGATGCGCCATTAGTAACTTCGGCATACTAATGGCGCACTCTTTAATGATGCGCCATTAGTATCCTTTGGCATACTAATGGCGCACTGTGATGTGATGCGCCATTAGTATGAATATTAGCTTTTTTATTTTTTTATTTTCTGTTTTTTGCACAGGTTACAAAATGTATAATTGGAAAAAATATAGACAGCACACATCAACAACAGATTCATCGAATACAATAGAAGATTAGTCTCTGAATACAATTCATCATATTAGTCTCCGAATACAATTCATCATATTAGTCTCCGAATTGAAAAGACCGAACAAAGATAGAACATTATATTACAAGTCTCGAGACCGCGAGTAGCGAGTTTGTCTTCACATTACAAGTCGATATCGATCATCTAAACTACCATCACATAGAAGAGAGCTGCGGTCATCACGATGAGCATCATCACGATGAAACTCGTCTTCATCCGGTTCCTCCAACGCTCCCTCCCCTCTCCCGCTAGATAGCGGGCGTATCTAGATTCGGCGTTGGCCCTAGTGGTGTACCCTTTGTAATTGTTACCACTGAATCGGTGAACCTGTCTCCGACACTCCTCCCAGTCGTCGTAGACTCCGGGAACCTTACAATTGTACACGACATACGACGGCATCACTATGCACTAGCCAAATGAAACGTTAGTACCAATTCACAGACAATACATAAGCAATATATAAGTATGCAACAGAACGATCGGAAGAGAAAAGCAAGACATTAATAGCATCGATTACATCTAAGTTGAACGACTCTCGAAACCAAAGAGACATACTACAAGTTCATTAAAGTTTAATTACAACATGAGCCAATCGATGTTTCAGAACTAGACACAACATCACTGCTTTCGACTCGACTCAAGGGACCGGAGCATGGATGAAGCCGCCGTCTATCGTGGGAGTCATGAAATAACGGTCGTTGTCAGCCTGCATTTGTAGCATTGTGTCGATGTCACTGTTGGACGGTTGATTTCTGAGGTGGAACTGCCCCGAGGTACGAAGGACGTCTTGATGGATGATTTCCGCAAACTCCGACTGGATGCGAAAGAATTCTTGTCTAATGTCCGCGTCCTGGATTGCCGACACGCTCGCGGCCCAATCTTTGAGTTTACTCGGTAGCAGAAGTTGATGCTGGTCCCGTACGATCGCCCGCATGTGATGGATGGCGTAGTAGGCACCCTTCTGACCGCCAGGCGGCTGCTTGACGCAGCAGAACGTCATATTGTGGGAGAACACATGCTTGCCGTACTTACGTATAGGCCTGGTGAAGGTGCCTCCAGATTTGGCGTAGCCGGGGAGAACATCATCAAGAACCTTCTTGACATTTGTGTAGTCTACGTTCGAATGACGGTCCGGGTCGAAATACGTGGCCAAGGAATATTTGGGGCTTAGGAGGATGAGCGTGCAATGTGTGTCACTGCAGAAAACACGGAATGTTAAAAGAAAAACAATCGAAATCTAAGAATTCATATGTTACGGGGCGGTTGAGGGGAGGAATTACTCGGGAAAGTAAGGCACGAGGAAGTTATCCTTATCTTGGTTTGCCAGAATGACGCCTTCGAGGTAAGAACTCGCGACTTGCCGGTCCCCAGCGCTGCCCAAGATCTTGGCACGCATGTAGAAGGGGTCGACTATCACGATGTCCGGGGTCTTGTCGCGAATGACCCGCATCTCCATACTTAGCGAAAATAGCCGAACGAAGGTGTAGTGCAGCGGATGAAGGTTCAACATAGCGTGGATGTCATCAAACCGCAGGACGATCGTACCCCCGATGGAGTTATCCACAAAGGCCTTGCCCTCTGGCACCTTGGCCGCGAAAACCGGGTATGCCACATCCTTCTCTCTGAGACGCCGCTTCTCCAAAGAAAGAACTCTGTCATGCAGACTCTGCATAGCACCGGTTGCAGCATCGAGCATATTTCTCGGTAGCATCGGCCTACCCGCCACATGCAGCCTCCTCATTAAATCCTCAGGTGAAGGTGGCCCGTCCTGAGCACGGATCGTACTCGGTGCCGGCTTCTTGAGACCGAGTTCTGCTCACAGACCGCCTTCTTGAGTGTGTTGGGGCTGATAATATTTCGCACCTCGCCTATCTGAGGCTCGATGAAGTCGGCAGCTGGAGGCGTCTCCTGAGAGCTGAACTGCAGACGACGCCTGTTGCAACTTGGCTTCTCCGCGGTACCAGCTAGATCGCGCACGTCTTTTGTTGGATTGGGTTCTTAAGAAGGAGGCCCCATGAAGTCGCCACCGTACCCATGATCAGCAAAGTACTGATCGACGTTGCCAAATGTATCGTCGTCATCGTCGTTCTGATCCTGTGCCATATGCATGTTTGGATCCAGTGGCATAGGGATGTCCGGCACCGTTGCGGCGGTCTTGCCATGGGGCCGACTTGGCACCGGCACGACTGGCAGTGTTGTCTTTGGGGTGGTGTCCCCCTCCCCCAAACGAATCTGGCTCTTCGGCCAAAGCAGGGGCCAGCTCAGGCAGGCGCTGAGGGTCATCACGTCATCATCGTCAGCCCCGACGGGTCGAATCAGAGGTAACAACTCGTTGCAGCCTGGCAGCACCTGAACCAGTTGAACCCTAAACAAGTTGGGTGGCATCTGGGTACCGTGGAACAAGGGGTTGCCCGGTTGAACGATTTTGTCCTTGGCGACATCGACCAACTCGTTGTTCACGAAGTGCAGGAGAGTGCACGGAACATCGGCGGCGCCCTGCGAAAACATGTAGGGCGTCAGGGATGCCCAGTCATAGGCAAGGAGATGAAGTCCTCGGCCGAGAGAGGCTTAATTAGTTACCGTGATGATGGCGTCGAGCTCGGGTAATGTCGAGGCACCGCCAACGGCGGGCGTGCAGTTGACGGAGGGGCCGCTTGCTGCAGAGGTGGCGGCCGGTGTACACCCGGGTGCATTTAGCTCCCGTGCCGGCGTCGGAGACACCAATGCCGCCTCCGCCGGAGACACCAATGGCCCCGCCATCGCGTTCTGCGAGTTGCTGGCCGTGAAGCTAGGAATCGGAGGCGGCCCCTGTTGGCCGCCCGCAATCCACGCACTCAACCCCTCGATCAAGGTAGGCACAATGGCGGTGATCGTCGCTCTGAGTTGTTGTTGCACTTGCTCTTGGACAACCTGTGGAATCCGCGCCACCTGTGCCTTGAGTTCTTGAACCTCGCGCGCCTGGCTTTCTGAGCTGGTCTTTTTCTCCTTTCGCCCACCAGTGTTATAGTATGACGACCATTTTGTCGACAAGCCTTTGCCGGCCACACGACCAGCTGACGTCGGCTTACTGAGCTTATCCTTGTTCTTCATTACATTCAACGCCCTATTTAGAGTGGTGTCCCAAGGGTTTCTCTTAGTCGACCCCGCGCTACTGCTTTCAGTCGCCTGCGGAAGGAATGTGAACCATTTAGAAATTTGGCTTCATTAATTAGAATGCAACCATATGGAGCTAATTACGCGGGGGTGTATTCCTTACCAGAACAAGCTCAAGCGCCCTGGTCTTCGGATCCGTGGTAAGCTCCTTTGTTTTCGGGTCCTTCTTGTACCGGGCCTTGACAAAGTTCCTGGTCTACTTGTCACCGTATTTATCAAAGAGGGGCGGTAGGCGTTGCTCGACACGGTCCGCCTCCTCCTTGTCCCATATAGGCTCCGCCACTCTGTAACCGCCGGGACCGAGTGTGTGTTCCCCTAAGTTCAGCTCCCGCATTTCTTTCCCCCATTGACTTGATTCGGAGTTTGCGGTGCTCGAGAAATTGATCTTGAAGTCGTTGTAGTCATCTTCGGTGATCGAAGGATTTTTCTCCTTGATCTTCTCATAACTCTCACCTTTCTCGATCATTCTCTTCACATTGCTTTTCCAAGTAGATAGGGCCTTGCTCATCTTCGTGAGGGCAGCATTGTTCACTTTATTCCCTTTGAGGCTTGTGTTTTCAAATTCCGCGGGGAACTTGTATCGTTCGTGCAGCTTCGTGAAGAGGAGGTTGCGCAAATTCCCTCGGTCAGGATGCCTCAGGTTCTCGGTGTTGATCGAGACGGTGCTCCGGAGAATGCACCTGAGCTGAAGCGAGTACCCCTTGACTATTCATTCGGGCGCCGTTGGATTCCCGTCGGAGTCCACTTCAGTAACTTCCTCCTTGAGGGTGCGGAGCACGGTCGGGCGCCGGTCCTTCCGTTGCCTCTTCAGTTGGCTGCCATCTGTGCGTGCGCCGCCATCATCAGTGGTGGCATCCTCGGCGGCACCATCAGTGGTGGCATCAGTGGGGTCATCCTCGGCGGCACCATCAGTGGTCTCAGGATCGGTGGGGAAGGCGGCGTCCTCATACAAGTGAGGTTGTTCCTCCATCTCCTGGGACAGCTCCCAGAATGCCTTGCCGCCCGAACCCCCGGCCTCATCGTTGTTGGCCATGTTTCTCTCTAAATAGGAACAAAGTTTGGTCAAAAAGTTGGTTATTGTCAAGGAACAAGATCATGCTCTCATCATTTAGGGTTTGTCGACACCGAGGCATCCTAAAAGCTAAGCTTTTATCATTGAGGGTTTTTTGACGCCGAGGCACCCTAAAAGCCTAAGCTTTCATCATTTCGGTTTTTATCGACACCGAGGCACCCTAAAAGCCAAGGTTGTATAATTAATGGTTTGTCGACACCCATGCATTAGTCACAAGTACCCCATATGTCCTATTTTTAGCAAAGTCATGCTAAAATTCACGGAAAATTTCAGCATGACCTTTGCTGAAAATAGGACATATGGAGTACCCGAATTTGCCGGAACGGAAGTTAATCAACATTCCAGCAAACTCAAGGGCCTCTCGGGTGGACAAGGCAAAAAAGGCCTCCATCACAACATGGAAAATACATTGGCATGTGAAAATGTGAAACAATATATGCATCTCCAAGCAGTATCATTCAACATTTATCATAACAGCGGAAAAAGAATTGAACAGTTTATCATAACAGCGGAACACTGATGGTCTGGTATGGCAAGCATGCAAGCTGTAAAGTGACAACACGATAACTATGAAAAGAGCAGAGTCCAGCCAAACATATCACACAAATTCCACTAAAATATAACCTAAGCCACACAAAACAAGTAATGAAACCTCCACCAAGAACAGAGCCATACTATAGCAGCAAGACTATAGTAAGAAAGAACCAATTCCCAAGTCCCAAATTACTCATGGTACAAAGGCACATGCAAATCCTTATGCAAGAAGTGTAGATTACAAAAGCTAGACACTCATCACTATAGTAGTCTACAGCAACTGCAGAATCACCAACACTGAAAGTCAAATCTATGGGTACCATGAAAAGAAGTTAACATGGACAGCAAGTAGGTGACACAAAACGAACATAGCCTAATTTAGCTAAGAAAACCCTCAGGTTGTAGTAGAAGATACTGCTCCAAAACATGTGATCCTTTTTGCATGCTAGGTTTAGTTAGTGTTACCTGCCAAGTGCACATGTGACAGTAGTTCTAGCAAGCAATGTTGCTGAATGGTATAGCATGTAAATTGGGTCTTTGGCTATAAGTTTAGTGAACTACAGGCTACTGGGCTTCATGGCTATGAATATCTCACATAGATTTTAATCTCTTCGCTAGCTCCAAAAAACTGTTAGGTATTTGTCCGTTATTTGTTGCATATCTTACATTTGGTCGGAGAGCGCAAGGCTAATGTGACAATTGCCACAACCAACCTCTATTTCCCTGATGCTTCTTACAGGGCCGGTGCATCAATGTGCCTGGGCATACAAAGATGAGTATATAGTGCAGGACACTGTGCATGCTGGATCTCCTTTTTGTTAAAAAAATCGGTAAATTAACTATGATCAAGCTAAGTGCATATTGAATTAACCAACTTATGAAGATGTGATCACACAAACAAAATAGCCTCAAACCAGTTATTCTCGCATGATAATATGAAAATGCATATGGCACTGCCAAATTATACTATCCATATTTCGGTATAATGTCATTATTCCATACAGCAGGTAGCACTGTCACCACAAATTAGTTATTCTAGCATAATATAAATACGCAGAACAGAAGCAACAATTTACATTTTTGCATACGGCGTTGCCAATTTTTTTCTATCCATGTTTCAATTTGATGCCATCACTCCTTCAGCAAGCAGCATTGTAACAAAAAGAAATTAGCAGTACATGTCTGAGTATTTGGATATGCTATCTATCTATCAGCAAGTAAATTATGCCATTTGAATAGATTTATACTATTTGAATGCCAAGTACATGACTGAATCTGAATGTGACTGAATCTGCAGGGATTAGATCCATCTACTAGCTAGGGGATCTAATAAATTTTGTCACTTGAACAGATTTACATTTGAATGCTTAGTACATGACTGAATCAGAATGTGCACTGCAGGGATTAGATCTATCTACTGCGACTCTCCTTGAAATCCTCCTACCGGTAGGAAGATCCAGCTTGCGAGGGGGAGAGGAGGAGGGGGAGCTCACGGGGGCAGTGGTGTGGACGGGGCGACGAGGTGGGGCGACGAGGTCTGGGTGGTGGTGCGACGAGGTCCGGGAGGCGACGAGGTCCGGGTGGTGGTGGTGCTCCAGCGATGGTGGTGTGGACGGGGCGGCGTCCGGGCCACCGGCGACGAGGGCGGCGGGGCGATGGCGTCCAACGAGGTGGGGCGACGGGGAGAGCGGCGCCGACGTCGGGGCCTCAGGGCGATGGCATCCAACGAGGCGGGGCGATGGCGTCCAACGAGGACGACGGGGCGGCGTCGAGGCGGCGGGGCAGCGGCGTCGGGAGAGGACAGGGGAAGGGCATCGAGGGCGAGGGCAAGGGAGAGAGAGGGGATAGGTTTGGGCCGGGGAGGAAATATGGATGGGGCGGCACAATACTAATGGCGCACCACCCCTCAGTGCGCCATAAGTACATCCATACTAATGGCGCACCTCACCCTGGTGCGCCATTAGTATTTTCTTTTTGATTTCTGCCCGAGCCAACAGGTTATCTTCCACCTGACCTGATCCACATCAAGTTCCCTCTACTAGCTCAACTGGTCAGCAGCCAGTTCTCACACCAAGAGGTCTTGGGTTCGATTCCTAGGCTCCACAATTTTTTTTATGCATTTAAAATGCTGTTTGATACTTATTTGTGTTTAAATATGTTCAAACTTGTTTAAATCATAACAATAATATTTTTTTTATAAGACAGTAATAATTTTCTAAAAAATATCATCAAACAGTAATGCCGATGGAGCGGGGGAGGGTGCGCGGGGTGCGGGGGGTCGGCGGCGGCGGTTGAGTAGGGGAGGGGTGCGGGGGGTCAGCGGCGGCGGTTGAGTAGGGGAATCGAGGGTGCGGGGGGTCGGCGGCGGCGGCCGGTGGACCGGGGGGTGCTCGGCGGCGAGAGGGACCGGATCTGGCGAGGTGGAATAGCGATCGAGATGGAGGGGGATCGAGATCGAGTGTCCATGAAATTTTAAAATATTCATGATAGTTCAAAAAGTGCCCATGAAATACAATCGAGAAATGAAGGCTGCGATTTAAATACAATCGATCTTAGCTAGCTATCTGTTCACAATCTTTTTGCCCTTCTTTTTCGCAAATGGAGTTCTTCTATGGAATGGACGTCCTTTAGGTAGGGTGGTCCTGCTTCTTCTTGTGGTTTATGCTGCTACTTCATCATCGTCGTCATGTTCGATCCTCGGGTCGCCGTACTTGTCGAAGTCTTGCTCATTGGCTACTCCATCCATTCCGATGATCTTCCTTTTGCCTCTCCTCACGACAACACGACTGGGCTTTGACAGGTCGGTAATGAAGAAGCATTGGTCCACTTGGGAAGCCAGTACCCATGGCTCATTTTTCGCGGTGACGTTTGCGCCCGCGGTCTTGGATTTGGCTTCGGGTATAACCATGGTGGTGAAATACCGGTCTTCTTTTAGGACGCTCTTCGCCCATCTGACACGGAACATCGGGACCTTCTCTCCAGCGTAGCTCAGCTCCCAGATCTCCTCGATCCTTCCATAGTATCTGTCCTTGTCGTTACCGGTGTAGGATTCCATCGTTACCCCGGAGTTCTGATAACCATCGCTCTTCATGTCCTTGGCCTCGGTGTAGAATGTGTAGCCGTTGATATCGTATGCCTCATAGGTCATCAGGTTGTGCTCGGCTCCCTGTGACAAGGCGAATATGAGTTGTTCTTCCACGGAAGAATCCTCATGTAAAGGGTACGACAGAAGCTTCTGCTTGAACCAACACGTGAAACATGAGTTGTGCTCTTTGAGTATATCTCCGTTCGTCCTCTGTTGGCCTCGGTCATTGTACGTCTTCTTAATAAAGGTTTTGTGCTCTACCACCCAAGGATCGACCACGTCTATGTGTTGTAGGGCGACTAGGTTTGCTCTTTCAAAGTCGGCGAGTCGACCCTCGAAGTCGACATGCATTTCGCGGCGACCCTCACGGTGACCCCATCCAGCGAGCCTGCCGAGGTGCCTGTTGACGGGCAGACCAACGGGGTTCTCGATGCCTAGATAATTCGTGCAGTAGGAGATGCACTCTTCGGTCAGAAAGCCCCTGGCTATGCTTCCCTCTGGACGTGACATGTTGCGAACGTATCCTTTGATGACACCATTCATCCTTTCGAATGGCATCATGCTGGGCAGGAACGTCGACCCGAGTTGGATGATATTGTCCACGATATGGACCAGCAGATGCACCATTATCGTCCACGATAATGCGGGCGGGAAGTACATCTCAAGCTCGCATAGTATCACCACGATCTCTTCCTGTAGCCTTCTGAGTTGCCTCACGCCAACAGACTTCCGAGAGATGACGTCGAAAAAGTTGCATAGGCCAAATAGCGTTTCACGGACGTGCGCATCCATGATCCCACGGATTGCAACTGGAAGTATCTGCGTCATCAGCACGTGACAGTCGTGAGACTTCATTCCGCTGAACTTCTGCTTCGCTGGGTCTAGGTATCTGCTTATCTTCCCCGCGTAACCGTAAGGAAGTTTTACTCCTAGTAGGCAGGTGAAAAACTGCTCGATCTCCTCCTGACTTAGAGTGAAGCACGAGGGAGGGTAGTCATTTCCGGTCTTCTTGGCCTTTTTGCCTTTGCGACGACTTTCCGTGTCCTGCTTCGCCTCATCATCATCATCATCATCATCATCATCATCATATATAGCGTGAAGCTCCTACCTGATGCCCATTGATTTCAAGTCTGCCCTTGCTTTCGGCCATCTTTGGTCCTCTCTGGCATGTTGAGCAGGGTACCAAGCAGACTCTCGCACACGTTCTTCGTGATATGCATGACATCAAAGCTGTGAGGCACACGGTGGATCTTCCAGTATGGCAAGTCCCAGAAAACAGACCTCGTTTTCCATACCTTCAGCAGCGGCTCTGGCGCCTTTCGCTTCTTTCCCGGCTCTGGCGCCTTTTGCTTCTTTCCCGGCAGTGGGCAATCTTTCCAATTTTTCAATAGCTCGTCTATTTCCTCGCCGCTCCTCGTACGCGGGCGTCCTCGGGGTTCGGTTTCACCATCGAACAGATCCTTGCGTTTTCTCCACAGGTCATCGTCGCGAAGCCACCTTCGGTGTCCCATGAACACGGTTTTCGAAGACCCGAGATCTCTATCTAGCTGGCGATACGTTGTGTCATCCATGCACCTGACGCATCCAGAAAATCCGTGGACCACCTGCCCCACGACATATCCGTAACCGAGATAGTCATGCACCGTCGTGAGCAGCGCGGCTCTCATAGGGAAATATTCTTTCTCTGCAGCGTCCCACGTATTGGCTGGCGTTTTCCACAGCGTGTCAAGCTCCTCTTTCAGCAGCCCCAGATACAGATTGATGTCGTTCCCTGGTTGTTTCGGTCCTTCAATTAGCATACTCATGTGAATGTACTTCCTCTTCATGCACAACCAGGGGGAAGGTTGTACATCCACACAAACACAGGCCAGGTGCTATGTGTGCTTCTCTGGCTGCCAAATGGATTGACTCCATCGGTGCTCGCGCCCAGCATGATGTTCCTTGGATCGTTCCCAAATTCTAGGTCTTCGAAGTTCAATGCTTGCCACTGGCTCGCATCCTTAGGGTGACTCAGCATCTTGTCTTTTTTATCTATCTCCGGATCATTTGCGTCATCTTCTCACTTCTTCTCCTCCCTATCCGTGTGCCAATGCAGGAGCTTTGCTACCTTAGGGTCCGCGAAATACCGCTACAGACGAGGAGTGATCAGAAAGTACCACACCACTTTTCAAGGAGCTTTCTTCCTCTTCTTGTATCGAGTGACGCCGCACACCGGACATATGGTAGACTCCGCGTGCTCGTCTCGATAAATGATGCAATTGTTCATGCACACATGGTATTTCACGTGCGGTAAATCCAGAGGACACACGATTTTCTTCGCCTCCTCCAAACTGGTCGGGCACTTGTTCCCCTTGGGAAGACGTTCGTGCCAGAATGACATGTTCTCGTCGAAGCATGCCTCGGTCATTTTGTGTTTTACCTTCATCTCCAGAGCCATGAGCGTTACTTTCAGGCGGGTATCCTCGGGCCTGCATCCTTCATACAATGGAGTAACCGCGTCTAACTCAAGTTGATCCATCTTGGCTTTCTCTCGGGCGGCAGCTCTTGCGTTATCCGTCTGCTTGAGAAGCAGCTCTTGAATATGAGGGTCCTGCACCTAGCCCATCGATGGTCCAGCGTCGTCTGCTCCGCCGGCATCATCATCTTCATGATCATGCCCGTCGTCTGCTCCGACATCTTCCTCACCATCATGTCCTGCATCTTCTACATGATGACTGTGTACAGCATCACCATCGTGATCATCTCCTGGGGATTCTTCGTCTTCTCGCCCGCCCGAGCCGCGGTGGTTGTCTTGCTGCCCTTCCTCATTTCTTGCCCGGCCCCCATGGACGACTTCATAGTCATCTTCATCACCTTGCCACCGATAGCCATCCATGAAACCACGCAAGAGCAGGTGGTCCCGCACATGCCCGGATTCCGGGTCCGCAATAAGGCTCTTCAGCTTGCATCTTCGACACGGACATCTTATCTCCGTCTCGTTCTTTTGAAGCATCTCGGCCTTCACGGACCTCAAAAACCTATTCATGATGCCTTCGGTCATCGTGCGGACCATGGTCGCCTGCGGGGTAGAGCAAAACGATATTTTAGAACCAAGAAAAAATTTGGCATGACTTTCCCTAAAAATAGGACCAAAAAGAATGCTTAATGCCAAAATTATCGCCGAAACGGAAATGAATCAACATTCCGGCAAAATATTGGCAACTATCGCATTTCAAATACCGGTACACCTCCAAACACAAACACATATGCAACACCACAAACATATGCAACACCACGAACATACATAGATCTAGCTAGGCCATAAAAAGTGCATGTGCACATTGTTGTAGGGAGAACAACATAAATATAGCTTCCCCCCTTACTTACCTATCAAAACAAGGTAATTTAACCACTTAAATTGAATGAATCTATGGTGGAAATGAGGTGAAAAAGAGGAGGCACCCGAGACAAGGAGGAGGTGGAGAGAATGAAGTGATGAGAAAGTGAGTGTGGGTAGGAGAGGCTGTCCAAAATATCTTGTTGCTGCCCACTTACTAATGGCGCACCAACTCTAAATGCGCCATTAGTAATCCAGGTTATTAATGGCGCACCTTCTGGTGGTGCGCCATTAGTAGTTTTGCAAAAAAAACATACTAATGGCGCAATGTCCCACAGTGCGCCATTACTAGTTTAAACTAGTAATGGCGCACGGTGGAACAGTGCGCCATTAGTAGTTTTGCAAAAAAAGGAATAAAAAATATAATTAAAAAAACAACATTAGTGGCGCACTTTCCGACAGGTGCGCCATTACTAGTTACAACTAGTAATGGCGCACTGTGTCTGGATGCGCCATTAGTATGTTTGGACAGGCGCACTAGTTCAAAATTTTTTTTGATACTAATGGCGCACCCTGGGCCTGGTGCGCCATTAGTAGTTTCAACTCTAATGGCGTATCAGAAGGTGGTGCGCCATTAGTATATACTAATGGCGCACAGTTTGTCTGGTGTGCCATTAGTGTCAATCCCATCTATAGCCCTTTTTCTAGTAGTGCCACTCCTCCCCGGCGGCCGATTCCCCCCTGGACGGGCGCGCCGTGCATCCGCGCACCCGCCGGTGCCTTCTCCTTGGCCGGAGGTGGTCGGGCCGGCGCCGGCCTCTTCCCTGCCCTCGCTCCTCTGTCTCTGATCGAGGAGGCAGCGAGGAGGAAGAAGACAAGCGCAAGGAGGAAGAAGACAGGCGCGAGGAGTGAGAGAGAGGATAAGGTGGACCCACCCGTAAGTAACCCGGTGCCCTGCCACATCAGCATAAGTGGAAACGTATTTCTGTGGAATACGTTTTCCGAGCCAGAAACGGTATTCTATCTCTGTTGCGTCATAGAGTACCCTTTCTCTTTGAGAAAACGTAGTCTGTTTAAATGTGTTTTCTATTTTCATCCGCCAGGGACTCGTTGGTGATGAAAATATTCACAGATAGGTCCCTGATCTTCATCATCTCATAACTCCGCAACCGTAACTCCGGTCAAGGTGAAACCAACGCTCACGTCTTCGTCTCGTCGAGACCTTTGTGCTGATAACCGTTTCACTAGGTGGTCCCATAGTGAAAATGACCATTTTGCCCTTGCTTCTAATCAGCCCCCTCCGGGAGAGAACCGTCCGGCGTTTCGTTTCGCGGCTACACCACACTGCTTCAAGGAGTCTCCGTCACCCCCATACAAGCCACAACAGTCACTTGCATGATAGCCATGCAGTAGCCATAGTATCTACTTGAATATTTAATAAAAGTTTGCCCACTTGTTTGCTACTGCCGTCGTTGTTTCGGTTATGCTCATGGTTTCATGTTCACCTTCATGCTCTGTTCCGATGCATATTGTTAGCTTGTACTAATTGCTAGTATCATGTTGATATGCCATGCTTAGCAGTAGTAGTACATGCTAGTAGTAGTGATGTTCGTCCTAGTGCATGTGTACGATCTGTTATCCAGTACCGTTGTTATGCATGTTCCTTTGCATCTAGTTGGTTACATGCTTACTTGGTAGTGTTCTTGCTATTTTCTTGCATGGTATTTATTTATGATGCTAGTAGTCATGCTAGGTTCATGTGTAATGTTATGCTCTTCAGTATGCTATGCTCATTTGGTTAAATGCTTCATTGTGGTTATGCTCGATGATTATGTTGCACCTCCATGCTTATGTCGATATCATGTTCATGCATTGTAGTTGCATCATGTTTTTGTATTATGGCTCAGCTTATTGCATTCAAGTTTAACCGGATAATAATGAACTTGAACAACTGTTGGCTGAGTCATGGTGCCACCGAATCGAGCTGACCAGTGCAACCACACTTGCCTTTATGGGAAGGACCTAACTTGGTCTATTGTTATGCTTCTCGCCGGTGCCTCCAATGAGGGAAGGTTATGGGCACACGCTACCCTGATCAGGTAGGCGGACATAGGCCTTGTGTGCCCGTTGTTGTTGTTATGGTACCTTGTCCCTGCTTGGGACCGTTTATATTTTGCCACGATGGTGGCCGTTGATGCCTTTCGTAGGCACGGGGCCACCCATAACTTATCCTAAAGGGAAGTTGGTCGGAGTGGCCGGGAGAGTGTCATGGCGGTAGATCGGTTTTGTCGGAACGCCGTTGGTCCACACGTATGGGAGTGTGAGGCCATGGGTTTCGTGGTGTGGGTACAGTGTGCTAACCTCTGTAGAGTGTGTGTGAAATCTATCGATAGCCGCGGCCGTGGATAAGGGCCCAGTTCGTAGTCGGTCACACTATGATCCAACAATAATAATAACTTGATTAATAACAACCCTGGTTCGATGATGAGAAAAAGATTGGTTGTGATCAAGAGAGAATCACGAAGGTATCGTGGATACCGAAGTTTAATCTTTATGTGATCGCGAGATGATCACAGTGGTATCATGGATACCGAAGTTGGTAAGTTGATGCATGAGATGGTTACGAAGTAACTGCCGGATAAGAGTAAGTTGGTGCATTTGAATGTTAACTTGTTGCATGTAGTATCATCATGTTCATATGTTCATGCCATGCTAAAGTTGTATCATGTTCAGTTGTGCATGCCATGTTGTTCTCCTAGTATCATGTTCATGATTGCTTTAGCCTGCTAATGCCATGTTGTTGTTTTATCTTCACTGCTTTTGGTTTATTGTGAGCTTGCAAGTACATTCAATGTACTGACCTGGCGTGTCATGCCAGTTTGCAGGTCGTGCCTGTTTTGCTTGCTTGTTTGGTGTGGTTCCTGTGTTCACGACCTAGGATCAACGTTCCAGCCAGAGTCCCTATGGATTGGAGTCCATCATCGTCGTTCATTGTTCCACTGCCAGTAGAGGTTCCGCTGCCTCGAGTTGTTATGCTCCTTGCATAGAACAACTATGTTTGGCGTAGGGTCGCCGTGCTAGTGTTATTCATTGTAATATCGGAGTCCTTGTATTCGTATTCGTGTTGTAATAGAGAGCTGGTTTGTTCTATGTTGAGTAGTGTCGTATTCCAGAAGACTTCACCTCGATCTCTGGGCTGGAATACGGGGCATTCCGGTTTCTCTGAGCCGGGTGCCACATACCGAACATACGACACATATGCGTTCAGCACACGTTCAGCTCGGTGACGTCTTCGCCTTCTTGAGCCAGCAAGACAGGCGAAGTAGTAGATGAGCTCCAGCAGCACGATAGCATGGTGATGGTGGTGGTAATGATATCTCCGCATGGCTTCGCCTAAGCACTCTGAAAATATGACTGAGGGACAAAACTGTGGAGAGGGGAGCCACACACGGCTAAGAGATTGTCCTTGCCTCGTGCAGCGCCCCCTCCCACATATATATAGGTGGGGAAAGGGGAGGTAGCCAGGAGGCGCCCCCAAGGAGACCGAATCCTCCTTGGGCTCCTGCCCTAGCCGCCCCATTCCTTATTTGTGCGCCGAAGGAAGGCACGGGGAGGTGGCACCCCCCCTTTCCTTTCTCTCATGAGGAGGGAAAGGCAGGAGGGGCCAAGCCTCCCCCTTTCCTACCCCTAGGGCCGACGGCCACGGAGAGGGGTGCACCAGCCCCTTGTGGGCTGGTGTGTTCCCCCCTTTGGCCCATTAAGCCCATATAGCCTCCTGGGGCTTCCCGGAACCCCTTCCGGTGATCCGATGAATACCCGGTACCCCCGAAACTCTACCGGTGTCCAAACATCATTGTCCTATATATCAATCTTTACCTCTGGAGCTCCTCGTCATGTTCGTGATCTCATTCGGGACTCCTAACAACATTCGTTCTGCAAATCACATAACTCATATAACACTATATCGTCAACGAACGTTAAGCGTGCGGACCCTCACTACAAGAAAAGACACATCCGTGACATTTTGGGCCGAACAAAAAAAATTATGTCATACATATGACACTTCTATGACGATAATTGTGACAAAACCCGGTATCATCGTAGATGTGGTGGGCTCCTACTTCTATGACAAAAAATCATGACAGAAAATGGGCTTTTCGTCCTGGGCGGGCCGGAGACGCAGCTGCATGACATTCTTTGAGCCGTCCATGACGGAAAAAACTGCGGTAGAAGCGAGGCGGAGGAAAATTTTGGGGAGTTCCCGGTTACGGTGGGAGGTCGGGGGCCGAGCGATGCGCGTTTCTCTCGTACACGTACGCGCGTGTGTGCGAGGCGTTGGCTCTAACTGAACCCGAGCGAGGCGTTGGGCTCTAACTAAACCCGAGCGATTGCACTGCAGGCTACGCGTTACTGAACCCGAGCGGTCGATCGATGGCTGTTAACTGAACCCGATCGAGCGATTCCTTCGCTACTGCTGCTAACCAAAGCCGATCAATGGGATGAACAGTGAGCGTTGCGGGGGGTTTGGATGAACAGTCAGCGGTGGCGTTGCCTCTGGATGAACAGGCCCCCATGGTGTGGTAGAGGGCTGGATAAACAGTAGACGGTGGAGGGGTGCCCATGGAGGGGTGGATGAACAGGACCCCGTGGTGTGGAGGGCCGGATGAACAGTAGACGGTGGAGGGGTGGTTGAACAGGACCCCGTGCTGTAGAGGGCTGGATGAACAGTAGACGGTGGAGGGGTGCCCATGGAGGGGTGGTTGAACAGGACCCCGTGGTGTGGAGGGCTGGATGAACAGTAGACGGTAGAGGGCTGGTTGAACAGTAGCCGGTGGAGTAGCGCGCGGTGGAGGCTGGATGAACAGGAGCCCGTGGAGGCTGGATGAACAAGAGCCCGTGGAGGCTGGAGGAGGTCGGCGGTGGAGATGAGCAGTATCCCGTGGAGTCCCGTTTTGCGGTACGCCACACCCCTCCCGATGAACAAGACCCCCGTTTCGACCGTAGCGCTCCAACACAAGTCCGTTTCGTCCATTTTGCGGTACGCCACACCCCTCCTGATGAACAGGACCCCCGTTTCGACCGTAGGAGGTCCATTTCCTCCGTTTTGCGGTACGCCAGACCCCTCCCGATGAACAGGATCCCGTTTCGAACGTGGCCGGTCGAACACAAGGCTGTTTCCTCTGTTCTGCGGTACGCCAGGCCTTGCTTCCATCGCATGTTCTGTCCAAGCCCTCCCGATGAACACGACGCATTCTGTTGCCTCCCCATGAACACGACGCATTCCGTTGCCTCCCCATGAACACGATGCATTCCATTGCCTCCCCATGAACACGATGAGGACGTTGTTTCTCCGTTCCGACCCAGCCATGTACATGAGCCTTGGCCGTACGTATGCGTGAGTAGGCGTTCGAGACCCCGCCCGTATGTACACATACGTGGCCGTATTTTCTTTCTTGCACCCTAGCCGCTGTACGTACGTGTAAATGCTATGTGCGCGCCTCTACATCGACCAGTATGTACGTACACGTTCGCGACCAGAATGACAACGCCACGTACGCTTCGGCCAGGTGTGTCCCGACTGTCACGCACTTCCTTACCTGCGAAGATGTAGCTGGTCGGTCCCAGCAGCCAGGGGGCGAATCATTTTTTTTGCCCGGGCGCACTTCCTTGCATACGAAGATGTAGCTGGTGGGTCCCAGCAGTCAGGGGGAAATGTTTTTTTCGTGAAATACAGTGGCCCGTCCGGTGGGTCCCCGCTGTCAGGTGGAGGAATCATTATTTTCCACGTAATAAGGAGGCACTTCCTTGCGGCTGTGGACCCAGCTGTCAGCCTCTCCACGTAAAGTCCATGTTCGGTGGAAGTTGTTCCTTGACCATGTTGACCACACCGCGCCGAGAGCACCAGGGCGGTGGACGACGGCGAGGCCTAGGAAGGGGACGACACGGAGGGAGGGAAGACTCGGCAATTGTTTCCCACGCGGAGGGGAGTACGACTGTACGAGGGTTTACTGGTTCGTCTGCCATCGCTGGAGAATAACAACAGGTGTGGGTGAGTAGAGGGATGGCTAGGCCAGCGCTGGGAGTACGGTCGGGCGGTGAGGCATGCGCGGAGCACACCCGGCCGCGAGGAGGGAGCAGGAAGTCCCGTCGGCGCTTGTTTGAGCGGCTGGAGCAGGAAGAGTAGAGATTGAAGAAGCATGATAGCCGTTGGATGGACATCCAACCGTCAGTGCTTGTGCGTCAACCTTTTTTTAGGAAAGCCTCAAATCTGTGGAAAGTAGCATACAGCCCATCTGCCATTATTTCTAATAATTTACAGCCCATTTGCTAATTCTTAAGGTTTTTTTGGAACCCATATTCTTTTTGTTAGCATTACAGCCCATATTGTGGCAACGGTTAAAAAATTATACGAAATTTTGCATATTTCGGTGCGGTCCGAACTGTTTTTAATCCCAAAATTTCGACTCACATTCAAACTGATTTTAAAAATAAATGTATATCAATATAAATCCAACAAATTCTCCATGCATAAAAATTAATGTAATTTAAAATCTTGAAATGAAAAAAAAGATATTTGAAACTAATTGCCGGTTTGATGTGTTTTAAAAATTTACAACCCATTTCTCATTACTGATGGGCCATTTTCTCGGCCAGCCGAATGAAAGCTCTCCTCGTCTTGAAAGATTTGCAGCCCAACAGGCCTTACAAAGCGACTTACTTGGCAAATCACAAAAAAAGCTGGGCTGTGACCGTGGACCCAGCTGTCAGCCTCTCCATGTACAGTACTCTTCCGATGGAAGTCGTTCCTTGACCATGTTGACCACGCCGCACGGAGAGCACCACGGCGGTGGACGACGGTGAGGCCTAGGAAGGCGATGACGCGGCAGTGGAAGCCCGCGCGGAGAGGACTACGAGGGTTCACTGGTTCGGCTGCGGTGTGAGGCTGCCATCGCTGCAGGGCCTGGCCAGCGGTGGGAATAGTAGGGGGCGGTGAGGCCTCTGCGGCAGCACAGCCGGCCACGGGAGGCAGGAGCATGCGACACGACCGGCGCTGCTTTGGGCGGCTGCAGCAAGAAGACCAGAGGTTGAAGAAGCCCTACGACCGTTGGATGGACATCGTATGGTCACTAGAGCTAGAATTGTTCATATTGACTAAGTTGACAAAGCCCTTCGCCCCGTCAACTTAGCAGGCCCATAAGTCAGCCTCCCAGCAAGGTGGGTCCCAGCTAGCCGGGGGAGTATTCATTTTTTGTGTGTAATAAGGAGGCACTTCCGATGGGTCCGAGCTGACAGCGAGAGGAACGTTTTTTTTGTGAAATACGGTGTAACGCCCCGAGACCGATGTGCCAGTTGTCGTCCAGTTATTCGCCATCGTTGCCATGTCATTCGCTTGCGTGTTGCATCTTGTCATGTCATCATGTGCATTGCATCATCATGTTTTTCAAAACTTACATCTGTCCGGGTCTCCCCGTTCCTTCCGTTGTCCGTTCTGAGTCCAACCACACTTGCACGCGCCCGCGGCATGTCCAAAATAGTATTTTATAAGTGGCCGGAAAATGTTCTCGGAATGGGATGAGAGTTGACGTGTGGTCTTATTATAGTGTAGATAGACCGCCTGTCAAGTTTCATCGCATTCGGAGTTCGTTTGACGCCCAAACGATTAACTATAGCGGCAGTATAGCCGGTGTAACGCCGGACGTTTTCGGTCCCCGAAAACAGTTGCCGGGCTGCACTCCTCTCCTCTCATCTCAGCCCAACCTCTCTTCACAGCCCACTAGCCCACCTATTTAACCCCCCTCCGCTCCGGGTCATCCGATCGAGATCGAACGGCTCCGGAACGGACTAAATTCCCCTAACCTAGCCCCCTTGTCTATATATAGACCTTCCCCTTCCATTTTTGGAACCCTAAACCCCCTCCACCTACTTCTAGCCTTCCCCTCGGGATCCCCGCAGCCGCCAGCCACCCTCTCCTCAAATTCTGCCATCGGCCACCTCGTCCCTGCCACTTGGCGCGTGGCCATTGGCTGCGCCGCCACTCAGCGCCGCCCGTGGCCAGTGGCAAGCCGCCACATCGCCTTCCCACGCCCCACTTCGTCGTGGCCCGCCCGAGCCCGCAACCGGCCCGCACGAGCCGGATCTGGGCTCGTCTGCCTTAGCCCCCAGTGCCCTGTCTTCCTCCCCATGGTCAAGGAGCCCGAGCTCCCTCTGCGCCGACTTGCCGCCACCTCGCCAAACCCCGATGGCCACCGGGAGCTGCGCCGACGACCGCCACCCCTGCATCAGGCTAGCCCCGTCGCCCCGCCTCTCTGCTTCCTTCTCCTTCGGCCTTCCTCTCTAAACTCTCCCTCTCGCGCGCGCAGGAGAGATCACCGTCACCGGAGTCGCCCATTCCATCGTCGTCGAGGACGTTGCCGGCCTCCTCGCCCTGAAACGTCGTCAGATCCGGGACCCCCTCGCCAGGATCTGTTCGTTCCCGACCTCGCCGACCGCGCCCGTCGTCGTTTCCCCGTGCGCCGCGCTCGCCGGAGTTCGGCCGCCGCTGCCGGGGTTCTTCGCTGACCGCGCCTGCGTCGACCGCACGCACCTGGGCCGCCTCCTCTTCCTTTGTTGACCGCGGCCACCTCCCAATGGGCCGATACCCAGCGCAGGGCCCGGCCTGTGCCACGTCGGCCTACTGCACCCGCTCCGTCCGCACCAGGCCGGATCTGCCAACCGGCCCAAGGCCCGCTGTGAGCAGATCCCCCAGTCCCTCCTCTCTGTTCAGCCCAGCAGTGCACCAGATGCAGCCCGTTGATGTTTTTTTCAGGATCTGCGAATTTGTCCAATTATCCAGAGCATTGCCAGTTTTGCAGAATAGTCCCCCTAGTTCATGCATTTAATAACTCACGAACCGTGCATCGGATTAAAATGTTTTATATACGAAACTTGCTCAGAATTTTGTGTAGATTAATAATATCCAACTTTCATCTATGTTTGAAATGTTAAAAATGTTGTTTGTTTAATTTTGCCCCTATGCCATGCTTAAATGATTTAATTCATAACTAAATAACCGTAACTCCGAATTTAATAAACTTTATATGTAATTGGGGTAGAATTTTGCCTACTTTAACATGGTGCACTCATCTTGCATGTTTAACAACTCTAAAATAATGTTTAGGGCAGAACAGTACCAAACCTAATATATGCATATGAGTAGTTTCTGTAATTGTTGTTCGTTGCTTCCGGCCTCATTTAACCTTGACTAGATAGGTAGTTTACATTTGCTTCACCCTCTTGCCATGTTAATCAACATTTAATATTGTTGGGGTACATAAACGAGAGAGAACTAAATAATTGATGTGGTGTTTTGTCAATATGCATCCCGATGCATATTGAGCTCCACTTAATTTGTAGGATTGTTTGTGCACTTTGCCATGCCATGCATACTTAAACCGGACATGCATCATACTTGATTGTGCATCCTGCCATGTTCATGTCGTGGTTGTTTACTATGTTGTGTGCTTCTTTTCCGGTGTTTGCTTCTTCGGGTTGGTTCCGATAATGTCGCGTTGTGAGGACCCGTTCGTCTACGTTCCGTTTGTCTTCTTCATGGACTCGTTCTTCTTCCTTGCGGGATCTCAGGCAAGATGATCATACCCTCGAAATCACTACTGTCTTTGCTATGCTAGTTTGCTCGGTCTTTTGCTATGCCAATGCTACGATGCCTACCATTTGCTTGTCAGCCTCCCAAATTGCCATGTCAAACCCTTAACCCCCCATGTCCTAGCAAACCGTTGATTGGCTATGTTACCGCTTTGCTCAGCCCCTCTTATAGCGTTACTAGTTGCAGGTGAGGATTGGAGGCGTTCCTTGTTGGGACATTTATTTACTTGTTGGGATATCACTATATATATATTTTTTAATGCATCTATATACTTGGTAAAGGGTGGAAGGCTCGGCCTTATGCCTGGTGTTTTGTTTCACTCTTGCCGCCCTAGTTTCCGTCATATCGGTGTTATGTTCCCGGATTTTGCGTTCCTTACGCGGTTGGGCTATTATGGGAACCCCTTGACAGTTCGCCTTAAGTAAAGCTTTTCCAGCAATGCCCAACAAGGTTTTACCATTTGCCACCTAGCCTTTTCTTTTCCCTTGGGGGTCGCGCGCCCAAGGGTCATCATTGTTTTACCCCCCCACCGGGGCCAGTGCTCCTCTGAGTGTTGGTCCAACTGAGCGATGTCCGAGGCTACCAGGGGCAACTCTGGGCTGGCTTACCCGACGTCTTACTCATCCGGTGTGCCCTGAGAATGAGATATGTGCAGCTCCTATCGGGATTTGTCGGCACATCTGGGTGGTATTGATGGTTTAGTTTTACCCTGTCGAAATGTCTTGTTGTACCGGGATACCGAGTCTGATCGGAATGTCTCGGGAGGAGTTCTATTCCTTCGTTGACCGTGAGAGCTTGTCATGGGCTAAGTTGGGACACCCCTGCAGGGATTTGAACTTTTGAAAGCCGTGCCCGCGGTTATGGGCTGATGGGAATTTGTTAATGTCTGGTTGTAGAAAACCTGAAGTTGACCTTAATTAAAATGAATCAACCGCGTGCGTAACCATGATGGTCTCTTTCCGGCGGAGTTCGGGAAGTGAACACGGTTGTTGGAGTTATGCTTGACGTAGGTAGTCCAGGATCACTTCTTGATCATACTTTTATCGACCGTGCTTTGCCTTCTCTTCTCGCTCTTATTTGCGTATGTTAGCCACCATATATGCTAGTCGCTTGCTGCAGCTCCACCTCATACCTTTTACCTTACCCATAAGCTTAAATAGTCTTGATCGCGAGGGTGCGAGATTGCTGAGTCCCTGTGGCTCACAGATACTTCCAAAACCAGCTTGCAGGTGCCGATGAGTCCGTGCAGATGACGCAACCAAGCTCAAGAGGAGCTCGATGAAGATCTTGTCCTTTGTGTTGTTTCGTTCTAGTTGATCAGTAGTGGAGCCCAGTTGGGGTCGATCGGGGACCTTTGTCGCATTTGGGGTTCTTCTTTTATTTTGGTTCTGTAGACGGACCTTGACTGTATTTGGATGTTGTAATGCTTTATTCATGTAATTGTGTGAAGTGGCGATTGTAAGCCAACCATGTATCTCTTTCCCTTATGTATTACATGGGTTGTGTGAAGATTACCTCACTTGCGACATTGCTTTCAATGCGGTTATGCCTCTAAGTCGGGCTTCGACACGTGGGAGATATAGGCGCATCAAGGGCGTTACAAGTTGGTATCAGAGCCTTCCCCGACCTTAGGAGCCCCATTGCTTGATCGTTATTAGCGGCCGAGTTGTGTCTAGAAAAATGTTTTGAGTCATTTAGGAATTATATATCGGAGAGTTTAGGAATTCTTTTTACTTCCCAGTCTCCTCATCGCTCTGGTAAGGCATCCTGACATAGAGTTTTGACTCTTCTCTTCTCAAATTTCACTAAAAAAATTTAGGATCACGCGGGTATCTTGGAATCGTTCCGATGGTTTTATGATGAAAACATTGTCTTGGTGCCTCCTGTCAGGGGTTTTGTGGAAGTGTCCCGGGGAGTTGAGCTCTGAGGTGTTGTCGTCATAATTTTATCGTTGCAGTTCTGGAATACCTGAGTTTAGTTTCGCTGACATCGAAAATCTCTTTTATGCAGTTCGTTGGTGAGATAACCTCGACGCCACCCAGTACTGGGGCGGGAGTTCGGGAGTATCGCCATAACTTGTATAACGGATGCTTTTCGAAGGTTGAGGTAGACGATTTCCGAAGGTTTCTTGGTTATGTGTTGAAGGATGGATACATCTGGATGTAGGATTTGCTAGTTTGGGTGAGATATTATGCTTCCCCTGTATCCCCAACACCTGATTGCATAATCGGAAAGGTTCGGGAGTTTCATAAGTGGGAATTCAAGTAGCTCTTAGGATATCTTTCCGACAGATGTATGATATGAAATTGGGGTTCGACGTCTAGTGGTCCGCCTATTCACGGTCGGTTTTACAGTGGTCTCGTTGTGTCTTAAAGAGTCCTTGGCTATGCCGACTCGGGGACGCTTCGTATGTCATGTGAACTGCCTTGTACATGATGGTGCTGTACGATCGAGCCCGTGTAGGCCCCACCATGAAAACTTCGGGCGAAATCTCTATCATATGTTTGTTCCGGCTTATTTTGCAAGCCAATCCTTTGTTTTGTTTTGAGTTGTGGTATTCGAGTTGCTTCCATGTCAAATGTTGATTCCATACCTTTCCTAAATGGTGTTCTCATACTTCGGTGTGAATATTAATCCTTCTCGCTCATCGAGTTTGTCATATCAATCCTTTTTAACCGGCGTGTTTCTCTTCAAGTGGATCTGATCATTGCAATATCTGCAAGATCAACTCAAGTCTTCTCAACGGCGTTCGTTTCATCCATCTCTAGTTGCCTTTGTTTTTCCCACCCTCCCTCCCTTTGTTTCTTCGAGGACCCAGATTTCTTTATCAAGTATCCTTTTATTCTTGTGAAGTCTCGCCATTCTTTTCCTTCAATATTCTTATCCGGTGATTCTCATGAAGATCGTAACTTAGCTTCAAGTTATCATTCTTTGTCTCTTCTCTTCTCCGGTGGTTTCAAGTCAAGCTTTGTTGATCATATCCTTTCCTCGTTTCAATGTTTTCTCATGCCGGTGCACATCACATTTAGTCATTTCTTTCTATTCTTTTGTTCTGGAATGCTAAAGATATCTCAGAAGATTCGTGTTTCCGCTCTTAATCCGTTCAACCATTTCGAGGATGTTATCTCATTCTAGTCATTTAATTCAACCGGTGCAACCTCTCTTTTAAATTGTTCAACGGTGTTTTCTTTTGAGTGGGCCTTAACCCACAGGTCTTTTCCCAGGATCTTACCTGACTCTTCTTATTTTCCCAGAGTTATTCTCAAATTCTTTTCAAAGTTTGACGTAAGAATGAATTATCATCGGTCAAATGTATTTCTCCAAGATCTTTCAAATTCTTTTCATCGTTGGCTCAACCTTTCCATTCTTCATCCCGGAGTGCCTCAACAATTCTTGGTGGTGTTTCCAGTTGTAATTCTCAGATTTTGAAGACCGAAGAAGAGTTTCTCTTTAATCTTGCTCCATTCTCTTCAAGATTCGTGATTCTAGCTTGTTGCCATCCTCTCGTAATTGTTTTGATCGTGAGAATTCTTTTCACCCATCCGGAGCAATTCAGGAGTCTTTTCAGTTTGTTCATCCGGAGACCATCATCTAAGATTTATTAATTCTCAGCTTTCAGTTATCATTCTCCAATCCTACCGGTGCATCGTTCAAGTGATCTCTAATCAGTTCATGATCCTTTTGTTCTCTTGTCTCTAAATTCTCGCAAGCATCTTCGTTCATTTGCAATTTTTTCCCGGTGTTCTTTTATCTTTTCTTCGTTCATTTTCATTTCTTACGGTGGTTCTTCCAGATTTCTCTTCCTTATCAATTATTCGTTGTTTTTCAATCCTTCCGATGGTTCGTTCAAGACCTTCTCAAGTTTGCGCTATATCTATCTGAATCCTTTCAACGAGAATGAGTAGTATGCCAAATCCATTATTTGTCATCAATTTAATTGATGAAGGATAAGCATAATGTAATTCTTATTCTTGTTTCACCCAAGTGATTAATTCCTTATTCCGGAGGCTCATCAAATTCTCAGATTCTTTTGCTTCATCTTTATTTTCCAGAGTTCCTAGCTTTCTCACATTATCTTGTTGCGAAGCTCCTTCTAAATCATTACAAGGGTTCACCTTGTGTTTTCAACTTCTCCTTCTTTTCGTTATTCTTTTGTTACCGGAGTTTCTTCTTGAAGGTTCTACATGATGGTTCATAAAGGATTTAATTCCTTCTCGAAGTTTTCATCCAGATTCTTTTCTAAGAAGCTCAAGCATTCTTCATCGTGCAATCTGGAGTGCAATTCTTTAACCGTTCCATTCGAGGTGGTATTATGTCATTCTTGATAATTTGAATTCATGTTTCATGATTCACATGTTGTCATGAATGAGATAATTTAAATCCATCAATCTCGTCATTGGAATTATCTTGGGTTATATTTCACCTAAAGCCTTCCCTAAGGATTGTTGCTACTTATGGTGCTCATATATGATCCAAGTTTTTCATCTACCCTCCCGGTGAAATAAGTTTCTCGTCTCCTTGTTGATATCAATCCAATATATCGTTTCCGTTAGTGGCAGATTTTCACCTCTTGGTTTTGAGATGTTTTCCATAAGCCCACTTCAAGCCTATCTTTTCGTTGTTGGTGTTCCAACAACTCAATTTGACCCTTCTCCTAAGGATGCCTTCTCAACCTCTTTTGGCAGTAGTTGGCATTTTCTCCTCATTTCTCCTATTCCAATTATCTTTATTCTATTCTTTCGTTCCGGAGGCTTTGTGATGTCTCTCTTTTCAACCTATCAACTCGTTTCTCTAAGATCATGTTCTTTTCATGATTGTCCATTTAACCGGAGTGCCGTGCCCTCTTTTCAAGTTCTATCTCCTTATCAAGTTCTTATTCAATTATTTTCATTTCAACCGGAGTGCTGCCTGAATTTGGACTTCCTTGATCCCCTTCTTTAACCGGAGTGTTTTCAATATATATCTTGCCCTTCAACCCCAAGGTTTTTTTCGCAATGTTCTTTGTCCCTCTTTTCTAACGGAGTGTCTTCAACTTCGTTCATCTTCGTTGTATTCTTTTCTCGAAATGGCTTAACCTTTTTTTCAAGGTTCTTTGGTTTCACTCGTTTGTCAAAGAAGCAATTTGTTTTACCTCTTCTCTTTCTCTTCCATTTTTTCCCTCCGGTGCAATTCTAGATCTCGGGACGAGATCCTCTCGTAGTGGTGGAGTGTTGTAACGCCCCGAGACCGATGTGCCAGTTGTCGTCCAGTTATTCGCCATCGTTGCCATGTCATTCGCTTGCGTGTTGCATCTTGTCATGTCATCATGTGCATTGCATCATGATGTTTTTCAAAACTTGCATCTTTCCGGGTCTCCCCGTTCCTTCCGTTGTCCGTTCTGAGTCCAACCACACTTGCACGCGCCCGCGGCATGTCCAAAATAGTATTTTATAAGTGGTCAGAAAATGTTCTCGGAATGGGATGAGAGTTGACGTCTTGTCTTATTATAGTGTAGATAGACTACCTGTCAAGTTTCATCGCATTCGGAGTTCGTTCGACGCCCAAACGATTAACTATAGCGGCAGTATAGCCGGTCTAACGCCGGACGTTTTCGGTCCCCGAAAACAGTTGCCAGGTTGCACTCCTCTCCTCTCATCTCAGCCCAACCCCTCTTCATAGCCCACTAGCCCACCTATCTAACCCCCCTCCGCTCCGGGTCGTCCGATCGAGATCGAATGGCTCCGGAACGGACTAAATTCCCCTAACCTAGCCCCCTTGTCTATATATAGACCTTCCCCTTCCATTTTTGGAACCCTAAACCCCCTCCACCTACTTCTAGCCTTCCCCTCGGGATCCCCGCAGCCGCCAGCCACCCTCTCCTCAAATTCTGCCGTCGGCCACCTCGTCCCTGCCACTTGGCACGTGGCCATTGGCTGCGCCGCCACTCAGCGCCGCCCGTGGCCAGTGGCAAGCCACCACGTCGCCTTCCCGCGCCCCACTTCGTCGTGGCCCGCCCGAGCCCACAACCGGCCCACCCGAGCCGGATCTACCGGCTGCCTCAGCCCCCGGTGCCCTGTCTTCCTCCCCACGGTCAAGGAGCCCGAGCTCCCTCTGCGCCGACCTGCCGCCACCTCGCCAAACCCCGATGGCCACCGGGAGCTGCGCCGGCGACCGCCACCCCTGCATCAGGCTAGCCCCGTCGCCCCGCCTCTCTGCTTCCTTCTCCTTCGGCCTTCCTCTCTAAACTCTCCCTCTCGCGCGCGCAGGAGAGATCACCGTCACCGGAGTCGCCCATTCCATCGTCGTCGAGGACGTTGCCGGCCTCCTCGCCCTGAAACATCGTCAGATCCGGGACCCCCTCGCCAGGATCTGTTCGTTCCCGACCTCGCCGACCGCGCCCGTCGTCGTTTCCCCGTGCGCCGCGCTCGCCGGAGTTCGGCCGCCGCTACCGGGGTTCTTCGCTGACCGCGCCTGCGTCGACCGCACGCACCTGGGCCGCCTCCTCTTCCTTCGTTGACCGCGGCCACCTCCCGATGGGCCGATACCCAGCGCAGGGCCCGGCGTGTGCCAAGTCGGCCTACTGCACCCGCTCCGTCCGCACCAGGCCGGATCTGCCAACCGGCCCAAGGCCCGCTGTGAGCGGATCCCCCAGTCCCTCCTCTCTGTTCAGCCCAGCAGTGCACCAGATGCAGCCCGTTGATGTTTTTTTCAGGATCTGTGAATTTGTCCAATTATCCAGAGCATTGCCAGTTTTGCAGAATAGTCCCCCTAGTTCATGCATTTAATAACTCACGAACCGTGCATCGGATTAAAATGTTTTATATACGAAACTTGCTAAGAATTTTGTGTAGATTAATAATATCCAACTTTCATCTATGTTTGAAATGTTAAAAATGTTGTTTGTTTAATTTTGCCCCTATGCCATGCTTAAATGATTTAATTCATAACTAAATAACCGTAACTCCGAATTTAATAAACTTTATATGTAATTGGGTTAGAATTTTGCCTAGTTTAACATGGTGCACTCATCTTGCATGTTTAACAACTCTAAAATAATGTTTAGGGCAGAACAGTACCAAACCTAATATATGCATATGAGGAGTTTCCGGAATTGTTGTTCATTGCTTCCGACCTCATTTAACCTTGACTAGATAGGTAGTTTACATTTGCTTCACCCTCTTGCCATGTTAATCAACATTTAATATTGTTGGGGTACATAAACGAGAGAGAACTAAATAATTGATGTGGTGTTTTATCAATATGCATCCCGATGCATATTGAGCTCCACTTAATTTGTAGGATTGTTTGTGCACTTTGCCATGCCATGCATACTTAAACCGGACATGCATCATACTTGATTGTGCATCCTGCCATGTTCATGTCGTGGTTGTTTACTATGTTGTGTGCTTCTTTTCCGGTGTTTGCTTCTTCAGGTTGGTTCCGATAACGTCGCGTTTTGAGGACCCGTTCGTCTACGTTCCGTTTGTGTTCTTCATGGACTCGTTCTTCTTCCTTGCGGGATCTCAGGCAAGATGATCATACCCTCGAAATCACTACTGTCTTTGCTATGCTAGTTTGCTCGCTCTTTTGCTATGCCAATGCTACGATGCCTACCATTTGCTTGTCAGCCTCCCAAATTGCCATGTCAAACCCTTAACCCCCCATGTCCTAGCAAACCGTTGATTGGCTATGTTACCGCTTTGCTCAGCCCCTCTTATAGCGTTACTAGTTGCAGGTGAGGATTGGAGGCGTTCCTTGTTGGGACATTTATTTACTTGTTGGGATATCACTATATATCTTTTTTTAATGCATCTATATACATGGTAAAGGGTGGAAGGCTCGGCCTTATGCCTGGTGTTTTTTTTCACTCTTGCCGCCCTAGTTTCCGTCATATCGGTGTTATGTTCCCGGATTTTGCGTTACTTACGCAGTTGGGCTATTATGGGAACCCCTTGACAGTTCGCCTTAAGTAAAGCTTTTCCAGCAATGCCCAACATTGGTTTTACCATTTGCCACCTAGCCTTTTCTTTTCCCTTGGGGGTCGCGCGCCCAAGGGTCATCATTATTTTACCCCCCCCCCCTCCCGGGCCAGTGCTCCTCTGAGTGTTGGTCCAAATGAGCGATGTCCGAGGCTACCAGGGGCAACTCTGGGCTGGCTTACCCGACGTCTTGCTCATCCGGTGTGCCCTGAGAACGAGATATGTGCAGCTCCTATCGGGATTTGTTGGCACATCTGGGTGGTGTTGCTGGTTTAGTTTTACCCTGTCGAAATGTCTTGTTGTACCGGGATACCGAGTCTGATCGGAATGTCTCGGGAGGAGGTCTATTCCTTCGTTGACCATGAGAGCTTGTCATGGGCTAAGTTGGGACACCCCTGCAGGGATTTGAACTTTTGAAAGCCGTGCCCGCGGTTATGGGCAGATGGGAATTTGTTAATGTCCGGTTGTAGAAAACCTGAAGTTGACCTTAATTAAAATGAATCAACCGCGTGCGTAACCGTGATGGTCTCTTTCCGGCGGAGTCCGGGAAGTGAACACGGTTGTTGGAGTTATGCTTGATGTAGGTAGTCCAGGATCACTTCTTGATCATACTTTTATCGACCGTGCTTTGCCTTCTCTTCTCGCTCTCATTTGCGTATGTTAGCCACCATATATGCTAGTCGCTTGCTGCAGCTCCACCTCATACCTTTTACCTTACCCATAAGCTTAAATAGTCTTGATCGCGGTGGTGCGAGATTGTTGAGTCCCTGTGGCTCACAGATACTTCCAAAACCAGCTTGCAGGTGCCGATGAGTCCGTGCAGATGACGCAACCAAGCTCAAGAGGAGCTCGATGAAGATCTTGTCCTTTGTGTTGTTTCGTTCTAGTTTATCAGTAGTGGAGCCCAGTTGGGGTCGATCGGGGACCTTTGTCGCATTTGGGGTTCTTCTTTTATTTTGGTTCCATAGACGGACCTTGACTGTATTTGGATGTTGTAATGCTTTATTCATGTAATTGTGTGAAGTGGCAATTGTAAGCCAACTATGTATCTCTTTCCCTTATGTATTACAGGGGTTGTGTGAAGATTACCTCACTTGTGACATTGCTTTCAATGCGGTTATGCCTCTAAGTCGTGCTTCGACACGTGGGAGATATAGCCGCACCGAGGGTGTTACATACGGTGTCCCGTCTGGTGGGTCCCAGCAGTCAGGGGGAAACGATTTTTTCGCAAAATACTGGTGGCCCGTCCGGTGGGTCCCCGCTGTCAGGTGGAGGAATAATTATTTTGTGCATAATAAGGAGGCACTTCCTTGTGGCTGCCGTGGACCCAGCTGTCAGCCTCTCCACGTACAATACTCTTCCATGGAAGTCGGTTGTTGACCACGTTGACCATGCCGCGCCAAGAGCACCAGGGCGGTGGACGACGGGGAGGACTAGGAAGGGGACGACTCGGAGCCGGGGAAGACGCATCAATGGATGCCCACGCGAAGAGGAGTACGAGGGTTCACTGGTTCGGCTGTGGTGTGAGGCTGCTGTCGCCGCAGAATAACAGGGGGTGTGGGTGAGTAGAGGGATGGCCTGGCCAGCGGTGGGAGTAGTAGGGGCAGTGAGGCCTCCGCGGCATCACAGCCGGCCACGGGAGGCAGGAGCACGCGGCACGACCGGCGCTGGTTTTGGTGGCTGGAGCAAGAAGACCAGAGGTTGAAGAAGCACTACGGCTGTTGGATGAACATCGTACGGTAACAGGAGCTAGAATCGTTCATATTGACTAAGTTGACAAAGCCCTCCGTCCCCGTCAACTTGGTAGGCCCATAAGTCAGCCTCCCACTATGCTGGGTTCCAGCTGGCAGGGGGAATATTCATTTTTTTGTGCATAATAAGGAGGCACTTCCTTGCGTGCGAAGATAGTTGGTGGGTCCGACATGTCAGCGGGGGGCACTTTATTTCGTGAAATACAGAGGCCCTTCCGGTGGGTCCCAGATGTCAGGTGGAGGAATCATTATTTTGCGTGTAATAAGGAGGCATTTCCTTGTGTGCGGCCGTGGACCCAGCTGTCAGCCTCTCCACGCACATTCTACTTCCGATGGTGTCATTCGTTGACCACGTTGACCACGCCGCGCCGAGCGCATCCAAGGTGGTGGACGACGGCGAGGCCCCGGACATCAACGAGACGGAGATGGGAAGACGCGGGAGTAGAGTCGCAGACAGAGAGGTGTACGAGGGTTAACTGGTTCTAGTGCCATGTGGTTCGGCAGTCGGTGGAGAAGAACAGGAGGTGTGGAGGGGTGGAGGGATGGCCTGGCCAACGGTGGAGTAGCGCTTCATAGCGAAGCGTGCTAAGCAGAGCTGCTAGCAGAAGGAGGCGGGAGGTGGTCCCGGCGGCGCTGGAGGAAGCAGACAAGAGATTGAAGATGGATGCCGGTCGTTGGATGTAAATCCAACGGCTAACATGTCAGAATCATTTGTTGACTAAATTGACAACGACTTGCATTGGCTTCGACCTATTGGCCCACATTTCAGCCTCCAAAAATGTGGCACGTATTCAACCCATTTTTTCAGAATTTATAGTCTTTTGTTTGCGAGGTAGAATTTACAGTCAATTTGATCTTCTTTTTTGAATTACAGCCATTAGCTGGGCTGGGTGAACAAATAATGTAGCGTCCATGCGGCCTGTTTATTTTATTTCCTAAAAATTACAGGCCATTTGCACTTTCTCGAAATACACGATTTTGCTGGGCTGATTCTAATTATAATGTTGGGTTGGGCCAGCAATGTTATCTAAAAATAAAAAGGGGCTGAGCATTTTGTTATAAATATATTTAAATAATAAGCGATATTATTACATTCGTCCTTAAATCTTACCAAGCTTTTGTACACAATCACTAGGATTTTCGTGCCAAAACAATCCAGGATTTTAGTTGTTAAGAAATTATTTTTATAAGTTAATAAGATGTGGGATATTGTTTTCTTACATATGTAAGTATCTGTTAAATATATGATGAAAATAAAAATAATATATAATAACATATAAAATAACTTTTTTTAGAAAAACAGGGAGCATCTCCCCGGTTCCATTGCTGAGAACGAAACCACAACATATTCTGATACAGCAGCTCCAAGAGCAGTTCGAAAGCAAAGGTAGAAAAGCTACAAACTAGGGGGGGTGGATGAACAAGTTCTCTGAATAACACAAATCACCCGAGCGGTGCCAAAGGCAGAGCGGATAGAGCACTCGAATGACACAAGGAGGGTCCAGCGAAGCCTTCATGGTATTCAGCCGAGGGGTCGTGTCTGCCTGCGGCGACCAGTAAGCAAGCGGAGACACCGGGCTGGATGGCGTAGCATGGTGGATGTCCCTCTTTTTCGGCGCCAGGTGCCCATCATCTTCATCAGAGATCTTGAGACGAGCCCACGGGTCCAGCCCCAGAGCAGGTCGAGCCTTGTTCAGCCACAAGTGATCGCCAACGGTTTCTGGAGGGATCTTGTTAGGGTTTCCACGAAGCTCGTCAACTTGTCCTTGTCTAATTCGGAGGAGAGAATCGCCCAGTTCCTCACCATGTTCCTGATCAACCTCAAGACCTGCGGAATGGAAATCCAGGAGGTGTTCCTGAAAATCATAGCATTTCTATATTTCCAGAGGCACCAAAGGACAGCTGAGCTAACAGTGTTTAAAACTGAGCACTTTTTGGTAGCAATCCAGAATCTGGCGACAGATTCGAAGGATGAGCCAATCTGACTAGAGAAATATTCCTTAATGTGGGCCCAGAGATGTTTAGCAACTATACATTCAAAAAATAGGTGAGAACAAGACTCTTGTTCCAAGTAGTGAACACAATCAAGGGGTTTGATGATGTGTCTCTTCCTAAGATTATCCCTAGTCATCAATTTGTTTTTGGAGAGAAGCCAAAGAAATACATGAATTTTAGGGGGAACTCTCAATTTTCAGACAGCGGGGATAAACACGGGTTGAACCCCTCTAAAGTTGATAACATGATAGAGGGAGCTGGAGGAATACTTCCCCTTATTGTCCAGCTGCCAAATCGGGGCATCCGGCTTGGCAGTAAAGGTAATGCTTTTGGCAATTTCCTCCAACTGGAACCATTGTTCCATGAGACTATCACTAAAGTTCCTTCTAAAAGAGAGTTTTAGGCATTGACCGTCCCAAACTTCATTGACACTTTTGTTAAGCTCATTGCGGACAGAGTAAATAGGCCAAAATTGGACTGCTAGGGGGGATGTGCCAAACCAAGTATCTTCCCAGAACCTGGTTCTGCTCCCATCCCCTATGTTCCATCTGTAGCCAAATTTCATAGCATGCATAATAGATTTTAATCCTTTCCAGAATCTAGAGGTCTTAGGGTTGGAGGAAGGGACAAAAATATTAGGTTTATTTCCTGGGTACTTATGGGCAATAAGAAGCTTCAAGGGTTTCAGGTCTTCCTCATAGAATCTTTTAATCCAAGACCCTAGAAGACAGATGTTAATTTCTTGGAGGTTAGGTTTGCCTAGGCCTCCAAAATCTTTTTTCATAGAGACTAGGGCCCAATTAGCAAGGTGTAGCTTCCTATTTCCCTCAAAATCATTCCACAAGCAATGAGAAATCTGAGAATTGATGAGGTTCACTGCCCATTTAGGGAACTTGAAAAAGAAGAGGAGATACACTGGAATGCTATCCAAACAAGCTAGTATGAGGATGAATCTACCTCTGTAAGAGAGAAGTTTGCCCCTCCACCCAGAAATCCTTTTAATGATTTTATCTAGAAGGGTTGGATATCCTCTCTCCTCAGTTTATCGAGAGGGATACCTAGGTACTTAATGGGGAAGTTACCTTTATTACAGACTAGAATAGAGAGGAAGTCAGCTATCTCCTGATCATCCATGTTGATAGGGATGAGTTCACTTTTAGAGTAGTTGATTCTCATGCCTGAGACTTGTTCAAACCAGGTTAGAACAGTTTTCAGATTGCTAGCATGTGTGGAGTCATTGTCTAAGAAAAGGATGGTATCATCTGCATATTGAAGGCAGATGATGCCACCAGGGCAGACCTCAGGACAAAGCCCTACAACCAGACTATGATCAGCAGCTTTTGCTCGGCATTTTAGTAAGAACGTCCACTACTAAATTAAACAAAATCGGGGAGATGGGGTCACCTTGCCTAAGGCCTTTTCCAGCAAGGAAAAAATCACTTTCACAGTTATTTAACTTGACCCCAACAGACCCCCCATGAGTAAGTTGCTGGATCCAACTCTCCTCTGTGAAAGGCTTGGAAAAGATCTAAGAGATCATTTTTCACCAAGTCCCAAAAATGCTGGTAAAACAAGAAGGGAATCCCATCAGGACCAGGAGCCCCATCAGGATAAGAGCTAAAAATGGCTTCCTTCACCTCTGTCTCTGAAAAAGGGGCTTCTAGCAGCTCATTTTCAGCAGGAGAGACTTTTTCAGAAGCAGAGAAAAAATTGTTTTGTAGAGAGAACCTAGAAGGGTTTTCTTTATTAAACAGGTCTTTGTAGAAGTCACTAGCCACTTTCAGCATCTCATCTACCTTAGTGACAGGGCCATTAGGGCCATCAAGGGAGCGAATGAGAGTTTTCCTCCTTCTCCGGTTAGCTACTGCATGGAAGTAAGCAGTATTTCTATCACCCTCCTTAATGTTCCTAGCCAAATTTTCTTGAGCTCTCCATGGACAAAGTTTAATCTATTAGTCTAAGCCTCAGAGAGGTCAGTGGTTTCTGCCTTAATATCTAGAGAATCAAACTCAAGGAGGAGAAGCCTTTTGTATCTTCTAAGATTAGCTTCCTCATTGGAGTTCCACCCTTTGGTAGTTCTTCTAAATCTCCTGATTTTGATCTGCCAATTTTCAAGGGCGTAGCTGCTCCCAGTAGGCGCATTCCAGATTTTCCTGACTAGCTCAGTAAAATCTTGTCTAAGCAACCACCACTTTTCAAATTTAAAACTATTACTCTTTGGAGTTTGGTTAAGACCAGAGTCCCAGAGCAAAGGAGTGTGGTCACTACCACATCTGGGTAGAGCTCTACAACTAGAAAGGGGAAAGAAACTATCTAATTCTGTGTCACAGAAAATTCTGTCAATGGTGGACATAATCCTGGAGCAGCACTTCCAATATATCTAGCAGAACTGTGGATTTTCCTTCTGACAGGGCAATTCTCAACTTTGTGGGTAACAATTTTGCAGATAAAACAACTCTTCGGCTTGACACATTTATCCAAATGATGCCCTGGTTCCCCACAGTTGTAGCAGATCACCTCAGAGTATGCCATAAGGCCCGAAGCAGGAGCAGGGGCAGCTTTCTGGATGTCCTATCTCTTATTTTGCCGATTCTTGCCTTGATATTTCCCAATGATCTGAGAGTCAGAACCACCAGCAGATTGATCTTGGGCAATTATAGGAGCCTGCCCAGATTGTGCCCCCATTTGGGGGGGAGGTGGGCCGTACCACTGCCCAACCGGCGCTCCCCTCATTGTGATAGGGGAAATTCATCGGAGTTCCTGGTTCCTTCTCATCCTCCAGCCAGATGTTGTCTCTCAGGAAGCAGAAATAACCACTAGACCGCTCAATTGAAGCAGATTGCAAGCCTAATTTCAATCTTCTGCAGGTTTTGGGGAGAGGTAAGGTAGGGGATCCACCTGCTCCGGCTCCGGTGGCGTGTTGGTGGGCAGGAGTCCAGTCAAGCATTCCCATCTCGCAGCATGGCGTGGATCTCCTGAATTCACTTCTCCTTTCGCCCATCGAACGAACACAATCGGCGGCTCACTGGGGTGGGGCATCCTATGCTTCTCTGAGAAATCTCCTTCGAAGTAGATCCACAGGGCTAGATTCAGCAGCTCCCAATCCACATGATCCTTGCACATCCGAGCATACCTGCGCGAGTGAGAGAATGGATTCGGTCCCTCCTCGGCTTCCTCCCTCGCAGCTTCCTCCTCTGCTTCCCTCCATTCGCGCGTGCACTGGGTCCAGGAGAGAGCATTGTCACGGATCCGCATCACCCGCTCCCTCCATCTCCTCCCTTGAGTCTCCCGCAGCGGCTGCAGCATCCGCGGGAAGGCTTTGTAGACAGGTGGGAGATGCATCTTGTACATCTGCCTGTCTTCTAGCCATTCCCCCATGGATATGGCCAGCGACTCCATGGGGCACGCAAGCAGACTTGCTGAGGGGGGCAGGCGCGCCCGGAGTCAGGAGGCAAGGGGTGGGGCGAGATCTATTTGCCAATTACTTCCTCCTTTTCGGTTTATAGGGCTCAATTCAAAAATCTCACCAACCAAGGTAGATGATGAATGGTGGAATACTTTTTGTAGTTTGCAAAAGCACCTAATTAATGCACTTGTTTTCCTCAAAAAATTATGTTTATCAATGCATAAATTTCAATGCATGCATGCATAAAGTACATGCATTGGTCAATTTTCTCTTAATACTTGCATGCAATGATTTAATGCACCTTGGAATCTGAACATGTGATGGAAAACAACCAAATTGAGCCTTATAAAATGGAAAAACTAAAATTTTGAGATAAGCCCTATAAACTGAAAAGGAGGGAGTATGTGAACTAAACAGTCAACATATAAAATAATTTAAATATATATAATATAGTTAGAAGGGAAACATAAGTTGGACCTGGCGTTCCTATTCTTATATAGAAAAATAGAACAGACCTCTGTATTTTCTTCAAAAAAATACATAAATTGGGCTGCCAAAAATAAAACCTCGGACGGGAGGTCCATAGGTCGGTCGATACATGACGACCCTAAGAAAATACAAACAGGCCTATGGACCTCCCATCCGAGGTCGTGGGCTGCGCATGTTAAAAATGAAAGCCTAGAAGGGGCAGCCCAAAACCACGTCCAACACTTGCCAAAACTTCGTCACTCGACATTGTGTGGGCATTTTGACTGTGCATCATATGAAGATGTGCTATGCATGAATGTTGATCAGCATGATGTTAACTGGCTGGTAGTTCCATTTTTGACCATGAATAAAACTTCCAACATGATGTTAACCCTGTTTGAAAAGGCCGTGTTAATATAAATGCTCTACCTCTGAAAGTTGCAGTTTCTTATCTGAAACTGAAACTTGCAGTTTCTTCTCTAAGAATCACATTGTCTGCACTTTTATACTCCTATGAAACTACATTTTTTAAGTGCTAAAAATAGATCTCTAGAATTCATAAAATACTTTATATGCTCAATACTGCAAATCTGAAATTCAAAAGACATTCATATCTGAAAGTACTCTCAAAATACACAACACAAAACACAATTCACAACCTGCAAATACTGACAACCCTAAGCTCCTCCTGACAATTCACAACCTGCCCGACTATTGGGCTGGGGGGGCAGCCCCCTCCTATTCCTCGGCGGCAGACAGTCGCCCCGTGAGACGATGTGAACGGCGAGGGAGACGATGGCGGGGAAGCGTCATCAGGCCAACTGCTTTTCTCCTCTTGCATTTGGGTTCGGTCGACGAAGACTCCACCGGCTCGCTCTGGCAGGACACCCTCACAAACGGCACCCTGTAGATGCTCGATCCTTCAATCTCTAGTGGATGCTCCATCTGGGATCGATACTCCCACCACCGCTCCCTCACGATCGGATTCGGTGAATCTGTTTGCTCCATGGCCCAGAGGAGCAGCTCTATGTACTCCGGCGCGACTCCCTCCGGGAGTATCGCCGCCTTTTCACTCTGCTGCAGATATTTGGCCATGGATGTCGCCGTCGCCGCTAGTTGGTCCTTGTTGTCAAGACTGTATCTCCAACATCCTAGCTAGTTTCACAGGGTCGCCGTCTGCGATCCTCACGTATCGGTTGTACTCCTCCATCGATCTACTTCTCCACAGCACCTTCACTCACCGGCGGTGGTTTTTGAATGGAAGAGGAGAGGAGCAGCGCTAGTTTTGGATTAGAACGTGAGAGGAGCGATGCCGGTTTTGGATTGGAACAGGAGAGGAGGGGCGGTGGTTTTGAAATGGAAGAGGAGAGGAGCGGCGCTGCATTTAGATTGGAACAGGAGAGGAGCGGCGGTGGTTTAAGAGGAGAAGAGCGGAAGAGCGGCGCTGGTATTGGAAGTATTTTTTGTTGTTTCGCGTATTTTGGGTCAAAGTTTGACCACGTACTGTATTTGACAAGCAAAATGTGAATGCATGTCACCAAAAATTGTATCGTTTGGTTCGTATCTAAATGTACTTTCAAATTATACTCCCTCATTTTTTATACAAGGCCACAAACTCATATTACAGGTACCAAGGTAAAAATCAATGCTATGTTTAAGTCAATGTTGCAAGCTAGCTTGTCACCTTGATTGCCGTGTTAATTAATGTAGTTTTTCCCTCCCAAGCACAACAAGCCAACCCTCTTACTCCACATTGGTTGATTAATGTTGGGAATGCCACCTAACCTTCTCACTCCCGCATGCACACAAGGGATATTAATGTCCTCCGGTGCTAGTACGAGGCAAACGCCATCAATTTTGCCTCGATTAATGTTAGTGACCTTGTATAATTGCAAATTGTAATTTTGATAGTGGCCTTGTATACAACGTATAACATATATTTTATGTGCGAAAATCATGATCAATTATGACCCAGAATAAAAGGGAGACTAGTTAATGTGGGGTCGCTTTCTTAATTGAAGGGTAAATTGATTTCGATTTTGATCCAGTCAGAGCGCGCCGGCCCTCTCGTCCAATCCTAAATCGCTACCGCACGCTCCTCTCCCTCTTCTCCATTGCAAAACCACCTCCTCTCCTCTCCATCATCTCCATTCCAAAACCACCGTCTCGCCTCTCCCTCTTCTCTATTGGAAGATCACCGTCTCTTCTTCGTTTTCTAGACGCTTTGCTCCATGACGCAGGCACAATCTATGGATACAAAATTAGTATACTATAGACTATTTAAAAGTCGAGGGCGGGGCTTTTCCTGTGCGGTAGGCGGCGGGGCAGTTCCGCCTAGTCGGTTCGACAGAGACGCGAGAAGACGAGGGAGTAGGCTGCTGCAAACGTAGGGCTATGTGATTTGACAGCGAGTTACTGCTGGACAGGTGGGGCCCCGTGATTTGACTTGCCATTATGATTTTAACTGCGGTGCTACGACCGGTGTGAGTCTCCCAGATTCCTGACAACCTCCATACAGGTGCCTCTCCCAATGCTCCACCATGTAGTAGAGGCTGGCTCTTGCATGAGAGCCCACTTCTCCACTTTTTCCTTGCCTCTTTTTCCTCCACATATGCAAAAATGCCATGTAAAGTGCACTATTGTACTTACTTTTACTTGCTCCTACAGGTGCTTAAGCTTGCCACATAGGCATGAAGTCTGATGTGGCAAGTTAATCAAGAAGAGAGAGACTAGTTTGGTGACCCAACGAAGAAACGGTGCTAAGCGCGTGTACCTAGGTGAAAAGACAATTTTGAGTCTATAGCTAATTAAATGAAGCAAACTTAGCAACACCATTTCATTAGAAGTGGTCACTCCTTGGGAAATGCAATAAATACACGCACTTAGCACCGTTTCTTCCTTGAGTACGAAGAAAGAGATAGAGAGGAGTAGAAAAATACACTTATAGCCAACCTTGTTGTAGTATGAGTGCCTAAGTGATGACTATGTATGACATGCCAACATCAGATAGCCTAACGCACCGTGTTAAATCTCCAAGGGCGCGACCGCGCGAGTGACGCGACGGTCGTGGTAGGCGCGACCATGATATAGGCTACTGGCAGCCCTTGGATCTGAGATCAAACGGTCGCATGCTAAGTTGCTGAAAATTTGCAGAATAACCCTCCAGGATAGGATATTCACCCATAGGTCTAGAATCATGCCATGCAACCGTTCGATCTCAGATCCAAGGGCTCTCGGAAGCCCGTATCATGGGAGAATGGAAAGCCACTACCCTGCCGTTCGCACGCTGGTAGTTCGCTCCTACTCGTCTCCGCACGTCCTTCAATACTACGGCGGTTCGCTCCTAGTCATCCCGTCCATTCACATTACGGTAGTTCCACTAATCATAACCCTCCTCCCAAATCCGTGGCGTCCCAAATCTCCACGATCGGCGGTGAGTACAAAGTTAGAACCATCACCGGCGATGAGTTTGATGTCATCTACACCCGTTCTTCCGCGACGGTGAAAGGATGCCTTTCTTGCTTCAGACGCATGTTTGAAAACTCAGATGATGAGTGGCTCGCTGGGCTAGATGTTGAGTACACCACAGTCCTGGGACGAGAGAAGGATCTAAAGGATGAAGAGAGGAAGAAGCCCCTCGTGATCCAGGTTTGCGTACATAACGTTTGCTTGGTCTACCACATATGCCAAGCCGACGTTGAGTGCCAGGATTTTAAGAACTTCCTCAAGGACAAAACAGTGAAATTCGTTACTGTAGACTTTGGTAACGACAAAGAAGTCATGTGTCGGATAGGCCTCGTTGTAGGCAACACCTTCGACCTCCAGAAGAATCGGCTGGTGTCCTCTTGTCAGCCTTCAATGCTGACCCTGGCAGGAGCCATGGTTCATCCTTTGTACTGTAAACTGGAGAAACCTCATTACACGTTTCATCGTCATGCATGGTAGCAGAATGTACTAGATATAGACCACATCCACTACGCTGCAATGGATGGCTACCTTTGCTTCAATATCTACAAGGGTTGGATGAAGAGCAACAGCCAAGTGTGCGGTTCAAGCAAAGAAGTATCGTCCAAGAGGAAGAGGGACAAGGACGAAGTCGAGGACGTGGACGAGGACTCCGAGTAAGGTGGCAGTGTCGTTGCTCATGGTGGTTCTAATGCAGTGTCTACCGGAATAGTTGCAAAGTTTAATTTCAGGTGTGATTAATTTAATTTGAGGGGTGTGTTGTGCTGAGCCCCCAGCAGAACTATGTTATGTTTCTTCTCGTTACTTTAACTCTTTAGTACGTGCATACTAGTATTTCTTACATTTCATCTTTTAGTTGGTATAGTACTACCACTCGTTTCTTCACATTATATACGTACAATATATATGGCCAACATCATATAGCCAGCAGTTTAGTTGTCAAAGAATTTTAGGGTGCTTAGTTTTGTCAAAGAATTCCAGGATGCTTAGAGGGTGCTTGGATCCAAGGGACTTATTTTAGTCTGACTAAAAATAGTCTCTTTAAGAGGCTAAAGTTCCAAGCACCCCTGACTAAAGAGGGGCTAAAACTAGTCTTGAGACTAAAAAAAATTAGTCAGGGGTACCCCTACTAAAATGTGGATTAGTCCTCTCTCTACTCATTTAACTCCTCTCCTTTAACACAGGCGAGTTCTGGATTGGAGGGTTTGGAGGATAATAAATGCTCATTAACTTGATTTTAGCCTTTTTAGTATTTGGATCCAAGCATGGGTGAGGCTAGCATATTTTAGTCCCACTAGTTTTAGCCATGGGACTAAAACGTATCCAAGCACCCTCTTAGTTTTATTTGAGGGGTGGGTTGTGCTGGACACCATTAATGTGACTAGCCTTTTTAATAGTACTATATGCATAATTTGGCGACGAGCGCTCTCTATATGTACCACCTTTTTTTAATTTCAAGTTTTGCTCCATGGCGCAATCCATCAATACTACTTCTATACAAAAGTATACATTTTTTAAAAGGCTAGAGGGCGGGGCAGTCTAGCTTGGTCGGTTTCACGAGAGGCGAGGGCCTTTGTGATTTGACGGCTCATCACTGCTGCAAGGCGGGGGCTTGTGATTTGACTGCTCGTATAAATGCGCCGACGACCTGATCGAGGAGGAGCAAAGAACCGTGCGGTATACTCAAGTTTTCCACTGGAGTAGTACTGCGACGGAGGAGCACGAAACACGGTAGCCCAGTGCCATATGGTGATAAAAAATGATCTAATTTGCTAGTCATCTCATTGTTAGCATTGTTCTATTCATTCCCTCAAAAAAACATTGTTCTATTCATGCCTCGCAGAGAACGTGCCACGTGCGGTGGAACACCCGAAGCAAAATATGAAACACAGGAGCAAAAGAAGAAGGAAGATTATCACCCCAAATGATCTAATTCGCCGCAGAGTCGTAACTGCTTCTTCATCGCCTCCACGACCTCCATCTCCTTGCGCATCTCCTCCGCCATCTTCATCATTGTGTCCATGAGACGGCATTTCCCGACGCGAGCCTTCATCATCTGTTCCACGGCCATATTACGTACCTTGACAGCAGTCGGGTGCTCGATGCGGAGCTTCGCCAACTCTTCCTTCTGTTCCATGGCGAGGGCCTGCAGCATCTTCATCGAGGAACTACTATTCTCATGCAGCTTCTTCCAGCCGGCATTCTTCTCCTTCAACAGGTTGATCTCATGGCAGAGCTTCGCATTGTCCTCCCGAAGTCGCAGGATTTTGCCGGTCGCCTTCTTCTCCGAGGCAATGCTCTTCTTCAGCAGCATCACCAAGCTAGCGGTCAACTCCCCCTGCTGATTGAGCTTAGCGGGCATGTCGTCGAGGCTCTCCTTCAGCAACTCCATCAAGCCTTGGATGAACTCCTTCTACTTATTGAGCTGATCGGGCATGCCGTCGAGGGATAACGACTCCAGCTCCGCCGGCTCGGCATGTTCGCCTCCGCGACTAGGGCGCTCCTGGGAGCCATCGCCTGCCCGTGAGAGATCTTTCGAGGTCTCTGCGTGGCGGCGAGCCCTCTCTTTTTTTTCCGCAGCCTTGGTTGCCACTCCCTTGTTACGAGTAGTTCTCGACCTAGAGCTCTGCTCACCAGCCATGGCAACGACGGACGAAGAAGAAGCACTTATGAGGAGGAAAGGTAGAGTGATTTTTGGTTAGGTAGTTCCCCTTTTTATAACCTAAGTACTAGAACTAGTACTAATACCAGCATAGTGGGAACATGTTCAGGTTTGGTACGTACTACTAGTAGGTGTGAGCAGGCTTTCGAATGTGATGGGAACAAGGTAAAGATTAATTGATGGTTTTGGTTTCGAGGCCCAAAACGGCTCCCGATGAGTTTAGCGGAACATAAATTTCAAGTACTACACTGCTCAAATGCGTAAATATTATGTTACTGTCAAAAATTGGCACAAAATATGAAGGAGATCAATGGAAGTACTACTAGCAACCCACGATTTAACTACTCGCATGCGCGCAGTGGAGTAATAATGTCTTTCTTCCGCCCTCACGTCCACTCAATTTGCATGCGCTGTATTAATTGACCATCAATGAAGTGAACGACTTTACACGCGTCAAATTATCACATGGGGTGGATCTTGGTACAAAATTGCGTCCGCCCATGTACCCGCGTGTGCGTGCGAGGAAAGAGTGCGTGCATGGTGTGTGTGCACATCTTCGCTTCATGCATGTACCGCCAGTATGGCTCAGGGAGGACGAGTACATTCTTCTGGAACCAGCAGCACATCACTGTGATCAATCCACGAAAGGAGGTCGCGACAACGCCTACACATGTGCCACGTGGCTTCATGAACTGTAAGAGAGACACTGTGTAGCGCGCCATTGTGTAACACCCCGGATGTAATTTACCTAATATGTACTCCAACTCTTGCCGTTTCCGGCACTAAGTTATTTTATTTTCTCGGGTTCGGGTTTTTTTCTCCATGTGTTGTTGTCGTTGTCGTGCATCAAATATCATGTCATCATGTGCATTGCATTTGCAAACGTGTTCATCTCATGCATCCGAGCATTTTCCCCGTTGTCCGTTTTGCATTCCGGCGCTCCGTTCTCCTCCGGTGGTCATTTCTACCTTCTTTTCGTGTGTGGGGGTTAAACATTTCCGGATTGGACTGAGACTTGCCAAGCGGCCTTGGTTTACTACCGGTAGACCGCCTGTCAAGTTTCGTACCGTTTCGACTTCGTTTCATACTTCAACGGTTAACCGAGGGACCGAAAAGGCCTCGTGTGTGTTGCAGCCCAACACCCCTCCAATTTGGCCCAAAACCAACCAAAACCCTCTCCATCATCTAGAGCGTTCGAACACGATCACGTGGCCGAAAACCGCACCTCATTTGGACTCTCCTAGCTCCCTCTATGCCTATTTAAAGGCCCCCTCCGAAATTCACGGGTCTCCCCTCCCCCCTAAACCCTAGATCCACTCCTCCGCGCGGCCGGACACGTCCGCCGGCCGCCGGACACTGTCCGCCGCTCGCGGGGACCTATCACTGTGCGCGACGTGGCGGCCGCGGTGCCCACTTCGCCGCCGACCGCGCCGTCCCGCCCGAGCCCGCGTAGGGCCCCCGCGGCCCATCTAGTTCCGCCGCCGCCTGCCTCCTTCTTCCCGACGCCCGGCGCCGCGCTCCTCCATGCCGGCGAACCCGCCACCCGGCCGCACCGGCGACCTCCGCTGCTCCACCGCATCAGCCACCCGCCGCGTGCCTCGCCCCTCGCCGCGCCGCCGTCGCCACTCCGGCGACCTCCTCCGCTTCTCCTCGCCCCGGCTCCGGCCTTCTCCTCCCCTCGCGCCGGCAAGCTTCATTAACTCCGGCGGCCCATCGACTTTTCCCGTGACCTTGGGGTCCGTGCGCCGATCTGGATCTAGATCTGGGAATAGCTCCTCGGTTGACTTTTTCTCAGAAACCCTAGCTATTTTGCATATTTCATCGTGTTGTATCTTTGCATCCGTAGATCCGTTTTGTGCGTGTAGCATATCAAAATGTTTGCCTCAAAGAGCACATCATTTCATATCATTGCATCATTTTCATTTGAGTTCATCTTGATGCCAGAAATGCTATTGGAAGAGTGCTATTTGAGTTAATTGTCAGATCTACTGCTCCAAATACCTATTTGTCATTTTTGCCATGTTTAATGTGTGCATGATATGCCCCTGAGCTCTACATGAGTTTTGTTATATGCTTTGCCATCTTTCCAGAGGTGCTATCCATGTATTTTTGTGATGTGTGTGGTGACTAGCACAAGCTTACAAAGTGGTGCATTCGTTAATGCTGATTTCAGGGACTTAGCAATTCCACTAAGTCCTTGATCTATTTTTATCAATATGCCATATGTTCATGTTCTTTCCTAGAGATCCGTGCCTCTTTTGAGGATGTTCAGTAAGGATGATTTGTTAATCTTGTAGTTCTCTATCCATCCATGTCTTTTTTTCCAATTAGGGAGCACCTTAGCTTGAGTAAATTGAGCTCTACTTTTGCTATTTCGTGAATCTGGGCAGATTGTCTACTTGTTAGCAATTTTGCCGAGGATGTTGTAGTTGAGCCGTGCATGCTATGTTGTTGTTCTTGCCATGTCTAGCTTATATAATGTGTATTCTTAGTAGGTATATGCTTAGATTGTCATGCCTTGCTCTGTAGTGAGCGCATCGAGCTCGTAAACATGCCTACTTGATATCTGATTTGCATGCTCCAGTTTTTCTGTAAGTCTGTGATCTGATTATGTTTTTGCCATGTTCACATGCTTGGAAGTGTATTTTCTGATCCCTTTTGGCTCAAGGTCACTAAGGGACTTTTGTTAAGCTCTTTGAGTAGCTCCATTCCATGCCTTGTCTTGCCATGTTAAATTCCTGTAGCATATAGTTTTCGTGCTCCAAAGTGTGCTATCTAATCTGAAATTCCAGGCTTGTGTTAATTTCACCAAGTCTAAGATCTGTTTACCAATTGCACTTTTGCCATGCTTGTTTGAACCTATTAATGGATGAATTTGCCGTGGCTCGGTGTTCATCTTTTGTCAAGCATCATGAATGGATCCCTGCCATGTATTTTTTTGCCATGTTTGAGTGTTGTAGCATGTTTAACTTGTTGCATTTAGAGGGCTACTTTCTGTTTATCGCAGACCGGTGCCATATTTGTTTTGCTTGCCATTTCCAAACCGTGAATCCGATTCCGGCGATCTTTAAATCGATTTCAACTGAAATCACCTCACCTTTCCAGTGGCACTCTCGGATTTCAAAGTTGAGGCCAGGTTCATTCATCCCTTGTCAAATCTTGCATATGCATCACATATCGCATCCCGCATAAGCATACCATGTTTGCATCATGTTGTTATTGCTTTGCACGTGGTTGATTGTGTTCCTCTTGCTTGTTTGTCTTGTTTGGATAGAGCCGGGAGACGAGTTCGCTAACGAGGAGCCCATTGAGTTTGCTTTCGAGGATCCAGTCAACTCTGACAACTTTACAGGCAAGATGATCATACCCTCGAAATCACTTCTATCTTTGCTTTGCTAGATGCTCGCTCTTTTGCTATGCCTATTCTACGATGACTACCACTTGCTTATCATGCCTCCCAAATTGCCATGACAAACGTCTAACCCACCATGTCCTAGCAAACCGTTGTTTGGCTATGTTACCGCTTTGCTCAGCCCCTCTTATAGCGTTGCTAGTTGCAGGTGAAGATCGCAGACCGTTCCTTGTTGGAACATTATTGTCTTGATTGGGATATCATTATATTATCTTGTTATCTTAATGCATCTATATAATTGGTAAAGGGTGGAAGGCTCGGCCTTTTTCCTAGTGTTTTGTTCCACTCTTGCCGCCCTAGTTTCTGTCATATCGGTGTTATGTTCCCAGATTTTGCGTTCCTTATGCGGTTGGGTGATAATGGGAACCCCTTGACAGTTCGCCTTGAATAAAACTCCTCCAGCAATGCCCAACCTTGGTTTTACCATTTGCCACCTAGCCTCTTTTTTCCTTGGGTTTTCGGAGCCCAAGGGTCATCTTATTTAAACCCCCCTGGGCCAGTGCTCCTCTGAGTGTTGGTCCAAACTAGAGTCATGTGCAGCGCCCCCTCGGGGAAACTCGAGGTTTGGTTTTAGTTGTATGGAGCGCTCATCTGAGTGTGCCCTGAGAACGAGATATGTGCAGCTCCTATCAGGATTTGTCGTCACATTCGGGTGGTGTTGTTGGATTTGTTTTAACTTGTCGAAGTGTCTTGTAGAACCGGGATACCGAGCCTGATCGGAATGTCTCGGGAGAAGGTATATTCCTTCGTTGACCGTGAGAGCTTGTCATGGGCTAAGTTGGGACTCCCCTGCAGGGATTTGAACTTTCGAAAGCCGTGCCCGCGGTTATGGGCAGATGGGAATTTGTTAATGTCCGATTGTAGATAACTTGAACCTTAACTTAATTAAAATGAATCAACTGTGTGAGTTACCGTGATGGTCTCTTCTCGGCGGAGTCTGGGAAGTGAACACGGTGTTGGAGTAATGCTTGCCGTAGTTTGTACTCTAGTTCTTCGTTCGAGCTTTGCCTTCTCTTCTCGCTCTCTTTTGCGAACAGGTTAGCCACCATTTATGCTAGTCGCTTGCTGCAGCTCCATATATTACCTTGCCTTACCTTTAAGCTTAAATAGTCTTGATCGCGAGGGTGCGAGATTGCTGAGTCCCTGTGGCTCACAGATTACTTCCAAACCAGATGCAGGGCCTGATGGCTCCATTCCAGATGATGCGCTTGAGCTCAAGTGGGAGTTCGATGAAGCCTCCCGTCGTTACTATGTGTCTTTGCCTGATGATCAGTAGTGGTGCCCAGTTGGGGCGATCGGGACCATGTTGCATGTTGGGTTGGTCTTTTATTTTGGCACCGTAGTCGGGCCATGAGTGATTGGATGATGTAATGCTATTAATGTACTTTGTTTGACATGGCGAGTGTAAGCCAACTATGTACATTCCCCTTTTATTATCTATATTACATGGGATGTTGTGAAGATTGCCTTACTTGCGACATTTCTTTCAATGCAGTTATGCCTCTAAGTCGTGCTTCGACACGTAGGAGATATAGCCGCATCGAGGGCATTACAAGTTGGTATCAGAGCGATGAAGGGAACACCAGTTCTACGCCAAGTTCTCAAAGTGTGAATTTTGGCTCGATGAGGTTCTATATCTTGGGAATATCATCTCTGCCAAGGGCATTGCGGTGAATCCTGAGAAGGTGTCCGCAATTGTGAATTGGGAACCACCTCAGAATGTGAAGCAACTCCGTAGCTTCCTCGGTCTCGCAAGCTACCGTCGAAGGTTCATTGAGAACTTTTCTAAGATCGCGAGGCCTCTATCAAACCTTCTCCAGAAGCACGTCAAGTACGTTTGGTCTCCGGAATGTGACATTGATTTCAACACTTTGAAAGAGAAATTGGTCACTGCTCCAGTTCTGACTCCTCCTGATGAATCCAAACCGTTCGAGGTCTTCTGCGATGCCTCTCTTCAAGGTTTTGGTGCAGTGTTGATGCAAGAGAAGAAAGTTGTGGCTTATACCTCTCACTAGTTGAAGCCCAACGAGAAGAACTACCCCACTCATGACCTCGAGTTGGCGGCAGTGGTGCATGCTCTTTTGACTTGGAGACATCTCTTATTGGGAAGAAAAGTGGACATTTTCACTGACCACAACAATCTCAAGTACATCTTCACTCAGCCGAATCTCAACCTCAGGCAGACTCGTTGGGTCGAAATGATTCAAGAGTATAATCCGAGTATCGAGTATACTCCAGGCAAGGCCAATGTGATTGCTGACGCTTTGAGCAAGAAAGCGTACTGCAACAGTCTGATTCTCAAGCCTTATCAACCCGACCTTTGTGAATTTTTCCGCAAACTCAATCTGCAAGTTGTTCCTCAAGGTTTCCTCGCCAACCTTCAAGTCTCTCCTACCTTGGAAGACCAGATTCGCCAGGCTCAGCTTCTTGATGCTATGGTGAAGAAGGTGAAGATTGGGATTGCCAAGAGTCAACCCAAGTACAAGTGCTACCGCCTTGATGACAAGGACACTCTTCTTCGAGGATCGTATTGTTGTGCCCAAAGGTGACCTTGATCATGAACGAGGCTCACAATTCACTCCTCTCCATCCACCCTTGGAGCACGAAGATGTATCAGGACCTCAAGCAGGCTTATTGGTGGAGTCGAATGAAGCGCGAGATTGCTCAGTTCGTGAACGAGTGTGATGTCTGTAGAAGAGTGAAGGCAGAACACCAAAGGCCAGCTGGTCTCCTCCAACCTCTTGCCATTCCAGAATGGAAGTTTGACCACATTGAGATGGACTTCGTGACTGGGTTTCCAAAGTCCAAGCGTGGCAATGATGCTATATTCGTTGTGATCGACAAACTCACTAAAGTGGCTCACTTTTTTCCTATCAAAGAGTCTATCACTGCAGCTCAATTGGCGGAGCTGTATACCTCTCGGATTGTCTCTCTGCACGGCATTCCATAGGTGATCTCTTCAGACCGTGGCAGCATCTTTACCTCCAAGTTTTGGGATTCTTTTCAAAAGGCCATGGGCACCAACATCCGCTTCAGCACAGCTTTCCACCCTCAAACTAGCGGTCAAGTCGAGCGTGTCAACCAGATTCTTGAAGATATGCTCAGGGCTTGTGTGATCTCCTTCGGCATGAAGTGGGAAGATTGTCTTCCATATGCTGAATTCTCCTACAACAACAGTTTTCAAGCAAGTTCGGGCAAGGCCCCATTCGAAATTTTTTATGGCAGGAAGTGTTGTACCCCTCTCAACTGGTCTGAAACCGGTGAACGTCAACTTCTGGGAAATGACTTAATCACAGAGGTAGAGGAGATGTGCAAAGTCATTCATGATAACCTCAAAGCAGCGCAATCGCGCCAGAAGAGCTACTATGATAGTAAGCACCATGATTTGGCTTTCGAGATCGGAGATCATGTTTACCTCCGCGTCTCTCCAATGAAAGGTACTCGTCGCTTCGGTATAAAGGGAAGCTTGCCCCTAGATACGTGGGACCTTTCAAGATCGTCACCAAGAGAGGCGATCTCGCCTATCAACTCGAGCTTCCTTCAAACTTTGCAAATGTGCATGACGTGTTCCATGTCTCTCAGCTCCGCAAGTGCTTCAAGACTCCTGACCGCACCGTCAACTTCGAAGACATTGATCTCAAAGAAGATCTCTCTTATCGTGAGCACCCCGTGGCTATTCTTGAAGAGACTGAACACAAGACTCGCAATAAGTCAATCAAATTCCTCAAAGTCAAGTGGTCACACCATTCCGACCGTGAAGCCACCTGGGAACACGAGGATCACCTCCGTTCTGAGTACCCGGCGTTCTTCCAGTCCTAGATCTCGGGACGAGATCCTTTCGTAGTGGTGGAGTGTTGTAACACCCCGGATGTAATTTACCTAATATGTACTCCAACTCTTGCCGTTTCCGGCACTAAGTTATTTTATTTTCTTGGGTTCGGGATTTTGTATCCGTGTGTTGTTTTCGTTGTCATGCATCTCATGTCATGTCATCATGTGCATTGCATTTGCAAACGTGTTCGTCTCATGCATCCAAGCATTTTCCCCGTTGTCCGTTTTGCATTCCGGTGCTCCGTTCTCCTCCGGTGGTTATTTCTACCTTCTTTTCGTGTGTGGGGGTTAAACATTTACGGATTGGACCGAGACTTGCCAAGCGGCCTTGGTTTACTACCGGTAGACCGCCTGTCAAGTTTCGTATCATTTGGACTTCGTTTGATACTTCAACGTTTAACCGAGGGACCGAAAAGGCCTCATGTGTGTTGCAGCCCAACACCCCTCCAATTTGGCCCAAAACCCACCAAAACCCTCTCCATCATCTAGAGCATTCGATCACGATCGCGTGGCCGAAAACCGCACCTCATTTGGACTCTCCTAGCTCCCTCTATGCCTATTTAAAGGCCCCCTCCAAAATTCACGGGTCTCCCCTCCCCCCTAAACCCTAGATCGACTCCTCCGCGCGGCCGGACACTGTCCGCCACTCGTGCGGACCTATCGCTGTGCGCCACGTGGCGGCTGCGGTGCCCACTTCGCCGCCGACCGCGCCGGCCCGCCCGAGCCCGCGTAGGGCCCCCGCGGCCCATCTAGCTCCGCCGCCGCCTGCCTCCTTCTTCCCGACACCCGGCGCCGCGCTCCTCCATGCCGGCGAACCCGCCCCCCGGCCGCACCGGCGACCTCCGCTGCTCCACCGCATCCGCCACCCGCTGCGTGCCTCGCCCCTCGCCGCGCCGCCGTCGCCACTCCGGCGACCTCCTCCGCTTCTCCTCGCCCCGGCTCCGGCCTCCTCCTCCCCTCGCGCTGGCAAGCTTCAACAACTCCGGCGGCCCATCGACTTTTCCGGCGACCTTGGCGTCCGTGCGCCGATCCGTATCTAGATCTGGGAATAGCACCTCGGTTGACTTTTTCTCAGAAACCCTAACTATTTTGCATATTTCATCGTGTTGTATCTTTGCATTCGTAGATCTGTTTTGGGCGTGTAGCATATCAAAATGTTCGTCTCAGAGAGCACATCATTTCATATCATTCTATCATTTTCATTTGAGTTCATCTTGATGCCAGAAATGCTATTGGAAGAGTGCTATTTGAGTTAATTGTCAGATCTACTGCTCCAAATAGCTATTTGTCATTTTTGCCATGTTTAATGTGTGCATGATATGCCCCTAAACTCTACATGAGTTTTCTTATATGCTTTGCCATCTTTCCAGAGGTGCTATCCATGTATTTTTGTGATGTGTGTGGTGACTAGCACAAGCTTACAAAGTGGTGCATTCGTTAATGTTGATTTCAGGGACTTAGCAATTCCACTAAGTCCTTGATCTGTTTTTATCAATATGCCATATGTTCATGTTGTTTCCTAGTGATCAGTGCCTCTTTTGAGGATGTTCAGTAAGGATGATTCATTAATCTTGTAGTTCTCTATCCATCCATGTCTTTTTTTCCAATTAGGGAGCACCTTAGCTTGAGTAAATTGAGCTCTACTTTTGCTATTTCGTGAATCTGGGCAGATTGTCTACTTGTTAGCAATTTTGCCGAGGATGTTGTAGTTGAGCCGTGCATGCTATGTTGTTGTTCTTGCCATGTCTAGCTTATATAATGTGTATTCTTAGTAGGTATATGCTTAGATTGTCATGCCTTGCTCTGTAGTGAGCGCATCGAGCTCGTAAACATGCCTACTTGATATCTGATTTGCATGCTCCAGTTTTTCTGTAAGTCTGTGATCTGATTATGTTTTTGCCATGTTCACATGCTTGGAAGTGTATTTTCTGATCCCTTTTGGCTCAAGGTCACTAAGGGACTTTTGTTAAGCTCTTTGAGTAGCTCCATGCCATGCCTTGTCTTGCCATGTTAAGTTCCTGTAGCATATAGTTTTCTTGGTCCAAAGTGTGCTATCTGATCTGAAATTCCAGGCTTGTGTTAATTTCACTAAGTCTGAGATATGTTTACCAATTGCACTTTTGCCATGCTTGTTTGAACCTGTTAATGGATGAATTGGCTGTAGCTCAGTGTTCATCTTTTGTCAAGCATCATGAATGGATCCCTGCCATGTATTTTTTGCCATGTTTGAGTGTTGTAGCATGTTTAACTTGTTGCATTTAGAGGGCTACTTGCTGTTTATCGCAGACCGGTGCCATATTTGTTTTGCTTGCCATTTCCAAACCGTGCATACGATTCCGGCGATCTTTATATCGATTTCAACCTAAATCACCTCACTTTTCCAGTGCCACACTTAGATTTCCAAGTTGAGGCCAGGTTCATTCATCCCTTGTCAAATCTTGCATATGCATCACATATCGCATCCCGCATAAGCATACCATGTTTGCATCATGTTGTTTGAGCTTTGCACGTGGTTGATTGTGTTCCTCTTGCTTGTTTGTCTTGTTTGGGTAGAGCCGGGAGACGAGTTCGCTAACGAGGAGCCCGTTGAGTTTGCTTTCGAGGATCCAGTCAACTCTGACAACTTTACAGGCAAGATGATCATACCCTCGAAATCACTTCTATCTTTGCTTTGCTAGATGCTCGCTCTTTTGCTATGCCTATGCTACGATGCCTACCACTTGCTTATCATGCCTCCCAAATTGCCATGACAAACCTCTAACCCACCATGTCCTAGCAAACCGTTGTTTGGCTATGTTACCGCTTTGCAAAGCCCCTCTTATAGCGTTGCTAGTTGCAGGTGAAGATCGGAGACCGTTCCTTGTTGGAACATTATTGTCTTGATTGGGATATCATTATATTATCTTGTTATCTTAATGCATCTATATAATTGGTAAAGGGTGGAAGGCTCGGCCTTTTGCCAAGTGTTTTGTTCCACTCTTGTCGCCCTAGTTTCCGTCATATCGGTGTTATGTTCCCGGATTTTGCGTTCCTTACGCGGTTGGGTGATAATGGGAACCCCTTGACAGTTCGCCTTGAATAAAACTCCTCCAGCAATGCCCAACCTTGGTTTTACCATTTGCCACCTAGCCCCTTTTTCCCTTCGGTTTCCGGAGCCCAAGGGTCATCTTATTTAAACCCCCCGCTGGGCCAGTGCTCCTCTGAGTGTTGGTCCAAACTAGAGTCCTGTGCAGCGCCCCCTCGGGGACGCTCGAGGTTTGGTTTTAGTTGTATGGAGCGCTCATCTGAGTTGGCCCTGAGAACGAGATATGTGCAACTGCTATCGGGATTTGTCGGCACATTCGGGCGGTGTTGCTAGATTTGTTTTAACTTGTCGAAGTGTCTTGTAGAACCGGGATACCGAGTCTGATCGGAATGTCTCGGGAGAAGGTATATTCCTTCGTTGACCGTGAGAGCTTGTCATTGGCTAAGTTGGGACTCCCCTGCAGGGATTTGAACTTTCGAAAGCCGTGCTCGCGGTTATGGGCAGGTGGGAATTTGTTAATGTCCGGTTGTAGATAACTTGAACCATAACTTAATTAAAATGAATCAACTGTGTGAGTTACCGTGATGGTCTCTTCTCGGCGGGGTCCGGGAAGTGAACACGGTGTTGGAGTAATGCTTGCCGTAGTTTGTACTCTAGTTCTTCGTTCGAGCTTTGCCTTCTCTTCTCGCTCTCTTTTTCGAACAGGTTAGCCACCATTTATGCTAGTCGCTTGCTGCAGCTCCACATATTACCTTGCCTTACCTTTAAGCTTAAATAGTCTTGATCGCGAGGGTGCAAGATTGCTGAGTCCCTGTGGCTCACAGATTACTTCCAAACCAGATGCAGGGCCTGATGACTCCGTTTCAGATGATGCGCTTGAGCTCAAGTGGGAGTTCGATGAAGCCTCCCGTCGTTACTATGTGTCTTTCCCTGATGATCAGTAGTGGTGCCCAGTTGGGGCGATCGGGACCGTGTCGCATGTTGGGTTGGTCTTTTATTGTGGCACCGTAGTCGGGCCATGAGTGATTGGATAATGTAATGCTATTTATGTACTTTGTTTGACGTGGCGAGTGTAAGCCAACTATGTGCCTTACTTGCGACATTGCTTTCAATGCGGTTATGCCTCTAAGTCATGCTTCGACACGTAGGAGATATAGCCGCATCGAGGGCGTTACACATTGGTATTCTAATTTACATGTTTTGCACATACTCGAAGTACTAGTAAGGTACACGTGCATTGCACACATTAGATTTTCCAAACAAATTATGAATAAATACCACACTATAGCATGTAAGCTCTGAGTCATATATGCCTGATGTAGCCCTTTGTTTAATTCTTATAGTTCATCTCATTCAAAATCAATTAGTTTTTATAAAAAAGCTAAGAACGCGGGAATAGGAAAAACATGGGATTATAGTGGAATGTCGTCTTGAATCCTACAGGATTGTACGAGTGTTTGATTGTGCATAGAAAAACCGCAGAATTCTTTCAAAGAGGTTTGAGTGGATGGGATGTTTCCTATGAAATCTAGTGCAAATGAATCATATGGAAAAATTCCTATGGTTTACAATCCTACGAATCAAACAACCAAGATAGTTAAAAATCCTAATGATTAGAATCCTCCAAAATTCCTTTGAGAATCCTTTGAATCAAAGAAGCCCTTAATCTATTTTATGATTCATGGAATTGTGCGTTGTAAAGCATAAAGTAAAAAAACAAATAATGGCAATTCAACTAGAAAAAAGTTTGGGCAGTTATGATATAGAAGATTCTAGAACAAAAGAGAACCACTATTGTTTTGAGGTTTGTGCATTATGCTTAAGTTCAACCATGGAGTCTGCTAGATTTTACATGTGGCAAAATCCGGTGGGGGGCTAGAAGATGCTGCGAGGGGCCGAGTGGAGGGACACTATGAAGGAATGCACAAGTGCGAGATCGATAGTTAGAGAGAGGGGGCGAACACGTGCGCTGATGCGCACAGTGGCGGAGCCATGAAAAATAAATGAGCTAGGGGGCCAAGCATTGCTAATCCTTTACGAGGAGGGTCAATTCATGAACTTAAACCATTTTTAGCAGCAATTGTCTAATGATCACATTCATATTAGCCTTGATATATAGTGATGTTAGGGGGGAGGGGGCAGGGCCCTTACTGCCCCCTGTCTTCGCCATTGTGCACGCATCTGAGAGATGAAGCGGAAGGCATGGATGATGAGAGGGGGACGTTGGATACATAATTAATGTGGGTGTATTAGCTATATATGTTAATCCTATATAGAGAGGTATAGATTGATCGATGTGGACGTGGGAAAGAGGGTGAGACTTCACTGGATATATCGATTGATCGGTTTGTGTGGAAAACTATGAAAGACCTAGCTATATACACACATACATAGAGGAACATCGATCGTTGCGCATGCACGCGTGAGAGATAAAGAATGCCCGACATGATGGAGAGGGGGATGTGTGTTGGTGTGTGCCTTCATGGGAGACCGACCTGAAGAAAAAGATTGCATGCGTGCGATGGATAATGCCGACTAGTAGTGTGTGTGCATGCATGCACGAGAGAAAGTTAGTGGTACAATTATAAAGAGAAGACTACTGTGTGGGTGTAAAAGAATAGCTGAATAGGTGAGGTGACAATCAATGTAAAGTTGATTCAAATATTTGAATAAGAGGTCCTAATGTTTGAAACCCATGCATGCATGAATATAACGGAGATCTGCGCGGTGTGGTTTGGAAACGAGCATGTTGTAATGTATACACATTGAACAAGGTCAGATTTATTTGAATTTGAGATAACGATGGTAGACATCATTTACCCACGTCGCATCTGTGCATGGACACACTATTCTAATTGGAGATGATGGGCGGCTTTTGCATCACATATCTTTATCTATACCCCTATATATATTATATTTTATATTTTTTATATTGTGTGCGGGTAACTTTAACTTTGAAAGATGGTCGTTGGATGAGGCGAATCCGATGGTCCAAAGATGGCAAATTTGAGCACTAGTGGCCGTTGGATATCATCTAGATTCCACCAGATTTCGCCACATGTATAATCTAGAAGACTCCATGGTTGAACTTAAGCATAATGCACGAACATCAAAACACAAGCACTTCTTATTTGTTCTAGAATCTTTCATATCAGAATTGCCCAAATGTTTTTCTACATGATTTGCCATTATTTTTTTTTACTTTATGTCTTACGACGCACAATTCCATGAATCTTAAAATAGATTAGTTTTCTTATAAAAACTAGATGATTTTGAATGAAATGAACTATAAGAATTAAACGAACATCTACATCATGCATATATGACTCAAAGCTTGCATGCTATAATGTGGTATTTATTCATAATTTGGTTGCCAAATCTCATGCGTGCAATGCACGTGTACCTTACTCTAGTCTAAATGGTGTTTGTGTGTGTGTTGTGCGTGTTGAGGTGCAAATTTTCTTTTTTTCGGGTACACGTTAAGCTTGTTCTTCCGAAATTTCAAGCCGCGCCTTGTTATGCCGAAAATTCAAGCTAGCGTCTCTGTCTATCATGCTGCGAAACTCCCGCCTCTTCAACCCGTGCCTTGTTAGCCCGAAATATTTAAGATATATCTTTGTCTCGCCGACAACTCCCTCCATCTCAACCTGCGCCTTCCTATTCCGAAATTACAACACGCGCGAAAACTCCCAACTCCTGTGATATCCCGACACGCGAAATGCCCGTGGTACCCCTGAATCGAAAGAACCGCCTCAAATTGATGGGGGTACTTTCGTAACTTACCCCACATTTTGGACAAGCGTGTCTCTAAGCCATGGTTCCCCACTCCCATCCCATCCGCCCACCCATTCATACACCGAGGCCGCAAAAACCCGCGACGAAACCCCACACCCTGCTCCGTCCGCCACCCAGCCGGAGCCTCTTCCCCGACGACGTCGTCCACTGCAACACCTCGACGCCCCTCATCCACCGTACCGGATGAGGATCCATCGTCGATCTCATCGTCCCGCCGGTTCAGCCACCCCGTCCTCCACCTCCAAGGAGCTACCCCGACATTCCCCTTGTCTTTCGCGCCACCTCCATTCCCACACCGCCGTCTTCACCTGCACCACCAGAAGAGCATCATCATCACCGTTTCCTTGGATGAAGCTGCGGCCTAATCGGCGCCACCAAAGAGGTTGTACACTAATCGCCGCATTTTCTTGTTGATTCGATCTCACGGTGCTGCCGACGCTCAGTCCCGAGCTGACACGGCGCGGCTCCATCCACGGCGGCGTCGCCGGCCACTTCCTCCATGGCGTTGCTCCCTCGGTGGCGACGTCCACATCAGTAGGACCTGCTGCTGCTTTAGCTCTCGCTCACGCTGCTGCTCTGCTCTTGCTCTCGGTCCCATGCCTGGTCTGCTCTTGCTATTGCTCTTGCTCGCGCTACTGCTCTCGCTCTTGCTCTTGCTTGCGATGTTGCTCCGATTTAGCTACACTTCACTCCGATGCCGTCGGGTTGAAGGAAGAACCAGCCGCAGCGGGGAGGGGGCTCGCCGGAGAGGTACCCCACTATCTATCTTAGGGTTCAGGATGGGGGCGGTGGTCGCCGGCGGTGGTGGGGCGTTGGCGGGGTGGTGGCGTGGGGATCGCCGGAGAAAAAGCTCGGCACGGGGGGGGGGGGGGCTAGAGGGATGGCCGGGGCGGCGGCGGACCGGAGGTGGGGAGTGTTTTCGGGGCGGGCGGCGCGGCGCACCGCCGGCCGCGGGCGTCGGGGGGCTACTATTTGGCCGGCTCAGGGGGGTGGAGGTTGAAGATGAACCGCAGGCCCTTGATTTCGTATCCAACGGCTGCAAAATCGACTGACCAGAGATGAAAAAGTCAGTCGACCGACCTATAGCCTCACCTTGCTAGTGCGTTCAATTTCGACAGCAAAATTCAGTTTCAAGAGTTAAGTTCATTTCGACAGTTAAGTTCAGTTTCGACAGTTAAATTCAGTTTCGACACTTAAGTTCAGAGATGAGCGGCTGATGTATTTTACATCTAGCACTTTGTGGTTATGTATTTTACGTCAAGTATTGGAGATGCTATTAGAATTCCACTCAGGTTAACGTTGTTCGTTGTCTCTCTTGTCTTGCTTCAGCCTCGGGTCGTACAACTCATCGGAGCTGCTCCAACAACGAAACCCTCCATCACAGCGGAGAAGTAC